>NC_138655.1:20791837-22017233 GCF_964273445.1 Streptopelia decaocto
GCCTGCTCACCCCGCATCAGAGCAGCTCCTGGCGTTCGCTCTTGTCCCCTCTCTCCCCAACCTCAGCCTCTTTGGCAAAGTTTCATCATTCGGTCCGTACTCTGGACTCCCTATTGCTCCCCACAGCCATCTCTCTCGCGTCTCCCAATAACGAGATAAATAAAAGTCTGTTAGAGGGAGCCCCCCTCAGGAAACTTACGTTTGATCTGCCTGGGTTTGCTCTGTTTCCTTCGGGACATGCTGCTCAGCTGCCGCTCCTGCCTTGCTCCAGGTACAGGAGCGGAGCTGGGAGGGGACGGGGATGGAGGGAGGGTGACAGATCAATAGACGGGATTCATTGAGGAACAGTGGCCGCCTTGAGATGCAAAGTCAAATGACAGAAAAACAGGGAGAGGGAAAGAGTGTGTGCGTGTGTGACAGAGGAAGAGGGGAAGAGAAACGGAGATCGGGGTGGGTGAGACGGGGAGCGACAATGAGGGGAGAGAGAAACAGAAAGAACGAAGGGAGGGAGCAGGGGAAGGAGCAGGAGGGGGGGGAGAGGAGGAAGGAAGGGAGGGAGGGAGGGAGAGAGAGAGGGAGGGAGGGAGGGAGGGGAGAGCTTGGCTCCTCGCTCTCTCTCTCCCTCTCTCGCCCGCTCTCCGCCGTTGCCGTGCCGCCTCCGCTCCCCGCGCCGCGCTCCGCTCCGACTGACAGGCGGCGGGAGGTGCCGGCGAGGGAGGGGGCGAGGGAGGGGCTTTCCGGGACGGGGGGGCCGAAAGAGGGGGGCGTTTGTCCGTCAGGCTTGACGGGCAGTTGCTGCTACCAGAGACAAGTCCGCATGCAAATCGCCTCCTGCCCGAGGAGCGCGGAGTGCAGAGGCGGGAGGCTTTAATTGTCCCGGTTCTGTCAGGGCTTCTGGTAGCGGGGAGAGCTGCAACTTTCCTGAGAGTCCACGGCAAGAGAACGGGCGAAGAAACTCCGTGACAGCCGGCCAGCCGGCACGAGTTGTGGCGCCCCGCACGGGGACTGCGCCGGGGTGTCCTGGCAGAGCCGGGCGGCTCCGCGCTGCCTCGGCCTCAGCGCTGCCTGCGGGAAGAACAACGCTTCCTCCTGCGCTGGCCCCTAGGCCGGGAGATCCCGGAGAGTCCAAGGCTGGGCGGTGAGGGCGGAGTTTTCCTCCGCCACGCCGGAGCGGGTTCCACCACCGCAGGACAGTGGGATCCCGGCCTCGCCTCGCAGGTGCCTCCAGGGGCGAGAGCTGAGGCGGGGGCGCGCGGCCCGGCACCCGCGAGAGGCAGCCGTTAACGGGCGCGGGGCACGCGCCGGGGCAGGGCCGGTGTCGGCGGGCGGGCAGGGCTCTGCGGGGCTGCCGGGGCTGCCGGGACACATGGCGAATGTTCACGGTTGTCCAACCGCTGGCAGCAGCCCACAGTAGCTGGTGGGTCACGGGGAGTAATGGCGGTGTGGTCATCGCTGTTTGCCCGCGGCTTTGATCTTTTTTTGACTGCTAGATGAGACGGAAAGATAAGCCAACGAAGTACCTGGACTTTAATTAGTTTTCCCCTTCTAAATAGTGGTAACAGAGAAATTTTCTTTCTTGCACAATAGAAACCAACATCTAAGGCTTCTGTTACTGATAGCAATTAAGTGTTCTGACAAAACTAAATCATTAGTAATCCTCACGTTTACAGTCTGTGTCTTTAGGACAAAATTTCTCTTGAGCATTCTGTTTTAATGACCTAAAGCCTCTAATTTACATACACAGTTGTAAATGACCCGTTCTGAACAGACTGTGTTCATTGTGTTTGTTAGCTTTGCAGGAACGTTACCAGATTCTCAGTGTTGTCAAACATCAACTTTGCAAAAATCGCGGAAAACAAAAACCACACACAAAGAATCAGCCTGATTTCACTGATGTCAAGTAAGGACACTTGGTACTGAAACATCTTTATTACTGCGTTTCCAGAAATTCCGGATCTGACACATGAACACACTGCAACATTAAGTGTTCTTACAGCTTCACTAACAGGAATTAAATGATTTATGTTCAGGTAAAGTGTTAAGCATTTATTTAACTCTTTCTTCTGCAGCCCAAATACTCTCAACAGAAACCGTTTTCAACTTGACCTTTCAAAACTTTTCAGTGATTATTTGTTTGGCCCACATTGCATAAGTGCTCATATAAACACCAGGAATTCTAATATGGAAATGCACTAAAATTTTTCATCATACTGTGTTAGAAAATAATGCTTGTAAATGATAAGTGAATTTACAAAACCACTTTTATTTGTTTGATTTTTTTGTTTTTTTTTTTACAAAGAGAGTATGGTGGAAACAGTGACCTGTATTAAAATTTGTTCAGATACTTTAAGCAATCTGATTAAATAATACAGACTTTCCATTTAGCTGAAGTGATTGTGGTGTGCCCAATTTATATTTCAGTTTCTTTCCTTGAGGTGTAGGCTCATAGTTAAGTACCAAGCACTAGTGGTAGTGTCTTCATGAAGGTATTCTATGGCAATAGATTAACATTATAAGAGTACACCAAATAAAACACTTTGCTACGGCTCTGTTGCAGAATTCGACTCAAACAGAGGCTTGAATGGCTGGAATACCTATCTTTTGAATTTAAGTTAGTATTTGATCTTTACCCATTCTCATCATTTCCTTAAATCTCATTTCAGTTCTCTGATCAGAATTAGCAATGTCTTTTCCTTCACAAAGACTGACTGACTGTTTCTGCTTCTGTTTTTTTGCCTTTGTCCCACACAGTATTTTCAGCCTAAACAGGTAATTTGACAGATACCACCTTTAAACTTACTGTTGTTTAAATGTAAAAGAATGGAGTTGAGTAACCTGTTTCCAACATTTGGACAATATGCAAACTGCAATGTGTAAAACATTGTTCAGCCACTGTGACTTAAAAATTAATATACTTTACATGTTATAAAACAGTTATAAATAAGTGATAAACAGCAATGTGAAATGAAGCTGTGCTAGAATCTGTATCACGAATAAGTGCTTATTCTTACACACTGTTTAGGGTAAATTACATAAGAGCACCACTATTATGCTGACTCTTGCTTTCGTAAATATTTAAGCAGCAATGTAAATTAAGTTACATATTTTGTCTATTCTGAGGCATCTTAATGCCGTGTTCTACTTTGTCAGCTCAAAACAGGACATATAAAGATGTATTATTTCTTTGACTATTCAGAGAGAGATGTTTGATCACTTAGAGGGTTATTACACCTAGTCATTTTAGCGTATTTGAGACTTGTTTACCTAAAGGTTAGAAAGTTGGTTATGAAATTCCAGAAAGAAACGTATTAAAATGCAATTAGTGATGTAAATTAATGAACTAACTCACAGAGAAACTTTCATTTAACCCTTTTTAATACTGCATGAAAATTACTCATTTTCTTCAGCAGAATGAGTAGCCCATAGCATATCCCAGGCGAAAAAAACAGTAGCAGGCCGTGCCTAGTGGCTGAGGCTGGGCCAGGGCACAGCTCGAGCACTGCACGTGATCACTGATGCTGTGCAGTAGTTAAGCCTGTCTGTACTATTGCTCACCAGGAGCTTTTTCCAATATGCAGTATTGGCGAGGCTCTGTTGGTGGGGCAGGGGCTTGAGTCATATGGATTCAAGCTGAGGGGCATAGCTTTCCTTCAGGGCTCGAGAACAGGCCCAACATTTTCTGTTAACCTGCAGAGAGAGTCATTCAGAGTAAACTTTTAAAATCTGATAAATTACCTTTTGCGCCACCTCAGCTGCAAAATTTAATGAACTGTTGTAGCAAGAATGATGTCCACACCAAGGCTGCAGTGTTCGTGCCATTCGCTGGCTCTTCCTGTTGGATATTGGCTGTAACAACCAGACAGTGCTCAAAAAGTGCTTTGCCAGCATGGCCGCGAGCAGGTGACCCTTGCCGGGAGGCAGCTACAGCCGAGCATGAAGGCAGGGGAGGGTGGTCTCCAGTTTTTGTACTGAGGGAATGGTGGCTATTATCTGTCCAAAAGCTGAGGGTACAGACAGAGAAGTGATGGAGTAAGAATAGTTTAAAAATGTAGTGCTCTTCAACCAAAATTGGATGTGGGCAGTGGTGTCCCATTTCAGAAGTCATATGCTCTTAGTTAATCACAGTATCTCAAGAAGAAGATAATAACCTCTGCAGAAGCACAATTCTTAACCAGCTTGAACTTCATCGCTTCCAATTGACTATAACTTACTAAGATTCTACAAAGATTGATGTAAACCCTCCAACTGAATAGTTATTACAGTTTGGAACTTAAATTCTTGAAATACCTGTACTCTGGCAAAGAAACTAGGAAAATTGCAGCTTAGATTTCCATGGTCTTAACATGTCAGCAACTATCTTACACACAGATAACATGCATGCTTTTAAAAACAATATCCTTTGGAGAACACTTAAGTGATTTTAAAAACAACATTTCCCTTCTCTCATTGAGAAAAGGAAATACTAAAATATTGAAATATTCTCTTGGCAGCAGAATTAACCTCTTCACCAGCAAGTATGGATTACCTATCTTTTTTTGCAAAAAGGAGTGTGCACTGAGTGAAGTCACTTCAGAATTCTCACAGAAATCTGGATATGGGCTATTTTACACAAAGATACTGATATATAATGACAATATCCCAAAGTTTAGGCAGCAATTTGATTTGGAGGAAAATACACTTGATTTCTGGGATGTACACATACATAATCAAGTTCTGACCATTTGAAACACCCAGTAAGAGTGTGTAATGTTAAAAATGTAATTGCATATGTTCTGTTGGACTCTAAGGTTCTATTTCCTTTATAAGGACTTGGAGTCTATCATGACCTTAACCATAGCGTTTGGTTCTTTAACTCTGAATGAATAATAAGAAAAAGGTGCTATTTTCCCAAGTATTATCCACTTACACTGTTAGAAAGATATATGGCATAGTTTCTCGTGACTTTATTCCTCACTTTCTTTGGTCAATAGTAAAGTAGTTAACTAGATGGACCTTGATGTTATTAAGACTCAGAATTAATACCCTTATAACATGAATATGGGAAAATTCATACATTTCCCAGCTGTTTGAAAAATCTACAGTTTATTCTAATTTAATAATTTTGAGATTTTCTGTGTGGTCATGCTAGACATACTTAGATTCTAAGACAACAAGAAAACAGATTTAAATATATCACTGAGCACCTGAAAGATTATCAGTCTAAGCCTTGAATTTAGAAGGAAAGCTTTCTGTGTCTTTTCAAATAAGGAAGAAAAATGTGTTTCTATATGACATAAAGGAAAAATGCTTCAAGGCAGATTCCTCATGTGTGCAGGAACCTACAGAAGATCTAAGGATGTCCAAAGAGAATGAGTGAGACCAGTGAATTTTATTGCCCTTTCAACCAGTCCTGTAAACAAGTTAGAACTGAATTACTACTACATTTTTGTGAATGTTTTCCTCCTTAGGAGTGATCACAACCCTGCAGTGAAGTTCCTGGCTGCAGGATTTCAATGCATGCAGCAATGTAGGAAGCCAGACACACAGAGTGCTGGAATCAGTGCTGAGTCAGACTTCATATTGATAGTCCAGACCTTTGTAACCATTCTGGGAGATCTGCCAGTGTTTAGAGGCCAAAACCTGTGTCCACTCCATATGGAGAAGGAAGAATGGCATAGAAATAAATGGTGACCTCAGAAACTTTCTGGATTCCTAAGCAGACTTTCCATAAAAAGGGTACTCTTTGGATTTTGAGTTCATTTTTGGTCGGTGCAAAGCTTAGTAATTTTTTTTGTATGTCAGTTTCCTGTCTCTTTTCATGTATTTATTTAGAGCAGAAGTCACTGCTCTCTTTCAGTAGTTGTTATGCAAGATACTTTTCATCTCACATTAAAATTTATATCTTATTTGTTATCCAGAAATGGTGGCAAAGATTATTCTTCATTTCCTGACTGGATGCTTTCTGATATTGCTCAGGTAATCTTATGGATGAACAAACTCTTAGTCTACCAAACTGCTTAGACTTTTGGGGCAACTTTAAATCAGAATCACAGAATAGCCATCATAATTCTCTTCATAATAATGTAAAATACTCTTTTTTCACTGCACAGGATTGCTGTAATATCCTGGGAAAATTTGCATTTACTTCTGAAAAATTATACATGCAAAACAGCTCCTAATTTTGACATTCATGTTCTCCTTTACAGAAAAATATATCTTGAGATTGGCAAAATTCTACTGCAAAAATAACTTGCACAAGCTAACATGTAGTATGCCGTGCCTTCAGCTGGAAAAGAAAATTCGGTAGCTGTGGCATAGCTAGAGAAACCTTTTTGACTGAAGAAAGCTAAAAACATGGATGCGTATTCAGAATGAGATATTGTAGCACACATACAGCAGCATCTGGAGTGCGGGGTGGAAGGCACAGTGTCCTATGAGGAAATATTTCTGGATGCCTCACTTGTCTGAAATGCAGCCATTCACCCCCACTGCTTACAGATGGCCACTGAAAACTTAGAAATCTACTGAAACATGTATATAATCCCATACCACATTGCAAATTTCTGCCAGTAGCAAGATTGTGCAGCCCACAGCAGCAGTATCTTACTGTTTTCGCATGTGCATGGGCTTCAGAGGCCACTTTTGTTAAAGTCAGAGGACTTCTCTGCATTCCATGACCTTACCCTGCCGAGGAGCATACTGCCCTTAGCACAGTCTTAACACTCTACAGTCTGAGCTTCTGAGAGAGGCACCTTTCTCAGACACATAAACAGTAATGTGGCATAAATTTTCTTTCAGCTTCTAAGCACAGAGAGGGAGGAATTTGGAAGAAAAAAAAAAAAAGGAAAAAGGAAGGAAAAGGCAAGGAATGGTAGAATAGCAGAAACAGAAGGAAAAAGGGAGAACAGACAGCCGTAGTGTCTTTAAAATCTTTATTTCTATCTTTATTTCTTTTTAAATAAGCCAACAGTAATATTTCATGTAGACATAGCATAACTCTGAAAAGATAACACTAATATTGTCAAATAACTGTTTATGACTTTAGAGTACAACACTCATAAAGTAGTGACATGAGTATAAAGTGCAACTGTAGTTGCAGAGCTTGAACTAAAGTAACATTTTCTCTTCTGCTTGGTCTTCCGTTCCACTGTAACTGCTATGTAGCACCCCTTTTTGGGAGCAATTTGTGGTGTCTGCATCACTGCACATAGCCAAATTAGACATTTTGGGCACCTTAGTTGGCCTAGTTTTGAGGAAGGAGGTTGCATACACATTAGCATGTCAACAACACACATGAACAAGAGTTTAAAAATACTAGAAACCTGTATGATGACCCCCCTGTAGGTACAGTGCTGCCTATAATAGATCTACCACTTTACCATTATGGCTTTACAATCACATTCATCAGCTTTGAAAACCCAGTTTTTCTTCTGCTATATATCCATCTAATGGATGTTCTTAGACAAATGCATAATGAGAGCTGCTAGAGTCTGTGCTATGATCTGTGCTTATGTCCTATTTGTTCCTCATATTGTATAAATGAGGCTCCCCCCACTCAGACCAGTAGCATAAGCTGCCCTCTGTATGTATCAGAACTGGTATTGATTACTGATGTAGGGATCACATAAAACTGCATCAACATCATCATAAATAGGAATTAATAATAAAATATATTATAAAAGCCGCAAAATCTATGCCAGCATAGCATCTCTATTTGAGATTTTAGGTTCCTCTCAATAGCATGGGCATGTTTTGGTTTATTAAGGGAGTGTTCATAATTTATGCAACTCTTCAATTTATGCCATTATCCTATAAATAGAATCAACTACATTAGAAAGGATATGTTACCTTGCAAACAGTCTTTCGGAAGTGAGACCCTCTAAGGCAGGGGCGGAAAACTCATTTTCACAGGGGGCCACATCAGCCTCGTGGTTGCCTTCAAAGGGCCGAATGTAATTTTAGGACTATATAAATGGAGGAGTAGTTACATTTGTACAGTCCTAAAATTACATTCGGCCCTTTGAAGGCAACCACGAGGCTGATGTGGCCCCCTGTGAAAATGAGTTTGACATCCCTGCTGTAAGGTTTTCTACCTTCAGATCCAGGTGCTTACTTTGCAAAGTAGACTTAATAAAATAAGTGAAAGATATCATAGTCCAATAGACTGAAGAACAAAGTGAAAACATAGTTCAGAGTCACTTAGTAATTTGAAACCTCAGATTATTTTGAGAAAATTTTAAAGATTTTTAATAGACCATGTTACACCATAGTAAAGCTAAATTATTCTCAAAATGGGTTGTCTTAAATAATATTAGTAGTATACATCATGTTTCTCTCCTTTGTATTACGTCTGCTCACAACAAAATTTAGTCCAAATTCTCCTCCTTAAATCACAAGTAACATGCAAAAATTCACATAGCACTTTAAAACGTAAAACTGTCGTTACTATTTTCTGAAGTCTCTCAGTAACTTAGAATCCTTTTCAGTCTTCCTTTTTAATTCCTCTTGAAAATGAAATGCAAATTTTAAATCAAGCTGCTACCAAAAATGTTGTTCTAGAGACAATCCTTTGACGATACTGATAGGAATCAAAATAGCTTAAAAAGGAGGAAATCAGCATTCTTGATTATTTCCCAGTCTCACTGATTTTAAAAGGATTTAGGTGGAAGCTCTCCAAATAAAAGTTCTGAAGAATAACTGCTCCCTAGCTATTTCCCATCAGGCACTCAAGGGACAAAGTTGCCCTCAATTTCATAAAATAATTTTCATCAGTACAGTTGAGTGTAGAGCATTTTTGTAGTGTTCTCCAATCATAAAAACAAATTACTTTGCACATGTTGGTGTAAGCAATGGAGTAGAGCAAACCATGTGAATTTTGATTTAAGTTTTTTGGTCCAAGAGACAAAATGCTGACACATTCATATAAAATGCTGATTACTTAATAGCTATTATTAAAAAGACTTTACATTACATATTAAAATTTCTTTATTATGCACAGGATCCACTTCATATTCACTTACCTAAAAATCCAGCTAGCGTTCTAGGTCCTCTCTATAGCAGAGCAAGCAGACATGCACATATGTACATTAACTCCTTCTTAAAATAGATACCCAAATATTAGGTAGTTAAGTATGACTTATAAAGATTCCACCAAAATATTATTTTGTTGACCTTTGAAAACGCGGTACATTGACCCTGTTTTACTCATAGCTGCAATAATACTGAAGTTGTCGAATGGGGATCAGAGCAGAAGTCTATGTAGTGCAAAACCCCGTGACAAAGAGCAGTAAGCAATGAACAGAGCTGCGTTGAGGTGAAACCAAGCAGGGCGATGAGGTGAGGCCTCGTGACATGACAGGGAGATGTCACTGCCCTAGGACAGTTCTGCCAGCCACAACGTGCCACTGGGATAGTGTGTGGCTGGAGACATTCATGCATTGGTCTCAGCTCAGTGTTGCTTATTTTGGGGGACTATTGACAAACCCAAAAGTAGGCCACTACTCTGTGTTTTTCTGGTCCGTATCACCAATAATTAGAGGCTCTTTATATCCTGAAGTGCAATATTTGTCTCTTGCAATCATTAATTTAGTTTTAATTCTTCTATGAGAATGGTAATCTGACATGTTAGCCATATTTCTAGTACTGTCCCACTGATTAAACACAGTGGGCGACATTTACTCTCATTGAACTCCACTAACTTCAGTTATTTACTATCTGTAACAAAAAAAAGTTTACTGTGTTTGCTCTTTTAAATTTCTTCTCTATTAGATGCTATTTCATGGGTACATCCACTGGATGCCTAAAATCTAGAGAATGTCTGACCATGATATTTCTACAAATTTCTCTGTTTACTTCTGAATCCAGAACACTAACTTTCTAACTGCCACTGGTAAATAAAAGGTAAATTATTGGTACACAGTCTTCCGGAGGATAGCTTCATTTACAGCAAAGGTTATTTTAAAAAATGTGGATGACTTTTTTGCTTCCATGCATTGCAATTTATTTCAACAGATGTTAACCTAACTGGAGCAACAGTATGACAGTGAGAACTCCAATGGAGGTGCCAGGAGCTTTATTTTTCACATTATAATGTCGAATTTGTTTGTGTATATAGTCAATATTTTAGCTAGTTTCATTCAAATTAGCTGCCCTTTATGTGGAAGTAGTTCTATAATGAACACCAAACAATCTGATTTATGGGTCCTATATTCCTACTTGTATTTTTGCAAATTTTGGAGGTTGACTGAGAAAATCCTAGAGAGATTTTTGAAATGTGATCCTTTTCCTTGAGGTTGTTGCCATGGCCACTCTCTGGCCATGAAACGGTAGATTTCATTACTCAAATAGCTACACATAAGCATATTTATTCAATAAGCTTTTTCACTTATTTCCCTTTCACTCACTCTGAAGGACTGGTGCAAATAAAAAAAGCAAAATTTTTATGTGAAAATGTTGCTTCTTAGTCACTGATTCCCTGAATCACATGCTGGAATTATTAATTAAGAATTTTTGTGTTATTTTAATGTCACGTGTCTCATTGTTATTTTTGTTACATCATTAACAGCTCCCAAACAGCATCTATTCCATCATTTAGCTGAGAATTTTAGGATGACAGAATGGAAAATTCACCTCTCTCGAGCTAATGAATAAATCAAACAATTTTTCCATATGTTCTTGTCATTATTCTTGTCATTATACTCCTGTATTGTTCCATGATGTATTCTGTACTACTGACGTTTATGGTACTTGGACACCTGGTTTATAGGCTGTCTTTTCTGCTTCTCAGGATGCATTTACTTGTGATGATAAAACAAGATAATTGCTATTCTAAAGAGTTCTTAACCTCTTACCTTGTTCTGTAAAGTGAAAAATATTACTTTAGCTATTGAGAAGCACAGGTAACCTCGCTACTGAAATAATTAATAATATAATCTCCCAAAATGTACTGCTCTTTTTCTAATATACTTAATTAGTGCAAAATGTAAAATTTCTCCAATTTTCTTGCAAATTAGAGACTGATCAACAATTCTGAGTACATCTATGTACTACATGCAAACTCACCACATTTTCAAACAATGCATAAAAATAGGAGTGGAAGTGGATTTCATAAGATTATCATCAACAGATCAACTGAAGAAAGTGTAATATCAGATTCGGAATTAATTTGCTAACACATTCTTAGTTTATACCTGTTAAAAAAAAGGTAGAAAAGAGGACCCCGGGAACTACTAACATGTCAGCCTCAACTCTGTGCCTGGGAAGACCATGGAACAGATCCTCCTAGAAGCTATGCTAAGGCACTTGGAGATCAGGGAGGTGATTCGAGACAGCCATCATGGCTTCACTAAGGGCAAGTCCTGCCTGACCAACATAGTGGCCTCCTATGATGGAGTGACAACATCAGTGAACAAGAGATGACCTACGGGTCATCCATACCAGGGCAACCCCTGGTATCAGCACAGGCAGGAGGATGAAGGTATTGAGAGCAGCCCTGCAGAGAAAGATTTGGGAGCACCAATGGATGACAGATTTGACATGAGCCAGCAGTGTGTGCTTGCAGCCCAGAAAGCCGATCGTATCTTGGGCTGCATCAAAAGCAGAGTGGCCAGCAGTTGAGGGAGCTGGTGAGACCACAGTTTGGAATCCTGTGTCCAGCTCTGGAGCCCTCAGTACAGGAAAGACATGGACCTGTTTTAGAGGGCCAGAGGAGGCCACCAAGATGATCAGGGGGCTGGAACAGCTCTCCCATGAGGAGATGGAGGCAAACTTTTCAGTAGGGCCTGTTGCAACAGGACAAATGGATGGCCTTTGTGACACACAGCAAGTCCAATACCAGTGTCTTTCATTTAGGAGAGGTACAATTATTAATCAGTGATTGCTTGTTCAGAACAAATCCCTGTTCTCTAAGAGTATTGTAGATCTTAAAATCATCACAATTTCATATCGTATGTTCCGAAGTATGCTAGCTTAGACACAGCTCTACACTTCAAACATTTTATATGATCTGAAGCTGAAGATGAGGTAATAAGCAGTGGTCTACAAGACAGTTCTCTTCTGTTTTTCCAGCTGATCTCCTGCAGCCTCTCCCGTTTTCAAACTGCATAAGGAAGTCAAAGAGCCTAGTTCTCCTGTATGAAACTAATGCTGTATCGCAAACTTCAGTGGTGGCAGTAGGCGGTGAAAATAATTTCTTTATGTTAAAACTATACAAACTTTCAAACTGGTAATGAAATACAGATCTTCATGCTGAATCAGTTAATGACATCAGTGTATCCCAGTAGCAATAACGTTAAACTGTTACCAGAGATTCACAGTATCACTGAAACAAAGCACAACTGCTTTACTTTATCACTTACTGGTATTTAAATGGCTCAGGCTGGAACAGTGCTTCCAAAACCTTCCTTACTTCTGATGTGAAGCTAAATGGCTCAGAGCAACATATTTCACTTCATGCAGTTGATGCATTGCTTTCTTGTTAGGTTTCCTTACTTGAGATGACTTCCCTGTCTTATAACCACGACTAAATCTCCAGCTACAAAATGAATTTGATTAAATCCAAGTACTTGACCTTGTCAACTAATGTCCCCAGACACCTCTTTACTGACTGCCATTTTCTATGGGCTTCTAAGCAGCAGAGCTGGAATATTTATGCCCTATCACATGTTCTCTGCTCTCAATAACTATATCTTCTGAAAAATCATTATTAAAATTAAAAATTATTTAGAAGGATGGAACTTCCAGCCCTTTCAGACTGAGTTAAATTACTTAAAATGAATTAGTTTCTTAAACCATTATATCTCATCCATCTCTCTAGGACAACTATTTGGGACCTGTAACAATCCCTCTTGAAGTGAAATTAGTAGTTCTGGGTGAAAATTACATTGCCTCAAGATGTTAAAATTTTTATTTTAGATGCAGGTTAGCAGTCTTTAATCAAATATTTTTAAACAGTGGCTTTATGATTCAGTGTCATTTTTAGGGGTGAAATTAGAAACTTTGTCTATGCCAACATTGTATCTAAACTTTAATTTCAGCCAGGACAATCCATAATTCCGTTCTTTTATACTAGATCAACTTAAGTATCAAACCTTAATGATTCAAAATAAATTAAAAATCTACATGGATATAATTTATTTAGGCTAATGTTTAACTACATTTTCTTACTCTGAGCAACGTAACGAAATCTAACATCAATAAAGAACTGTAGTAATGAATTTATAATCTTCAGTGAATTATAAAATCAGTGTTTTATGTGGAGACCTGTTGCATGTTAGTGAGGTGTACACACACACCTTGACTTAATATGATCATAGAAACACAAGCCAAGTGAAGGAGCACCAAAATGAATATCAAAGTTAACTGATGACACCAAAAATAAATGAAGCTATATTGACTGTAAGTAAAAATGTCTGGAGACTAGAACAAAGTTTCCAGTCATGAAAGCCATAAGGTTTTTGAAGGTCTTCCAGAAGGAGAAATGAAGACAGGTAATCTAATAGGTTTAGGTGAAACAAGTGGTTTCAGAGAAGGATCATATTAGATAGTGCCTGTAATAGGAGAGGATTTGGCATGATAATTTAAAAATTTGGTTTAGTTATATGCAAAATGTATGTCATTGTATATCTCAAACAAAAGATTATTACAGCATTTGTGACAGACCAATTTTCAGTATTTAACTCAAAAACAAAACAAAAGAGGAATAGTTTCATCTGATGCAAAATTTCTCCACCATTTAGTACATGTTAGGCATCATAAAATGCCAATGTTCTGAGGGCCACAAACTTACAAACTTTACCTGAAGCGGTCATATTATATTGGGTTCATTCCTCTGCTGCACTGAAGTGAAGAGGAGAGATAAAGGTTCTTTTATGCCTACCCCAGTTCAGCACCATCCTGGAGATAAGAACTCAGGCCAGCCTTCAGCACAAAGCTGGAGAAATCACAGGGGTGCTCTAATGTCTGACAACTAGAACAAAACACTCAGTACCCTCTGTCAGCCAGAGCTGGAAAAGCATGCCACGCTGCCCTCTTCCTGCTACTCATTGCCTCCAGGCATCACAAACTGTCTGAATCTATGTAAATATATCTCATTCCTGAAGTTGACAGAAAATGAAGCTTTCTGTAAGATTGCTCAGATTCCATGAAAGGGAAACTTATGGTCTTTTTACTTGCCTCCAGGAATGGAAAATGGCATTATAGGACATTACAACTGGTCTGTTTTGTTTCCTGTAGACACTATTTTCTGTGTGTTTTACGAGACACACACATATAAACACACACACACCCCAAGTGTAAGTATGTATGTATGTGTGTATTTACACACACATGTATTGCCCATATAGCCACATTCTGAATGCATATGTATAGAACTTTTAAAAAGAAATCCAGAAACCCATTATATGATGGTAGCTCAACTGAAAAAAAAAAAAGGAAAAAAAGCAGTACTCATTATAACCTCATCACATTATTTTCGTATTAAACTCTCTTTCTCTGATTTTACAATGTCAGATTTGATCTTGCACAGCTTAGGTGCAGTATGTTGCCTCTTTCTGTGAACTATCCTCCTATCTGTTTCCTAAGCTGTTGTTCCACACTTGTAATCATGTTATTTGAGTGCCTTATGTATTCTAAAAATAACTGTAATAGAAGTTGCATGTAAGTGCAAGGTGAGAAGTGATGAACAGGACAGCGACACAGCACAACTGATCATACCGAATGTAAATGGGAGACCAGACAGCATTGCATAGCAATAAATGATTATTATTACTACCATTTATAAAGAACCCCAAGGTGTCAGAGGCACTTCAAAGTACACACACAGAGACATATTCCCTCCTCTAAAGACTTTATAATCTAGAAGCATTGGGAGGCTGTTTCTTCTTGTCTCAGAGGACTGAAACAGAATATGGAATGATGAGTTAAGCACTGCATTTTATTAGATCATGCTTAAGCCTATATTGCATCAACAAAGTTTATTCTGTTCCCTCCTACTTTGTAATACATTTTTGCCACTAAGGAAGGAGCCACAACAGCAGTTCGATACTTGTTGAAACTCAGCTTGCAAGCTATCAGTGATTAAACTCAGTTACATAGCCACAACTTGCAAATGAACTTGAATGAACAGAAATCTATTTTGCATGCTCATCACAACTTGAACTAAGTCAAACTTTCACTTCCTGGAGTCATGGTTTCCAAGAGAGAACTACAGCAAAACTTCCCCTTGGCTCCCAGCCAACCGACTGCACTTGTCTATGAGTCCTGCACCACGGACTCCAGAACAATGGAAGTGCAGAAGTTTCCGCAAAAAAACCCGAATCCATCATTTCCACTGCAATATAAAGTACCCTTCATAAAAGAGTACAGTAAACACTTCCTGAAGAGGAGCATTCCCTTTCACAGAATTAGTTCATCAATTCCTTTCCAAAACACATACATCCCTAATAAAATTCCCTCCTGCTGACCCTAACATTAAACACCACCACAGCTGCTAACAAGGGAGATGTAAGCAGGAGTGAGCTAAACTTTGAAGCTCTGTGGAAATTATATTACAGAGAGATCCCATACATCTGAAGGTCAGTAAAGGTGAGCACAAAGACGAGAACCTGGTACAAAATCCTTTTCCATGTTGGCACTTTCATATGCAGCTAGGTGGACACAAAGGCAGGCTCTAACAGCCAAAGAAGACCAGGAATTAAGTTAGTGGAATCTTTGCTATTTACTTCAGTGGGATCAGGGTCTCACCTTGAACCTTAACAATATAACATTATTTCAGTACGACTGCTCAAAGGTTAAAGTTCTACTTCAGTGTGAAAAGGTAAAGCTAAATCTCACTCTTAATGAGAATGGGTTGCTTTCTGACCAGATACCATCTATATCAAATTACCATCATAAATACTTACTTTTTCTGGAGATTGATTTGTAGTCTGATTTTTTCTTATCCATATTTTTCCATTTAATATCCTCTACAAGCTGAAAAAAAGGTGAAAAGGCAACCTATTGGCATACAGTGTTGAAAAGTAGAAGTTTCAAAAGCACATTTCCACTCTGAAATTGCAAGTAATCTTTAAATACATACACCTTATGTATATTTAAATATATATATATACTTGTCTCCATTTGGTAATTTCTTTGTGCATATAATACACTAGGTTTGTGGTCAGTTTTACTTCTTTCAGGGAAGATGAGCCTTATTTCTCCAAGATTATTATATGGAGTGATTGTGTCATTCTTAGGAACTGCTATGGGAGGAGTTCATGTGCATGCTTACCATTAGACAGTGGAAAGCAGTGATTATGGCATATTTCAGCACATCCTTGTCACTGAGGAGACTGCAAGTGAGTGTGCAAGAAGAGAAAAAGAAAACTGCTGCTCTTAGGTCCAGGCCATTTGACTCCAAAGACCTGTGATGAAATCTGAAATTTGGGTTTCTCTGCAGATTTTTTTTTTTCTTTTTTGTTTTCTCTTTTTCAGCAGAAACCTGGAATTTCTGTTAAAAAGCAAAGCAAAATATTTAAAATTTTATTTCTATTTAAAAGAATATGGAAAATTCCATGTGAAACTGAAGAAGAACCCAAGCTCTGAGACTTCTGGCTTTTTATAGCTTGCCTTGCTTCTAGGTTCTCCACAGTGAAAATGGGAAAGTGAATCATCCAACCTCTGCCTCCTCTTGGCTCTAGCACAGAGAAATTGGAAACTCTCGAAGTTGCAGCCTGAGCCAGACCTTCCAGGCACCTCAGGTAGCACTGAGGGACCAGTGCCTTGAAGGTAAAAACTGTCCAGCTCTGATCCAGGGAACCTGAATGCACTAAGGCCCTCTTGCTCATGCGTTATGGAGTGTTCCCAGATGTCAGGGTGCAGGACACCGGGCAATGTCCGTATGAGAGTGAGTACTGTCCATCTGATTGTGAGTTCTAGTTATTCCCAGATTTGGAAGAGTTTCACAGAAAGAGCAAGCTAAAACAGAGGAATCTGGAAGATGGATACCACCAGCAGATGGCAAAGTAAAATGCCCTGTGGGCTGCCAGGAAATTAATCTTGGGTTTCTTTGGAAACTCATTTGACGAATGGAGGACTCATAAGAAATATTTCAGGTTTGCAACTTTTTTTTTTTTTTTTTTTTTTTTTTTGGTGAGGAAACCCTACCACCTTGAAAGGATCATAACCAGTTCTCAAAGGCATGAGAGAAAAGTTGAAGAGCTGGATTTTGCAGTATGGCTCCAGCTTTATGTTGCACTTGTGTCTATGGTGACAGAATGCTGTGGTGTGCGTGTCTCGGGAGTGGATGGAGCCCAACATGTTATAACATTATTCATAATTTTCAGATATTCATTATTTATAGGCAATGAACAGCAGCAAGGTGTCACTTCACCTTGTTTACAAAAGGAGTGGTGATGCCTGCAACGTCTTTATGTTCAAAACAGCCATTGGAATGGAACTTGAAGTCAAGAAGGTGGGGTAGGGACCAGGTCATAGCCTGGTTTGGCTTCATCTTGCAAGTATGATCCTGCAGTAATTAGTCACAATTTTTCTATAATATGTATCAATAGACTTCATATGTCAAAAAGAGAGTATATATTATTGCCTTTTGCAATAATAATAGTAAGAGCTGCATCTACTTTTCTTCTAGAATTTCCCATGTGGCAATTCATTTCTTGTTCGGTCTAGCAGTAATGCAATACAGGATTTTATTAAAAGAATTGAATGTGACTGTCAACTGACAGAGCAGTAGTATTGGATATCTTGTGCTGGAAAGTAGAAATAATGCTTCATGGGAAATATCAATATGGATTAGTCTATGGGCCTTGGATTTGACCGTTTATTAAATTGGTTTTAGTTGTATAATGTATATTAAAGCCAGATAAATTCACAATTCACATTTCATTGATTTAACTAAGTTCAATTGAGAATTTGTGTTGTTGTTTTGTTTGCTTATATTTGACTGTTTCTCCCGAGAAGCTTAATCAGTGTAAGCTTACTTAGCCAATACAACCTGCTGTGCAAGCTTGGATCTTTAATACTGTACCATAAGCCATGCTACTGAGGTAGAAAATTTACTGCTGGCCAGAAAAATAAAAATACTCTCACTTCAAGATTATGAGGTATATTTCAAAAAGATCTCCAGCTGGTCTTCCAGCTAGTTGGTTTCAGAGAGGGTATTGTAGACATAGAAAAACATAATTGTGTGCACCAAAAACTGTGCATATATGAAAGATATAACATGTAAATAAGAAACTGTAATGCCTTTCTGTAGTCAGATGTGTATATTCGATACAGTGGCTCTCGTCATCTACATACTTCCCAGATATGTAACACCTATGGGTGTACATGCATTTCAAGGAAGCTTTTAACTTAGTAGAAAACCTTTGAAAAAAATAAATATAATGATTATTTTTAATTGTCTTCTACTATTTGATACTTACTTATTTTTCAGTTCATGGGCTAAAATCTAGTTGTTATCTATATTACTGTAAGTATACCAGTTTATGACAAAAATGTATATTATTATGCATAACAATGACATAGTAAATGTCATGGGTATTAATATCTTACTTTAAAACATGTAGTTTGATTTTATTCTCCTGTATGTATCAGTGGTCATTTTTATATTGAATGGCAATATGTAGTATCTTTAGAGAAATGACTTTCCATCAGTCAGTTTTGACATAGTTTTGTAGAAACAGAATGATGGAGAAACAGACAAAGGAGAAATGTACCTATCCAGACTAACAAAAGCATATCTTGAGAAATGCAAATAGTACGGCTGCTCTACTCCCCTAACTTTGAGTTCATAGTGATGGTGCTATTTACCATTGGAAAAATAATGGTTCTTGCAGTTGTGATTGTAATAAACAGGGATTTCATTTTAAGCAGGCTTTGTAGTTTGTGTATTTAAATTATTCTATAGAAATCAGCTTTACATTGCTATCCGTAGGTTAGCAGCAAGGTTGTACAAATAAGTAACAACAGCATAACTGCCAAATTAAGGGGAGATTCAATACCTAGCTCAATGGCATTTCTGTCTACTTCCAATGCCTGAAATTCTATATTTGGTCAATTTGTTTGGATCAATGGGTCGAACCCAATTACTTTTCCTAGTAGCTGGACAGAGAAAATCAGAAATAATGGAACTCTGATTACCACATCCAGAACCTAAAAGCACCTCTGTAGCAGCCTATAGACTTTCTTGCATAATGGCACACAGCACTACCACTCTTTTTAAAATATCAAAATTCTTGAATAACTTGTTCTAAGACACAAAGGACAGGTGTCAGAATGGTGACTGGGAAAAGGATACTAAGGGGAAGGGATATGCACACAGAAAACTTCTGGCATGGCGGTAAGAGAAGACAATATCTTAGTCTGGGAGAAGAGAAAGTGTAGGGATATCTCTAGAAACTCTAGAATGAAGTAAGGAACAGAAGGAGCTGTAAAGAGCTCGCAAAATACAGAGGAGTGGGGAAGTTGGTAGCCAGTGCACTTAGAGGGGAGAACAAAGGCACCCCAGGGTGCACAGTAGGTTTGACCTATGGAAGTAATGCACTGTGTGACCCTCTTGTTGATGAAACAACAACAACAGTAATAAAGGGTTACTTTCTCTGGCACTCAAAAGCATACCACGTAGTATAGCCTTTGATTGATAGTAAAATTAAATTAATATTAAATAATCTTGAAATTACAAAGCTTTCTAGAGGGGCCTTTGATTCTATACATGACTCAAGTAAACATAATTTTAAAGTAAATGGGTAAAACTGAAATTAAACAAACTTGGAAAATCCACCTAGCCATACCCACTGCCACTTTGCTATAGATGTTTTCTAATACTACCCAGTCTTCACACAGTGCAATTATAGGCTTTGAAGAAATGTTTAAGACAAGGGAAATATGCAGATAAATTTTACTTATTTCAATTTCTACTTTTTCTCCCATTTGTGAGATAAAGTTCTGCGTAGACTAGCAAAAAATGATCCCTCTGTGTTTCTGGAAATTTGTTTATTCTGGTCAAAACCAAAGCAGATTATAACAATTATAGTAATGATGGCATATTTTCCTTTCCTACCTCTCTTTGCTAATCTCTTCCTTCTTGGATCATGTATAGGTAGATCTTGGGAACAGTAGAAGCGGAAAAGGCTGTGAACTTTCAAACTCTGCAACATGAGTTGTCTATTTACCATCTGTATGCCCTTCTTATTGGCCTACTGCTCCTCTCTCAAGTGGGAGAGTGCACCATCCTTGCTCACACAGGATAGAGAAGAGGACCCACTATCTCCCAAGCTGGCTACCTTCAGTATATAAAAGAATGCATCCAAACATTTCTTCTCTGCCCTCTCTTTAATTTGCTTTGTACAGATATTTTTCTGGATTGGAAATTTTGGAATGTTTATTTCTGGAAAAAAAAATCTGTTGATAGTGTCATGTCTTGAAACTGTGACAGATAAAAGGATTGACTTTGATGAGAAGGGATAACTAGGTCTCCGTGTTTGCTCAGTCTTTGGTCCCTTTATTGACTTATTTAACAAAATTATCAATAAACAAACAGTTTCCATTATGTGCACAATCTCTTGGTAACTACGCTAATGACAAATTCAAGTATAAAACAATAATCTGTCCTAATTTACATCAAATCTGAACCTTTTACCTGTTTCTTTCAGCTGTTCTAAACTGAATAGTAACTGGACACAAATGCCACATAGACTATTTCCTCAATTTTTGTAAATTATTTTCATATTTTTTTCCTATGCCCAACAGAAAAATTAATCCAGTCATAATAGTGAATATGCAGATGATTTTGTGGATGCTGAATGAAATACATTTGGTGCATTTAAAGTGTATTTTGCTTTTTTAGAAGAAATTAACTAACGAACAGTCAACCTTTGCATGGTAGCTAAATGTAGTAAAGTCCCATTTCTAATGTTTGTGTTATCTAAGCAAAAAATGAAGAGGAGTTATTTAGAAAGCCTCATTAGAAGTGGTTTATTTACCAGCCCACAAATGTATAAATACCTTACCTGTAAGTCTGAGCTATACAAAGACTATTAGTTAAAAATGTGTGCTTAGATGTAACATAAGTTTTTAAAATGCTGCATTCTTAAATACATTATTTACATAAATGGGGTCCAATTTATAAAACAAGCTGCTCATGATTCTTGGACATTTCATGTCAAGTCAGATGCATAATGTGTGAACAACATATATATTCATCAGAAAAGTATTCTCCTTTGAAGAGTTGAAAATACTCCCTTAGTCTTGGGAAGCCATGTTGACTACATTAAGGACATCTTAATATGAGCGTCCTATCAGGAGCCTTTGAAGAATCGCTAAAAGGTAGACTGGTCACAAAATAGGATAACAAACTAATTAATAAAATATATTTTTTAATAGCAGCTATAGAATTTAAAATGAGATAGTTTTCTCTCTAAGTATGTTTATACACTGGGCAGTTAGCTAACAAGATTAATTTAGGCCTTTCCTTCCTGATCCCAAATACAAAGCCTGCACATATATTTCTGTATAAGCGCTTCATGTGTTTTTGGGATGTATGCATAAATTGCATCAGTTAGTGTACTCTTAATTATTTAATGATCTTCACCACTATAAAGCGGCAATAAAAGCAAAGATCTCAGGAGGTTGCGTTTAAGATCTGGAGCTCTACTGCCTCTGTCCCTGCTGCTGCCTCTGCACAGTGTAGCTGACTTTTGCATGTGTTACTTACTCTTCACAAGTGCTCAGATGAGACTCCATGAGGTTCCAGGTACTCCAGAGACTGAAAATATTTGAAGCCCACTCCAGCGCTGCTTGTCCCTCCACTTACACACCTGGTGTCACTAATGAGCAGCTCTGAATCGGGCTCGTGATGAGGTGCCTCTGTTGTCTGACTGCATAGCCAGTTAACAGCTGCAAATTTTTACTGACAGTTAGTTCAAACTTACTCGCATTTTATGAGGGTTCCGCTCTTAGAAATCAATATTGCTCCCTTTCTAGATTGTATTTACAGCATTTTGTAATTTCTAATGCAAATTAAATACCTCACTCCTGTACTGGCAGATTGTCAGTGCAATGCTTGGTATTTAAAAATCTAGGCATTTTGCTGTACAGTAATAATTTAAAAGAGTCTATGTTCTCTGCAGCTGGTCATTTTATAAAGATTTCAAATGTCATATTCAAATGTCAAATTTCAGGTTGACAAGCTAGAGCATGAAAGAATTCATACATCTCCAATTTTCTATTTTGTCCATACTTCTTAGTTATTGTTTTTCTGTCTTGTCCTGATAACTAAAATAGAGCATAACAGAAATATAAGGCAGAATCCTACTTATGTATTGTCAGCAGAACTATTTGGGTGATCAACTGATACCTGCTCCATGCTGTATGGAGTGTCTTTCACTCTTACGATCAACTACAGAATTCAACCAATAAGGAAGAATCAAAAAGACAAAAGACAAATTAAACTAAGAGCTGAAAAGTAAACTGTAGAGGCTGATTAACTGAAACACTGTTGAAAGGTTTTCTTGATAGAGAGAAAATATTTTCTTTTTCCAGAGGTGTTTAGTGGAGGGCCTAAGATTTTGAATTTGCCTAGTCAAGAAAGGTGGAGAATATAATGTTGGGGAGAAGTCATTGCAGAGTAGAAAAAGGTAAACAATTAAGCATCATCATTTGGAAATAGTTATTGATCAACTAGAAGGGAGGAACAATGAAAAATAAATGAGCAAGGGCAAGAAATTATTCAAGGGGAAAAATACATTAAAAAGAGGACCAGCGAGACCCAAAAACTACAGAAAAAAAGCCTTATTGTATAGCAGAAGCCACCACTAAAAAGTGAAAAGTATGTTACATAGGCAGTAGTAAAACTGCCTATGATAATATATTGAAATGAGATAAGAAGAATTCAAATATATAGAGCCATAGAACTGATCCACATATGTGAGAAATCTAGAGTTGTCAGAAGAACCACTTGGGTCAAAGAGAGTGAGAGGAAATAATGAAGTACGGGCAGCAGAAAGAGGGAGTCACTTAGTCACTGAGAACAAGACGTGAATTCCACATAATGGCCAGATTGCAGTCTAGGCTAATATCGGGAAAAGGTAGCACTGAATAACACAAGCTTGGGAAAATGAGAGGAGGAGTTTTTCTTTGAGGAAAAGAGGTAAAAGCCTGCACAATATTTCTGAGGAGATTCCCTTTAATTAATAAATTTAGGAAGATCACAGAAGCATGAAAAAAGATATGAGAGATGTGGGTATGGAAGTAGATATCAGCCTGGAGTCATGTTCACAACTGAGAAAACTGTTAGATTGCAAGGGAGAAATAAATCTTTTCAACTACCCCCAGAAAACACTGGGAGGGAAGAATAACCAGGCTGGTTAGAGAGGAGAATTATTGATATGGAAATGGAGCAGTGGCCACAAGCATACATCAAAATGAGGAAGAAAAAGAAATTAGACTGAATTTGCAATGGTTAGGCATCCCTATGGAGTATCTGATGAGATTTACAACTCTCCTAGCAAACCAAGATAGGCCTGGCAAGGAGATGAATACCTGAGTGGATTCAGTTTGTGCAGAAATCCACTGAGAGCAAAAGACTGCAACATCCCTGAGACAGTATCAGGGGATGTCACAATAAAGTATCACTATTTGCTGAGTACCGGTATGTTACAGTTCAAAAGTGCAAAGCCTTCCTTTATAACTTCATTTCAAATACTGGGCTTTAAAGAGAATTATAGTTCTTTCTGAGAAGTTTACTCGGCTTCTCCCCCAACTCCAGCAAAAGGCAAGTGCAAGGTGTGCAAACCCATCGTCTCCTCCAGCAAGGCAGTGTCAGGGCACCCTGTGTCTGGGGTGGAAAAGCATGCAAAAACCAGCCGCCGGCACGAAGGGCAGGACATGATGCAGAAAGCAGGGAGCAGCTGGACTTTGGCATGGGCAAGCACAGGTCACGCTGCTGGAGAATAACGTGCAGCTCACTGGAGGTGCTGGGGAAAGCAGATTGCCCAGGGGTTGGGAGAATTCACATTGCCCTTCAGCAGGTGAGCTGAAGGCTGTAAATAAGCAGTTATTTTTTATTATGGTAAATAAATGTTCAGGGCAGTTCCTAAAGCTTTGGGAGTCTCATTACTGTTTCTCCTCCTGTAAATTCTTGCAAACAATGTTATCCACCATACCTATGAAAAAGTATATCAGCAGGTGAAAATTCCTAATTAAAAAAACTGCAATAAATTCTTATTAACACCAGAAGTATATGAATAAAAACACTGTTCTGGGACACAGCTTACTGTGGATTTTAAGGGCTCTAATGGACATTTGAAGGCCAATGAAGTCTTGAAGTACTGAAAAAATAATACAGATGTTATGAGAAAAGTTTCAAAATGATAGACAAACCCAATATGTGATAGATATGAAGAAAAAAAATCTGGTAGTGGGCACATGTTTAAATATAATCAGAGCTTGATGACAGTGTACTGAAAGAAAATGTTTGTGTTGGAAATAAGTAAAAAATAAAGGGAATGTGCAGATAGAAGGATGCTGCACATCAGTAATGTGGGCATGGGAATAAGTGTGGTTCTTTTTGTAATAAGGAAGCCCTGTTCAAGAGTTTCCCATGGCAAGCTCAACTGATGAATTTGAAGCCTATCCTCATCCTAATACCCCTGCTTGGCCCCTTTGGTAGAATTTTTCAAGAAGACAACATGATAGGTGTAATTTTGATTTAGCTAACATATTATTAGGCTTAATAAATCGTTAAACAAAATTACCACCTGGAAGGATAACAATAACATTTCCTAGCATACCGAGAGAAAGCAAACTCTCCAAAAATCACACTTCTTTTGCAGGATACAGTGGAAAATTCAGTGAGTCTCCAGAATACTAGATATACCTTAAATACTTCCGTGTACATAAAAACAACTTACACTCAGAATATAGCCAAGTAGAATCCATATTTATGTTGTGACGATTATGTATTTAGAATAGTGACAATTAAAAAAAAAAAAAAAACAAAAACTTAAAACAACTTTTAAATGCTCAACAATAGTCTTTTGCAGGTAACAAGCATGTAATCAATCACTTTTTGGAAATGTGTCAGTAAATTCAAAAAATGTATCTGCGAATATATGTGTGTCTATACCTGTATGATCACTTATTTGATGAATGAGCTTGGTTCATGCTGTATCTACTGGTATTTTTAGTTATATTTAATTTTAATTCATTTATTCATAGTTTTAACCTTTGTAAGAACATCAGTTATTTAAATTAGTAGAAGGTAAACCACATAAACAAAACTGTGGTGTTTAATGTTGAAGATAACTGACATGCATGAAGTCATTGTATGAAAATATTGTTTTTCCTATTGTTTAGCACAGATGGTGCTGGTAATTAATATTGTGTTATTTTTTCATCAGGGGATTCCCTGATTACAAAATTCACGCTGTATGTAATAAACTGCTACATTACACTGTATGAATAAATGATTTATGATTTATATATTTATTAATGAGAAACCCATTATCCAAGATGGAAATTATGCAATGTTTCAAACGTCTTAAGAGATTTTTTTAAAAATCATGTGTTTTTATAAAATCCATAATTTATGAAATAATGTAGACTATCAAACAGACTGTATACTTCTGTCTTTTCTAAAGACCTTATCTAAATGTCGGTGGTCACAAACAGGCCTATTAGGAAATGAAGATCAACAATGAAAATATCTTTGAGAGTGTTCTAATACTTCCTGCAGAAGATATTGTATGTACACTTCAGAACAGATTCTTGTCTTTACTGTATAAGGGTAAACATTATGTTCTGTGCATCATCTTTATTCCAGGGGTTTGTTGAAGTGGTATCATTCTTCTAAAACACTAATTGAAATCAAAACACACATTCTAGAAAGTAATTTTTAAATAGGAGCATAGAAACATGCTTATATGTGACCACCTAAAGTTACACTGTCTTTCCTTGGTGGTGTACATTTTTAAATTTTAGAGCATTTTGCACTGTCACAAAAATGTTCATGGGTAGTATTTGCAGCTGCCAAGAAAATCCATTCTTCCCATGGAAGGGTCCTGTTTGACAGATCTCCAATCTGCAGAATGCTGGGCTTTTTCTCCTGTTGGAGGCAATCGCTTTAGTGCATACACTCCTTTCCCAAACTGCTCACCAAGTGAATAGCGATAGCAAAATTATCCCAGGTCACTTCCCAAAGAGACACACTCCTTGTCTGTCCACTGAAACTGCAAATGTAAGTTCAGGTGGTTGAAGCCAGCACTCCAGGTTGGAGGAACTCCCTTGCCTAAATGCATGTGGTGAACTGGCAAGGATATGGAGGATATAAAAGGTACCATGGGATATTGTTCAGTTATCCACACATGGGAATTAGTAACCATAACTAGTATAAGATGTATCCATGTCCTTCTGCATATAATCCACCCATAAATTAGTTTTTATCAGATGCCTGTAACCTCTTGTTGACATACCTTTCTCTTGTACAGTCCATTTACATGATACAGACATACAGATTATCAGCTGTATTAGGCATGAAGAGCCCTAGCTTTTGCACTTCCCCAACATTTCATAAGATTGCTTTCCTGAAGAATATCTTCAATGCTGTTTCTCTCAGAATGGGGAGAATGGGTACTTCCTACCGACTACCTTTCAGCATCTTCACCTTCAACTCCTCACCTGATCTGGGAAACTGAAAACCTTGTCTGTGCCAGTCATTTTGAGAATGAGGGGAAAAAAAGTTTCCCTCCTACCTAAAATACCACCACTGGGATGCCTGAAGTGGATCAAAAACCATTCTGTAAGAATGGCACATGTGAGAACATTAATCTAGAAATGCTTTGGACCATAGGCTAGAGTGACAAGAATTATATGACCTTTTCAGGTTCAGTCTCTATTTGAGGCCAAGTAAGTAACCTGCTCAATCAGATGCTCTTGTGCCTTTTTAAGACCTGAAAGAGGGAAACTCTTAACTAAATCTTTTTCAGCAAAGTTTCCATGTTTTGAAGTTTGCAGATGGTATTTCATTTCATTCACATGCAGTTCAGGGCTGGCATTTTGAAGCAAAATATCTAGATACTCAACATGACTTTTGAATAAAGCAAAAAATGTCCACATCAAAGAAAAGGATACTTTTGTCTTCTGAGACAGGATGCCTAAGACCTAGGCAACAGCAGCTACCAAGTACATGATACTATGGGCTACAGAAATTGGACTTCTTAAAAAAGTCAATTTTTTTCTGAGCAAAATCCTGATTACATCTTCTGCAAAAATAAGTAATTTCCTGTATTCACTGGATTACGAACATATTAACTTAAACACATATGTTTCAAAAGCATACTGAGTATGGTTTATATCTCTAGTTTTTATTCTCAGATATTAATATACTTTGTTTGAAGATATATGAAGATGGCTATAAAACAGATGAATACCATAATTATCAATTGCACTTAATCATTAATAGTAAAGCAATAGATAATTTGAATGTACACTTCTGCTATACTGCATGTTGTCATCTTTAAAGTACTTTTATTTTTTTTAATCAATAGCTTTTAGCTATTGCAACTTTTATATTCACTTTAAACTAAATGGAGTAGTGTGGGATATTATTTACATTTTCATCAGGAATTTTGCAGAGATCTCTCAAGGTTTCTCTATTGGTATGTGTCACTAACAGGGAGGACAAAATGATGTAATTTTTAAGTAAACGCATTTTCAGTCTAAAAAATTATTTTTCCTTTTCAAATTAACATCTGTCATATGTTTTACAGTCTAGAAATTTATTATGACAGTGTTGATTTTCAAGAATCTCTCTGGGATTTTTACTCCCACACAAACGACATATACATTTGTGTGGGTTCTTTAAAGTTCCCTGATTTGTTAGGCTATTAAAGAATGCATTAGTACATTAGAATGCAGACTTTGTATCTGTACCATAAACTTTTTGGGGGAGAAAAGCAATATTTCAAAACAGATTAATATTGGTACAGCATATAGTATTTATGTTTTTGCAGCATGGAAAACAACAGGTTTTAAAAAGAAACATTCATCATGAAGCAATTAATCCAGCCTGTTACCTTTTTAATGGAAAGATGTTACAAGAAGTGTAATAGTAACTCCACTTGTAAACTATCTTGCAATTCTCAGTTCTCTATTAAATATTACTGTAATGTAAAATATTGTATATTTCAGATTTGCAACAGAACAATTTAAGAAAGAGCTAATAATTCCTGCAAATAAAGCAATAATAAAGCTCATACTGATTACTGAGACTCTTCTCCTAAAGTGGAAAATGAGTTGCTTAGGGTTTCAGGGATTTTTCTTTACTATTTTCTGTGTGAAAATATTTAATGAATATGGGAGGCCAATGTGTAAATATCCAGCTTTAAGCTAGTGTAATACTCTTTCTTTCAAATTCATATTCCACAAATACAGTGTTGACTAGCTGCATAAAGAATATTAGTCCAAATCATAGAGGATTTGTTCTTAAATCGGAGTCCTTGAATCACATCCTATCTAGTGCTTAATATATTTGTATATGAAGGACTATTTATTTTCCAATAACAGTGGAAGAATTTAAAATGTGTAAAACAAATCTTTCTACTACAATATTTTGTACTTTATGAGATTGTGCTTTGACTAGTTGCTTTAATTCTTAGTTGCTTATATGTCTCTTATTTAAATCTGGTTACATGACTATACCTGCATACTATTTGCATGAGTAAGAATTAAAGATGTTCTAAAACATCACCAAAAAATCTCTTGATAAAAGTTACAGGGTAATTTGAAGTCTTGCCACTGCAGTCCTTTCTCATGCAAACCTCACAATATATGAGCTTTCACTGGCCACAATTTTAAGTGTCAGGATTACAGCTGTACATCCAAAAGGACTGTCTGGCATAGGCTCAGTTCCTGACAATTGTTCTAAACTTACAAATTCCTCTGTCTTATTGCAACTGATTGTAAGACTGAGGTCACTGGCTAATTTACAACATTCATTTTATTTGGTCAACACTAAATCACTGATCCAGGCTGAAATAATTTGTAATTGCAACACAGGTAGACAAATGTGCATGTGCAAATACAAATCAGACACTTATTTTTTTTTAAAGAGCTCTCCCATAGATTTCCAAATTTATTTATGATGGGTTGTTTTTGATACACACAAGGTAATATAACACAATCATACTACTGTAAGAAAACACGTAATAAAGTCTTGGTTGTTATAAGAAGATACTATAGAATATCTAGTTTAGTTTAAAAATGTAGACTTTTTAATGTAGATGGTCTTTATCTGGAAAATAAATGGTAAGTAATACGATTCAAATAAATTAAAAGTTAATATTTTATCTAGGACCAAGTAGAAACCTAAAGCTAAAGGTAAATGTCTTTTTATACTTAGAGGAATAATATTTTTAGCAATATTATTATCCTTGGAATTGCACCGTTAAAACTTACTACATTGTATTAGAATTTTCTTTATGTTTCTTTCTGCCAAGTATCATACCTCAGGATCAATAAGTAGATCATAAATTTCATTTATTACATTGAACAATTACAAATGTGATCTATGGCAGCTGAAACATGGTACTAGGATGAGGTAACATTCTAAATCTCTGTAAGTAACCTCCTTATGGAGAAAGAACAGCACTGGAGTTATTGGACACTTCTACTCCAAACAAAGCAATGAGGGTGAAGCAAATATAATGATTCAGAGTGATTTCCTACCTTGCTGTCTACAGCTCTCATCCTTTACTTTTACTGATAGATTGCACATATTCATTTTTCTTTTTAAAGTATCTACAAATATACAGCTCTGACCATATTTTAATCTGGACACTGAACTTTTTATCCAGTACTCCAGAGTTTGACAGTAGTGGGAGCTGTGCATGAGGATCTAGGGTAGCATATGGCCTGAGGTCCAGCTGGATGTCTGAGTATGTCATTCCAGACACAGGTTTGGATTGCTCAGTAATTAGCAACTGACTGTTTAATATTGTTAACTCATTTTTCCTTTGCAAATCATGTCCTGCTTTTCAAAATTCTAAAAGCCCAAATTGTGTGAGTGCCAGCAAAAAAATAATAGTAACGAGCTCATTTCCATAGCATTGGACCCATTTTCATGCTGACTGATGATGGTTTCCAAAACTGAGTTTTACTGGCAAACAGGGTCCTGCTAGCATTGTCCTTCCAAATGCCTAGAGGAAGCAATCCCAGGTTTCAAATGGAAAAATAAAAAATATGCTCAGTTCTCTGTAGGTTTTAGCTTTGCTTTTGTTATGAGCTGCAATGGCCCATAGGAAATGCAGCTTTGGAAAAGATGAATTTTTCTTTGTTAACAGTTTGAAGTCATTTTGTTCCTGCTCATTAGATGCTGCAGATTCAGACAGTTGGGCTCCCCTTGCTCTTTCTCAGTGAGGCAAAGAGACTTACTGTGATTTATCAAATGCTGGCAACCCTATGGCTTTGCCTTTTCTATTCCCAGGCTGCAATCTGCCTCAGAACAGATCTGCAGTGTAGAGTTTTTCTTTTAGTGATTTGTGATTCATTGTTGAGGCACATCTGTAAACAAGCAATAGCAAAGTCATACAGATGTGGCACCAACAGGGAACTAATAAATGGCTGGTCCTTGTTTTTCACTTGAGCACAAAACCAAGTTACTCCAAGAAGAACCATCTTCTTTTCTAAGAGGCTGGAAACTCTAATCCGTTATTTCTGGATTTGCTATTTTAGTGCTTGCATCCATTTGCCATTTTAGTTTTGGAACAGTTGCCCCCCTTTTATTTGCCAAAGGCCATTTTCCATCTTCAAGCCCTATCATCAAATACTGTTCTGGAAAGCCTATCTGAATTCAGTGGAGTTTTCATACAGCTTCATTTGTATATCACTGGCCAGGGAATGTTACAAAGCATGCTTTCTGTATCGGGTTTACTCCACTCCGGTTCCCAAGTCAAACTGCCCCAGGGCCAGAGAGGATGGCTGAACCTGATTCTGATTCTGCTCAACTCTCAACAAATAACAAACTATCGAGGTGGGTACCTAAAGCACACAATGGCATTCCTGGTTCTGGGAAATATTTTTTTTTCTCGGTCAGCCAGATTAGCCAAAGGTTGAGTGTATTTGTGGGCTTTTCATGTAAATATTCCTTCATGAATATATTTTGCTGGAAAAAGTTACATTTTCCTCTAATTTTTCTGTTTTTTCTGGTACAATGGTAAAAATACACATATTGTGCCTACACTGTAACTCTGTCCTTTAAAACTCTGGTTTATAATTTTTTCTAATAGACAACATCCTTGTAGCTCTGTGTTGGGATTTGTGGCAAAGAAATGGATTGTACCCTGCTAGTAAATTCAGAATTTTACCTATGATGTCCTGCTCCTTAGGAGAGATTCTGACAATCACTGGAAGTTATCTACAGTCCATTCACTTTGTTTTCATAGAGCTAAGGATTTCAGGATTATACATGCTTTAGTTCTCTCCCCAGGTCCAGAGGAAAACAAATGAGAGAGGAAAAGCAATGGGAGAAAGCTCCCTGCATCTATCACTGCAGATGTTGTGGATACATTGTTGACCATATTGCAGCATCTGAATATGTCAAATATTCTGCAGAGAGGAAAATTTCCTATTTTCTTAGACCTAAACAGTTATCTTAGATACAAGAATTACCAATGTGTGATAACATCTGGCAAGTTATTAATATTTCTTTACTATTGCTGCTGATAGTTCATCCTTGAGTTTAGAGTTGATGTTTAGGGTACATTTTTGTGTAGGATATAAAATGAAAATGGAAATCTATTCATATTAAAATTGTGTGACATCTTTCCAGCTGGACTTCTCCTTGTTTCTTGACATTGAATCTATTTGTTATTCCATATTCCCTAGAAAGCTCTCAGTGCTACATATCCATGGCAGTAGGTTACATGTGCATGTAATCTGACTGATCATCTCTGAGGCCAAAAATCATTTGAGGACACCCATAAAGGCTTCTTTCCAAAGACAGGTTCCCATTGCATTAACATAACGTAACGTGACGTGATGTGACGTGACGTGACGTAACTTAATGTGACGTAATGTAACGTAATGTAACACACATTAACATAACAAACATAACATAAGACAATATGATGTAATCTCATATGGTATTAACAAAACATCAACATCTCTTATTGGAATCTGTGCAAGGATTTTTATGGACAAATCATCATCCACTTATTCTTAAATATCTCTGTGCTTGTCTACAGCACTTAGTCTCCCTGGTCGCTAAGGGTCTTTGTTGGTGGACTGCATATCACAACTGCTTTCCTAGGCCTCCTTTCTAATGTTAACACACCAAAAACCTAATGCCACAGCCACACTCCTTAGCAGGCTTTTAGCATGATGATGATTTGGGGTTTATTGTTCATGTCTTCAGGAAGGTGAAAGTGGGTAGACCTAAAGGTTTTCCGATGATTCTAAATATGTCAGTCTTTACTTTGTAGATGATGCGTACTTCTCTGGACAAACAATTCTGTATTTTGAATGCAGTCTGACAAATTCCTACACATCTATGGCATTCCATAGAATCCTGATTCATCACCTGACCATATCTGATGTCTGTTCAAATCCATAGTTTACACTGTAGTATGTACCAGAAGGCCCCGTATGCAAAGGGCATGCGGTGTGGAAATGAACCCCTTATAGGAACTTAGAGGAGTTCCTGGCTTCCTCGGTATAAGTGTCACTGCATAACTGCCAAAATGTTCTCCAGTACATTAAACAGAATTAATTTGTTGCACAAAACCCAGAAACCCTAAATTGAACAGAGTGAATATTTTTGGAAGCAGCAAGGAAATTCCTCTAAGTAAAATTTACAACGCAATTGGTAATTCATTTAGAGTTGCTTTCCATGTATAAAATAGAGGATAGATTAATGCGAGGCAGTGCCATGCATGGATAAATTTCAATCATTTGCTTTGCACTGAATCTAGGCTTCTACACTAGGGTGGCATTTGTGCTGACCGCTGATATCTGATTTTTGGCTACATGTTGATGTTCTCTATGGCCAAATCAATACAGAGATTGAAGATAAGGAGCCTGAGAAATTTTGCATTTGTTATTTAAAAAAAATGCTGATACATAAATAACTGGGAGATAATTATGTGCTGCAAACCCCCTTTTTCCTGCATGCTGTGGCTGTTGGCATTTTTTTCAGGTGTAGAAGTAATCATCCTACACTATCATGCCAAAAAGTCCTCCAAAGTATTAGTGCAGAAATTTTGGTTTCTAAATCAGTAAGAAAAGAAAAATATCTGGACTTCTATGCATAAAAAAACATGTATAACTTTACTATAATGTAACCTTCAATACAATACAACAAAACGTAAAAAATAGCAGCACAGAAACGAAGCATTTGTAATTACTTAAATTATTATTATAGAGTATTATTGTGTAAAATAGGATGAGAATATAAAACATGGAGTATATATATAAATAATATAAAAGGCATCTATTTTTAATTGATAGCTACAATTTACTTAGAGGTAAAATAAGTTTACCATGTTTAAAACATTTTTTTTATGTAAAGGATGTAAATCCTGAAAGTTTGTAGTATAAATTCTTAGGAGAAGAACCTTTTTGGTAGAAAAGATCAACTCTGTCTGTAGTGTAAGCTTAATTAAACTTCATTTTACTAATAAAATAATAGTGAAATGCAGGTGTTACTAAAGACAATAAGGATTTTGTGATTGACTTCAAAAGAGTCAGGATTTCATTGCAACAGATTTGGAAGTTCCGTGTTAATATGCAGTTCATGTAATCTGTGCACTATTTTTAACCTCCCAAATTAGCTTGGAAATAGTTATTTTCCCTAAAAAACATTATGCAATTGGAAATGTACGTCTCAAGCACTTTGATTATTTGGCTATTAACTATTATTTACTTATTCAGGCTACAGATATATGCAGAAAGGACAAAGAAATTTCTTTCTCTAGAGATTGTATTTATCTGCTAAATATACAATTTCACAGGTGATTTTAGAAATCTGTTTCTTTTAGATGTGGTTTCAACTATTTCTCTTAGGAGCCAGAGTCGAATGTGAACATCACTATTTTTTTCTAAAAAGCATTTTTAAACATTTTTAATGTGCCAAAACCATAATGTTAAAATTGTAATATGCCACAAATATCCTCAAGTTTGGTGGTGCCTTAGAACTGTCCGTCATTTTGAAGCAACTGTAAAACCTTCTTTGTTCTCTTTCTGCTATGTAAAAACATATCCTAATATGATCACTAGTCATTCTTGTATGGTGCTTTTTATTGCCTGAAAATTCAGACTGGAACACTGAAATTTTATTTACTTACTAGTGACATGCGTTTCATAACAGGTGCTAATTTTGTGCAGTAAGATGGCCCAGCCATGTATTAAGCTCATTGTTTTGTATCAGAGGCAGATGTTGCCACAAATAACATTATTTTGCTGTATGACTCTTTTTTCTTTCCTCCAGTATGTGCCTGCCAGTTCCTCTTTTTGTTTGTTTGTTTTCTTCTTTCTAATGTATTTTTAAAATGAAAGAAGTCTGTCTAATAATGACAAAGATTTCCTAACAGCTAAATCTCCATTTGCAGTCAGTGTAGCAACTTTTCCCCCTTTGTTAACTGCGAGTGTCAACATTACCTTCTACAACAGTGTAAATTGCTGATTTCTAGCATATGGACATGAAATGCCAGATACGGTGTGGCTTAGCTGAGGCATTAGAGAAATCTCTCAGTGTTGCTGAACGCTTCTGCTTCCCAGAGTCAAGGAAATGAAGGATGCGAATTTTGTGTTAGAGAAACAAAAGGAGAAGAATCCTTGGATTTTAGTGATATTTGAGGAAAAAAGAAGGAGAAGAGGCAAAGTCCTAGCTCCCCACTAGCTCCTGTTGTTCCACGTGCACTACCAGGAATACAGCTGAGCCCTTTCAAAATGTAAGTACAAGCCACAAGAGCTGCATCGAATTAACAAAACACATTACATGTTGTAAATTAGGTGAATGCAGAATCTCTAAATGTAGAAAGGATGTTAAGAAATGCAAGTTAACTTTGTGAAAGATAGAAGATAAACTGGGTTTTTGGGGGATTGTGTATTGGCACTTTAAAAAAAGCTTCATACTAGACAAAGTCTAAATATGCCCCACTAAGTTTGGCTCGTACAACTGTACTAAATAGAAGCCTGTGACACTGAGTGCATTGTTTAAAGACTACTTCAGGACGGTTTAAGAAGAGGATGATATAATCTAAATATGTGATAAAAAGAGATTACTGGTACATATAATATTCCTCACTGGCAGGCATTCCTATCATGTCATATCAAAGTCTAGTAAAATGTTGAAAGTTAGAAATGTTATCTAGCATTAGCAGGCATTTAAGGAACGTCTCTTGAATATTTCTAGCATAAAAAAGTATTTCATGTGATGTAAATGAATGGTAATTTTCTGACTTTAAAAGAGAACTGTGCCAGTACATTTCAGCATTCTGGACCCAATTCTGCAAACATGGAGATGCTTTCAATTTGCTCTGCCTGCCTTCCCGCCTTAGATGGCTGCGATTGCAGCGAAATTAATCCATTTAAAAATCTGCGGCTTAAACTTAAGGATTTCCAGTTTTTTTCCTTCTCTCTTTTTTTTCTTAGAATATCAATAAGTTCCAATTGAAGAGCGGATTCTTTTGCAATTCAGGCATGTGCCGGCGATAACGGGCGAGTTGGCATGAAGAGAGGCAGAGATGGATTAATTATGCAGAGAACATGGAAATTCTGCTTATCATCGGCTAGCAAAGGAGCCCAGCTCACATAATCAGCAAACGAAGGGAGAGAAAAAAATAACAATGCAATGGCACCTTCCAGCCCATCATCAGGATTTTTTCTACCCCCTTGTAATTAAAAAATAACATACACTTATAGCCCTATCTCCTGTGCAGGCAAGGAGTGGATGTCCACAAAATAATTGTGCTGGGATATTAGAGCTGGGAACAAGGGCTGTCCATTCCTACTATCCCTTACTCTCTCCCTCCCTCTCTCTTCTGGCCTCTTCTAGGCACTTTCTTTCTGTCTGCATTCAGAATCAGATGAGTGTCTCAGGTGACATCCTATCTCAGTGTCCATAAGTCCCAAACCTCACCCTTATCAAGATTCAAGCAAACATGTATATGATAAATATTTGAAGTGCTGAAGCTGTGGGGTTTTATCCTGATCACCTATGAGCTATCTGCAGAAAATCACTGTGATGAAAACCTTTCCAAACAGTCTTTCTGAGTTACAAAATAGACTGTTTTTTTTGTTCCTGTTCCTATTTCACTTTCACTCAAAGAAAATCATGTTACCTGTATGATTGTTCCTTATTTGTTTTGTTTTGGTTTGTTTTGGTTTTTTACCTCATGCCTTTTTAAACACAAGGCAAAAAAAACCCCAAAAAGCAACAGATTTATTGTTCAGATGAAATTATGGTTGTTTAACAAGGTTCAGTAACAATGTATTTAAGGAGAACTATGTAATAAATAAAAAAAAAAGCTGTGTCTTATGAAAAAATAGATTGAGTCCACATTTGTTGTTTTTCATTTTACTAATGGTATATCTCATGGAAATCAAGATGCAGACAGTATATTTTACAGTTTTGCACACCTTTTTACAAATGTGTTTTGCTGCTTTTGGATCCATCTACTATTTTGCCCATTGCTCCATGTAAGATGTGTTCCCACACTTCCGCAGCCCAGTGTCCCTCCCCCCCGACTCATTGGTCAGCAAGGGAGACTGAACGGGGAGAATGAAGCCTAGAATGGCAAAAATCATGCAAGTAGGAAGGGAGAACAGTAGGCCAGGATTATAAAGCTGACAGTCTCTGGAAATTTAATTTATTCATTGAGTTCCTCCAAAGCAGGGGACCAGTGTGGGGCGCAGTTTGCACGCCAGTAAATGAGCTCCTAGGGACTTTGATGATAACCGATTCTCTACTAAGTTTTTAAAAAATTTTTAATCCCCATTTGGAAACAGTGATGAAACTGGAAAAGAAAAAATCTGATTCCAATACAGAGTTACGCATGATAAATCAGTAATAAATTTTCATCAGTGTCCTTAAGAAAAGCATTTACAAAACTGGCATCTTAAAGACAAGATACTGTTCCAAACTCTGCTCTGAGGCTCCATAGTATAAATCCAGAATAAATCCACTGAGCTCATTACATTATATAATCAAAGCAGTGCTAATGTGTACGTGCACACATAGTCACACATGGTTTTAGGAAAAGGTTCTACAGGGTAAAGCTTATGCCATTTGTTTCGGCAGAACAAGACCCTGTCTAAAATCCTGTATTAAAATTACCTCGGTGTGGTTTCTTTGTTTGTTTTAAATGAAACTGGAGCAGACCAGCTCTTGGACACCGCAGCTCTTCCTTCACTGCAGGGGAGCAGCAGCAGCGTGTGTGCCCCTGGAAAAATCACTTCCAGGCTGAAATAATTCCTCTGTCCAATTCTTCTGACTTCCAGCCACTTCTCCCAGCAAAGATGCCAGCTAGGGACACATAGAGTTCAGTGTTCCCATCTGAGCATTTTTTGGATAGGAAAAGGTCTGAGACCTTCAACCATTCCAGCCACATCAGTAATTTGGGAACACATGGACTCTAGGATTCAGTTCCTTATCCCCATACCAGTCTTACTGATGGAAAACCTGTTGTAACAATAGTTGTTTAGGGTTGTAATTGGCAATGAATCAAATACAAAAGAAAATAAATAAATAAACAAATAAAATTGAAAAGGTGAGATGATATGTCCGTAGTCACAGGAAGACATCAGAGGTACAGCCACCAAAAGAACTAAGTATGTTCTAGGTTCCCTAGATGACCCATGTGGAATCTGTATGTTAGATTGGAGTTAGTGACCAGCAATGACTTCATTGCAGAGGCCACAGCTGGTCACCTGGCTAAGTACTGTTAGTGAATAGAAGAAACTGTAGTCAGAATCTAAACCAACTGCCAATATCATCTTCAAGCCTAAAACCAGCTCTGCATAGCCAGGAATACGTTCACACAGAGATGCAGCTACAAGTTCTCTTGGTGAGTTTCATCTTTAACAGTTCCTGGTATTAAGCAGGTTTTTGTTGCTCTGCTGTGACAAAAACTTTGCATAAAGAGCGTACTTCTATAATCTTTTACATTTCCTGAAAACAAGTTTCAACATCTTTCACAATAGGAGGCAGATAATAGAATTCTCAGTAACCGTAACAGTAAATGGATTTGTAATCTACCCATGATTAAAATTATTTTCATCATGAAGCAGAATTCTCATTATTGTTGCCATTTTAATATTATCAACTATAAAGTGTCTCAGTGATTGATACTATAGACAGCAAAACCCTATATTATGGTAATTAAATCTAAAATGAATCAGCCATCCTTATACATCTTGGTATAGCACCTGATTATTTAAAAACAATTATATTCTTGTGTCACATAATGGGACACACTAAGGAAGGCACTGGTATAAGAACTGCTCAGGGTCAAAAAGTTGAGCCATAAGCGACACAAAAATGCAAAAGACAAAAGAGATGTTATTCCTTATTTTAAATAATGAGGATTTAAATTTGTGAAGGATTTCAGTCTATTCTTTCCATAAGTTCTAAAATCTTTGCACAAGTCTGACTAGAGAGAAACAAACAGATATCCAAAATGTACACAGCTGACTCCTTGTTCATAGCATATGCGTGAGTGTGCACTTGTACAAGCATATAAGAGAGGAAGAATCAAAACCTGTTTGCCTTTAATTGTAGCGGATCTGTCTTTTTCTGTGAGGAGAAAAAAAAACCCCAAACGTATGGTCTTTTTAAAAAAGGTACTTGCCCCCCTCAAGTGGCAGTTCAGTGCTGTCTTAAATTGGAGCTATCTCATGGATTTTTAGCTCTTCAAAGCAGATGTCAATATCTGGAAATGCTAAACTTGGCAAAACTACTCTAAAAAATATTTTTTCACCCTTTCCATATAAGAAGATTTTCCAGGGACAGGAGCTTCTCAACCGGAAGAGCATTTATACCTTTTATCCCCTTAATCTTGAGCTGTTTTCAGTGCATTTTGCCACTGCCTGCTCTTACAAGCTACTTTTTTCATTTTGGTGAAATTTTAGTACAAAAAAATTCTTTAGTGCCTCTGTTCATTTGCAGATTTCACCAGGCTTGCAAAAGCACACCTGTTGTGCTGTCTGGATTTCCTTTTCTGATCATAGGCTTCTGACAAAGAGGGGGGAAAAGAAAGATTTTTATCAAACACTCTTCACCGGACAATGAATTTTCTTCACCATTTGAATGTATCTGTGGAATGCCTGAGTGATTCATTACAGCAGATTCTGAAGTATGACAATGGGCCGCAGAAATGACTGATGGTATCTTTTTCCTGATTTCATTTCCCTGATCCTCTTCATCCCTTGGCCTGTGTACCTCGATTAATTAGAAACCAGGGATTTTCACTCATCAGCTGATGGGTTTCATGCTCCACTCTGTCACAAATCTGCTGCTTGCACTATCTCTCTTACAGCTGGTGGCTGCTTTAAAAACTTTCTTTTTTCTTTTTTCTTTTTTTTCCCCTTTTTTGAAGCAGTGCTTTGTGACTACAGGTTTAGGCCTTTTTAAGATTCAGACATATTTTTAAAAAGAGATTAAAAATTAAAGTAAAGAAGATTCAAAATCTCTGATTAAGTTAATCCCTATCCAAATGATACTTGTCCAAAAATGAACTTTTTGAAGAGATAATAATGTAAATGTTTCATAGCTCTCAGCTTTCCAAGTTCTTTTTTCAAGATATAATAATTGAAGTATTATGCAAAGGATGAAAGTATATAAATATGATTTTTGTGAAAAAGGCCCATATGCTCAGTTCACATGCATTTTAGTCCTGCCTATACTATATTGTTAAGCCAATTGCATTTCAGATTTCACTTGTATGAGGCACCTTATAATAGGATCCTGCAATAAATCATTGAACCATTATTGTTTCTGGAGGAAATATTTCATAATTGAAAATATGCTGCCCCTTAGGGTATATACCAAATTAAAATCACATGGTGATATAATCCCTAAGGAAACAAACCATAATTAAATAGTATTTAAAATGCAGAATATTTTGCAATAAAAATCCCCCTCAGAAACTTAAAATAATGTGTGAATCACAGACAACAAACATATCAATTATGTCTACCACAGAAAATGTAACCACTGCTAGTTTACTTTCTTATCATTATATATACCCTCCCAGAATTGTTTCATTTAATTTCTTCATTTAATATATTGTCAGCATTAAAACAGGAGCCTTCTTTTTCTCTGTCTTTTTTTATTTTTTTCCTGTGTGAGCAAGGATCAGAAGCAGCACAGTCTTTCTGGAATGTCAGACTTCATGGATGCCATGTGTTACTGAAAGGGGCAATGCAAAGCCATAGACATCCACAACTTTTGTTTCTGTGGATTAATATAGATCAAGCCTACATGGTTAAATGTAATTATAATTCTTTGAGCCTCTGAATCATGGGTTGATGGCCTAGTGTATAAGAATACACACAATATCCCATGATGCTGTCTTCTGCAAGGCAGGGATTTGCTTCAGCGAAAATATTTTCTGCTTCTTCTTTTTCTCAGCTTCCATTTTATCTCAAAATAAAAGGTGTGGCTGCCGTGTAAGGATACAAAAGCAAACAGAAAATCAACATTTCCGTGCAATTAAAAATTAAAATGTTAAATGGGTGACCTTAAAACACTGATTTTTATGGCTTCTTTCTACACTAACTTATTTTGCTCATCAACAATGAGAGGCCTTTGCAAGGCAGCCTCCCTAATTGAGCTTGGTGTACCGAGGATTCTTGCTGCCCTGCAGCAATCTCAACCTTGGCAACCTGGGGCAGAGGGTCAGTCTTACACTGCCCAGGTGTGGGGCACTTCCTAGCAGACTGTGATGGGATGTGCTCAGCTACTACTTTCTCAGATTTTGCTTCTTGATGTAATACCATATTTATACTAAAACCAGACAAACAAAACAAAACTAAAAAAGCAATCTGTCAGAAATCTTACCTTTGGGATATTTTATTCTTTGCTGCCATTTTGATATCGGTTAGGAAGAGGAGGACTACTACTATTTAAAGTACTCCAGTTTTTATGGGACAGATTCTTCAGTCAAACATTTTCAGTCCTTTGGCAGCTTACAGTTTGTGTTTTATCTGTTTTATTTATTTATTTATTTATTCCTCAAAATAAAATATTGTAAATAATATAAATTGTTGTAAATGTTGTAAATATTCATCCTCGTAAGTCTTCTGTCATTTCTATTTCGCGATCTATTTTCAGTAGTGCCCAATGATAGGATGAGGGTCAACGGGCACAGACTGAAACATAGGAGCTTCCATCTAACCATGAGGAGAAGCTTCTTTACTTTGAGGGTGCCGGAGCACTGGAACAGGCTGTCCAGAGAGGTTGTGGAGTCTCCTTCTCTGGAGACATTCAAAACCTACCTGGACGCATTCATGTGTGATCTCCTCAAGGTGAACCTGCCTTAGCAGGTGGGTTGGACTAGATGATTTCCAGAGGTGCCTTCCAACCCCAACCATTCTGTGACTGTGTGATTCTGTGATCTCCCTTGTACACTACTCCCAATCAGCCAGTTCAGAAGACTGGTGTTAAAACCATTTGCCTGAGTCATTATTCTGAATTCCTTCACTAAATCCCTTTGCTTGGCCACATCAAGATCAAGCTCACAGCTCTTCCCTTGGAGATTAGCCTCATCCCTCACAGCTTTGCCACTCACACCAGCTGCTAGTTCAGCCTGGAGCCTTCTCTACTGCCCATGCTGGTGAGGGAGTCCTCAACGTCACCTCCCATCCCCCAGACACTGCCATTACCATGCCGTCACTATACCACCCACCTCAATCACTGTGTGACCATTTTCCAAAGTGATTCCATGTCTGATTCAATGTGATAATTCTCCAGATTACTCAACTGAGTCCTGCCAAGTTCATCTTCTAATGCCATCTTCTGTGCATGGTTGGACACCAGTAAAAAATCAGCTGTTTAATAGAAGATGGAAATGGAATAGATGAGATGAGAATGTGGATTTTCCTTGTCTTTAAAGTGCTAATACATGCAATAAATAGAAGTGCTACATTGTGGACTTCCAGGAACTGTAGTTTTACTGTGTTTCAGGTCATGGAGCTCCAGTCTCCAGCCCTAAAAAAACAGGTACTGCCAGTTGATGTGGATCATAAGACACATCTTACTTCTCTGACCAGACACTCCATATTGAGTAAATAATTTAGATTAGCATGTTTTTATTTTATTTTTTAAACTTTAGTTTGCTTTAGGTTTTATGCTCCTGCAGCCAGGAAAAGGTCTTTGCACATCTTTGCTCTGGGGCATATGGGTTCAAGTATATACATAGTCTACTTCAGGTTGCTGTTACAATTTAAAAGAAGTACAGGCACCTGTATTTAGGACTCAATTTTTTCTATATAGTCAATATAGGAAAAGTTAAGAGCATTCAAAAGGTGATTTAGAGCTTTAAAAGCAGCTGTGTGGAATTACAAAGGGTGAATATTCTCCCTTGCTCCCGGTGATGAGCACAATGAGGTTCTGATCCTGATGATGCTTTTCTGGGAATGAGGCAATGATGGTATGAAAAAACGATAATAATTTTAACTGTCATTTGAGTCTTGAATAATTCTGTGTGTTACAGAAGAAGACCTTTAAGAAACAATCTGTGAAACTGAACATTTATTTTGTGGAATTGAACCCTGATGAACTGAAATCCCATTATCATTTCATTTGTTCCCTGAGATTCATTTCTCTGTAGATTTCCAAAGAACAGCACTAGATCAGTACATCTTTCAGCCCAAGCTTACCAGTCATCATCAACACTATCTTTGTATTTGAAAATTAAAAAGTTAATTAAAAAGCAGGAATGGATAAGAATTTGCATTTCTGATCAACAAAGTTTTTAAAGTTTCTCTTGTTATCAGACTTAGCAAGAAAAAATATGCCAAATAATTTTACCTGTTTATTAAGAAGCAGTAGCACTTCCTTAGGGTAGGTAACACATAGTTGCTTTTATACAGGCATTATTATCTGCATTTTTCTCTAAGCTCTGAAAGACATTATCAACAGCTCCTTTTCCAAGTTGCCTAATTCTGAGATTACAGGTGAATAAAAATGCGAACAAATGAGCTTTTTGCTCTGACACGGACACCGTTTTGAAAGGATCCCCAAAGGCAGTCAAGGGGTGCACTGGAAGGGCAGGAAAGTGGAATGACCTGCTGAGGGTACTGCAGTAGACTGGAAATGTGGGGGAAGAACACTGGCTCCCCAACCTGGCTTTGTAACTTTGTCCTTGAGAAGAATGCACCCCCTAAAAACAAATGCTATCATAGATACCCTAAAATTAATAAAACCTGATCAATTTGAAAACATCCCTGAAAACAACATCCTTCAGTGCAATGCCAAGATGTAAAAAAACTCCCCCAAAATAAGCACAATTGTGGATGCTTCTGTTTTGCTCATCTACCACAAAGCAGTTGGATCCAGACTGCTTTCCCATCAGTTGCACCTGATGCTGTTGGACAGAGGGATTGGGCTTGGTTACATCTGTCCCTAAGCCCACTGCCAAGAGGGGAGAGTTGGTCACTGTTTGCCTGGTTAGATTCACAGCAGAAAGGGAGACAACATCGAAATTACTTCTCCTGTTGACTTCTCGGCTTGGCAGAAAGTTCAAGCTGGTTTCTGTCACCCTAACTGTAGGCAGAAACATGAAAAAAAAAACAAAAACAAACGTTTTAAGTGCCTGTGTGTAAAAGCAGCACTGGTCAGAACTAGAGGAATCTGTGTTTGTAACAGTGAAGCCAATGAAATTGCACACATGCAATCCACCCTTTTTGGACAAATTAATGTTCATCATATTGTGATTTATTTTATAAAATTAATAAACTTATCAGAAACAGAAAAACTTAAGAAATTCAGAACATTAGCAATATTCTTCTCAGAAGAAAAACATCTAGCACAATCCTGGTTTGATTATCATTGCTGAGAGTAGACTCTTAAAAAAAAGGATTCCACTATGAATACAAGGAAAATCTTCCCTTGCTGTAACCTGCAACCAGCAGAGTAAGGCTTAGGGACTTGCTGAGCTGAAAGGTGAATCTCCTTCCTTGTGCTTAACAATTCTTTTTTCAACTTGTTCATCAATGACCTGGATGAAGTGACTGAGTGCACCCTCAGCAAGTTTGCTGATGATACCAAACTGGGAGGAAGTGCCAACACACCAGAAGGCTGTGCTGTCATTCAGCAAGACCTGGACAGAGTGGAGGACTGGGCAGGGAAGAACCTGATGAAGTTCAACACGGGCAAGTGTAGGGTCCTGCACCTGGGGAGGAATAACCCCAGGCACCAGTACAGGTTAGGGGTTGACCTGCTGGAAAGCAGCATTGCAGAGAAGGACCTGGGAGTTCTGGTTGGCAACAGGTTGACCATGAGTCAACAATATGCCCTTGCAGCCAAGAAGGCCAATAGTATCCTGGGGTGCATCAGGAAAAGTGTGAACAGCAGGTCAAGGGAGGTTATCCTCCCCCTCTAGTCTGCCCTGGTGAGGCTGCATCTGGAGTACTGTGTGCAGTTCTGGGCTCCCCAGCTTTAAAAGGACAAGGAACTACTTGAGGGAGTCCAGTGGTGGGCTACGAAGATTATTAGGGGTCTAGAGCACCTTTCTTATGAGGAGAGACTGAGAGATTTGGGTCTGTTCAGCCTGGAGAAGAGAAGGCTGAGAGGGAATCTCATCAATGCTTATAAATATCTCAAAGATGGGTGTCAAGAGGATGAGCCCAGTGGTGCCCAGTGATAGGATGAGGAACAATGGGCACAAACGGAAGCATGGCAGGTTCCATCTGAATATGGCAAGAAACTTCTTTACTTTGAGGGTGACAGAGCCCTGGAACAGGCTGCCCAGAGAGGTTGTGGAGTCTTCTTCTCTGGAGACATTCAAAACCCACCTGGACACATTCCTGTGCAATGTATTCTAGGTGAACCTGCTTTAGCAGGTGGGTTGGACTAGATGATCTCTAGAGGTCCCTTCCAACACCAACCATTCTGTGATTCTATGATTCCGTGATTCTGTGATTCTGTGAATGTTCTCTTCCACAAATGTGCCTATTTTTTTTTATTTTTTAACACAGCAATAGATTGGGCTTCCACAACATCCTGAGCTCACCCATACTGCACAACTGTCTGTGTGAACTGTGTGAATAACTTCCTTCTGCATAAACAATTGCATGAATTTAAAACAATAAAGCTTCTTGTGCTACAAGAATAGTGAATAAGCATTCCCCATTCACTTTCTAAATACCGTTCATGAATGTATGGACATTAATTTATGTTTCCTTACAATTATTCCTTTTCCAAGCTGAAAAGTCATTTTCTATTTAGTCTTTTCTCATAAAAAACTGGATCATACTTTTTTCCCCACTTTCTATACTTTTTCTAGTTCCACTATATAATTTTTCAAATTGAACTACTAGAAATGCACTTAGTGTTTAAGATGTAAGAGTGCTGTGTGTCTATGCAGTGGCATGATATGTTCTGCTTTGCTCCTTATTCCTTTCCTAATGATTTTTAACATGTATTGTCTTTTGACCCTTTCTAAGAATGTTGTTTTCATATCATTGTTATAATTCCAGAACGTTTTTACTGAATGGTAATGGCTAGTTCATAGCCTGTCACTTTCTAGATATAGTCAGAGATGTTTTTTCTCATTTAGATAACCTTGTGTTCATCAGTATGAATTTCATCTGCCATTTTATTTCCCTGTCAGTGATGTGACATCATCTACAAGTCTTTCCAATCAGGTTTCATTTTAACTAACCTTAATACTTTTATAAAATCAGTTCAATACAAACCCCCCCTCTATTTTGTTGATAAAAATGTTAAAGAACAAAGTATCTGCCGAGTCTGTAAGGAACACCTCTATCGACTCCTTTGTGCTGTAAAAATTAGCCATTCATTTCTGCTGTTTTTTTTTTTCATGTCTTAGCATGAGCGATAGCCCAGATTTTTAAAATCCTTTGTTGAAAGACTTTTAAAAAAACTTTGTAGAGCTCCAGGTATGCTAAGAGAATTTGATCACTTTTATCTATTTCTTCACTGACTCCACTGAAGAATTTACCCGTAGGTCAGTGGGACATAACTTCTCTCTGCAAATTTCATATTAAAATTTTCAAATCATATCTATTAATAACAGAGTGTCTTAATGTTATCCTAATATAGAAGTTTTTTAGTCTTAAAAATATCTTAATAATACATGATCATACGTCACAAGACCTATGGGGAGAGGCTGAGGGAGCTGGGGTTGTTTAGTCTGGAGAAGAGAAGGCTTAGAGGTGACCTCATCACTCTCTATAACTACCTGAAGGGAAGTTATAGCCAGGTGGGGATTGGTCTCTTCTCCCAGGCAGTTAGCAATAGGACAAGGGGGCATGGGCTTAAACTCTGCCAGGGGAAATTTAGGCTGGATATTAGAAAGAAATTCTTTACAGAGAGAGTGGTCAGGCATTGGAATGGCTGCCCAGGGAGGTGGTGGACTCGCCGTCCCTGGAGGTTTTTAAACTGAGATTGGACATGGCAATTAGTGCCATGATCTAGTAAATGGACTGAAGTTGGACCAAGGGTTGGACTTGATGATCTCTGAGGTCTTTTCCAACCCAGTTGATTCTGTGATTCTGTGATTCACTATGTCTTTCCATCAGCTTGTGCAGTACAGAAGACAGTTACTAGTTTGCAATCTATCATGACTTCAAAACTTTACTTTTTACTATGCATCACGCCTAATAAATTTTTCTTGATATGAGTGTTAGGCTTTATACAATAACTAATAACTAATAACTAATAATATGATAATACTAATTAATTTCATACTTGAGTCCATTCAGAAGTATTGGATAATTCCTTGCTACTATTAATTTTACTGATTTTCTCTAATTTCTAATAGGTCATTTTGGTTGTGTGGACAGATTTTGTGCAGTAGAGCCAAGCAGCCAAAACTGTTGCTGAATGATTTGAATGACTAAGAAGGCAAGCTAAGTGCCCAGGGTATTAGAAGAGACTCCTGATTCTTTTGATTGAATAAAGAGTCCAGGTCATAAGTGTCACCTCCCCTGAAGGAAGGAGGATGAATAGTTGCATAGCTATATAGTGTGTGTATCCTGTGGTGCAGCATGCACGTATGGATTAGGCTGGTGCCTTGGCTGGTTACAGTTCACAAAGGCAGTGAGAGGCCAAGCTGAAAATATTTGTCAGGTAAAAAAATGTACAAAATTTATACAGTGACATTCAAATTTAGTGACAGGAAAAGCTGACATGAAAAAGAGTTGAAAATGAATTGTGGGAAAATATGACTCCTTATTCTTTTATTGTTTCTTTTTGTGTGTAGAGTTAAAAGTTCCAACCTGATTTTTCTTCTGTCTGCAGAATCTGGATAATACACTGATCACCTCAGCCTCAGTTTTCCCTTTTTCATCTCTTACGGTGAGACTTAATTGAGACATAAATGTGTATGTGAGTTTTGAACCCTGTTTTATTTTAATTTCTTGCATTAATCCTGTCTTCTAGTACTCTGTACATATATAGCCAGTAAAAAAGTTGAATTCAACTTTATTAAAAAGTTATTTTAGAACTGAAATTGAGAAAGAGAATGTTTCCAGAGGTTCCAAAATTATTGTAAAGTGTCCTTTGAAATAACGAAGTTGAATAGTCTTATTTCAGCCACAGAAGCCAACATTAGTTTTCTGTCTCTTATTAGTGTAAATAAGTCAGCATCTTGGATAACATCATAAAGTTTCCCAATAACTTTTGGTTGTTGTGAATTATGTCATAACAGTACCAGGAAACACCCTGATGCAGTATACTGCAGTAAATAGAAAAACCTAACAATATTTGGGTTAAATCTACTACAGTTATTCTTATTTATGTCAAACAGTATCCAACCAGTAAGTATCATGCTGAAAGCATTCATAGAGTGTTTGATTTATCACATACTATTAATTGTCTTAATACTATTCTTGCCACTACACAGTAGGAGAAAATGTGTCAGAAATGGCTCGTGAGCAGCCAAGGACAGACTCTTCTAAGCCCTAGAAATGTTCTGAAGTGGGAGAAGGGCTGATCATAACTTTTCCCTCATTTGCAGGGTATGGCAGTGCACAGATCAGGCACGATTTCCTTCTGATTTCCTGGATATGCTGCCAAGGGGTGCTAAAAGGTGCAGTGGCTCACAGGACTGGCCTGGCACAGCAGCTGAGAGCCAGCGACATCCATGAGAAAATGCCTACAGGACACCTGTGTCCCACAAAGCTGTACTGGGATATCAGCGGTGACAACATGAAGTCTTCCAACTCAGGAAAAAAGCTGGAATTTCAAAGCGTACTACAGTAAGTGAGCTTTTTTATCTTCACCTGCCAGTTTTACACTAGCTTGTGCAGCCATTAATGTTAAAAGGGTTACAAATTATTTATACCTTTGGGAGAACTTCTGTCATGAGCAGAATACATCCAGGCTTATCTATTGTTTAGATGCATCATATTTAGTGAAATACGGGACTTGTTCATGAAGGTATATGTGACAGCAATAAAATTTGAAAATCACTTTATTTCCAATAGCCCCCCCCTTTTTTTTATTCCTTAAGGATTTTTAAATCAATTTTTAACATATGGGCTGTCTTATGTCTGCTTCCCTAGTCTCAGTTTCAAAAGAAAAGAAATTTCACTGAGATTCGCTGGTAGATGACAGACAGATTCTCTCATACTGCCTGAGACATGAAATTGCAGGTGACACCTGATATATGATAATAAAAGAGCACCCATCAAGTAATCAGCCCCTGGCCTTTATTTCAGTGACGTCATGAGAATGCAGGTGTCTTCCCTCTGGATCCCGGCGCTTCACAGCAAAATGGTGTGCATTGTTAGGGGCTTACCGAGAAAACTTTTATCTCCCCATCTGTGTTGTCTCTGTTGTGATAATTTTGGAGTGAAGCCATCTGCACTATGCTGCCTACTTATCTGAAAGTTAGGAGTAATGGTCTGCAGGTCTGTTTATCCTGCGCTCTCTTGTAAAGGACATTTTTTGAGGCTTGCAGTTGTTATCGATACTGGAACATGTCCTGGACCGTGATTAAGAGAATATAAGGGGAGAAAATTAATTCTGCTGCGCTGTTCAACTTTCAAATACAGGCCAAGCGAGAATTCAAACTAAAGTTTGAGCAGTCTAACAACCACAAAGAGATCTTTTTCCTCCACACGGTACTGTGTGCGTCATATTTGATGGTTCAAAGGAGTAAATAATTTTTAATATACTGGTAGACATTTCCAGAACAATCAGCTGAGCATTTAATTTAAAATCGAGCATTCATGTTGTCAGTGTAACTCTTTATCCCAAGAGTCAAGAAGATACTGTGGAAGTACAGTATCTTCCCTATAAGAATCCTAAAAGCAAGTTGTTTGTGGTTTGCAGCCATCTTTTCAATCATTTCCTGGAAAAGCCCATAAGAAAACCCAAATTCTGAATCAAAGAATCTTTGCCTCAAAGCATGAGGCACTGAATTGAAGTGTGTGAGACACCTGCAGAGTCTTTGTGGTTTCTGGTTATGACCAAAGATTCAGCTGTTAATGAAATCACGTTGCATGACAGTGCAGAGATACCAAGTTCACTAGGGTGCAAAGGCTGCACCCCCAAAGTGTCCTCTTGCCTCTGAGACCATTTTATGAGTAGACCGCCAGCTGAAGAACAGCAACCCGTTGTCATGAACACATCTAAGCCACTCTCACCTCTGTGAAGAGATTAGTGGAATTGCTTTGGTTGCTTAGACGGTGAAAAGGTGGGAACATGATCGGGATTGTGCTGCTAGCCCACCCTCCACAGCATCTTCAAACAAACCAGAATAACATGTTGCTTACTTAACGCAAAGTACACAATACTGCTGTGATGGGCTAAAACAGGATGTGGAAAATGAGTTTTGCAGCTCATGTAAGCAAAGGTGCCTCTCTGATGGGATGCATGCTCTGTGAGATGAGCCAGCCTTCTCTAACATGCTAATACATAAAGAGCTCACAAAAGCAGCAGTAAACATCTGCCGGCTGTGCCCATGGTACAGGCATGGTTAAGCAAGTCACCAAGACTTGCCTGAAGCAGACAGTAGCACAGTTTTGTGGCAGTCCCAGTAAGAATGTGTTGTCCAGCTGCCCAGGACAGTAAGTCATGACTTCATTGCTGGCAATAGAAACGCCTGTATTTCAGAAGCTGGGGAGGAGTCACTTTGGAAAATACACCCAAGGGGAAGATGCATCAGCAATGTCATCAGTCAAAAGGAAATAGCAAAGCCCCAACTCTGTGTGTGGATCAGTCCAGCAGACAGACATTATTGCTCAACCCAAAGTACAGAGAGAGACTGTTCTGACTTGGTCCCAGGAGCCCTTCCCAAAAGCTAATACCTCATTTTCTCCACCTTATTTCATTAACAAGGTCTTTTTAGCTCTTTCTTTTCAAACCGATAGCTTGTATATGTTTCTGTTGGAGTACGATGTCATTTGTCCTTTTGTCCTCTTTTTGCTTATTGTTCTGCCTGCAAATTGCACTTAAGAGCTTTTAACATATAGAACATACCTTTATGAGTGTGCACCTCCCATTGTGACCTCCCCTAAGCTCAGTCTCAATAAAATGCCACCAGAAGCCATTCCCTTCTTTTGTTCTAGCACTTTGATCATCCACATTTATTTTTTTTCACTTCCCTCTTGCTTTTCTATCTCACTGAGATCAACTTCCTTGTCCTATCTCTCAGAAACACAGCTTTTATTTAAACAGATTCCATTCTCCCACCCACATTCTGGCAACAGTTGGGCTGAGCACAGTTTTCGCATCCACAAAAGTCTTGATATTTAGAAACATTCCTGTTTTACATCCAAGCCCCCTCAAACAGACAAACCAGACAGCACTTCATCCATCCCAGAATGGGCAAGGGACCAGTGATTCATGAGTTTTCTTGTGATCCAGGAGGAATTTGATGTTCTGCTCTGCCTTAGTCAGAGTTGAACTACTGGCCTTCCGCAGCTGAGGAGGTGGCCACAGTCATTTGGTGCTTCGCTGCTGCAGGAGAGGTGTTCAGCCAGAGATTCCCTTCTTGTCTGATATGTATGGCTGTGTGAACACAATTTTTGACAAATTAACTCTTCATGGAGAGACCAAAAATTAGTAAAGAAAACCCCCTCAATTCCTGGAATTCTGACTTTATTTTCTGTGATTGAGGCACTCCACTTTTGCTAGCTAGTGGGCTGGATTGGGTCTCTTCCCTTTGTGGTCTGTTACCAGCCCTGCTGGTAGCAGTCAGCCTGCCCCATACTTTCCCAATGGAAACTGCTTCTCCTCCTCTTCAGTCTCAGCTTCTTTCATGAACTTTCATCTTTTCCATCTTCCAGAGGTAGAGAGTGAACTCATGCTCTCGCACTGTTCACAGAAAGCTGGGAAGATGTACAGCCTTGTTTGGGAAAGCTGCCACTGTCCACACTCTGAAGAGAAATCAATGGTCCTGGTGTTTATGTTACTGCTACAGACAGGAGAGGGGGGAACGCAGAGCAGTAGGTGGGAAAAGCATCTCACTGGTCAGAGCCTGTACACCAGGAGTGAGCTATCGGTCCTGTCATCCTCCTCCTTTCAGACATCTCCCAATAGTAGCTTTATTTTTCTGGCTAGGGGAAGCTTTATTAAGGATGTGTTAGGAGAGGTATTTACAGTCTTTCTTGCCAGGAATCAGGCATTTTGTTTTCTTCCAAAAGTGTGTGCAGGACTTTGAAAACTGTATTTTGGAGATGTTAAATACAAGACTGTGTCTACCTTTTTATTAGTACTGTTTTAAGTGTTCAGCCTGCCTTCACTGCATGCTTTGACATAGTTGATTGTGCTGTGATAATCAGGCTTTGACTAATTCCCGTCTTCAAAGTATGGAAATAGTAATATTTTAACAAAAATACATTTATGGAAGGATTTATTTATGTGTTATTTCTCTGGTTCCCTGAAGAGTAAGGCAAAATATTGTTCATGTAAGTCCTAGCCCACTACAGCAAATACTATTTCCATAAATACTTACACAAAATAAAAAATGATTTGGGGATGTTTTCATACCAGGGTTTTTCTTCCCATATACTTTCTTGAAGTGTTTTTTTTTATTGCCATGAACATATTATAAAACAAGTTTTAATGTTGCACGCTCAATGATTGCAGGTATTTTTTTTCTAGGAGCTTTCACTTCAGAAGCTCTGTATCTACAATTTCGGACATCCAATCAGAGAGTAAGAAACAATTATATAAGTCTCTGTTGGCCTATCATAGAGAAGAAAACAGCTGAAATGGGAAATGATGGAGAGACAAAAATTCAGAAAAAAAAGTTAGTGAACAATTTTAAACACAGATTCAAGGAAAATAATATTTTTGACAAACAGGTAAAGATGCAACACAATTATTGAGAAACTGATCACAGTGAAAATTATTCATTATTTATTGAGACGACTTTTTTACTCAGTTGAATGAAATACACTAGATAGGATTTTCAAGAGGCTTCGGGTTAGAGTACTTGTCCTTAACAATGCTAGACAATTCAATGTGCCATTTTTTATTAACATTAAAGGGACCATATTCTTTATCACAAAATACACATAAGTGAAATCAGACCCAGATCCTGGAAGATATCATTAGTATCCTCAACAGATTTACCTGTGATGTTAATTTTCAGATTTGTTCCAGTTTGAAAGAGTAGTCTTAATTATTATATTTTTTCATTTAGGGTGCAAACTGTAAACAAGCTGATGTCTGCATACCAGCACCTGAGTGTGCGAAGACTGTGCATGAAGCAGTCCATGGCAAATGTTAATTTTTGTAGTAGTATCTAGTCATATATCTCACCAAGTTTTGCATTTAATTCAGCATTGCACTATCTAAGTAGCCATGGACTATACCAATCACTGCAGATTTCTTGGTCCTTGCTGTATAGGTAGCTTAGCACACGAAAATTGTTTTGCCCAGTGAAGCAGAAAGGTATCAGTGAACCCCAGAGCTCCTATGAACCCTGGAGCTCCTCAACCTCTGTCTTAAACATAAAGCTGCCCAGTTTATGGGACAATTTGTATATTATAACAGAGATCTATAATAGAAGACCATGTCTGAGCTTGGTCTATAAATTAAATATAAACTTTTAAAACTAATCTACTGAAATAAACTGTGTATTCAACCCTGCATTCACTCCCTTGAAGTACTTTGTGGAGTAAGTCAGGATTGCAGTAGGATAGAGAACTGTTCTTGGGGATCGCTATGACTAAGCTGAAAGCTCTTACATTTTTAGAGGGTTTGTGTTACAGAAGTATTCTTCCAACTTGTTTATATTTTACCCTGTTATTGGAGGTGGGATTGGTAGTAGTTCTTGTGTTGAATGTTGTCTAATGCTTCCCATTTTAAGATTGTTTTCACTTGCTGACACATTTTTCAGACATTAACCTTTGGTTTTGAAGTGGAAGTTTTCCTGTCGTGTATCTCTCAGGCTAAGTAAGTTTGGGAAATTTCAGCTAAAAGGGATTCCACTGTCTCTGAGAATGAGCACAGGGAAAAGGACATAGTGTCTCTTCAAGACCCCCCACGCCCTATTAAATTGTTCTAGTGGCCTTTTCTTCAAAAGATCTTGTGCCCCCATGCTTGAAATTAGTCTTTTTGTCTTGCTTATAAGAATCAACTTCATTCAGATCAGATTAAGGCCCTTGAGAGGAGCAGTTTCACAGCTGGAGCTTGTGGCGATGCCTGGAACTTGGGCTCAGAAGCCTGGTCTACCCTGCATGCCTAGGGAGAGGAGCAGCACACCATGCGTCCCCTGTGGCCTCTGTTTCTACGCATACTATCTGTGTAGAATTACTTGCTACACAGTAGAGATGCTCCAAATAACATCACAACTGCACCCAACATCAGAGCGAGCTGAGCTTTGAAGAATCAAAGTGTGTTCTGAGGTGAAGGAGATGGAAAAACAATCCTGGATGGGTGCCAGGAAGTAGTAGCACATGTTTGCATCCACCTGTCCTTGTCTGATTCCCTATCTGCAAATTGAGAATATATCATACTTCTTCTCAAAAGAGCAGTGTGAAAATATCACAGCGTCATCACTGGTTATGAAACTGTAGTACCAAGCACCATAGCAAAGCTCATACAGAAATATGTAATTCTGCATAAAAACTAGATCAGAGCTCCACTGATGAAGGAACAACAAATTAGATAACTGATCACCAAATATGCATTGGATAAAGCAGAAGATGTTTAACCAAAATGTCTTTTCACTAAAGATCTGAATTGTGGTGAAAGAGGCAATGTTAACATCCAATCAGTTTCTGACTACTAAGGGTCTGATTCTTCCACTTGAGTATATTTGTATTAATATTCATGTGTAATATACCCAAACACTAAGGTTAGACTTTGTGCTGCATGTAGTTCCATATCAGATTTGCTTGGTTCTATATTCACCTGTGAAACAAATACCCATTTGATCCTTTATATCACCACTTTCCTCTTGAGACAGTTATAGAAAACATGTTTCTTCAAGTTCAACATTAGTTATCCTAGATTAATTCTCTACATGACAATGATTATATTCTACATAAAAACTGTAAAAATATTTTATCTGATGCCACATTCCCACAATAATCATCTGAGACTCACTCACTGAGTTACATCATCCATTGAGTCAGCTAGTGCTTTCTCTCCCTGTTTTCAAACTGCAAACCAAAGTCTTTTCTCTAGCAAATTCTTTCCTTTTCAAATTACTGGTTAATACTGTAGTAGCAAAGATAAACTTCATAAAATAGATTAAATACTAAAAATGTAATTATGTTTTAAATTAAATGTAAATGTTTAAAAATATAAAACTTTGTAAATGTGTTTTTGCATTTTGTACTGAAACCTCCCATATATATGTATAGAGCAATTGACCACACATAAAACTGTCTCACAAATTTCAAAGTAATAGTTTGTGTAATTATATTGAATCAGAGGGGTCCTGTTACTTTGTTCATAGCTGGGAAAAAAGGCTTATGTAATACTGAAATGAAATGTTATTACAGTCTCACTTACTCATTCTTGGAATTGGCTTAGTGATTACTTCAACATCGACATCAGTGAAAAACATTTGACATCTGGCCTAGAAAATCAGACAGCAGACCACAGAGACTTTGATTAAAAAACTTCATGTAATTTTCTCCAATCAGTAAGCTGGCCTATTCTTTTATTAGAATGAAGGCTTCTCTCATCACCTGCAAATTTCTAGGAAGACCTCAGAAAAGATGAAAAAAAAAGCAGCTCTCTTACTTTTGTAATAAATTTCCATTCAAACAAGCAATTGCAGAGACTGAAGAGGAGCACCAGTTCCACTGAAAAATTGTTTTCTTCTGTTTGGAAAGGGTCAAACATCTGATTTTCACAAGTGTTTTTTCTGTTTATTCCTTTATCGAAGTTTACTATTTCATCCTTCTCTGTTCAATGATTTCTTGGGAGTTTTGTGCAAGATGCAAACTCATTTTCTGGAAGAAAAGACAGCAAAATGTAACAAGCTTTTTCGTGGTCCCTGTAGATCACTGAATAATCCAGGCTAGAAATAATGTAGACCACTTCTGCTCGTGTTTTTATATCCTCCTCTAGAGCACAGGCACTCTATCATGAGAAAGAACAAACCATTATCACAGTATTGCAACATACATTCAGAAATGAACTGCACTGCAGCATCATCATGAATTAGTCTCAGGCGGAGACTCCTGTTCATGGCATGAGAGCAAGACATCAACAAACTCATGCAAGAAAGACTGCAGTAATGAAGCGTCACATTGCCTTTCCTCTTTGAATCAAATTTATGTCATGAAACTGGATAATTAACTTATTTTCAACAAACTAGTTTCAACATATCTGCTTTCAGCTCAAAGAATGTTGCTGAAGCCATTTCAAAAGCAATACCCCATCTTCTTCTTCTTTGGCAAGGACAAAGTCCTTGCTAATATAACGCCACAGTATATTTGCTTACCTCTTAAGAACGACGACGAGGTATGTTGTAAAATACAATGCTACTATCAAAACATTCATAATCAAATTTGAAATAAAAATAAACTACTGTATCTCCTTAAACGGCATGTCACAGTGTAACCCTTTCAGCTAATGCTCAAAAAAGTCTTCAGAGCAGGGCTGTAGCAAAGAGAGGACATCAGCTTGGCTCCTGGAAACAGAACAGGAAATCTCTGTACCAGTGTAAACTGAGGGCTGATTTTAAATATATACATTACAGATCCTGACCGGAATCTGTCATAGGTTGATCTCAAATGTTTTAACACATGTGAGTTTCTCTTGCTCCTGGCAGGTTCTTTTAGAAGCATCCATGTTGGTTCTTCCTGTTTAACATAGCCCTTTAATTATACAACATATTGATCATTCCAGCTATTGCACTCATATTAGAGGAATACAAATTTCCCTTCTGAAGGTGCACATAATAGCCCAAACATGGCAGTTCAAAACATACAACATCATATTTAAGGCATAGAGCTTGTTTCCCTGTATATGAGGAAATAACCACTTGCTTGTGATCAGAGCACAAAGGTTGATCAGTGCATCCTGGCTGTGTTCTGTGTCCTCCTTTCACTTCAACTGCTAGTTCTAAGATACCATGCTTAATTTCCCATTAAAGCTTTAGCACATAACTATGAATTCCACACTATAGCAAACCTATTTTTTTATGGATATAACTAAATCTCATTGAGAAATATATTGAGTAGCATATATTGTCGTGTTATTCAAAGTCATCTTACTCTGTTTTATATTCTCAAAATATTTTGCATTTGCACTGCACTCCATTCCACAGTAGTCATTTTTTTAACAGTTAAATTGCTGTAGTTCCTCTGCCAGTGGCTGGATCAGTTACAACTTCTGTAATAGTAGCAAGACAGAATAGAATCAGAGCACTGTATCTTCCTCCCGCTATGAGGGAAATAAGAAGTGCACGCAATGGAGGTTTTTCTCATGTGATATGGAGAACATGTGGATACACACAGGAGTATGAAGAGATGTGTGATGTATTTGCTTTGTTCTGCTGCACGGCTGCATCCCTGCAGTAGACTGTTGCGGAGCTGAACATTAATAACTTTACTATCCCTAATTGGTTATGGACTTTATAGTACTAATCAATAAGCTAATTAAGCTGGGTCAGTTGGTCTCCTGAGCCCTTCTTAAGAATAACAAATTGACAACTGTCAAACCCACAGGTCACAGCAATGCCAGAAGGAAGTGAGTGATGTATGGGGGTGATGCATGCAAGCCTGGAGGGCTGTGATCCCGGGGGGCTCATCAAGGCCCTTTGGGGGAGCTGTTGCTGTGGAGAGCCAACAGGCAGAGAGGTGGGAAGGACACCTATAGAAATACGGAAAGCCAAGAGAAAAGGCTTTTTGAGCAGAGCATTGGCTGGAAAGGCCTCAGAATTTGCTTCCTTTTCTTGTGCTTCAGGATTTAAAGTTTTTTTTTTCAAAAAAACAGCATTAAAACAAATCTACCTCTGTCATTGACTTCACTCTTCAAATAGAAGGAGCCTATGACATTTCAGCATCTGTCTTAAAGGGCTTGGGTAAAGAAAATCAACAGAATTGGTTTTCCATAGAATCATAGAATAGTTTGGGTTGGAAGGGACCTTCAAAACCCATCCAGTCCAACCCTCCTGCAACGACCAGGGACATCTGCAACTAGATCAGGGTGCTCAGAGCCCTGTCCAGCCTGGCCTTGAATGTCTTCAGGGATGAGGCATCTACCACTCTCTCTGGGAAACCTGGGCCAGTACTTTACCACCCTCACTATAAAAGATGTCTTCCTTGTGAATATGTGTACATGAAATTATAATTTTCCTGCTTTTCTCTTGAGCATGTGTTACCATTCCTGCCTTTAGGAGTACTGAACTTTATATAAATTTGTTTCTGCCTGAAATATCAACTACAGCTATTTTTGGTTGGTTGGTTGGCTGGTTGGTTGGTTGGTTGGTTGGTTGGTTGGTTGGTTGGTTGGTTGGTTGGTTGGGTTTTTTTTTGTATTACAGAGAGCTACCTGAAGGTGATTGACCCTAACAATGTGTTATAAACATGACGATCCTTTATGCTATATCTGCTTACTGAAATGAATCTGGTAAAGGTTGAAAGAAAAGGAATTATATTTTACAATCAGATCATCTATGGTTGTAGGAAATTGCAGTAAGTGACCCAAGATACTCTTTTCAGGCTCATGGCACTATCATTCTATTTCAAGATATTGGAATACGAATTGACACCAAATGTATTTTGTCTTCAAAGTGAGTAACATCTGTTTACTGAGCTGTACATGGTACTTTCCAAGGATGCAGCAATTCTTCATGTAATTGCAGTCAATGTTTGGCACACTAAGCTTCCTAACTATGCAAGTGACATATTAAGACTAAACTAAGAGAGAGCTCTCCTGTTCCATAATTCCACACACTGGTACATGCTATCAAGTGACATGATGTTTCTTTTCTTTTCTTCCTATAATTCTTTTTAAATAATTGCATCGCTAGCTAGTGATATCTCATCACAAAGGACTAGAGATTTCATTATTTGTCTCGCATGAATCCTCGAATATTGCTTGTCTGAACATCTGTTGTTTTGCACTGTCACGAGAGGAAAAAAAAAAGCACCTCCAGTAAAATTATATATGTAGCATAAACAGTCTGTTTAACTGGTTTGTTTTAAACAATACAGGAATTTAGTTAAGTGCTATTTAACTTCTCCCTCAGAATAAAATTAACTGTTCTGCTAACAAAACAGTCTTCATCTTTATTATTTTCCCTTTTCTACAGAACACTACAAACCAGTGATTTTTTTCAGGTTTAGCCATAATTAAAAGTCCACTTTGGGTTGACCAGAAGTGTTTTTTCTTACTTCAACCACTTTTAAAGTAAATTTCAAATGTAATTGATTTTTTTCTTTAACCTTCATTTAAAGCATTATGTTCTGATATTGTTCCAATCATATGCATTCTGTATTGATACTAAATTTGATTCAAATTTGAAATGAGATCCTGTTTCAAAGAAAAATAAATTTAAGATACAATGAAATATTTAATTTAAAATAAAGATATCGTTGTCTGAGCTTTCTTTAGAACTCTGGACTTAATCTCTAAAATTATATTTTCCTGATTAAAGATCTTTTCTGTATACTTTAAATTTCTGGTCTTTGACTTGGCAAAGCTAGTATGCTAATACAAAACCACTAGGAATTTTTCTGCCTTTTCTTCATTTTCATCTGTAGGACGGAAGGAAGTCTGTTGTGTGAAGCAGAAGACATTTATTATGGAGACTAAGTATGGTTCAATTTACAAATGATATATTGGAATGTTTGCTAAGAATGGCTTTGCTACATATTTCTAATACTGTGGATAGTATTTCATCACCACATAAATCTTTTTTGGAGGGTTTATCTGTGACAATTTCATAATCTGTCACTAAGGGGCTTGTATATACAAATGCATTAATTCTTTGTTTGAGGATCTTATGACCATCCTAAACATGGGATCCTGCAGAAGAGTCCAGCCTAATCGTGTGTTTACATGGTTTATGTTTGCATACTGTATGGTTGCCAAAATGTCTGGATTTAGGACTGTGACTGCACAGCTGAGAGATGGGCTGTGCTTTTTTCATTTAGTAAAGATACTCTATGGCTTCCTGTCCCTAGAAAAGTTTCTCTTATGTTCATTTTTAAAAGACTATTGTTTAAGGTTTTCTTGGATCTCCATCATAATATTTTCAAATGCTTGGGATTATCTTAAGAGCAACTTCAACTCTTAGGAACCTATTAATTTCTTCTGTTTAGTTAGACTTTTTTTTTATGATAGCTATCTTGGGAAATGTTTTTGATGTTAATTTACTATATGTGTTCCAAACCTAGGAAAAAATAGAGAAAAAAATGTTTACAGATCTAATGTAATCTTGATATTTATTACAGAAGTAAAATCTGATCTTTATTACACTGAAAATAGTTTAGACATAACAAGGCAGGGTACAATAAATTGTATTGGACATTGAATAATATGATAATAAAGGGAAATGAGAAATAAAGGGATGTGTTTTCTCAGCAAGCTGTCTTCTCTACCCTTATTTACCATGTAACCCAAGTACATTAAAATACAAAATTATTTCCTCCTAACTTAATGTCAACTTGCACCTTTATTTAAATTTTGCTGGCATTTATGTATCTTTCAAGTTACAGTGTGAAAAATTCTACAAATTCCCACCATGTTATTCTATAAGAAAATCAATGCAATTTTCATGTATTAGAAATGAGTGCAATTAACAAGAGATTTTTTACTTCCAGCTCTTACATCACTATGAATTATATTTACATGGTAAAAATAATCTCAGATAATCTTTTGCAGACATGCTTTCCTTCTTTTCCAATATTTGTAAGCTCTTAGCTACATTTCATAGCCCATCATAATTGTCTCCCCAAATATTATCATTATCATGTAGAGTGCAAATTCTTCAACATACAGCTAACATGGCCCATAAGTTCATCTGGTAACCAACGTCTTCAAGATCGTGGTGCTGAAGGAGTTTTATAAGTTCTCCAAACTATAATTTCCAGCCTCCAATTTTGCATGCTTAATAGTTTGTCTTTTTTTTTTTTTTGGTTCATGCAGTTATGGTAGTTTTATGTAGTGGCATATAGGAGGTTATACCAACACAAGTGTAGGGAATTAATTTTTAATTATATACCTAAGAATTTTATTTTACTGAAAGCTCAGCCCTCTATTAACATTCTGATCCAGTGAATCTGTAGCAGTTAGAAGAAAGAATGCCACCTACTGAACTATCAATACCAGTTCAGTTAACAACCCATACTTTTCTTACAGGTCTCTTATCTTAATGCTGATCAAGCTCAGTACTAAATAGGCTTGACATTTGGCAAGATGACAGACCAAGGAAATATGACCGTGATTTATATGATGGGCAGCTGAATTTTCAGATTGTTGAAAACAAATATAAAATAGAAGCATTAGCATATTTTGCAATACATGGCATTTCCAGAAGGACTTAAAATGTAGAATTTTAGCAGTTTCATGAGATTAAAAATGCTGAGAAAGTAACACCAATGCAGATATTTTTAGAAAAGCAGTTTAGAAAAGCAGATACTGGTGGATCACAGACCACATATACTTTTTAAATTGCATAGTGATCAAAACAGTGACAGTAGAAGGCACTTTGCAGTGCTTTCATCTTCTTATAACTCTATCAAAACAAATGACTAGTGATAAAATTATTTTAATGTTCCTTATAACTGTGGGTGATGCAACTGACACAAGCTGCATTGCATCCTACCCCATGCTCCATTGATGATACTGCTAATGACGTTCTGTTCCAAAGCATTTGACTGGTGATAATTCAGCCAAGATGAATCCAGTTGAATCTCTGAAAATTTTGGCAAGTATAATTTAGTTCAAAGTAAACCTGTAAACTGAGCAGGCTTGATCTTGAAACTACTAGTGTAAAAGAGTATGCAAACATATGTGCCAGTGCTATTTTGCCCCAACTTGGTTTGACTTTAAGAAAGTACATAACGCAGGAGAGAATAAAGCCATGGGTAGTCTTTTTATGGTGTTTCTTAATATAAACAGTCCCAGTTCTGTTATTCTATTACTCTACTCAGCCTTACCTAGTAGTTGTATTACAGGCATCCACATTAATTTGATTTTTAAAAAATAACTTATTATTTATGAGGTCAGGCCAGCATTTTGGGTGTAACTTCAAATGACCATTGCTAGAGTTAAAAGTATTTTTTTATACAGCAATGACACTCAAAGGAAGAAACAGAGTGGAAATCAGTGCAGCTTTCAAATTAAGTAGATAATGACATTAACATCTGCTGTGTAAAACAAGAGGAGCGCAACTCCCAGCCTAAATTTTTTAAAAATTAGGTCACATCAGAGGAAAATGACAGAGCCCTCTTCTAAATGATGCATCTGAATGTAACAATCCTTTTTCATATACTACAGTCATTTGAGATAATTTAGAATAAGTAGAATTTTATTTGTCATTTAAATATGCACGTTAGCACTGAATACCACAAAGAAAGTGGTGTTCACATTCCACTCAAGAGCAGAACTATTATCCTATAATTCATATGGAAATTTGTACCTGAAAAACAACAGCAAGAATCACTGAGTCCATACCGTTATTCTGTGTGGCTCTGTATTAAACACTGAAATAAACTTCTGTTAATTCATTTTTGTTTTTCATGTGCAACTCAACAGCAGTTGAGTTATATATGAACATATAACATGTCAAAATGTCTAGATGCTGTAAATGTTATAAAACATGGACACAAATATTAATGAGAAAATACCTTCTTTTTCAACAAAACTGGTACGCATTTCAAGGGTACTTAGAATAATCAATCATCCATCTGAGAAGATGTGCTCAGTAGGGTGGTGGAGTATCGCAGGAGAGGGCACTGATCTGTTAAGCCACATATGATGATGTGTAAAACAAAGGAAAATCATCTGGCAATAACTCATATTGATAGTGAAGAAATATTTTTCTCATGTGAACAGAAGGGGACGGGGGCTCTGAGTCTGCTGAAGCCATCACCCCATGGAGCGGAGGTGGGGAGGGACCTTGGCAGGGGCAGCAGGACCATGAGCTGCTGAAGTTTTGCAGCTGGATGACAGTTCAGCACCTTTCAAAGGTGTGAGGTACTCAACAATATGCTCAGATAATATTTTAATGACTTAGAAAAATTCTAGAAACAGCCTGGTCTGAAGGAGTGTTTACAGGCAGACAGCAAGTGCTGTTAACATTGAAATTCATTCAACGTTAATTCATTATAACAATAAAAATTTCCAGGGAATCTGTATTATAACTTGTCAGGAGATGTGCAAACACAACAAAATCATAGCATGATTAACAGTTGCTTTTTTGCTTTAAGTTAATCCACATTTTGCTATTGATGCAAGAAATTCTTGCTGGCTGCTGAGTTCTGCACCTCTAAAGTGGTATAAAAATAGCTGCTACTCACAGGGATGTTGTGACTACAGATGGTTAAATTATTTCTCATGATTTGACAAAGCAGGCTTTGTTTATCTATGGGCAAGTCATTTGCAAACAGAGTTTGCACTTCACAAATATATTCTCTGCTCATAATTGTTTAATGAGCAACATTTACAAAGACCAGCAGTGGGGTTGGCTGTGACCGATGTCCTCTGCTCAGTGTTTCCACTGTGTTATTGGTCATTGTAGCCACACCATTTTATTTCTGCTTTCTTTAACAACTCAAGTGATTTAAAGAGGAAATGACACCTATTAAGTAATGACAGTGAGAAACAGGTGTGTTTTGCTGTATGCTGGATCTTTTTTATTCAAATCTCTCTGTAATTTTCAATTCCCTCTGAGAAAAGGTGTAGGTCTTGATGTAGCTCACTGACCAGCACTGAGTGCGATTGCAAAAAACCAAAACTGTTCCACAGGAACAGCAGCAAACAAGCAGGGAACCAGTAAAAGAGAACTGCTGCTGAGAATATAAGTAGTATTTGTGAGCTTGGTCTCGCAATATTTCCTGAACTCACACTGCTACTGTGGGAATTAATAGAACAGGTAGAAAAGGTATATTCCCTTTATCTTCTTATTATATCTCATTGTTGTTTCTTAAACCTGAAGAATGCTTGATTCTTTTCCTAAGCTTATTTGTCACAACCTAAATAAATGCTCTTTATGAATACTATTAGCATGGTCTTTCTCTGTGTCCCAATAAAACCGTAAGCAGTGCTGTTTGATGATAAGATATGACAACTCCCATGTTTATTCAGAATTTAGTTAGTACTCCTGCTACCCTTTTCAGGCAAATGTCTGTCTTTGGCCCTAATTTCCTCCCCAAAGGAAATATTAGGAGAGGCAGAAAATGAAACAGAACTTCCAAACTTCCATCAAGCAAAAATGCAACAACCAAAACAATCCTTCATCCTTCTCTCGTTATGGTTTGTTGAATCTTCCTTTGTCTTGTCATATAATAGGAATAATGTTCATGGCACTGGAGTATACACACAATAAATAGCTTCTGTGGTTATCAAACACCTCAGCTTCACTTCAGCATTTAATCACCCACAAAAGCCGTTTCTTTGCCTTGTATACTTCTCTGCCACAAACATTATCCTGCAGCTAACATACACCCTGGAGTGCCAGACCTTCATTTTGCACTCTGAAAGCTGAATTAGAACAATGAAAAACCTAACCTCAGTTCTTAAAATAACAGTTTAAAAGTTAAAAAGGTGGTAATAGCAATCAAAATCCCCAAACCTCCATTAATGTAGTAGAGGAAGGTCCGGTGCAACCACACACACACAAAAAAAGTGCTTACTTAAGTGGTGTCCCAAAATTACCTGCTGGAAGGACTCCAAAGAAAAAGCATAGTTATGTTAGACATATGCTAGGAGATTATGATAATAACTTTGTTCTGGTAGGAATTAACTTTTCTCTCATGTTAGAAATAACCCTAGCAGAGCCAACAATGCTCTGCACAACACAACTTTGAGAAGTTTCTAATGATATAAATGATGCTCTCAGGCCGCTTTGACAGACCCAAAATATTAATGACCTGAAAGACATGAAGAAACCTAATATAAAATTAATATTCCACTATTTCATCTTTCCTGCCTTTCCCATGTCCCTCTCTTCACTGCTCCTCAGGTTGCCCCTTTAAGCCATAGACAACACCTAAGAGTTCCTGAGACCCTCAAAACCAGTGAATTTACTTCATTCTCATGCAGTCCTGTGTTGACAACCTGTATGCTCCTGATCAGTCCAGCTCTCCTCTTCATTTATGCTTTAATCTCTTATATGTCTGATCAACAGTATCTGGATAACCTAATTTACTCCAGTCCCTGGAAGGATATTTGTGGCTTCTAAATACTTAAAAGTTTAAAAGGGAGAGATGAGAGATAACTGACCCTGTGAAAAAACTAGACAATTAATAAAAAATTCCCCATTAGAGCCAGAAAGTATTCTGGGATAGTAATAAGACAATGTGTCTGGAAAGAAAGAAGGAAAAAGTGAAGAGAGGGTGGAAGGCAGACAAAAAGAGAAAGATAATGGAATCTCTATAGAGAGAAAAAAGTAAAGAATTTGGGTGACCAGGGAAAATAACGTATCCGCAAAAGTAAGACAGGTAATGCTATAAAGAGTAAAACAGATATTACTGAAGAAGAAGGAAAAACTAAACAAGTTCTAAAAGGAGTGGAAGTAGAACTGAAATTTAGTAAGAAGGGAGAGGCGTTATAATACCAGAAAGAAGGACAAAAAACTGGAAATGAGAAAGAGGAGGTCAAAAGAGAAAGAAGGGATGAAAGAAAAATACTAGAGGGAAGAAAAAAGCAGTGGATGTTGGGCTGGTACATGCATTTTTCAGTGCTTTGGCCACTGTGAAATTACAAAAGTAAAAACCCAGGGTCTATGCTATTATGCATGCTGTTGTATAAGCTATAGTTGGACGAGAAACACCATGTATGTAAAAGCAGAGAGTCCTTGTATTGGGACTTACCTCTTTTCCTACATCCTTTTCATTTATTCTGAATTTGTTTATGTGAGTTAAATTGAAAGACTATAAGTTGAAGCAGCAAGATAAACGAGTATGCACTGATGCATGTTAGCAACTGTCCCCTTGTTCTTTAGGAGGAATTTAAAGAGTAGAGTCTGGGGTCTTTTGACCCCATGAGAAGGGAGGCTGCTCCAGGTCCAAAACACAGTATATGAAACAATTCCAGGCAGACATTGTATGAGCTGTTTCTTCTAGAAAATATCCCTTTTGGAAAGAGCAGAAGTTGTCAGAATGTTACTCAAATAAAGCTTTCCATTTTCATTTCCAGTATCTGTGGTGTCATGTTTGGTCTTAATATGGAGGTTCATAGAGAAAGACTCATTATAGTAAGAAGGTTGCACATTTACTGTGCGAGATAATTTGACGTGTTGCAGCTTTTCCAGTTCATCTTCAGAAGAATACAGCAGGGACAAGTAGAATGAAGTCAGGAATATGCCAATTCAGATATACTATTAAAATTTTAATTAATATATCAGCAGGTGGAGGAAATGATTTACACCAGGTAGCCACCCTGCCCCCTCTCCTGCATAACACATATCCAGCTACAGGAAACAAGGAAGGAAGTCATCTCAAGGGGGAAGTGAACTGAGAGATTTATTTGCTGCTGTGTTGAACTTTGTCATGTTAAAGCATCCTGCCATCTAATGGAGTTCCCAGTCCCGATTCGGTCAGTTCTCAGGGGTCCCCTATGGAGTGAATAGGAGAGGGTGGGTATAAAGAACCACATTTGTGAAAGCAGAGTGCTGACCTGCTGAGGGAAGTGTTTTATTTATATTCATTTCATTCAAGCATTTTTAAAAAATTCCATTACAGAGTCATTTTCTTGACTTTATCCATTCACTGGCTGTGATAAATATTGCATTATGTCATACAGATTCGCATGATAGGCAGAGGAGGTCTCGCTGCAGGTCACATCACAGCCAAGGGCATTCTCTGGGGAACCAACAGGTGTGGTTTAAAGGTTCAACAGGGAGTTTTAGAGCTGGACTTTTCACAGTCCAAATTAAAACAAACAAATGAACAAACAAACAAAACCAACCAACCACCACCTAAAGAAAACCCACCCAACCAACCAACAAAAAACCCCAGCAAAACCCAAACCAAACAAACCAAAAAAGCAAAACAAACCAACGAACCAACTAAGCAAAACCAAAAGCCAAAAAAAAAAAAAAAGAGAAAAAAACCCCAAATAAACAAAACACAAAACAAATCCACAAAACTCCCACAAACAAACAACAAAAAAAGCCCACCACTGTCATCTTCAGGTAAAAAAATGAATGCAGCCACTCTCTTTTCCTCTTATTCTGTGTTAGCTGAGCCTGTTAGATCCAGCCCCAGTGGTGGCGTAAGCAAAGGAAGACTAACCTATGACTATTTAAGGCACAAGTAGTGAGCCTGGGTGCTTAGATCTGACTGGATTTAGGGGTTTCTTGCTTTCTCAAGGTGTCAGGGAAGCTGAGGTGCCTACAGAATCAGATGAGTTGATACAATGTACAGTGTCATTAGATAAGAGTTAACTGAACTAACAGATAACTAAATGTTGGACTTCAGTGCCTAAGGAGTCATTTAAATTCCTAAGTCCCCCTTGTAAACTGAGCTTCATGTTTCTTCTCCCTTAGAACTGTCTCTGTCAGTAACATTGTTCTTTTCAGAAATGTTCTTTTTTTTTTTTTTTTGGCCTTTATATAACCTGCTTTGTGTTCTCTGTTGCTTCTATGAACTTATAAAATCACCCTATTATATAGAAATGTAAGTCGCTTAAGTCATCTAACAATATTTGCTCAGTTCAATACACTCAGGATGAAACAGCTGTATAAGCTTTAACCCCTTATGCCAGTCTTTGTTTATTATCCTTACTTATTTGACTCACAAGCTGAAATAACTTCCTTGTCCTGAATCATGTACTTCTCTTCTGACCAAGCTGCTAAATGTTCTGGTTGTTCAGCTCACTTTAATATCTTTCATTTTGCATTCACACAGGCTTTTCAGCACATTTTAAGTGGGATGAGTGGGATGGAAACACAGCCTCTCATTTAATGTTGCCAGACACTCTGCTGGTTTCAGTTACTTAGAGCTTAGCCAAATTTCAACTCTTTGGGATAACATTCTGTTCTATGTCTTGTATCTACCCTGGGCTGGATTTTTGAGGAAAACTTCAGCCAGTGTAACTAAGCTCCATTCGAGAGCAAGGTGAGGAATACTACGCAGTTTTGCTCATCTTGAAAATTACTGGTATCACTGCTGTGAAAAATTTGCACTGAGGCACAGACTACAGCTTGGACTATGTGGTCTTTCTACCTGGCCTAAAGGTGAGATAAAGCCAGCCTGCAGGGCACTGCCTGTCATCCTAGCTTGATTTGCCGTTGAAAGCTGGCCCACTTAAGTGATAACATATGCCACTGTAGGTGTTTCGGGAAGCAGGCTTTAATCTACTGATCTATTTCCCATGGGCTGCTCCTGTACCAGAGTCCCACAATCACTGACATAGGAGAGCAGATCAGATGTGGGAATAAGTCCTCTCCCTATGACTGTGCAGCCAGTGCAGCTTTGCTGGTCCCAGGTCTGCACTGGTGCTAGAAAAGCAGTTCAGCATCTAATAAATTTGTCCCAATTCTTGCTGCGACCTGCATGCACTGCTGCTCCGCTCTCTGTGGGTTGTAGGCTCCAGGGTGCATGCCAGGTGGATCACAAGTAGCTACATCCAACCTTTGATGGGATCAGCTGTCATGGGGAGTGACAGCGACTTGAGCACACACTCAGGATGAGACAGTGGCACCAAGCAACTCACCAGACTGGGGATGCAATAAGAAAGGTGAGATGTCTGCATGCAGAATGAACACAAAATTATGTTAGGACTAGAGAGTAAAGTGTGGACTCCAGCAAAATGTGTTACATAAATTGGCAGGATTAAACTAGACTTTCCAGTAGACATGAGTAACTACATTTTATTTGTTTCCTGTGTCCTGATTTCAGACTGGGATGTTTGATCTGCAGAAGTGGTAAACGTTCATGCCTGACATGAATGGAAGTGACTTTGCAATGCAGCAGAGCTCTCCCAAGGACTTGACAAAAAATCAGATTTTAGATATATCCAGCTGAGAATCCAAAATTAGAACAAACTTTTTTGTTTTCAGCTTTATCCTGGGAATAAAAATAACACCGTCCCTACCCACTTTAATGACAACTATTGTAAACAATTCCCACTTTTTGAGAAAAACAAATTGGCAAAGCTGAGACGCACTGCTGGAGGGGCAGGATTCACAGGAGGGACTAGCATGGCATGCACTTGTGGGTGTTATATTGCCATGTTATGCCACTGCAGGAGTTGCAGTGCTCTCCCCCACTGCCATTGCAACTCTCCTGCTAGCAAGGAGCGCCAAAGATGAGCCCAAAAATAACTGACTTTGCCTTCAGGGGAGGTATGAAAAGTGTGCTATAAATACAGTCTCTGAGCACACACTGAGCAATGAGGAGACAACAAAATAGGAAACAACAGCTTGTGAAGTGGGAATTGTCCATCAGGTGCAAGGAATGAGGCATGGACTTGTGTGCAGCTAGAAGTTAGCCATGGAGTTAAGGGCTGTACCAGAATGAATGTAAAAGATGTACTGATTCAGTGTTGCCCAGGTCATCTTTCTCACATTTGAGTGGCTGATTCTGAAAACCTTAATGAAGTTCTTGCAAAGCTGTTCTCTCTCTGTGCGTATGTATGTATGAAATTAAATACTCATTTTTATGAGCTACTATTGTTCCTTACTTTTTACATATACTCACTAATCTACATTTCTTATTTTAAATTAAAATTATCCCAATATCAATGATAATGGTATTTTATCGAATAATATCTTTTAAAGATGACACCTGATATTTACAGTGTCTGCATTCATTGTGGTGGCACCATAATACTGTAATTATTGGATATAATAAAAGGTATTGTTTCTCTGTGTAAATCTTACCACAATCCAAGTAACCAATTTGGCTCATTGATTCTCCCTACCAGGAGTATCCATTCACCAATGATTTCCTGTAAATCTAAACCATGATAATAAGGAGACCGGGCCGCATTCATTATTTGTTACCTTCATCAAAGGCAAAGTATAACGTCAAGGATACATTTGACCTTATTATCTTTAACTCAGTGTTAAATTTATAATAACATTCATGAGGATGTTAAAGTGCAACCCATGGCACCAGACCCAGATTAAAAGCATTAGTGACAAAGTCAGGAAATTATTGGTTTAATCCACAGTAACGAAAAGGACTTCAGGCTGTTGCAGAAAGCTTGCAAAATTAGCCTAGAACTAGACAAGAAATTTTAAAAATGCAGGGAACAAAAGTGGATGTTAGTGAAAACAAAGCACTGCAGTAAAGCTAAACTGTGGTCAAGTTGCAACTACTGAAATGCTTTCCTTGAGTAAGAATGATAAGCAAGATTTGGTGCTTCTGTTTATTGGGATTGTGTTGATTAATGCAAGAGGGGTTTTGGAAAAACCATGTAAGATACTACATTTAAACAGGAAACAGATGGCCCTTAACTGGGCATGCAGGTGAGGAAACAGTGGCTTCCTAATTTCACTGAGCCAGCAAAACAAGAAGGAACGTAATCCCTTGTTTGTTCCCTTCAGACCAGTGTTCACTGGATTTGCTATTACTTATCTTTTATTAATGTATTTTATTTTTTGAACACACTCATAACAAGACTACAGTCTGACAAAGGACTTATTCCTGACAAGTATCTTTCCTTATCACGTATATTATCAGAGATGCAAACCATTCTTGATGAATTACATATACAATGGTATTACAGCAAACAACAGAAATCAATGCAAAGTTAACTATTTGCAAGTCATGATGGGCCTGGGAGAAAACACAATAATTTATAGAATGCATTAAAACCGGATTGCAAGAAAATTTATGATAGGCAGCCACACAATAATAAAAAAACCCCAAAGATTAATTAACATAAAAATTCTAACTGTCATATTTCTCTAAGTAGAAATAATTGCATAGCAATTTTATTTCACTGAATGAACCTCCAAATAGGCACAGAGTAAAGTCAACATGAAAATGAAAGACACCTTTAGACCAGCAAAAGAACAGACCACAAACTATCCAGCTGGGCTGGTAGTAATGTAATTACTTTGTAAAATGCAGCTGTACTGGAAACAGTATGAAGTTAAAGACATAGGAAAATTTAAAGGATTTTTTAAAAATTGTTTTCCTTGCAGATTTTGGAAATCTATGATAAATGTAACACCTTCAAAATGCAGACAAAATAATATAAAAGGAGTGAATCAAGGAAAGAAGATCTTTTTTTTTTTTGAATGACAGTCACAGGGTAATTCTGTATGAAAATTGTTATAACTCTAGTCTGTGTAACAGTGTGTTCATATAAACATGTCTATATATTTAATCCCCACAAATATACAGAAATCAAACATAGAACACCATATGTTAGGTACAAAATGGCATAACACCAGTTTTACAGCCAAAGAAGAACTTTCCCCAGAGGTGTCAGTTTGCTCTCTTTTGCAGAGGTGCCCCACCAAACTCAGTCAAACCCCGTCTCTGAGACTGGCTAAGGGGAAACATTAATATATTCCTCTGGCTGACTTGGAAAACAAAGCCTGTATATTTTTTTTAAGTCACTCCACATCTGCAACCTGTGGCTACTAGTGTTGTGTCAGATATGGCAAATGTCACTGAACTATTTTACAGAGAAAACTTCTGGGTTTGACCTGTCCTGAGTACTTTCGCAGACTGCTACAGAGCAGAGTTTCCAGTGGTGTGGAAGCCCTGGGGAGGCTGACCTGTTTGCCCTGCTTTCATCCTCTCTAATTAAGCCAGAGCAGATACATTCCTTGTCAAAATTGATAGCTGGTGGCAGATCTAAATGAATTTTCACATATTTCTGATGATGTACAATACAGTCCTGTTGTTTATGCAGCATCATGCTGTATGCCAACATGATGCACCATACCATGTTAGACTCTGGCAAGCTTACAAAGGAGAGCGGGAACAATTTTAATAGCTTTCTTTCAGATGGGATGGAAGGTATCTGATCTCAATGTTAGGTGATTCCTCTTGAAGTGCATATCAGTAAAGGTTGATGATTTAAACATCTCCAAATACTTTTAATCTTCAGATATTTTAGTGCCAAGTTCTTTTTAGTGAATATAATGGATTTCAATGTTGAGAACAGGCAAGAGGGTGGGGTTTTCATATACATGCAACTGCAGGCATCTTTAGTGCCCTTTGAAATGTAGTAGAACAAAGCTGCTTTCTTCTCTGATTTAGCTAAGCTGAAGTAGGGTTTATTTATTTAAAGATATATTTCTTTCTCTGCATTCTATCTGGATATAACAATATAGCTGGAAAACCCAGATGGACTTTGTCTACTATTCAAAGTCTACTGTGAACTCCTTACATTAACTTTATCATCAGTTCTTAGTTTAGCATTTTATAAACATTCTAATTTGATTCCGGTTTCCAAATTTTCACCTAAAAATTGCTTTTCTATTTATGTTTTGGGTTTTTTTTGTTTGTTTGTTTGTTTTTTATATATATATTTGCTATTTTTTTCATTTATGTAAATTTGGTTAAAAGGCTAACACTTGAAATACATGGAGAAAAGGAGTGTGGCATTGTGGCTAAACCACAAGGGCAAAGAGAGAAGTCCATATGAAATAAGCCTCTGGGTTTGTAACTTGTGCTTACCCTGACATATCTGTTCCGTTAACTTAGTTTCCCAGTCATATCATGGACCTCCAGCTTCCTTCTTCTGGCTTCTTATCCTATGAGTTACACTTTCTTGGACTCCCTTAACGCCACTTAAGTATTTGAGTGGATCATCTCTCATTTCCCCTCTGCATTTTTGACTGCAAATCAGGAGCCAAAGATATTTACTACTCTGCCATAACAACTGGCTTCTTACTTCAAGTTTTCTGTTTTTTCAGATGAGTGTGTTACTGATTCTCTGCTTCACAGGGCTGCTGTGATAATTAAATAATTATTTTTTGCTATTAAATCACACCTGGGAGCAGTGCTGATGTCTCCCTCACCCATGCACATCTTAAGACCGCACCTTCAGACAACAGATCTGCACAAAAAAATGTCTGACTCCTTGTATGACATTAATTCAGCAAGACACCAATCTCTGCCTAGTGTCACATTTTCAAAATCACCTCACTAATCAGCAGTTCCTAAAATTTGGCCCCAGTTACATGAATTGAGCTCTTTGAAGGTCCATCCTGATTTGCGTTGAATATGCACATTAATCAAACATGGAGAGTGTGGCCTGCTGACAATACTTAGGTTGGTAAAAATGTATCTGTGCTGATAATACCTGAGTTTGTTTTGCTCTGAATCAGCTGTGAACTCATACTGGTGAGTGTGAAGGAGGTACAAGATGATGCCAAATCAGAAGAGCCCTTATTTTATATCCACTTTAAACCAGTGATAAACCTGTGCAAGGAACAATAAAACCCATGTGCTCTAACTGAACTAAATCTTGCATATGGTTACACGTCTGTGCACGTTTGTTTTGCAGAAGGACAAAGCATGGTGGGAGGCTGTGCTGATCTGTGCTACCACTGCTCGATGCTGGATTCAGCAACTGAGCAGCTGAACAAAGCCAGCCATTCTCAAACAGGAGCAGGAGTGACTATTTAAAATGAATGCAGATAGATATCATGAACAGGGTACTTAGGGCAAGCTCAGGGTAGAGTGGAACAGCTGTGTAAGTTGTAGTAAATAAAAGAAATGTCATTCATAAGTCTTAAAAATACAATGCCATTAATACCTTCAGTAATAAATAAAATGTGCCGTACTATCTTCAGTGATTTCACACATTGAGACTATTATTTTTGGTGACTAGCTGTAAAGATTCTGGTGCATTGTTGAAATAACAGTATAAAGGCTCTGGGTGGTGATGAGGCTCTTCCTTCTCCAGGCTTCCTTTCACTGCCTACTGTTCAGCAATTTTTATAGACCTTGTAAAAACTGGAATTCCCTATCCTACTAACAAGACATTAATATGCAAAATGGGGTGATGTGAAATGCAATATTTTTATGAAGCCAGCTATATTCCTATAATCCTCACAACAGCAATATTCCTTGATCATATCCACTACATGATTTTACCTTGCCTGTCATTGTATTTGTGATGTGATAAAATTAATGCATTAAGACAATAGTTTAGAAAAACTGTCCAAGAATAAGCAAATAAACTCAAACTGAAATATAAATATTGGTTTGCAGTATATGGTATTCTAAAAGTAAAAAAAAATCTTTGCTCTGTTTATTTGTTTTCAAAATATGATTCTAGGTTTCAGTGTCAGAAATAAGGGGAGATCACGAATGCGGAAAAAATATATCCAAGTATACTCAAAAATTTTACAGGGAAATAAACAAATTAAATCTTGGTAGTGATTTGTAAATTGCAATGAGCAATTCAAGAAACATTTAAAATAGAAACTGCAGTGGTATATGCAGTATTTGAACATCCTATCTTTTGTGACTATGCCGTCAAAGTCCAATACAAACACAATATGCTGTACCTAGAGAATCACTTGGTGCAAAAACACTACATATTTTACAATCTAGATGTTCAGTTATGATGAATGTCAACAAAAGCAGCCTCAAGAATGACCCTCCTGACTGCACTTCAAAATCTTGCCAAGAAATGTATTCCCCATACTGTCATAAACAATCTATTTGCCTTCATTGTCTACTGATAAACATTTCCTATCCATTCTTTTGAAGCACGTAATATTGACATACTCCGAGATAACAATGGGTAGTCTAAAATAAAATCCATTTGGGTTAACTCTTATGTTCAAAGTCTACTTCCCTAATAAATAAAGTGATTTTTAATTGTCGTAAACAGTCATCAAAAGTTGTGAAGCACTTTGGGCGTCACAACTTTAGAAACACCACTGTCTGTTAGCAGCATTATAATTTTCCAGTTGTGACACAGCTTTCTTGTGCAGAGCTGATACTCCTAAATTAGCAGCATATTCTGAAAAAAAAAAAAACAAACCACCAAACAACCCAGAAATATTGTTTCATCAAGCGGCAGTCATAAAGTGGCTATTTTTTCCCCCCTTAGCTTAACTATTAGCAATCAAGTCCGAGCATTCTGCCAGTTATCAGTAAACAACTGATCCACAGTCTCTCTGAGACCTGTATCTCTAAACATATTTGTCAATCAATTTGCCTACTTTGTATTAACAGCTATACTGGCCATGTTTACAATGTCAGGAATGTTTACTGAATTAAACATAGTTGTCAGGCAGATAGTAGTATTAAAACATTGGTATTAATATTGACTCGCTATGGTTCCAACTCATGCTTTTAATGCATGGTATCTTACCACAGATAAACAGAGCACAGCAAGAAGGTATTTTAAATATGGAATAATCACATAGCGCTATATTGTACTGATGTTTGGGCCAAATGGGTGCTTAAGAAAAAAAAAAAAAAGAAGTTCCACATATGTTGACTTTACATCTCAGGTTAGTGATGAGTCAACAGTCATGGAGCAGTTCCTAAATATAATTTCAAGGCCATTTTTCATTTTACATTGAAGCTTTTCTGAACACATATCACATTTTGTCCAACCCGTAGGAGAGAGGTAACTTCTACGACATCGCTTTTACAGCTTGAAAGAGTTAAAAAATTGGCACATATTCCTTAGTCATAACTATAAAGGCAATGGTGTAAGACAGGCGCTGGGGCTCTATGTCCTTATACAGTGATCTGCCTACTAGACTACTGCCAATGAGTCTGATACAGCTATGTATAGAAATACAGGCATATTTATGTCAATTTCTAAGGAGAAAGGAATAACAGTTTTGGGATTCATATTTTTTTCAAGACACAGAGAAAGTGATGAAAGAGAAAAACAAACACAGTTTTGTTTTTCTTCATCCTGAAAATTAGAAACGAGTATTTCTAAAAAGATCCATTTTGTCTGATACTCTGTACAATATTCATTCTAAGATACTACATTGCTAAGACATTTATCTGAGCCACAATAACTGAACTATGCAGTGTATTCCCAAATAAATACGCAGAGCCTCAGCACCTGCTGCTTGAAGTCAGTAAGGAAATGCACTTGTAAGGTAAAAATCTCTTAGGAAAACTGTCAATATCTCCCAAGAATCTTCAAGATATAGGGAAAAGTGTGTCATTTTCTCACCAATAATCTGCACTTTTATCTTACATGAAACAATTTTTCACAAAAAAATGTCTGCACTCCTTGTATTTTATAAAGAAGAAGAATTAGAAATAGGTCCAATTTCCTCTTGAAAGGCAGGCTTCTTCTGCTTTTGATTGGCCTTTTCCATGACCCTCTATACAAGAAGACGGATAATAAATATAATGATTTGCACTGAAAAGAAAACTGTAAGGATAATGGCCCAAAGAGTGTAGGTTTATATAATGTTACCATAGTACATAATAGCAGCATGGTTCACATGGTTATAGTTACAGCTGTATCATATTTCCATTATAAATCCTGGTTTTCATAAGTTTATAATTTCATTTTAATAAATTTTCCCTTGGCTGAACTGCAACATACAAGGTTTCAATTAGGAACACTTTAATTTAAAAAAATAATAATTTTTTTGGCTAGTCACTAGCCATCTGTTAATCAAAAAGAACAATTTACTTGTTTATAACAATGTTTTGCACCATATAACAGAAGAAAAACAACTTCAAATGAAGTAATGAAACCAGGCAATTGATTAACCTATAGCAAACTGTCATCAGTCTTGATTGTGAAACAAGTTCTTTTGCTCATCTGCTAAATGTACTTTTTGACTACGCATACTAATACCTCCTCCAAGCCCCCATTCTACAGTTAAGCATATGCTTAAGCACTCTCTTGAATAGGAATGCTTTCCAGAGCTCAGGCCCTAGAAATATATACATATTTAATTAGATGGTAGTGCTTGAAGATAATTCAATCCTCTCCAAACAGCATGTGGTTTCACTGACTTCTGCATGTCTAACAGCAGTGTATTTTTGCATTTGTGTTTTAATCATCAAATATTGCTTTCTTCCCTCCACACTATTCTTTTATCTTGATGGGCATGTTTGTTAATCAAGGAAAGGTGAGGGTACACCTGAATATCTGCTTAATCCTACACTGCTTGCACATACAGCACTCACTAATTTCAGTATTTTATACTGCACAGTTTGAGCATTATGCATTAAACATAATGGCAACAGATCTATTTTACTATACATATATATACTATAGTGTTTCACAGTACTACACTAACCTATTTTACTTAACATGGTTAGATATTAGTGATGTAATTTACTAGTGCCAGTGTTTAACAATCTAAATTTAAAAAATAATATTTCATCATTGGATAACAATATATAAATAACCAAGGTGTGTGGAGCTGCAATATTTTAAGCAGTGATGTTTAGGGAAGTTCAGATCATCGTGTTCAGAGATAATCTCTGAAAAAGTCAAAAATCCAACCTGGATAAGCACCAAGGAGTCAAAGGCCTCCACAAAAGCTACTGATTATTACCCTGCAACAACCCTTCTTAGTTCTCCTGAGCTGAGTATCTTGGCTATCCACAGCTGCTGAGACCATCATGGGCTTCTGCAAAGTGGGGGTGGTATTGAGGAGAGGTGGGGTAGCTCATCTGTCTTATTCAGGGGAACCAGCACCCTAATAGCATTTTGCAAAGACTGCTCAGGTGCTCGGTGCATCATGAGGACTCCAACTATGAATATACTTTATATTTAGGTGAATTCTGGTCTAAAAATAGGATCCAGCTTTTATTCCTGTACCCTGAACACCAGACTCATTCTTGGCCTTGGTCCTGCACTAGAGCATCTGCACTTACTCATATACAGCAGAGCTGCTGCCTTCCCACTGCTCAAGGACACTCCATGCCAAACCAAGCTGGTTTTTGCCAACTGCCTGTGCCTGTAGCTGGGGCCTCAGGGGTGCGCAAAAGGGACAATGCAGGGCTGTGGGGTGACAACATGGGGGTCAGGCCTAGGCCACGGGGCTCCCCACACATGGCTATATCCCATACCAGATCTTTTTCCTCAGTCCATGGTCTGATGTGTAGACCAATGTAGTAACTAGAATCTAGTAACTAGAGAGGGCGCTGTACAAGGAACGTCACAGCTAAAAACAGAATACTAATAAAACACACGAGCCTCCATATTATCACTTGCCTGCATGATAAACAGCTCTACAAATGTTAATTTCTCCAATGTTACTAGAAGTACAAACAGTACATATTGCTTCAACGCTGCTGCACACGGCTTGTGCATTTAGAGGGAATGTGTTTAGTTTTTATATTTATTTACTAGGGACACAAATTTTAACAACATGAAATATTTTGCTTGTATGGTATGAACACCAATAGTTTAACATAAACTATGGAAGGAATCCAGGCTGTGTTGACATATTTTATGAATGTTATGGGATGCCAGATTGGAGGTGTACATCTGTGTGGGTTGGCCAGTCATCCCACTGCCGTCTGTGTATCTGTATGCTTAAATGAATTAGCTATTATAAAAACACTGCATAAACAAGTTTAATGCTGTACACTTTCCTTTTGCTGATATAAAAGCATCTGAATCACAGTGAACTGAGCTAACAATGATATTCAATTGCTCTTTCACTACTCTCCTGTAAAAAGTTGGAAAGCTCTGTACTTTAAACTGTTTCATCTCCAACTCTGAGGACCCCCTCTCTCCCTTTGACTCCATCTCTCTCCATGTCATTGGCAGCAATCTCCTTGCAGCCCCTCACGATGGGAAGTACCACTGCATAATCCTGCAGGCGAAATCATTACCCAGTGACTGCCATCCACAAGGTCACTCAAGGTCGCTAAAATCTCATCCAACCAGCCTGAGCCCGGAGCACTGGCTGCCAGAAAGCAGCACCAGATTGCCCTGCTACCAGTGCCAGGATGCCCATATAAGAGTCAAGAGCTGTGAGATACCTTTGGGATTCTTCCTACCTGAGGCCATCATGCTGGCTATCAAGGCAGACATGGGAATGGTAAAGAAACCTTTTTCCTTTTGTGTATCTGAAAATGCTTGCGATAACTCTTTGTTGCTCCTTTTTTTTTTTTTGCACAGCACATGACAACAAGGGGTTTAGTTCTCTTATTGTAACATATACATTTGTCAGAGGATAAACCAGAGGATAAACATAGAAACCTCAGTGGTCAATGAACTTGGTAAGAAGTGGGATACTCAGCACTGAAAGAAATCACAGGAGAATAGGGAAATAAAGCTGTTTCTATTTTACTGTATAAATAAACATTTATAATCTTGGCATTATGCTTCTTGTTCTGAATACGCTGGTCAAATGGAATCAAAAAATGGACTAGAATAAAAGTTTGTGTGTTTACTCACAGATTTTGATCTTTGAGTTAAATGAGAAACAATAAAACATTTTGAACTTTTTTCAGCTAACAGTTTGTAGGCTAATTTTGAATTTGAATTCATTCCAAGCACGATAGGTTAGATTTGCCCCAGATGGACTTTCAGTTTTGTTCAAATCGCTTGACAGCACCATAACAGCCATTTGTAACTAAGTCTGCAGAAATGGGCTGGCACTTGCAGCCTACTAGCATTGCTGATCTTTTTGTATGGGAAAAGCACCCATAAATCACAGTGCATTAAAAAGGCACACACATCCCAAGCAAACATCATGGAGAATCCATTGTCCTGTAGATAAGTATACAAATAAGTGCAAAGCATCACTTAAGTTTTATATAAGGCACATATTTTTTGGAAGGCAACCAATGCAGTTTCACATGCTGTACTTTTTCTAATCTGACTGACTCACAGTCTTGTGATAGTGAGATAAGCTAGGTAGGCAAATTTTTACAGAGTTGCAATTACTGAAATTGTCATTACGCTGCTCACTGTAAAATAAATATAGATAGAAGTGAAATTATGCACAGGCTAGAAGTAGAAAGTGTTTTGCTTCTGTTTGCTAAATTAATCTCTTCCTAAATGGCTGCAGGCCAGGTAGGTTAGCATTTGTGGTTTCAAAGGTTTTCAGCGCTTGCAATGAGCCATGAAATTACTGCATGCTGCTGAAAATGGCAGCTGATGAAAGGAAAAGAGCGAATCCCAAAGGCAGAAAGACAGGAGGAAGCAAAATTACAGGCAGAAAGTCTGATTTTTGATGTTGCTCATTGTGAAATGTACACCCAAACTTTTAATAAAACATAAAACATTAATAAACCTGCTAACAATTCCTTACAATTTCTTTTGAAGTCTCAGTATAATTTCTGAATACTTATTAAAACAGGCAATGATTCAATGGTGGCTGAGCAGTTCCTGTCTGTCGGATATGGTATATTGGTATACTAGTGACTTTTGAAATTAGATTTTTATTTATGTTTTTTAATTGAATTATCCAAAGGATTGATTTTTTTTTTTGTTAATAATGTGACCCTAAACTCTTGAATTGTTGATCAAGTTTAACTAATATTAAATTAGATATTCAATGGTAAAATGCATGGTCTGATCAATGCTGCTTCACTGTTCCAAATCTTTTCAACTTGGTTGGGAAAATAAATCTGGCTTCAGCTAGTCATGTTGCTATCAGCTACTTTATTATATGACGTATATGCCACAGAAATGTCGGCTTTATTTCTGGGGAGAGACGAAACAATGATTTTAAGCATTATGAAAAGAAGGATACCAGCAGAGGAATCATGCACAGCAATAGCTGGGATACTTCAGCACACTACCATTTTAGTTTATAAGAAACACACAAATATGCAAGTCCTTTGGATCGGTACTGTGCCATTAATTTTTTGGCTGAATTGCCTAGTACTTTCAAAGACTCCCAGTGTGGTAGGATCTTCTGTAATTGCTTTGTAATGATTAAGACTTAGTTTGTCATACAAAAAACTTGTTGAACAATTAAAAAATATATATTTTTCACGGACATAACATTACAAAATTAGCTTTGCATTATAAAAATACTGAACAGATTAATGAATTATCCTAGAATCTGGCTATATTCTTAAGGGCTCTGTGCAGGCAGATAACTTGTTTACTGTGATCAACTGTAATGTAAAATGGGGCACTTCCTGGTAGAAATAAGCCTACATCTACTGTCTTGGGATCTGAGGAAGCTGGCACTTTTCTGATATGATTGCTTATGTAAAGCAATGTCTGCTGTTATAGGCTCTTCAAAATGGACAGATCTGAATCACGCAAGGCAAGCAGGCAAGAACCAGCTTCGATAATATGTGTAGAAGGAATCAGGCTTGGAAAGTAGGGTCACATCCTAAAATTTCATTGATAGAGGTGACTGGCTTTATGGTTCCTTTACCTTAACATTACATTTCTGACCTGAATTGTCTCCAAAACATACATCAATAAGTGCAATGACACAGAAATGGTCTCCAGCTAAAGGTGGCCCCCAGAAGTAGGAGTGCAATGTAGGATGTGGTGAGGGGAGAAGGTATTTCAGCAAGGGACACTCTGCAAAAGCACTTCTGGAGTGTCACAAGCCAGTCAGGCTCTGTGTAGGGAAAGAGTACTTTGGTTTTTGAGGTATCGTCCACCTAAGAAGGAAGCATATATAAAATTGCAAGGAATGCTGTTGTTTACCCAGGGAGGACAACTGAATCAAAGCAATCACATTGTAATTTGAGTGGAGACTTAGAACTGCATTCTGAACAACAGTGCTGCAGTGGAGAATGTTGGGCCAAATCTCTTCCCAACAGAAGAATGCCAGGTAAAACTGCAGGAGGAATACCACAGGTAAAAAGAAAGTAATTGCTGAGTTGGAATCACAAGCATGTACATACACACAAATTGGGATTTTGAGTGCATAGGTTCAGTATATGGTAATGCATGTGCAAAATGTCATGCCCTTATCTATTCACTTGCTCATTCACACCACACTAATCACTGTCTCAGCACCTAATTTTGAACACTATAAATATTTTATTATCCACACAAAAATCAGAGGTGGTAACTGAGCTCAAGCTGTGCCCTGAGGAAAATAAAGCAAATTGTGCCACATAATAAAAGATAGATATAGAAAACCATTGCATGGACATAATTCATATTCATATTGAGGAAGCCTATATTATATCTAGAGTAACCACATTATTCATTATATATCATATGCTATAGAAATAGAAAGTGTATACTACACATATTGTAGCCTAAAAATATTTTTAATTATATTTTTATTAAAACTTGTAAAATCAAGGGCAAACATAGAACATGCTTACCTCTCAGTGTGATAGGAAGAATCTACTGCTGTACTACTGAAAAAGATAGCACAGAACATGTCCAACATTTAAAAACAAAATTGTGTGTACTCAATCTATGGTCTTCTTTACCAGACTGAAAGAATCTCATAAGCCTGTAACAGAAGACAAACAATGCCAGCATATAAGTCACACATGCACAAAGAATAACATTAAGCTTCATAGAAAAACCACAGTCATTTCGAAGCTGACTTATAAAGGCAGAGATATTTCTGATTTTTTAATCTTAGTAGCCAGGCAACTTTCACCTCATCCTCCAGAAAGAAAGAAGGAAAGAAGGAAGAAGGAAGAAGGAAGAAGGAAGAAGGAAGAAGGAAGAAGGAAGAAGGAAAGGAAAGAAGGAAAGGAAAGGAAAGAAAGAAGTCAAGCACTCATAAGAATAAAAGTCTGTTTAAAAATACATAAGAAAAAATGAGTCAGGAATAAGAGAAAAAGCTCATGGTGTGAATACAGCTGAATTTTGGGCTGAATTCTGTTGAGGTCCCCATTTGAAAAATAAAACCACAGGCAGAAACCAAAATACAGAAATCCACAAGTGAAGCAAACTAAATGCTGGCAATGTGTATCTTCCTAGACATGTAAAAGAGAAGATTTTTTTGGATGCATACTCCATAAGGAAACAATGCTCTTTGTGATAAGTAAAGATTCAGAGGTACGTAATACTTGATGGATTATTCTGTAAAAAATGCATGAGAAATACCTAAATGAATTTGGGTGGGTAAAAAAATGGGTTCCATATGTAATGTGTTATAATTTGCTACACAGAGTGGAATCTAATGCAAGCAGGAGCTGTAGGGGAAGTTGCAATTTATGTGCAGTTTCTGTGGGGAAGAGAAAGGAAAGAAGGGTCCTAAATCACCCACTTAGCAGGCTGTGCACTGTTTCCCTGAATTGAGAGAAAGGAGTTCTGGCTCCCCAAACTGCCCCACTTTGCTACTGACACAGTATGAGGTGAAGTGAGTAACTTCATTGGATCACGTGCAAGTTAAAACTGTGTGTGAATACACATTGCATGTGTGGGTTGGAGAGCAGAGGTTACCCTTGAGTGTTTCACTGCTAAAGGTTTAAGTCTGATGGTAGACATTGTTTACTTCCATCAGGTAGAGAATGAAATATAATGACCACAATGTACACCATGGACATCTACACTTTGCAAAAGTCAATAGATCTATGCTACTGTAAATCAAGGCAGTCTACAACTCTTTGAAAATGATAGGAAGTATTTTCCAATCAGTATTTTCCAATCACTTTTCTCTTTGGTGCTGGGGTTTCACACACTTCCTCAGCAGGATGCATTTTGAAGATGGAGAGGTTTGACTAAGTGATTTGATTAAAAGTGATTAAAATCAAAGGTATTCCTTCCTCTGTAGTGGGTGCAGTTTCACAGCAAATAGATTCATTGAAGCTGAACCCCATTTCTTACTCTGGCACAAGATTGATAGTATGTACCCAGATGACTTGTCTACTTATATATGTGAATATTCTCAGAAGTAAGGTGATGTAGGCTTAGTGCTACTATTACTGGAACACTGAACCTTGACAAATTGCAAGGATTTTGGTAAAGGTCCACAGGAATGACTGACAATGTACATCTTGCCTTAATAATAAAGAAGTATGAAGTTTATTTCTTTAGTTTGTGAAAGAAGCAACTTGGTCAGAGCCTACAAATATGTGTTGAGGAAGAATATTTCTGCTTGCAGAAATCTTATTCTACCTTGAATCAAAGACTGGATAAAATTCAACATGTGGCAGGTAAAGCTGGACAAATTCCAGGTGGAATTGGTATAATGTTCTAAACACTGAAAATACGGAGTTCTGAGAAGTTTTTACCTAAGGAGGTCATAGACGTCACCTGGAATGCTTAGTCTTGATGTCTTTCTAAAGGCTGTGTTCTATCACAAAAGCATTGGAAGCAGTTGATGAAATTACAGCTTCTATTTTATGCAGAAAGTCAAGTTAAATTATAATTATGTCTCTTCTAGTTTAAAAAACCTGCAGATCTATGGGAAAACAAAAGAACAGGTGGCAGTTATAGGAACAGACAAATCAGAGAAAAAATTAAGCAAGCCAAGCCAAACCTTCGTGAATTCCTCTTGTTGATTATTCAGGCCACATGTTCTCTCTTCAAAATTTGCCAAATCATTCATGCTCACATAGGAACTCATCATACTCAAATAGATGACATTTTTCCACTCATAAAGTAATGCCTTTTGGACTGTTAAAGTGATTTATAGTCAAAAGAAACAAAAAAGACAAAAATGCCACCCCAACTGAGAAGTACATCAGGCTAAAAAGCCAGTAAGACCCCTCGGATTCTGAAAGCAGCAGCATGCAAGGGAGTGAGATGTCTAAGGGCACATCCAGCCATAGCCCAAACAGCCAGCACCTGCTTTCTGGTGTGATAAACAGAGCCAGTCCTCAGTACAAGTCAGAAGCAAAACTTCAGCTCACATGTCCATGTTCCTGGTTATAGCCCTTAGCTGCACTGTGATCTCAGCCTGGCTAGGCTGTACAGGGGAAGAGAAGTGAAAACAGGTTTAAGGATGCCATATATTTATGGGTGAATCTTTTTGTTCTTTAAGTAACTACCACCTTACACAGTGTGATTCTGCTCCCAATTAAGGCAATTACCTGCGCACACTGACACTGCTGGTTGGCTGCTTATCAAAGTTGCCACTCCAGGAAACCATAGTCACAACTGGAAAACCCTTACTTAAAGACAGCCTGACCTAATGTCTACCTTTCTCTGAAACACAAGGCATTCTCAAGATGTAGGAAGCAAAAAATAACCTAAACTCATTACTCCATGCAGAATGCACCGCCATGCACATTACTGGCAAAATTATATCAAAAGCAATATCTCTTTCATGCGTGTGCTTTATGGATGCATTTCAAGCCCCAAACACTGACTTTTCTGTTGCTGTCTCCATGTGGCAGTGTGTGGGAACAGAAGAGGTTAAAGCACATCTTGCCTGGCTCTGGCGAGGGACCAGCTGCTGCAGAAGGATGCTGAGGATGGTGCGGAGATCGGGAAGGAGAGCTCGTGCTCACCTGCCTGTTCACTCAGGCTTTTGCTAATCACCAGGTGATGGATAGTTTTGTTACCTTGCTTGATTTGTGTTTGCAAAGATCCTCTCCTACTGAACAAACCTTCATACCTTTTGCTGTATTTATTTCTACTCCATCATTTTACCAACTTCTGTTTCAGCAACTGACTATGCCATGGCCAGTGAATGAATGAGTGGAAAGTGACAGGTCATTGCACATATTAAACATACGAGAAAAAAAGAAAAATCCCAAGCAGGACTCAGAAAAAGGCATATTCAAAAGGGCAAAGTGTTTAAACACAGGCAAATGTAGAACTCTGCACTTGCTTTTGTCAAACTAAATAAAAACATACGCATTATAAATTGTGGCCTGTTTTAGTCTCTAAAATCATAACTGTAAAAAAAACCCCTGGCTTTTGCATATATACATATATGTTTTTTTGCATATATATAAAAATCCTCCCAGTGTTCACCCTTCCAGTATTGCAATGTGTCCTTGAGTGTGATATTATGTCTGAGTAAATTAGTGGCCAGTACATGTGGTTTGTAATGGTGCAAAACTAATGCTTGTTTGCAGAAAGTGTCACTGAATGTGTTCTGAGCTTTTGTATCTTTACCAAATGTTACATTTAATTAACACTTTTCTTCAAAATGTTCAAACTAGGAAAATATTAATAATTATTTGGAAATAGAAGATATTAAGGAATAGACGATTTCAAAACTCTGGAATACAGAGAATGTCTCCTTATCAATAGCCTGAATGGAGAACGATTTGCCAAAACCCAAGAACCACATTCGACCTATTTAGAAAGACTATAAAGATGTTTTATGAAGATGACACAGGAAAAAAAAATCCCTCTCTTATGAGCAGGGAGTTCAACTTAGAATTTTAAACTAACTTATTGTATGATGCATTATTTAATAAATGTTAGCATTAATTTTTGAAGAGTTCAATTTGCATACATTACTGGGCCAAATGGTTGATGAGGATCACAATTAAAGAAAGATGCACTGTTCTAAAAAAGAAAAATCAAACTAAGTCAAACCTTTATCATTACACAGAATAAAGGTGGCCTATAACTGCCAAAAATACGGAGCTCTGTGACAGATGTATTTAAAGTTCTGCTGATATTTAAATCCAACTTCTTGTAGTCTGACCCTATGCAAAAGCTCAAGATCCTCTCCTAGACTCAGTTAAAATATTTTAAAAACAAAAGCTTCTAGCCTAGGAAAAAGAAATATTAAAAGATAAGTAAGTTAGAGTTTCTTTTACGATGACATCTGAAATAAGTTTTCATCACCTCATCTATGACTCATTTCATTATTTTTTTGATGAAAGATAAAATATTTGAGCAGAACTGTTAGCATTAACTTACCATACCACCTATGTATGTTATACCAAAGAATGTTACAGCTATAAATAAACGTAGGCATTTGGAAGAAATAAACCATGAAAGATGGTAGCTTACAAATTCACAGATTATTATGCTGCAAGAGATGATTGTGACCCTTTAGTCTGACCTGCTGCATAATGCAGGCCACAGGACTTCTCTGAATTAATTCCTGATTGAACCAGGCCATCTCCAATAGACTCAGAGTTCAAAGGCTCCCATCGTCTACCCTGAGCAGCCACCTCAATGCAGCTCCTCAATGCAGATGCTAGCTTACCATACATCACCTTTGCTTTTGGATTCAGAGACAAAGATTAAATTAAGTATTTTAAAACAATTTTTCATACCCCTAAAAATCCTTTAATGGGAAAAAACCAAAATAAAATAAAACCACCAGTAAGTGGAAAAAGTTAAGAGTTTCCAGTCTTTCCTCAAAAACTAGAAAATGTAAATCAAAATGTATTTTGGAGAGGGGGGGAACGGAGGAGTTCTTGGAAGTGATTGTCCAGTAGAATAGTTCAGCTCTTTTAACCTTCAGTACAATTGTTTTAAGGGACGTGAATCATTGTTTCTTTTCTGATGTGCAGTTTTGGAGGGGTCCAAAACCTCATCTGCTCTGGCCTGATTCCACTATGAAGGGCAGAGGGTTCCTCCCTCATTGTCATGCCTCTTGAATCTTGCATGCTTTGTCACAGCCATGAAAGGAGACTACAAGTGCTGTTAAGAGAGGTTGATGATAAGTACAATATTAATGAAGCATCTGGCAGTTCTAGCTTTGGACTGGGACTGCATTGTACTTGGGACTGCCCAAAATAGAGCGAAAGGAAAGCCATGTCACAAAGACAACATTAGGGAAACAAAAGGAGGATAATGTGTAACTTCAGAGATGTTCAGTGTCATCTTCTCCTAACAATGAGGGGCAGCATAGGAGAAAGCACATGTATATATTGAAAATTGAAGGATGGCCTACTGGGAGGAAACATCAACCTTTAGATATTGAATCAGGGCTGAGTGGGGACAAAACTGGCTGGACCTTGTACATGAAGACAAGTAGGGCTTTTATTGAGGTCATAAAGTGTAGAGAGTCACTGAAGATCTGTAAAGAGAGGATTCTCTTGGAAATGTCCTGTTTCTGCAAGGATCTACAAAACAGTTGTTACAAAGGCCAATATTATCTCATCATTTTGTTGATCTTCCCTGGCTGCCTGAACCATCTCGTTTTTTAGAAATACTGTGTCATAATATGTAAAGCTGAGCCATGGCTTGGACATGTAAACTAAAAAACCAAGGCAAAGATTATGTCCATGTTAGTGGTGTGAGTAGCAAGCAGAATGGTGCTGCTGCTCATAGCAACAGAGAAAAGTCTGGGGACTGAAAGCAAAGAGCTTTTTTTCATAGTTATGTTGCACTCAAGTTGAAAGCCGTCTCTACAAAGAGACATAAAGGTTTAGCTTTTCAATACAAAGATATGTTTCAGGACAGAGCATTAGAGATACATGTATATGATTCACCTGTACAGAGATGGCAGTCGAAGTTGGGTTGTGTACCTAAATTGCCCAGATATCAGATGCTGAGGAAATATTACAGCACTGATGTCTTCGAAGAGTAGAGCTGACACACAGCATAACATTGGGAGGCCAGTGTCCATGGAAGCTTTATCTGGTATTGAATGTTATGGTTCATTTTATCAGAGTGGTACACTGTACTCCTAGTCCATGCTTTTCCCTGGCTACCCATCTACTGCCAGGTCAAAGTGTTGGTTATAATCTTTAAATCCCTACAAAGCTTTAGTGTCTGCAATTCTAGAGACTGCCTCTCTATTTTATGTTCCCACACAACAGTTAATCCTAGTTATGGCTGTTCCAGGTAAATGGGAAAAAGGAGCAGAGGATGCTGCTTAATTAAACCATAACATAATTTATTTGGGAACTATATCTGCACCATGAAGTAATTTATAAATCATTCCCAACTCAAGAGAACTTCACCCTATTGAGCTACTGAACTCATTTGAACTTATTTAGGTATTAGAAACGCAACTCTATACCACTATTTCATTAACAGACACCTTCCCTTAAAACCATTTCCAGTGTGGATTCATGAGGAAATCTTATCCACGATGGACTGAGCAGCTTCATTAGAGAACTCCCAAAGATAAACTTTGATTAATAGTAGGTAACCCCATGGTGGACTAATCATCCAGGGCAAAAAAACGTACCCCATACTGAAGAGTATAATCATGTTAGGCACAGTATTTTGAAAGGATCTAATATATAATACCCCCAGCTGACTATGTTGATCTCAGGGGTAGTGACCACTAATCCAGACAGGTGAACAGGATCAGACTTTGGAAAGACAGTGGAGTTTTTATCCCTTTCCGTATGTACATCTACATCCAGTAGCACAGATGAACCCAAGTTGGGGCAGGGGGGGATGGCAAGTCGGGCTGATGAGAAGGACCTTTAAACAACATCTCCTTCTGGTTCTGTCTCACTATTGAAAAAAATATATATTCTAGGGATTGTGTGTCTTCTCATGGCAACAAGACCTTAGCATTGATTCTTGGAGTTTCTCTGGACTTCAGCAAAACTCTCAGTACTGTTTCTCACAGCACTCCCCTGGGCAAACTAACAAGATACATATTGTGTGGGTGATCTGTGATTTGAGTAGGAAATTGGATTTTGGATCACTCCAAAGGGTGGTGAACAATACTTTTTTACTTAGGCTGGCAGCCTATATCACCAGTGGGGTCCTCCAGGGATTGATACTTGTCCCCAAACTGTTCAACATTTTCATAAATGGATGATAGGATTGAGAAGACCCTCACCAAGTTTGCAGATGACATCAAACTGGATGTTGAGGTGAACACATCAGAAGGGAAAACCAATTTACAGAATGATCTCGAAAGGCTGGAAGACTGGACTGGCAAGAACTGTTTGACAAAGACAAATGCGAATTCCTACAGTCTATGATCTGTGTGGCTGGGGAGCAGCCGTGCTGAAGGGGACTTGGAGGTCCTGGTAGACAACAAGCTGAACAAGAATCAGCAGTGCGACTCTGCAGCAACAAAGGCAAATCAGATCCTGGGCTGTATCCACAAGGGCATTACTGGCAGAGATAGAGATGTGATGATGATCCCACTCAGTACTTGTCAGCCTGCATCTAGAGTACAATGTCCACTTATGGTCCTGGTAATTAAAGAAAGATGCAGACAGACTGGAGAAGTTCTAAATGAGGGCCACAAAGATGATCAGAGGGCTGGAGAACCTCAGAGGGGATCTCATCACTGTATTCCAGTACTTAAAGGGTGGCTACAAAGAAGCTCTCTCTTCACAAGAAGCCACGTGGAGATGACAAGGGGGAATGGGGAATAGGTTTTCTCTCAATGTAAGAAAAATTTTCTTGCAGTAAGAGCAACCATTCATTGGATAAACCTCCTCAGGGACATGGTAGAGTCCTCATCACTGGAGGTTTTCAAGATGCGACTGGACAGGGTGCTAGATGGTCTCATCCACGCTCTCTTTCCCACAAAAGGCTAGACCAGGTGATCTTTCAGATCCCTTCCAAGCTGGGATATTCTCTGATTCTACTCGGGGCCAGTAATAAGGCTTTTCTTGAAATATCAACTCCACCACATGATCCAATGAAGCATATATGTGATTTTCAAGGGACAAAAAGAAGACTTGGCTGTTCCACCTCCTTTTCAGTTAAACTTTGGAACAGTTGTCACAGTTTTCCAGTTTAAATGAATGCACTGTATTGTCCAAGGCCACACTGTGATGTTAGCAACAAAGCTTTCCCTTTGAAATGATCCTCTTTTCTGTCTCCTGGTGTGACAAAGGCCAGAGACTTGGGTTTTATTTCTATAGTGGTTGCCCATTCATAACATAAGGATGCAGAAATCTTCCCAAATAAAGAGCTTTGATATATAGCTCAAAAAATGCTATGCTGACATTAAAAATTCATGTTACACTATTTGTTTTTGAAGAGAGAAGCTAGAGATGCAAGTCTTACTATAACGTTTTGTAGACTGATTTGCAGTTGCTATACCTACAAAATCTGATAGATGTCTCATTTCCAGTGAAGTAAATATGGGAATAAATTTAGAAGGTTCTGAGCATGTTTAAGCAATAGGTACTTGAAAGTGTATTTTATAGAATAACGGCAACTGTTTTCTGACAGATTATGCTAAAAAAGAATCCACATGAATACACCTGTATTGAGCACCTTTTTCAAACCCGAATATCTTGGCTATTTAAAATATATATGTATAATGCCAAAAGTAATTACACCATATTATGAACTAATGCCTTGCCAAATTTTCCTGCTTACTCTGCAACACTTTTCAAGTTATGCAAATACTAAAAAAATCCTTAATAGAAAAACTCCAAACAGCTCAACCAATATCTTTGAAAATTTATTTTAAAACCTCACATCACTCCCAGGCTAAATCCTTGAAGCTCTGGATGCCAAGTTTCAGGCTACAGTGTGTTTTCTTTACTATTGAGCTTTAAAACTCAGAAATGAAAGTTCATAATGCAAGTAATTATACAATCTAATTATTGTGATGCCACTGGGTGCTGCTATAATTTACAATGAATTGTTAGACTATGAATGCAAGAAAAAGCAAATAAGAACAAATATAAAATAAAGAAACATAAAGGTAAAAAGTAAATCTTATTTCAGGGAATATCCCACTGTGATAATGGAGCCTGATTCTTATCTGTTGAACTGTTAATTTACTGACCCCTTATAGATCTGTTCTTCCAATAACCCTTGTTACTTACTGTAATATTAATTCATTTATTCACATTTCATTCCTTGAGAAAAAAATCCATTAACACACAACAGTTCAATGTAATCTAAGGCAATCTAGTTAAAACAGATACTTTGGTAAGGTTAATTTTTTTCTCTGTAAAAGTTCTCTGTCACTAACTGACTAATGGGAAATCTGAAAGGTGTTGCTAAACTGTTAAATCTCTGACCCTTCATGCCATCTGAAGCACATTCAGTTTTGTGCATGACAACCAGTATTTAGTAGGTTAGAGGAAAATATAATTTTGTTGTTTTGTTGGGGTTTTTTTTGTTTTGTTTTGTTTTTCTGTTACAACGTCAGGTGGCAGTCCCATTAATAAATGACATCTGTTGAGAATAAATAATACAGGTAGGGTGTTGTCAGATGAAAAATGTCATCACCCATTAGTGCGGATTACATTATCCAGTCGTGTTTCAAAGGGTTCTGGATCCAGCAGTATTGGGGGACTAACCTCTCTCAGTTATAGCATGAGGGATAAAGCGTATAATCTTTAAGTCAAGTTGAAAGTCTCCACAGTTTAGCTATGTTTGGTATTTTTATCATCACGGGTGCATTTAGAAGCTTTAATTATCTATGGATGGTATTGACAGATGAAGCATCAAGTGTTTAAAGCATAGGCTGGTGTGAAAGCTGCACTTCCTTTGGAGAAGGTATTTAAAGGAATGTCTATTTCTGTATACTCCATGATGCAGCTCCAGATATCTGGCCAAGTGTTTTGCTCTCACAGGACTGGTTTCCTTCAGAGGGCTCAGCCCCCTCTGTGGTGCAGAGAGCTTGGCTCTGGGGACAAGACGCCACAAAATCCCACCTGGAAGCTGGGCAGCCTAGGACTTTTTCATCCTGACGGTTTTTAACTGAAAGTCCCAGATATACAGTAAGAATTCTGCCACAGACCACCAGGGTGGAATTTTTAACAGCACAACACTAAAAGTATCTTTTGCACACCTGGGAACATGAATGAAGCTTGAAGGTAATGATACAGACAAGAAATTTGAGGCTATTTGGGACATTAAATATGTTATTTTATCTCTTTTTAGATCTCGCCTATACCATTCATCATATGGACTTTGAAAACTCTGGGAAAGACCAAGAGAGAAATACTGTCTCAGCTTGAATGATTAACAGCACAGCCATTGCCAACAACACCGTCAGGCTATAACCCTGTACCTCTATTTCTTCTGTGTATTGCATTATTCAGAAACCTAATGATGAGAGACAGAAACTAACTGGTAGATCAGATTTCATTATACATATCAGATACCAAAAGGTCAAGGTTACTAAACTGAGTTCACCTAACTTGAACATGGTTTAATATAATACTAAAGAAAGTGAAGCAGTTGGAGAAAAGCAAAAACAAAAACAAAAAACAAGTCTGTTCTACTATTGAGTTGGCAAACCTTGGTTTGAGGAACAAATTGCATCTTTTTCAATATTTTGGGTCCTTTGCCATAGGCAAGGCAATAAGTCCTTGAAAATCTAAGATGTACCCTGTCTAAGCATTAACATGTGACTTAAACAAATTTGAATGCCCATCTCCACTATTGCCATTCTGCATTGCTGGTTTGATTGTATTCCATGACCTAAGCTGGGTGTTTCAATACTCTGCACAAATCATTGCATATTTTGGAAAATCACTGCTGCACATGTGAAGAAGAAAGAATTTTCTGCTTATGCTGAATGGCAGGACAGAGGAGAAAAATCACAACAATTTCCATACTAATAGGTTTGCATGAGCAATGTCTGATATATTTTATTAAAGTAATTCTTATTTCTAACAGAAATCAGAAGTAGAGAAGTATATAGTATATTTTCTTTATTTGAATAATTGCTTAAAACATTTTAGTTACTTGCACTAAACCTTAATAAGATCCTATAGAAATTAAAAACAGGGGTTATGAGTGAGATATCAATTAACATAAGAATCAATTTAATGGTAATTTAAATAGCTAACTTATAATTTTTGCATAATGAAGTGGCCTGTGGGCTTGAAGTCCTAATCATGTCTAATTAATTTAAAGGATGTTACTTTTTGTTATCATTGAAATGTCTGACAGGTGATAAAACATTTAGGGTTGCAGTCACAAACTTTTTACATCAGCTATAATATAAGGCGACAGGTTATATAAACCCTTTCTCTGAAAAATGAATATTTAAGGAAAATAGTGTTAAGTATTTTGGATCAAATTCAGACATGGTAGAAGTGGATGAGAGTCCCATGAAGAAATTATGTCTGCCTACGTGAGGGTTCAGTTTTATTCTGTCTTTCAGTATGAATTGTATTGGGAAATTCTGGGTTTCTTTGCTGTACATACAGAGTCCCATTGAAATTAATGTATGCATTATATCATACAAGGAAGTCTTTACCAGGTGATATTTTCACAGTCAATTTTTTCTCTTTTTTTTTTCCTTCTGTGAATCTGAAGAAAATTACAAGGTAATCTACTTAAATCCTAATATGTGTTATCTTTTAAAGAAAATAATTAGTTGTGGTGAAGACAACCCTAGTTCTCTCCCCCTAAGAAAGAGCAGTTGTGACCTGAAGTATGCTTGTTGCCACACCAGTTATGCATGTAGTCCATACGTGCCCAGTGCATTCAGCACTATGGCATCCTGGTGTGCAGTGTCTGCTGGAGCCCACTCTCTCCTCCACCTCCCATTGACTCCTGCCCTGATGGCACTGAGGCTAAAAAGGTTCTGCATGTCCTTTAGTTCTTCGGCTTATATGTAATCCAAGTCATAGGAATCTCTGACAGTGGGAAGAGAGGGCAGGTCATAGAGTACATGAGGATAACACATCTCACGGGACTGTAGTCAGTGTTGGGTAGGTAATGGCATGAGCCTTCAAAGGGCTGTCTAAGATGTTCCACTCAAGGTGAACTGCGAGCCCTCTCCCCATGGTCAGGAGTTTGTGCTTGTTGGCTTTTTGAACAGTCTGTCAAGGCAGCTTTTCCAAAGCAAGTATCAAGTCTTGATGCCTAGAGTAAAGGAATTAAAGCCATATGGAAATTGAGACCAGCTGAAAGAGCTGTACCAGGCTGTAAGGAGCACCTGCAATCTAACCCACTTGTAACTAGGTGAGCCATCAGAAAATTTTCAAAATTTGTCAGCTGTCACACCCAGCTCACAGACCATGGAAGCAGCTTCCAGGAGTTACGGAGATGATCCTCTTTTTTCTGTGAGGGAAACCCTATGGGGAGCCCTATAGGAAAATTGCATGCATTTTTGTCTCCCTCTGGGAAGAAGGAAGCTAAAGGAGGAAAATTAGTACCTGACTTAAGTGAAATCCAATGTTCCAGTTAGACTTCTGCATGTAAGCCTGAGGAGCTACAGTCAGCCTACCACCTTTCACCAGAGCTGGGAAGGGTAACCTGAATTTTTCTGTATGTCTTGCAGGTGACTGAAGAAATGATTGCTTTTTGCTGGCCTCAGTAAAGGAACTTTGGATGACTAGACTGTCACCCAACAAAAAATGCAAAAATCTTCATTTCAGTACTGATTAGGAAGGTATATGTGATTAGAAATCAGATTTTCCAGAGCGCTCGCCATCTTTCTTTAGAATACCTTCGGCAATCTATATTAAAAGTTTAAAAAAAGTTTAACAAGATGAGACTATTTTACTTTGAAAAGTTATTTTATATGACAGAATTCAATAGCAACAATAAAGGAGAAATTATATAAACAGGTGACAATCTGAGAAAAAAAAAAAAAAGAAGAAGAAAAACAGCACTAGAGGCAGGATCAATAATTAAGCGTATTTTGAAATTCCTAAGACTACAAAGATGAGGAGAGGAAACTTGTGCAGAGATCCATGAGGACATAAGTGAATGTTAGGAAAGAAACACAAGTGTCAGGAATAGACATATGGGCCATTTATACATCAGAAAAAAAGATGAAGAAACTGTTTTACAGACAGTTATGTGTGGATGAGTAGGAGGCAGATCTACACAAAAATATTTACACCGTGCCACATTGGGCTACCTTGCAAATAAACACTTTTAGCACAAGAGATTCCAAAAAATAAAATGCCTTATATTCACCTACATTGAAGAGGGAGCATGACAGACTCTTTCACTTTGCCCTAAATGCAACTCAGACAGTGGAAGAATGCAAATGAAAAACACACTTGTTTATAGAAAGATATGCAGCTAATCGTGTTCAGTTATTATCATAGAAATTACATGTACTCTGCTTTAGCTATATTCTGCTACAGTTAATAATTAAAACACAAACACATGAAACACTAATTTAGTGGCAGACTTCCTAATTACACAAGTACCGTAAGTGTTTGTTTTGTAAACATATGTGAAATTCTTTTGTACATACTGTAATTAGGAGATCATAAAAATCAGAGACTATCTCAAAAGGAAAAACTGGCCCACATATTTTTTTTTTTTCTGAAGCGACTGTAAATGTACAGGAGCCATCATCAAAACAGGTTTTTTCACAAAGCCTTAAAGTGTCTAAGCACATCAGTTAGTCAATGCACGTCTATTGCTGATTCTACAGTTTACTTTTTGCAAAATAAAGGCTGTTGACTCTACCTGCTCATAGCTGTGGGAAGAAATCCTGCACCAAAGCTGCAGAGCTCACAGGTTCCCCCAGGAAAAGGCAGGGCTGCCAAACCCATCCCAAAGGCTGAAGGAAAGTAACGGTGGCTCTGAGGGCAAAGACCATCATTTGAACAGTCATGGGAAAGAACTTGGATTTGCATTCTGTGGTGGGCTTCTCAGTGAACAAATTCAGCTTTTGGAAATCTTTGTTTCCAAAGAACTTGTCCAGACTGCACTTTTTTACTACATTGTTTGGCTAGGTGTCTCTTCTTCTGTGCCTATCTCATGGTAATAATGGGGAAATAAAGCAGGTCAGAAGAGAGATCTAATAGGAAGTATCTTCCAGAAAGAAGGAAAGAAACATGTTTCAGAAAGAAATGAGCCATGCCACATGGAGAGCAAGACCCAGGCTAAGGAAAGTGTTGAGGACAGAAAGGAGAGCAATCCACAAAGACAAGTGGTAAGAAGAGAAGGAATGAGAAATACCAGAGGATCTGGGATAGAGAAGAAGTTCTCAGCCAAGCATGCAGAAAATGAGACAGGCTTCCAGTTACTCACCAGCCTTTCTTTGCCTTCGATGTTATAGTCATCCTCCTCAGTTTCCTACTGAAAAGGTGGCAGCTTGGGTGACCAAGCAAGCTCCCCTTCCCACACCACAGATCTCTTCCTGCTAGGCAACTGCTTTCCTTTTGTCACTCAGGTTTTGTTCGGTTTTGAATCTTTGAATTCTTGCATCTGGACTTCTTTTATTTTCTTTTGAAACAGGGATGTTGTTTGACAACAATACTATTTAAAGGAAAATGCAAGATGGAACAGCTGGACTTCTAGCCCCTGGACTAATCACCAGCAACTGGCCACAACTTTTCCAGTTCTCATTGTACTGTGTTTTCTTTTCATGTGAGAGAAAAATCTCTGTAAAGCATAGGGACTGGGCTGACTTTTCTCTCTTGCCTGTTACACACCTCCTCAGAGGATGTTGCTGTTAACTCTGTTACTGTTAACTACTGTTACTGTTAACAGTTGGCCTCTCCTGGCTACAGAAATAGCCTCTCTGAATGAAAGTGGAAAATATCCCCCCGGGCCCCCAGAACCCAACTATCACCCATCCTGTGGTTATTTTAAAACATTAGGCTAATTTTCTGTTCAGAAGGGACAAAATTCAGATGCTGTTCTAATACATAATTAGGTTTGAGTGAACCATTTCAGGTTTTTTTTTAATGATTTTTTTTTCTTCCAGGTCACCCTGCCTTCAACTAAACCCATCACCTCCCCTTCAAAGACTGTTTGAAAGCCATCTCTGTCAACACACTTCTCAAATCAGGATCCGAACAACCAGACAAGCTGCTTCTATTGACTTCTGCTGCTGTTTCAGCACATAAAACATCTTCTCATTTTGTATCCCGTCTTCACCTGCTCTTGTAGTCATGCAGCCTCATTTCAATGTTTCCTTTGAAATTCACTCAATCATCAGCAGCTGAAATCTTTTCTCAAATCCATCCATGCACAGTTCATGTATCCTGGTGAGCCTGCTCATTGATGCTTATCTGAGCACCGCCTTCATTGAACTAGGCTTTTACATTCACACCAAGACTGCTCTGAAGGTATACATACATACATATAAGCAGTCCTGCAAAGTGAAAACATTTCAAAAGGCAGTACTGCAAAGGCACCCACTTCTGAATCTCTAAGGTCCAGCCATTGCAACAGAGGATATGTGTTCAGATCTACATAGATAAAAGGAGAACAGCAAATGCAGTCAAATCTCTCTATCCTTATTGAGATGGAGGCATCAAAACTATAAACAAAGGATACTTGAATTTACTTAAAGTCAGAATTATACATTATTTTGGTTGTGCCCTGGACTTTTCCTAATAACTCCCAACTTTCTATTTTGTGTGTGTTTGTTTGTTCATATGTTTTTAACAGCTACTGTGCATTAGGCTAATGTTTTCTTAGAATTACCTATTATGACTTTGGGATTTCTTTACTGTGTGGTAACAGTTCAGAGCCCAATACCATGTTTGTAAAATTAGGCTTGTTTTTCTCCAACTGCATTACTCTGCATTTATTAGCACTGAATTTCATTTTCCATTTTACTGACCAATTACTCAATACTGTGAGATCCTTCCACAGCCAGCTTTTGTTTTTACTACACTGAATAATTTAACATCGTCAAGCTTTATCAGTCTCTACCACCTTTTCTAGATCCTGTATGAATATGCTGAAAAGGACAAGCCTTAGCATGCGTCTCTGTAGGGTACAATATTTTCCTTCTCTGATGACCATTTACTCCTACCTTTTGTTTACCACCTTTTAAAAAGATAGTCATCTGTTTGAGATATTTATCTGTTCTTGCTAAACTGATGACAAGTAAGTTTTTGCAAGCAATGCTGGTGAATAGCCTTTGTAAATCTCCGAAGATTGTATCTGTTTGCTCCCTGTATACATGCTCAGTGATTCAGCGAGATTACCTTGTGAGACATAAGTTCCCTGCATGAAAACCATATGAACACTTCTCTCTATATAGGTCAAATTGTTGGCTGATTGATTTATTTTATGATAATTTCTACAACTCTTCCCAGCCTGGACATCAGACTTGCAGAGCATACAGGAGCCTGCTTTAAAAGCTGGTTTTTGGAACTTTCTTTTCCACAGTCATAGAAGAAGCTCTAAGTGGTAATTCATACTGTGCAATTAGAAGGTCAAGAATTTCAGTGCACAGTTTCATCATAATGTGCACCTGCACACATACAATCCCTGTCTGACAATTTGCCTCTTTTTCTGACACTTTGGTTTTATGCAGACCCTCTAAGTTGTTCCCTATGAGGGTTTCAGCATTGGAGCTTCTTTACCTCCTACACAGTGAACACAAATAGAAACAATTTCTTTAGCTTTCCTGCTGCAGCCAGGATTCCTGTGAGAGTTACCTGCACTCTCTGGTCAGCTATTGGTCTTCCAAATAATCAGAAAGGCTGTTTGATCCTGAAATATCAGAAAAGTATGGGCAATTATTTTTTATAGCTTTAGCAAACCTCCCTTACTGACTGGTTTACTGTAACAGCCCTTCCTTGATCGCTTTGGAGTGTCATTATATGCTATGTGCCCCAGACGCAGTGTTGTTAATTAATCTGTGACACCTGCCAGCATTTTACCTTCTGATCATCTACGTCACCTTATGACTGGAACCAAAGGTATTTATGCTATCTACATTAGCTGGCAACTAAGAATGGATAGGAAGATCTCTCCTGGGAGGTTTTATGATCAGCTTGGTGACTAAGACTGACCCATGGGGCTGTGGGTCCTTCATGCTCAGCTGATGATCAGCGTTCCACTTGTCCTCTTTTCTTCCCTAAGATGTGCTCCCTGCTTATCCCTTAATATCTGTTTTTTTCTCTAGGCAATTTTGACAGAAAAAACAGTAAAGTTAGAGAGATTGTCCTGACACAGAGAGAAAACAAAGCAGAAAATTTTACCTTCACGAAAATCAACTACCAAGATCTTACAGCTCAGGCCACCCCTGCCTCACCACATGCTGCAGGCTGAGAGGATGTATGGCAGACCGCATGCTGTACATATAGTCTGTTCACATCCTCTTCCATGGTTGTACTGTTGGCCACTGTCAGACCAAGACTCTTTTGCTGAAACATTGAACCAAAATGGCTGAGTTTGTATTTCTACCTTTGTGAAAATATCCACTATTATGTTTCTTTAAGTATGAACTTGAGGAACTCCCTAAAATCTTCGTATCAGACATTGTGGATAAACATCACTTTTCCTGGCCACAATTTCCTGCATGCGTGTTTCCAGTGTATGGTGAAATTGCAGCAGATGTATTTAAATTTGATTCAAGTAAGCTCTATTTGATGTTTTTGATGAACTTTTGTTAGACATTTACTGGAGAATCAGCAAGAGAAAAAAAAGCAAAAAATATTATTAGAAAGTCCTATTCTGATAGTTCTTTTCATTCCTATCTTTTGCCCTGAAGAATATAGCGTAGCCTTGGAAATAAAAAGGGAAAATATAATAAGAGTTAGAAATACCTGCCAGCAGGAAAAGAAGCAAATGAAACAAAGAATAACAATTTGTCGCCTGCATTGTCTGCCTTTGCCAAACAGGAAAAAAAAAAAAAAGTCCTCTTCTGCAGGGCATATTAGGTCAAAGAGGCTAGTAAAAATTCAACCAGAGTCAGTAAGGATTAAGCTATTCAAAAAGAAGATACAAAAATAGAAGTGTCTGTGTTCTGCATATCTCAGCTATATCACCTCCTTCTTTCACTGGGTCTGCTTACAACTTCTTCTCAAGACTTTTCATCCAGCTCCTTTTCCTTCTGCTGTATACTGATTTTGCCTTTCCAGCTTCTTGGAAACTGGACTCAAGGTCCAAGTTCCAAAGCATCAGACATGAGTTTCTCTTTCACTGAGTATTCACTTTCACGTATTGCAATTCCATTTCTACATGAGATGGCTCAGCACTCTCTTTTTTTTTCAGAAGCAATACTGTACGGAATTAAAGCATTTCTTTTACTATCAAGTGAATTTTTAATCTGGGTTGTACTCATGAAAACTTTCATGGGAAAAAAAAATCCCACAGTAGCCTTAAAAGAATACCTTTTAACTGAATATGCCAGGTACCTCTATGGGGGATTTGTTTAGGAATCAGAGCCTTCTATAGACCTTCATGTCAGATGATACTCAGTGAAGGTGTACTACATGAAACAGGAGTTCAGTTTTTCTCTCATCAGCAACATACATAGTAACTGATAGCTGAGGCAGTTTGTGAACATAATAGAGCCCCAAGAGTGATTTTGAGCTTGAATTCACTACATGGCCATCTGCTGTTATTTCAAATAGAAGTTTTATTAACTTCTGTATTTTAACCTTTGCATTTCTACAAAGGTCACAATTAAATATTAACACTTTCTCTTGCAAAAAAATTAATCATTCCTTTTCTACTAATAAGATTTGGTCTTTGCTTCTGAACATGTCATAAATATAATAAAGAAAGTGCTAGAGTGCAAAGGAGGTTTCATCAGCAATCTGGTCAGTGAGGTTAGAAAATTTGTGTATCATTTCTTGCTCTCAAGGGAAAAGTAATAAGGATGTTTTGTGATAAGAAAAAAAATCATGCACATTTTAATCTCCATGTGTGTGTTCTTTTTTGCATATACAGAGCAGGTTGCTTTCTGAACACATTTTGAGCTAGAATTATGATGTTAAAAGTACCAAAGTTGACACATCCAGAAATGGTTCACTTTAAGCTGAAATGCAAAAGAGAATAAATACCTGATGTTTTGGTTGGAATCAGGACTGAATATTGTTCACATCCGGAGCACTTATTAGCTAATGTAGTTTAATGTATGAGATGTTTAGGAGAGCAGTATGTCCAAGAGTTGACAAGAATCCCAAAAGAACCACTTGTAAATTTTCAGATATCATTCTTGAATGCCCAGTTTAATTTTTCTTGCATATGATTTAAACTTCTGAAATAATTACCTAGATAATTTTTTTGCTTTTTAGGTAGAAACCATGAAGCCTATAAACAGATCTGTTTCTGAAAAGGTTGAATTCAGTATAGTATGAAATCATATATATTTATTGTTTCTTAAACTAAATAGCAAAACCAGTATTCTTAAAATAATTTCTGATTTGCTAAACATAGGTTTAGGGATTCCATGAGACAGGTAAGATATTCTGAAAACAAGGAGAAAACTAAACAATGCATGGTGTGATGCAGTGACTCTTGGATATTGGAAAAGAATTCCATCAGTGTAACTCATCTAGGAAAAACACCAGTCAAGAGCAGAACTTAAAGCAACCACATGACTAGACAGGCAGTATCTCTGATGCTTAAAGTCGTAGACACGCAGCACTAGCACATCTTTTAGAATTGAAAACAACAACAAACTGGCAAAAAGAACCCATAATCTGTCTCCCAAAGGCAAACTAAGAGGGAAGAGAAATAAAGGTAGGTAATTCTGAGTGGGAAACATGAGTATTGCAGTGCATCTTAGGTTGACTACATAACACTTGTGATTGTGAAAAAAGTTTGGAACCATCTCAGTATTATACTTATCAAAGTGAGCTGAGTTAGGCCAGTAAAGACTGTTTAAAGATCATGCATGTCTTCAAATGCATGTCTTATTTTTTTTAAATAAATGTTGTAACCATCTTTGAAACATTTAGAAAATATGGAGCTGGTAGTGACAATTAAAACCAAACAAAGCACCTACTATAGCATAGTGCAAGAGGGTCTCTAAAAATAGGTTGTCCTGGAAGGACTGTACTATAATTTTTCATATATTATGGTGAATTACTGTGCTGGTTTGACTGAAAGTGGGTTAATTTTATTCATGCAGTTAGAAACTTCCTTTCCATAGCTAGCACATTTATTGTTTGGATTTAGTTTGAGAACAAGAAGATAACACCTTGAAACAGAGTTAATGTTTTTTTTCAAGTAACTTTCCAGTGTCTTTGAGTTAGAACAAAGAGAATGTAGAGCTTGCAGTTATCTTAGTTTTGTCTGGAAACCAAGGACTTTTCTGAGCTCTCTGCCTCTAGGTGTGAGGCAGATAGGAAGTGAGGCACAGATGGGACAGAACTTGACTGACATCCAGGCTGATCAATAAGAATATTCCATGCCATTAGTGTCATGGTTTATATTTAAGGAGAGCTAGGGTCTTCCAGATAGTCTTGGAGCAGCTTGGAGTTGGGACTGAGATCTCTTCAGTGGGGTTCTGTCCAGGAGCTTCTTTAGTTCAGCCTTTTGTCATCCTGCAGTTTTCAGAAGCCTCTCGGCCTTTCTGCCTTTTTCTCTTGTCTTTCTCTGGGATGGGCTGTTGGGACCAGGGGCTGCTTCCTGGGACTGGCTGCTTGGTGCATGTGGAGTTTGTGAGGAAATGCATTGAGTATCTTTTCTTTTATATTCTATTTTCAATTTTATATAGAGGAGGATGAGTCATAATAGTAGAATAATATTATTTTGTTATTTTATTAAACTGTTTTTATCTCAGTCCATGAGTTTCTCTCTTCCCTTTCAAACCTCTCCTATTTGGGGACAGAGAGAGTGAACAAGCAGCTGTCATGTTTGTGATTGCTAGATCAGGTTAAACCACAACAATTACATATAAATTGTCACATTTTTAAAATATTTTGAGGAATTTTCTATACAAGACTTCTGATGGATGAATGACCATGATAGAGGGGGTCTAGATGGCAGAACCCTCAGGGTGCTTTATAGACTTATGCTTTTCCAATTCCTCAGGCTCTCCAGCCATCTTTACCCAATGGTTGTATTGGCCTTGACCACAGAGCATTCCTTGTGGATCGTCAGTAATCTGCCTAAAAATACAGGGCCTTTAGGCTACATGACTGCTGTCTTTGAAACCCTGAGGTTACTGTATCTTTGGGATTGGGAGCATATGGAAAAGCCATAAAGGTTTATTTTTTGTCAATTTTGCTAATCTCTGACTGTAGCTTTATAGTCATTATAGCCTGATGTAAATTCCCATTGCCATTAGGGTCCTTCCCTCTGTCCTTGGCTACTCATTTCTGCTATCTCCACTGCGTTGGCACTAACATTTTCATGTCTGTTCAGAGAGCTGGGTACTGTTAAGAACTAACCCAAAACCCAACCTGATCAGCTCTAGTCTTGTTGCCCTGAGCATTGCTTTCACACAGGGCACATATTTATGTCAGATGAAAGTGAGAGTTTAACTACAGCCTCTGCAAATTTACACTTTACCTAAGCTCTGCTTTATAATATCATTACCCAGAATTCTGGTGGAGCAAGGAAAGGAGCCTTAAGCACCACTTAAACACTTCCTGCCCCTAACCTTTATTCTTTCAATTTGGAAAACAACAACAATACTTTAAAAATAAACTACATAAATTGGATAAGAATCTGTAATGGTCTTCAGACCTCTTACAAAGACTGACATGAATGACTACATAAACTTAAACTTTGGATTCACAAACAACTGTTACTTACATGTAAATATAGATGCATAAAACATGTAAAATACCGTAAGGTTTTTCCTTTTGTTCATCACTAATTCCTGCCTTCACAACACAGGCATGCACTTCCTCCTCTGTTAGACAAGCAGCATTCATTCTACTCCTGAATCAAGGATTTGAATGGTGCAGCCTTCTATAATTGGGATTTCCTTAAAAATATTGAACATTTTTACTATTAACTGCTATCTTCAAAATCCTAGGGCAACGTTCCAAGAGCTTTTATTTGCCCCCAAATGATTTGGTTCCCAGAATGTTTCAATTTCTGGATTTAGCAACTCTGAGCTGTGGTGCAGAAAAATATATTTTAAAAAATCTTTGAAGCTAAGTGCAGAGAAGAGCCCAGTAGCCAGCTAGAAATTGCAGCACGCTTTATTTTATTTTTTCCGGCATCAGGATTCCAGCCCAGCAGGCATACAAACATCCAGTGTGTGCCAGAAAACACAACGAATGAACTAGATATCAGGATTTAACTTTTTCTAATAATAAAAGGGCAGAGAAAATGTGGCTGCTGATGTTAGTTGGGTAATTATCAGCTTCCACATTATCTGTCTTTTTTTCTCCCATTGCTGATGGACACAGCCTACTGAACTCTACTTTCAAGTTTATAGTCCTAGCCATCGGTAAAACTGTGCCAGTCATATAAAGCCGTAAATAAAGGTAATTTTCTTTCAATCTCCATCTCCTCATATTCAGCAAAGGGAGTAAACCCTTAAACTAGCAGTAGCTGTGTGCCAAGGTTCTCAGTTTTCAAGCCTTGCTTTGCTAGTTTATGTGCTGTCAAGAAAATCAAGGGGATGGGAGAGATTATACTTACTCCTGGAAGAAACTGGATGACTCTCCAGGAACTCCCACCAACTAAGCAAAGAGGTGATGCTGATAGTTTCTGAAAAGTCTTTCTGGGAAGAGAGAGAGAGAGTGACCACATTGTAGAAATTGGAAGCACTATCTGGTGAATTTTCTAGGAAGACACTTTAGGGCCAGTCTTATTTAACATTTTCATTAATGAGTTGGAAGTGAAAGTAACTATCCTGTAATTGCATTTGCTGATACTAAATTGAAAGGAGTTTCAAACTTCACTGGAGACAGAGAAATAACGCCAGGGGACTTACGGTGAAGATATAGGCAGACAAATCACAAAATGAGTGGGAAGGATGGGAGTAAGAGGAAAAGAAATAGAATACGATTTTAATTACTATTTTTTTTTTAAATTGATTTGTGTTCCTAACCATTAACTTGCTTTGTATCACATGCAGACAAACACTAGTTCCAGGTATTGAGTAGCCAGTCAGATACTGTAGTTAGGTATTCAGCAGACACCTAATAAGAATATGAAGGAACTGTAAGGGTGGTAATCAGAGGTCTGTGGCCGTGAGAACAGTATTGGGTTCACTGCACCTGGATATCAGCTTCACAAGCAGCAAAGATGCTTTGCTCATGATACAGCTTATAAAGCCCTTGCCTCCATCCTCTAGGCAGAGAGGTACTTTGATCAAAAGTGTGTGGACCTGTACTGGTAAATCCAGGGAACAAGAAATGGATGACAGCTCCTTCAAAGGAAGTGAACCCATTTTGTTCAGGAATCAAAGCAGGTTTTTTTTTTATATTCCCTTAATCTTTTCATAATATGACCCTTGTTCAGTGGTAAAATGATGACTTGTTTCCTCTTATTATTTAGGAATTTTTGTGACTTATGTGGCAGAAAAATATATGCCTATATGTGCATGTTTGCATATGAAGAAATAAACCAGTTACAAGTATGGAAAACAAAAGAGGGCCTTTTGCTCTTCACTGCAGAAAGCCTTCACCATGCTACTAATAAAGGCACAAGATGTCAGAAGGCAGAGCAAGTATTGTAGGTTAAAATATTAATGTTAGTAAACATTGATTTGTTTAGATTTAATATAGAGGATTAAGGAATGAAGAATGAAGAAATGGGCATCAGGTAGTGCCCCAAGGTAAAATGCAGCTTCGTAGTTATGAAAATTTAATTTGACTGCATTGGGAATAATTGCTCCTGTTTGGTAGCAGGCTTATATTTGCAAGATAACAGTCACTCAAATGGACATCACCCTGTGCACACTCTTAAGCAGCTGCACAATATTCTCGACTGGAGAATGACATTGTATCCCATTGTTATAGGAGAACCATGCAGCTGAAAAAGACACTAAATCTGTCTGAATAATGCTCCAGTGCAATACTTTTTTTCTATAATGAAGCTTCTTTTTGTTTTAACGTAGAATTCTTCTTAAATGTCAGCAACTTTTTCTTCTAAAAATGGAAAATCTGTCACATTGTTAACAAAACCAAAACCCTTTGGGGTGTTATTTTCACTGAGGTTCTTCCTTCTCCCTCTCCTCCTCCCCCCCCTCACCAGTATAATAACATAAAAGCCCTTTAAAGATGTGTTGATTATATATCTATATATTTATCAAATAAATCATATTTACATACAATGTTGGATATTTCGACATTTCCAGGGTGGGAAAGAAGACCCGTAATAAACCAAAATAATTAAGTCCTTGTGATTAATCTGACAGATTCTCTGTTTCTAAAAGTTGCTGATAGCCTGAAAAACTTAGCAAAAAAAAAATGGTGTTATCTGATATTTCTTTAAGACCACTCTGAGATATAAGAGAAAATACATGAGCAAGGAACTAACATCCCAGCTGAAGGCCTACAGTAGTGAATGTATTAATTCACTGTCTCTATTTCCTATAACACTTTCTTTCATTCATCCTTTTCCTCTTCTCCTGTTTTCCACAACACTTCATGACTACTGAGAAAAGGTCATTAATAACTGATACATAGAATCACGCATGTGCATATAGATAAACTGAGGATGACAAAATATCAACTTACAGCTGCTCAATTGAAAGCCGTATCTACACAACGGATAATTACTTTTAATTTAATTAGGACTCCTGGTATTGTTTCTATCTCATAGATTACATTATAACATGCAATGTGTTAAAGCAGGAAGATGAACTGCAAGAAGACACAGAAAATATTACCTGTTTTGTCTAGAAATACCATATTTCAATGCCTCTCTAAGCACTTACTGCTCATTGTCAATAATCAGTTCTTGCATCCTGCCCTTCTACAGCAATTTGGTATATTCAATACACTCAATATTATTTGGAAAGATAGTTTTTAGCTTTGTAGAAATAAAACAAATTGACATATATATTGGGCAAAATTTTCACAGATTTTATGCTCTAAAAACTGCAATTTTTAAAAGCAAACTTCAGTTATTCAGCTGCAGAGTATAATCATCAAGCTGCAAGAGCAAGATGTATCATTTACAGAAATTAGTGTCAAGAATCAAATCATGCTATGTGAAATACCATGGGCCAAACTTCGTACTGGTATAAATGGGAAGAGTTGCTTCATCTTCACTTATTTGTGCCACTAGAGAATGTATCTGTTCTAAGGAGAGCAGTAAAATAAATGAAACAAAAATATCACCTAAAACATGATAAAATTTTGAACTATTCATGTAAGTACAGATTTCAGTTCTCTATTTTACAGTTGATATTCTTTCAGTATAATATGATACACAATTTTTTGGATAGAGCCTAATTCTGTGCTCTGAATACAGCCTCTCATTTTAATATATAGCAGAGTCCGCAATTTTTTTGTCTTATTCCCTATTATGTGGCCCTTTGCTTTCTATTTATCAGCAATTCCCAATAAAAATGTTCTGCCAGAAGTGCAAAAATTTTCGCTTTATTATTTTATTATGCAGGACAAACAGATCTAAGTAAATGATTCCTAAAGGTTCAAGCTAGAAGAAGAGGAGGGTGACGAAGCTGCTGAGGGGCCTGGAGCACAAGTGTGATGAGAAGCGACTGAGGGAACTGGGGCTGTTTATCCTGGAGAAAAGGAGGCTGAGGGGAGACCTTATCTCTGTCTACAACTACCTGAAAGGAGGTTGTAGCATGGAGTGTGTTGGTCTCTTCTCCCAAGCAGCAGCTGATAGGATGAGGGGAAATGGCCTCAAGTTATGCCAGAGGAGGCTTAGATTGGATATTAGGAAAAAATTCTTCATGGAAATGGTTGTCAGGCATTGGAACAGGCTGCCCAGGGAAGTGGTGGAGTCACCATTCCTGGAAGTGTTTAAAAGGTATTTAGACGAGGTTCTTAGGGACATGGTTTAGTGCTAGAGTTAGGTTGTTTATGGTTGGACTCGATGATCCTGAGGGTCTCTTCCAACAGAAATGATTCTATAATTCTAGAATCTGGCCCACCTCTTCCTCTTTCTCTCCCCATTCCTACCCACCATCATTTAACATCCTCCTGGACTGTCAATGGAGGATGAACAGTAGAGAACATGCTATGTACTTGGTAAATTACCAGCCCAGACTACTGTCCATTTTGTATTATATCTCATTTCCATTCTCCCTAAAGGCCTGGATTTTCCTCACTTCGTGCAATCTAATAAAAGTGAACCTGATACTACCGTTACAGATGTACAAAAAATAATAATAATAAAGACCTTTTCTATAATATGGTCAAATTCTGACCTTGAAAAAATAACTTTTTTGTATGAGTTCAACTGAAAATGAGGGTAACTTGCAATTTAGATCGGAAGAACTATAGTCAAACCACCAGGGTTTCACTGGTGGTCCTTTCAGTAAATTGTTCTGTGCATTGAGCAAGTTCATTTCTCCAAGGTTGGTGCATATGTTGAAACCTAAATATAAGCCCTTATAGCACATACAGCAAGCATTATGTGTAACCTGAATGAAAAAAATACCAAAACATCAGCCCTTCAAACTGAAGTGAATAACTCCAAACTAAAATAAACTTCAGGAATGATCAGAACAAAGGTTTGGTTTTATAACATCATTGCAAATTGAAACATCCATAAAACCTCACTGCCGCTGCCCCATCACCACCCAAAAGAAAATTCCATGTGAAACCAGCCATATAAGCAAAAAACATAGTTGCCAACTGCTGCACTTCATTTATTTTCTTTTAAAATGATTAATCCTCTGAGAACTGCTTTGAACTTAAGTGAATGATTCATGCACCTTGGCAATCTTGTCCTGAATCTCAAGGTTTGTTCCTGGAGTCACTCATACCACTCGTGACGTAATACTTAATAATATTCCAGGTAAAGGAGTGATGTTTTTTATACACTTGTAAAAGTATGAGTGATTAATTCTTTTTATTCAGACACTTTAAAAATAACCAAATAGCAGGACACTGAGGGACGTGGATTCCAGAACATCCTGATGAAGGATGCTATCCTTCCCTGAGATGAGTGTGTTGGAAGGCTGATAAAACCCTGCAAACAGGAGATAGTGATGCTAACTGACAAACTTAGACCTTTCGGAGCTGTGCTGGCATCACAAGACATCACAATTCTTCAGAGACCAAGACTAATTAACAGAAAGAGATGAAGACCCAGGGCTCAGGTTTAATGGGAAGTTCAGCCACTTCACTGAATCTGAACCCGAATGTCATCAGTAAATGTCTTAAAAGCCAGTCTTGGCAAGGGTTATGGCACACAGAGTTTTGGAGACATTTTCCTTCTCCTGTTCTTTAATTCCTGTTTAAATCCTGCCTGGCTGAGGTATTCTGACAATAGGTCTGACTGTTTACCCTGACTGTCTTTGTCACTTATAAACCAAGGTTATCCTTGAAGGGAACATTGAAATTTTAGACTGATTTGTTTAATAGAGAGGAAGATGAACTAGACTTGAAAGAACTGATAATGATACCTCTTTATAATCCTCTTGATGATAAGCATTTAGTTATATCAAGAAAGAATGCCATACATATAATAAGTGTACAAAATGTCATCTATGGAAATAGACTGCAACTTTGCATAGCTAGCAACATTGGGTGTCTTGGTAGGAACTACATACTCCCCTCTTGGGGAATGGTCTGCTCTTCGTCGGAAAATGCATCTCTCCTCTCAGCTCATTCATTTCTCTCAGGTTCTACTCCACTGGTTGTATAACCTATACATGCCCTGGTTTGCTCCTAGGCATTTTTCTCAGAATTATTTCCCTCTGAGGTGAAATTCACATGTGCTCTCATGTGTTGTTTGCTCTAAGGTGAAATGAGATAGTACTGAAGCCCAAGTCGGCATCTGCAAACTTTATACCTACAAGCACCATGCCTGCTTTGAGTTTTGCCCCTGCCCATAGCATGCATCTTATCCCCAAAATGCTGCTATAAACACCATATCACACACAAAGACAGAGCTGTCACATCTTAGTCACTTCAAACTGAAAATAAAATTATATTTTAAAGTATATTTCAGAGGGGTGCCTATAGCCTGAAAATATCTGGACCGTGTGTTACATATCATGACTGGGGAGCAGTTGGCCTAGATAAGTGTGGGAGATATTTGTTCCATTTAGTCTGTAGGTCATGGACTCTTCCTCCAGCACTGTAGATACAGCCAGAAATTATGAAACACCAAAGCAAATCCATCTTGTCTTCTACTTAACTTTTCTATGCTCCTCAGCATTAATGAAAGCCATTTTCAAGGAGGTCATTGGTTTTGTCTACATTAGCATGTATCAATACAGGAATGGGTCTGTATAACAACAGGGTTTTTTTTTCAAACACAATGTCCGTGACGTGTTTCACAATGAGCTACCTCCAGCTTTTCCTGCAACCAGAACATGCTTTAGCACCTGGCCTAAACCAGGAGTACTCCTTCTAGAGCCTGTCCTGGTTTGTTTCCTCCCAAGGGAATCCAGCCTGCATGCTCTGAGACCTCTCTGCAACGTCACCCTTGGGCATGGTCAGGGGATTATCTCCAAAACCACACTCACCAAACAAGAATGTAAAGATGCACGTATGGCATGAGACTCAGTAAATAGGACAAGAAACGAGCTTATGATGAAATGTGGTGAATTAACCTTTACTGTCACACTGCAGTGGGTTGGAGGAGAAAATAGGATGAGAAATCTTGTGGATTGAGATAAAGACAAGAACATCAACTACCAATTACGGTCATGGGCAAAACATGACTGGACTTGGGGAAAATAAATTCAATTTCTTGCCAATTAAATATATTTGGGGAATAATCACTACAGCTTTTACCTTTGCTGCTTGGTCAAGTTAATTTTGAAAAGTAATGGTGATCCCATTCCTGTGGAATGTAATTTCTTCCTATCCATACTTCAAGTCTTTCCAGGCAGACTATTGAAACGAATGAAAAAGAGAGATGTCTCTAGCTGTAATGACAGGTAATCTTATAGTCATGATCAAGGTGTCATGAACATTACTGATCAAAGCAGACATTAATGTTGTCCTTTTTATCAATTGCTTTTGCTACCATGGATCACAAAGTTCTGAGGCTTCTCTCTGAATAATACTCTGAAAGACTCCAGAGATAACAATAGGTAATCGTTCTTCATTCTTGAGGTTTTAATCCTGTAACATTTCTTATTTAATTCCTGTATAAAACTGGTGGGATGGTGAAACTTTCAGCCTATGGTTTTCAACCAAGAACTTCTCTTCTTCAAGAAAAGGATTTTGGATAATAGTACTTCTTTAGCAGAGTATCTGAAGGAGAATGACTGAAAAAACCCCAAACAAGATACAACAACAACAAACCACCAAAAACCCACCCAACCAAACAAACAAAAAATCCATCCAAAAAAAAACAAAAAGGAAAACTGTCCAGAAGTAAGGTAACATTTGGAGGAAGAGAAAAACCACTAACAACAACAAAAAAAGCCACATTTCCAGTGAACAAGGTCAATCAAAGTCTTGGGAATCAAGTAAATTTTTCTGTTCAAGTGCATGAAAAAAAATTGCAATGGCCCAAAAGATATCTTTTAGTGTTTTTATCTTTATTTGAATTTATTATATGCGGATTATTATCAATATTTATTATTTATCCAGCAGTGAAAAAGTGACCCATGCCCTCCTTATCTGCAGGCTAAAATATATGAAAAGATAAAATATCACAAAGTAGACATGCGGACAGTAAACCCATTCAACTTCAAACAAAAGACTTTATGAGGGGGAATCTCTAGAAACTTTCAGGAGTTCATAAATTGTGCAACATAATCTCAACCTTTTTAAACAGAAAAACAATACCAGGTGAATTAAAGATGGTGAAACAGAGATTTAACAACAAATAAAACTAGAATTACCATTACAAATGGTCAGGAGATTTCTTAAGAAAAAAAAAAAAAATGGCAGGATCAGATGTTACCCATAGTTTTTGGTTTTAATACTTTGTATTTCTGCACCCAAGACCAGCACAAAACTCCAGGCATTTCTCTCAGGAGTAATCATTAAGATGCATGTCAGAGTAGTGTTAATTACGGAAAACAAAAACATAGGCCGTCAAGTAGTTCCCAGCTCTTAAATAATCACATCTCTCAATCATGTGCAAACTGCTAACATTGATCACATCAGAGCGAATCTACTACAGTGTAGTTACCAATGCAAATTTCACATGGGTATGAAAAGGACACAAAACAAATACTAGTACTTCTGGGGATTGAGTTCTGATTGACATATTGGTCATGAACCTGCCAAAGCCAGAAATACTCAGGCCAATATGCAAATACTATGAGGTCTTTGATTTTGTCCCTCATATGTGAATAAAGAAGGCATTAGGAATGTATAGCAGTACAATAACATAATTCTTGCAAATTTAAATAAAAATATCTCAAAGACACATCTTGCTCTCCACGATTGCAACTTTTACCCAGTCCATAACCCCAGGAGGAATTTCCTGGGGGACTTGTTATCATCCCAATTTTCATAATTTACAACTTTCCATTATTAATCTTTTCAAAGGAAAATTTGAACGGAAATTCAATGTATCTTGCAAAACATAACTAGTAACCACCGACATATAGGCAATCTCAGTTTCTTAGATGAACATTAAAGTTATTGGGTAGGAGAGTAATTGGGGAAAACACAGTAAAGAAACCCAATTGTGGGAAGAAAATCAGCTTTAGAGGTAAGAGGCCCTGATACAGGAAATGGGTGAAGAGATATTAAAATGTCAATAAAGACTCTTCTGGGTAGGATAGCTCAGCTAGAATCATTCACTGCAGTCTTGGCTGCAGTTGCACAAAGGGAGGAGGGATAACACACGTGAAAGGCTATAAAACATAATGCCATAATGCATTTGGCACAATGTGTAAACCACAGATAGCATCAACATTGCCCTTCACTGTGATCTGTGTGGCCAATATTCCCCTCCTAGACATCGCAAACAACGAGATCAGAAGCCTGATCTGCTGGCAGATGGAAGAAAAAGGGAAGAACCTTTGGGATCTTGTATCTGGATAGATCAGTAAAAGGCAGAAAAACGGATTCCAGCGACTTCAAGATGATCATCACCACCATTATCAACACTGTCTGCCATAAGTTTAACATAAGACAGAACAGGAAGTGTAATTACAGTATTTCAGCACAACCACTTTGAATATAAGCCATCAGGAAAGCACTGGAAAGGATGGGAAGGAGAACGATCAGAGGAGTTCTGATTTTTACAGCTTCTTCTGTGGCTCAGCCTAAAACCCCTACACAACCTTTCAATGACTTGAATGATGACCTGAACATTTCCATCAGTGACTAGAGCCCCATGGAACCTGGCTGTTTCTTTCCCTTACATCTTTCACATTTGACCACACCCTGACCCTAAAGATCTGGTTTTTAGCTGGAGGTGAAATGTTGCTGACTTGTAAACAATGACACCAATCCATTAAGATGTGATATAAAAAAATAATAGCAACAAATTTTGGGAACTTAGAGGTTAAACAAGAGAATATAACAAGGATAAAATACCCACATAAAACCAATTATGATTGCAAGCTCTGAAGCATATTGTTTAAAGGTGATGTGTTCTCCCCTCCAAAAAAAAGAAAAAAATGTTAAAATTGCTACCTGTTGTATGTTGGCAAAATCTACTGCCACATGGAGCCACATGGATAGATATCTAACCCACTGTCTGTATGTTAAGAAAGTTGTGTAAAGCTGAATGTAACTTCACATGACCCAAGAATAGTTATCACTACATGGTGTGGACAATATGCAGAAGAGAGTGGAATAACCCAGCATAAAATTGGAAGAGTTACTCTCAGTACTAGCTTCTCAAAAACAAACAAACAAACAAACAAAACATTGGACTTTGGAGCTCCTTAGCATAGTTCAGATTAAAAAAAAAAAAAAAAGAAAAAAAAGACTGTATGGAAAAGACTGTAGATATGTAAATGGTAAATGATAAATAAATAAGCAAAGATAGTCCCATTACCAAGCTGTTGCCCTTACAGACATTCCTTTGGGATTGATTGTTGCATTGTGTTGTGTTGCTGTCACAGTGGTGAAACTCATTTGCCAACTGGTCATATGCTGACACATGTACAGCCATTTCTAAGAAACAACCAATAAAGAGCTTTCAAGGGAAATCAATCATCATCATTTCATATGGTGGACTATGTGTTTCTTTATAGACAGAAAAGTAAGACTGACTTGAGCATTTGCCAAACAGACAGGGTTTGGCTCACAGCGCTGAGGTGCAGCTATGTTAGTGTTGAGCACAGCATAAGAAATCAAATCCTGTCGTCATTCCTGCTTTTTCCAGTTTTGTATCATAGAGATCAGGTCCTTCAGTATATGTCTTCTACAGCTGTTTCAGTGCCAGCTCGCTTCGTCTATGCCATTGCTAGTGCGACATTTGTGAACACAAGCAGTGATCTCAGCAGTACACAGTATTTGATCAATTGTGGCTACTGTTCTCATTTCTCTTCTCCAACATCATTATCAGATGGTCCTGTCTCTTATACAACAAGAGAAGAAATTATTTCAGCTAGAAGAAAATGATCCAGTTGGTCACAGTTCTCAGTGTCTTCCTGCATGCTGTTTAGCTAATGCCAATATTAAACATTAAAGCTGTGCACATCTATTGATGGCGCACACACACACACTGGCTTAGAGCACAGTGTGGCATAAAGTAGCTGATTTTGACTCTGAGAGGCATGACCCAGTAAAGTAGCACAATACTGTAGAAGTTGAAAACTTCTTGATTGAGTCCAGCTGTGGGGAATCAATATGGATTCAACACCTACTGAATCATCATTATTTTATCATGAACAAAACCCGCAGAAAATAAAGCAGTTAATTTATAATCACAGATACGTATGACCTGTAATTAACAAACTTTCCATCACCTTTTTCAATGTAAGAAAGGTTTTAAAGTGCTGCAGTAAAGATTCCTTTTATTAAAACTTCATTAACTTTACAGGACACGTTCCATGCAATGTTGTACTAAATAATTAAAACTAAATGAAAAAAGAATAAAACAACAACAACAACAACATCTTGAAATACAACAGCTTGGACTTTGCCTTTTCTTATTTTTGCTATTTACACACTTGCAAAACTGTGAGTCTCGAAGTTCTGTAGTGCAAATCATAACATCTCCACTATATTCCTGTACACTAGTTCTTTTGCATCTAACAAATTTCACACAAGATAAATAATGCTTTATAGTTATCACGGTAGATATCTAAGTGGGAGATTGATGTTATCTCCCACTTGATGTTATCTAACTTCAGTCTACCTTGAGGACTCTAATAAAAAAGGAATGACATTTTAAGAAGCAGAAGGAAAGTCCACTTTGCGTCTGTGGCATGTATCCAAGGCAGGAACAGCTGATCCACATGTGAATTTACTCCTAAACCACTGTGTCCCATACAGATTTAAAAGCTGCAGTGATTCAGGAGTTGATTACTGTGCAGAGGAAAGGTTTCTTCCTTAAGGGCAGAAATATTTTTCAGAAATATGGGCAGATGGCTGTGGGGCAGCAACAAACTCAGCTATCCAATTTTAATATTCTACCATATCTTTCTCAAAGCTTGTGCCTGGGATCTGGACTCCCTCTGAAGACAACAAGCTGAGACCTTTTTTTTAGAGTGTGATGAATATCTGGAGTTTCCTAGCTCTTTATTGATAACAGTAGAAGCCTGTATGACTGCCTTAGATTATACTTCTAACTCTTAGATAGTTAATTTTAAGTACAATGAATCCCACCTCAGGTGCTTTATAGTTGGCATCAGGTTGATCTTTTTTGCTTTCATTCATAATTGTGTTTCTTACCTTAGTGCTTAATGCTAACTGTGTTATAACTTGTAACTTTCACCATTTAAAAGATTGCTAAGCTTGATTTGGACATAGACATCTCAGAAGCCTGGCTGTAATGCAAGTGGATACACAAAATTCACTAAAGGTTCTAAGCAAAACAGATTTTCTTGACTGCATTTGGAAAAAAAAATAGTTTAACAAAGCAAAGGGTTACATTCCTGATTTCAAAGCAGGAAACACATTTATAAAAGGAAGTATAAAAGCAAGAAAATTAAGACATGCAGTTTCACTGTTTAAACAGTGCATCTTCTTGAACATATTTTTTTCTGAGAAGGGCTCCATCCTGAATTTGTCTCCCATTTATATTTGGTAGGTTTCTTCTTGTTGCTAAATGCCAGCAAAATTCCAGAGCTTTTCCAAAACACTTTATGTTTTCTCCTTTTAGTTGGAAGGCCTTAATTTAAGAAGGAAGTTTTTTTGTTTGTCATTAAGGAGAGCACCAATGGAATATTTTTAAGACTCTGTAAGGCTGAATCTCCCCAATAAACAGTGTGAGAGTTTGGACTGATATTCCATGCCTTGCCAACTCTCTATTCAAGCAGCAACTGGATTGTAGTTTCAAATGTACATTGCAATATTCTTGTTTTAAATTACAGTGTAAAAACTTCCTGGTTTTCTGTAATGGTTTACTGGCAACTTGACTTTCTAATGTATTTGTTTGCTATGTACGATACACTAAAATATGCTGATAGTTCATTGTAGTGTGCAACTTCATTTTATCCATGATAGACCAGGCTTTTAGAACACTTCCCTCAGTCTTCTGTTAGTCTTGTCAGTTTTGAGGCTTCTGCCATTACAGCAGAACTTGTTTTTCTGAATATCCTGACTTTTAAAAATATTGCCTCTCTGGAAGGCGCCAGAAGTACCTGCCATTTGAGTGGCCACGGTTTCACCAGAGTTTCCACTTCTTTTCTTTTGTGTTGGAGTCAGATTTAAACTGTTTCGTTCAAAGGATCTGCATAACCAGTTTGGGACTCTCCCTTTTCTGACACTAACAATGTCTTTCATGGCACTTTACAGCAAGAGCTTGCTACAAGTTCCTTTCATTGACAACTTGTTAATTTCAGGTACAATAAAATGCTGCTGGCTTACACTTAAAAGTTGTAATAAAACACTGTCCTTGCTCCCTCTCCCCTCCTAATTCTATCCCTCTATTTTCTCTTTTCTCTTTCCCCCTGCCCCCAAATGTTTGACCTCAGGATGAACAAGCATACACATGAACACAGGTGCATTCTCCCTGTAAATGATACCCTATGGCCCCCTTCAGTTTTGACAGATTTCTGCCTCTTTGGTGGCTCCGTCAGCATCACAGCTCCAGTCAGACTTGCTCTTCACTGCAAACCTAATGGGCAATTTCAGGCTCATGATGAAGAGCAAGACAAACAGGCAAATGGCCGCAAGCACGCAAGCTTGAAGGAGTTTCATTGCCAGCTCATTATAGCTCCACTAATGAGATTTCCATCCAATTTGTGGGATAGCAGAGCTCAACTCAAAAAAGGGACAGGGCTACCCATACAGTAGGATTACCATGCCTTATTAAAAAAAATACCTTTATTAAATCAGGACGTAGTGGTTAGGGCAGTGTTCTTATACACTGGCACAATACAAAAACAATTGCTGGATTATTTACATTGCACTCATCATCTTGACACAACTGCTGAAGTGATGTAAAATGCGTACAGTTCACTTAGGAAATAACAAATACATACTTTATGTACAATCTTTAGTAAAGTACTTTACTCTTCAGCAAGATTTTTGCTAGCAAGTAAAAGCCAGCGGTGTTTGTAAAAATGCTTTTACAATTAATCTTGGAATGCATAAAGTAAATGGCAAAAAAGAAATTGAAATCCTATGACACTAAAATAGAAACCTAAAAGGAAATATAAAGGCATTCCCCAATTCTGCTGTTGTATTGAAAATTTGAACAGGTTCTAGAAATTTAGGAAAAGTTTATTTTAAATTCACCCAGAGATCTGCCATTTGCACCCCCTGATTACTCCAAGTCTCAAATAAAGTGGTATTTATTTTTTGCTTAGGTATAATTATTGCTTTTTATAATGTCAGGCCCTATGTACACGCACTTGAAATACAGACCTACCTCTTCAAATTCTGAATTTACTAACAAAAGGTGATCACTTTATTATTCAAATATGCAGCTATTATACATTTCAATAAGCCTTTTATAAGCACAGATCTAGCACGTAACCTATTGGAAAATAGTTACAAATTTGTTTCATATCTACCAAAAGTATATCTTAGTTCCCTAAACTGTATTGCCTTTGCCTTCATCAGAAAGGATATAGATGTAGTTCTCCATGTTGTGAAGGCCTTATTCTCCTGAACTTCTGAAACTAGCAAGTAATATTCAAACTGAGAACTACTGTAACATTTGTCCTCTCTGAACAGTGCTCTGTCTCCATGGAGGCAGATATTTCTGTCTAAATCCACATGATTTAAAAAAAAAAAAAAAAAATGCAAAGCAATGTAACAGGATTTTTTTTCACAGTAACAAAACCTCAGTTCTGTAACCAAATGGAGTCAGCCTGGTTTAATCAGGCTATCAATCACCCTGCAGAAACTAGAGAGGAAGCAAATAATTCTTTTCCATCTCCCGCAAATGCACAGAATACACCATCAAAACTTTTCAGTGTTGCTGTGAATCAAATTTGGCATGGGACTTCCACCAGAAGGTAAAAATATTGGGTGCTGTTACTTAACCCACTGCAAGTCATTTACAAGCCATGATGGGAAAAAGGGAAAGCTACATTTAGAGACCTCCTCAAAAATTCTGGAGGGTAGAAAGATCATTAGAATGTGTTAACAGATTGCTAATCAATCAGCCATTAGTCAATACTTATTGCAACCGGCTGAGGACTCAAAGCATCTGCCAGTCTTATAAGATAGGCTCTCAAAGTGGTGCACATATGCCCCAGCCTGTTATTTTTCACTCACTGCACACCAGCAATACCAGCTGCTAGCTGGAGTGTCCCAGTAAGCACCAGACTTGGTGAGGAATCATCCATGCTATGGACTCTCTGGGCAACAAGAGACCTGTGCAGCACCAGCAACTGGAAGCAGATTTCTTGGCTGCATTTCCATGTTCTAACCATGGTCTTCCTTGCAATAAATTGTAGCTTCATCTTAAAGGTGTTTTAGAGATGAGCATGCCATACAAGAGATCTATTAAACCCCAGAAAAAGCAGAAACAGGAGACTTTATTATAATATCAGTGTTCCCAAGTGCTCTAGTGACACAAACTGAAACAATTCTAGTTTGGTGTCTAAAATAAAACGGCTTAACTGCAGACAAATCTTGCAGGGGCTGCTTGTCCCATTAGCCTTTTCCTCAGGGCAAACCACTATCTGCCTAGTTGTTCAACCTACAGATATGCTGGAACATCTATTCAATATCATACTTTTTGTATTTTAAAGCCTGATTAGTGGTATGTCTACCCTGGCCTGGGGGCTGACAATTTGCCTAAGTTAGTCATTACTATGTTGTGGCATAATGATACTCTGAGGAAGCTGGAGGAATGTGCTGTTTCCTCATGAGTCAGAAAGTAGCTCTAACATTTTTTTACAGATTAATGAAACAGTTTTATAGTTTGATGAGGAAAGAAACCACCACAATCTGCTTTGGCAGCATGTTCACTGTGATTTCTTCAGTGTGTGAACACAGAACGGAGAGTGACAGGGTTGGGGGGATTTCTCAGCCAAGCAGCATGAGTCAGAAACAAGTTCAACTCTGGTGAAAAAATCTTCTTTGTCTTTGATTATCATGTCTTTGTGTATCTATGAAATCTACTGGCTATAGGGCACAGTGTTCATATATACCTTTTTTTAAAAAAAAAAAAAAAGGGTAGTTCTTTCCATGGGTTTGTTAATTGTTCTTCATCTCAACAAAAACGAGGAGAGAGCCTCGGCATGTTCCTTGTGGAGTCCAAAAAGAAATGAATTATATACAATGGCTTTGTGTATGTTGCTTTGAAACCTCAGTCCAATGACTCTGATGGTGAAAATATTCAGACATGGAAAACCTCCTGATTCTACAGCATTTCAGACTATTTCCCAGCGAGTACTTAGGCCAACAAATACTTCAGGAGTTTGATTGTGTTAATAGTCTCAAAATTATTTTGGATCAATGCACATGTCAAAAACCATTATTATCTTGTCATTCAATAATACATTACTGAAGGAAGCCATACAGAACTGTAGGTATTGAAATTAAAAAGAACTTTGAAGGAATTCATGTTTTCCCGGGGAATTAGGTGAATATCCATGCACTTTGTAGAAAATTAGATCAATAACTTGTTTCAAAGATTTCCTGTTTCTCGCAGAACCTTGTGGTAGCAGACATAGCCATTGCAGGCAAGTATGAAGTAATTTCAGAATATAACTTTTTTAATAGAGTTCAAAGAAAGACAGTCTGTTGCAAGGTACACTTTAATGATCAGGTTACACTTCCTGATTCTTTTTCACATGAAATAATTTATTCATGACTTTCCCTGATCTCAAACCAAAGGTGATGTGGAACTTGTTGCACTAATTTGACTGTGTAAGGTACAATCGTCACATTGCTTGATTCATATGAAGTGTAATGGACAAATATGGCAGTGGAAACCTCTTCTGCCAAGGACATTCTACTCAGGTTTTCATGCAATTGTTCCTAAAGGAAGGGAATTTACCCAATTGATAAACCAAATGTATAGGAATTAGACTTAAAGAAAGTGTGTTCTTGCAAAACAAGAATTTATTCTGTGACTACAAAATTAAGAACAAAAAGTTCTTACAAGTTCTAGTTCACAGCCATGTGATAAAATAAGCCTATAAACTGCTTGCCAACTTGTCAACAGAAAACGACTAATGACTAATATTGGTTCAACTAGCTGACAGCATGGTCCCTGTCTCTTTGGATGTAGGAATCCTTTGACCCAGGGTTGGAAATCTTATGGTGTCTGGAACCCTGGTACAGAGCCCTGGAAGTGAGACAAGGAGCTCTGCTGGCAGCTCAGTTGAGCTGGGATGTGGGTCAGGCAGGGAAGGGGCCCTGCCTGTGCCCAGGCACTTGGCAGCTGCCTGGATATGGGTTGCCAAAATGGTACAGGGTGCACCATCAGAGCCAGGCTCCCAAAAGAGCATGCAGCAGTCTGGTAGTTTAAACATTGGAGCCTGGGAGTTAAGGAGCCATTTCCTTGTTGTACAACGGGGTTCCTGTGTGACCATGCTAATAATACTCATTTTTTCCTGGAATAAGGACTGTTTTAAGGGTATGTCCCACTGCACACAGCAGTGCATTAGAGAGATAACTCAGCTAGCTTTAAACAGGAAGGATAGCTAGCGCCTGTCATACTATAAGCCTATACGCTCATATATATCTGTATTGCTTCTGCTAGCCAGGCTAGCTAAGTTATCTTTGCACTGTACTGCAGTCTAGAGTGAAGACCTGTCCCTAGTATGGTAACATCTACCACAGATAAAACCCAACCTAAGATGTGGCTTGTAGTTATGATCATTGAACAATCACTGAGATATGACGGATTCTTGTGTGTGCAACTAGTTCCTTCTAATTTAGACTGCCTGGACCCGACAGTGTCACCTCTACCCATGGCAGAGCCACACTCCTTCTCACTGGTTTCAGTGATCCCACTTGTTTCAGACTGGGCTACTGCTCAGCACAGTTATGATGATCACAGTTTGGCCAGTAATGGGAAACAGCCAGAAACTTTTGAAAATGTAAATGAAATTTTTAGCTTCCCACTGTTTTCTTCATTTGTTGTTGGGACATCTGGTTTATCTGAGTCTAACCAGATATTTTCAGTGTGCTACAGATTTTGGAAGGTGTGCACAGAACTGCATTGTGGAAGGCACCTTGGGCAGAGATAAGGAGAGATGAAAGATGGGGGTTTGAGAACACTAGGGATCAAACAAGGACAGAAATAAAAAATGGTAGGGGGCTAGGGTTCTGGAACAGTCACAGAAATAACCTCCCACTTGAGCAGCACTTAAATAGTTAACAATTATGGCACTTCTATTATCTTTAAGTTTCACAATGGACAATCCAACTGAAAGAACCAGTTTAGTTACATCTCTGTTACAGATAAAATTTCAGGCTCCCTGAAGATTCAGAAAAGAGTATTTTTTATCTTCTCATACTGGTACATGCTTTAAAAGATCACAGTGATGAACATATGGTAGTTGTTTTTATTTTTTAAAGTTTTTTGATTCAACATCAAGGAGATGATTCTGCAGACAGTGATAATTATGCAGAGAAAATCCTGGGAGTTTGGTTTAAAACATAAAACAGTATAATAATCCCTATAGGCTTTCTGAATGCAAAAATCTAGGTTACCCAAACCCACTCATCCCCAGTAGTAATAATTCTGTGATCTCAGGTTGTAGGGGTTTATGGGTTTTCTTTTCTGAAACCTGACATCTCTGCCTGCAGTTAACTCAAGTGACTGACTACTTTCAAGTGAATGACATGGACAAAGCTTTAGTTCTCTATAGGAAGTTGGCTAGATACCATCTATACCATGGTTGAATCATAGCTGTAGTTTGGTCACTTTCATTACTTTCAGGGAATAAGCAAGCTCAGAAGCAGAATTGTCTCTTTTTACTTGTGAGATTACTGTCAGTGCTGGAATTGACAAAGGAATCCAGAGACAAGGCTGGCCATCCTGAAACTAAAGGACTGCTTCTTGTGATATTACATATGTTGTTGATCTGCTCCTGTCCTCTTTTCTTGACCTCCTCATGTAATCATACATGGAGAAGTTGAATCTGGATGGACTGGAGAAGTCAAGTGGATTTTCACAGGGTTTACCTGTCTCAAGCAAAAACACATGCTCCACCCTGGGTTTGTCATCTAACAGCAAATCTGCCTAATCATAAGGGCAGACATCCTGGCTCATTTGTAAGGAAAGGTAATGTCATCTAGGCTCCCTTTCCTACAAAACGTTGGATCAGATGATCTTTCAAGTTCTCTTCCAACCTGGACTATTCTATGATTTTATGATTCTATGATATTTATCTGCCATTAGGCTTCAGCTGGAGAGTCTCATTTCCCAGGATCTGCTGCTGTCATTGGGTTTTTGTTTTAAAGAATCCAGCATCCCCAGGGATAACTGTCAGTGTAGGTCACTTCTGCTTTCACTTCTCAGCAACCTCTCCTGTTGTGTGTACCACCCACTGTCTTCAAACAATCTTTATAGACATAAAGAAATGGTCATTAGACCTTTTTGAATGTAGTGTTTCAGCTGAGAATCTCACAATGTCCTTCTGGTATTTAAGCACTGCTTTACAGAACAGCACCCCAGAGTTTACACAGGAATGATGATCGATGATCCCCGAACAGACTCTACTACTGATGTCTTTATGTTTTTGATGGTTCATCACCCTTGTGTGCTAGGTACTTAGGAAGTCCATGCTACATAACACATACAAAGAGGCAATGCTGTTGTAGTCCTCTTGTGGATTCCACCACAAATAAGTTTCTGATATTTATTTGGTAGTCCATGATACTGAATTATATGTGCTCAGGATGAAGTGGTTACTATATGTAATAATTTCAGCCTTTCAAGCCTTAACAGCTAATGTTCTCCAAAACATACTTCTCAGTCACAATGAAACAGCATGATTGTTCCAAGATCCCCACACAGTTTTATGAGAATTCACCTGGCCAACAAATTCAAACTCCACATCTAAGCCAGTCAGAATATATTTAGTGGACTGTAACAGACAACTAACTTGTGTAGTCTAAAATAGACATTTAAAATAGCCTCTCTAAGACTCTGTTCTCTTCTACTAAGACATTCAACTGTGGACAACTCATATGTGGAATTACTTTTACTGTGCACCCCTCTGTATAAGGGTTAAAGGCTATGCAGTGACTTTATAAGCATTTGTTGTGTGGAACATAAAAGTGCGGAGGATATTAACGGGATAGTTTTATCCGGGCAATGGATAAGATTGGAGAACATAAAGGTTGTAAACTAGGACTGTTTCTTAATATATATTAATGATGGCCAGAAAGGACGAACAACAATGTGCCAAAATGTTCACATGACACAACATCATTCAGAATAACCAGCACATAATAAACAAGTAGTATGCCCTCAACTGAAACACTATGTTCAGCTGTGGTTATGTTATCTTAACGAGAAGACGGTAGGTAGAGAAGAGGTTTACTGACAGCTAATTACTGTTATTAGAGTAGTGAGAGAACTATTAAAATTATTTGGAAAAAAAAAAAGTGTCTGATTGTTCTAGAATAAGCAAAAAGTAGAGTCAAGTCATAAAAATAGTGAGTAATAAGATATGGTGTTTTTTGCTAGTTAGCTCACATTTCAGTCATGCTTCTAAGTAATAGGTACACAATATTAAGAATAATGAACTACGGATAATGGAAAAAGAGGTTTGTGAGGAGACCATCTAATGCTTCCCTGCCCCAACAGAGGATGTAACATACCTAAACAGTAAATAAATGTTTGGTTTACTTGATATGAAAAAACATCAACTAGGATTGCATAATTTTTTCATTTGTGTGTTCCATTGCTTAAGAATCTCAGTTACAAAGTCATGTCTAATATATAACCAAAATCTTCTTTACAGAAAATAGTTCCAGTTATTTCTGAACATAACTATAATAGACGTGAAGAACAAGTGCTTTTAGTCTTTTTGTAACAAATTTTATGTATTGAAAGGCTGCTATGGTGTCTCTCAGTCTGTTTTCTCCTAGACTAAACAAACCAAATTCTTTCAACCTTTCTTCATACACCATGCTTTCTAAACCTCTGATCACTCTTGTCACTGTCTCCTGGAGCCACTCCAAGCTCAGCTTTTCTTAAAGCATGGTGCCCAATACTGGATAAAGTATTCCACCAGTAGCAGATAGACCAGAATAATTACCTCCCAAATCTCTCATCCAACAATCCTTTTTCTGCATCTTGAATTAAGATTTTCTCTTTTTGAAACAACAGCACATTTCTGCCTCGAATTCAGTCTGTGCTGCCGAAGATGTTTTCTGCAGTACAACATTCTTTCTGTCTATTTTGCATTTATGCTTTTGATATTTCTTTTCTGTATGTATTGCTTTCTATTCTTTTTCCTTGGGTTTAATCTTATTAATTGCAAATTTGAATGTTTTATTTTTATTCTTCAAAGTGTCTGTAGTCGTCTTGTGCAGTTTTGACATTCACCAATTTTGTTACTCTGCTTTCCAATTCCTAATCCAGATCATAAAAATATTGTATATAGTTCAGTTTGTCTCCAAGATTTATAAAGTGCTTTTGATATATCCTATTTGAGCATTGTTTTTCAACCAATTGGTCACCTACCACATAATTATTTAATCTAGTTCATATTCCCTTGATTTTCTTGGGACTGTCATATATGACAGCATAAAAATCTTTACAAATGTCATGATAAATCATCATTATCTTTTCCAGTTTATTCCAATTACTCTGTCAAAGAAAGAAAATAGATAGGGTTGAGATCATTTTGTCTGGAAAAAGCCATGTTTGTCTTCTATGTGGTTACAGATTATTGGCTAATAATTGATTCAATATAACAAAACTTAGTCTAGAGTTTCCTATGTCCTTCTAATTCTTTTTTTTTTTTTTTCCATTTTACTAGTCAAGTACTCTGTTTTCCATTTCTTGGCCTTGTGAATCCCCTCCATATTGTATGAGTTCCTAAACATAATTGCTTACTGGATTGTTTTGACTGCTTTGCTGAAAAGTCTAGGAAAATACATCTCATTTTTCAAAGTATTATTCCTCTCCTCTCCTCTCCTCTCCTCTCCTCTCCTCTCCTCTCCTCTCCTCTCCTCTCCTCTCCTCTCCTCTCCTCTCCTCTCCTCTCCTCTCCTCTCCTCTCCTCTCCTCTCCTCGCCTCGCCTCGCCTCGCCTCGCCTCGCCTCGCCTCGCCTCGCCTCGCCTCGCCTCGCCTCGCCTCGCCTCGCCTCGCCTCGCCTCGCCTCGCCTCGCCTCGCCTCGCCTCCCCTCCCCTCCCCTCCCCTCCCCTCCCCTCCCCTTCCCTCCCCTCCTCTCTCCTCCCCTCCCCTCTCGCATCCAATTTCTTTTTTCTTTTTCTTCCAAAATAAAAGCTCTTGCTCTCAAAACAACACAGAACAGAAAAAATGATATGAAGAACAGGAAATGACTGATCTATTTAACCTATATTTCATGGCACAAAAGAAAGAAAAAAAATTAGTGATATTGAAATTTGTAAGTTTCAAATTAATGAAAATAAACACTTAATAAACACACAATAAACACTACGTGGAACTCATTGCTGTTACATACTGTAAATCCCAATAGCCAAGTTCACACAAGGATTTTATTTTAAAAATATTAGTGACATGAAATTTGATGCTTCGAAGAAAAATGCAGCCACTGTAATGTCTTAGAGCAGGTCATCTGAAAACATATACTGCTTCTTTTCTTTTTCCATTTTTTACTTTTTTTTTTTTTCTGAAATCTCTGGGCTTGACCACTGTCAAGATAAGAAAATTGGACTCCTAACGTGATCCAGTTCTTCTGCTTCCATGGATAATCTTGGCATTTAGCTTGTCTGCAAATTCTTTTGAGTTTAAACACCAGTAAGTTAAATGCAAACCATAAATATAAAACCATTTGCAGGCCAAAAAAAAAAGGTTTTGAGGAACAACTTGCTAACAGAATAAAAACTTACAGTAAAGTCATCTTCAGACACATCAAGAAACAAGAAATTTGCCAGAGAATCTGTACAGTTGATAGAGGATGAAGGTGCAAAAGGGGAACTCGAAGAAAATAAAGTGTTAGCAGTGAAAAAACTCAGATAATTCCTCGTAATAATGTTCACTCTTGAGGAGCATAGATAGAGTCCAACACTGAATTCTTTCTTTGAAGATGAGAAGTTTGACAAACTATCTCAAACAAAAGTGTGAATTGAAGAGATTTTAGAGTCCATTGACAAAATGAATAGTAACAAATCTCTAGGAGCAGATAGTATTCATCCAGGATCTGTAAAAGATTTCAGTATATTGCTGAACTGAGATCTGGTACTCACTACTTAGCTCTGATTCAGTCCCGGAGGCATGGGAGGAGGCAAACCTGATGTCAGCTTCTAAAAAGTGCTCCAGGGGAACCTCCTGGCACTGTGGATCAGAAAACCTAATTTCTGTACCAGGAAAGCTGGTAGGAACTGAAAGATGTGTTAATCACTCTGTATAATGGAGGGAAAACAAAGAATAGAGATACATTCACAGTGCAGGAAAATTACAAGAAGGTACTCAAACATCTCTGTGCTGATGCAATTGAATTGCAATGAATCCAAAATAAAGTATATTTGGGGAATTTTCCTAAATATAGATAAAATAACAGTAATAGAATATTACATAGCTATTACCTTACGAAAAGAGATTCTGGAGATATTGTGGCTATTTTTTTCTGGAAAGCTCAAGTCAGTGATGACAGCATGTTAAGGAGCTGTTGAATGGGCAGCCTCTTTCTCAGGAAATCCCTAATCCATGCTGAGAGTGGCTGGGCATGCCAGGACAAGTACTGTTCTGTCCTTGCCCTGGGTTTTTTGTTTTTTGTTTGGTTTTTGTTTGTTTGGGGGGTTTTTTGTTTGTTTTTTTTCAGATCTGCTACTGGCAACTACTGGACATGGGATTTACTGGACACTGGATTTACAGGCTAGTCTTGAATTCGCACTGAAGAAGCAGCTATCAAATTCCCCAAATCATACAGTGATGTATTCCCCTCTAAAACCTTTTCTGTTTCTGGTTAAACATTTCAGGACTTACCTGAGAATTTATTACCAGATTTTTAAAACTGCATATAAACACATTTTTTTTAGTCAGCTAATACAGCAGATAAATCCATGTTTAGGCACCTAAAACTACAGATAAAAACACACTTAGGTGCCTAAATACCTTTAAAATATGGCCCTACATGTCTTTGAAGACGATGCCAAGACTTCTGTGGACATCGTTAACATAGGGCTGAACTTCAAACATATTTAGTAGGATTCAGATAATGTACAGAGCCCATCTTGGCACGAGCTCATCTTAAAGGTCAAGAACTAAAAAAGGAAATTCTCCTACAAAGATGGAGTGTACAAAGAATCTTTTGGGAAATACAAAGACATTTCTGGGGCCCCCTTTATCTTGATGAATAACATAAGGGTAATGAAAAACAAGGAAAGACAGATAAGGAAACAGAGATAAGAAAACAGATAAGAAAAGAAAGCCAAGGTTTTTAACATTAAATGCCATTAGAAAGCAATATGCCAACTGGAGAAGTTAAAAGAATATAAGAAGTTTCAAATAGAACATTTTGGATTTTTTTTTTTTTAACGTGATAGAAGCACCTGAAGAACTCCTCAGATATATGAAAGATAATAACTTTATCCCACAGAGGAGAGCCCCTACAGAAGAAAACTCAGAATTCTATACCTTTTAAGGAAAAAAATAACAGAGAAGACAAGAAATAAAATGTTAACAATAATCTCTTGCAGATTTCAATTGGAACAAACTTTGAGAAAAAAAAATGACATGTCCATAACCGGTACTATCTGTTTCAAGATACATACCTGTTTGTAACAGGGTATCACAACTAAGCCATATTTCAATTCACTTTTTTGCAGTGAATACTAACTTATGACAGGAGAAGATTCATTGTCTGCCTGGGGTGCAGTTTCACTATGCATTGTGAAAGGGGATTGTATCTCTTACTGTAGACTATGGTATTCTGACACTAATTTTACTAATTAATCTCTGGTTTTGAGCCAGGATACTTTGTGACCAAAAGACTATAAGAAATTCTTCTGCTCTCTACATCTTACCATGAAATTGTTGTGACATACACGTGGCATTCAAATTGTTTCATGCCTTTGACCCTAAAATTTGTAGCAAATTTACTTTTTAGAATTTCAGTAATAGCTTTCTACAGATATCAACTATTTTGCCAGTGAACTAAATCTGGTCTGTCTGTGATTGTGATTTTTCACTTTTGACTTGCACTTTTTGTTACCATTTATGCCTGTGCAAAACACGTGTTCTATCACATAGAAGTAGAAACATTCCTCCTGTAAACCATGGAGGTGTAAATGAATTCACACAATGTTCAGCCAATAAAACACTGAGGCTTATGGGTTGTTCAAGAGGACGGCCATTTTTCTTGTGTTAACTGTTAACAAATAATACACTTTAGAAAGATCTCTAGAGATGGAAAATACCGTGATAAAATGGACTAAAGCAACACCAGGAGGGACAAAGGTGACAGCAGCTCTCTGTAGATCATAATTTATTAATAAACCAGAGTAACCTGAGGGTTTTCTACAGTGAAGTCAAGAGTAATGACAATATGCAGTGGTAGCTAATGTAGTCAATAATTTCCACAGATACACCACCGTATATATTATATTTAACTGACTAAATGCAATCTCGCTACTACAACTTTCTTTACACCCAAGCTGTTTTTATTTGGCATTTCATTGGTGTTAAGGCAGCTACTTAATTGCACTTAAATAATTATTATCAGTTCCATGTTATTACACTGAGCAAAATATATTATGATAATTGTAATGGACTTTTGATGTTACTTTACTTATCAGTTGCACCATTTTAGTAGTTTTCCATGTCTGTAAATATGACACTGGTTATTCTGTGGAAGCGCTAATTAAAGAGGAAAAGGAACTTAGAATAATATATAGTCTCTGTAGTATGTGCAGCCACAAAATATGTGAACCAGTTTTATCTCATATTTTTTTACACAGCAACGACCTTAGTCATCTATTCAAGTAAAAGTTAGTTCATGTTCATTTTAAATTTCTAATAAAAGACTAAATTCCTTTGTTATTGTGTCAACATGGATTTTATTATAGTCAATTTTCAAAAATGCTTGTTAGCATTTATCATTTAGCATGTCAGCAGTTATCATAAGGTTATGTAAATGAGAAACAAACACGTTTTCATATATTCCAGACTGAAAAATAGTGCAGTATCTCAGAGCCCACCCTAGTAAATGCTTTCCCCGAGTTCCTCACTTTGTTATTTTTTTTATAATTTTGCTATATAATGTAATTAAGAAGAGTGCTGAAATTAAAATATAGTGTTTACTTATAAAGACTGGCTGGTCTCAGGAGAGTATCTCAACAGATTTAGTACTTTAATACTTGGGTGAAATTCATTCCTGGCTTAACTCTTGGTAGATAAATCCAGGAATGAGTTCAGTCCTTTTATTTTGCAGAAATATATTGCACTGATTTATCCCTCTTTTATTCAGTTTGGCATCTTCCAAGACTTAGAAAACTGTAGAAATATTATTGAATATCACTTTAAATCCCATTCCACTCAAAAATCCTTTGAGTAAAGCAAGGCAACTAAATTTAAAGTTTAAAATAAGACAATCCTTGCAGTAAAAATCAGTCACTTATCAGTATACTTCCATGCAGCTCATTCGGAATTCAGAATTTGGAACACAAATTTAGAATATTGAACATGGCATTATTCATTACCTGGCACACACTCATTCAAGGCAGTTAGCCAAACAAGCTATCTCTCTACTTACAGGTGAAACAACGTTTTTGAAAATCTTAAAAATTTGAAAACATTCATAAATCAAAATATGAAGGTTTCTAAGAGGAAAGCTAACATCATGCCAGTTTTAAGTATACTGGATAGAAAAACAAGTCAGCAATTTAAAAGGCTTCTCTGACAGACACTTCTACTCATTCAGACAATATCAATTAGTGTCTGTAGAGTGGACTTACTGACGATGATATTTTAATTGGTGTGTTTTCCAGATGCACAGAGACCTATTTTTCCTCTTTGTCCTGGACTACATCAAAATGAACAATTAATAATTCAGGTTAGAACATGAATCAGGGTGTAGAACAGGTGCTTAAATATAAGTTTGAACACCTGTCAGGTCCAGAAACTTTTCCATAGTGGTCATCACCCCCCCTTGCATTGATGTTCTCTACCATCAAGCTACTTTTCTCTTTTTCCCATGGTGGTACACGGCGAAGCATGTGACGACCGCAGTGGTGGAAAGGGCTAGTGGAAAGTGGCCCAGGAGAAGACAGATGGATGACCCCAACCATGTAACCTGCTCCTGGGTGAATGGGCAGCTGTCAGCCCAGAAGCCCGTGCCTCGACCATTGCAGTCCTTCCAGCCCCTTCACCCTTGTTCTTGTGCTTGCAGCCCATCAGCAGTGTTTTCCAGGGTGGTGGGTGGGAGAGAGCGTTCACTGTGGGTCCAGGAGGAGCATTTCTGTTGCACCAAGCTGCTGCAGACCCAGGCTCTTCTTCCCTCCCTGTCGCCTCCCAACGGTACCACAGGCTTTTAGTAAAAGGATAAAAACTCGGGAATTTGAGATTAACGTTTATTTTATCATTATACTGACTGCTGACTAAAGGAGTAAAGCCCAAGTGGGACTTACAACAAGTAGGTTGTGATTTCCAGGGTGGCCTCATGCCCATGCAGGTGAGAAGATCCAAAACTAAGCCATCAAGGAGCCCAGTAACCGTTCATTAAACTCTTTTAAATGTCTGCTGTGTGATAAACAGAGGTAGGGTTAAATTAATGGCTCAGAGGCATCCTTCTGTTGCAGTGCCTGTGTTCACCTGCATTGCCTTACCAGCAGCATAGTCCTGGCTGAGAGCAAAGAGAAACCTCTGGAACAATCTGGACAATTGCTGTAGTTCCAAGAATTAATAGTGCTGTCTGGCTAGTTTAAAAACATAAGCTGTTAACTCATCTCTAGACTATGCTGAAAATGGCCATTTCGTTCACGATGTCCACAATTCCCAAGACTTTGGGCAATTTAAGCATAAATGTTTAGACTAGTAGGGTGTTTCAGCCTTCACCTTTCACTGTTTGGTATTCCTTTTTTGGGGTAGGGGGCTTTAAACAGGATCAGCCATTCATCAGGAATCCAGAGTAACAATATAAGGTTTAGATGATTAGTTATGCCCTGTGGACAACAAGTATTAAATATAATTGGCCCCCATCAGTGCTTCAAAAATATATTGTTTGTAATAACTTTCTGAGAAAGCCAATAGCAAATACTTATGAGTAAAATACATCAGTTTATGATTAGGTTTATGATACAGCAACAACAACAGCAAGATACAGGAGAAAAAAGTCCTAAATTCATGAGAAAAAGTAATTCATAACAAAGAATTTAATCACATCTGCAAATATTATTCTGTCTGCTTGGAATCCCCTGGAGTTTCAGCTGGATTAGTTCTCCTTCACTTCCTGTCCTAAACATTTGTTTTATGTTTCTCTCTCCTGTTAAACAGAAATTGCCTCTCACCCCAATGGATGCCAGCATTTCAGTGATGCATGAAGAGTTTCATGTATGTATCCTACACAGTTAGACAAAGACACAAGAATAGATGAATGGGTGAGTACATGTTATGTTCATTCATATAAAAGTCAACATGTACTATGCAATGCTTACAACCTGAGTTGGATTCATATCAGTAAAAAGGCATATGGCTGCCATAATTTCAATGTTCTATGTATAGAAGGGTTAGACATATAACACAATATTTATGTAGGTCCTTCAATTCAAAGGGATCCTAAAGTGATTTGTGTTTTAGTAAAAATCTCTTATCTGCATTATAGCTGGGTGAGTAGTACTTAAGGAATACATTATCAGAGAAATTTTACCATTTTTCATCAAATAATGTGTTCAACAAGTAGTTTTATGAGGTGTTAAGAGTAATTCTATGTGTAGATGAAGACTACACATGCTTGAGTAAAAGTTTCGATAAACAATCATAATATGTATCAAATTGTGTTCAATTATTTGAGTCCTTTAAAAATGTGACCAGCTTCCATTAATTTATATGAAAATAAATACTAATACATCTCTAATACTCAGTACTTTGCAAATTTTGATCAGGTGTTTTGTTTTTTTTTCCTCCCCAAGAGAACATCTGAATGAGGTTTCCGATTCTCATTTCTATTCTCATTTCAGAAACTGGAGATACAGAGATGTGAAACACAGACCTCAACTCAGATTTTTTTCATATGCACAAAAACAGTAAGTCCCTCCTAGGAACTTTCATCTGCTTACAGCTAGTAAATGCCAGTCAATAGGATGTACATCTTAGACAAAAGCAGTCAACAATAAGTGCTGACGAAGGGTAGATGCTTCATACCCTGCTGTCCATTACCTCTCTCAGAGCTGGTCTGGGGTACCTTTGTCCACCTGAGGTGCACAGCCTGTCTCTCTTCCTTTTCTATAGCTTGTCCCACCTTTTCTTTCAAATTACTGTAGTCTCTACTGGCGCAACCTACCTCTTGTAAAATATCATGGTGATTAGTATCTCAAACAAGAAAATATCAGACTTCTTTCAATGCCCAGCTCACTCTGAATGGATTTAAATACATTTCCCACTGGCCAGGAGAGTAGACTGGTTGGCTTGGGAAAGGTAGGGTTCAATTTTATACACTGCCAAAGGACCATTTCTACCTTTAAAACTGAGCAAAATACAGAGATGAATCTCAAATCAGGTCTCAGAAGGCAGTCCTCCCTCTTCTGTGCTCTTCCTTCCCCCTTGTCTTCTCCCTCCCTCTCTCTCTTACCAGTTTTAGTTTGTAGGTCTTAGTTTATAGGTCCACAGTTATGTAATAATTTCTGGATTAGCTGTCTTCCCCACTTACTGATGCAGATGGTGAATATCTAAATAACTACGTACCTCTGATATAGACATACTCTTTTATGAGAAGTGGTAATAGTTTAAAGAAACAACAGCAGACATTATTCCTTAAACTCTTTGGGATGCCGCACAATGAAAAATGCCTTTTAAGTTGCTATTAGCGGTACTATGATTGCTACAAAAGCCTTCTTAGTGTCTTATCCCGGACAGATTCTGGAAAGACAAGATGTATTCAGTATTTAAAAATTGTGATCTACCATGATCTTAACTAATTTTATCATATTGGGAGTCTTCTGCATACATTTAAATAATGATCAGATCTTCCTTCGTCTTTATCTTTTCACAGTGTTCCTGCAGCCAGAATGATATCAAGGAAGTAAAATTCAAGCATTATTCTTTTATAAAACAAATTTTCTTTTTCTGTAAGTGTATGGTTTAATTTCATGTAAATTAATTTCACTCAGGAAAGTATTTTTTCACTTCAAGTATCTGTTAAATGCTCCTTTTTACAACCAACCTGCTGGCAAAAAAAAAAAAAAAAATAGAAAGCAAAAAATGAGATGATTTACAGTGAAGAGACAGGATGCCAAAAGAGAATAGTATATAATTGGAAGAGCACAGGAGAATGTTTAAAATAAGTTCAAGAACAGTGATAAGGCTAAAGATGATGTTATCTGTTGGACAGAAGAAGCCATTAACATACACCAGAGTGTTTTCAATCACTTAATCAGAAAACCCTTTTCCTGAGCACTGTTTCTTGTCCATGTGCCATGAACAAACATAAATATTTTGGATTTCCTGCATCCTTCACTCTGATAATGGGCTCTTAACTGTAAGCCCTTCCCACCTCAAAGAAAGACCTAAAAACAAATGATAAAACATGAACCATAGAGATGATTTCTAGACCAGATGAGTTACAGAATTCAAATGCATGTTTAAAATGACTTTTGCACTACATTGTTATCCTTAGTTTGATATGAATGTAATTTAAAATCAGAGACAAGGAGAAAAAGGCTGTGGATGAGGATGAAACTGCTCCTGATGAGCTAAAATGACTAAATTATCACTTACTGCCATGGTATATGTCCAGCAATGGAGGGAAAAAAAAAAAAAGAAAAACAAAAGAGCGTAACTGTTCTGTTTTTACAGCAAATACCAAATTATAGTTTTCAATGAAATAGCATTTGATTTCATAGAAGTCTATAAGAAAGATACAATCTTGTTCTTTTTTTTAACCTCTTCAGAGACATTTTTTGTGTGGGGGGGAAATGTTCAGGAGCTCAGATATGTACTTATTCCAAAGGAGATCTCTGAGGGATATTGAGGACATCATGTCTGCTGCTGGAGGTTTTTCCAGCAGTTTCTGATGAGTCAAGGAGGAAATTTAGGTGACACTGACTCTTTTAGAGAAACAATGACTGGATGATTTCTATAACAGTAGATCTCCATCAATTCTTATTGCGTATTTGCTGCACACATTCACTCTTCTTTGTTAGAGCTGAATGGCTGTCAAGTATCGTGCCCCATGCTTACAGCACTGCAAACATGCACCCAAATATTGCGTTGGAAAAAAGCAGGATTCACTCTGTAATGGCCACAGTATATTATCAGAAACATCCCAAGTTTGGCAACAGCAGTATGGCTTTAGGAACTGTTTTCAGATAATTCTGACACCACTGATGCAATGTTTTCCTGGGTCCAAATGAGCTATATCAGTCATTCGAATAATAATGAACTAGAAACTGCACAGTGTGTTTCAACAAATAAATCAAAGTGGAATACTTGGGCATCAGGTGAAACTAACTTTAAGTGATCATTACATAGAAAAAAAATAGATCTACTTTAAAGTGGTTTTGTACCGCTTCAAATGACCAGGAGACAAATTTGTTTGCTGTGTTACAACATATAAAAGAAAACACACGCCACATAGTGGATTGATCGCTAGTCAAGATTTAACTTCCTAGAAGTTATATAAAAATAAATAGTGTCAAATACTTAGCTGGTGTAAAGAGCAACACTGCAATGAACAAAACCAGCTTGCATCAGGTAAGGATCTGTCTGTTCCACTGGTTCAGAAACCTGAAAGTGGTAATTAGCATGGCTTTAAAATACATACTTTGGGACAGAAGTTGTTCTAAATTCTAAATTGGACTACAAGAATATAAAATGTGCATAAAGAGGAAAAACAAACAAAAAAAAGGTGTTCTGTCAGTGAACCAAAGTCACAGAAAATAATTACTCAGTCCAATTAAAACATTTGGTTATTATTATATCATTGAATTAATGTGCAAAATCTGCCTTTTCCCAGACAGCATATAATAGTTACAAGTTTCATACTTAGGAATAGAAGGTTATAGTGACTTTTTTTGCCATCACAGAATGTATCTATGGGCTCACACTTCTATTCCAAGTAGAAATAAACAAAACCTCCTTGAATACATGCAAAATGCAGAATGCAGAATCAAGGTGATTCAGTGCTTTTGGTGTATGTTCCCTTTGTTTATGTGCCTGAGCTAGTAACAAGAAAATGTATGTGACTTCCAGATTTATGACACTTGTTTTTCTTACAGGTGAGATGCAGTTTTTATAATAAAAAGGTGGGAAAAAAAATTCTAGGGAAGCTGCAAAGGAAATCTGATGGCTCATTAGAGAGTCTGTTTCCTCATCATAAATATTTCCTCTCATTACTGAGAAAACTGCCACTAATCAAATGTATTTCTGAAGTACTACAAAAGGATTTGGCATTAAATTTCAAGATAATAGTTGTTAAGTATGGCTTGTTTCGTTCTTAGTCTTTATTTTTAGTCTATTATTGCTTTATTCTTTTTCTGTACACTGGAAAATATGCAGCGTTGTTTGTTATGGAGTGCAGGACGTAAATACGAATAAAACCTGTTTACATATGATTTTGATTTTTTAGGGAGGAATTACTTCTCAGACAATCAGACTTAATAAGTGCAACAGAAATGAACAGAATGTAAAGTTGGTTTGTTTTTTCGTTTTAAAAAATGTTTGTTGAATCACATCAAAATCTCAAGACAATTCCAAGATGAACTGACTCTGAGAGTAAATGACCTCTTCATCTCAGTGATAAAGTTCCAGCCAAAATATTCTCTCGGCCTGAGACGTGATTCATTAGAAATATGTGCATGGTGTGGAGCTCTACTCTCTATCTGGCAGAGTCCGGCCTGCAGACTGATAAGAAGCAAATGCAAATGTCCTGATAAGAACTGAATGCAAATATTTATGATATGATATTCCCTGGGAATTATGTGCAGATAAAACAAAGTGTATTATTTTCCCGCTTCTCTTTCAGGTTTGCCAAAATGCCCTTTTTCGCTTTCGGAATTTGCATTTCTTCAAAATTGATTCGGCTTGCGTATTATGTTAAGCTATTTGTTTGCTAAGGATGGTAATTAGTTACTGTAATTACAGCAATGACAGTTGCTAAATTGTTTTTAAAGCATTACAGTGAGCCTGTGCCAGAAGATTGCAGTATTTTTTTGGATTTAAGCAGAGGCTGGAAAAACTCCCACTCTAAGGCCAGCATGGGATTTTCAACTACAAAGCTGCTTTTCCTGATTGAAATATTTTTTTTTTAAGAAATCATTAATTTGCATTGATTCTAAGTACTAACTTTAAATTTTGGTTTATTCACAGATCACAGAAATATTAGTGATAGTGGGCCCTGTGGGAAAGGAGATACAAGGGGGACTCCCATCGTAAATAAAAGTGAAAGCTGATAGCAGAGGAAAAATAGTATAACTATTACTCTGAGCCTGTTAATTAAACTCTTTAGCCTGTTTTTAGATAAATTAAAAACAATTTAAGAGTGCCTGATTGAAAGTCATTCCTGAACTTTTCTGAGGTGCTCAGAGCTAAGTAAGAAACTCTGAAACAACTATATTCACTAAGTCCTTTTGTATAGCACGTTCTGAATCAAGAGACAGCAAGAGAAGGAAGGAGACAGTTCTTCCAAATAAGCTCACGAAGTCACTTGCAAATAAAGGATTTTTCTATGGTGGCTTGAAACTGTAGAGACTGATTTTCCATTCTTACTTACAGACTAACACTGGACACTTGCATCCTGAGTATGTCCAGGGTGAATATTTGCTAATAAACCCAGTTCGTCCTTTCCTCCTTCCCCCTAGCATTTCCTCCAAAGGAGGTATTGTCACAGCAGGAAGAGTGTGCAGCTCAGCAGTGGAAGAGCCCCAGGCATCTTAGCATGAGCTCTTCCTCTTCCAAGACATGTGGTCTCAGGAGATTAGCTGGTGTGTGTGTGGGAACCCTAAGGCTTTCACCCATCTCTTCATTCTGTTCCTCCTTCCTCTCCACCCCCGTATAATCTCATTCCCCACAGTTTATAAAAACAGACATAATCATTGCACTTTTCTTCCTTCAGAGAAAAGGCAGTCTCCTTTGAGGCTACAGTTATGCTCTGTAACTAGGAAGCAGTACACCTGCAACCCACCTTCTGTCACCTTTATCCTTGGATGCCAATTCACCTAGAGCCCTAACACCTGAAGTGTTGGGATTTATCTAAACATTCCTCCTACCCCAAAACCAGCCTTTCTTGGCTGGTCCTAACCAGCAGCAATGTTTCTGTTTCTTTACAGTCCCATTTTACCTCTTGATCCCTGCTGCCCCTCAGCTGTAGAAAGCCATTGTACAATGAGCCGCAAGCGGCACACACTGCTGCCTCAGCACATGGCTGGAGTGTGCTCTTCTACTGAGTGTGCTGTCACTGTATTTATGTAGACAGCATTGTATGAAAGCAAAATTTGCCTCATGGATTGCAGGCCTATGCTTTCATTTTGACATATAGTCAGTCTTTCAAAGGTGCATTTTGCTTTGCAGTGTCATTTATCTAGTCTACAGTTAGCAGGCATTTCCAAATTATTAACTAAATGTGCAATTCTTGCCCTGGAACACCATACCGAATCAGCTATTGTCCTTACACAAAATTCCATTATTCTGATTATATAGAAGTCTTACTTTTGTTTGAAAGAAAACAAACAAACAAACAAACAAATAAATATAAAAAAAAAATTGGTGCTGTATTGTCTTCATGAAGTAGCTAAAGATCCAGAGAAACACAAGTCCCATGATATCACTGGATCGTTCAACACAGGGGAATCTTGCCGTTTCTAATCATGAGGGAATAGCATGCTAACAGCTCATGAGAAACACATGGTGTGACATTCTGAGGTCACTTTCCTATCCCATATATAAACTTACAATAGTGGATTTTGACTGAGCAGTATTGGATCAAAGAACAACTTCAGGAAACATAAGTTAAGATTCAAATATCAGCTAAGTGATTGCTTAGCTACAGAAAGAAAAACATCTCTCCTGAAGTGAGAGAGTTTTCTTGTCCTGAGTTTCAAAGGCTTATTCTTTACAAGGTTTATTGGCTTATATTTGGATTATACTCTTTGCTTTGAAACTCCTACCAAGGATTTACTTCCAAGGCCTTACAATAGTTACATAGACAATATATCAGGACGTAACAGCCCCATCTGCCAGTAAATAGATTTGTATCTAATTTATACTTGTATTTGGATTACAGTGTTTTCAGAGAAAGATGAGAGAATATCTTCAAGCATCATTTTGGATCAAACTTCATATGGCATTTTCATTTTAAAATGGAAAATAAGCTGGTAGTGTAAGCATGTATGGTATGTCATGATGATTCTCAGAATCTCCATTAAAGGGGTTGTGAAAGACTAATATAAAAGCCCCAGTAACTCATTAGGCTTTGCAGCAACTCATAACTATTGATAAATCATTTATTATCACATCTAGTAAACATTTAGTACCATTTATTGGCCATTTATAAATCAATATATAAGATCTAATCAAGTGAATGAGAACTGGTCATATATTGTTATGTTTGTTGCAGAATGTGAATTGCTATCTACTTTGGATTTCTGGGAGCAACACAGTATCAGCATACATTTGTACTTAACTTACATAATAAACTAGTAAATATATTTGGTTACTTCAAGAGTAAGCATGACTGTAGAACAATTTTATTTTGGTTCGTGTGTATAAATATATCTAATGCTATCATTTGGGTTGTGCACGCAGAGCCTTAAACTGTACTACTGCTGAGTTTGGCAGACATCACATGGTTAGATGCATGTGAAAATATGCAATGTAAAGCACACAAGAGTGACATAGATGTTTGCATAAACACACAAAACATAGAGATCTAGTTCTTTAAATCAGGACCAAAGCTGTAGAATCATGCATCTGTCCAAATCAGAGCTTAGTACAGCAGGTTATAAAGGACATAGGCGGGTTATGTATTGATAGCTTCATTTTATAGTAAAATCAGTCTTGCAAAACACGGGGGTACCAGATTGGTAGCTGCTTTACTTGTTCCTGAGTTACAGGAGAGCAACTGGGTCAAGAGAGAGTCCTGCAGGAAAGGTGTTTCATGTTCCCAGCAGCTGAGGGGCTCTTGGAGAAGCTGCTTCTGAAACCCAGTCCAGGCAGGACTGAAAAGCACAGGGAGTGACAGAGAGGATTTGGGAGACTGCAGCTCGAGAGGGGCTGCTGCGAAGAACAAGGAAGAAACATACAGCTAAGGTGTTGTGGTGATGCAAAAGAAAGAGCCCAAGGATTGAAGAGGAGTGTTCAAAACTGGTGCAATCCAGATGATAGTTTCTGAGTGGCCTGAACCAAGTGGGGAAGCAAAGACAGACCAGGGAGGACTCAGATGGTTGCAGGAAAGGACCTTTTCCTCTCCTTGTTACTTCTGTGCACTCTGACCTAATTACTTTCCTTTTTATCTGAATAAGAATTTGTTAAGTACCCTAGTTTAGATTACAATAAAACCTGGGATTTTGAATTAAAAGTCTTTGTTTTGGGAGGTGAGGAGGGGGGTGTCACTTGCAGTGTATAAAATGTAGGAAGATGCCTCTCAAAGGCCTAAGTCAGAATTCTGTCACACTTGTTTTTTGTTTTGGTTTGTTTTTTTCCCTAAAAGCCTTGGTTCTTGGAACCAATAACAGAAATACATTCATTAAAAAGTATTTCCCAGACCACGTGGAGGCGAAGGAAATCTTGAAATGCACCCAACTGAAAACAAAAAGCTCAGAAAAAAAGATCTCAAATGGAGGAGAAAAACCCTAAACTGTATTCTTTTTAAAATCTTGTTAGCTTTGTTTTTGTTTTGTTATTAACTGATCTCAGGCTTTTTTGCAAACTTGAGGCTGCTAATGCTTTAACTGTTTTACTTCTGTGCTATCAGGGGACTGGGAATACAGAACATTACAATACCATAAGAAGAAGTTTTACACTCCCTGCATAATAAAGTAAATGATTAAACAGATTTCTCTGATGTGATGCATTGTTTAAGGTCTCTCGTCCTGTGTGCATCCTAGAAAATGATAGGGATTAAAATCCCCCCACAGCATTTAATTAACACCAGTGCTCTGGTGACAATAAAAGTTCAACAGATAGATACAATGCTTAGAAACGGGTGTTTATTTTCTAGCTTGAAACACATGAAAATGATTAAGTTAATATATGACTGCATCCCTCTCACTTGACCAAGGCCAATAGACCTTGATTATTGTAACAAGTGTTGATTTTATTCTAAATCAAATATAGAAAAAGATTATATCAACACTTGATATGCTGTGTTATTATAAGGGTATAACATGGTGAAGTATGGATGTCTTGACTGCCTAGGTTTTTGGAGTCTGCTGTGCTTTTGTTAGTAAAGTGTCTTGCATTCCTGTCCCTTCCCAGCACAGGTTTGCTGGAATTGATGATCTATCAGGAAGGACTGAAAAAAAAGAAAGAAGAGTTATTAAGTGTGGGTCATTATCAGTGAAAAACCCATCGTCAGTACTCTGGTGAGCTGATGACTGGATGCAGCTGTGACAGGAACAGGGTGAGGAGCAGACTGTAGAGACACCAGGGGATAATTTCTCCAATTAGAGCCGGTCACGCTAACGGGATCTCAATGGGGAGGGAGGAGTACAGGTCCCTCTGCACCTTCTCCTGAGCCCACAGTAAATCCACCACTGAGCCTGATGTAAGTCAGAGCATCGTTATGTTACTGACTGAGGTGTTGTGTAAGTCCTTGATTCTGTAAATCTCTCATTTCACTCTGAAAAGCTGTTTGCTCTCCATTTCAGCTTTCTGCATCAAATTTGAACTACAAATATTATTTTGGCAGGAATTTTCCTCTTAAAGTCTTTTTTTTCCCCTACTCAGCGAATCTTCAAAATGATCATGTTAGGCGTTTCTCTCACATACATCATGAGGTCAAACTCAGCTCTAATGTGTGATCATACTGCTAGTCCTCCACCATGTGACACAGAGCAAGCACACTGCACTGGGAGATGCTAAAAGATAACAGTTACAGCCTCTTAATCTAAGAAATTCTTAATATCTTTTTCTTATGCTAAGTGCTTTTTAGAAGTATGCTGAATTTGACAAGTTCTCATCAATTTACAAAAAGAAGTTCACCAGACTTGAGCAGGCTATTAGTACACACTAGTTTGCCAGATTCAGTAGTTCTGGGGCAGTATTGCCTTGGACTACCTTGACCACACAGACTGGAGACCTTCCAGGTTCCCTGACAGCTGACTGCAACTTAGAGCTACCTACACCACCTGCTTGTGCTGAAGCTTGGATCTCTGTCACAGCCAGGAGAGTGGAAGCTCTGAAGGACTATTTTGAATTGTGACTTTCTAGACTTCTTCCAGCTTTGAGGCAGGGGGCTTCTCTGAATGGACTTTCCCAGAATGATGCAGACCTTTCAGACAAGTCATGTTTCTCCAGTTAAGTCCCATTAGTGAGAGACAGCTTCTCTGTCCTTTGACAGGGGAAGGTGCACCGAGTTCCCAGGAGGTGTGACACTTGGTTTCTTAACTTTTTCCTAGAAAAATGTAACAAAACGTAACAATTTATTAAAAAAAAAAAGGGGGGGGGGGTCAGAATCAGTATGAGGTTAAGATAATGTAATTTGAGTATCTACACATAAATCTCCATGCTAGGTATCTTGAGACAGTGCAGTTCAGTATACTGCTTTGCGCAGTCTTGTGCCCTTTGAGCTACTCTGGAGTGTCCCACTGCTCTTCCTGCTGCCACTACAGAAGGCTTTTGGTTTCCTTTAGGCCTCGTGCCACATTCCTCATTTTTTGAACATGCCTGAGATAACCTGAGGCACCTCAAATGATACTAGTTATCTGTCTAAAGGCAGTTGAATCAAGCCCACCAGAATCAGCCAAGCTTAGATATTAATTTGTTGAACATACAGTAGGTCTCTGCTTTAGAAGAGTTAAATCATTCTTTAGGCTCTATTAATTAGATACTCATTAACTGTAATGAAAGCTTAAGCACTTAATGTCCATGTAGGCATCTGACTATAGAGTCCTGAATTTAGGTGTCTTAACCAGAGCTGACTCCACTAAAAATATGTTATATCAGTACTGTGTAGATATTTACCACCAATACGCTTAGTTCAACGCGTGTTTCAAATCACATAAAGGGGAATTGATAGTGTAATCCACAATTCACAGCTACATCAAACCATTCAGTTCCAGAAGGACAGGGAACTGCTGGAGAGATTCCAGCACAGGGCAACAAAGACGATTAAGGGAGTGGAACATCTCTCTTATGAGGAAAGGCTGAGGGAGCTGGGTCTCTTTAGCCTGGAGGACCTCATTAATGTTTATAAATAGGTAAAGGGTGAATGTCACAAGGATGGAGCCAGGCTCTTCTCTGTGACAACCAATTATAAGACAAGGGGCAATGGGTATAAACTGGAACACAGGAGGTTTCATTTAAATTTGAGAAGAAACCTCTTCATGGTGAGGGTGATGGAGCACTGGAACAGGCTGCTCAGGGAGGTTGTGGAGTCTCCTCTGGAGACATTCAAAACCCACCCGGATGCCTTCCTGTGCAACCTTATCTAGGTGTTCCTGCTCTGGCAGGGGGATTGGACTAGATGATCTTTCGAGGTCCCTTCCAATCCCTAGCATTCTGTGATTCTGTGATTTTATATAAAGCAAACTGTCCAATTTGCTTATTTGCAAGATTTTCCATTGTTACCATAACAACACCATTTGTGGTAAAATAAAGTCATTTAAGAATGAATTTAAAGATTTGTGATAGATTTTTGATGACTCTTTACAGGTATAAGGCATGTACTGTTATTTTAACTTTCATCTGTGATCTCTGAGTGTTAATTGCACATTGTGTTTCATCTTAACGTACAATGAAGACCTATCGAACTAGGACAAAACCAACAAGCTCAGGTACTTGTAACAATTCAGCTATGGAAGAGTAGGGGTCAACATTATCTGGTATATCCTGCTTTTCTACAGTCTGTTGGATATATACATCCTTATAGATTTACAATGATTTATGTTTAGGATTGTGCTACAAATACAATTTGTATGTGTACAAAACACAGTAGAATTTGCCAAGGAAGATAGCCTTTCTGATCAAATCGCTAACAAATGAGTGTAGCCAAGTCTAACACTGGATGAACTCTGAAGTATCCATGACATGTTGAAACAAACCAAGTGCTTGCTGGCACAAATTTGAAGATGTCTCTGTTGTGTTCCATTAAGAGGATGAATGTGTCCTAATCACAAGTCCTAAAATAGTCTCAAACTCCATCAAAAGACATTCATTCAGTCCAGGTGCACCTCTTTTCCAATAAAGTTTTGATGGTAGATGATAGATGGTAAATATAAATTAGCTGTACTGGATCAAAGACCAGCTGTAATGATGGGGAGAGAAGAATGGCTGCATTCATCAAATCATAAAGCCGACAGAGACACAAAATGGTACTAGTTAAGCTGAGCTAAGAATATGTGAAGGGAAGAAAAAGGAAAGGAAAACTAAGATACAGAAGAGAGACTATGAATCATCATGCACAATCAGTACCCATATCTCAAAAAAATGATCACAGAAATGTGAAAAAGCTATTATTTTCCAAAAGGACTGCAGATCATTTGAGATCATTTCATCGTCTTCATACTGAAACCACTATATATATTGTGAAAAGAGGTTGCATCCTAGTTTGTTTTTGAAATATTGCATATTTTAATATTAACATTATTTTTTATCAAAAGATAAAATCCAAATACAAGCTGTCAATAATTTTAAAGGTTTTGCTGAGAAAGCAATCTGCCTATAAATGAAAACAGGACAACTTTTGCACTATAAGAAAAACACATATATTATGGAAATCTAAGCATTTGTGATTTTTCCATGTGAAATAGTTCTGATTTGTGAAATCTTATACTATAAGGAAAAGAATCAAATGGGAGATTTATAATTTGACTTTAATATTTAACACAGGTAAATGATGCTCAAGACACAGTGGGAAGCAGAACATGAATTGTGTCCTGCTCTTCTCCTGGACGTCATTCATCTGTTATCAGTAGTTCGCTTTCCCTAAGAGTCTGTCCATTTACACAAAAGCTTTACTCCCTCCTGTAGTGCTCAATGATTCAAATTTATTATGCAAAACTATCAGCATTAAGATCCAGTCTCTGACTTTCATCAAGCCTGTGGCCACAGGCCCCAGAATTTGAAGGACACTGAGGATGTAAAGGGGAATATAAATTGCTCAAGGTAAAATGGTTGACCCCTTGTTGGGTCTCAAAGGCTGAACAAAGCATAAAGATTTTCTGTAATGTTCAGAACTGACCAGAGGAAGTTGATTTGAATGGGTAGGAATTTCTTACATGTGCATTGTCTAGTCACAAACAAACAAACAAACAAATAATCCATCAAATGAAGCATACTCCAGCTACCTTTATATACCAAACATCATTGATTAATACAGAAAGTCAGTCTTTCCTTTCTCCCTTTTCTGCATATCTGACTACTACTAGGGTTCATTGTTAACTGAGGCAGAACCAGGGAAGATTTTACAAAGTTTGTACTTCATAAGCCTTGGTGGCAGTGACCTTTTGTTTTTATATACCACTTGCAGAAGTGGGGTCCTAGCTTATCCTAGAGTTGGATCAAATAATTATAATAGCAATAATAGTCATGACAGTGGTAATAACAGCCTATCAGGCTCACCTGACAGCTACATGTTAACACGCTTGATGATATTTCAACTGAGAACATGATCTTTGAAGCATTTGAAAGCTCCACTGGTGTTACGCGTGATTTCTTTGGTCTTTCTTTAAGAGCTATGCCAAATAAGGACACAATGGATCTAAAATGAATAGATAATTCATTTCCACGCTTATGCAAAACAGTTTAACCTCAACACACAGTAAAGTCATTGAGGTTTTATTTGTGAATTTCTTTGTGATTATGTCTTCACTGTGAAGAAACTCTGCTGCTGACCTACCTGTACCTGAGAACAAACTGTTTTTTCCCAGGGCCTGTGAGCTACCTCTTACATCATCCAAGACATAATTTATATATTAAGAAAAAGGGTAGTATTTTATGCTCCTCAACATGAACAAATGATGGCAAAAGAGACCTATTCATTAGAAACCTCCCTTTTTCACAGCAGAGAAGTACTTAAAAGGTTAACCCTGCTTCTGATTACCTAGTAAAGAAACATATTCTTCCTTCTGATTAACTGTTCAAGCCTACCTAGAAACAGTGCAGAACTAAGTTAACGGTTCAGTGTGTTTCTGGTCTGACTGTGTTTCACAGGTTTATGAAAGATTTCTGCCATGCTATACATGTTCTAAGGCTTTACTTGAGTTTCCTTCAAAAATTATGGCAGAAATTTTGCTACATACTACATATTTTGTTATGTTGATGTGGTTTAGTGCAGTATGGCTGAAGTAATGAAACACCAAGAGGTTTTTTTTATAGCTATAAATCATTTCCCAATACCTAGATGCTAGAGTACTACACTAATACAACAGAGAGAAACTTTGTATGATAGGAATTATTTTCCATATCAAGTGGTTTTGATCCAAGTTAAATCAGTAACAACATTTTGATCATTTTGATGGGTGTACTTAAGCTCTAACTCAAACAAAAAACATACGTAGGCTTCACGTGGCTTGTTGTGCTCCTCATACCTAGAAGACAATTTCAGCTGTTCATGTCCTGCCTCCTCAGAAAACAAGCCAAGCTGTACCCATCTGGTGATTTTTTGTTTATTTTAACCATTTTAAGGCCATTTTAAGGCTATCCTCAATTATGCTGCTAGTGCTCCCATGGGAGCCCAGGAATGAATATTTGCAAACAATTGTTCCCCTGCTTCTCATCCATATAGGACCTCACTTCCTCACCTAGTTGTGCATTTGGATATATTCTAAGCAATGAAAGCATCATATGTTTATCTCAAATGATACCAAATCAAATGCATACAAGTGAGAGCTGTGATTTTCATCTGATGGCCCATGTAAGAAATCTCAGTGAACTTCCGATTCTAAAAATGCGATGACCACTTTGGATCCCACTAAATAAACATTTCAAGGGTTGTAATTTCTATTCACAAACTTTAACTGCCTTAGACAAACCAGGTAGCTCATATATATTTCGTATTTTCTAATACTTTGCCAACATTTACACAGTTGTCTTGCCAAGCTACTCTCTTTCAATTGAACTGAAATGCACAGCTTGGGAAACACAAGTAATTCCTTTATTTTTTCTTTTTTCCTGAGAAAAAACATCATTCTGTTGGTTAATAGTAATCAGAAGTCATTGAAGTGTTTACTAGATGGCTAAGCAATGAGACTTACTAATAGCTCTTCCTTCAGAAAGGGTTATCAGCCCCTGCTTCACTTTCATGTTTTATGTCTTTTATCTGAAAAGCACTTTTCAGGCCTACAATTCATGACAAACATAATGAAAGTCCATGCAGATTTCAGATTGCTAATCAAGTCACTTAATTTGTCAATGAATGCCAACCTATCATATCTACTTAATGTATAGCATGCTTAAAATAAGCAGAACTGCAGTGTATATTAACACGAAAGGGGTATTTCACTGCCAACAAAAGACTGTTGTACACAACTTTTTAACAATGTGTTACTGATTCCCAAATGGTGTGTTACTGATAATAAAACTAGCCTTTATAATCATTCCTACAATACATAAAGCCCAGCACACTTGCATTTGCTGAGGGTTACTTAGCTGTTCGTCTTTGAGAAAACAAAGAATATCAGACTATGATTAAAATATTTAGTAGCTAAAAATCCTCGTTGCTAAGTTAGTAGTTGATAAATCCTTTACCAAAAGATGCACAACTAAACTAGGAATTGCAGACCTCCCAGTGCTGTAAAAAATATCATACAGTTATCATAAATGAAGATGAAGCTACACCATCTATATCAAACAGATTTCGGACACATGCAGATGTCCTGCTTTTATGTTAGAACTACCATATCTGCTGTTACTAAGAACCAAATTTTAGCATTTTTTATAAAACATATGAAGGGTTGTTATCAGGCTCATTGTACTTTTTAAAATTTCAGAATGCTTGTATTTGAGCTGCTGACTAAACAGTCATTTTAAATACAGACAACATTTTAAAACCAAAACTGGACATTCACGTACTTTCTCTGAACACTTGTAAAACCAAATAGTATTATGGCAGGATCGTCTCAGTAAAGGAAACATGACAAATACCCATATGTTATTTTCTATGTGTTTTACAAGTGAATACTGCTTAGTATATATGTAATTTTTTCCAAATTATCATGTAGTTCTGCAGCTAGTCTGAATTTCTGTAATACCATCTTGTATTGGCATATCCACACATCTGGCCAGAAATACTGAAACAATAACGTGAGTTGTAGTTTAAGAACACTGTTCATGTAAATGTTGTTATAATTCTTCCCTTGGCAGTGGGTGTTGGAAATTTAAGATGCTTTAGACACATGTTTAATAGTATAATTTCAAATTTATTAAACATATTAATGCAAAACCCTTTGTTCATTTAGAAAATTTTCTATTATATGAACTGCCCTAGTGATTTCAGACAGGGATGCTCGCATAAGAAAAGCTCACTCCTCTGAGTAAATTTAGTAGGACAGAGGCTTGATTAAGTGTTTAAGATCCTTGTGTATAAAGGAAGTCCTGAAACCAGACTTTCTATTGTGGGCAATTTAGCCAAGGAGGTAAACTGTCCTCTTCTAAAATGCAAAAGCCACAAAAGACACAAGGATAGGAAGGATCTTGTCAGTGCAAAGCTCTATCTCAAGTCCATGCATTTTGGCAATAAACTTAGCTTTGCTGTTGGCTGTGACTTGGAATAAATTATATAGCTCCTCGGTACCTGAGCTTCACTTCCCATAAGTGGAAAAACAACTCTTTTTCTGCTGTGTACTAAGATATGCAATGCTCATAGAACACAATGTTTTCCTAATGCTCACAAAACAATGTGAAAGTCTTACACACAGACTAGTATGAAAGTACAACATACTCTTTCAAGGACAAAAACTTCCAATAAATTATTCAATACAAACCTTATATTCAGACCACCCACCAACACACATAATAAATGTAGGAATACTATCATAACTACTTTTTTATAATATTTTAACATCATTACCAAGTTGAAGATGGAGTTGTTTAGGAAGTTATGGTAAGCCAAGACACTCTAAAACTGCTATTCCCAATACCTGCCCTTTTACAGTTAGTGTTCTTCTTGGGGCTTAGGGCTGTCCAATAAAAAATAAAAATAAAAATAATAATAATTTAAAAAAAGAACAAAAGATTGGAAAACCGGGAAAATTAACAGAAATGCAAACCAAGAATATTAAGTCGGTATTAGAATTATCTTCAAAGCTTGCCTGTTGGTATTATTGGCCTTTAAGCATACATTTGCAAGTTACACAGAGAAATAAAAAAAAAAACACCACAAATGAATGTTCCAAACCCTAGTTGTTGTAACTTATCCGTGAATTCCAGCAGAAATTTTCAGTGCTCTTTAGAAATGTTTGTTCACTTGCTGCAAACCATGTCACAAATCTTCAGTGCAACAGCTAATATTTTACAATTGATCAAATAAGCTAGGATATGTATTCTAAATATGTGACTTAATGAAAACAACTTAAAGATTTATGCTCCATTTAATGTACTTAGCTTAAGTCTCATGGGATTGCCAAAGGAGATAAAAACTGCAACATGGGTTAATGCTTAGTTATCTTTTGGTTAACTTATATAGCTTAGTAATCAAAGGACATGAAAGGAAAACCTTTGATAAAAATTAGCCTATTTTAAAATTCCACAAAAGACAGCTGTCTTTAAATATAATCGGATGTAAACTTTATTGCTTTCAAACAAGAGCTCATAGCTAAACTTAATTTGCAATTTGTAGACAAGAAAAAATATTCTTGGTTGCTTGGTATCCTATAAAATGTAAAAATCTGTTGAGGGAGAAAAATGAAGAATATGAAATTATAAGTAGTGGTGATATGTCTCCATATTTTCCTTTTCCTGTCTTGCAAAAACAGTGGAAAACAAGATTCTGTAATGTAGAAGATTGCTAAAGAAAAAGAAATAAATGATGAGTAAATAGTCATATAGGTCTCTGTCAAATTCTCGACATTTGCAAACTGAAGTATAAAATGTATTTGCTTAATCAGTCCAGTGAAGCACAGTGTTATTGATTTTTATAATTATATCACCTGGTGGGTGAATATTGCTGTCGTAAAAAGGCCAAGTGGTATAACACTGCTGTTACAAATGTTGAAACAAAAATTGCTTCATAAATAAGAATCATGTCTGATTGTTTCTGTGCTTGAAACCAACATGCCAGCCCTCTCAGGATCCAAGGCAGGCCACGTACTGCAAATCTCAGTCTTTCAGTCTTTCAGTCTTCTTAAATGCAGTGTTTGTGTTCAAATCCTGCAGAAAAAACAAGTGCACATGTAATTAAGTACCGGTGAGTGAAAGACTGTCTTCCTGAGATAGGTCAGTCTAGATACTAAGCAACAGGCATTAGAACAAAAAGACTTCACTTGATGCCGTTAGGCAAAATATGGTGTGAATAAACAGAGCATGAATCTATAGATAAACATTCCTCTATCAAGTGTTATATTACAGGAAGAAAATACCTGATCGAGACAAGTCACTCGAGGCCAGAAAACAAAAAAACAACATGTTTGAAATTTTTCTGTATGGCTGTTTTGGGGGGGAAGGAGGGGCAGCTTGGCCTCATATTTGTTTGTGTATCTATCTGATAAATTTGTTTACTGTTTGTCCATATATACCCATGAATCCTACCTTATCTTAATTTTTGCATCTCACTTTCGCAAAGATGGCAGAAAATTATTACTCTGTTATTACTGCAGTTTATTTGCACTAGTGAGTATAAGGCTGAGTTTACTGGTTAATAGTAATATGTTACTACAAATCATAATAGTGACCACTGAAGTTTAGCGGCTGCTGTCAAATACAGCATTTGGCATTGAAAGACTTGGGAGATCTAAGAGAAAAAAAACTTTGGAAGAGCTGTAGGACTGTGTATCTTGTGATATTCATTCTGAAACTCCATTTTGATGTTCATGGTTGTAAAAGGATGGAGTTGAGGAAAAAAATGTCTTTCTGGCAGTCCAGACAGTCAAGAAGAGATGAGAGGGCATGCTGAGAGGCTGTATCAGTAACACTAGGCTTCCCCCTTGATGGCTTAATGTCAGCAGGGCTGGTCTTGTTGAAATTAATCCAGTCACAATAATGGCATAAAGACATGCATTTATACCTCTATTGACTTTTCACGTTCACAGGATAATTGTTGTAACATTTTCTTAAAGGCCAAAGACCTTTTGATGATAAATATATCTCATTACATGGAATTTTATATGTAATCATCACATGAATCTCAGTGTAATTCAATGGATGCATTTGCCATATGTTAATCCTAGCATAACAAGCCTTTAACCTATTTGACTTAATTATAGGCATGTCATCAGATTTACTGTAAAAAAGCTTTTTTTTCCACACATCTGCTTTTAAAAGCCCTTTCATTTTTTAACTCTATTTCTGAAGTACCTATGAAACAGTGCATTTTCTTCACTCCTCACCTTGCTTGAACACAAACCCCAGGAATGCACGACATCACTATTTGCGCTGCTGATGTGGAGATAGGCAGAGCTAGAGAAGTTCCTGAGTGAAAATTTTGAATAAATCTAGACCTGGCAAAGACTCCTACTGTGTTTCACTTGAAATACCTCCCAACTTGGCAATATATAATTGATCAACTCTAATGAGATTTTGAAGTCAGCAGTGATCATTACCTTTTCATTGCTTATGAACATGACATGTAAGACAATGTTTAAAACCTTCCTAAAAAGGAGAAATATTGATGACAAACTATCTTTTCACCCCAAATCTGTGGACAGTTAGAAGTAAGCAGCAGATACAATGAAAAACTGAAGTAACTCCGTTTATTTAGTTTAGAAGAAAATCAATCATGAAAGCCTAAATTGTGGATACACATGAAAATGTTCAAATGTTCTCCTTGACTTCTGGAAGAAAGATGAGGTCACAGAATCACAGAATGGCTTGGCTTCATCTTATTTGCACACTCCCTTCATGTATGATGAAGTTGCCTCAATTTGCGGGGGGGGGGAAGAAAGAAAAAAAAATTTGATTGTTAAGAAAAAACATTAAATAATCGAAATTGTGAAATACTCGATTTTGATGGAAACTACATAATGAACTGGTTATAAAATGTCAGCTGGAGCTTATCTAGTCCTCTGTGATTTCCTGCTGTGAAAGTGGTTGTACTGTATGATCTGCTAAGGTGTCTTGCAGCCTTTCAGTTGAGTAATTCCACTACTTTTCTCCTGTTATAATAGTTTCCCCATCCTATTTCTTTTGACCAGTTTTAGAGTGCTACCTTCGCTTGAGCATAGACATACTCCTAGGAGCCAAAGCTTTTTTAAACTAGTGCTTGTACCGTATGGCCTCTTTCAAATGTAAACAAATTTTAGATATTCTTTCAAACATACACTTCAGCATGGCAGAAAATAAGCCCCATAAAAACAATGCTTCTTTCATGAAAATGCCATATTCATATGATAGTATCAGCAACATAGTAAGAAGAAATCCAACAAAATATTTATTAAATCAGGTTAAAGACCCAGTGTTTATGTAAGTTACATGTATTCAGGTTTACAGTGCCAAATGGTATTCAGCCGCTAGGCTGTAATGATCTATGTGAAGTAATCTCCAGACCATCAGTGATTGCGTCCAAGATTTTGTCAAGTATGGAGGAGGCTTCAAGGAACTGAGAGGACAAATATAGTAACTGTTTTTTAAAAAGCTGAAAAAAGGTCCTTAGAGGTATAGCCCAGTTAAAGACAGCCAGAAAGACACAAAAATGAATTATTAAACAGTCCAACTGAAAGCACCAAGAAGATAAAAAGGTAAAAAGAAACAGCTATCATAGATTTGTCAATAACAGATCACATCAATCTCATTTCTTTCTTTGACAGGATGACTGGATAACAGCAGAGCAGATAGCAGAAGATTTGATAAATCCTGTCTTCAGTGGGGCTTTCAACACTGCTCTGCATACTGTTCTCATAAGCAAGAGAAATGTGGTCTGGATGATTTCATGAAAAGTGTGACCAAGTCGTTGAAAACCAGTACACAACTTAGAAATTAGTACTGACTCTCTGTCAGACTGGAAAGTATTTGAAATAGTATCATGCAGGAATCTGTCCCTGTGCCTCTGTTCTAGCATGATTTTCACTTACAATCTCGATGGTGGGATGGAGGACAGAGTTGTATTTTTTATTCTTGACATTCGTGGGTAATGTCCAAAGAATAAGTGGAATGAGACAAGAACTGCAAAGCATTTTGGCAGTTCAGTCAGAATACAAGTCACTCTTCAAGTCTTGGAAAAGGCATCCACAAGTGAATATGGAATGTAGCCAACATACACGCAAAATACTAAACTGAAAGAAGTCATATGAACAATTGTTAAATGAGGAATAAATAGGCATTTTTAATGTAAACTAAGCAAACATAGTGGGCCACAAATTAAAGTATTTCTTCCTGTTGCAATAAAGTCTGGAGCTCAAGTGGAATTTAGAAGGGTTGCATATAAGCTATTAAAGGTGATGTTCTGTTCTCCTTGGATATTGCTCAGATTGCAGCTGTAATAATGTTCCCATCTTGGTTACCACATTTCAGGAAAGATATAGACAATGCAGAGAGAATCCAGAGAGCAATGGGAATGATAAGAGGTTTGGAAAACGTGACCTACAAGGAAAGGTTGAAGGAGCTGGATTTGTTTAGTCTGGAAAAGGGAAGACTGAGGGGAAGCGTGATAACGTCTTCAAATATATAGAGCTTGTTAGAAAGAGTACGGTGATCAGTTATTCTCAGGGCCTGACTGGGATTTGTACAAGAAGAAAGCAATATAATTTGCAGCAAAGGAGATTCAGGCTACAAGGTTTCCAATTGAAAGAGCAGTTAAGGGTTGAAATAGTTCACTGAGGCAGGTTGCAGATTCTCTTTCACTGAAGGCTTTTAAGAACAAGGGAGGTATGTCATGTTTGTTTTATGTAAAGTCAGGATAGGGAATGAATTAAGTTATGTCTGTTGATACCTTCTAGACCTACATATCTGTGATTCCCATGACAATGAAGCATTGATTCCGCAGACACACAAAAGGATACTGTGGAATATATCTACAGACTGCTTCTGGACAGTCATTTGTGTGACTGCAGTGTGGACTGTCCTGTGTGTCCCAGAAATCAGAGAGCTCAAATGTTCCCTGTAAAAGTCTCTACTATGCTTGTTCTTCAAATAATAAATAATGTGACTTTAAGCACATGGATAAAATGAGTAAGAAGATGTTCTATTTACTCTTCACATAAGTGAAACGAACATATTTCTCTTGGAAATATGAAATACAGAAATACTTTGTTCCTTGGAAGAAAAATGACTGCTTGTCAAACCATGAACCAATAAGTGTCTAAAATGAACATAAAGACATTTCCCACTGGGTTGGTAGCCTCCTCTCTCATTACAGTGAATTAGATATCCATAAAATTCTGTGATTTTGTAGCTGATAACAATCACCACATAAACTAAGACAAACACCACTGTCTTTGATTAATGGCAGGAATTCACTGCAGCATCTGAACCTTGGAGACTTAACATAACTGTTCTTGCCATGTTCAGATGAATGTCTAAATATAAACAAAGTCAGGGTGATGTGAGACAGAATGTGAACTAAGTACTGCTTGCTCTAAGTATGTGTAAGTGTTTTTTTTGCATTATCATGAAAATCGTTAATGGTAGTGAGAGCTGAACTGATCCCATGAGGATCTCAAAGGGGGAATAGCTCTTCTTTGGTAAATCAGCAGATAGGGATGCCTGATGCTGTCTTACCAATACCAAGTACTCAACACTCAAGAGTAAGACCCCTAAAAACCATGAAATTGACTTTAAAGCATGGCTTTAAAGTGTCTTACAATATTTGTTTCATTTTCTTTCTGGGTTTTGAGCCTGCAGTGTGGACCCAGATGACATTTTCAGTATTTTCCAACAATCACTAGAGACTAATAAGCTTTTTAAGTTTTGTAGGAACTAGGAAAATAAGTAAGGAAAAATATATTTTTGCAATCAAATCTTAATCAATACCAGTTCTTGGGATAGTTCACTGTTCTTCCAGATGTAGGTGAGCTGCTTTGCCTTGGTCCACATGGTGACAACCTGGTTTTGAGCACCATAATGCAGGCAACTACACTGCATCACTGTCAGGGTACTGCCTTGCAAAATTTCCTCTCATGCAGTGTGGCTTTGTCTGTAACAACACCTAGACACAGCTTATGTGACAATACAATGACCAGCCTCAGGGCAAAACAGAAGAGAAGCTGAAATTCTTAAGGAGGACCAATAGCGTGCTTTTGTTTAAATTTCACTTGCAAGAGAAAACCATACAGCCTGTGTGTATCACCTCCAAACAAAGCTAAGTGAGCAGCACACTTCAAAATCCAGATGCTGAATGCTCCACTTAAACTGTTATGTAACTAAATAAGAAGGAAACCCTGCTACCATTAAACTCCTACTGGCAGCATTTAACCTCTGGATTTTCATACTAAGCTTTATTGAACAGGAGTATTGCTACTGGGAGAAAGAACAGCAACTACTTCAAAAAGGAAGGAAAAAGTCACTTTAAGCTTCTCTCATGATACATCATAGTCTGTAAGGCAAGCTGGACACCACAGCCTTCGTATAGAAAATAAGATAATACAGTGAATAAATGTGAAGGAAGGTATTTATATCACATATAACCATGTGCAACATATTAATAAGTAAGTGTTATGCATAGACACCTAGACTGGTGTCACTTTTATATTTAGATATAGACATACACATACAAACAAAAATATGTGACATATGTATGCTCCACAGTAACCCTTCTTTATCTCCAGAGCACCTCTCTCAACAACAGCAGTTTTAGCCTTTCTTGAAAGCTGTTTGAACTTGCCCTTTGCTGTGAGGACACTAAATTAACTTTAAACTAACCTCGAATTTGAGATTCATCGCATACAAAGTAAAGTCAAAAGCCAGCAGGTTTCCACCAGAGCATTAGAAAACATGGCATCTTCACTGTTCCAGTGGGTGGGGACAGGAAGCTATTAACATGTCTGTAACACTTTACTTTATACACAACTACCCTGCTTTTAAATCCAGCCTTGGTCACTGAGGTCAGGCAAGACAGAGCTGACTAATAGTGTTGCTTTCCTACTGCCTTGTGCATTCAGCCCTGTCACAGCACGACAGCCCAGAGCTGGAGGGGTAGTGAGTGTAACACCTATGTGGGCAGAGGAAAAGAACCGCTAATCAGGGCTTTTCATTAAATGGTGAATGTTAGGGAATAAGTGTCATACCCCCATAGCTATAAAGCTGTTGAAAAGAGAGCTACTTAGCCGTTCATGAAATGCTGTTATGTTAACACAATAATCAATAGGACAAGGTCGCTTATTGTCAAGCAGGTGGTGGACTTTCACTCTGCATGAAGGCACCTGAGTGCCCAAATTTCTCCAACCAAGTGTAGAGAAGCTAACAAAACATAGTTGCCAGCACATTATTTCAAGTTTAAAATAAAAGTATATGTAATGAAATGCTCCAACAGAAATTGCATCCTCAGACACTCCAGTTCATAAATGTATCCTCTAGACTGCTCTATGCAGTGGGGCATTAGTATAAAGGTATAAGCTAGTGGAGCATGAAACACTCATTCATTCATGTTGATTTTGAATATGAAATAACAGCAGATCTTTTTTTCAGAAATTAATTTAAGCATTCCTCGTCACTGTGGTTGTATTTATACCTGTGGTCATATTTTCACCTGTCATTCAAAAGAAAAATGAGCCACTCTGTAAGGGACCCTTCTCAAGACCACTCCATGGTCCCACCAGCAAAGAATAGTGCAGAGGAGTGAGGGCTGTGGGCAATGCTTGCTGCCTCCACTCTCCCCTGGCTTCCTAACTTTCATGCTCCATGCTTCAATGTGGTTGAAGTATCCAGCACCCCCTACAGAAAACTTTTAGCAGGGATGCAATGTGAATTTCCCCCTCAAAGTTGAGTAGTTTGGCCATAGATACTATGGTAACTGGAAGACATGACTTGGAAGAGTCTGGGCCAAACATAGCACCATGGAACTGAATCAATTTCTTAGACTCAGAAAAACACCTAGACCAAGGAGGGCTATGCTTCTTGAGCAAAAGAGATTGGCATCATGAATACTTGTGGCCAAACCCTTTTTCACTACTCTTCCACAGTAATTCAGATTTCAAAAATTGGAAGGTAAGCGGTGTTAATTTTATAGGTGATCTTTCTGATTCATATTATTTTAAATCCTTTCAAGATTTCAAGCAATTCAAGATCCAATTTTCTCTTCCTAATACAGTTGGGTTTTTTTTTAATCAAATACAGAATTAGGTCATTTCCATTCATCGAGATCTGAATACACCTCCCTTAACTAATGGGATAGAATACTTTCTGCTAATGTACTTGATATAACTAAATTTGTTACTCATGCTTATAATGTAATTATTGATGTAATTGATAATAAATTGGAACCATAAGACATTTTCTAGAAAATATATCTGGGACTCCAATAGTATTGTGAAACAGGAGAATTGATGTACATTTGCATAAAATGTAAGAATTAATGCAGAACCTGATTTTTTCTTAAATTAGTGACCTTTACTGGAAAAATACATTTGCTTATGGTACATGCAGGATCACCCCTTTAACTTACAGAGAAATTTAAGACAATAGAGTCACAGAATCAAAATATTCAAAGCATGACAAACACTTCTAAAACACAGAGGAAGAAAACAGAAAAAAATAATTAACAGAACAGCTCAAAAAAATCACCAGATCCAAATCGGTTCTCTTAGGTATTCTTCCTGAAGATAAAACTTTTTTCTTCCATCAGTAGAAACTTCTGGTATTTTATTTTCTCCATGAATATCGGAATATACAATTGAAATGGAAAAAATATCACAATGACTCTAAAAGGATTTCAGAGGTGTCATAGAATACCCTATGCAAAGAGCTAGCCAGACAAAACAGGATGGCTAATTAAACCAAAGGACTGAACCTCCCAACAAAACAGATTCTTTCCTGTACAAAGGAACAGGTAGTTTCTCTAATGTACCCATGTGGAGAAGACTTTCCAGTTCTTATCCCTTACAGTCTTCTAGCAATTCTTTTCAGCTTGGTGAACTCTCAAAAGAAGGTGAAGGATACAACAACTGGAGTGTTTGCCTAGCCTTTATTAATTAGAAATTTATTTTGAACAATTATTCCTAGATTTAAAATCAGGCAGAAGGCTTTTGACTTGTTCTCAATACCGGATGATTAATTTTACTTTCTCTAAACAGCCTCTGGATTAGATGTTTGTAGAAGGTGACATGCTGGGAAGAAATTACACATTCAGTAAGAACTTCTATTCAGAACAGACAGAGCTGAAGCTTAGTGAGACCTCTGAAACTCTGCATCCGGTTTTGAGACCCCAGTGCAATGAGGACACTGATAAACTGGGGCCAGTTCAGCACGGTGCCACCGGGCTGTCCAGGCTGGAGCACTTGTCCTGTGAGGAGAGGCTGGGGGAGCTGGGCTGCTCCAGCCTGGAGAGGGGACAGTTTCAGGCATCTAAGACCATCACGCCATATACTGCTTAACCCAGTATAACAGGGAGACTGACTGACTGATCTTAGTCTATCATTCCTTCTCCTAGATCTCATGTAATCAATTTAAAGCAGGAGGATTCTGAGTTAGCCAAATTTGAATTTTGCCGTGATATTTTCATGCACCAATGGTGTTCTCATTGCATAGCATGCAGATCCTTGGGAGATGCTTCAGTACTTCAGAGTAACAGTGGGAGTTTCAAAGCAATCCCTCTTGCTACATCATTTAAAAAGCTTGGAAGGTCCTGCATAATGTGTCCAGTTGTGCTATTAAAAGAAAACACTTTTCCTTCCTAGAGTGGAACTATTAAATAAGGTCCAAAGCCTCCTATTACTTCAGTGAGTCAACTCTTAATGCTAGACTCTAGTCAATTCTAGAGCTGCCAGCAAGGGAGAGGAATCACTTCTCAGTTTGAATGTGTGAAGAATTCAATAATTTGTATAAATGTAGAAAAATTAATTTTTCATTTTCTTTGTGAACATTCAATTTTCAATGTTGTCTTTGATACTTACACTCAATAAATCAATTAAAGGCAACAGTGTGTCTATTAACGAGAACTGCAGAATTAGCACAATGCATATCTGGATTTACTTAAGTCGAGTCAGTCTGAGTTTACAGCTGTGAGGATGAGGGCAAAATCTGGCTGGTATTTTCTTTTTCACTAGAAATTTTCAGCTAAAGAGTGACACCATGGCCATCTTCATGATTTTAAATTGAAGTATTTTCTCACCTGTATCATAGCTCAGTTGTCAGTGTTGGAGTCTGAGTATCAGGCGGGGTTCTTACAGCAAATCAAAGCAGTTCTTCTAACTACAGATCTGGGCTACTGTTGGGAAGTGCAGAAATCCAGGCTGAATACAATCAGAAGCACCTGGGCTTCAAACAGCCCCCATCAGGGAATTTATCTTTCTAATGAATATTGATCTACACTCTTTAAATGCCACTCATCAGGATGGGAGAACTAGAAGACCTATTGTTCCTGCATAGTATTTTCAAAATAATGTAGATGCTTGGTCAATCATTTCTGCGGTGGAACAATTATTTTTAAAACAATTCCCTATATTTGATTACTGTCTCAGAATGCCAGAAGAGGTATTTTTTTCTAACTATAAAGCTATTTGTAATCTGCAAAAGAAAGCCATGAGACGTAATTTGTTACATATATTATTTGAACATGCCAGCAACACGAATTCATTTTTTTTCCTGCTACTAATAAAATAAGGAGTTTCTACAATATAGCTAGAGTAAATGCTAACTGTCAATAAAACATAGGCCCTGCAGGAGAATGACCAGATGAATACATTTATTTTTGCAAGGCTCACCTGCTACACACCTTAAATATTGCAAGTCTTGTAATAGAAACAGTCATTATAGAGAGTGATGGAGTGTTCTCCATACAGAGTCTTCGAAAAAGCTTCAGACACAATTCAGAGTAGTTTGAATCAGCAGTGCAGCCTCACTTTACCTCAGAAATGTCTGTATGTACATGGAAATACATGTGTATCTGCTATTGGGTCTTCAACATATTTAGATTTTCTGTTGGACTGTGCATTCAGAGCTTTGTTCTGGGCATCATATTGAGCTGGGGAAGAATCTCACTGACAGAGTGGCATAGACAGGATTGTTTCTTTGGTTCAGGTCTCTCTCCCACCTCTCACTTCTTGGGCCAGCACATTTTTCATGACCTGGGTGTTGATAGCTGCTCCACTCCGGTTTGCTTTGCTGAGAAATCAGAATTCAAAGCAGGAACAGGAGAAACTGGGAACATAACTGGAAGATGTATAATGATATAACATATTGTACTGAAAGGAAACAATCCTTTTTTTCTCATTGTGTCATGTCAAGTTTAGTGAGTCTTGTAGAGCCTCAGCAGTACTTGCTGGCCACAGGTTAATAAGGTGCATGTGCCTGAAGTAGAGGAAAACTGGGTAGGCAGGGAAATTAAAAGCCATCAGAAATCCTCTTTGGTATAAAAAGAAGAGTTCTGGTGTGGAGAGTTTCCCTTGACTAGCTAAAATGGGTAATAATGGGAAAGATATATGGGATAATCTACTGACACACAGTCCCCCACATATTAGTACAATTATGACAAAGTTACAGCAAACCTGTCATGATTTGTCCTTTCTTTGCTGGTTTTCATGATAATTTATTACAAGACCTTGTGGTAATAGCTAAAAAAATAGAAAGTAATTTCTAAACCATTATAATTTTGAATACATTACCCCATTTCAAACTCATTCCAACATCACTGAAGAATTAAAGGAAAATAGGAATTTTAAGTGCACACTGAGTACAGGACTGCAGAAAAATAAAAATAAGGCAGCTGACCACTGCCATGACTGTCACCGATAGAAACTCTTCTTAACTTTTGTCATTCCACTTTGCATGCAATAAATTGTGGCTTAACTTTCCTACCCAACTACTCAGAGTAAATCAGTGAGATTTAGGCATCACTTAGGCATTGCTAAGAATATACATGGTGGATACAGAATCATATCACAGATTTTTCTAGAATGACAGTAGGCACTGCCTAGGCATGAGATTTAAAAAAATAATTAGAGGATATGTGAGTCTGTGCCTTACAAGTAGGCAAGTATATCATACAAAATATATGTGAGTCAGGATAAAAGGTCCTATTGAAATAGATTGCATTCTGATATGGCAATTCTGTGAATAACTATTTTGAAAGTTGGTTTAGAAAATAATTAAATGTAAAGTCATTTTAATATACAAATGTCTGACAGGAACTTGAAGTCCAACCCTTAACCCTGAAAAAAGAGATAAAATAAATTTAGATTAAAAAAGGATTTGAATTTCTCTAAAACCCACAGAAAATGTTGCCATTTAGTAATGACATTCCCTCTCCATTTGACCCTAGCTTGACATGCTGAATTGCTCTGAACATCCACCACCATGTACAGAAAGTCTTACTTATTAACTCTTGCTATTCTAATTTGCACACAAAAGTACATTAAAAGGGATGTTAAGGCTGTGACATGGAACAATAAAAGCAGCAAATTCATAAGTAATTAGGAAACATACTATACAAAATGTTCTCCAGTGCAAAAGGGCTGCTAATACATCACAGAGAAGACAGAGTTCTATGAGAAAACAATGAAGTTTTCTGATACATAATGCCATGTCCTCATTTTACAGGGTGGGGGGAGAATAACTGCAGCTGGTAAACAGAAACTAGCACAGCTATGTACGGTTATAAAATATTATGGCTAATTCAAAGATGAGGCCAGTACCATGCATTCAGAGGTGTGTAAAACACTTTAGACCTCTGTTCTCCTGTGTAAACTATGTTTATAAAAGCATGAAAGGCACCTTCAATTCTTTCCTTTATGTTTCCTCATAGTTTGCTCCAAATCTCATTGAGATCAGCTGGAAACAAACAGGGAACAAACAGTAAAGAGGTGGGAGTGTTTGATTCCTCATACATATGGATGACTGTCAGCTTTCATGCATGGAAGGCTGAAGGTGCTAGCGTGATGTGAACAAAGACTTAAACACTTACTTTAGTCAGGTGAGTAGTTCCACCAGCTTCCCACAGGCTTCAGGCACCACCAGAGTTAAACACTAACATGTTTGTGAGAAAGATGGCTCAGCAAGTAGGATGGGATTTGGGTTTAGCCCACTAATGTCAGTCAGACACAGGGCTACACCATGGGCCTCTGGAAGATGACATGGCAAGCTCTTTGGGAAGCTGCTTTGAAGAAAGGGAGCAGGAGTTGTTTTGGACTGGGTTTCTTATGTCTTTGTAACACCCAGCACAACTGTAAGAGCTAAATGATATATTATCATGGTTCAGGGACATATAAATTCTACCCAAGGGGAAATAAATTAATTATAGTACTAGCTACTTTTGGTATCATCCCATCTACTTATCAAGAAGGTATGAGGTCCAATTTCACTGAATATTGTAATAAACAACAGGCAATAATTTTTTGCTTGTATTTCCAAGCCTCATTTTGCTAGTACCTTTCCCCAGAGGTCTTTCATAGATACTTTATCAAGGCCAAGCTGTCAGTGTTTCTGCAGATGCAGCCCTGCCACAGCTTAGGACTGTTCAAGTTGGAGTAGCCATAATTACAGCCATCCAGAATCATTAACAATGGTGACCCAGTGAAATGAGCAGTGACATGAATGATAATAAAACTGATTTTTTTTTTCCATTAACAGATTAGTTCATTCCCTGAACCAGCACAAAGAGCAACTTCATGACCAGGAATAAGCAACCAAGAGCTGGTGAAGGCCATTACAGATCCCACCTAGATGGTATTATACCACTGCAGAACTGAGCTTTGGGTCTCCTTCTCCTTTCTTGAGTTCCTGCTGTTTCTTGTCATTGAAAATTATTTGGTAAATAAAAGCTAGTGAAACCCTTTGTACTTAAACTTTGCAAATATTTTCTGGGTAGACACATCTCTCTAGTCAAGTTACATAAAAGAATTAAACTCTTTGTTATGGATTGCATGCCATTAAAGATGGTGGTTATATATTCCTTCTTCAGAGGAATCTGACTCAGCCTAAAGCACAATCTTCAGCATTTGTTGATGGTACTTTGTATTTTTTTTCTGGGAAACAAAGAACAATGAAAAACAGATTCATTTTTTTTCCTAAATGAACAGATCAACCTTATGCTTATTCACAGGGTCATGATGTTCATTTCTTGCAAGTATCCAGATGATCATCTAATATTTGTTAAAATGTTTCCAGTTCTAAAATTGTTGTACGAACAGCTCTTGTCTGGAAATTAATATCAGTACTGTATTATTTGTATTCACTATTTTCCATATATCATTGTTTCTATTTCAAAAATGTCTTCCAATCAAAGAGCAGAAAAAGATCATATTAACCCAGGTGAAAAATATCAGTCTTTGGTGTCAAGGAGCAGCAAGCATGAGGCTGCTCCAAGAGGGAAGACAAGATGATGATCCCAGCACAGGCAGAGGCAGTGCCCCACCAATGAGATGCAGACCATTTTCTTAAGAGAATAATGGAGGTAAGAGTCAAGAAAAGCCCTTGGGCCAAATTTTCCCTCTAGATGTCAATAAAATAAGTGTTTTACCCTAGTTGATTTTGAATATCTTAAGTAGTTCTGTGATGGTCCCTTGTAAACACTTTCTGACTGCCATAAATTTGGGAGTTAAGATTTTATTTGCAGTCCCTTCAAATTTACTACATTTGGATCTCTTAATCCCAGTAAGTCCCCTAATTTATTCATCGGCATTTTGACTTTATCGAGTAAAACAGTAAAAGCTTTGTTCATCCACTGGCAGCTGAAATACACATACTTAGGTCTAGGAACTCTTTATTTAATGCTTCTGGAGTCTTTTCTTTATCCCAGGTCCCATATTCCTATGTGCATCTCACTTATCATCCAGTTTACTTTCTTATATCGCTCCTTCATCTCTTATTCTATAACCATAAGGTCTCTGATGTTATCACTCTGATATCTCTTGTTCTTTCACTCTAAGGTATCTTGTTCTCTCACCCCTAAATATCTCTTGGTATAGCAGGTTTCTCCAAGTTTCACCCACTCCTTAAGTCTGTTGTTGTCTGTTGTCTGTTGTGTGTTTTGATCTGCTATTGCAAGTGTGAAAAAACTAGAAAATTGTGTATTTTGTTTGAAAGATAAAGTAATTTTGTTGTTTCCTTGCCAACATTGCTAACCTCTCTATGATCCTTTGTATCTTTTCTTGTTTCTTGCAATATCTTTCAGCCAGCTTAGTATACAATAATATTGTTAACATGCTGACTGCTGCTTCATCTCGAGATCATTAATTACATTATTAAAGGCTGGAGCTACTATTTAAGAGTACCACTGCCCTCCACAGGAGAGAATGTCAGACATACTCAAGTGTGTCCAAAATACCATCTCTGTAACAGCCACACCTTATGGAGAGTCTTCTTCATCTCATCTGGCAGAAACCATTGATTGATAGTGCAATGGTCTGGGAGGGCAGAAACATGACAGTGATATGTTCCACATATTGGTGAGATAACCTAGGGAATGAAGATTCTCAGAAACCCTGCCCATCTTTTCCCAACAGACAGTGTCAACTGGCTGTTGATTTTTTTGCTTCTGGGTAATTCTGAATATTCCCTCCATAACTTTCCCACTTGATCAACAGCAGCAAGAAATGTTAATCCTTTGCTCTTCTTGTGAAAGCCCGCATCACGCAATTTCTTCATGTGACTTGCCTCTGTGTCTCTATTAATCCATGTCTTCCAGAGTAAACATTCATTGTTCTTATGAGATGCTTACTTTTCAGAAGATCCTCACTTGCAGAGATGCCTTACTGTGTAATTCGAAACACTTTAGTCTTAAAGCTGATGAAATAATTTAGTGGACCATTCTCCTGTAAATCCAATGCAGTAATCATCCTACACTGAGAGATCTACACCTTCTTCCTCTCAGCTTTATCTTTACTGCAGACTATGAAGGGTCCCAGTCTTCTGTAAAACCCACTTTCACAGGGTCAGTAGCTGGTACTGAACCAGATCAAAAAGAAGAAAGAAGAAAGCCCTCTTAGTACCACTTAGTCTTCTGAACTGTATCCTTAGTTTGCTGTTACATAATCCTGATTCACCACTATTCCAAGTCAATTATACTGGAGTATGGTAAATCCTGAATAACTGAATTTGAAAATAGGAAGTGTTTCTCACATGGTAACATTTCTTCTGGTGCCTGAATATTTTTCTCTTTATCTAGGAGCTACTGATTAACTGCATTACAAAAGATCACTTCCCAACACACAGAATTAGGACCGGCCACATCACTCTCATCAATATTAACAGATGTGCTCATCTATAAAGTCATTCCTTCTTTACCTTTACAAGTAGTGAAGTATTCTGAGATAAGACCATCACAGAGGGAAAGTGAGTAATATTCACTTCTGAAGTGAGTCTACCAACATCAGCAAAGCGTTGTCTCTTTTTTTTTAATTTTAGTATTCCTATAAATGAACAAGACAGTGGCCAGTTTTGCTTCTCATTATTTATAAATAACAATGCAAAGTGTTATCTCAGAAGGGAATTTTGGTAGTGAAGTTACATATCCTTTACAAAAGGGATTTGTAATGGGAAATATACAGAAAGAAGCTATACCCTTGGTATTGTAATTACGCTTTTAAAACATCTGATAACTCGGTGTTATTTGTTTTTCCTTTCTTTGATGAACTGATAAATGTCACTTGAATATTTGCATGAGCAGTCAGTAGAGAAGCTGGTTTTCTTCAAAAGAAAATAGCATGCACACTTATTCCTCCTCTACTGTATAGAAATTCTAAATGGTACCTTAGCAGAATTATGAAATAAAAATGAATGCTTTTAAAGGCATTCGTGGAGTCTGGGGAATAAATGATAGAATTTTCTTATATTTCTCATATATGCAGATAACAGATACATTTAATGCAAGAAGGAAATAGAATTTTAATAGAATTTTTAACTAAAGATCTTGAAACAAAACTAGACATACATTTTAATTGAATTTCTGGCTCAAATTACAGCAAACCATTATAAATCATTAGGAATCAGTTTTAAAACTGCTTTCACTTTTACCCGTATTACAAACACAGAGGTAAGCTTTTACAGCTACAGATAAGTGTTAATAAATTACCCGAATTTCAAAATTAATGGCTGCCCGGCTGCTTTGGGGAGATATCATTGTGTTTCATGAATATTTTGATTTTGTGATTAGATCAAAATGCAGTGAATTCCTAAACAGTCATAACTAAGGTCTGCTGATCATAAACTGTTCTTTTTTAATAAATTATATTCCTCACAAATCTGCTGATATGGAATAATTAGAAATTGGTTGCCTGCATTTACTGTAATATTTGCATGACTTTAGATCTCCACCTACTGATCTAGTGGCTGGCAGGAAATGTACATTTTGTACATTTCTAAATATACCTTGCCTGCAGAGATAATGGTTTATATTGTGATGTTAAGAAGGTTTTTATTTGCAAAAAACAAAGAGGTGTCACTTGCCAGTTCTGGAAGACATTGATTAGGCTGTTTATGTCATTCCTATTCAGAACTTATTATTTACAGCTTTCCTGTTTCCTTTCCTTTGTAGGAGATAATGATCTGTCTCTTGTAAACTGCTTAAAGTGTACCTATTTTCTCTTTTTCTAGGGAGTCTTGAAATACATTTTATATAAGGCAAGCATATTGAAATGGAATGTAAACGGTGTAAAATTCAGCATATTAATCGAAAACGATATCTGTCAGTATAATCTTTAAATTAAGTGGTATACAAATATTTATAGTTAGGGAAAATGAAAATTGCAAATCCATTTTTCATTGTGGAAGGTACATGTATCTGAATGGGATCCTGTCAGACATATATACTCCATAATTAAGTACACTTACGTTTTGGGAACTATGCATTTTAACAGTACTGTACATGTGCATATATGTTTTTTGCTACAGATCTTCATTGAGGGGAGTGCACGTTGTTATATGGCGTTCAGCTCTCTGAATGGCCTAAGCACACAGTGTCCCCATAGATTCTTCATAACCAGGTGCTTTAGGGTACATTTCAAATATAGAAAGGTGTTTTCGCTTTTCTGGCGTGTGCAGTAGAGATTTAGCACATTTGTTAATGCTTATTGTACACTCGGCATCAAAGAGTCAGGCTACAGCCTACTATATAACATACTGAAATAAGAGGAGAAAGACAGTATTTGGGATATTCACATGCTAAAATTAGAATAATACATTAAAAAAAAAAAAAAGCAAGTAGAAATTGTTACTATTGCCATGGCTCTGTAATGTGAACGATAGATCAAGGAGAAAATACTGATGACAGGCAAAATCTTCAGCCAGTTCACAAGACTTATAATTTATTCTAATGATATTATCTCTTTTTGAAGAAAAGTTCACCCTGCTGCCTATTTTCTCCCCATTGCTACTTCAGTTGTTACTGCAGCACAGAGAACAACCTCTTCTTCCCACACTGGACAACTGGTCCTGGAAACCAGTAGATTATATAAAGCGATCTAGGACAAAGCTGTTAATTGCTCACAATCATACTCTTCTGACATTTCAGCCAAGTCTTTGTGCTGTTTATTAAATGGATATTTATCCAATTCTCCTTGGCAGTGTGACTTACTTGCATTAAAACTGAATACTGAGTTTCATTAGCAATATATCATATACCAATTTCAACTCTCCCCCAAATTAAATGTATTTTCCTTTTCCAGATAAACAAAATCAGTGTTGTAGAACAATTCCAGTGCCTCCACTTGTTGAATCACTTGTATTGATTGATTCATACTTCATCATTAGCTTTCAAAACTGCCACAGAAACTTTAATCTGTATAGCAAGTGCTTCTTCAATCCTGAAAAATCTCACAATCTGGCCAAGCTTGGATTAATAAACGTGGTGATAAAAAGGAATAAAAAGGAATCATACATGTTACACCCTTTCCACTGATCATACCAGAAAGTAGATTCCCTGCCCAGGTCCCAGCCCAGCTCACAGACTGTAAGTCCCTGATTCAGAGCCCGGTGGTGTGTTGGCCCTGCTTCAGCACATTGTTTCTAGCCCATTAGTAGTTTCTGGTCAGGAGCAAACCCAAATGGCAGGGTACGTCATGTGGAGGGTTTTTTTCTGTCTACATAGGTAGGGCACTTTGTCTTGGCAAGGGGATATGTGACCCTCTGTCATTAAAGACATAGAAAACAATAAAGGAAGAGGCTGTCCTAGCACCAAACCCTAGGTACTTTAGGCACCTAAACTGGAAGTCTTTGGTTCTAATAAAGGTTTCATCAGCAAATGGTCAGGCAGGAAATTAGCTCAGGCAGCCTGAAGTTTCCTCAAGAGGAGACAGTCTGTCTTCATCAGCTACACTGAAAGCTGAGGAAAACCAGCCTCCTGACATAGGCAGGTAAATTAGGCATCTCAAGTTGGCCAAGGAGAATACTAGTGAAAAGGAAAACTAAATATACAAGTAACTAATAACTATACAAAGACAGCACACAACGAATCATTAATAATTGAATTGAGGTGGGCTTTTTTTGGGGGTTGGTTTTGGTTTGTTTTTTTTCCCCTAAACTGTTAAATTAGAACCTGGGAAATAACATTGAAAGCAAGACTGTGATAGGAACAAACAAATAACCAGGCTGCTGTATCCACCCGGACTCCTGACATCCGAGGAAGATTTGGTGCTCTGTAGAACATAGACCTATAGATACAAAAAGCACACGTCCTAGAGTCAGAAAAAATGTTTTACTTTACAAGCTCTGTTTGACCAAGATATTTTTTAAAAGTACTATGTAGGACACGAGAGCTGCTATAGTTACACCAGTGAAGATTGTTTTATTTGAACCTAAAGATTTCTGTGAGAATCTTAATTCTACCCTTAGCGGATATTGCTAACTCCTATTGATGTTAGTTCTTCATGGGACAAAGTTTGGGCCGGAGGATTGTTAACTGGTATAATTCTTATGAAAAGAGAATATACATTTCTTCTTGCAAAGAAATAACAAGGGATAATCTGAAGTGCTTTAAGCCACCATCAGGAGGAAGAATTATCTTTTCTTTTCACAAGAAAAAAAGAACCTACATTTAAGCTAATATTGACAGATCTCTGCAGACCAGAAGAGAAACAATCCTGCAGCCTAAGCAAAGCAAAGAGATCAGTCTCCGACATCCATTCAGAGACCAGCTGCTGGTGAAAGAGAACAGAGAAAGAGCCGAGAGCCAGAGGAACAGATGTGTCTGATGAGATGTGTGCAGGGCATATTCCTGGGACCCAGTAAGTAGGTCTAGCTATTTAGCAGATTTTGTAAAGTACCTTTTGTGTGGAGAATAAATAGACTAAAATATGATCCTGAAGATTTCAGGATCATACATGGCGTAAGAAACTTGGGTAGCATCAGTGTTCTGCCGCTGAATTATTTGTACCTGCGCATGTTTGCATTAGCGATAGTGACTTCAAAGCACTGTGGTGACAGTCATTCTGCATAATGCCAAACAGCCAAGCGTGTTTTAACAAGGGGGCAGGATTACATTTTCAACAGTTCTGGTGCTGTTTGCTTTGTGCAAATGCTTAATTGTATGCTAAATTGACTGTAGACATGATCTATTAAAGCTGGGTTTTTCAAGGGTACCTCGGGGAGTTAGCGTCCACCTCCCCGTGACATGCAGTGTGATTAGGGCAGGGAACTCCCTCAGGCCTGTGTGAATATCCCAGCCTCATTGTACATTTCTGGGCAAACATGTGGCAATCATTGTCCTGATTGGGGTGGGCTAATTAGTTAATATTTATATTGTGTTCTGCAGACTGTAAAGTAGGAGAGAAGTGCTAACTGCTGTTATTATTATTACTGAATTACAAGAAGACAAAGCCAGGGAAACCTCTCCTGGGCCCCTCAAGTGACAGCTACAAGTCACAACCCTGTTAGCATCAAGGGGTTTTTAAAACACGCAGCCCCAGGAATAGCCTGGGCAATCCTTTAACATCATGTGTCTCCATGTGCTGATGGCTTCTGTCCCTGAAGCATGGGATATTGAACACATGTGAGGTGAAGAAGCAGCACTATCCCCTACTTCCAAGGAAACAAAGGCCAAATACCTTTGCCTGGGTCTCAGTGAAATGCAGCATCAAAGACAGAGAGTCCTGATCTCTAGTATTGCCTAGCAGTAACTAAACTGCAGGACTACTTCAGTATATAGATAAAAATAGTGCTTACTCTGCACCATGCTAACTTTGGGCATTCGGGATTTTGCTTCTAACTTTCCTAAGTCGTTCCTCAGGACACGGACTGATCTTCTTGATGTCCTCCATTCCTATCTCGTCCGCCAGAGTCTTCTTTCTTCCATCACTGGCCTGACCCCTCTCTCGGCAGATCTAAGCTCCCTGGACATGGTCTTCATGATGAATGATCTGGTCTGGAGATTGGGAAGATTGTTTTCCCCATATGGGTCTATATGTCATGGATGACAAGTGAAGGAGCAGTCAGGATTAAATGAATGTTGATGTTAGCAGAAGACATAAAAATATTAGGAATGTTGCTATTCCAGTCCCCTGCAAATGAAGACAAAAGAGGTCAGTTGCCAGAGGTAACTGAGATGTAGGGCTGGTAACACTTGGCATATCAGAAGTCCCTCTTTATTTACCTCTACTCCATCAGGGCAGAGTGTTCAGAAAATAACAGAATCTTTGGGACAAATTTGAGAAAAGTCAATCTCTACTTAACAGTTTTGTGGTGTAAAACCTTTCAGCTCTCACTGGAATCTATTTAGTGCTTGATGTGTGTGAGAACATCCCTATCATTATCAAGTTAAAATAGTGTGCCTTCTGTTCAAATCCATCTTTGTGCCTGATTTTGTGCATATTAATGCACATATTATTACAATGACACAGCAAAGTAAGATCATTTGGCAGTGTAAAACAAGATCAATTTAGGAAATGAAACCCTGGCTTCTCCATACTTAGAGGCTTTGCAACAAATTAAGTGTTCCATAAAGCAGGAGAAACAAAATGTTGCCTCACACATACTTGCATTTTTAGAGTATCCACTGGAAATGGCTAAAGAAGGGTAAATTATACTTCTGCTGAAAAATTCAGATGTGCAAAATACTGACGCATTACCCAGATTCTGCCTCATCAGAGTGACAACTGGATATGGTAAAAGCAAAGTCTGTTGAATAAGGGGAGCATTACCTATGAATATTTATTCATACGCATATGTGTGATAAATTTCTTTAAACTGCTATAGCGATCATGACTGGCATGTGTAAAAGAGTTCACAAATCTGAAATAGACTGAAGTTAGGTAGAGAAAATCAAAGGGAAAAGGAATGTCTTTAAATAAGTTCAACTCATGAGAACAAATAAACCCAAGAGTAGAACCCTCTAGCACAACAGTGATCATCCAAGAGGCACCTGTGTTAAGTATGAGCTGGGACGTGTACCCACGCAGCAAAGAAAGATGCTGTACGAAGATAATGCTTTGGGACTCAGAAGGAATATCAATACTGTTGAAGATCATCCCTCCTGATGCCAGAGGTAACTCCCAGCTGCTGTATGGGCTCACTCAGTGTTATTGTACTATGTTGTGCAGGTGTTCATTAAGATCCTGTAGACAATGCAGATGCAAGGGAAATCCCAGTAGTAGTTGCCCTTGCTGCTGCCCTGCCTCATGGAGTTTTTCTTGTTCTGTATGGGAATAGAAGCTCCCTGTCCCTCTGGCCAGATTCCTTCTCTCTTTCATTAACCACTTAGCATGTTTTAGGGCAAGCTCCTTAGGCAAATATTTTCAAAATTAAACACATCAACCATGTCAGGCACATCAACCACTTGAAGCCATGTTAGGCACTTCATAGAGTGAGCGGATTCCTCATCATGCAAGAGCTATAGCTATCACAAGATTGATTTGGAGGTATTCGTGCTCAGCAGCTCTAAAAACTAGGCCATTTTTATTTAGAGTCCTAAAGCTAAAATCAAATACTTAGCTTTAGGCAACTTCATCCTTACCCTTGGTCCTAATCTCTTATTTAATTCTCGGCTAAGTAGGAGGATGCAAATGGTTACTGTGTACATAAATCAGTGTTGTTTCTAAGATTAATTAGGGCTTGAAAAATGTTATGCAACATGTTACATCATACATATTTTTATTCTGTACAGACAATGAGAATAAAAGATAATCACCTTTATCTAACTTTTTCTATCACACATATCACAGTATTTTTCAAGTTGTACATTAAACTTATGTTTTCCATATGGGTTGACTCCCTTTAGAGTGAGAATGGAACTGTTGTGGGACAGTTGCTTTGGATCATGGTTATTTTGTTTTAAATATTAAAGCTTCTTTGGGTTTCTGTTAGAGAATTCAATGAAGAGGAAGTTTTCTATTTGCTAAGAATTAAATTTTATGAAGTTGACATGAGAAAGATCAAGAAAACTTTTACTCCTATAGAGGAACATTAGCATTTACTACATGAATAAATGATAAGAGGACCAAATAAAATAATACTAAATATTTCATTTGTATCTATATCTAAACAAGTCATGACTAAGTCTTTATTATCTTGGACCGGTAAGAATAGATATAAAGATTTTTCCAATCTTCAAAGAGTTTAAAATCAGAGATATGACAAGAGATTTGAGTAGAAGTTGGATTAGTGAGTTTATTGTAAAAATCCTGGAATTTTGCCAGTAAATAGTGAGCAGATCTTGGTGGTAAGAGGGTAAAATAATTTAAGATTTGGAATGAACCTATCTACATGAAATAATCCATTCTTAAATTACACCAAGAAGAAGTTGAATGGGTTCACTGGGTAGGCTCACACAGAAATTCTGTTGCACGAATAGACTGAATTTACTTCGAGGAACATGGCACATGGAGAACCATGATGAGCCAACTGGAAATACTTTTAGGAGTAATTATTTGCCAACAAGGAGCTTATAATCAGGCTCACAGTCTTCCTGTAACAGTGATTGCTTTGATTCTGCATACCACCAACAACCCAAAATTGGAAACTCCCAGTAGCTCCTGCTTATACTATTCCAAAAAAATCCCCACTTTTTGCTAGTGTAAAGCAATCAAGATTGGTGATGCAGCTTTCTCTCTAGTCATGAATATTCATTGATATTCATGTACATTAATTAGCCCTTTTCAAAAAGTAGAATTATTTAAAGAATGTAGAGAAAATTATGGATTTGAGGAAATCATTCAAAGGCACATTGTCCAACAGAGGGTCAGGTATTAAGTATTGCTCAAGCTCTTTTTCAGTTGATTTATGGTCTAAAAAGTGTATTTTACACAGAGCTCTTTGTTTGTCCTAATGGCTAAAAAACCTTTAGCATCTCCAGGATATAATAATAATCTTTCAGTATGCTGTGGAGTCATTGCTGGGTGGTACGAGGTCTTGGTAGAGTTGGGTATCTCTGACAGCTGGAAACACCCCTTTTACTTTAAAGTATCTCAAGGTCATATATTTTAGCCCAGGAATCTAGAAAGATAATATAAAAAGGAAGATATATAACTTTATTAACCATAATGGAATGTTTTTCATAAGAGGTATTTGTGTTTGAAAGTTTGGCAATCAATTTTATATACCTAAAATAAAAAACTATGGTGCAACTGAACAATCACTCATAACGTGTAATACGCTAGTAGAAAATAGTGCTTAGAGAGTACACACTTTGACACGTACTAAGCTAAGAAATCCATCTTATCACACCTGAGAGAACAGGTCTCTTCAAATGTACATACCAGTAAGATGGATTTAATTCAAAGCACTGCGTGTTGTAATGGAAATTCTATAGATCAATATTTATTGATTGAAAATAAATATTCATTTTCAAAGTAAATTAAGTATTGAAATCTTTTCAGCATCCTTCCAAATCTAAAAAATTATTTTAATTTGGTGGCCAATTAATGCATTCCCAATAAACACATGTAATGTAATGCTAGAAAAAATCATGTTCATGATGTCATCTGACCCCTCACATCAGGCAGGTATACGAAAGTTCATATTCTTTACAATTAGGCAAGGTTGTAATAAAAAAAATACAAAATTCCGTAATTATTGTCTCTTTATTGAAACACTCTGTGAGACCCCTAATTTCAGGCAGAGTCAGAAGGGATAGTAACAAACAGTTTTTGTATTATGCCATGAAAACGATCAATCCTTGTGGAAATTCTCCATATTGAGACAATGCTGGTGGCAGTAATTTTGCTAAAAAGTCGTACCACTTCAGCCAGAGGATTAAAGTACCATAATTACAGACTGATAAAAATATCTGCTCAAAAAATCCTTTTGTGGATCTGAAGAGGAGGAATACTTAGTGAAATTCCCAGCTTTTTAAAAAAAATATTTCAACAGTGCTACGAACGCAGCCTCCTGCTCCTATTAGAAATCTTCTGGCTGATTGAGCTGCACATGAATACTTATTTCAGAGTATCACTTTTGGAATTGAAAAGACTCCACACACTGCCACCCATCTGTCATCATTCCCTCCTTTCTCAACAAGCAGCTTTGGGGTAGGTCTGAAAAGAAGTTGCATATCACTCTAAAATTTCTCTACTGTAGAGAAATGTCCACTGATCTTATTACGGCACTGTCAAAGAACTGGATACCCACTTCTTGAAAAATTGAGTTATTAGTGACTTAAGTTAGGTTCTTAAATCCTCTGAAGGAGGAGCTGTCTTGAGAATATATTAAAGTTGGATAAATTTTTTGAGGCCTGAAATTTTCAAATGAAGACAGAATTGGTCATAAGAAATATGACAGTTTTCTTGCATCAGATGCTAATTTGCCTACAAATATTTAATAAAAATTTGGTGAAAAACACTTTAAAAATATTTAGAATGCTTGGTTTATTTTTTCAGTGTGAATTTTTAATTTATAATTATTTGTACATAAATATTCATCTCAAAATACAAATATGATTTAAGGATACTCAAAATATTTTCAATTTATTGAAAAAAAGGACTCAAATGCCCATTAATGAAATTTTAGAAAATGGTCTCCTCATTAATGATCTGCTTTTCTTTTATATGAACCCCCAGGAGATGCCTTCACGTTCCTCTGTACCCAGCTCTGCACGTTTCCTTGCTGCTGCAAGATGACCACTCTGTTCCCTTGTAGCATTTAAACTCTGTCCTCTCTTCCCCGAAAATGGTGATTAGTGCCTGCAGACAGCAGCACAATGCAGATAATCAATACTCAGTAATGTTTTCTGAGGGACTGAAGGTGAATAACCTGCAATCTAGAGTTTTCCCCACATTCAATATGAGCCTCACCCTTCTCTTATTCACTCCCTGCTTTCCTTTACCTGCTACAGCATCATCATTCTCCTGCGCTCCTGACCTCCCAGCTGGTGAACACACAGTGGAGAGATGGTCATATTAAAAGCCTGTTAAAGTGAAGAGAATAAATGTAGAATAGACCAGACTGTCTCAAGATGGGACTGGGATATTCAATTTTTTAAGCCTTTAAAATCATTCCTCTGACTTCACAAAGTGTGTCTCTGCCCCATAGACAATTTTGAGAGGATGTCTGCAGAGTATGACATACCAAGAGTTTGTCAAAGGACTTACTGAGTAGTTTACAAAAACCGATGATGCCAAAATTAGCCTGTAACTGTTTGCATTTGAAGTTCTGCATACGCAGAGCTCACCAAGAGGCAATGGTGGTGTTGACACACCAGTATCACAGTATCACAGTATCACAGTATGTTTGGGATTGGAAGGGACCTCAAAAGATCATCTAGTCCAATCCCCCTGCTGGAGCAGGAACACCTAGGTGAGGTCGCACAGGAACATGTCCAGGCGGGTTTTGAATGTCTCCAGAGAAAGAGACTCCACCACTTCCCTGGGCAGCCTGTTCCAGTGCTCTGTCACCCTTACTGAGAAGAAGTTTTTTCTCAAATTTAAGTGGAACCTCTTGTGTTCCAGCTTGATCCCATTACCCCTTGTCCTATCATTGTTTGCCACCGAGAAGAGCCTGGCTCCATCCCCATGGCACTCACCCTTTATATATTTATAAACATTAATAAGGTCCCCCCTTAGTCTCCTCCTCTCCAAACTAAAGAGACCCAGCTCCCTCAGCCTTTCTTCATAAGGGAGGTGCTCCACTCCCTTAATCATCTTGGTTGCCCTGCGCTGGACCCTCTCCAGCAGTTCCCTGTCCTTCTTGAACTGAGGGGCCCAGAACTGGACACAATATTCCAGATGTGGTCTCACCAGGGTGGAGTAGAGGGGAAGGAGGACCTCTCTCGATCTACTAACCACCCCCCTTCTAATACACCCCAGGATGCCATTGGCCTTCCTGGCCACAAGGGCACAGTGCTGGCTCATGGTCATCCTGTTGTCCACCAGGACCCCCAGGTCCCTTTCCCCTACACTGCTCTCTAATATGTAATCTCCCAACCTATACTGGAACCTGGGGTTGTTCCTGCCCAGGTGCAGGACTCTACACTTGCCCTTGTTAAATTTCATTAGGTTATTCCCCGCCCAACTCTCCAGCTTGTCCAGGTCCCGCTGGATGGCAGCACAGCCCTCCGGCGTGTCAGCCACTCCTCCCAGCTTGGTGTCATCAGCAAACTTGCTGATAGTACACTCTATTCCCTCGTCCAAATCGTTAATGAATATATTGAATAATATTGGCCCCAGCACTGACCCCTGAGGCACTCCACTAGATACTGGCCTCCAACTAGACTCCGCACCATTGACTACCACTCTCTGGCTTCTCTCCTTAAGCCAGTTTGCAACCCACCTCACTACTCTATTGTCTAGACCACACCTCCTCAACTTAGCTGTGAGGATGCTGTGGGAGACTGTGTCAAAGGCTTTACTGAAGTCAAGGTAGACCACATCCACCGCTCTGCCATCATCCATCCACCTTGTTACATTCTCATAAAAGGCTATGAGGTTGGTCAAGCATGACCTACCCTTGGTAAAGCCATGCTGACTGCCCCTAATAACCCTCTTATCCTTGATACACCTTGAGATGGCACCAAGGACAAGCTGTTCCATTACTTTCCCAGGGACAGAGGTGAGGCTGACCGGTCTATAATTACCCGGGTCCTCCTTCTTGCCCTTTTTGAAGACTGGAGTAACATTTGCTTTCCTCCAATCCTCGGGCACCTCTCCCGTTTCCCAAGACTTGGCAAAGATGATGGAGAGCGGTCCAGCAATGACTTCAGCCAGCTCCCTCAGCACCCGCGGATGCATCCCATCTGGACCCATGGAAGTACAAGCAGAGCATGGGGCTGACTGAGGAAGCCACTGGCTCACATGTTACCGCAGTGTGCCATATCCCAGGTGGATACCATTACACTGACCTCAAAAGTAGCCACAAAGTTATAAAGCAATGATTATTTTGAAGTACATTATGGTCCAGTTGTTCTCTGGCATTGAAGCTGTTCTGAACACCTGGCTTCTAGTCCTCTATGGTGGGAGCTTCAATGTGAAGTAACACCTGTCAAACAATCAGTCTTAAAAAATTCTACTTCTCTAAAGCTTCTCAGAAATGTGCTTTTTAAAATACATATCTTACGGGCAGCACAAAAACATTTTAATGAATACTAACATGTTTGTAAACACAATGAAAATAGTACTTCCTACTGAGCAGTATAAGATAATTTAAATAAAATATCTGCCTTTGGACATCAGACCCTGCTGGTGATCCCAATAGGATTTGTGCTTCATTTTCCTATTGGAAAACACATCATATATGGACATGTTTTATGAGAACTGATAAAAAGAGAAATCTCTAACACATGCCTTATGTACAGATTTCTTCTTTTTAAATCTGTGCATCTTAATAGACTTCCAAAATTTGTCCCTGAAAATGTGTTGACTTGTTCTCAATGCCTCATGCTAAGAGGCAAATATCAGTATGAGAATTCATTATTTTAATAGAACTAAAGTTTGACAGAGGTAGTAGAGCAGAATGCAAATGTCAACATTGCTGGAGGTACCAGCAAACTGATAAAGCCCATTTATTTATACGACTATATTTTCAGTACAACAGTGTCACTGGAATATCTTCAGTCACTTTATGTTTATTCTAGTTTCTTCATGAAGTGACTTCCATCTAACACCAGAACCTGATGTTCAAACTCAGTAAATACTGAGTTCTGACTCAACAAAATATTTGGGCTAAATTCTGCAACTAATTAAAACTGTGAACAAAGTTTGCAAACAAGTTTGCAAGGTGCTGAGCCCTTCTGCACAGTCTGAATACCATTCACTCTTTGTCAGTGAGAACTACAGGTGAGAGAGCATGAGCACATGAAGGTGACCACTGAACCTCCCAAGGTTTGGACTCCTTGTTTTGGTGGGGAACCTGAGCCTGAGGCCCCTGTCAGGCCACCAAGCCCAGCCACCTGATGCCACCAGCTTTTTCACCCATCTGCTCTTAGAGACCTCCTTGTTCCTGTGGAGTCCAGGGCCTTGAATTGTGCGGCTCCTCTCCCTGACCCCATTGACAGACAGTAGTCATATCTTTCCTAAATATTGTAGACAATGCAAACAAAGCTTTTCCTCTTCTGAAAGAGTTTCTATTCCCCACACCCTACTGGTAGACCTTTAACACCTGTTCCAGTTCATATTATTTTTTTAAATTTTGTACAGGGCAACAAAGGTGACCTTATTAGCATAGTGTGTGATGGCCCTAATACCCTTTACCTTTAAGATCTCTTCTGTATTTGTCTTCATAGCTACATCATCCCAGCAGTCTGTAGCCATCCTGGGATGATCTGGTACTCCAGGCCCTCCTCTGCTACAGGCATTTCCAGCTGGTGACCTCTGAGCTCTCCGGAGTTTATGATCATATTTTTCATAATGAAGATCAAGCTGAAACTGATGCATGACTTTAGAAATGGCCCTGTGGGATATGAACTGTAGGTAGCTATCAAGTAGCTGTGCTTCAAACAAATTTACTTTCATGAGTTACAAACTGTTCAATCTATTCAACTCACTATGCATTTTAATTTCTCTTTCTTAGACAAAACATATTTAGAGCTGATTTGTTTTTCTACATTACAAATATTATTATTCTGCCCTATCAAGAAGAGCGGAAAGATTTAAATACATGTACCCACAGCAACCACATCTACTGGTATTTGTACAAGCCATTACTGAGGTTAACGAAGGAGTATTCACATTAATTTCAGTGATATATATTCAGTAGCATAATTTATGACATTCACAACACTGGATGGCTACCGACTAGGAAATTCTAGCTATGTGAGATACAGCACTGAAAAAAATCTGAGGGAACACATTTTTAAACGCAAGGTCTGAGTGCTGATTGACATGCTTTGTACGATAGTAAAATCTGGCAGGTGCATTAACTTGCATTCCTCTGATCTGTACACATCCACACTTGTCTTCTTAGGGTACTTGGTAATAAGCTTCTTTAAAGATCCCTGAGTAAGCACTGAAGATAATATCTGGAGTATGTAGCACTCAGTCCTTTTAGAATGGCTTTTTCCTGCTCCTTTCGTTTTCTTAAGAAAATGTCAGTTTAATCATATCTTAATGCTTTGATAATGCGTTTCTTTACATAGCTGTAGAACACTCACTTCAGTGTTTTAAAAGAATTAATGTAGATGTAAAAATGCCAGTTAAATGAGATTTCTTCCAACAGGCTAACAAAACTGAAGTGCAAGGCTTCAAAACTTGCAAGACATTTGCACAGCAGCACAAATACACCATAACAGAGCCCACACTGCATTTATCACTGCAGAAGAAACTTGTGTTCCCATTTGGCCACTTCAGAGAATCTATATACAGGCTCACCTACTGTCAAATGCTGCAGCTAGCTTTTTCATAAAATTTCACTTCTGATTTCTACCTACCAGTCCACAAATGTCAACAACCCAGCAACTCCCATGGTTGGGTTTTGGGACTAAATATCAGTTGCCAGACCTCACCAACCTCATAACGGTGTACACTTTTGTTGCTGAATAAAGTAAAGAATTGTACCATGTTTTCATTGGCTTCTTCTGTATCAATAAGTATGCTATGAAACAAAAATGTATTCTCTTAGAAGATAACATACCAAGGCCCCAGTATAGGCTGTCAACAAAGAGGAGACACACCATAGATTGAGTTGAGGGATGAGCCTTCAGAAGCAGGTGCACATTCCTCAATTGAATTCTGCTTGGTTCACAGGGTTTCTACAGATACATCTCTAACTGCTCATGTATATTAGCAAAAGTAGCCATGATTTTACCTCTTCTTCTTACAATATATACTCAAATATAAAACCAAAACTTTCTTATTCACTTGCAATATAAAATTGAATATTGCAATGTGTGTTACAATGATGTATTTAGAAAACTATAGCATATTCATTTATAAATGCACAGCAACATAATCAACACGTGTGGTGGTTTTGGACGGGATAGAGTTAATTTTCTTCATAGTGGCTACTATGGGGCTATGATTTCGATTTGTGCTGAAAAGAGTGTTGATGGATGTTTTAGTTACTTCTGAGCAGAGCTTACACAGAATGTTCTGCTCCTCACACCACGCCACCAGCAAGTGGACCGGGGGTGCATGAGAAGTTAGGAGGGGACACAGCCAGGACAGCTGATTCTAACTGACCAAAGGGATATTCCACACCATATGACATCATGCTCAGCATATAAAGCTGGGGGAAGAAGAGGAAAGGGGTGATGTTCAGAGTTATGGCATTTGTCTTCCCAAATAACTGTTACATGTGGTGGAGCGCTGCTGTCCTGGAGATGGCTGAACACCCACCTGTTGACGGGAAGTAGTGAATGTTTTGCTTTGCTTGTGTGTGTGGCTTTTGCTTTACTTATTAAACTGTCTTTATTTGAAACCACAAGTTTTCTCACTTTTACTCTTCTGATTCTCTTTTCCGTCCCATGGGGGGTTGAACGAGCGAGCGGCTGTGTGGTGTTTAGTTGCTGGCTGAGGTTAAATCATGACAACAAGAATCATAAAAACACTCTTCTTTTTTTACTTCTTTTTTTTTTTTTTTCCCCAGGCCAGGGAGGATTTATGCTGTTTCACATCCAACTTATGGAATCCGCATACTTAGGAGATTCTATAAAATTCCTTCTTCACCATTAGACTATCACTAGAAATCCATTTTTTATTACTGATTTGTAGACTCAGCTCCTTTAATAGGCATAATTGAAAGGTTTTTTGAGTCTAGTGCATTAGTTTCTAAGATTAAAAGAGGTCCTTTTCTCCAAGAAGAGCATAATTTATGATGTACTGTAATATACATTGCATGAGATAAATTGACAACTTGCATGTCTTCAGCTGTAGTCACTTTCTATAAGAAGAAAATACTTCTAATTCCTTGTGTGTCTTGTAAAAAGTAAATATCTACTTTGAAATCCAAATGCAATTTGGCAGAATGCAATGTCAAGTAGGATGATCCTATCATCGGTATTTTGCTTGAAATGTCAGCCAAGACTCTCCAGTGTTTCAGTAGCTGTAGGAGAAAACCAAGGAAAATCCTCTTCCACACCAAGGTGAATTTAGTTATTTTAATGGATGAATTAATACATGGATCTGGAATATTTGTGATCTGATATTATTTTTAAAATACTCTTAACTGTGTATTGCTTTCATATGAACAAGTATTTGGAGGATGTGTTCTTTTTATGCCCTGTGTGAGAAGCAGCATGATCAAGGCTATAACTGTAAAAGAAATAATGAAGGGCAATGATTCAGAGACTTTACCTTTCATTTATGCCCTTACCTAAAGCCTGTGAAAGTTAATAAAAATTTTTGCAATAATACAGTAGTCTCTGGATGAAGTCCTTACTCAGGCATGAATAAAAAAGAACAACCACAACATCTAGAAAGTTACGCAGTTGTGTAACAAGTGAAAATGAGAGAGAATCAAGCCCTTCTTAGCTGTTGAAGAATCATTGTTTTTTATCCAGGGCACTTAAAAAATCATGTATTATACTATAATATGTTTTAAATCATTGTTTCAAATGCATTTTGTAAAGCAGTGATTGCAGCCTTGAGCTGCTAAAGGAGAAACTATGGAGCAGATTATTACTTGAGCAAATTACATCTTTTTCTTTTGCTGCAAAATGTTGTTTTATTCCTATACTGATCAAATCTTTCACCATTTTATTTTGTGATATGTGAGCTTGATTCCAGCTTCATTGTTTAATGTCTATTCTTTTGGACTGTTTCTTGTAACTATACAGGCAAGTCTTTTTTTGTTGGCCCCCATCATACCTGAGAGAGCACAGGCTGGATCTATCTTTACTATGTTTGGTTTACATTAGGGGAAGACCATCTAACATCAAGAAAAACCATTACTTCTTGGTGAACTCTAGGTGGGCCACTGCAAAGATTATCTTGAGAACTAATAACTGGACTTCTTAAGTAACAAGTCAAGATGCAACTGACAGCTGAGAAGTAGCAAGAGCATTTCAGAATAGAAATTAGAGCAACAAGGTTTTTGTCTTTGATATAGATATTCTGACAAAAAATTCTTTGCCTGGAGAAGACATGTTTCATTGGCAATCCCAGAACTACAATTTCACTTAGATGAGAGAACAAAGCTCAGATGCTTAATGCAGAGCAGCAGAAGAAAAGAAAGAACTGCCACTGCTGAAACAAAGAAAGTACAGAATTTGACACAGAGATTAAGTCTTTCAAATAACTAACTTACAAGTGCTCTTTAAGTTAATTTTTAGCTGTTCTCTCCACCCTTCTTACCCCTTTAAAACTCAGTAGGACTGAGCCTGTGCTTATGTTCATGTAGGTGAAAAACATGAGCCCAAAGATATCTAGATTTAGAGGTTTTGTTTTGCTCTGTATCCAAACATTATGGTTGGTTCTCATTTATAAAGCAGGATGAATTAAGATTGCAGACTTTAAAAGTAAGTCTCAGTGAGTTCATAAGACTTCAGATGTTTGCAACTATACTTAAAAACTTTGCATTTTCTTCTCCTAAATGATGATCAAGGTCTATACTTGGTAAGCAGATCTCTAACTAGGGTTATTAAGTTCGAATGAAATGTACTTAAAACATCTAAAGAAAATATTTCATCTGTCTGTCTCACATAAAGATGTCACAATTTCGACAAAAAAAAGAGAAATCTCATCAAGTCTAATGAATGCAAAGTCCAGTCCTCCAAACTTTATCTGTGCCTTCTTCACAAGTGCTTTAAGTCCTTTACTGAGCCAAAAGTTGTAAATAATTCTGAATCAGCAAATGAGGTGTCAGATTAAGGATGGAACCTCTTTATCATATCTAACACATCTAACATTTGTTTTCTCCTGCTGCATATTACATTGGCCTTACAATGAGCAGTAAGTTTGCAGGGCATACACCACAGCATTTGGACTACTGTGTTCTTCCAATGAAAATCCAGTCCTTATGGGACTTACCGTTGCATATATCAAGCAATCTTAAAAACTCAGTAAATTATGATGTTAGTCTATCTGATTTGCCATTATTACCTCCAACTGTTTTAGCTTGTACTTTTTCATGCTGCATAAAACTGTCATTATATTTGTATGCTGTTTGGATTTGTCACAATAAAACTACCAAAAAGGAATTAAGATATCAGATAATTCAGTTAACTTACTCTTGCCTTGTTTCAATTAGAGGTCCTAGCTACTCTAAGGAAAATTTCTTAAGCACTCTACAGATGAGAAGCATGTTTCCCAAGGTGAAAATTAGGGGAAAATACTTACTATTGGTAATTTTTCCTTAAGAAAAGACAGACTGTCAGAAGCATTCAAGTATGCATTTGTTGGGTCCTTACTCGATAAATCCTCTCCTGACATTAATTTTCTTGCCAACTATTGTCTGATTGCTAAACCTCCCATTTCAGAGCAATATTATTGAAGAGATGATAGATAGCAAATAGCGTCTAGCAGGATCTGTTCTTAATTTTTAGACACCAATCAGTCAGGCTTCAGACCTTGACATGGCATCTGAAGGGCATCAGTTTCAGTGACTGAAAATCTCCCTAGGGCAATAGGACGATGTTCAGTGTCCTTACTAATAACTCCAGGTCTTAGTGACGTTCTTTCTTGGATTCCAGAGACAGGCAGGTGCTGTTATTTGACTGTGGAACCTGATGAGGGCTAAAAAAAATCAGTGTATCTTTTCTTACACTGGAGAGGATCTTGATGAGTTATGATCATTTGCTTTCCCTCTGTAGGGTCTTCGCTGGGGCTGCCTCTGAAGTACAGCACTGGCAGCCTCAATAATTTTTTTTTTCTGTGCTAAGGGGAAGGCAAGCTAAGAAGCAGGAAAGTCATTTGAGCAAAATTGGGCAAATTTGCAAATATTATTGAGATTATGATTATGATATTCCATTTGGGCTACTATTTTTTTCCAGATTCTGGCCCTGAATTAAATTCTACCAGATAAAGGTCTTGCTGGCGTGGAGTCGATGTTGGCAAAGGAAAGCCTAGTGGTAACCCAGGGAAAGATACAACTGCTCCATTTAAGACTATTTTCCTGCACATTTATAAGGTAACGTGTAGATATGTGGTCATGCTAAATTCATTCTGTTCTGGCTTCCCAAATAAAAAGGGTCCATATACATTTCTGTTCTGCACTTATGGCAGAGGCAGATGTCACCATTCTCAGCCATACTTTCTCTTTTGCCTGGGCTGCACCGCAGCGTGCCTCACATATGACCTGCCATGAAATGCTGGTGACATTCACATACAAAACTCAACAGTCAAAGCCCACTAGACTGGAAGAAAGTGCCTTTCTCCTTCCAAACCCATGTGCCTACTGCTGTGTCGAGTGGAGCCAACCAGAGAAGGGGCAGTTTGGGCAGTTCTGAATGCTTGTTCTCTCATAGCTTTATGTGCAAATCAAGTTTCAAAAGTCCAGGATGAGATGCAGCGAATACAGGGGTTGCATCCAGGTGTTAGCAGTGGTGTTCAACTTGTTCTGTTTTCGATATTTCCTCCCTCCCTGTCTGAGGCAAAGCAGACCTACCTGTGCCTTCTCCTGGGAAACATTTGCTTTTTTTACTCAGATGCAGTAGTGATGGGGAAGAGAGAGAGAAGATTAAAATATGTTTTAATGTCAACCAGTGAGATCAAAGTACGAAGCCATAGATTTTAAACCTTAATGAGAAAAACAGATTCTGAAACAACTCTGAAAAAAACCTTGTTTTTGTTCAGGGAAGCATAAAAAAAAATCTTGCTGCTCTCTCCAGGATGTATTTTATGGACATTAAGCATTTGTGTAGCATTGTGAACCCTGAATGCCATAATGACCTTCCATTTGTTTCTCCCTTGCCCCGGTGACAGTGTCCTGTGTGATGAACATTCCCCAGTTCTGCGTAGTTATAACGTAACATGGCTGTCGGTGACACCACTCACCAGTCCTGGCCAGAGCCTCCTGCCCATCACATCTGGGACACAATAAGGTTTTGGAAATCTAAATCCCACTGCAATCTATGATATTCAGGCTTCCCCTTCTGGCTTCACAAATTCAAGTGGTTACAGAAGGCAGTTTATGTGTAATCAGAGGGAGATCTAAGAATATGTGTTTAAATGTAATTATGAGCTGACTCCAATACATTCTTCAGAGTCTGCCTAAGGTATTTCTTGCAGTACGTCGGTGACTGCAATGCACTACACTGGGAGATTTAAGGCATGTCATATAACGAGAAGGGAGCAGGGGACTAAGTGAATTTGCAAATAAATAAGGAACACAGTACATGTAACGTTATAGATATTGCAACATTATGGATTCTGAACAACATAAACCAAATTGTATTGAATTTGAATCTTGTTTTCCCCTTTTAATACCTCTGTTTGTATTGTATCCTTCAATGTCCAGGAATTTACTGTAAAAGAAATCTGAGAACCTGAAGAGAACAGCACAGAAAAACATACGAAACACCACAGGGTCACACAACCTACGAATTCACCTAAGGTATTTGTACCTATAATTTGACTTGAGCGAAATCTTAAATTCATCTCCAGACAGAATAAAGTAAAAATAATCTCCTCAGATATTCTGACCAAAATTTTGTTTTGCAGACACATTTTTCTAGCATTAAATTGTTCTAAAATAATTGGAAATCTTTGTCGGTTAGAATAATAAAGGGAGGCTAGCATAACTAGCTGGAAAAAATTAATAGCATATATTTTTCCAACATAACAAGGGGTTCTTACCAGATTGATAGAAAAAGCTAGACATGAACAGAATGTCATGAAAAAATATTGAACAATGGTGTGTATTATCCTTTGCAATGCTCTCTGAAGGAAAATAGAGAAAGCTCCATCACTTCTGTCTCTTAAGGCTGGATTGAGGAAAACACAAATACACTTTGGGAGGAGGAAACTGCAATTGGTAGATGTGGAAGACTAAACATTTCTAGCAACAGATCTTGTCCGTCTCCAGGTATTTTTTATTTATTAGCATGAGAAATACAAAGATGCAGAAATATGCATCACAGCATAGTGTTGCTTTCCACGGATAGAATTTCTCTGATGAGATTTAAAAAATCCTGATGCTACACTGGAGAAAACTGAAGCTTTCAGAAACCAGCCTGAAACCTGAACAGCATGTACCCAATTTCCAGTCTGATAATTCAGTTCCATCCAATTATGAAAAATGAATAAGGACTTGTCTATTGGAAAGTCCTTGATTACTACAAACAATTCCAGGGCCACGGCCCAATTTAGCTACTTCTCTTAAAAAAATTGTTCAGCTTTTGAACTGTTAATATTAACCTGTATTTTTTGCCTTCTGCAACAATTACTCCATCAGTATTCCTGTTGTGGAGAATGTATAATAAACACCTCAATAACCTGAAAAACTACAGTTTCGAGCCAGTACTCAATAATAGTTTTTCAGTCTAAGTAAAATTTTGTACAAGCTACTGATGAAACAAATTAATTTACAAGACACTTCACTGCAGAATCTTTTTCTCTGTTGTCTCTGCTGTTGTTATTTGGTAAAAAAAAAATCAATCCTAATGGTTAAACTGTAACAGGAATATGTATCTTTATTCACAAATCCAATATTTAATAATCTTGTGTACCCAGCAAATCATGTAATCACATCTCACTTCATTCCCCTACAAAATGGGTGATGTCCTCTGTCCTGCCTCATATAGCTCAGCATCAAGCTTTGAGACTTAATTAGTCAGAGTCAGTTGAGTGTTTTAAAATTCACAAACAAAATATGTAGAGACAAACTGAAATCATCCTTGTTTTTTGCAGGTGTCTTCAATTGCAGTAAATATACATAGAACATTTATTTGAGTCATATTCATTTTATTATTTTCTGATTCTGTCAAGGTTTTTTCCTTCTGCTATTTTAATATCTCAGGTTTAGGGCTGGGAGAATAAAAAGCCCCTGTGGATGTACACAGTGTGTAGCAGCAGCTGAGATACCACAAAATAAAGGTAGAGTCAAAGAAATACACCTAAATAAAGAGGTGCTGGCAGGAAAAGTCGGTGAAAACCTTTACCCGTCTTTCCTTGGAAATAACAAGAATGGTATCAAAAGATTTCAACATTTCAGGATTTCAAAATAACTGGAATTCATAAGTCTTAAGAAAAAGGACTTTGCTAAAGTGAAGTAAGTTCCGTCTTTGCAATGTAATTCAAATTGCACTTGTAATTCAGGTCCTGGAATTAACCCACTGAAGCAAAGCTTGAAAAGATTTAGATTTACTCAGGCTACCAACAATACAATAATGTCTTACAATTTCACAACTCCCTGTCTATTGGTGATACTGCCAAACCGCCGTAATCTGTCAGTCTGAGGCTCAGAGTTGCTAATTGTTAAAAAATGAACCTGGACACGTTGCTGAGTTTCTCTGGCTGAAAACTTACACAGACTCCAGCACTTTTTAATCAGGATGAGATAACAACTGAGCTCTTCATTGAGATGCCTGAGGAATGATTTTTACTGTTGTGGTTAAGTCCCATTTTTTACAGGAGAAGAGGATTGTTCAGGAGAGAATACCTGCACTGTCCAACCATTTACTCTGATGAAAAGAGACTCTCTCACAGCATTGTTCTTCTGAGAAACAATTCATGTCACCTCAGCTACCACTTTATTTTCTGGGGATGAACCCCCAGGGTATTGAGCATGGGGACATTATTTTATATTATTATTATTATTTACTTATTTAATTATATTTTAATTTGTTATTATTATTACTACTGTTTATTGGAATGAGAGAGGCAGCCATCAGGGAGGGAGACGAGAAAGGGAGGAAGGGGCTGGGAGAAGGACTTGGTCAAGGATATTGGCGTGTAGCAGAGCCCAGCCAGGCAGCCATCCTACTGCAGGGCTGTCTCTGGGCTTTCCATAGAAGCAATTCAGGCTAACTCTGCCATTGCACCTTTATCAAATCTGGCAACAGTTCAGACAGCAACATAAATCGAGTATAAATCTTCATTTTTAACAGGTATGCTCTTTTCCTGCCTGCCAAACAATGCTACAAAATAAGTCAGATTATTGTGGTGAGGAACGTAAAATTTCAACAACTTATCCAACTATTTTTAGAAGTGTTTGTGATTATTTGGAAATCCATCTGAATCTCCAGGGAATACTGAAGCAAACTCTTCATTGTCATAACCTCCATCCCTGATGGCAAGTCAGGTTCAGCTTACGGGGCCCCTACACTGATTTCTTTGGATCTGCCGCTCTCACAGTAAGAGAAAGCTTCAATAATGTACTAAAATTGGTGCTATGTAAACAGCTAAAATAATAGGAAAACATAATGAGTTCAAAATCACACACACACACAGATAATAAACAAAATGCTTTGTGCAGATGCTATTCCCACATGGAAAAAAAATTACTGGGAGTAGCACAAGGAAAGCATTGCTGGTGAAATCAGAATTCTCTTTCCAGCATTTTATATGATACCCCTACAGGGATGATATTTGCAATCACAAAATATGTGTACTTTTTGTCTCACAAATAAGATATAATTTAGTATTAGAATATTATATTTTCTGCTAAAAACACCCTATGCAAAGCAGTTTTACATATATTTAGCTTCCTGCTTTTTCTCTTTTAAAACATTTATTAACCAGAAAGACCTCACTGACATGTAAATTTCATTTTCTATGCCCAGCAGATTAAAATACATCTGTTTCAGACATCATTCACTAAAGAAATAATTTGAATAGTTCATTTTATTAGAAAAAGATTTGTGTCAGCATTCAACTATGACAAGAGAGGGGATAGTGGCATGTGCACAATACTGGAAACAGATTTTCCATGAAAAGTATCTGTATTGAACAGAATTGTGCCAGAAATAACATGGACTTTCTATGAATAGGTTAACCTACTAGGTTGTGGACACCGGTCTTTCCAGGTAAACGTATTCTGTTCCCTCCATGGGCATATCACTCAGGGTCTTGAATTACCAGCTGGCTGAATCCACGTACATTTAATACACATTAGGAGAATGTGCATGATGAGTTAGATGGGATCCAGTCCTGTTTGGTTGCATTGAGCTCCATGTGTTGAGGGTGAGAAATTTTTTCTCTTGGGGGTTTTATTGTGCTGTCTCAAGAATAGTCCCTTTTATTTTATTTTTAAGTATATTTTGCAACAACACCAGTAAGGTAGACATCTCTTTCATAAAGGCATAGTAAATATAAAGCATAATAAACACAGGAATAACACATTAAGCTGCAGTATCCTGTGCTATGTAATCTGGCAGCATATTATAGCACACTGGGCTATGAAAGGTGATAAAGTGCCATGCATGACTAGGTAGTTTAGGGAGTGATAATAGAATAGAGATCCTATCTTATCTAGGTCACTAGTCTGAAGGCAACCTGGTTTTTTGTGATTGAAAGTCATTGCTATCCAATAGATTTTTAGTACTCTACATAGGTTGAAACCATGATAACCTTGTATTTTTAATAGAAAGTGTTCCCCTTAACTTGAGTTGAACTCTGGTTTATTTCAGAGATGGACAAAAATGACTACTGTGTTTGTAAATATTTAATACTTTTGAATGTCGTGATAGTATGCATGCTGTCCTTCATTTATAATGTAAATACTAAATATTTTTTCAATTCCTGGGAATATCCACACCAAGTTCAGAAAAATGCTTGAGCATGTCAAAATAAAGTATGCTTTTCAGAACTTGCATAAATGCAGAAGATGGGAAGCTGTCTTGAATGGGAGCACACAAGGAAAAGACGAAGTAGAAGAAAGGAGGTATCTGTTGAACAACTTCTTTAAAAAAAATAATAATCACAGCATTCAATGACCTATTATGATTGTAATTAAAACATACTGGCAGGTGGATTCAGAAGGCAGAGGTGTTTCTGCACCTCTAACACAGTCATACCATGTTAGTAAATCTCAGCTGCAGGTCTAGAGACTAAATTACCACAAAACCTCAGATGCAAAATGCAAAATAAATATATGTCACACTGGCTGAGCATATTGCAGCATTGTAATGTGTTCCTGTTCATACAAATATTTGATAATAGTGAACAGACAATGCAGGCTGATATAGAACAAGAGCATACCAAAACAGAGGCAGAAAGAGATGAACTTCAATACAGCCATCATTAAAGCTTGATAAAAAAGGACACAATTTATTTTTTTTTTAACTAAGTTGCAAATCCCTGCTCATGGAAGAGATATTTTAAAACATATATGGGATTAAAATACACTGACTTTACATACCTACAAGATAATGAAATAAATCTCAAGAACTTAAATATATATATATATATATATATCAGACTGAGAAACTGAACTAATAAAATATATATAGAAGCAAATTTGAAGGAGAATGGTAAGGGCTTTTTAAACACTAGTTATGTTATTCAGTAATCACCATGTGTGTTCTTTACAACCAAAAGCACATATAAATTTGCCCCATGGAATCTTAAAAGATGTAAATCTCTGCATTGCTCTGGTTCCACTCTACTAAAAACAGCTGGTAAGAAACTGAAAATCTAGTTTGTTTCAAAACCTTCAGACTCAGCTTTGAATTTGGCTAACTATGGATTTAGAAAACCATTCCTCACGTTGCAATACAGTTATATATATGACCACTATTACTCATGAAGGAAATCTTGATTTTGTAAAATATTTACCATCTAAATGCATTGAAATTCTCTCTTAAATAAATTTGTTGCATTGTCCTTTAAATATTTACACAATGTATTCCCCATATGGATCCATATTCAATTCTGTGTAGTTATGTTCAGAACATATACAAGCTAGTGTGAATAGTGAGCTTATGTTTACTTATATATTATGTTCTGTATACAAATACACAAACACAAATCAGAAAATTTTACAGACTGGGATCAATTTTACCCCAATTTTATGCTCCTGTATGGAAGCCACGACAATATGTTACTAGGGTATATGAATACTTCCCTATTTTCACATTAAAAAATTGGAGTAATAAATGAGATTTTGACCACATTTTCCTGCCTGCAGTGTACTGCAACACTTGATTAGAGATCTCCTGAGAAGGACATTTGTGATAAGAAGGTACTTACTGTATATCTCAATTTAGGGATCGTTTCCCAGTTAAATAAACCAAATTAAACTGGCCGTAGCAAAATACCAAATAGGAAAGACTTTTGTACGATGTCAGACATCTGCATCCCTCCTTTTGTCATAGACACGATTCCCAACTGTTTGTACCTCCTGAAGGATTTACAGTAAAGGAGAATTAGAGAAGATGGTCACTTCACTGTGCGGGAACAGGCTGGGACCCGTACTCCATTTATTTCATGAAAGAAATCAGGTACGGCAAGTTCTGGTTAACCCATTCCTGCTCCATGCAGTCCCTGGCTTATTCAATGTAAAACAGCCTTGAAGAAAGCAGGGTAAAGACAATCCTTCTGAGAACTGTGTATTTAAAGCTGTTTCACTTAATTCAATTCTTGGCAATAAAAAATACTTATTATTAGATCTCTGAATTAGATGCAGTGACATTATTCCTAAAGGACTGCAATCTGCCTCACAAAGCACGTGTATGTGTTTGTCATGCCCACAGTTCCACAAAGAGGTGAAATTATCTGTCAGAAAATTTTTTGGAACAATCAGGAGAGTTGCCTTTTAATACCGGAATGAAAAAGAGTGCACAAAAATGCTGCTTGGCTTGATTATATTTTCCTCATAAAAAAGGAAAACTGAGGGAGATCCCATTGCATGGAGTTTGGAAGGAAAGCCCAGATCCAAAGCGCTGGTGCAGGCAGGTGGGGCAGCACAGCTGAGGTGGCAGGATCGGGCCCGAGTGTGCCGCTGCTCTTGCAGAGCCCCGTGGGGATAAATTTGCTCACAAGGGCTTCATCACCCACACTTCCAGTTAAATATCATTCAATTATTAAGGCCTGTAAAAGTAAGAGAGACTAAAAGAAGGAAGAAATCTCGGAAAGATCTGAGGGGAAAATGGCATTTTTATTAGTATAAAGATTATTTAACTTTGGAGCTCTACTAATGATAATTTCTGTGACCAAAAATGTCCCCTCATGATTAATCAATTATGCAAACTATCCCCATTTCAAGGCTAGTAAAGACTTATTTAATGACATTTTTCATGCATCTCATGTCTTTAATATATTATTTTTTCCCTTTGCTCTGACAGAGCAATCTGCTCTGCAGAAGCAGCACTGTGTGCCATCAAATAAAATCATTCCCCATATCGAGAAACAATTGTTTATTCATAATACATTCTAAAAAATGATCCTTTTAAAATAACTGACTCGGTGTTGAGCTCGTTTCTCTGCAGCACAAATTATTTCTCCACAAGCATGTTTCAGCACAGAGTGTTCCAACAGTAATGGCATGAGACATTGAAAACAACGGGCCTACTGCAGGGGTTTTTTGCTGTCTCTCCTTTCTGCTGCCCAAGGAATGATACCATCTCACCTTAGATATACCCTGGCTCTAGAGATGCAGCAAGAAGTCATTCAGTCCTTTTAATAATTTGTTTCTGGGTATTTTCTGGGCAGAGACTGGCAATAATCCAAAACTGCACATTATATGGTGCGGACTAGTGTGTCCCTACAAAATAAGCTGAGACAACTGAGCTCATTTTAGTTAAGGCCAGTCCATAGCAGTGTCCAAAGGCTTGAAGTCAGGGCTTTATGTCCTACTTTGCAAAGCAATTTGCAAATGCCCAGTTTACTGAAGGGAGGAGAAAAAATACATTAAGAAAGGAACTACTTAAGACAATGGCTCAAAATATGCTTCATATTTTATGGCTGAGCTTGACATAGCATGAAGGAAATAAGTACTTATTAAACACACAACAACATGTTAACAAGAGAGATTAATTTATTATGTGTATAAGTCATAGGGAGATTTGGGGAAGATTGAAGGAAAGCAGATTTCACAGTTGTATTGCTCAGGTTTAGTTAGCACACAAAGATCCCATTTACAGAAATAACAATGCTTGGGTCATTAGTACAACTGCAAGTGAGCGACTGCACTGTCTTTCCCCTTGTCATAATCTGTGCTACACAGCAGTAAAACAATTGTGAGTGTAAACCGCGTTCCACGCTGAAAAGTGAAAAAGCAATTGCAATGTGCCATTGGAATTAAACAAATAATTAGGACGAAGAATGGCATGTGCTCTACAGCTCCAGATGTATTTCTTTCTCTTTTGAAAGATGCAATGTAACCTTAGTTAGACTTGAATGTTTAAAAGTAAATGTTTACTTGCTGTAGATTACCCTTGCCTCCCCACCCCCCCCAAAAAAAAAAAAAACAAAAAAAAAAAAACAAACAAAAAACAACGAAAACTTAGTAAAATATAAATGCCTGAAGAGTAAACTTGGCATTGTATGTACTCTGTCCATGATAAAACAGATTAAAATAAAGGAAAAGCAGGATAAAGAAGTCTCTGGCATGGCTGACTCAAGATCCCCATCTAGCGTCCAGATGAAGATTAACAGAACCTTTTAAAAACGTGTGCTGGAAATATGAAAAAAAAAATAATCTTTCTCTGAGGTTTTAGGTCTCTTCATTCTATGGTAAACCATGATCTAGACATGGTCATATTTCATTTTATGGTCACTTCTTGGTTTTCTTCATGTCATGAGTCGTTTTGCTTCTATTTTTTTCTATTCTACTTTATTTTATTCATGTCCTTATACTGCCTTCCTCACCACTGCTTATGAGAATCTTTAAGGAGTACACTAAGTGATATGCCTAACATATGCCATGTATTTTTCTCTCTTATGTTCTCTTTAGTAGCAAATTATATTTAGGGACATGTTTAACTAGCCTATATCATGGGGAAGGGTGGCTTGTAAATCCAGCTGGATTCCTGTTAATTGCTTTCTGCTGTTGTCACGGCATATGCACATATTGGTCTGAAACGTTAACACAAAAAGCAAGATCAGAATAAAGTGCTGTGTGCTCATGGCAGCATGGTTTGTGAAGCTCCTGGGTTCTGTTGCTACCACTTGGACCTGACACATTCCTCTCTCATGGAAATAACCGGCCTGATGCAGGGTGCGATGGTCATGGGATGCTCCCACACATGATCCAGCAACAGACAGCAACAGAGTAACAACAATCATGAAAATAAAAAACCTTAATATTTAATCAAAACTTATCATACACGCTAAAAATAGTCTCTAAAAATACTACTAGGAGTTGAAGGGAGGGATTCCTCCCTTTCCCCTCATGGTTGTTCTACTCCTCCATGCTTCCTATAGTTTGGGGAGGAAAATGGATGGGATTTTAAAAATCTTTTTGCAGTATGCAGCACATGCCTCTCAGACAGTGTCCTCTAGCTAGCAACACAGGAAGAAACAGCAGCGTGGACTTCAGCACATCTGTTCACACAAAAGAGACACTGTCTCCTCAGCTGTTCAGCCCTGGTGCTAGCTCAGCTTGATCCAAAAGTGCTGGCCCACACCTCCTGGCTGCCAGGTAGATTCCTACAAAGGCTTGTTTATCAAGGGACACACAGGGTTGTTCCTCTTCCATTTCGTGGTCCTGGATGAAGGGGCCTTAGAGCACATGGTACCTTGATGACTACATGGCTCAGTCTGTTCTGGATGTATCTTCAGTGCTTGCCAAAATCAACTCAGAAGGAAGAGCATTATGGGAATGTCAGTTGCACTTGAAAACAAAAGAGAAAAGGCTGAGCTGCTGAGAAAGGAGGGGTTTTTTAAAAATTGTTTCCAATAGGTTTGCAATAAGTATACAAAAATTTGTAAGAAAATTTCTCCTTCTGAGGTACACCTGTACTGGAGCAGTCTGGATGAAATGAGCCTGCAGATACCTGGTGCTTGTGCTCCTTCCCTTCATGTGACCTAGAACACCTGATAAGCACAATTACAAAGCTGACAATAATTTTCATTATTTCATAGAATCATAGAAATATTTAGGTTGGAAATTATGCTTAAGATCACTGAAGTTCCCTGTTTTTTTTCAATATTCCTTATATTTATAGTAGTGAATGCCCCTAGAACTGGTAATATTTCTGAAAGTGGAATCAATTTTTCAAGAGAAGGACCGTAACTAAGCACATTACAGCCATGCTGAACTCAGCAAGTGAACAAGTCTCTCTGAGCTGGCTCCTAAATCCAAGTGGGTATTCTGTAAGGCAAGGATAAAATACTCTGTTTTTTCTATATTTAAACTTTCAGATCAGGAGTGAGCTTTCTTACGCACAAAGAACACATACTTCTGCAATATATAGACTACTGAGGCAGTGCCTCCCTGCTCTGGTCAGAGGCTTGTCCTGAGAGCTGCAGGAATGCAAAAGAATTAATAGGAGTGAAGCCCACAATCCCTACTAGCTAGAAGGTTATAAAGATGCTTTGAAGAAGATGACAGTTATTGCAGGCAATGGACAAAGTTATCCATGTATCAGTCATCTTTACAGTGTCAGATTGTCCTGTAGACATGAAGGTAAAGGGGCTTCAGGGATAGAGCTCAAGGAGACCATTCTCTCAGTCATCTAAGTCTGAGGCCAGCATAAGAGAAGAGAGGTGTTTCTGGCAAAAGGTAAAAGGAGGCAGCAACAGCTGGCACTTACAGGATGGATGGAGGTGGGAATCCACCATGTCAAAAACGAAGCAAGACATGGAGGATGAGAGAGAGGATGAGTATCTGACGGCTGAAATGCAAAAATCACAGGAGCAAAAAGAGGTGAGAAGGGTAAATACCCATCAACTTAGTGCAGCCAATGCACTTCATGGGGCAGAGCAGTGCCTTTCTTCCTCTATGGCATCACTAAAACACCAAGAGCTAAGGATCAGGCATACTTTTGGCTGTTATTAATACTGTTATTTATTTCTCAAAGTAAGAATCAACTACATGTTTTAAAGAGTAACCAGAAAATTATAAATTCATGTACCAATATTCTTGGATTGTTAGAGGCATAAATATCTCCAAAACTTTCTACTTTCTTCTATTTTTGGACAAAATCTCTTGACTTTTCCCATCTTTCTGTCTCAAAGTACTGTATCGTATATAAATACATATAGTGCATGTATGTTTAATTCAAAAATTCTTAGCTTTTCTTTGTCTGTACTTGCATAAACTATTAAATATTTTGTTTAACATAAATGATGGGGAAATGTCAAACTGACAAATCAAAGGAATATTAACAAATTTCCCATGATTTTCTATGTAACACTGAAATAGTCACTTGGTCACTGGCCACTACATCTCTTCCATCCATATTTATCAACCCTTGTTATCTGTGCTCCTGGTGCTTTTAAGAGGAGCCTTAAAATCCAGATTTCTTTCCTTTTCAGATGAGTTCTGGAATTCCTTCTCCACCACACTTTGCTTCCCTCATTTCCTATGATTACCCAAATCAGGTCTCACAGCTCCCCGTCTAGTATGTAAACATCTCCCCATTAGTAGTTTGGCCAGGATACATTTTGTGGGACTATGTGGTGCTGTTTGATAAGATAGCAGGAAAGAAGCTATTTTCCGATTTAAAGATAGGCTATCTCTCCTGACGGTTTGTGTGGCAGTAAAAAAGTTCTAAAAACATTTGGATTCCCATTAGTGCTCTGATGGCAGGGCACAGATAAAACATGTCACATTTTATCAACATGCAAAAATTTCCTCAGTTCTTGAAGCGTAAACCAGGCCCTACTATATCAAGCATTCATTCTTTAGGTAAACCAAAAGTCACAGAAATGAAGGGATATGTAAGGTGGAGGAGACTCTATGACTAAAAGGCACAGGTAAATTCTGGCCTCATTCACAAAGTTTTTGTCCAAGAAAGGGCTGGCAGGAGCAGAGTGATCTCACCACTGTTGTCAGTGTAGCCACTTCGCAAGGATTTCTTGGTGAAGAAGCTTTCAGCTGTAAAAACTGGCAATGTTTACAGTTATAAATTGATTCTCCAGTATCCTCAATATCTGACCACCAAGCATGCTGTCTTGCTTAGCCTTTTATAGGAGGCCTACTGGGATAATTTTCCTGACAGCATTGTCAGCAGTAGTTTTCTGGCATTGTGGGCTTGACACACACAAGAAGTATTTGTTTTCTGTTGAAATTAATTCTTCTTATAAATAATTACATCTCTAGAGTGGTGCGGTGTCATTTCCAAGAGTGTCTATGGATTTGAGGGTCCGCATCCCATTGTATTTGTGGGAATGGCTTTGGTATTTGGGCTAATACGGCTTCATAGCTCATAGGTACTCTCTTTCTTGAGCACAACAGCAGTATTTAATAGTAGACTCATGGCCTTTTCTAAGGTTATTCATGCAGATTAAAAAACTGCTGTACTTTTTGCAAGCCTGTAATATTTTCCTCAGTCTTCTATTGACTTGGTATCATTAAGATTATACTTATGTGCCCCTTAAGCGGTGTGCTATCACGCAGTACCAACACAAGTATAGACAAATGCAGACAAAAGCTGTCTCAGTCTCCGAATAAAAACAGAACGTAATATGCCCAGCCTTCCACACTGCCAGTCTAAAGCTAGCTGGGGTGCAGCAACAAAAACTGTAGTCTCAGCTTTGGGCTGGGAAACTCTCCCTGAGTGCTCTTCATAACCCAGGGAAATTGTTACTCAAATCGGGCTATGAACAGTCAGAAGCTGAACTATAGTTATATTTAAAACAGACATTGTTTATTCAAAAGAGAGAGAGAGAGACAGAAGATACTGACGAAGCCAAGAAATAAAATAAAAGCCTGACCAGAACCTTCCTAGAGGAATCTAAATATCATTGTGAAATAGTGGTAGTAGTAACCTCCCATGGCTCTGACTCCCTCCCCAATATCAGCAATCCCTGACAGGTTGCCCAGGAGGGAAGTTGCTTTTCTTCATCTTCCAAAGTATTTGGCACTTGCTTCCAAGAAAAGGCTGTGGTAACACCGCCCTGGCTCCCTCATGGGCTCAGTCAGGGAAGCAGCTCTGAACTATGCTCATCTCAGCCCCAGCAGCCGCCACTGCTTGAGAACTGCTTTAAATCAACACGTCCACCAGATGCTCAGCCCCGCCAGCTTTGGCAGCTGTACCATCTGTCTCAGTCTTCATGATGGAGGAGACTTGGTGGGCTACTTGTAACTCCCACGGGTCCCTCTGCACAGAGAGTACATCGCCAGAAAAACACAAGGAATTAATCCATCTGAATGTCCTGGGGCAACAACAAGGGTGATATCTGTTAAAAACTGTTTCCCTCCCAGAGGAGGCAATCTTTATTTTTATGTATAACTCCCAGTTTCAGAAGAGACGACAGCCTTGGATTTAAAATCTACAAAGGCTTTTTAAAGTTCTACCAATTCCGTCGTTTTTGTATCTTTTGGCTGAAGTCTGGAGAAATTGTTATCTCTTGCCCTTGGAATTCAGTGCTTCTCTCTTTCCAGGCTGCCTGAAGGATCTTCTCCTTATCTCTCATTTCCACTAAAGTCACAAGCATTGTGTTCTTGGAAGGAGTACCCTTGAGTTGGTTTTGGGTGAGTATTTCACAGCATCAATCAATACAGGAAACATCCTCATTCTCTGGCACCTCTCGAATAGCCGACTGTCACTTTTCTAGGAAATCCACTAGATCTTTTCTGTCAGTTCCAGAAGAAGATACCAAGATTTATCCACATTGAGGGTCTGGTTTAAATACTAGCTTGTTTCTGAGAATTTCAGCTCTCTGAACAGGGATTATATGGTTCATTTTAACAGACATTTGTTTAGCTTTCATGCAGAAGGCTTTTGTGCCTGAGTCATTGATCTGTGCAGTCAATCAGAATTTCCCCACATCGACACAGACCAGTAGTACTCACTAACTTTGCTAGAAGCCAAACACCATCCATAAGACAAATCCAAGGTCTGCATTAGTAATCAGGATCTAAGGAAGCAATGTTGCTATTCCTTTCTCATTCTTCTCCTGTCCCTTACTTTGGCAATCAGTGAGTCATTGGCAGGGGTGTGAGGGACAGAGCAGTGGAGAAGAGAGGATTGGCACAAAAGACATCTTATGATATGTCATTTAATAGAATCAATTCAAACCTCTGAGGTACTTTTATGATCCAGAGTAAAAGCCCAGGGATGTAATGGCTTAGCAATATGCAGAGCTATAAATTATTCACTTTATTGGGGGACAATCTCAGTAAATAGACAGAGGAGGGCAGGAGAAGTGCATTCTGTTTCTGCCACCACCACTGACGTGTGCTGGGCAAACCACCCCAGCTGTTGGTGCATCCTGGCCCCCTCCTTTTTTTATGTATTTATATTGGGGATGGAAGGACATTGCCTGTGATTTAAAAAAGGTTTCAGTCTCTGAGATTGCTTACAGTGCAAATTACTACTAATCATAAATTCCAAGACAAAGAGCCTGTCTGACAGGCTGCAGTGGCTCCTGGCTATACACCTAAGGGATGCACACAATTTCCCAGCATGGGATGGTGGGGAGTGCAGTGGACCTGGCTGCTTTCCCCATGTTTGCCTCTGAAAGGTTTGCAGCCAACAGGGGTAACTGAAGGAAGAATGACGAAATTAACTGCCTGTCCTTTGGCGATCTGTTCATGCAGAAGTGGGGACAGAGGGAGGGTGTTACAGCCATCCTGCTCTCTTCATTGTCACCTGTGAGTAACAAAGAAGCAAGCCCGCTCCTGTCACTGGCTGCAGACGTCCTGGCTGGGCAACTGCACCTATGCACAAGCCATAGGGATGGTAAAAGAAGCAGAAATGAGACTGTGAGTGAGCAGAAGAGGACAGGGGACAAAACCCTTAGGGAACTGAATGGCAGTCCGGCTGAGGGCTGTGAGGGTAAGAGAGAAGATGATGTAAGGGCAGAACAAGGGCAGACATCCAATGACAAACTCTTTTCTACGAGACTTTAATCACAAAAGCTGGCAATTTCTATTGAATGCTATAGCCTTCTGTTGATGACCACAGTGCCACTATATTCATTAGTTTCTTCAAGTCATAGTTCATTATATTTATTAATTGTCTCCTTTTTCTCTTATTTTCCTCCTGGATTTAATTTCTTTATTTCTCTTTCTGCTTTTGCTTTCTGATCTTCACTTTTTCCTCATCTTTTCAATTCCATTAATTGGCTGAGATTGCAAAGATTTTGTAAAATGTTTCTGTAAAAATAAGGTATCCCTCAATGAGTGCCGGACAAGATGAAATTATATGTTAACACCAGTTGGATGTATTACAGGACTGACATCTTTACTGCAAGGTTCGAGATATCACTGTGCTGAAGGAATGGAGCATGGAGAAATGCATAGATTCTCATTCTGTGACCCTCAGATGCGCAAAATAAAATGATGAGATGGGTGCAATGAATTCTACGGTATCACCTCTATGGCATGTCGGGTTTACATCCAACAGTCCCTTCTTTCCTTGGATGTGCAGAGAAGCAGTTACATGGGGAGTGTTGATCTGCTGGAGGGTAGAAAGGCCATACAGAGGGATCTGGACTGGCTGGATCATTGGGCTGAGGCCAGCTGTATGAGGTTTAACAAGGGCAAGTGTCGGGTCCTGCACTGGGTCACAACAACCCCAGGCAGCGCTACAGGCTCAGGGAAGAGTGGCTGGAAAGCTGCCTGGTGGAAAAGGATCTGGGGGTGTTGATTGACAGTGACTGAATATGAGCCAGCAGTGTGCCCAGGTGGCCAAAAAGGCCAACAGCATCCTGGCTTGTGTCAGGAATAGTGTGGCCAGCAGGACTAGAGAAGAGATCGTGCCATGGTACTTGTCACTGGTGAGGCCCCACTTTGAATACTGTGTTCAGTTTTGCACCCTTCATCATAAGAACACTGAAATGCTAGAGAGAGTGCAGAGGGGGGCAATGAAGCTGGTGAGTGGCCTGGAGGACAAATCTGATGAGGAGCAGCTGAGGGAACTGGGGCTGTTCAGCCTGGAGAAAAGGAGGCTGAGGGGAGACCTTATTGCTGTCTACAACTATCTGAAAGGAGGTTGTAGCATGGAGGGTATTGGTCTCTTCTCCCAAGTAAAAAGTGATAGGACAAGGGGAAATGGCCTCAAGTTGCGCCAGGGGAGGTTTAGATTGGATATTAGGAAAAATTTCTTCATAGAAAGGCATTGTTGTCAGGCATTGGAACAGGCTGCCCAGGGAAGTGGTGGAGTCACCATCACTGGCGGTGTTTAAAAGGGGTTTAGATGAGGTTCTTAGGGACGTGATTTAGTGCTAGAGTTAGGTTAGGTTATGGTTGGACTCGATGATCCTAAGGGTGTCTTCCAACCAAAATGATTCTATGATTTTATGATCCTAGGGTGAGATGGAGATAATTGCATGAATTCTCTACAGCCCAGAGCTCCCCTGCCCCAGGGGCACCACAGCAGGCATCTCCAGCTGTGAGCACTTTCTGTGCAACCCATCTCTACTACCTTGTCACAGGCTAGATCTTCGTCAAGAATAAATCAGTTTAGCTCCGGTGACTGCAGGGAAATCATATCAATGTAAATCAGTTTGGAATGTGATAAAATCTTCTTGAAACTGAATGAAGTGGGCTTCATTATGAAACTTTCAAGGGTCTAAATTGATTAAAATTAGGAAGTTATTATTTGAAATAAAAATACCAAAATCACATATATGCAAATTTTACTTGTTCCCATTTACAATTTAACCACAAATGAGTTATGAATTTGTCAAATATGTTTATTATTTGAAGTCAGTGGAAATTTTATGAATAATTTAATCCTCAAATTGTTTATCTCCAGGACTTATTAAGAATTTGGTATTCACAGTCTCAGATATTTATTTTTGTTTTGGCTGAACATACAGATCAGTGATGGATTTCTGCTCATTAGTATGAATTTTATGTTGTTGCACGTAAGATTTACTATCCCATAAATAATATCGGCAAACTCATTTGTTAGTATAGGCTGACAAAATGAACACAAAAATAGTATAAGCACAGTTGAATATAACGTAGTTAAAAAGTGGATATTCACAGAATTTTACCTTTTCAAAGCCTTTTTGTATGAGTCCAGTTTTAGTATTCTGTAAAGTAGTCAAATCTCTAGTATATTTTTGGGGAAATGTGAATTTATGTTCCTTTACACCTTTACAAATAGTCTCAAAGGGAATTGAAACTGTGTGCTGATGAGTGCTGAGAAGGTAACAGCTGGGGAAGAGGTAGAAACAAAGAGCTGCGCAGAAGGTGGACCTTGGGCACACGATGAGAAAATAATAAAGTAAATTTAATCTGTAAATATGCTGTGGACCACATGGTGAGCCAAGAGTGAAAATAGCCATGGCTGGTTAGAGAGATGGTTAGAGAAGTTAGGAGTTGTCTTCTCTTTTCCACCCTTGGCCTCAAGCTCTGCCCATTTTGTGCCACAGTTTGTTTTTCTTGCAGGGATTTGCAGCAGCCATGGTCTCTTGCTGGAGGCTTTTCTGAGCTGAAGCAGCTTTGAGGTGCCACCAGGGCCGAGCCTGAGCTGGGGTGTCAGGATGGTGACCTGTGCCTCCCCAGGGAGCCTGTGGGGCTTTGTGGCTCCCTTGGGGATGCCTGTGCCATGATCCAGAGAGGAGTGTGTCACTTCTCCTGAGCCAGTTTGCTTCATTTAAAGCTTGTTGGTTTTGTTCTTGAAATAACTTCTCCTGCGCTGGAAGTCTCTATTTCCTCTCATTTGATATCAGTTTTCTCTGGCAGTGGCTGTTTGGTACAGCATTACTCTGATATTGCAAAGAGTATTACGGCTATCTTGAAAGCAGACACCTTCTGTCCAAGTAGTTTCAGACTTTGCTGGGAGCCCACCTACCTGAGCTCCTTGTAAAGGTATAGCACAAGGTAAAGGATATAAATGGCTAGTTTCTTTCCATATGCAAATATGAAACTCCATGTTATGCTTTAGAACTACATGGGGAAAAACCTTTCTGTGGTTCTACACACATTTTTTAATTTTTTGTTTTGGTCTTTTCCCTGAAGGACTTTGTCAGATGTTGGCATTGAGGGATTAATACTTCTCTCTGTTCTCTAAATTGGAAGTGTCATAAAGCACCAGGAAGCCCAGTGCAACAAATTTACTTTGTTATGTGTGGTTCTTGATGACGCAGAGACTCTGTACTCAACTTACTTTCAGGGTTTCTGTCTCTGATTCTGTTCCTTGATGCTCCAGACTGTCTCTTTTCCTAGATTATTTTTATTTGAAGATGAGAAAAATGAAAAGCCCCAGCTTGCAAAGCATTTGCAATCTCAGCTGACAAATGAGTCATATCATCATGGACGCTTGCCAATAATGCCGCAAGATTTGTGTGCAAGATTTGTAGTCATAGTTGGTAGGAGAAGAGAGAAACTAATTGTAAGTATATGTTGTTGGCAATGTTTCTTGATGAAAGAAAGATAGAAATACTGTCAAGGAAAAATTAAGCTTGAGAGATCTGGTAGGAAGGAGGATGTAGCTGACAAAAAAAAAAAAAATGGGGGAGGCAGGGATGCCCTGGAAAAACTGCATCCTTTTGGACTGAGCCTGTGTTTGGAATTCCTCCGAGATGAGGCTGTTTGCATATCCCGCTGTCAATAAATAAAACATTCACAAACTAGGTCAAGATTAGAGCTATGAGACACTAACAAAACTGGATGATGAGCAGCTCTTTTATGTTGTTGAATAAATACACCAAGACTCATGAGCTGAAACTATTAAAAATGGCTTATTATTAACTTTAAAAGTCCAGGGGAAAAATGAAGGCCACACGAAAGAAATCTCTGGAAACATTCTTCGGGCAGAATAAGTACCCAGAGTATAGCTGCACAACTTTGGCTAAAGCTCTTCAGCTTCAGGAACTTAAACTTTGAACAATTTTTATAAGTATTAAAGAAGTTACAGAGATCTGTTCAGTATATTCGGCCTCTAATGTAGAAAGAAAATGGGAAATTAAATGAAAAACCATTCAAACAATCACGTTTTTTTAATTGTATCACTGCTCAACCTGTATGATTCAGTCTACACAGTGTACAGGACTGTCAGGAATGGCTTGGCAGAATGATCGGGAGCAAAAAATGTTCACTATCAGTCAGCCTGTGATGAGCAAAGCAGATATTAGCACACTGGAGGCACGTTATTGCACAAGGCCTATCCCAGGACACTGTTCGAGCTTCCACCATGTTTTAGTGGCAGGCAAAATCCTTCGCACATCTTCTGTCCCTGAGGCTGGGAACAAGGACAGTGCATTGAAGTAATTTTCCAAGACAGTGATAACAAACAGATGATCTCTCACAACAGTTTAGGAGACATCACAGATGACTGTTGGCTCGAATTAAACTTAAGTTGTGGCCTGGTTCTAGATCCAGACAACGCAGGCCTGCTATAGCATTGTTATGACACTTCAGTTAAACTGTGGGGTTATTACTGTTTCATTTCTCATTCTACAGTCTGTGTGCCTCTGATGCTAGTCTCACACACTACTCACACTTTGATTGTACAGATTTTCACTGAGACTGATAATGTCATGTCTTGTAGAATGTGCTCCACTACCCAAATATATACTTCTGAAGAACCACTCCTGCAGCTCGAGTTGCTTCAGCACATGTAAATAATATTTACTGAATAGCTCAATAAATTGTAGATGATGAAAGCAAAGTGTTAAACACACGGATTCACAGATCTACACATCTGCAGAACAGACTTTGAATTTGGTCAGAAAAATGCAAACTCTTTGGAAGAGAAAACATAGTTTCGTATCTTCCTTGATTTCTGGCAGAACACACTATAAAGTGCTTATCTGTTCATTCACAGATGAATATGGATGTACCTGTTTAACATTAGTGAAGGGACACTAATATGAGACATGAGATAAACTGTTGGCAAATTAGCAGCTGGCTGCCTCTGCTGTTCTCTTCAGCAAGTTGTCTCACTCTCACAGCTCCTGTTTCCCTTTCCCCCTGTTTTGCTTGAACAGTGAGCTTTCCCCAGCAGGATCTGTTTCTGCAACTGCACACAGCCAAACTCCAGATGGGGAGTGCTGGAGTATGGGAAATTTTTTCCTATAAGAGTGAAGTTAGTAGCAGCCTGGCATAACCTACTTGAATAGGGACGAACTGCTGAACTGGGCTAAAATGAGACTGAGACAAGCTTAGGATCATAGAATCATTTGGGTTGGAAGAGACCTTCAAAGGTCATCTAGTCCAAGCCCCTGCAATGAGCAGGGACATCTTCAACTAGATCAGGTTGCTCAGAGCCTCGTCCAGCCTGGCCTTGAATGTCTCCAGGGATGGGGCATCTACCACCTCTCTGGGCAACCTGGGCCAGTGTTTCACCATCCTCATGGTAAAAAATGTCTTCCTCATGTCTAACCTGAATCTATCCTCCTTTAGCCATTATCCCTTGTCCTATCACAACAGGACCTGCTAAAAAGTCTGTTCCCATCTTTCTTACAAGCTCCTTTCAAATACTGAAAAACCACAATAAGGTCTCCCCAAAGCCTTCTCTTCTCCAGGCTGAACAACCCCAACTCTCTCAGCCTGTCCTCACAGGAGAGGTGTTCCAGCCATCCAATCATCTTGGTGGCCTCCTCTGACCCCTCTCCAACAGGTCCATGTCTTTCCTGTACTGAGGACTCCAGGTGGGGTCTCACCAGAGCAGAGCAGAGGGGCAGAATCACCTCCCTTGACCTGCTGGCCACGCTCCTTTTGATGCAGCCCAAGATACGATTGGCCTCCGGGCTGCAAATACACATTGCCGGCCCATGTCCAATCTGTCATCCTCCACCAGTGCCCCCAAGTCCTTCTCATCAGAACTGCTCTCCATCCTTTCATCCCCCAGCCCGTATTGATACTGGGGGTTGCCCTGACCCAGGTGTGGGACCTTGCACTTGACCTTGTTGAACCTCACGAGTTTCACATGGGCCCACTTCTTGAGCTTGTCCAGGTCCCTCTGGATGGGATCCCATCCCTCAGGTGTGTCAGCTGCACCACTCAGCTTGGTGTCATCTGCAAACTTGCTGGGAAGAGTCTGTTGGGCAGTGGGCATTCTATTGTCTTTCTCATTCCTTTGGCTTATTTTAAAAGCCACGTGATCCAGCAAGCAGCACTAGCCGGTTTCTGGCAGTTGACACTCGGTGTTTGGGGAGGGGGGTGTAATCGTTCGCCAGCAGATTTTAACACGCAGTTGCAGAACACAAGCTTAGGGAAGCGGCTGCAGCGGCTTCGGCTCCTTCCCCGCCACCCCGGCTCGGAACCCTTGGCCCGGGGGGGCGGGCGCGGGGCGGGGTGTCGCCGCCAGAGGGCGCTGTGAAGCCAGCGCTGAGCTCCCGCCGCCGCCGCCGCGCGCCCGCCCCGCGGCTCCCGCGTGCGGCTGGTGGGCGGCGCGTGCTGGGGCACGAGAGGCGCGCCGGCGGCAGCTGCGGCGGGAAGTGCTGCAGAGAGCAAACCGGGCTGCGGCGCACTTCTGCTTTTCTGTACAAGATTCCATCTCCTGTAGCACTAAAAAAAACCCCTGCATATACGTATAACCTACGGAACAATTCTAATCAGTTATGTCATCTAGGCAACCTGGTATTTTCCTGAAGCCAGTGTAGTATTTACAACACAATGAGCAAACAGAACCCATGCAGCGAGATTATGTACAGAACATAGGTCTCGCATCCCAATTATTACTTTTCTTCCTCTGCAGTGCCCCCTGAATCAGTGACTCATGCAGGCACAGTTCTGTTTATGTATTACTTATTTGCACAGCTCTTGTGGACTCTTCCCTTTCAGACACTTCATGTCAGCTGATCAAGCAAAAGCCTTTCCTATCTCTCTGCACATCACAGGGTTCTCACTGATGGGCCTTGTGTGCACATGTTTGGTTTAAAAAAAAAAAAAAAAATTAAAAGAAAAAAAAAGTTTAATTTGTGCTTTAATGTGCAAAGCTAAACCGTTCAATATAGATACCATCATGAAAACTGATTTTCAAACCAAAATTCTCTCAGGACAAATTTTTCTAAGATTATTCACACATTTACAGTGAACTCTACGCTAAACTAAACATGAATGCCTCTGTGTGGCAGTGTTCCAAAATTACATTTTTTAACAAAAAGGCAAGTTAACCCCATTTTCTTTTTTCCATAACAGATGAGAAATTGTTCCTGTGAAACTGAATAGATAAAAATCTATTAATTTTCAGAATTTTCCTTTACAACGACACAATTCTGTTCAGTAAATATAAATATGGATCAGAATCTTAATATAATGGCAACAGAATTGGTAGAAAAGGGTTATGCATAAGCCACTGCATGTAACTTTGAGCCACTCTGCTGTTGTTGAGCCTGTTGCTTCTTTCAGGGGTCAGGCTCTGACCATGATGTTCTTTGCACAGAGATACTTTCTGTTGCTGCTGAGGAAGATTCATTAGTTCTGAAGTTATCAGTGTGTATTTCAGTTAGCCGAAGACCTGTATCTAGAATTTCGGAATTGTCCTTTGGAGACAACTTCAGTTTTACAGTTCATAAACTATTGTTGCCAACAGTATCTAGATGCCTTAGTCCTTTGTTGCTGTTTGGATATATGTGTACCCAACTCCTGTCCCTGCATGTGACAACCCCACAGTTCACACCATGTGTCTGAGGGTGTTGTCCAGTCTCCTTTTGAACACTGTCAGACTTGGGGCCATGATACCTCCCTGGGGAGCCTGTTCCAGTGCTCCAGCACCCTCTGGGTGAAGAACCTTTTCCTAATGTCCAACCTAAACCTCCCCTGCCACATCTTCCTGACATTCCCTTGGGTTCTGTCATTGGCCACCAGAGAGAAGAGATCAGCACCTGCCCCTCCTCCTCCCCTTGTGAGGAAACTGTAGCTGCAATGAGGTCTCCCCTCAGTCTCCTCTTCTCCAGGATGAATAAACGAAGTGACTTTAGCCATTCCTCACATGGGTTCCCCTCCAAACCCTTCAACAACTCGGTAGCCCGCTTCTGGACACTCCCTAGTAGCTTTATATCCTTTATATCCTGTGTTGCCCAGACCTGCACACAGTGCTCCAGGTGAGGCCGCACCAGTGCAGAGCAGAGCGGGACAATCACCTCCCTGCCCGGCTGGCCATGCTGTGCTGGATGCACCCGGGACACGGTTGCCCTCTTGGCTGCCAGGGCACACTGTTGGCTCATGTTCAGCTTGCCACTGACTGGAACCCCCAGATCCCTCTCCACAGAGCTGCTTTCCAGCATCTCATCCCCCAGTCTGTATGTACAGCCAGGGTTGCCGTGTCCCACGTGCAACATCCGGCACTTGCCCTTGTTAAACTTAATGTGGTTGGTGATTGTCCAGTTCTCCAATTTATGCAGATCCCTCTGCAGGGCCTCTCTGCCCTTGAGAGTGTCAACAGGTCCTCCCAGTTTCGTGTCATTGGTGAACTTACTTGGTATTCCGTCAAGTCCTGTGTCCAAGTCATTCCTGAAGACACTAAAGAGTACTGGCCCTAATAGAGCTTTTTCTGTGCTTTGCTCTACATTAATTCAAACTGATGGGGATCACTGTCTTTCTCTTCTCTCTTTCCAAGTTGGAAAAACTACTGAGAGATTTTTGCATTTTATTTTTAACGCTTTCTCTTTTAGATGTTGTGACTTCAAGTTACTTTTTAGCTTGCATACAGGCCTAAAATGATTTTCAAAATTAAGTCAGAAAGCAGGAAAAATGAAATGAACGCTGACATGGACCAGATCATTGTCATGGACAGAGGAGTTTGAAGGGAGCAAAACCAGTGATCCACTCTTTCAAAGAAGCTTTCTCTGCTCCTGATGGTACTGAGTGAAGGAAAAAGGACAATTCTGTCCTACAGGTGATTAATTCTGTTTTTATCACTTTGTTGGGCTCAAAGGTGCTTCTGCAAAACCACAGGGAATGTTATAGTGAGACAGTGTAGGAGAAAGGGTGATAGGACAGAAGTCTGTGTACATTGGATCTGACCTGCCAGCTCCTGATACAGAGATTCTAAGAGAACATTTCAAGTGGATGGAATAAAACATTTAATTTCAAGTTTCAGCCTTCAGTTGAGGGTAATTTTGATAAATGCTCTGATTTTATTTTAAACTCAGAATCAGTTTGTCTTGAAAATATCAAAAGTAAATTGGGGTAAAACTTAGGGAAGAAATCTCAAATCTACTTCCTCCCTGCCCCAAACAAACAAAATGGTTTTAATCAAATTTTTTCTTCAGCTTTCTAAAGGGACAAGGAAGTTTACCCAAAACAAGTGTGTGTTTTTTGCTTGCATCAGCTCATCCCAGTGTGCACACAGCATATAATCCAGGGGTGCAGCTCATGGAGTGAATAAAAGTGGGAAGCAGGAGGGATAACAAGCCTAGCATTTGAAAGGAGGGCAATGTACCAGTGTGCTGTAAAGGCACAAAGCAAGTCTGGAATATAACACTATTCTCAAACAACCTGAATGTTAAAAATTAAAAATTACTGAACTGTGAGTTATTCTGCAGAATGGCCACCTTCCTGTAGGATTAGGTTCCTCAACTACATTAGGCAGAAAATGGTCTCTTATCTGCTTTGTTTTTTAACAGGACACTTTGATGGGAAATGGTACCTACTCATGCAATATGTCATCTTAACATGCAGCCACACTGATGTTTAACTGAAGACGGGAACCCTGTTTTAAGTAGCCATACCCACGAAATATCCTGCCCTGCATATAAGAAAATCAACAGGTCACTTCAGCCTTTCTAGTAGTTTCAGAAAAGTTCTTTCCTTCATGAACACTCAATGCTTCTTACCTCCATGTTTTTCTCCTCTTGGCCTGCTTTTCTTACTGAAGTATTTTAATGCCTTCCAGTAACACGTTAAGTGAATTCACTGAGACCTGTCACATGTTGTTCTTTCCATCTTTCTCTCATCCCTTCCTCGTGGAAAAATATTTATCCAACTTGTTGATTCATGTAGTTAGGAAAGGTAAACAGCAACATTTGAAGAACGGTACACAGGGTTTTGCCTTTCATCCAGAAAGTCTTTTATGGACAGCAGAGTAGGAATTGAAGTATGAGAAATGCATTCCAAAATACAGCATCTCCCAGATTTCTTAATGCCTTCAAAACCCACAGAGACTAAGTCATTGTAGCCATTACATTGTTTTTCCGTTATATCAGCATATAGAAGGAATCAAAGTGTATGTAAGCAGAATTCTGGTATTGTATTTCTGTACCAATATAAAATAGGACAGGAAAAACCTTCAGAAGAGTAAAAAGAAAGGACACAGGCAGAAGGACACTCATAACACTGTTTCAGAAACAATGCTAAAAAAGAGTTTCTGGGTATGTTGCCCCTAAGCTCCAGCAAGTTATTCGAGGGTGTCCCAGCAGAATGGTGAGGGAGGACTGTGCTTCTTGGCCGTGCCTTTGCTGCGTGCTTTACTTAGCACAGAGGAAAAGGAGAAAAGGAGAGGTTGCTGTCCTTAATGGTTAGATACAGACAGCAATTTTAAAACCACAAATGACAGGGAAGTGTCCAAGCAAGAGTGACTTTGAGAAGAAACATGGGTTTAATAAAAAGAAATCACTCAGGATCCCATCTGGCAAGGTGGACATCAAGATACACAATAGCTGGTGGGTGAGCAACCTACCAACAAACAGAGCAATGCATCAGGACAGTGTAAACGTGTGGTTTACTTAAAACATGTGTGGGTAGGGAAAGCTGACACACCAGCCTGAGGCTGCCGTAAGCCTGCTGCCTACTCAGACCCAGCTGGGCATTTTCTGCTGAAGGTGACACTATGCCTTAGGGGAATTAGAGGTTCAGCACCCTCCTGGCCTGAAACAAGTGTGCACCTGACATGATCCAGAAAACGACTGTAACCACTGGGGTGAAATGAAGCTTTGGGGAACATATTTCTCCTCCAACTTCTGAAGAACTGCTTCTGTGGGTAATGCAAGCCAAACCCATGGGGTCAAAAATGCAAGTGCCATAAGAAAGTGTGACTGTAACATAATGACATAGATTGTCTATGCATTTTATACGAAACATTTATTAGGTTAAAATAATAGAAATAATCCAGGGAACAAATCCTTAGTATTTTCCTGTTGAGCTGACAAGTTCTTATCACTGCTGATGCTTATTTTGGAATTCGACAAATGAAAAAAAAAAAACATGTTCTTAGACATGGAAAAGTTCAAGTGAGAAGTTACAGGAAACTTTAATGGTCATAAAATGTGCAGTCTTTCAAATTTGGCTGACAAAATCACTTCAGCTGACAGCTTCCATTATTAGGGATGTAATGGGTCTAAAAAGAGATAGGAAGCAAATTACAGGCTCTCTACAAATCAAACCCACCCATCACATTTCTGTAGTATGCAGCAGTCATCTCTGCAGGTCTCTGCCAGGCAGAGCCCGGGTTAAAAGGTGTGCTGCACCTGCAAGAGGCTGATGTGCGACATTTGTGAGACGAGTACAGTCAATTGCCAGAAGTATTTTGCGGGGACATGGAATTAAACTTGTAAACTTTTATCCTCAGTTCACAGTGTTTAAGAATGTATTTTTTGGACAACAGCACTTGGCACATATTTTTGAAGGGTTGCTCCATACCGTCCCTGTATAGAATTCTGCAGTTTACTTTGCTTGGCCAAGATATATTTGACATGACCTTTTCTGCTCACCTCCAGTTTTACTTTGAAAACCCCCTACTGGTAAGGCACAATTGTTGCTGGGGTGCCAGTGGGAAGGGAGCAGAAAGCAGCAGGAGGAGGCAGCTGGGCAGAGCTGGAGCAGGAACCCGAGGGTGGTTTATTCAGCGCCTGCTCCCCTCCCACGGAGGACACTGGGGACAGCAGGGGCTGGAAGATGCGTCAGCATCTGCTGCACAGATGTGAGGGTGTGAGTCCCCTCCTGACCTCTTCCTCCGCTCACTAGTGACAAAAAGGTTGTGACTGGGTTTGTGGCAATAATTCACTATTACCATCTGATTTAAAGTTGCTATTACAAACAGCATGCAGGGCTATTCCTGGGGCAGCCCTATTCAAAGTGGCACTTAACTGCACTGAGTGAATGTTGATGAATGCTCTTTAATTAAAGTGTTATATTAAAAAACACAGAACATCTGTGCCAAGGTGCTAAGTAATCTGTCTAAACAGATGTCTAATTTTAAGCTCAGTCATATTGCAGAAATATTATATTAAATTTTCAAATAGGAAATAGTTGCTGCTTTTCATATGTGCATCGTGTTTCTCCTTACTCAGTGTCAGTCTTTTCAGCTTGTCTTTGGTTTTATTTGAATTTCAGTGAGCTGTTCCCCTCCTTTGGGTTTCTAGTTAAGCAGCTGATAGGCTCTGTTGATAGAAGATAAAAAAACCTCCCATTTTCTTTTATGGTGATTTAACATCCTAGTATTTGTTATATTTAAAGTACTGGAAGCAAATATAGACAGAGACATGAACTTTTATGATAAATTTGATTTGCAGAAAACATTTGGGATTGCTTGTATTGCAAGCAATCTGTTTTAAAAAGACACCTTTAATTGAACAAACTGACCTTGCTAAACAGCTCTGCAGTGCACCACCAGTCTCTCGTTTTGGTAGGGATCCTGTGGGCACCAGCACGGCCTGACCACTGACCAAACTGCAACATAATCCTGAACTCCGCATCAGAGAGGCAACAGCCTGAGCTCTTCTCACAGGTGTCTTCTGCAAAACACTGAAAGATTTGATCCTGTATGAAATTATGTCAAAAAAAAAGAAACTTATTTCCAGGAAAGATTGAGCTGATATTCACAAGCCAGATTCACATATCAGCATTCCTTTGTTCTGTTTATTTTATAACCTTATCTTCAGAAAGGAAGTTATAGTCTGGTGTACCTGCTGCTCCTCCTGTCGCTAAAACCTTCCCAGCACATACCAGTCACTGAAAAATATGATCACACCTTTAGATAAAGACTTCTCTTTACCTTTAAGACTCTCCCTCTGTTTGCTCCAGCCTTGGTATCACAACTCGTCTTGGGGCAAAATGCCAGCTCCGGTAGACTTCTGTTGAAAGGTCAGAGCTCTGGAAATGGTCAACAGCTGCCTGGGCACCGGGGGAGCACAGTGTGCCCTGGGCAGCAGGGTGCGCTTGGCATGGTTTTGGTAAAAGTTTTCTGGGATAAAGCCCTCTGCTGAAAACAGCTTTGCTTAAGGTTTGTCACATTCTGATGCAGTTTTCCAGAAACCAGGAGAAATAAAAATGTGTTTTGATTATGCTTCCCCATGGCTGAAACTTACCCCAGCTAAAGCTTGTCACTCACTACAGGAAGAATAATATGAAGAAAACAAAACAAAACAAAACAAACCTAAACAAAACAAAAAAACACCATGGAAAAGAGGAAAAGGGAAGTTCTCTAAGCAGGGGAGCATCAGCCTGACTTGCAAACCTAGATGATAATGGGAGGCAGAGGTATCACAGTATGTTTGGGATTGGAAGGGACCTCAGAAAATCATCTAGTCCGATCCCCCTGCCAGAACAGGAACACCTAGATGAGGTCACACAGGAACATGTCCAGGTGGGTTTTGAATGTCTCCAGGGAAGGAGACTCCACAACCCCCCTGGGCAGCCTGTTCCAGTGCTCAGTCACCCTCACTGAGAAGAAGTTTCTTCTCAAATTTAAGTGGAACCTCTTGTGTTCCATCTTGATCCCATTACCCCTTGTCCTATCATTGTTTGCCACCGAGAAGAGCCTGGCTCCATCCTCATGGCACTCACTTTTTATATACTTGTAGACATTAATAAGGTTCCCCCTTAGTCTCCTCTTCTCCAAACTAAAGAGACCCAGCTCCCTCGGCCTTTCTTCATAAGGGAGATGCTCCACTCCCTTAATCACCTTTGTTGCCCTACGCTGGACCCTCTCCAGCAGTTCCCTGTCCTTCTGGAACTGAGGGGCCCAGAACTGGACACAATATTCCAGATGGGGTCTCACCAGGGCGGAGTAGAGGGGAAGGAGAACCTCTCTCGACCTACTAACCACCCCCCTTCTAATACACCTCAGGATGCCATTGGCCCTCTTGGCCACAAGGGCACAGTGCTGGCTCATGGTCATCCTGTTGTCCACCAGGACCCCCAGGTCCCTTTCCCCTACACTGCTCTCTAATAGGTCATTCCCCAGCCTATACTGGAACCTGGGGTTGTTCCTGCCCAGGTGCAAGACTCTCCACTTTCCCTTGTTAAATTTCATTAGGTTATTCCCCGCCCAACTCTCCAGCCTGTCCAGGTCCCGCTGGATGGCAGCACAGCCTTCTGGCGTGTCAGCCACTCCTCCCAGCTTGGTGTCGTCAGCAAACTTGCTGATAGTACACTCTATTCCCTCGTCTAAATCGTTAATGAATATATTGAATAATATTGGCCCCAGCACTGACCCCTGAGGCACTCCACTAGATACTGGCCTCAACTAGACTCCGCACCATTGACTACCACTCTCTGGCTTCTCTCCTTAAGCCAGTTTGTAATCCACCTCACTACTCTATTGTCTAGACCACACCTCCTCAACTTAGCAACTAGGATGCTATGGGAGACTGTGTCAAACGCTTTGCTGAAGTCAAGGTAGACCACTTCCACCACTCTGCCATCATCCATCCACCTTGTTACATTCTCATAAAAGGCTATGAGGTTGGTCAAGCATGACCTACCCTTGGTAAAGCCATGCTGACTGCCCCTATTAACCCTTTTATCCTTGATATGCCTTGAGATGGCACCAAGGACAAGCTGTTCCATTACTTTCCCAGGGACGGAGGTGAGGCTGACCGGTCTATAATTACCCGGGTCCTCCTTCTTGCCCTTTTTGAACACTGGAGTGACATTTGCTTTCCTCCAATCCTCGGGCACCTCTCCCGTTTCCCAAGTCTTGGCAAAGATGATGGAGAGTGGTCCAGCAATGACTTCAGCCAGCTCCGTCAGCACCCGCGGATGCATCCCATCTGGACCCATGGATTTATGGATGTCCAGACTACTTAATTGCTGCCTTACCCAGAGGTAACAAAAGACCTTTTGCCTGCTAGTTTTTATGTAAGATGAGTATATTTTTCCACAGGAAAGTGGGAATGACCCTGACACTCACCCCAAGGCAGTGGCTGCTGGAGCCATAATCAGAAAAAAAGTGTGGGGAAAATACGTTTCTTTTGTTCTGGGGGAAAAGTGATTCGGGAAGGTGAGAGGGGGAGGGCAGGGGGTGTAAAAAGAGGTGTAGTCTGTGTACAGTGGAAAATTCAGAAAATGTGCAGTTGTCAGAAAGGACAGAAATGGTGCACACAGATGACAACATGGATGGGACAGAGGAGCTGTGTGCAGTATGGGCAGAACCCTCTGTAGGTCAGGAGGGCAAATAAACACAGATGTGGGTAGAGAGAGAAGCTGGTGGAAAGCTGACTGAATCATAGGGAGAAGTGTGTGGGGGGAAGAGGCCAGTGGAATCGGGAAATTCAGAGAGGGCTGGAAGCTGGAAGGATTTGTGCCCTCCTGTCCTGATGGGCTGAGTGATCCCTGGGTCCTCTGTTTGGGTGGAAAGGTTCTCTTCTAGACTGCAGCTACTGCATATTTAGGATGCATTCTCCTCCTGCCTGAAAACTTTTCCCAGGTGAATTTTTAAATTTTTTCTCATGTTTGTCCCAGATTTCCTGGAATGTATCAACCTGATCAGAGTAATTCCTTAGGTACTCCAGCCCATGTGCTGTGTGTCTCCAAATCCTGATCAACTCCACTGCGGAGTGACTGCCAGCACTTTGAGGAAGCAGCAGCTGTGCTGTACATTAAATTTTCTGCGTGTACGGGAAATGCAGTCTGTCCCAGACCCGTCTGTACTCACTGTCTGTGAACAGTGGAGGTCACTATGAAGTTACTGTGGAGGCACCGCACAGCGTCTGCCAAGAAGTCTTGCATAAGGACTTTTTAAAGAGGTTGAGGTTTGCTTGTTTTAATAAGATCTTCCTAGTTTTTTTCTTGAGAGATGTAGAATTAACTCATGCTTCTGGCTGTCGATCAAGTAGGAAACATCGCCTCCTGGGAAAGAATTACTGAGGCATGCAGCAAAAAGCAGTGTGTCCAATTTAATTCTTTTCTCCTTTAAGTGCTCCTAGGCCATTTTCCTATGTTGCCTGAACATGGGGATTAGTTATGCTAGTGCCCCATTTCCTGCCCTCTATATAGTCATGCTCTGCGACCTGCCCCATAATACCAAAAAAGAAACCACTCCAAGGAAATAACTGCTGATCCAAGGAAATATCAGCTGAGCAGTTACAGCTCTCTGCACATGGCAGCAATAGAAGGGGGGAGGCAGAAGCTGGGGGAGCAGATGGTCTGGCAGGATGGGAGGACAGAGCCTGGCAATCAGCTGGGTGACATGTCCTGGAGGTCACCTGATTGCTGTCCTGGCTGGGCTGCTGGAGCCCTGGACCATGAGATCCAGGTGTAGCAGCTGCCTCTGATTTATGTCTGCAGTAGGGAAAGTGCTGGGCAGCAAGGAGCAAGTGTTCCTGCATGAATTGTTTCTAGAAGGCAAACGGCTTGATGGAATGAGAGGAAAGGAGATGAGCTAGAAAAGCTGTCACTTGATTTTATTGTGCCGTTGACACTGTGAGGATGTGGGGGTAGACAACCTGATGTATTGTGTTACGGCTCTACAGAGAGCAGCTTGAGCTTTCAACAGAACTCCTTAATCGATCCAAGTGCAAATGGAGACCCAGTTCCTTGGGCTGTGGTATTGCAAGCAGCAACACAAACAGGCAATCGTCTCTCTCCTTCCGTCTTAATGGTACAAGCTTATGGGGCCTCAAGGTCTGAATGGATCTTACGTCTTTGTGACTGTTCATCATCTGGTCTTTACGCTATGTCAACCTTTTTCATTTGAAGGATAATACATTTGTCATCATAAATTTATGGTAATTGCATACAATTCCTGCAAATGTACTTCTGCTCTTTCTGTGCTCTCCATAGATATTCATCCAGCCTTCTTCAAGTCTACCACAAGATATACCTCTGCTATTACTCCCTTCTACCTGATTACAGCTTGGCTGCTAGTGAACTGAGACTATTCCTTGTTTTCCATAAGGACAAAAGCAACAGAAGACACAGCAAATGCTATTTCAGTCTATTCCTTCAGTGTTTTGCAACTTAGCATTCATAATTCGCAGAACAGCAAGCTTTCCAGAGCAAGGATTTTCTTTTCTTCCTGGTTTGTGTAGTTTCTAACACAATGGAGTCCAAATTCTTGATGTGTGACGTATTATAGACCAACAAGTTACTGTACTTTTCTGGTAGTAAAGAGAACGAAGCAGACAAGAAGGAGATGAAAATTTATTTTAAAGGGCAGTGCAGAGGAAATGACTCAGAGCAACATTCTGTGGTCCAGTGCACCTGAGTTTGCAGGTAGTATAAATGATTTCTTACAGGTCTCTTTGTCTTCATGCACACAATGCAGGAGCAGCATACTAGAAAAAGAAAACATAGCCTTAGGTTAAGAAATGGCTAGCACAAAGAAAGAAAAGGTCTCTTATCCCAGCAAGAAAACTCTTCGGGGTTCTGCACGGATTTGTGCTTGGATCTTTGCCATTTCTTGCTTATGTGAATGGATCCAGACAAATATTCCAGTGTGAACCAGCTAAAATATTAAGACTGAAGTGTTTCAAGAGCAGAATAAGCTATTTGTGTATTAGCTGGAAAGGAGGAGATATATGGAACAAATGAAAATATTTTCTGGGACTGTGATGTAATGGAGTACAAGAGAGGAGGTAGATACCTTATTTAAGTAGACAGTCTTTGTCTCCTCTACTATTTGTATCCTTTTCTACTACTTATTTATCTGAGAAAGTAATTCAGGAATTCCCTGGAACAATGTAAGGAAAAAGTGATACTAATGGAAATCAAATGCTGATTGTATTTGCATAAATGAGTGGGCACAAAAGTTTATGCACAAATGTATGTAGATCACTTTGTATATCTCTGCTTTTCCTCTTGTTTATTAAGAAGTTATAATTTAAGCAGTGAAAAAGCATATGTCTAGTTGCATCCAGTTCTGCTGCCTTTTTTTTCTTTTTTCAAGTGGAGGCGATTCACCATGTGATTTCTGTTTTGCAGAAACGTGGTAAGTATTTGTGTAGCTCAAAGCCTTTCCTGGTACCTGGAAGTCATGTTTGTGCAACTGACAAGTCATAACACACTCATTTTTTATTCTTACTGGGTCCTGAGGATATTTAATCAACAGTGTAGTCTGAACAAGTCTAGAAAAACAGTGTTGTTAATTAAAATCTATTTCTATTACAAAGATTGAGACGTTTCCAGTCAACACAAGTAGAAGACTATTATATAGCTTGAGTATTTTCCTATTTGATTCTACTTCAAAAATATAAGTATTTTATTTAAAATACTAGAAATAATTTTTTTTTTTTCCAGCTGCTGTGGTAAATAAATCCCATCAAGCTATTAATAGTAAACAATCTTTTCAGTCTGCAGTTGTTTCTGTTTGAAAACTATCCACAAATCATCTTTACGTCTGAGAAATGTTTGTGTGAGGACATGTAGCATGTATGACAGCCCAAGGCTTCTTCCCCTGCTTTGGCTATTTGTTCCTCACTTTGTGTTATGGACTTTGTCAAGTCCTGCCAAATGGGATTGCTTCCGATCTCTGGTCAGCTGAAACTTAAGAAGGTGAAGGGAATCTGAGTATCATTAAATATAGCTGAGTAAGCAGGATGGACTCAAATACGTTTTTGAAGTCAGCAGGTTAGCTGCCCAAATACCTCAGTTAGCTAACTGTGTAACTCCACTTCCAACACTGTTCACGAGTGGTTCTATAGCCAATTTGACAACAGAGAAACAGACATTCTCGTGAAGCTATTTTAGAAAGCAAATATAACTATGAGTGAGCAAATTCAGGGAAAATGAATTTGATAATAAATGTGGAAATTAAAAAGGCCCTAAAGTGAGCTACAATGTATTTATTTTCCCAGCTGTATTATTCATTGTACTTTCTACTAACAAAGGTTCTTTTCTATATAAAATATACACCTGACTCATTGATATTAAACCATGTTCTTGCTGTTACCTTACTTCATCATCTGACTTGTTCTGTCTTCATCATGCATTGATGTTTGTTGGTCTCACCAGCTGCACAGTCTCATTCTGCATGGTGCCTGCACCAGCTGGGTGCCTGCCTGTTGTCTTGCATAACACAGCTCCCACTTGCTCCAGCCATCTATGTACACCACAAAACCAATAATTACAGTTACTGTGCTCTACTACGTGTGATATGTTTGAAAATGAAAAATTGTCATAGATCTGTGAATTTAAAATGAATTCTGAGTGTCTGTACAATGTAGTGATTTGTAGCAACTGAGTATCTGCCCTTTATACCTGAAACAAGGCTTTTGTTGGGAAGGAAATTGAGGATCTTTCTATTATAAATTGGTTATGCATGCTTCTATTTTTTTTATTGTGCTCATGTATGCAATGCTTGCAAAAATATTGCTTGATGCATTCAAAAGGTGATACCAGGCACTGATCCTAGGAGTAGGAACTTGTCTGCCATGGGGACATCTTGGTAATTAAACACCATTGGCAGCTGTGGGCAGGGGCAGAGCTGGTGCTTGCTCGGGACAGCAGCTGCTGGAGGCTGTTACACAGCTGTGCCCCCTGGCTCACTCTGCCTGTGGCAGGATGGGGAAAGTCATCAGTGGAAGCAGAGCTGCCACGTGAGGTGAAGGGTGCAGGTAGGCAGCCCAGCCCCATGGGAGTGCCCAGTCCTCTCCAACAGCAGCAAACCCACCAAACTTTGTACCTTCACCAGCTTCCCACAGTAGTTCTACCCTTTCCTGTGGTTGAAGCCCTGGTTCCCCAATCCTTGGAGTGGCAAAATTTAATTTTACTAATGCATCTGAGGATGCAAGCTGTCTCTGTATGCTGCAACTCCACGCTTATGATTAAAATCTCTTTTTCATCCTTCTCCAACACAGAACTGTTTCTGTTGATGACCTCACAACATTTTCTGCATGGCTTCTTTGGCCTGGAAAGCAGCACACTAGGGATTACTAAACTGCAGAGTATCCAGATTTTATCCAGCATTACAGATGATAAAAAAATCATGGAATTTTTACCGTTATGTGTGAAAATTGGTGATGTTGTACTTAACAAAAAATAATCAAGTGTCTTTCAATGAGTACGAACAGCTAGGTAGATAACCCCTTGAACTGTATAATGTAACCAATAAAAAAGTTAACACAGGACTGGATGTGAAAATAAGAATTAGCCAAGAGCTGATTAGATGATCATAACTATTTATTTTAGCTCATTTGACATATTTGTTTGGTTTACCCTGCCATAAAGATTGTTAGACTGCATATGCAAACAACTTTTCACTTTCCTGTTAAGGCTAATGGGGAAGAAACTTAATTAACTTCTACTTTGTTAATGTTTATGCATGATTGCGGTCTGTTATTAAAAGAGACAGACTTGATATAAAATCCAGATTCTAAATCAGGAGCCAGAGACAGACACCCTTAAAGGTCCATACTTGCTCAGAGCCAGCCTGGGCATTAAGCTGCTTTCTTATTCTTTCTCAAAGATAACTAGGCAGAGTAACTACACTAATTTTCAACACCTTGTTCTCTAAAGTATAGACACAACAATTCAGCATAAGTTGTTAAATTCCAAATTCTCTTAAAATAGATAAATGACTTGGCATCAAAAGAGGCCCATAAGACAAATAATTCAATACCATTTTATCATGCAGTTTTGAAAACCTTTGCACGACTGAGGGTTTAAGAGCTATATAGATGCTTCAGATGGTCTTGCAGAAATGTATGCAAACAAATTTCCATATTTAGTGGAGTGCTTAAACATCTGCATGAGGGTAATTCACTTTCTTGCAAGGTTCAGGTAGTTGATGGATGTAGAATGCTGACTGTGCCAGGCCTCCTTTTGATCCTCGTCATACTTCCATGGAAAGGATTTTGCCATCTCTCTTCAGAAGGTAGTGATAAATTCCTCTTGCTCTGAGGGACACCAAGATTTTGCTCAGTACAGGTGGCTGCAGCTGGCAGGGCTGTGTCACCCAGCCAGGGCCTGGAATGGGTGGCCCCCCACCTTGGCATCGACAACTACTTGGACAATGAAAAGTATCAAAATGCCTTTGAGATATCTGGGGGAGATTGCTGGTTTTAACTAGGTCTCAATTAAGCCAGTAATCACTTAGCAAATGATACAAAGACCCATCTGGAGGAAAAACCTGTAAATGAAAAAGAGAGAAGCATATTTAGCCTTAAAATTATCACTGAGTTTACTGACATCAGCATTGCCTCTCATCCTGTTTATGGCTTTGCAGTCTAGGAAAGAATAGTTGCTTGACTTCAGTTAGGTGTATATTGAATGCAATTACCTTGGTTGCTCAGCCCATCGGGCCTAAAAGAGATTTCAAATGACAGAGCATGGCATGGAGTATAGTTATTTTGCTGTCTAGTGTAACTGTTCTTGGACTTCACAATTCTGAACTAGTTATTCAAGCAATTTCTTAACTGGAAAGGGGCAGAATGAGAGGATATAGGAAGCTATAAATCATGCAGCACAAGCCCTGAGGGGTATAATTGTGTACTTAAAAACTTTTGGCCATATAACATCTTCCAACTGCTTTTACGTGTGCTATAGTTCATTGTATCCCCCCTGATGGATGTGATCCATCTCTGGAAATGATGTGTTGTGGCAGTTCTAAGGGAAGCTGACACACAAAATTCTCTTTCCCTAGGGAGATCTCAGCTGCCAGTGCTCTCCCAGAGCAAATGGGGAGGATGGGAGCGGCAACGGGAACCTTGGGAGAGCAGCTGCAGGTCCTGTGCATGTGGTTGAAGAGACCTTGGCAGATCTGGTCTCTCAGTTTTGTTTGGTGGGTTGAAGAACGCAGATGGAAGCTGGGAGGACCCGATAGCTTGAATGCCATGCAGATGTCTCAGGAATGTGTTCTTCCTCTCCCTGAATGAAGGCTTAAAGAAGAGTCTGGAAACCATCATTTAATCCCTCGTTGGCTGTGAGATTTCTGGGTGCCATTCATTTCAGCACGACAGAGAAAAAGCTAAGGGCTGACTTGTTTCCCAACCACACCCTGTGATGGTAAATTGATAAATGTGGGGTTTTCAGTATTGGAGATGAAGATGTAACTGCTAACCGGTAGCTTATGCTCAACAAAATCCATCCAAGAATGGAACCCAGATTTGTCCATCATTTGTTTCATCATTTCTTTGTTATTGTTTGAACACTGAAGGTAAACATTTAACCAATGAATGCTATGGGTTGCCTGCCACATTTTTTTAATAGATCTACACCATTTAAAAATATCTACACATTGTGAAGTGGTTGCTTATTCAAGGATATTCTATAGTCTTGTCCATAAGAAAAAAAGATTATTGCAGTGGTTCATTCTAGCCTTTTATTCTGGAATATTTTGTTGCTATTTAACATACGAAAGAAAAATTATTATGTATCAAACAAGAGTTTAATTTCCCACAATGTCTGCTTTCAGTCTAGTGGGAGGAAAAAGAGACAGGAAAAAGATACACAAATACCATGTGAACTAAAAATAGGATGTGCATAATGATTTTCAACTGGTAGAGATGTGGTTTGCCTAATTCCCACAGAACTGGGAAATAACATACATCAGCCATTCTCACAAGGTCAGTAGTCATAGGGTGTTTCATCCTTACTCTTCCCCCCTGAAATCCACCCAAGGAAACAACGCATAAGGGGTGAAAAACCAGAAAGTGTTTGCTGCTGCCTTGTGAGATTTGAAGTCGTTTCCAGCTCTTGAACACTCTTCTACACAGCTGATCTTTTCCTCTCTGCGTGACTGGGATTGTGCACATCTCAGTCCAAAATGGCAACACAGAGTCAGGATAATCTTTGCTCTGGTAGCTTCAAAACCCATGTGGCACCTACACATTGGTTCCAAACTTCTTTGTACCTCACTCTGTGACCTTAAGTGTAGTCTCTTATGCTTGTGTAGCTGGTTCATTTTCATTTTGCTATGGAGTGCCCCACCCCCTACCTATGGCACAACAATTCTGCTTTGAAATCTTAAAGCCTGTATAAATATTTCTGTGAGGGTTTTAACATGTGCTACCATGGTGCCCCGTCTCCAGTCACACCAGGATGCGGTTGTGTAGCAACAGCAGAGAAGCACAGGGCGAAACAGTCCCTTTCCAACATATTAGCTGCTTAACTAGCAAAGTACTTTCCTTTCATCTGACAAATGCAGAGTTATGGCACAGAAACATGAAGCAAATTGGTAAATACAAGAACTGGCTCTGGGTTTTCTAATTGTCAACCCAGGCCTTCAATCACATGTTGATCCAGCCAGTCTCTCTACTGGCTTTGAATTGTTCTTTGTTTAACACAAAGCCCCTTCTTCACTACTGTCTTTTTGATTTTTAAGTGGCTACTTTGTGCAGTAGTTGCTGCAGAGACCCTAATAGATAACGCTTCCTACAATGTCATCGACTGGTTTACTATCACTGCTCTTGTGTGACTTGGGAAAGGGTGAAAGATAAATAATGATGAGCATATGCAAAAGGACACTTATAAAACAAAATTTATTTCCGTCTGGTTTTTTTTTAAATATATATACATAAAAACTTTCTGAAATCAGCACTTTTGATCTAATGGTATATTAACTCAAAGTTATCTTTAATGTAAGACTTTAATTGATACTTGTAGTGTAGGAAGAGTGCTAATGTTCTTATTAGCAATTATACAAAAAGATCACTTAGCATAGTTATAAACTATTGCTTTGTAGGATTTAAAAGCAGTTTGCAACTCTTAAGGACCATGCTATATAGCTAATCTTTTCTGTTTGACTAGAAAATGTACTTCTATAGAAATATATGTAAATTTGACACATCAGGTCAGTTCTAAAAAAATAAAGAAAAAAGATTAGCAGTAAGTAAATTGAATGAATTATGTACTTACTGCAAAGAACACTGGTATTTCCTAATCCCTTCTAAGGCTTTTTCTCTGTATGCAAGATTATGGATATTTTTCCTGAACATAATGATACGTTTTCAAGAGTCCCTAAAGGCTGATGCCTGAATCTTCTCACCTTTTAGAAAGAGGAATTATTTTTTTAAACTATGGGGCGTTATTAACACTTTCAAACTGGTTCAGAAAGAGACTAGATTGTTATACCCTGCCAGAGGAGAGTCAACATTTCTGAGAACAAAACCTACCTCCAAAGAAAACTAGGAGTCTTGTGTGGGGTCAGTGTCTTTGCAAATCACCCCAGAATGTGTTTAGGTTGCTGGAATTTTGGCTGGTAATTACAGCTAACTGAAACTCTTCCTATAGAAATTTACTTTACATTCACTTTCTTACGGGTCAAACACTGATGAACATGGGTTTTTCCAAAGCTCAGCAGTGCTGTTATAAAAGATGGACAAACCGTTGTGGTTTATTCTAGACTTTCAGTTAAACTCTTGATGTTATCTTAATGAAACATTGGATATCTCTGGCATTTTCTTCATTAAGTACAAGTTTCATTGTTATTAAATATGTTGGCTCCTAAAACATTTCAATGAATACCCAAGTACTGTTGAGGGCCCCAAAAGTGAACACAGCATTTGAGGTATGACCTCACAATGATCCTAATAACTTATGATTCACATATGAGTCTAATAATAACAACACTCTGAAGCAGCCTGAGATTTGAAGTTGGAAAACCTTATGGAAATGTCAAATACAGTTATAATTCAAGCACTGGAAAACAGTTTCATAAAGAAAATGAAACTTCATATTGCTATAAAATAGTGTCGACAAACTAATTTTTTTGATAGTTTGTTTCCTGCTTATAAACTTCTTCCAATACCAATAAAGAAATAACCAAATTGAGCTGTAGAGAACCCTGAATTCTTCTCTGGACTTTTCATCTCTCTGGCTTACTAAAACAGTGCTAGATTCAGGATCAGTTGTTTCAGGAAAGCCTCTGTCATCATAAATATTTTGTTAATTAAAACAACAGATAATTTCATATGCATTGATAATTCTCACAATAATATGTAAATAGTAGATAATTTAAAATGCATACTAGTAGATAATTATTGATTTCCTCTAACACTGTGCAATCAATAAAACAGAGTTATTCTTTTAAAGTGCTGCAATTAACCTTTGGATTTCCACCAACACTATAGTTCAGCAGTAGAGTGAAACATGAACCATTTACAAACCTATGTGTGACAGTCCCTTGGTTCAGGAAGTTCCATAAAAGATCATTTTCTTCAGAAGGTGAGATTACACTCGCCTAACAAGTTTTATATTGCATAGATGATCATGTTTCAGCTTCATATCCTGAGGATTATATCTTGATGTTATTCCCAGGAACCGAAAGGATCTTCAATATGGTATTTTGTGAGTGTAAATGACTCAGAAATAGTTTTCTTCCAGAATTGCAGGAAAGAAGGCAAACTGGCATGTTAGTCCAGACAATGGGTGGCCTCTGACAAGAGCTGTCTGGCTTGCAGGGGGAGCATGACATGACTAGGATTTACAGTCCTCTGTTCCTGGGCAATTTTGGGAGCCCTAGCAAAGCACTGTTGGTTCAGTTCACACTTTATTTGTTCATGTGATTTATTTTCCAGATATGACTGAGAAAAAAAGGAGATGCTCTAGTCTTGCTTCCTTCATAGCCACCTCTCCTCTCACAGAATCATAGAATCACTTAGGTTAGAAAAGAGCCTCAGGATCATTGAGTCCAACCATTAACCCAACACTGCCAAGCCCACCACTAAACTGTGTCCCTGAGGGTCATGTTTACATGTCTTTTAAATACCTCCAGGTATGGTGACTCAACCACTTCTCTGGGCAGCCTGTTTCAACTTGACAACCCTTTCCGTAAATAAAGTTTTCCTAATATCCAATATCCTAATACCTGCCCTGGCACAACCTGAGGCCATTTCCTCTCGAATCACTTGTTACATGGGAAAAGAGACCAACACCCATCTCTCTACAGCCTCCTTTCACATAGTTGTAGAAACTGATAAGGTCTCCCCTCAGCCTCCTTTTCTTCAGGCTAAACAACCCCAGTTCCATCAGCTGCTCCTCATAAGACTTGTTCTCCAGAACCCTTCACCAGCTTCATTATCCGTCTTTGGATGCACTCCAGGATAAGGGAGAAGCTTCATCCCTCCCCATGGGGTCTGCGAGTACCGTCTCACAGCTGCGCTCCCTGTTTACTGCATTCCTCCCTATCACACAAACAGCCTGCCCTCTGTCTCAGAGATAAAATCATTCCAGGTGCCAAGCTGATAAACTCTGTGCTGGCCTTTTGTACCTACTGACAATGGAGGATGTGCTTGACGTTGCTGTTGTATTAGACACACATTCTAAGCATGTCCCTGAATAATGGTCAGAAACAGCATTCATCAGTTCATATGGTACAGACAGAAAAAATGTTGCCGGACTGGAGACAGGAACTTACAACTTTACCCAAAATGGCCCTAAGTAATCATTTCCATCATTGCCATTTATGGCCTTAGTTAAACATAAATAGTCACATTTGCTATTGGCCTTTTGAAGCATCAAAATCTGCCAAACTTGTGTGCTATGGGCAGATCTATGTTGTGGCTTTTTAGGTGAACCTGAGAACCTCAGCTGAGAACAGTTGAGTCAAAATGAGTTTCATGTGCGAAGTATTTTGACACCTCTATTCAGGTGCTGGCTTTTGGTGGGCTTTCATAGTAAGCAGAAAAGTTTCTTTCTAATTCTGTCCCAGAAGGGCTTGCTGCCTTGTGCAGCAAAGGCAGAGCTGGATTAATAGGCAAACAAAATTCCTTTCAGCAATGTGGATGTAGGGATGGGCCATAAGAAAGCTTTATTGTCAGGCTCATATTTCTGCGCATAGTGTAGGAATAGCCAAAGTGGTATTTCTACTCAAAACCATGAAGCTATGATGATAATTTTTCAAATAGCACTATTTCATTTTTTTAAAGAAGAAAGCTAAAAAAGGCCCTGTCTGAATACTAAGCTAAAAGAAATACTAAGCTAAAAAATGCCTTGTCTGATCAGAATACTTCTGATCTAAATTAAAGTCTTTGGAACAACATCAAAACTTTTTATCTGAAGTCAGTTCAACCTTTAAGTGTTATGGATGGTTTCAAAGATTTATGCAAATATTTTGTGGCCTTCCTTTCCTCTATGGCCTGAGCTTACTGCGTCTACAGCTCTCTTATGATGCACTATGGCATACTGTCATGGCAATCATGCACTGCAGGAAAGGCTGCCTAGCCCTTAGGCAGGAGGAAGGGCTAGAATGGCAGATCCCAAGAGGAACTTCAACATCACAGGCTGCTGCAGCTTCATGTGGTCTTCAATCAACCTTCCTTCAGTAGGTTTTAATGCAAGAGAATTCAATATGTTGATATGAAAATGCAGAAATGTCTCTTTCTGATTTGGGAAAAAACAAGGGTTTTTTTCCAAAACATTTCAAACAATTTCTCAGAATATTTTTGTCTTTAAGCTGTTCATAGAAGAAAAGTAACATTGAAATATTTGAGCTTAGAAAACATTTGAATGAATGGTCATGGTAGCCTCAGTTAGTCCAAAGAGGATGAAATGCTCTGGAAGACAAATAGAGAAAGAGGAATTCCAGAAGGACAGAGACGGCACCATTAAATGTTGGATACACAAACTGGATCAGGCATTTATGTGAATGACAGCGAACTGCTGGTCATGTGCAGCAGAGCTGGTGAGACTGGGTGACTGAAATCATCTTTGCTTAGCCTTTAGTCTAGGATGTGCTACCACTTTTTTCCTCTGTGTGGTTGTACATCCATAAATCCTCCTTTGATACCTGTACTAGGCTATGATTTTATTTAGCTGAGTCTCTTGAGAAATTTGTTTAATTATTATTTTATTTTGGTGACCAAAGCATCCATTGAAAGTAGCTGGTTAAGGTTTATCACAATTTTGACTGTGGGAAACTGCATGGATGGACCATTATCAAAGAAATACTTTTACTTTTGGCTTATCATGGAAACAAAATCATACTGCCTTTGTGAAAGCATATACAGATGTGGGTTCCCTTCTCAATAACTGTTGAGCTTATTGTCCTTGTGGAAATCAGCCCTCAGAGGTAATTACACTGTGAAAGTAGGTGACTTGTTAGAGGAAGGAGATAACATACATTTCCTCAGGAAAAGATGTTGGGTGAGCTCACCCCCTTTTAGACACTAGGTAATCAACAGCAGAGGATGATACACAAATGGGCTGGCCATAGAAGTTTCAGATGACCTTGCACCTTTCTAGACAAGTAGAACAGAAGAGACAAGCTATAGAAACCAGGCACCATCAATTACAGTGCCTGTAGTGTTTCAAGAGAGGGTTTCTTTTCCCCTCTTTCTGATGCTACCATGGTACTCATTCATTCATTCAAAGAGTCCAGTTCTGACCCTGAATTAAGGAGATGACAGAGAAAAGTCTTTGTGAGATATTTGTGTTCCCACAGTTCTTCGAAGCTTCCAGACACCTTGCAGCAGTTCTAGCTGGAAAGTGTAAAGAGAAGAAAAGTAACTAAGAATACATGTTAAGTATAACTAATCTATTTGTCTCCACTCTGCCACGTAGCTATCTCAATACATGATCAAGGGATGCTCTGGTCTCGGTTTATGTCACAGTGCTATGCTTGGAGCAGGGTTGCTACAGAAAGAAGAGTTGATACTGGATAGGATGAGGTTTATGAACTCTGCTTTTTTTCCTTCTTGTTTTGACAGCCTGCTGTCAAGTAGGTCTTCTGAGGAAAAAGAGATGCGGCTTTTAGATAGGATTTCTAGGGCAGACTGGTATTAAATAGAAGGAGCTAAAATACTTGCATTTCATAAAGTTTGGCGTTCATACTCCATGACAGTTTGATTTAAAACGTAGCTTTGTTTCAGAACTGGAAGACATTTCAGAGTATTTATTAATACAAAGACCAGGGAGTGGAAGTCCCAGAAGGACCAAAATCCTTTCTTTAGGAACAATGCTATGCCATAAAAACTGTGCTAATTAAATTTACATATTCTGCAAAGAGAGCTGAAATAACAAATTACTAAGCAATGGGTGTTGCTGAGTCAAATGTCACTTTGATTTTAGTGTAAATGTTCAGCTAAAAGCTTTTGCGTGAGATTTAGATCTTTAAGAGTCATGTTTTATGCAGCTTCTAGGGGGGCAAAAATTCAGAGATTGTAAGATTAGCAAAGGTGATTTGTACTCATCTCCATCTGAAAACCACTAACATTGAAAGTTAGTCCCCATCTATACTGTGAACTGACCCTAATACCCATCCAAAATAAACACTAAATCGATGAGGAGGTTCAAATCAAAATTCAGATGCCATAGCTTATGTGTAATGTCTAAACTTTTCCTTCCATAGCTGGCAATGTCTTAGATTTATCTCTATTATACTGCTGTCAGTGCTCATTGGTTTTGCACACTCCAGCTCGATGGTCCATTTAATTACCATTAATCTGTTTTGAATATACAGCCTGCATAGGTAAGATGTGTACACTGCAGTAGCCAGTTTCTTGTAAAGTACTATCTTTATACAATTAATTGTTGATAGCCTACTCCTCATTTTCAGATCAGCTCCTTATAAAATTCCTGTAGTGTGGCAATTCTTATTGTAACTCTTTTTTTTTCCTAAATGCAAGGTCATTGGCAAAGTTGTTGGTGTAATTTCTTATTGTGAAGGTTGGCTTCTAACACCAGTCTAGTAACTGGACTATACAGCTGGTTCTTGAAGAAAGGCCTTTGCATCATTTGCCATCTGGTTATTTGGAAGTTTATAGAAAATGAATTTGGTGTCATTCCCCAGATGTCCAGCCTCTTTTGCCATTTTTGTTAATTGGCCCAATTTGCTGGCCAGCTCCAAAGAAGGGACAAAATATTAATAGATTTTAGAAATCAAATTCCTCCGTCTTTCAGAGAAATGACTGAAAGGTTGGCAGGATGGAGCAGGAGAGCTGTCACTCTCATAATTTACTTTCCAAGAGAATTTCTTCTTGCAGTAGCCAAGGAATCTGTAGAAAATCTGAATTAGATTTTTTGGTCATATTTAAAGAAAAGTTTTCATTCCCATAGCTGATGGTGTCTATTAGAGCAATGGAAATGCACATTCAAGGTGAGCAAGCAATATTAGCCAAGCTGAAAATTATTGTAATGTGTCACAGAGGAGTAGCTGATTATGATTTTTTTTGGTCCTATTATCGAGGTCAAGAAGGAAGAACAAAAGATTTATTCCAAGTTTTTCATGTATGTCTGGAATAAAAAATTGTTATGTAGGAAGAACAGGAGTTGACTACCTTCTCAATGTAAGTATCAAACTACAGAACTGCACTATCTAATTTAAATCATTCTTTAGGAAGCAGTGAATATAATGACTCAGAATTGTGGAAGGTGAACTTACTGACTGTAAAGAACATTAATATTAGAAATATGAAAAGATTTGTGGTATGCCTACCTCTTATGAAAGCTAATCTCTCAAGTCACTGGGGTAAAAAAAATGATACCAAGTTTGTGATTTCTAGTTGATTAACCATGGCCCAAGAATTTTGCTAGGAGGTGAACTTGAGACATGGGAAATTCAATGCTGCTTACATGTCAGACCATATCATTACAGTGGTAATCATGGGAGGCATGCACACTCCCAGAACTCGATACAAGAGAGAACTAAATACCCACCTCATCAAAGCTGGAACTTCACTTCAGCAAGTACAAGAAGTAAATAATTAGCTTTGCCTCGGGAGCTGATTTCTGTTTTTTTAAAATAGGATTTACTAGGCAGACCTGTGATCCACATCTTAATCACTGCTTCTTAGAAAAACTGATTATTAAATGCAGGCCTGTGATCCATATGGTAATCACTTGCAAAATTGTGGAGGGTATTCAAGGCAAACGGTCTAATGTCAGGTCTAGATATAACATCTTTTGGTATTTCACTGTCATTTTTTGGTTTATGTGGGCAAAGACTCCAGTGATACGCAGGAAATGTTTACCTCACAGAGGCAAAAGGATGCTGGGACAGGAATTGGCAGGGCTTATTTGGAGAGCTCTAAACTAGACTCCAAGGGGGATGGGATTGTAGCTGGGTTTGCATCAGTGGGGCAGCGTTCTAGAGTTGATGAAGGCTGGGAGGCCTCCCATACCCCTAGGGTGAAATCAGAGTGCTCAGCTCGCTCTCTGAAATGCATGTACACCAATGCACGCAGCATGGGGAATAAGCAGGAGTAGTTAGAAACCTGTGTTCGGGCAGGAGATTATGACCTAGTGGCAATTACAGAGACATGGTGGGACAGCACACATGACTGGAATGTGGTCATGGATGGCTATGTCCTTTTCAGGAAAGACAGGCCAGCCAGGTGTGGTGGCAGAGTTGCTCTTCACATGAGAGAGCAACTACAATGTATTGAGTATTGTCCAGGCACGGATGAGGAGTGAGTTGAGAGTCTGTGGGTGAGAATTAAGGGGCAGGCTGGCAGGGGAGATACTGTTGTGGGTGTCTATTACAGGCCACCAGATCAGGCTGAGGAAGTTGATGAGGCCTTCTACAGACAGCTGAGAGTGGCCTCACAGTCACTGGCCGTGGTTGTTGGGGGGGATTTTAACTTCCCTGACGTTTGCTGGAAGGACTACTCGGCCGGCCAGCCAGTCTAAGAGGTTCCTCCAGTGCCTTGATGATAACTTTCTGATACAGTGGGTGGAGGAGCCAACTAGGAGAGGAGCACTGCTGGACCTAATCCTCAATAACAAGGAGGGTCTGGTTGAAGCAGTAGAGGTTGAGGGCTGCCTTGGTTGCAGTGACCACGAGATGGTGGAGTTCAGGATCTTGTGTGGCAGGAATAGAATAGCAAGCAGAATTGCAACCCTGGACTTCAGCAGGGCAAACTTTGGCCTTTTCAAGCAATTGCTAGAGGAAATCCCATGGGCAAGGCTGCTTGAAGGTAAAGGGGCCCAAGATAGTTGGTTAGTGTTCAGGGACTGCTTCTAGCGGGCACAATGTCAGAGCGTCCTGACACATAGGAAGTCAAGGAAGGGAGCCAGGAGACCTGCGTGGTTAAACAGGGAGCTGCTGGGTAAGCTCAAGTGGAAGAGGAGAGTTTATAGATCATGGAAGGAGGGGATGGCCACTGGGGAGAATATAAGGCTGTTGTCAGAGGGTGTAGGGAGGCAACTAGGAAAGCTAAGGCCTCCTTAGAATTAAACCTGGTGAGAGGGGTCAAGGACAACGGAAAGAGCTTTTTCAAATATGTGGCAGATAAAACTAACATCAGAGGCAATGTAGGCCCACTGATGAATGAGGTGGGTGCCCTGGTGACAGAAGATACAGAGAAGGCAGAGTTACTGAATGCCTTCTTTGTGTCTGTCTACTCTGCCGGAGGCTGTCCTGAGGAGCTCTGTACCCTTGAGGCCCCAGAGGAAGTTGGGACAATGGAAGAGTTTGCCTCGGTTGATGAGAACTGGGTTAGGGAGCAATTAGGCAATCTGGACATCCATAAATCCATGGGTCTGGGTGGGATGCACCAGCGGGTGTTGAGGGACCTGGCTGAGGTCATTGCTGGACCACTCTCCATCATCTTTGCCAAGTCTTGGGAGATGGGAGAGGTGCCTGAGGACTGGAAGAAAGCAAATGTCACTCCAGTCTTCAAAAATAGCAAGAAGGAGGACCCGGGTAACTATAGCCGGTCAGCTTCACCTCCATCCCTGGGAAACTGATGGAATGACTTATCCTTGGTGCCATCTCAAGGCATATCAGGGATAAGAGGGTCATTAGGTACAGTCAACATGGCTTCACCAAGGAGAAGTTGTGCTTGACCAAACTCATTGACTTTTATGAGGACACAATGAGGTGGATAGATGATGGTAGGGTGGTGGACGTGGTCTACCTTGACTTCAGTAAGGCATTTGACACAGTCTCCCACAGCATCCTTACTGCTAAACTGAGGGAGTGTGGTCTGGACAATCGGGAAGTGAGGTGAACTGTGAACTGGCTGAAGGAAAGAAGCCAGAGAGTCGTGGTCAATGGGCCAGAATCCAGTTGGAGGCCTGTATCTAGTAGAGTGCCTCAAGGATCAGTACTGAGACTGGTATTATTCAATATATTAATCACTTATTTGGATGAGGGAATAGAGTGCACTATCAGCAAGTTTGCTGATGACACCAAGCTGGGAGGAGTGACTGACATGCCAGAAGGCTGTGCTGCCATCCAGAGACCTGGACAGGCTGGAGAGTTGGGCAGGGAATAACCTAATGAAATACAACAAGGGCAAGTGTAGAGTCCTGCATCTGGGTAGGAACAACCCCAGCTTCCATTATAAATTGAGGAATGACCTATTAGAGAGCAGTGTAGGGGAAAGGGACCTGGGGGTCCTGGTGGACAACAGGATGACCATGAGCCAGCACTGTGCCCTTGTGGCCAAGAAGGCCAATGGCATCTTGGGGTGTATTAGAAGGGGGGTGGTTAGTAGGTCGAGAGAGGTTCTCCTTCCCCTCTACTCCACCCTGGTGAGACCCCATCTGGAATATTGTGTCCAGTTCTGGGCCCCTCAGTTCCAGAAGGACAGGGAACTGCTGGAGAGAGTCCAGCGCAGGGCAACAAAGGTGATTAAGGGAGTGGAGCATCTCCCTTATGAGGAAAGGCTGAGGGAGCTGGGTCTCTTTAGCTTGGAGGAGACTGAGGGGTGACCTTATTAATGTTTACAAATATGGAAAGGGTGAGTGTCATGAGGATGGAGCCAGGCTCTTCTCGGTGACAACCAATGATAGGACAAGGGGCAATGGGTTCGAATTAGAACACAAGAGGTTCCACTTAAATATGAGAAGAAACTTCTTCTCAGTAAGAACACTGGAATAGGCTGCCCAGGGGGGTTGTGGAGTCTCCTACTCTGGAGGCATTTGAAACCCACCTGGACATGTTCCTGTGTAACCTCATCCAGGTGTTCCTGCTCTGGCAGGGGGATTGGACTAGATGATCTTTTGAGGTCCCTTCCAATCCCTAACATTCTGTGATTCTGTGATTCTGTGAAAGATGAAGTTAAAAGAGGAAAAAAATAAAGCAGATGAACAAGTGCTACGCTCCTTAATTATGTTCTGGAGAATGATAGCAGCCATGTGAGTAAAAATACTTTTTTGCTGGTGTAAGCGAGGTTGTGGATATCCATCTTACATCTGGACTGTACCCACTGGAGATATTATTGCACCCAGACTGCTCTTTGTTTTCCTGCCCCTGTCAACAGCCCCACAGGTGAAAATAATCATGCCACCACTTCTGATCCAACTGGATGTCCTGAAACTGGAGCCCTGGATGGACTGAATCCACTGGCCACACTGGGAGCAAATGGAGAAGGGAAGTGTCCCCTGATTTTCTGACCTGCAGAATGGGGATGGAGACAGCTCCCAGAGAAGAGCGGGCAACAAAGAGCTGGGAGAGCGATAGCGCACTCAGCCTGCAGGGCTGATGTGTAAAAATGTCAAAAGCTTATTTCAGGACGGTGTGCTGCTATGGTTGTTCCTATATAACAGGAAGGTTTTTTCTAGAGGAAACAGGTCTAAAATATTCCATAGACAGTAGCACAAAAGTACGTGTTCAAAAAGCCTGCATGTAATGAATATGCAAGAGGTTGTGCAGACACATTTAACTTTGGCTGTTTTTGCAGTCTCTATGCATTCTGAAGATAGCTTTTATATGGAATGTGTATATATCACGTACTTAACATAATCCAATGCTTTTTCTATATGAAAGAGCATAAAATATCTTGACTTCCTGTGATGAAAAATAGCAAAAAAATCTCAAAACTAATGTACTTGAATTGACTGATATAAAATGGAGGCTTTTTTTAAAAGGCTCTGAACATTTTCAGGAGTAGAGACACTTTAATTCACACTCTGTGCTTAACTAATGGCAGCTGTATTCTCCAAAATTGTACACTTGGTCCTGTCCTCCCACATGCTCTAACAGTGAACCAACGAAAGCTCTCAGGGGTTTAAAAATACTCTTACTGAGCTCAGGGCAAAGGAGACTTTTACACTGATGATATGCTACATGCCTTTTGTAAATCAGTTTATCAAACCCAAGATAAAGCTGAAAATTTAGAGATAAATTTTTAACTCTAATTATGCATGTGGTAATTATTAATAAACTGATGGACAGCAGCTGAGTATTCATTAGGTACTGAGTAGTCCTGCAACTGTCTCATTTATGTTGCTTTTAACATTTAGATATCAAAATAAATCATTAAAACAGCTATTGGCATTTTTAATTAATGATAAATCTGGATGATTTTGACAGAGCCTTAATCTTCTGGAGAACTGATACTTCTTATTATCACTGATGCTAATTGACTGAGACAGTGAGAAGTTTCACTGACCACAGTTTTATTTACACAATTAAGTTTAAGTAGCCAGGTATGAAAATAGGGTGCCTAATTTTTTGACAGTGTCATGTCTACGACAGCATACTGCTCAAAAGACAGACATTTTAAAAAATGTTGTTCACAGTTGGTACAAATGGTCATAACAAAGAGAGAGGAAGAAATCGCCCCTTTTCTAGAGGGAGCATCTATGCAGAAATTATATTTATCAGCTGTACTTACTGTGTAAGGACATATGTACTGGCACATGCTGGCTTATAGTCATGGTACCAAAAATTCCAAGAAACTAGCTTGCAATACCACCAGAAAAAATATGCCAAAGGCTAAAAAAAAAATACAAAACAATCTATTTTGCTGGTTGTATTTTAGATTTCCCAAGGGTTTCCCCCTCCATGTGGATGCATGGCACAGTTCCCAGCTGTATAGCAGCCCCTTGCCACTGTGTGACCCTTTGTGCCACAAACAGCTGGTGACCATGTCACAGGCAGATTCTGCCTTTGGGGTGCCTAATCAGCTCATCCTTCCTTCATGTTCATAGATGTGCTGTGACTATGCAAGGAATGCACAGTCAGTTTATCGCTTTTATCACTTGGAACATCCATGAAAATGTTAGATCAGGTTGACTAGTTTTTGACTATTGATCTGCATTTAGCTCAAGAGGAGTTCAAGCACAGTGCCTGCACCACAGCCACATCATACAACCAGAAGCAGGGCTGTGGCACTGCCCAGTGCTGTTGGATAGTCCATGTGCCAGATTGGGGTCATTCTTGGGACAGTGGTACATCCATTCTCAGTTTGTAGCTGGATCACTGTCGTTTTCCTCTTTGTTAACCACTGCATTCAACTCTTGGTCTTTTAGCCAAGGGAAAATTTTGATAGACGGTTCTTAGGATCAGGATTAGGATCAGGATCTGTGCTGCCAAACACAGAGGATATGTCCTTTTTGCTGTGTAACAGCCACTAAGAGAAGCATCAGCCCAATGTCACTTTGTGACAACAAAGTACAGTAGGGCCAACAATTTTGTCATCAAAGGGCTTTCATATGTCAGATGTTCACCCAGAAGATGTTGAGGGCTGGACTAGAGCACAAGTCTGGCAAAACCCAGACATTTGGTAGCCTAGCTCACAGACAAGAGTGTCCCAGTTTAGCCTTTGATTCTAGTGTAGTATTGCAGCTTGCCAAGTGTTATGGGAAACAAAACCAGTCACTCTTTATGAGGTGTCTCTTGGTGCCAAATGTGTCCTCACAGCTGCAAGCAGCAGCTTTCCTCTGGCACCTTGACCCCATATGTTGGAGGTGCAGCTGAAGGGGAGACACCTCTACATGTGTAAGTGCATGATGCAGAACTAACTGTGGAGTTTCAACTCTTTTTGAGCCTGAGTCTGCAATTTTGATCCCTGTAAGCATGGGAGTCCAGTTCCCCACTTGTGTTGCTATTCTGTCTCCATGCCTATGAAATGCTGCTGGCTGCTGAAATCAGAGGAGTTGCGTTTGAAAACAGGTGTGGTCCGTGGTGAATCTAAAATGGTTTTTAACTGTAAGAAATCAATAGAAATGAGCTGGAAAAAAAGGGACATTGGACTAAGCAAGAGAATGCGAAAAGTAGGTAGAAATCCACGGCAGGAAGCTAGGAAAAAGAAAAAAGAAAAAAAAAAAAAAAAGGAAAAAAAAAAGAGGCAGAAAGAAAGAAAAAGCCTGGGAAAAATTAGGGAGGAAGAAAGAGGATGGAAAGGATGGAAACAAAAGTATCACTGCTGAAAGAGAAAAATGCAGCAAAAGTGAACTCACAGACATTGGCAACACAGTGGAAAAAAAGGAGAAATACAGAAAAAGAGGGAAATGAATAATGTATTGCTCCATTTGCACTTCAGTTCTGGAGTGGATTTTGGAGTTATTACAGCAATCTTACAGTTTTCCATCTGAATTGGAATCAAGCCCTCACTTCACCCTTCACATCCTATTAGGCAGTTCTTAGATCATAACTTATTTATAGGTGCTTATAATCTCCCATCCTGGCTATGGTAGCTTTGCTACAGCTTGACCTTCTTGAGCCTTAAATGTCTTCCCTCTGGCACAGACCAGACGCAGCCACCTCCACATCTGTCTGAAACCGGCCTCCCTTTTCAATCTCTTGCCCTGAGTTTCCTTTTCTCTACTAGAACCTTTCTAACAAAATCTGTTTACCTTACACCTTTTTGCATCATCCCATTGATTGTGTTTGTGAGGCAGGCTTCCATGTACAATGCTTGTCACATCGTGTATCATGTTGCCCTTTACGCCTCAGATCTCTTCTGAATACTCCCTTCTTCTATGAGTCAAGAAAATACAAACTGATATCATCAAAATGTGTTTTACAGAGTAGAAACTACATTTTAGTCTAGAAAATTTTCCTGCCAAGTTCAGTCACCAAGATGTAGCCTATTGTAAGATGCATCATTTCAAATCCTATTTGTGAATTTTATGCGCTTTGGGACAAATTTTGCATTTTCTCTTGTGGTTGGAAAACACCTACCATATGGGTACAAGTAAACCACTTCAGAAAGTGCTGAAAGTCTTCATGAGTAATGGCAACAATAAGCAAGACCTGACTTGCAGCCTGGCTCACTAAGCTTTTGCTTTAGGCTACTGGATTCTCTGAATCTCTCCAATAAAAGGAAATGGAGAAGCAGCACAAAGGTCATCTCATTTACAACTGGATGAGTTTTGAGAATGAGAAGAGAAAGCTTGACTGCTCACCTCTTATCCATCTCTTGCCCCCCTTTGGCCCTTCCACTGCCTTAACCTCTCCCTCCAGCACAGAGGGATCTAACTTGTTGTACACTTCATTATTTCATTGCTTGATGTAAAGGAAAGGCTTTGACACCTTCATCTGCATGTGCTGTATAATGCAGGGAATTAGCAACAGGTGATATACTGATATACCCTGTCATGAAATATTACACGGAGGCACCCCGAGGTTAATTTAAGGGACAGCAGAGTCCAAAACAACCTTTATTAAACCAGTGGAAAACAGGGTTTTAGCACTCCACAAGTGACTTAAATACAGGTTCAGATATCAGTTGAGGAAATAATTTGAAGGGGCAGCAACTGTTACAACCGGCGGTCCACAGTGTGCATGCACGTGGCTGCACCAAAAAAATGCCGGAGTCGGCCCTGGGTCCCGGGGAAGCACACACTTGCCAAACACGGTGCAGGATTCTTTTTTAAAAGAGATGCACGCACTCGTAGTGAGTACGGGAAGTGTACACTCGCGATTCCGCGAGGGTAAATTTATAATACACTCGCAATTGTGCGAGGAAATAATTTACTTACACGTGCCAGTGTGCACGGAATCCTACACGTGCTTATTTGGAAGCACGGGAGGAAAATACACTCGCGGTTGTGCGAGGGGCTCTCAGTGGCCACTCGCGACTGTGCGAGGATTAAAGTACCCGTGCAAATGTGCATGGGAAATACATGTGCAAACGTGCACGGAAAGTGGGTGCCCCTGAAGCCTCCAAAACATCCCCCACACTGGCCGCAGGCACCCAGCGGCTCAGTGGCGCCTCGGCACTCCTTTCTCCTAATGGGCCTGGCCAGGGTGCTCTGGGGCCAAACAAAAGAAGCTGTTAGCCTCAAGTACCAGAGAAAGAGGGAGATGCGCCCACTCCTTCCAAACTGAAGGGGGGGAAGGGGAAAGAGGGGGGTTGCATTCCACCACATACCCTCTCTAATGCTGGAGAAGGGACCATCAGTGCAACAGTTCACTGTTTTGGCAACTAGCAGATTCCTGTGTCCTAATATCTTTGGTGAGCCAAAACAGTCCTCACCAGAAACAATTTGCCTCACCAGCTGTGCGTCTGTTCACAGAGAAGACGTCAGGTCCTGTCCGTTGCACTCTTCACCAAGAGAGGAACAGCTGATCATGTTCAGTGAGAAACTGAATTATAGCCACAGCAGAAGTCCTGCTGTAATTTCATCTGTTTCTCATTGCATTCTTAAAATTGTTTTGTTGTTTGCTTTGAAGTTATTGTTTGGCTTCAGTAATCTGGCAGTCCAAAATATTTAAAGTGATCTTTTAAAATACAATAATAAGATACAGATGATAACATGGTAAATATGACTAGCATATGATTTCAGCCTTTAAAATAGGAAAGATATGGGCATTGACAAAATGTCTGTAAGCCATCAAATTAAGTTGTTTTTAATAGAGTTAATATTTTTAAGGTCACTGAAATAGTCTTGCAAGCTGCTGCAGTTTGGATTTTTTTAAAATTTGAAAAGATCCATTTGTGCTTTAGAAAATTGTCTTTGAACATTTTAATGACTAATGACTTCTTGTAAAATTGTTTTGTATGTCTTTATAATATTCTGACATTAATGGAGTTGCCAGTTAAAAACAGAACCATTAAAATACATGTGCACAATTAAATGTTTTATTTGCACCAGGAAAGTCTGAATTGTAGTGAAATTACCTATTGTATCTGAGGAAATGTGATGTTATTAACAAGTCTGTTAAAGCCTGCTAAGATATTCAGCCTGTATTTCTTCTAAGTATAAGAGGAAGCAATTATGGTGGGGGAGACGGTGCTGTTTAATATTTGGCCACAATCTAAAGGCCTTACTGAGTTTGTATTCAGTCATTTTTTGAATTAAGCATCCATTGACTTTTGGAAACAGTGGGACTACTATGTATAAAGCCTGAAACTTAAGTACAAGAGTGTGGGCTATGTCTTTGGTGATGATACTAATTGTCTGGTCTTACACTTCATCTTTGGCATGCACTTATTTCTGGTAATTCAGCTTTCTATGCTGGTCGCATCAACTGGGACACACTGAGATGCTCTTGTGGGTCCTACAAACCTTGAAGCCTTGCAGGCTCACCGCACTTTCCCAGCTTTGTCTGCATCCCAGCCTTATCCACAGCCCATAATCACCACAAATCACATCCAGCCCTTCACCAGACTTAAGCAATTGCATCACCATGCTGCCCAGTGCTGCAACAGCTGACAGCAGGCCACAAGAGACCTGGGACTGGAAGGCCATATGATGCCTGCTCCCAGTTCAGCTGGACTTACCTTTGCCTCAATATCAAAGGGAATTAATGCAGGTTATGCCACGTGGTAAGCTGCTTCTGCCCACCCTACACAGTCAGCAGCTCTGGAGAGCCACCCTGGGTGGAACTGCTACTGGGTAATGAGACACCGCCAGCTGCTGAAATGACCATGTATTTGACCACTCACACCTCTACATCAGGAACAACCACCATTATGAATTACCATGTTTTTTCTTTTTTTTTTTTTTTGTTTGTGCACAGACAGCAGAACTGAATGTATACCATTAGATTCATGAAGAATGTTTTCCCCTCTGTATATAAATGTCAGCACCTGTATTTTTCTTTTTTTTTTCTTTTTTCTTTTTTTTTTTGCCACTTCTACAGGTTTATTGGCCATCTAGATCATGCAATGAATGGACAAGCACATATACATTTTTACTCACTTTGGCACCTTATGCTATTGTTGTTTGACTTTAGAAAAGCCCTAAGGTATTTTACGGTTCTGTAAGCGCTTACAGTTTAAGTATTTGGCCAGTTAAGAATGGACTGGTGTCCCAGATGCTCTTGGCAGTGTTAGAACAGGGAAACCAAACACACCAGTGAGACCACTTGTCCTGCTGCATCTGCCGCAACCCACGGTGTGCACAAAACCCCAAGAGGGGAAAAGTGTCCTCTCTTCTTTCTACCAAGAGCTGACTCCCACGCAAAACCAAAGAGCAAACACTCTCAATTCAGCAAAACAAGAGAACTCTGCCTCATTACCCGTAAAGAAAAACCCACCTTTTACATCTCAGTGAAGATGTATCTGTCCCTCTTAGGAAAATAGCCCTATCCACAGGGATGTGTGCTTTTTAACTGTTCTTTTTGAGGCATCTGTACCCAAAAGGCAAAAATCTAATTATCCTTCTTTCTCCTTCTTGGCCTGGAAATCATTTAAAATATTCCCTCTGGAAATCAGGTTCGTGAATTTTGGAACATATGTTTAGTGTGGCCTGTTACTCTTTTAGGTCTTAAAAAGGCCCAGATGCTTTGTTCCTCCCCATCTGAGTGCTCTCCCTGCCAGAGGCTGCTGCATGGGCATGGTGGCTGGGGGCTACAGAAGCCATGAACCTGCTGCAATGCATCTTCTCTGATTATGGACAGTTTAACAGGAATGGGCAAAAATCAGGCACAGAAACTTGGCACTAATGTTCATATTTTTTATGTCTCCTATTTCATCACCTTATCCTGCCAGTTTGAGCCTGTACTTGGAGTTGCAAAGAAGTCTCCCAGGAGCAAACACTCACTCTGCTCTGACTCCCAATATGCTGGAAAACAGAAAAGGGTAGACTCATTATTAGAAATCACGCTCCTGCCAGATCACTAACCACATTTCTTTGCCAAGGCTGGACTCATTTCTTTGCAGACCTTGTCCCAAGAGAATTGTCTGGAGAAGATCTCTGGCCCCAGGTGGCAACACCTGGGCACCTGGCAGAAGTAGCTGTCTCCTTGATGGCACATGCTAATGGTACTACCTGTGGTGGATACACTTGACCCACGCTCCCCGCCCCCAGCCAAAGCAGCAGCAGTTTGGTCCAGGCTCCAGAGGAGGGAAGGGCCTGAGCCACAGCCAGGCCAAGAACTCCTTCCAGGAGACCCACAGGGAAGCAGAATGGCACACTGAACACCGGTGGCTTGTGGGCGCAGGGAGTCTCGTGCCTACTTTTCCTACTGTATGCAATCTGACTACAAATCAACCACTTCATTCTACAAATACAACAGCCTGGATGAGCCCACTTTGAGCTCTCCCTGCTAAATAAGTGAGCTGTATGGCAATGGTTTTACTACTCAGAGGTCAGTGGATGAGCCCAATTCAAGTTCAATATTAATCATTTAACTTAAGCAGATGCACACCAAATGTAATGGATTATTTAGAGATATAAGGCTGTGTGATTTTTAATATACTCTTTGATTCATGTTACTTGGTAGACTAGATTTGCTAAAATTTTAAGCTCGTATTTACCAAAAGCAACTGCAGACTACACTAAACACCTGCAAGATAAAGTCTAGCTTGCATTTTGCTGGGAAAAATGGAACTAGCTGGGAAAACAATAATCCAGGGCTAACGCAGAGACATCACAACATCTGCAAAGTGAGGCCTATTTTGAACTTCGCTGAGAAAAAAGGATTTATCCAGACAAAACACCACGTTCAAGAATATGGACCAAAAACAATGTCAACAACTGAACAAAACAAAAGCCTACGTGGAGTCAGGGAAAAACGGTCCAATGAGGAGCAAAGGACCTGGTGGTGAAATATTGCTATTGGACTGAATCACGGTGTGAATGGTCTGTAAAGATATAAAAGTTTGTCGTTTTCTGTGCTTGTGCGGACCTCTGCGCAGGTACCCAGCTTGAGCCAGCCCTCCTGCTCTTCTACTCCTTTAAATTTTTATTTTTCTAGGAATTTTGTCTCCTGAAGCTCTGCTCTGCATATGGTTATTGGGTCTCACCTGCAAGTTTGCTACTGGAGTTCTAAAATACAGACTCCAAAGCGGATGGTTATCAGGGAGAGAAGAATCCTGACAGTTTACACTGCAATGGATAACGGCCTTGCATGAAAGTTAGTCTCCGCAGCCCCAAAACACAGACTCCGGAGTGAACGGTTATCAGGCAGGGAAGACACCTGAAGGTTTGCTTTGTGAACAGCTATGAGGTTCCTGGAGAGTAGGTAAGCAGCATTTGGCTTGGCATATTTCCCCCATGCAGTAAATAATAGAGTGAACCCGCCACGGAACTCTTTTAAGTCGCGCTTCTCTCTAAGAAATCTAAACACTGTTCTGCAGCAAGCAGAACCCTAATTACTCCCTTCGCGACACCAGTCTGCTGTCTGTTTTAGATGCTTGACCCACTTCTATGTGGATAGAGAACCTGTGGCTTCTTCATATGTGCTTGGAATGTAAAACGGGCATTTGAGATTAGTGGAGTGATGGTGTGCTGTGGCTACAGTACATCTGCTTAATGCCATATTGACCCACACTAGACCAAAGAGTGTTCTAGCTTGGAGCATTATAACTACTGCAGGCTGTTGACCAGAGCCTGCAGCTACTAGAACTTGAAATTTACTGATTTATGTCGCTGAGGCATGAGGACTAGATTTGCAGTACAGGTCTGAGGAGCTGCAAATGTGACTAGTAAAGCGTATAACCCCTTTACTGTGACTGCTTTACTGCTGGGTCGATAGAGAACAGTAAAGTTGTGTAAGTGGAGGTGACTGGGAGAGGGGAGTCTTTTGGAGAGCCTTCCAAGCCCCAGGCACTCAGGTCTACCCACTGGCTGCCAGTATGACCTCCATGACCAGAGGTGTGCAGAGCATGTCCCATCCCAAAAGATGACATTGCCTTCCCTTCAGGCTGGCTCCCCCTCGCCAGCAGCATGCAAACCTGCATCACCATGCTCACAGCGCTGTGCCTCAGAACTGCATGGGTCAGGCAGCTTAGCTTTGACTTGCTCTGGAGGGGAAGAAAAGTGTTACTGCTGTGGCCACAGACTGGCCTTGGGAGAAATACAAGGTGTTTCAAAAAGTTGGACCCAATTTGATATCACTATGTCTTTGGTATTGGGTCCATCTTTTTGAAAGTGTCTTGAAAACGAGTATAAGCAGGATGAGTGGTCTGGCTTGGTCATAGTTACTTTGTAAAGGTCTTGTCCAGCTTGTGGTAGTAACGATAAATCTGCTGAGCTGCTCCAGGCAGAAGGTTTTTGTCAGGGGAATTGAACATGTTACACGCTGGAGTTTTATTTTGAAGTGAAATGTTTTGCTGATCTGTGCGTACCAAACCATCACTAGTGGGAAGCCTTTGTTCGTCCTCACCACCTCGGCTGCTGTTTCAGCAGAGCCGAGAAGGCAAGAGCTGTTCCGTCCATCAGTGCATGTCACAGCATCAGGCACGGTGCCTGCACCTGGAGGTACAGGGCGAGGAGGGGTCAGATATCTGGGGGGCAGGCAGGGAAACCGAAATCCAGCAGTGTGCTGTGACTCTCTGCAGGCACACTGAAACCATCTGCCTGCCTCCAAACTTCTCCTCACAGACATATCAACATATAGGCAGGATGGGGGACACCTGCATGAAATTCAGTCCAATAGCATACACACCCTCTCAGTACCTATTGCCAGTATCAGTAATAAGAGAACTTAATTCTTATTTTGTTTTTCAGGAGTCAGGTGATAGGTACCTGTACTTAGGAACTTAGCCACAAAGCATCAGAAGTTATCAACAAGATCACATGAGAAATTCCGATGTAATTCTGATATATGGTTTTTATGCTCTAAAAAATTCTCTCTCTCTCTTATGAAGTTTTGTGAGTCAAATCTTTGCTGAAAGGAATCCCAACTGCTTTTCCATCAGACACACAGTGCCAGCGCATATGTTCCTCTCTGAATTGTGAAACGCAGAAAATGGAATGTGAGACAGCTGTGACGAGGTTAATAGTAAATTAGCATTTTCCTATTGGAGTGTGAAGAGGGAGGTGAGAAGCATTGTTAATTCTCCATCTCCCTAAAAAGTCTTAAGAAAACTAGTCAGTTATCTCACAACTTAACATTTTGCAATGCTGCTTAACATTCAGCTACAGTAAGTGAAAGCCAGCACTGGCTACTGTGCTATGCTTATTAAAGCTATCAGAGCATTACAGAAAAAGATTTATGGTTACTAGCAGGGAAGGAGCGTATGTTTCTAAGAAGAGGGAAAAGAAAATAATTCATAGTGAAAACATTACTTTTAGTTAGTTCGCATATACTATTATTTATCTCATGCCCCAAACTCAAAGTATGAAGTGTTTCTAAAGAAAAGGAACCCTTTCATTAAAGATATGTACTTTCCTGTAAACAAATGAACCACACGCAGTACAAATAAAGTTTTATTTTACTGACCAGTTGTCTCAAGCCTGAAAACACATCCATAAATTTGAACACATAAGAATATAAACTGCCCTAAGTTACAGAGACTAATTTCACTACAGTTAGTGAAGTTGCTTAGTGTTCTCGCCTGTATAAATGAGATCTTTTGTTCTTATTAAATCCTCATGCATTCAGGTGATACTGTACTATTTTGACTGTTGCATGACAGTCTACTTAATCTCGGAATAAAGCACAAGGAAATGTGTTTATTGAATAACAATATTTCTTTAGTGATGTATTCTGAGAATAGGGCTTTATCAAAAAGTCATATAGATGTATATGTACATAGAATCTTCTAAGTCCCAGGCTAATTGGGTATTGGGGTGCTAGAAGAGACAAGTGATATGCTTTGGCATAATGACAGTAGGTGTGGAGGGACAATTTGGGTGGTTTGTGAGCTGGAGGAAGCAAGTTGATAATGACTCCATTGCTTGGCTGGAATCTCTCCTGATTCTTCATTCTTCTGTGCCAATAGAGGCCTTCTAATGCTTCTCCTTTAAAAACAGTCTATGTCTTCCACACTGATGTAAAGATAAATAAACCCTTGGTAAGAGACAAGCATTCCTCTTACGCCTCCACCCATTTATTTGCCATGAATTTCCTGTTTGTTAGGGGTGATTTTCCCACATCATCTGTATTTGAACTTAGATTTGAAACCTGAGCAGGCATGAAAGAAATCTGCTGTAGGAAGGCAGACTATCTCTAGTGTTTATGCTTTTCACATACTGGCAGTAAGAAAGGAACCTCTGAGAACGGTGGCAGTGAGCGCTGGGGATAAGGCTGGAGAAGAAATAAGTTTTGTAATGTTCCAGAATAGGCTTGAAAAGATTCTTTTAGTAACCTTTCTCTCAAGCTCAAAGCTTTATCTTGTTGCTTTTTGACTCAAGTGCTTAGCCAGTATTCAGAGCTGTGCCCAATTACTCTGCTGGTAAGGGAAATTGATTTTTACAATAAGGCCTTTCTTTAGTGGAATTCAGCTTATTTACAAAGAAATCTACATGTCCTGAAGTTATAGACACAATTTTGGTGTGGACCACCAGTGCTAACAGTTCTGAATTCCCCAAGATACAAAAAATAAGAGTGAGGGATATTTAATTTTATGCAAGAGGCTTTATATATCCAGACTTTTAAAAAGCACAATTGGATCACTTAAGAGAAAATACTGCAAAGTGTAAAGCAAGTGTGAATGTGAAGGTTCCTTAGGGAGGGAAAAAATGGGAATATGGGAAAACTTCTACAGGAGAAATGAAGTAAATGTCTTATTTGGTAATAATATCAATGACCTATACTTAGAAACATTTGTTTTTATTATTTTTAACCTGGTATCATTTAACCTATTACTGTTTACAGAATTAAGCTAAAGAATTTAAGTTAAGTTAATTCAAGTTAAAATCCTACCTGAGGCGTCAATTTTATTTTACTTTTACTTTTTTTGTCATTGTATTTTACTTCCGAGACTGTTGCCATCATGTGTATTTATAATGAATAGACATTTTTGTAATTCGAAGAGCTATGCAAAGAAAACTGGAATTTTTATTTCAAAATGAAGATACCGATACTTAGTGGTAATAAACAGACTGAGTTATATCTGTGATACTGTAGTTTTTGATTATTTTAATATCATGACTAAGATTTCAATGTAGATGCAGTATGAAAAATACTGACTTTTAAAATACAGAGTATGAATGGAGTTGAGGAGACTACCTCACTTGTTCATTTACACTGAAAACTTTCATGGTGCGACTTTCTCTAGATTTCACACTGCAAAGCACATTATTGTTGTTTACATAATGCTGAACTTTGTTTTGCCTGCAGGGAGTGTATGACAAGCTGAATGTTTTGTAATAGTAACAACTAAATATGATGGTGTTTAATTTTCTTGCATTTGTAATGAGACTTTGTTGACTGTTTAGTCTTGAATTCTTTTATAAAATATTGCCTGCTGCACTGGAAAAAATCATGCCTGCTTTCTTTGTATACAGATCAATTAAGCACAGCATTTCAGCAAATGCTACAACAGATCTATTATCAGTATTCTCCAATTTATAAAATATAAGATGACTGTTATTTTGGTGCCCTGCAGAGCTAATACAATCTCTAAGTACACCATTTCAACTCAATATTTAGCAGAAAGACACAGTTTCAGAGTATTTCATTTGGATACCTTTAGAGTTTACTGAAATCAATAAATGGTCCTTTTATTTTTTTGTTTCCATCATTTTGTATCACCTGATCGCTGAAATTCTATCTTCTGTATTCAACCAGTGAGCAGCTACACCAGCATTTTGGGTTGGTTGTTTTGTTTTCTTTAAGAATTATGATAGTAGATCAAATGGTAAACTGGTTATCTAACAGATGTTTCACATTTTTCAGTTTACCAGTCTTTGATGATGTCTTGTTTTGAACAGTATTTTTCTGATTAAGACATTGTATGATCCCTTTGTATTTCTGTAGCAGTTAAGTCGACTTTTTAGATTTGTCAGTAATTACTCTTAAAGGACTGTTTGCTGAGCAAGCTAAATAAATGTAGGTAGTCGTTCCACCTGTGGTAAAACTCAGAGGTCCTGTAGTATAATCAGTACAAGCTACTCTTCTGAATTAAAAATGTACGAGGAGGAAGATTCTTACAAGTTAAGCAACTTTGGAGAGCATAAAATAAAGGTCAGATAACCCGGCAGATAAAAGACTGGCAATGTAACGCTACGAAAGGGAAATGGGATTGTGAATTCCCTTCTCCCTGCAGCTGCTCTTTGCTAGCACTGGCCAGCCCATCGTACATACAGCCAAGCTGGTGAGAGGTACAGGTATGGGCTCAGACCTTCTTTTTGTTGGCAGGCTCTGTACATCGGCATCATTGCGGAGCTCCTTACAGCGGCCAAATCTGGGTGCTTGCCACATGGCATATGGGCCTGCTTCCAGATATGCTTTACCTCCTGCATCCACACCCATTGCAGGTTTTTTGGTAAAGAAGCACTGGAGTTACCTGGCAGGATATTTCCATTTCACCTCCAGAGCAAAGCCCACCACCCACCACACATTCACTTCTGTCCCAGGGAAGCAGCTGGGCAACCACACGTGACAGAGGGCAGTCATCTTCCTAATCCCCTGCAAGATACTCAAAGACCACAGCAATAAACACAGCATAAAAATGTATGTTGAATAAAAGAACATGAAACATTGTCTGCTCCCACAGGAGTTCCTGGGTATTTTGCTGTTGACTTGAAATTCATGTAAATTCCACCTACACTATTTCAAGCTAATTGGAAAGTTTTCTTGAAAATTTCTGTCAAATTTGATTTTTTAATTTTTTTTTACTGAGGGCTTTCTCTATATTTAACAAGGCGAGGTTCGTTTTTACTGTTAGCATTGTACTGTCTCGCTGGAGAGGGATCTCAAACTCGTGTTGCTATTGACTATGGAATCACTCCTCTCTCCATGACTCCTAAAGTCCTATGAGATTTTACAGCTGTATCTAATAGCTATCTGATCAAATTCTGAACTAAAATATGAAGGTGTCATCTGCATCCTTTGACTTGTCATTAGTCCTCGCTGGTGTAGATACATATAAATTTTCTTATTTATTACCTTAATTAAGTTTACTATAGTTTAAGATACGTTTAGTAAATTTTAATTGCTAATATTTCTTTGTATATAACAAAAAAATAATAATTCCATCTTTTCATTTCCAATTCCTTAGATATGATTCTGGCTCTCCCTTAGCTTACAAAATACAATTACAAGTCATTCAGTAATTTTATTAGTGAATACCCCAAAGATCACGGGATGCATATCTTCTCGACTGGCTCATCTTTATATATTCCGTTTCTTCATGTATTCCCTTACCTGCCAGATCACCAGATGTAGTGACATAATATTCATTACTTCATTATAATTATTAGTCAAGGGGTTTCTACCCCAGACATATAGCTTCTGAGCAGTCTGTTGAACAGATTAGCAACAGGTTTGAAAAATAAAACATTTGACACTGTGAATATTATCTTCTAGTCCGCTAAGAAGAACAGTAGGAGAATTAATACCTATTTATTATTTGGAGAATGCTATGTAATGAACAAGCACAAAGACAGAATGACACCTGTATGTGCATCCATTGCTAAAATTTATTTACTTTTGAATGCACTAGGGTTTAAAGAACTTTTAACATATAAATTATGCATGTATAAATAGGTTTAACCAAAATGTTTGTGTGTTCCTTATGTGGGCGTTTCTTGAAAGGCGGAAAATGAAGGGAGGGGTGGTGGGAAGGAGCTTGAAATGCCAGGGAAATCTAATTTGCAAGCAATTTGCACTTGCAGCTATAAATTTCACTTGAGATCTCCAGGTGTTTGGTGCACTCCTATACATGGGAACATTTCTCATGAAATGAAACTTAATGGCTGCAGTAAATGAATCAGAGGCCTTATCTTGATGCAGGATATCTGCATCCCTACTACCTGCGAATCTTTACTTCATGGATGATTCTTCTACTTTTGCACTCTTTGTTTTTTTGAAAAGAAAGCAGATGAATAGGCTTTCTACTAATGAGTTACACTAAGATCCTGCCGAATTTCCAGGCATGCACTTCATGGATGTATTTCTTTTATAAAGGCAGTTCTTTAATTCATTTTACTATACACATTATAGCATAGTTGAAATCAGAATCCTTGAGCTACGGGTGCTGTGCGTTCAAGCAATGAGACATCCACCATCAAAATAATCCCAGTTTAAATGGGAAAGGCTGGCAAAGAGGCATTATCTCACTCTATACCTTGGAAACTGAGACTCAGAAAGACTTTGGTTTTTCTTAGGGTCACAGAGGATAACTGTGGCAGAGTGAAAAAGTTACCTCTTAATTTAGTGCCAGTTTGTGCCAGCTCCCATGGAAGTCCTGTCAGCAGCACTCCAGTCTTGTATTTTCACAGTATCACAGTATCACAGTATCACAGTATGTTTGGGATTGGAAGGGACCTCAAAAGATCATCTAGTCCAATCCCCCTGCTGGAGCAGGAACACCTAGGTGAGGTCGCACAGGAACATGTCCAGGCGGGTTTTGAATGTCTCCAGAGAAGGAGACTCCACCACTTCCCTGGGCAGCCTGTTCCAGTGCTCTGTCACCCTCACTGAGAAGAAGTTTCTTCTCAAATTTAAGTGGAACCTCTTGTGTTCCAGCTTGATCCCATTACCCCTTGTCCTATCATTGTTTGCCACCGAGAAGAGCCTGGCTCCATCCCCATGGCACTCACCCTTTATATATTTATAAACATTAATAAGGTCCCCCCTTAGTCTCCTCTTCTCCAAACTAAAGAGACCCAGCTCCCTCAGCCTTTCTTCACAAGGGAGGTGCTCCACTCCCTTAATCATCTTGGTTGCCCTACGCTGGACCCTCTCCAGCAGTTCCCTGTCCTTCTTGAACTGAGGGGCCCAGAACTGGACACAATATTCCAGGTGTGGTCTCACCAGGGTGGAGTAGAGGGGAAGGAGGACCTCTCTCGATCTACTAACCACCCCCCTTCTAATACACCCCAGGATGCCATTGGCCTTCCTGGCCACAAGGGCACAGTGCTGGCTCATGGTCATCCTGTTGTCCACCAGGACCCCCAGGTCCCTTTCCCCTACACTGCTCTCTAATATGTAATCTCCCAACCTATACTGGAACCTGGGGTTGTTCCTGCCCAGATGCAGGACTCTACACTTGCCCTTGTTAAATTTCATTAGATTATTCCCCGCCCAACTCTCCAGCCTGTCCAGGTCCCGCTGGATGGCAGCACAGCCCTCCGGCGTGTCAGCCACTCCTCCCAGCTTGGTGTCATCAGCAAACTTGCTGATAGTACACTCAATTCCCTCGTCCAAATCGTTAATGAATATATTGAATAATATTGGCCCCAGCACTGACCCCTGAGGCACTCCACTAGATACTGGCCTCCAACTAGACTCCACACCATTGACTACCACTCTCTGGCTTCTCTCCTTAAGCCAGTTTGCAACCCACCTCACTACTCTATTGTCTAGACCACACCTCCTCAACTTAGCTGTGAGGATGCTGTGGGAGACTGTGTCAAAGGCTTTACTGAAGTCAAGGTAGACCACATCCACCGCTCTGCCATCATCCATCCACCTTGTTACATTCTCATAAAAGGCTATGAGGTTGGTCAAGCATGACCTACCCTTGGTAAAGCCATGCTGACTGCCCCTAATAACCCTCTTATCCTTGATATGCCTTGAGATGGCACCAAGGACAAGCTGTTCCATTACTTTCCCAGGGAAAGTCCTTACTTTTTGTCTTTTCTGGCAAAACCTAAATGTCACAAATTGTCACAGATATAAGCAGATCTTACAGTCAGGCTGGACTGTCCTATGCAAAATGGTCTGTAGTGAGAGTGAGACTTTAGTCTCGGTCTGTTTAATAAGTAGCTGAAGTAGGCAGCAAAGTGAAATACAAGTGATTCATTCCACTTCTCCGTGCTACTGGTTGGAAGAGCAAGAAATTAGTAACTAATGAGCAGAGCTTTAGAGACCACAGAAAAGTTGCAGCAATACGTGGAACTTTCTGTGAGCTTTCTTTTGTCAAGGACATTTTAATCCTTAGAGCAACAAGCGCCATGGCTGTACCAAGCCTGGCCAGCAGAAACCAGGGTGTCTGCTGCAAACAGCAGCCAAGCTGGAGGTTGCCTTGATAGGTTTCTTGATGCCCCAGATTGTTGAAATGAACAGTTCTGCCCCAATTTTAAGCAGGTTTTATCTCCTCCTACAGGAAGAAACTGCCAGACCAAGACTAGGGGTTTGTTCCTGCACTTTTTGTCCACATTCAGGCTAGGAAGTTGAAGTCTTCCAAGGAAGCAACCAAGTGAGTTTTATCATCTCCTCAGTGTTTACAGCAGCTTCTCCAGAAAGCTTTATCTATTTTGGGGATTTAGAGATTAACAGCATGGCCAGACTGTATACTGTCTCTGGGCACACAGATTAAGTGTGAGGAAATATTGGCTTCCTCTCAATTTTTATCCTTCCAGCTCTAGATCTGTGATGAATGGCAGGGAGGGCACACAGAGACGGGTGCTGCAGTGTCAGCTAGCTGGGTTTCTGTGACACAGACCAGTCCTCAGAGACAGGATTGCAGATAGTGATGGACGGTTTATTACTGGTAGAGCCTCTGACTTTACCCTTTTGCCCTGGACAGTTGTGAATAAACAAGTAGAATTTGAACACTGAGAAAAATAACAAAATGCCTTTCTCAATTTTAAAAGCCTCATGTGCTAGCTCAGAAGAAAATTATCCCAGCTGCCAGCATTTCCAGGAGTTCCAGATATCTCCTGCAATGCAATTATGCAGGCTCGGTAGAAAACTATTCTGCACATTTGGAGCTAAAGGACAATATAATAAATGACTGCAGTGAACTACATTGCTATTGCATCAGATTGCATCTGAAACCACTACTAGTGGGTTTTCTGGTGCTGGAAATCTGCCCTTCAGGATCTCATTGTCCTCTTGTTTGTTTGCTTACATCCTCCTTGATACTGCAATACCAGTGCCAGTCCAAGGTAGATTAGAAGCAGCTGTTTTGTAGCAAACAAACAAAAGCCTTTGTCTATAGCCGTTATCACTTTTTTCCAGTGGGAAAATAAAAAAGAAAAAAAAAAAGCCAGCTGTCTGTTTGCAGACAAGCAACTTTTTACAAATGGAAAATTCAGAGCTTGATCCAAGAGTGATTTCAGGAAAACCCTATATTAGTGGAGCTTCATTTACTTTGGGAAACAACACTAATTCCTGCAGTTCATGATACAGCCAGCAGTTCTACAAGCTCTGAATATTGCCATGAAAATATTTCAGTGTTACTGTGCTACTGCTCACTTAGAGTGTGTAAAAGACTTCTACAAGCTTGACAGGAATAAATTGAAAACATAATTCCAACAAATAAGCAACATAACATAGAAGGACTAAGCTTAAAAAGGAAAAATGAAGCACAAATCTGTCTCACATAGCAGAAAACTAAAATGTAAACCAACTGAGTCTAGTCCTAAAGGCATTTTTAGTATATTTAAATGCTGCTCCAAATGAACACGCTACTTCTAACCCACCGATCTTTGTGGCTACAGGGGAACAGGGAATATGAGGCGGTCACTTCTGCTGTGGATCTCGCACTCTCACTCCCAGCAGATGCACTGAAAGATGAAAATGGGATTTAGACACCAAGGCCTTAATTTACTCCTGCAGCTCTAATGAGTAGACATAAAATGCACTGTTGCTATGTTCTCTGAAGAATTGGTGACAGAATGTGAAAGTCACAATCTTAATCTTCCTTTCACATTTTCTTGTATTTTAATTAAAAGATGAAGAAATTAAAAAAAAAAAAAAGTATCTTTCTTCACTACAAGATATCACATTACCACAAGGTCCAACTAAAATATTGAATTATGAAGCTCACAACATTTTAAAAAATAAAGGTCAGTTTGTAGACTAGATTTCAAATAAAGGTAGTTTTGTCAGACTAGACTAGAATGGTCTATAAAATGCCTTTTTAAATGGAAACAAACGAAAAAATAAATTAGGTGCTTTTAGTTCTAATTCACATGTGTATTTTGCATGTGCTTCACAACTGAAAAGTTTGCATTCGTCCTGGGGACTAGAGAGCTTTGCAGTTCCCTGGCACTCCTAACGTATTATCACATGCTTTTTGACTTAGCTTGAATGGGTGAGCATATGGTGGTACTGCCAAGTTTTATGAGCCAAGTCATATGCAACGTGTTATTGAGAGTCTTACTATTTTTTAATAATCATGTGATTTGGGGCAAGGCAAGGCGAGACCTAGAATGACTCCTAGACTGTTTGGAATAGGTACTATTAGGATTAAGGTACCTAGATAAGACTGCAAGATGTAACAGTGTATAAGAATATAATACATATATACATATATATATATACACACAAGTGTGTGTGTATATGTGTGTGTCTACTACCATTTTGGACCTTTGCCAGAATAACTGCCATGTTCAAAAGTTTAGGTGGGAAAGCGTAGTAGTCCTTGGAACACTCTTGCTCAAGCCAGTACCTGTCAGTTACTGTGTCTGTATTTTGCAGCCTGAGAGAAGCTCTTAGAAGCCCTTTCCTCTAACCTTGGCTAACCTGTGGGTGTTATTAAGTTCTTACTACAATTAGATGGTGCGACTCACAGTTCTCACAAACCTTTACCTGAGAGATATCATTGCTTTCAGATTTAACACTGGAGTTCCTCTTGCGAAATCCAGTTCTGACATACATTTAGAGCCAAATAATGACTTAGAAAGATAGTTTCCACTGGATGGGACAATGGAAAGGAGGAGTAACACTGAAGTAACGTAATGCCTCTCTGAATATCTAGCACCTGTAGGGGTTCTTCTCTTTGAAACTAGCAGCTATCCTACAGAATGCTCATGCCCACCTTTACAATTTGACACCCCATGGTTTTATTCAAATTGCAACTCACATCTACAAAATGGCATTAGTTATGGCTAAGCCCAACAAAATCTATTAAGAATTTTAAAACAGCAACATCTCAACAGCTATTTTGTCAAAAAAACAAAGCACTTCAGTCTTGGTCCTGAAGAAATGTAGAAATCGGTTTTAGCACACATTAGGCCTTAAGTTCCTGAATGTGCTAAACGGCCACAGAGCTCCTCCGGCTGAGACCCTGCCCTGCAACTCAAAGTCCTCTGTTTGGAGGTTATGGGCGTACATGACAAACAGATGATCTGGAACTGTGGCTAAAGATTAGCTGCACTCAAGACAGTAAAAAAATCTATTTTAGCAAAATATTAACACATCACTTTGGTTGTGTTTTCTTCCAGCCCTGTCAACATGCAGAACATGATTCCTGCTATAAAACTAGAGTTCGTTCTGTTTCTTTGAACTTTGAGCTATGCTCTAGAAGCAGTTTACTACTTCAGACTTCATGCTGTTTCTGTCTTAATGACCAGTGGGGACATGATGTCCATGTGCAGGCCAGATGAAGGAGGCTCTAATTTAAACTAATTAAAAATCAAGAATATTGCCAGTGTCAGTATGGAGCTTGAAAAGATAATTGCTTCAAAAAAATGTGTGTAAGAAAAAATAAATTGAATTCAGAATATGAAATATTCCATAAAAAAAAAAAACTGTAGGCTTTTTAATAGCTCCTTCCACACTAGCTAATTAGCCTCTTAGGTTTTGAAAACTGCTCATGAAATGTTCTGTTAGTATTGAAGAGATTTTTTGGTTTTGTTTTGTTTTTTTTTTTTCAATCGTGAAGTCTTTTGTCTTGGCTTTTTCTTTCCTTTGGCATATTCAAGTTTTTTCCCTTTCTTTTCCCCTTGATCTTTGGGTTTGTCTGCTCTAAAATAAAAAATAGTATTAATAGTTTAGTTCTTCATTCTAGCCATGAATCAGCTGAACAGTTGTGCTCATTCTGTGATTGGATAATTATTCAAAATTATTTGAAAGTTTTATACAAATATCTTTGCCTATAAATTCATTGTTTTGACTGGACTTTAAACCCAGGCTTTTCTTGTGAGTTTATTATAAATGATTTATAGAATAATGTGTATACATGTGTAAAAAGCTTATAGATTTTAAAAAGATATTGTAGTAATAGAAGCTTCTTCCAGGTATCAGGTAGCAGATCCTGAGAACCTAAATCCAAATGTAAGAGAATGGCTGCTAACAGCAGCCTTAAGTACCTCATGACTGGAGTGAAGGACTAGATCACCTTCTGTGATGTGATGTGATGTGACTATGGACTCAGATTGTCTCCTGTCTTCTGATGCTATTCAACCACTGCAGATAACCACTAATGCTCCTTTAGTGCACTGGAAATCCTATAGTAAAAGAATGCCAATATAATGTTTTTTCAGCCACTTCTGGGGCTGTTATTAAGGATGCAAGCAGAGGAATGAAGGTGTCACCATACTTCTTGATCTTTGCCTGCCACCTAGGTCTGCATTGTCACAGTACCAGTTAAGCTGCTTTAGTTAACAGTAAGGGAAGAACAAAAGCAGTTTTAACACCAGTGGTGTTATCATGTTGTAGGTGCTCATCTAAGCATTATGTTACACAGTGTAATTGCAGCTGAATTAGGTCACGTTTTGTCACATGGCTTATTCCAAATTGAAGTTCCTTCTGTTTGATTGTTCTTGCAGCAACAGCAGCAATGTTATTTAATAAATGAACAAGCTCCGGAAACATTTCCAAAAATGTCTAAAACCACAAAATTAGTCAATAGCAATTCGTGCAGCATATGACAGAAGTGCTATTATTTTCAGGGAAACATCAGAGTCTATGACTACAATTCATGATTTAATCTGAACAGTCAGTCGAACATAAAACAGTTTTAATAATATTTAAAGCATAATATCTGATACATGTAAGAGAGACAGTCCAGATTCAGATGACTAGTAAGAAAAAATAGCTACTATTACATTAGGGACATGAATTACTTTTGACTGGGGCAACAAATTTTGTAGGCAGTTCTTAAAATTTGCTTGTACACAAATCCCTTTCTCCTGTGGGGGATCCAGTTACTCTGTTTAGATTCTAGGCAAAGAGATTACGAACTGTCTACAAATCTACAGTCCCTAGGCAATTTAGCATGGAAAAACAGCATGGACTTACTCCAAGTGCTCTGCAGTGGTTTGAAGAAAGCAACGTGAATCCCAGAAGCAGTTAGCAGACCACACTGCTTTAACTAATATGGCCTGCAAAATTTTTTGGGTGCAAGCTACAAGGATGCAGCTACATTATCACTGGCTCCAGACATAGTTCATTTGCAGTTAACCGACCTATATTTGGAGTGGTTTGCACTGTACAATGTACAGCATGTCCTATGTTTGTACAGTCCTCAGCATAATGTGACCCTGCTCTTGATTGGCCTCTAGACTGCACAGAGATACTAATAATAAATACCAGGGAAATAAATGATCACTTAACACATTTGATATATTTTCTCCAGCACACAACAGCAATACTAATATCTACACCAGCACAATACAAGCAGATTCTGATATATGCTATATATTTTTAATGCGATGGCCTTGATCCAGACATTTCTGGCATCATTTTCCCCTGTCTTTCATCATTTTGCAGTGAAGTTACGGAGGGTACTCTAGATCTGAGATAGCTGTGGTCTAGTATTACAAATAATGTAGAATAAAAATGTAGTTTATTAGCACTCTAGGCAACTGCTGTGCAAAGAACTGGTTGTTGAAAAAAAATAAAGATCACTGAATAGATTGAACAAGTAATTTTTGTCCCAGTCTTCATATGCTGTGCTGTAAAACAAATGCAAGTCTGTGAGAGAAATCTATTTCCTCTTCTGCCTACTTTTTTATACTTTATAAATAATTGTTTTGGAAAAATTAATGTCACAAAATAAGAATACTTTGAATTCCATTGATGCCCTTTTTTCTGATAAAGTTCTCAAGTTGTTCTGCAAAAAACAGGTGAAGAAAACTTCAGGTGTGGTAGAGGTCTCACCAAAAATTAAACACTGCTACTGAATACGCCAACATTTCTTACGACCTCACCTGAATGGAGGATATGGAACAGAAAGTAATGAGATTGGCAAAGCAGAACTACTGTTACTTCATTTAGCTGAAATCTAGTCAACAACTTAAGTGGGTCCCCATTCTTGTGTATTAAAATGATGCCAAGAGGTCCCAACCAGGCCTTGGCATTAGGGATACATACTGTAATATTGTCTCCTACCATTTTACAGACAGAGCAGGAATAGAGAGAAATGAATGAACCAGAAAGAACATTTACAATGGGTCATAAAACTGCTGTTAAATCTGTGGGTAGTACTTGCTAACAGCATAGTCTGAAGTGACAAAAGAAAGGGAGAACTGGTGATGAACAGGTACGAAGAGAAAGAAAGAAGATGGTGAGAAGAAAGCATGTGTGGCAGGTAGTGGCGTGAAGCTGAATTGACTGTAAACAACCAATCGTTAAAGAGAAAACAACATTGAAAGTAAAACTACAGGGGAAAAATCACATGCTGATATCACCAGTTGGTGCATGGTAATTGTTGCTGAAGCTGCTTCAGTAGGTTCACATGCCAATCTTGAGGTTCAGACAGAAGAATGACTGCTGGTTACTACAACCTTGCTTTGGTTCAAGGTGAATCGTGTGCACTTTCAAGATATTTTGTCTTCACCTACCTTCAAATACAAAAGAAAGATGGTGTCAGCTTCTGTACCAGCTTAAAGTGACTCCTAGTCATAAACTTTTGTTAGTCATCTTCAGATAAGAGTAAAAACAAACAAACAAGAAAAAAAATGAAGTCATAGCTAAGTTACATCTATAATTTACTGTGTACTTTTCAGGCATAGGAGAAACAATCTTCTTCTCCCCAAACATCAAAGAGATTAAGACAGACAGCTCTCAGCAGAGGCCAACAGAAGGAGCAGGGGGAAAAAAAAAAAAAGGGCGTAAGACTTTTTACTCAGATAACTTTGCTAGGAAAAAAATCTTTTGAAATACTTTAAAGTTCACAGCTTTGGTGAACTTGCTAAGGGAAGACGTTGCTTGACATCTTGAGTGTCTTATCTGAACTACTAACACATTCTCTTCCCTGGACTTACAAGATCCAGCTCATCTCATATGCAGGCAAACTGCTCCTGCAGAGGTTTTTTCTCTAGATCATTACTTCAGTATCTCACCTTTTGCTTGCCAAGCTCACTTAGTGCTGAGGCAGGGTTCTTTTGCATATCATCCTTCACTCTTCATCTTTGAGAACAATGTTTAAATTAAGCACATGATGGCAGGGCTTCATGTTTTGCTCTCTGCTTCCATGAACGATCAACATGGGTACATGGCAAAGGATAGCCACCTGTTTGTTCAAGTGACTGAAAGCAGTTTTGGCAAGAGATATTTGCATTGTTTGGAACAGCATTTAATCTGAAAGATAATTACTGTTGTCTTCTTTGTTATGCAACTAGAATCTATGGAAAGAGAATCATGTTGCATCTCAACAGCATACAACTGGGTGGTAGAAACTGGGTTGAACTAGATAGACAAAAATAACTTTGGGTGGAGTGGAGGAAGGCTATGGATCATATGCTGATTTGTTTAATGTTGACCTGTCTCTATGGCAGAGAGTTTAACAGGTTCCAGTAAGGACTTGCATGCAGCACACACAGCTATAATTACTGTGGGAGGGTTAGAAGTCCATGTGTGGCCACCGGCTCTGTGTGGTGCCTATTCATAAAAGCAGTATTCCTCCTCCCTGTGGCTACAGATCAGACTTCATGAACGTCTTCACAGTGCCCCATTGTTAATAATTAAAAGCAAAAAGAGGAATGAGATACACTGGGTGAAAAAAAAAAGGATAGCTGAGGTTTAACTGAAGAAGTTGGTTAGACTTGCAAGTAGAAGGAAATCAAGAAGGTTGTTGGCTAAGACGCTGTGAATACTTTACTTACTTGTATAAAACTATAAACAAAGGCTGTGTTTTCTTCTCTCTTAAAGTGTTAATTCTGCATGTGTACTCATGGCTTCTGAGAGCTGAACAGTCACATCCCCTAGAGGTTCAAACTATGACTGGACAAATTTACTGACGACTAATCCATTGAGAATTATCAAACTTAACGATACCATCTATAGCACAGGGTGTTCCTGCACCACAACTCAGACAGTTGGAACGCATTCATGTTTGTCTGGTTTACTTTCCTTCTTTGGTGACTGTTATTAATTCTGCACCTTCATCCAGATGTTCACCCTTAAATAAACCTCTCCTCTCTCCCCCCAAAAAAAGACATCCTCTCAATATGCTTCTCTTCCTTTGCAAACAGATGAGGACTGGGAAATAAATGTGGGAGAAATCAAGAGAGCAAATGATAGGAAATGGCCTCAAGTTGCAGCAGGAGAGGTTTAGATCGGATACTAGGAAAAATTTCTTCGCAGAAAGGGTTGTCAGGCATTGGAAAAGGCTGCCCAGGGAAGTGGCTGAGTCACCATCCCTGAAGGGTTTTAAAAGATGTGTAGATGTGCCACTTAGGGACATGGTTTAGTGGTGGACTCAATGATCTCAAGGGTCTTTTTCAGCCTAAATGATTCTATGATTCTAGATCAGTTGATCCAGTAGAACAGAGGCAATAAACCCTCCTCCCATTCTGCAACAGCACTGCAAAATTCAAGTTAAATATAGAAGTTGTGCTGTAAATCCCACTTGCTTGTGACACTTGGTTAACAACTGAGTGTGACAAATAACCATGTGCAACAGAAAAATGGTGTCATTAGAGGGTGAAAGATGGGCAATTGTAATTGAACTGAAAGTGTCGCAAGGAATTTCCATGGAGTCCATAATTTCGGATACTATGCACCTACAGCATTTATGGTTTTTGCTCTCACAGTAGTTTTTCAGTCTCACTGGTGAAGTGCAGATTTCGAGGTCAGAAACACGCCAGGGGCCGCGGTGACTCTGTGCTTTACAAACTGGGTTTGATTTCACACACAGAGTTTTCCTCAGGACAGCCAGCCAGGACGCCCAAGCACCCGCTTGGTTATTGCACGTGTGAGGCGGGAATCCGGCAGCTCTGCCGCCGCAGTGACGGGAAGATTCACTCTCCTTCCCTCCCCCGTCTGAACCCTTCTCCTCGCAGGTCGCCTCCACGGGTCAGCCACACGAAGGCGCGCCCCGGGCGGACAGGCCGCCCCCCGGGACGCGGCCCCTGGGGACACAGCCTCCGCGAAGGCTGCCGGTAGCGACGCTTCCCGGGACGGGGCGGGCGGAGCGCTCCCAAGGGCGGGCCGAAACCTGGCGGCGCCGACGGAGGAGGAGGAGCGGGAGGTGGCGGAGGGCGGAGCGCGGCGGCCCGGTCCCTCCCCCGCCGCCTGGGGGCCGCTGCTCCGCCCCGCTCGCCCGCCCGGCCCGCGGCTGCCGGGAGCGCCTCCATGCGCTCGGGCTGCCAGTGCGCAGCCGCGACGGAGCGCAGCCGGGGAGGAGGAAGCGGCGCGGCAAGAGGTGGAGGGAGGCCGAGGCCGGCGGGGGTGGCGGCAGCCCATGGCTCCGCGGGCGGGCGGATGAGGCGCGGGTGTGCGGGCCGCTAGCGCTCCCCGAGCCGGCTGCTCCGCTGGGCGAGGCGCCGCCAGCCCTTCTTGCGGCCGCGGCGGCTCCGGCTCCGTGTTGGGGGCAGGTCCGGCTCCTCGTCTGCCCTGCGGGCTGGTGTTATGGCCCCTTGGGGGAGCGCAGAAGGCTCCCCGGCTTGGAGGTCTGCGCAGCTCCTGCTCCTGGTTGTCTCTTGCTGCGGTAGGTACCGGGGCAGTGACGCCACCCGTCCGCCTCCGTCTGCCGGGCCGGGAGGCGGCCGCCCGCCGCGGGGGGGGGGGAACAAAGCGGCCTTTCTCCCGGCCGGCCTCCCGCGGCGCGGCGGCCCGGCCGGCGCGGGGTCCCTCGGCCTCCCGGGACCGCCGCCGCTTTCCCCGCGGCGACCCTGCTGGTGTCCCCATACTTCCCCAGCCCTGTCCTCCCCTCCGAACTCGGCTGCTCCGGGACTCGCTCCGGGTTTTCTCATATCTGTGGAGGTGGGCGGAAATCTCCTCTGGGAAGTCCTTAAAACGGAGTCTGGGATCTGGCCCAGCTGCCCTCTGCTTTCTCTCTCGCAGATGTGCGTTGCCGGGAACTCCGGAGTTGGCGTGCGGCCGCGCAAACAAACCAACCCCGAATCCTCTGAGTCACCAATAATCGCAGTCTGAGCATAATGGGGATGCTTGGGAGATGTTCCGCGTCCGGTCGGGCTGGTGTGTGGGGACAGGACGAGCCCCTCGGAGGGGCTGCGGGGGTCTGGCCCGGTGTGCTGAGTTTGTCACACATCAGCACAGGCCTTGGAGCCTTTCCAGGGACCGTTGCTTCTGCTCAGCCTGTTTTCAGTTCATGCCTGAGTGGCATTTCATTTATGGCTATAAACCTGTCTTTAAAACAGAACTGCTAATGAAAAATACTTGTGTAAATGTGTTAGGGAATGTACTTACGTTGTTTTTTACAGTACATAAGTGGCCCAGTAATACGCGATAAATTGAAACACTGAAAACATCACATGTTTTCTCACAGAGTTGTGTTTGTTTTATGAACTTGAGCGTAGGTTGTGTCCGTGGGCCCCTGACGTGGGAAGCAGCCTTTGGCACGGAGCTGGGCACGTGCCTTGCACAGAGGACGGCAACAGGGGCCCGGATTTAGCAGTTTCTTAAGTAGGTGCCTTTGCTTTAAACACGTAATTGAGTATATGAAATATGTTGTGTTTGCCTGTGCAGAGGGCTTTGTCCAGCCCATGCCTGTGCTGCAGAGATCCATGTGAACTCTCGAGGTGTAGATGTACCATGGAATTTGTAAGAACATTTCATACTTACATGAGTAGAAGGTAGGCTGCTTCGAAAAGAACTACAGCTACATCAGTACCTGTAACTGAATAGTTATACTGGTGTAAGTTAGTTTTTGAGGGGCCCTACTTGCATGAAGCAAGCAAGATAGCAACTGGTCTTTTAAATACACACAAAATTAAGGAAAATAATTTTAATATCTAGTGGGCTTTTAAAAATTTGATATGTCAAAAGCTAAAGTAAAAACATAACTGGAAGGGAGTTGGCTTATGGTAGAGCAGGAACTGGTAGGGAAAAATCTCAAGTCTGGATAATTAAGCTGTCCTTATGTTTGTATACTTGAGAAATTAAACTTCTGTGCAAGGGCTTTTAACAGACTCTGTATTTGTTTATTATGACAAAATTGAAGTAAAAAGCAAAAATTACCGTTGTCGTGATGTGCCTCATCAGCCTGACTTCAGTATATAGATACTTAGGCAGCGTTGTCAGCATTTTCACTATAAAAAATTAAACCACAAGCACAATCTTTAGTTAGAGAAAAAACAACAAAATAAAATTCTTGCTGAATAACATTTTCCTTAGGCCTTAATCAAGGCTTTCCAAATTTCAACCAAGAACAAAGGCTCCGTAAGTTTCTTTTGTCTTGCTGGGAAACCTTCGCCATCCATCACCACTACCGGGAAGGAGAAGCTGCTGCTTATTTTGATCAGTGTGCTGCCTCATCCTTGTGAGGGATTAGTTTCTCCTGACAGGTTTTGTTACAAATATCTGAAGTTCTGACCAGTTTCACTTCTCAAAGGAAAGGAATGCTAGAGCATCCAAAGTGAAAGTGAGCATTCGCTGTGCAGCGTAGCCCTATCTTGAGCTGTCATTTTGGTTTCTCCTGTTTGTTTCTTTTGGGAGAAAGAAGTGGGAGTGGGAACTATTCCCTATTAAAGCATTTTACCTTCCTGTACAACTGCTTTTAACTCTTCCAAACTAATATCAGCATGAATTTGATGGAAGGTACTGCTGACAGCAGAGCTCTGGACTACGATGTTGATCCTCAGCAGAGCCTTGTAGATATCATGATGTTACTACCTATTAAGGCTTTGAATACAGTAGGTGGTACTCTAGGTAAATGCATGTTTGGAAAAGCAGTAGTGCATCACTTGGGTTGCCTTTGCTGATGCAGTTTCCACAGCTATAATATCTAGAATTTTCCACTAATTAAAATACTAAATTCACCAAGGTTGATATGTGGGCATTGAGTTCTCCAGAGAATGTTTCTCTGTTTTCTTGTAGTTAGAAGGATGATAGAAGGAAGGTTTTAAAAATTCACTGATGATGACTATAATTACAAAAATTTGAGAAGGAGGAATACTGATGAGTGAAATATTGGAGTAGCAACTAAAGTGAATTGTAGCTTGGTGGGGTGTTGGGCAATGGTATATGTTTTCACTGTGTCTGGACTTCCTGTTGGCTTGAGAATCTTACATCTAAGAAATAATTGATTGTATGGGCGTCTGTATAATCTTGGCATGGCTTTTAGTGGGACAAATATGGAGATATTTCTGCATAACTCAAAGGCCCTTACAGCTATCTGAGCTCAAAACAGAACCGTATGTGGTGGAAAGTGGTTTCTTTAGAGGAAAAACTTCATTTGAGAAATTGGTCCTGCTCTTGAGGGTAGTGTTTTTCAAACCAAAGTTTGATGATTGATCGACTGGAAATCAAATTAATCTTAGCCATTTTCTTGTTAGAACACAAGCTTTGAACAGAGAATATAATTCCTAATGTTACTATTTTGTTTGATTTTTATTTAATGCTTAGCAGGATGATGCCGTGATGCTGCATTTTCAGGACCAGTTGGGAGGGATTAGTGTTCCAGAGCAGAGGCTGAGTTATGAAAGGGTTTCTGAGGTGGCACAGTGCAAAAGCTAGGATATGCTTTCCTTTGGAACAGAGTCTGGAAGCATAGGTACTTGGCTTCTTCAGATTTCTGGAAAGTTGAATATTTTGTAGTCTTAACTGTACTTGTCACCACAATATATTAATTTGAATTTGTCCCACTGAACAGAGGGCTACAGGGAGCTCTGTTCTGTACAGTTGGTAGTAGTCAGGGCAGTAGTACAGTAGGTAAATTTCCCTGCTTCTGGGTTTGCCAGATGTAATGAGTATCACGTAAAAACAATTAAAGTAGTGGGACAGCAAGCCTAAAACAGTCCGAAGGTAGAAGGTAGGGGCAAGTAAAGATCAGTCTTTGTTTTCTTCATCTCCAGGATGGGTTTGGCATTAGTGAGTACTTCTAGAAGCACCGATGATTGAGAAACATTAGCAGAGGTCAGAAAATCATTATTGCCAAAAATTTTAGTTGTAACTATGTTGTATGTTACTGCTGAGAGTGCAATGCTATTGACATTATTCTGTCCCATTAAAGAAAGACATATTATCCTTATATGAGCTTTAAAACACTTAGTTTTGGGTTAGAGCCATTTCAGGTTTCTGCGGTACAAATGTTGCTTGATATTACAATGAGACTATATATATATGAGTAATTCTTCAATTGGTTTTAAGATAAGGCAGGCAAAATTGTCATAAAAGTTCACTGGTCAGGACCCAGATTTTACTTATAGATCAGTTTGCTAATGATGGTGTGAGGAAGAATAAGTAATTCTTCAGGTTTGTTCACCTTGTTTGAAATAATAGCCTGAATCATGTAAGCAAATAAAGCCTGCCAGCCAGTTTATTTAATTTTCTAAAGAAGGTGAACTATAAAGCCGGAACAGACTGTCCTAAAGGAATGGCTTGGCTTAAAAAATAATAGTACCTTAAACTCTTGAATGTCACTATTTAGTGATACTTTTGTGATATATTGAACAGTTACATTTTGCAAAGCTGTAAATCACATTATTGGCAAAACTGCTGCATTCAATTTGCTAGAATGGTTTTGTAGTCCTTGAAGTGAAAGTGTCCTGATTTTAATGCCATAGAAATTTATATTCTCTAATAAGTTGATCATATGTCAAGTTGTGCAAGTACATCCATATTCAGCTGGCTGTGCAGAGTCACAGTTAGGTCTCTAGCCAAAACATCTCTGAGGTCACATGGACAATATTTAAAGCAGTGTTCATTTGAGAGAAGAAGTAAAAACCCACATCCTAGAAAACCTTGTAGCAAAAAGAGTATGAAAATTACATCTAAGGTAGTTGGTGTGGTTATTATTATGCACTAAATGAGAACATTGTCAGCCAGAGAAAGAGCAGAGAGGTACCTGTAGCCGAAATCAGGACAGAAGCCACCCGACTCCATTCCTGTCATCAAAGGAACGCGGATAATTAGTGTGGCTTTTTTGACTGTTCCTGTCATTGCTAGGAGAGGAGGAGCTCTGTCGAGTTAATATTCGAAGGGCCCTACAGCTGAATCTGTTTGACTCCTTTGCTTTAGTCCTATGTTAGTATCAAATAGATGTAAACTGTATGGGTATTATTTTCAGCTAAGCCCTAAACATATTGTTTTATATTTATCCAGGCTAAAACTTGCAGCTATGATCAGTCTTGTGGTTCATTCCCTAATCTCATATTTTAAACTTAGTGTCTTTGATATGTTAGGTACATACCTCCACACATCATTTATCTTTTACCATACACTTCAGTTTCCCAAGCTGTAGACATTATTTTCCTACTTGTTAAGTATAACTTATTAATTTCCATAATTTTTTTTTAATTAATGAGTACTGTTTGTACAGTAAAAATAGTGTGGGTTTTCTTTTGTAGATGTCTCTACATTTTCCAATTCTAATGTTCCATATTGTCCCAGATAGTTAATGATGATGTTAAATACCAGGGCAGCTCAGGTATCTAGCTAGGCGTTAATGAAAGAGTGTGATTTGTCAACAACCTGTGATTTTTTTGGCTTGTATGTGTTTCAGAATTACTAGCTGTAAGATTTTGCAGTACCGATCACTTCTGAGGTGTCAGTCAGCAAGATTCAACCTGCTTGGTTTACGTGGTTGTAACAGAATACAGGGTACTGATGCACTCAATACTGTGGAGGTTGGTTGTAGATCAGAGTTCTGTGTTTATCCCCTCAGTACAGATTAATACTCCAAGTGAGTTTATAGCAGGGTATATGATACCGTACTCTGGAAAACTGTATTGTTCTGACTACATTTTTTGTTTTCTATACTTTTTTTTTTTCTGCAGTTGTTAGTTTACTAGTGCTTTATTACATGAAGGTTTACAGTTGCATTGAAATATATAGTATTGATTCTTGTCAGTTTCTAAGTTTAAACTACTAAATTTAATATAATTGACAGATCAATGTGAATACTTTGAAAAGCACTATTCTAAATTGTAGTTCCAACTTGTTTCTCTGAACAGATGCTTTAAATTTGAATATACTGTAACTTTTGCTATATTGTTACCATGTTGATGGTGTCTTTTTAGCAAGACAAGCATATTTAGTAGTTATCTGCTAGATTTTTTTTTTCTTGCTATTCTATTTGACACTGAATTTTAGGTTTTGAGGTAATTTCTGTATAACATTCTCTTCTCTTTTGCAAGGAACAACTTTCTGGAACTAGTCAGGAAAAAAAAAAAAGTAGTTGTCAATCTTGTTCCACCCCTCTGACTTATTTGTTACTGGATCAAAAGTAAGTTAGCAAGTAAGAATAAGAGCCCCCAGAAATGAAAGCAAGCTTACAAGCGGAGCATATTTTGAAGGGGAAAAAGAAAAGTTACACAAAAACATTTGGTTTAGTAGCTAGAGTTGTCATAAGATGGTCTCACTTTTCATTTAAGCATCTCATGACTTGTTGGTACTTTCCCGGATACCTTTGGTGGGTTGTGGAATTTTTTAGTGTGCAAGAAAACTGAACTCTTTCGTTCTTAGTGAACTATGAACTTTCCACAAAGCAATGAAAGTGAACTAGTTGTGTTTCTCTGAAAGTGGAAAGTACACTTGAACTACATATTAGGATGTGAACTGCATGTTTTCACCCGTCTGATTGTGTGTCTGTAATTCATGGCTACCCTTCCTGTAACCTCTGAGATGTTTCCTCTGCTAAGTGGAAGCCCCTGGCACTGAAAACAGTAGAATGATCCTCTAACAAGCAGCGTGCACACACTTTGGCATGTGGTGCAAGTCTATAATGAAGTTGTTTGTGTTAAAAACTTAGGAAAAAATGACTCTGGTGGAGGCTTCTGTAACTTGGTTTTACTACTTCAGCTTTGTGTGCAACTGTTGGGAGATGTAGATAGGTCCCTCTGAAAGCACAGATTGTGAGAATAGTTCTTCCATGAAAAAAACATAGGATTTTTGTTTTCCTCTAATTTATCCAGTAGTACTAAGTTTGTTCTAGTCAACAATGTCTATTAAAAAATTAGTGATCTTAATAATTTAGAGAACTCCTTTTTTAGGAAGAACTTCTTCATAACTGAAGGTGAGCACTTTATGGCAGAAGATGGAAGTCTTGTTGATGTGTCTGGTGGGGGGAATGCATGTGCTTACATTTATCTGCTCTGGCTTCTAGATTTTAGCTATATATTAATTTTCGGGAGACTTTCTTTAGCACCTTTTTTCTGCACTTTAGGAAGTGTATTACAATCCAATGAATTAGTATACCCCAATAGGGTGTTTTCTTTCTATTGAAATTGTGTTTTGAGTATGTAAAGTGAAAAAGTAAAAAGCTTCAATTAGGAATATTGCAGTAACTGGGACTAAGGTAATGAATATGTTACCTGCAGTAGATGAACGCGTATATATCAGTGTTCCTATTATCATACAGTATTAAGTGGAGGCTTTAACCCTGCACTTCTTTTTTCCTGGGCGTAGAGCTAAATGGAGTCCTTTCCAAAGAAAGAATGAATCCAGAGACCTAATTAACATGCTATTTTATTCATAATATTCTGCTATTTACTCCAATCTGCTCATCATACTACTAAGCAATTACGTTTTTCCATTTGGTCTCTTCTAGAGAAGTGTTCAGAAGAGTGCATAAGGATTTAACTCAAAATGTGTGTTTATACTGTATGGAAGTATTTGTAACTGGACTTGGGAGAGTACATATTTCTTTTTCTTTTCCCCGAGTTGATAATTATTTAAAACTATGGAGACGGAACATTTCTCTTTTCCATGATGCAAACATGAGTTTAAATATTCTGAAAGAGAGGCCTATTGGTGAATTAGGAAAATTAATGATAAAATCATCAGTCACCTGTCTCTTGATCACAGTGTCATGCAGCTGGAAGTACTGACTGGGAAGGATTTGAGTAGTTGTCTCTTTAGTAGAAATGGCTTTCTTCATCAAAGCATGTTCCGTTGTTTGTGTTTCCTATGTAAAGGTACTGAAAGAGCAACCAGTTCCATGACTGAAGTTTAGCCCTTGTCTGTGGTGAGGGGTATTCATGAAGACAGGAGAGCTGGGGTGGCTGGGGGGGGAGGATTGTGACGTCTTGGGAAGGCGCATTCACAGCTGAAGGCTGCAGAACCGTTCTTGTGTGTGGGAGAGGAAACCAAGTGGTCTGGGAGAAAAGCTGTGTGTCTGGGCTGTGCAAGTGGAAGGGAGGAAGGGAACCAGACCTTTTATCTGAAGGGCTGTTACGGTGGCTGAGTGAGCATCTAATCAGTGTAAGAGGTTACTCTTAGGAGTTACCAGCAAGCAAGAAAAGGAGTTTAAGTGCAGGAGGAGCCCAGGAATTGTGTGCATACTCTCAGGCAGTGGGATGCTATGGATTCATGCATTTTACCTGTGCTTTAGAGAATAAGTGGATGAACAAAGACAGATTTTTTGAGTATTTTGTAACTCAGCGTATGGCTTTTGTCAACATTTTGAAACATCCTTTTTTGTGACCCTGCTGTGTGTTCCTCTTTCTGGCTGATAGTGGCATTAGGCAATTTTGCGCTATTAGCAGCTTCACTGCTGGATGTGCCTGGGAGTTGTGTGATTCTAGATTCCAGTTACTACTGACCTCAATGTTGCTGCTGATCCAGCTAACACTGTTTCCAGTGCCTGTTGCCTAGGTGTTGTCTAGCTTGCCTCACTCCTGTCCCTCATTTCAAATTATCTGTTGTGTCTGTCATCTGTACGCGCTGTAACAGAGCTTCAGTGATATCACAGTTCTAATGTAAATGGCAATCCAATATACCAAAGCCAAGTGATAATGTTGCTACTCTCTCGTTAAGTTCACAATAGCAGCTCTTTCTGTTTCTTCATCCATTGTGGAAATCTGTGGCAGTACTGCACAGCCCTTTCACCCTTGCACTGTAGATGAATAAGACTGGGAAAAGGACTATACCTTTACTGGCTTGCCATAGTGAGGAACACAATCTGTTTTTCCCACTCTCTGTTGGAACCACAGAGCTTGCAGGTGGTGCCTTTGGGGTCCACAAGGAGTTTTCCTGCAATAAGAGATCCTGTGTTCTAAATGTGCAGATGAGGATAAGCAGCAGTGCTGCAAACTGCCCTGTGCCGTGACATCTCCCAGGGATTGACTCCCTTGCAAGTCAGATCTGCTCAGAATTAAAAGTTAGTCACGGCTGGGGAGTTGAGAAACACCCCCCTGTGCACTCCTAACAGAAAGGTCTAGTAATATTTGACAGTGACTTTTTGGAATGAGTATCATGAAATATTCAGATGTGCATCTGTCTAAAATATTAATTAAAAGCATGGAGGCCAGGCAGATGTATGTGGCAATCAAGTGAGTAAGCCTACAGTTGAATGTTTTGCCATTTTTCTGGAACTGTCTGTAGTTTGTGGCTTTACAAAGGAGGTGGATCTGAACTCTGGACAGCCATTTAGAGCATTGGACATGAGGGAATTTGACATGAAATGCAATAGGTTTCAGAAATGATTAATGACCAAAATAAAGCTGAATTTAAATTTTTTGTCTGAGATCCTGCTTGCTGACATGCTGCACATTTGGGAGCCAGTGAAGTCTTCAAAGCACCTCAATTGAAATAAGCATGTGAGGTTTCCCAGGCATGTGTGTGTTAGTCAAGTAAAACGTGGGAAGGAGGTCTGAACTAGCTTTAAAGTTGTGAGTTGTTGAACATAGTTTATAAGTTATTGCTACTAAAGTAAGGATCATGGCATCAGATTAAGGAACTCCTTCATGCCTGTGCTGAAATACCATGTACTTTTGATGTATTTTTGAAGTGTCAATATATTTAGACATGTAATCAGAATTTATGTTTTGTAGTTTATGGAGTTCCATTGTTTTGGGTTTACTTTTTTCCCTATATCTGGAAATCTGCTCTTAAAACTAGAAGGATGTGCACTTAAATGAGCGATATACTTTGTTATATAAAAGCAGAGAAATAGAAATTCGAACATGTAGGCATTATGTCTGACATTGATCTTGTACTTGTCACAATGCTATGTCGCATCTTTTGCTATTTTAAAATTCGGTGTCTCCCTTTAAAAAGGGTGTAGGAGCAAGTGCTGAATTTTGTTAGCAGGTTGGCTTTTAATAGAGTGGAATGTCTGCCTGTGTATGTAACTTTTTACCCTTTATTTTACAGCTGAATTAGTGTGTTGAAGCCTAATTTACTCAATTTTCTCTTCAAGCTACATTCTTTTAAAGGAAACTCATAGCTATTTGAGCCTTAGAACCTTTCTGTAGCAGTGTAGAGTGAAGCATCCCCTGTTGTAGCATGGTCATGATGATTTTAAAAAAAGGATTACCAAGTACTGTATTCTTCACTTAAACTTCTGAAGATACAGAATTTTCGTATTTGTGTATAACTTCTGTCATTAATCTACAACTTTGTTTCCTAAGCCAAGACTAACTTGCTCTGTTGTCTCCTGTTTTGTTGACCACCACATTAGCCCTTCCTTAGTGAAGTTAGCAACTGACTTAATCCATAATTCTGTGGCAGCAGCAGTTGAGAAAATCAGGGTAAATCTTTGGTTTTCCAATGAGTGTATGATTTTCTGTGAGTACTACTAAGTCCTGTGATTGCTTTGAATATGTATATACCTGTTTGGAAGGGAGGGAGGGAGTGTAGAATTTTAATCCACTCTCAGCCTTGACTTTGCTGTGCTTTGTTGTGATCAGTTTAAATTGTACTGCTGACATCAGTAAGATCAAAGTCAAATCAGAATGAACTGATTTTTAAAAAGTAGTAAAATTATTACCTCCACTTTGATAATTGTAAGCAATGAAATTAACTTTAGACCTTAGGAATTTTCAGTAGCATGTTTATTAGCTCAAAGTTATCTTTATAAAAAGCTACATTTGAAAGTTTTATCCATCAAGTATTATTGTAGACTATTTATTTCTGTTGTTGGTCCACATTAGTAACCTATACGGTTTGTTTTGCTTTGAGAGGACAAAGACCATCAGGTGTGCCATCTGTACCACCACTTTTAGCTGCAGCAAGGCTAACAGTTACCTTCTGGGGACTGAACCAGCTAAAATACTTCAAAAGTGAATACACAGGTCTCTTGAGAAATCACATTGTCTTGGTGCCACAACACTTGTAATGACCAAATCCATGTAAAAGCTGTCTTGAAATGTCAATGGATAACAATCAGTGGTGAAGTATAAACAGTGTAAGAATTTGCAAGTATTCTCTCTTCGTAGTATGTACTTTATCACAAGACTTGCTCTTCAGTTTTGCAATCTATACCAACTTGGAAGGACTTCCTAATTTAGAAAGCGGTGTATGTATATACTATCAATAAAAGATGAGGAATGGAAAACTCAGATACCATGAAATATTCCAGACTTCTTTATGCTTCTTTCTCAAAACTGTACTTCTTGTAGTGATATCCTCTTCCTTTTTTTTGAATAGCAGACACACAGTGAAAACAGTGCCCTTAAACTGTGACATATTATTCATTAGGCAGAGTTGCCCGTGGGGAATTCTAAGGGGTGTAATCTGCTTTCATCAATGCACAAGTGTTACAGTGCTTTTTGTGCAAATTGAAAAGAAGCTACAACTTCCTATTGAGTTTGGAAAATAATATTAACACAAAATACTACTATCTTTTTTACATAGCTGTTTTTCCAAAGCATTCCTCATTTCTTTCTTCAAGAAACCATTTTGTTTCATTCATACACTGGTTGAATCTTAGTCCCCCAACAAATAGCTGCTGTTTGAGTTTATTTCCTTAGTTGGCTGTTATTTCATATACGACATCTCTTTGTAGAAGAACACTTGGGTATCAAGTGGTGACTTGCTGGTACTGTGCTTTCTTCTTAAAAACAGGCTTATACCAAAAGAATATTATAAACGTAACTCATATCTAAACTTACTGTGCTTTACTGATGTCACATGCTTGGAAACAAGCCTTCAATGAATATTTTTCTTTTAAAATATTTTTTTGTGTAGTTGCCTAAAAGCTTTTTATTATCTGAGGTTTGAGTATTAAGATAGACTAATAACTCCTCATGCTGCCAGTATTCCCATAAAATATTGTTGTTCGCAGGGTAGAAGCTGAAGCCCAGAAAATAAATAGTTGTTCATGATTGTGCATGAATAGTTTGTTACTGCACATTTCTGGCCCTATGCTGATTTTATGTGGGAGTGTGAAGTGGGGAGTGTTGGTTTGCCCTAACTCAAGGTGGAATCAGTATGGGAAAAGACAGACTTATTACAGGGATGAGAGGCAGCAGGAGGGTGACTTACTGATCTGAACTGCTCTTTGGAGAAGTCTCAGTCCTCCATGCAGGCAGACTAGTCTGTCCCTCAGCGGGAAAATTGAGGGTGAAGAGTCGTCCTAAAGCATTTAAATGCAAACAGCACTGTTTTGGGAAAGATGCAGTTGCTGAGTTTCCGTTGTGAAACTGGAAATAGGCTACTTTGAGAGCAGTTTTTCTGTACTGCTTTATTTAAAACTCCAACTCTTATCCTTGGCTGTTTTTACAGGTGTGACTACCAATTAATTTCTCTCATCCTCAAAATGCCAATCCTTTTCTGCTCATAAGAAACACAGTCCATTGTGTGTTTTGGCTGTTGTTTCTTAAGTGACTGGATGCAGGCAGCTTTAAAAGGTTTAGTGATGAGCTGCTGCTTAGAGAGCTCCTTCAGACCACCTGTCTCTTATTGGAAACAGACAGTACAGCATTTTTTCTCAAAGATTATTGTATTCTATATGGAATCTCTTACATTTAGTAACAAGAAATTGTACAATGAAACCTTAATATTGGAACACAATGTATTTTTTTAAATGAAATTCTTATTAGCTGGATTTTTGGGACTGTTACTCTTAAGCCAAATGTGGTAGACATAGTCGGAAATATTTGGAAGTTATGGGGAATGTACAGATGTGCACATCTGCTCTTATGCTGTGTGATCCATGTGAAACCAGGGTCAAGTTGATATTCAGATCACCAGATAACAGTGAATATGCACAAGATAAACAGCTGAAGTGGCTTTTGGAGTATGGGGTTGAACTGGATGGACAAAGGGATAGGCAGGAATTATGTAACTTGACCTTCAGTTAAGGTGTTTATCTGAATGATGCTTGGCAAGGATTTCCTTGGGGGAAGAGCTGAAACATGTTTTGGTATAGTATCTCATATATTTAATAAGATTTTTTAGGAAACTAGACTGCAGAAAAAAAAGTTAACTGTTTTCAGGAAGGAAGTTAAGGAAGTTAATGACTCATGTAAGCATATGTTTTTTTTGGTCAAGAAAGGAATAAATGAGAAGAGGAGGCAGTGGAAGAGCTTTTGTCAAGGCAAAAGTGGAGATAAGGTGTACTAGGTGTAGGGGTAGCACACAGGAAGGTAATTACAAATATGAATGTCAGGGTAAATAGCGATAAGTATTTTGGAAATACCTGTTAGGTCACATTCTTTTCTCCAAGGTTTTAATCCCTCTCATTATGTTTAAGCTTCTCTTCCTATTTCTGCTTTTGTCACGGGAGCTCTGTCCTGGAGAGAGTGTCTGTGTGCGCACACATGACTACCTGCCTTTTCCCCATGGGAGGGCTCATGGGTTGGTAAGGTTTGTCAGTGTACCTCTCTGTGTTTTCTTGGTGAACATCCCAGGACCTGGAGGGGCTGGGGAGTGTGTCTGTGTATGAACCCCCTTTCCTGTCTCCATTGGTGGGACTGGCACATGGGCAATCCTGCGAACAGGGCTATTGGAAATTGGGAGCCTCACACCAGCTGTAGTGAAGCAGAGAGGGATGGTACAGCCCCAACTGTGACCATGTTTCTGTGGAAGGAGACAGCTTATTTCTTTGTCACTTGTCTCCCTAGGGCTTTTTTATTAAGATGGTAACATTAGGTAGAAGCAAATGGGCCAGTTCACACCTCTCTAAATGTGCCTGTTTCAATTATCTAACTTCTTGGAAATCTGTTTGCTCATTTGAATTGCTGTGAACTTACATCTAAAACAAGAAGGTTCAGAGCACAATGAATCTATAATGAATTTTATAGACACTTCCAATTTCTTGCAAAGCGCTCCGATGGAAATGATGGTTCTGTGGCCCTGGGCTACATGCATGTGGTGGACAGAGGGTCAGGGAGGGCGTATCTGCACATGGTTGAGAAGGAAAGCAGGATGCACTTCACATTCTATGTTACAAAAAAGACTGGGATAAAAGTGAAGGATGCAGGACTTCTCTTGCATGTTTAGAGCTACTGCAGTGTAATAAAACTTGGGATTTTGTGACTTGTACAATGTGAGACTTTTTTCTTACTGGCTCTATAGAGGGTAGGCATGGAAAGTGCATTTAGAGTCATACAAGCAGCCTTTATTGTACACTATGGCATCTACACGTAATTGTGGTTTTTTAATTTCTGTAACAAATACCTTGAAAAAAGTCAAAACCAGAATCCATGTAGTAAATTACCTGTGTGTCTACTTTAACGCATTCCACGTTTTCCTGTGGTAATTTGTGTGTCTCAAGGATGTAGTTTGACAGCAAGGAAAAGATATACTTAAGTGTTTTGAAAAAAACTTTGTTCTGCCTTCTTTGACTATTGTTACGTACTCCATGGCTGTCTCGGAAGTGCCGCACTCTGCTGAACTGCAGCTGCCTAAACTGTCTGTCAAGTCGAATGCTTATTCAACTCTACAGAAAGGATTTCTTCACTTCATTTTGCAATTGTGGAGTCCTAGTACTATACAACACTCTTGTTTCTAGTTTCTTACAGTAAAAGATTGTGCTTATCTTTTCTAACTACTGGGAATCGCTGTGGCAAGAGGCTCCAGTACCCTCCAGTACTGTGCAATGTGAAAAGAACTGTTCTGGCTGTCAGATGTGCACTTCTTTTCATTACATATTAAGGTGTAAGTGTTAACTATCTTTATATTGCAGTTACTGTTTTGTGACTGTTTTCACATAAGCTTTCCTCTATAGCTGCCCTCATTACAATTGATCTAATTGAGACTTTTCTAAATGCTTCCTGAAGTTTCCACTTTGGGAAAGGGACAAGCGTGACGTTCAGAAGTTTGAACTTTGCTCTGAGTGATCTGGGAGGAGAAAGGGAAGATGAGGCACGATGAGGAGTGTTAGAACAGGACACCTGTTAAGTCAAAGTTCTGTTTCACTTGGTTTTACTATCCTGTTGATCTGCAGTGGTTCTTTAGTACTGATAGCTTTATCACTTATTAACGTTACTTAAGTTTATCTATTCTTTCCTTTGTGCTTCCCACCACCTGGGTAGATCTGTCCATGGGAAACACAAAGCCATCATATTGCTTTCTTCAAACCCTCTTGATTCTGCTATGGTCCCTATAAAGCACTGCCATCTGATTGTGTTTTGGCACCTTGTGGGCTGGGATGTCCAGTTGTTCTGTGTGTCTTGCTCTTTTTACTGTCCTTTCCTTTACTAGATAAAAAATGCAGCATATACAGTTCACAAAGCAGTGAGCTCTGTGGAGCAAGAGTTGGTTTTCTTCTTTGTACAGTTCCTGACACAATAAAGTTATAATAATGATAAACGCTTATTTGTGCTGTTATGAAAAATTGCAGCAATATGTTACCATGTTTTACAGATATAATAAGGAAAGTAAAGAAGACTCCACATTTTTTGAAAATTTATTTTTAAGATACTGCATAGTGTCTGAAATAAAAGGGTGTTACACTCTTTTACAGGTATACTCATGCTAATGTGTGAGGTATGGCACCAGCATCGTTCTTGCAGGACAAGAATCACAGGGTTAATAGCAGATAACATGGAAGGGGGGGAAAAAGGAAAGATCTCCTTTCCAAAGAGAGGGAAAGAAATACTGGTTTGGGTCTTAGAGATTTACACCTGTTTCTCTATTGTTTTTTAATTATACAAGGTGTTTCAAAAAATAGACCCAAATTTAAAGCAGTAGTGATTTCAAATTGGGCACGTCTTTTTAAAACACCCTGTATAAATACATATAGGCTGCTACTAGACTTAAAATACCCATGGAGCTTCCTGGAGCTTTCCATTTTAGACTCAACAACTTGAATAAATGCAGTAGCTGTAGCAGAGTTTTCTCAAACTGCACACAGGACTTGGATAAAACACAAGTTTTACTGGATTATAAATTTTACTGGACATTTCCTTATCATTTGTTTATTTTAAAACTAATTTGTTTGAACAAAAGAATGTTAAAATAGCAAGGCTGTCACACACAGAATTCTTACATGGTTACGGAGCATACTCATGCAAGTATGTGTGCACATATGTTCGTACCTGGAGTATGCCTTGGCTATTTTAGGATCTGATTCTTAATTAAAGAAGCTATTAATCTGAGTAAAACCAATTTCATATCTTGCAGGCAATCTGTCGTCTTTGAATAGAAGCAGTTCATGGTGCATTTTGAGGAATGCAGAATGTTATAACTGGCAAGTTAAAGCAAGTTCAGCTCTTCGTCTTCCTAAGTCCTGAAGATATTTAATAAACAGCATAGTTTAGGCAAGTCTAGAAAATTAGTTCAGATAGTTAATAGCCTTTGCTATCATAGCAATTGAGATTTTGAAGCTGAAAAGTAACACTAGAGTTATGTGTATTGAATGTCTTTAAATAGTGAGAATGGAAGCATCTATATGTTGTGGTTCCCTTGAAACTCAGTGACATCTCCACTTCTGTCTTCTATAATTAGAATAGATCACATTAATTTCATTATTCTGAATAATTTTGCACATGGCTGTTTGCGTGACATTAACAAAAAACTTTGTTTTACAGATGCTGAAGGCACAGGCGAGAAGTGCGTTGCCTTAGGAGTTCTCAGCTCCTTTTTACTGTGTTGTTGCAGTCCATATGAATGGTGGCATGCTGAGTTAGGAATGTGTGCAAGGTTACTCCTACAGTTTAATTAATTTAGGGAAGCATTAATAAAAGAGAGAGACTTTCCTGTATTACTGGAAGATAGCTGGGCAGAGTGTATGACGTTTCATGTAAATTCAGTTTCACTCTGAATAGGTGCTAAGGGTCTAAAAACACAGTTGACAGACTTTGCATAAACAAGTCTGCACAAGTATTTGCAAGGTCTGTGGTTTCTGTGAACTTTTTTTGTAAATTAAAGAAAACGAGCTTTCTTGAGAACTCTATAGTGCTTTTAAATTCTATCAGAAAGAAACTAAAACACATTAGAGAGTATAAAAGGTTGTCAAAATCAAAGTTTTATTTCTAGCAATAAGTAGCAAGAAGGGAAGAAAACACAGTTTTATCTTTCATGTGAGGATATTTTTCCTGATGCAATAAACATGCTGTGCGTTTATGATTTTTATATTTGATGTATGTGCAAAATGTGCATGTAAATATACCGTTGCTTCACCACCCTTTCTAGTAAATGGCTTGCATTCAGTTCAGTTATGTCATTACAGTGAATGTGCTGGGATGCTTTGCAGTTAATTCTGATTTATTGTTATTGCCTTCATGAAGGTAGAGTTGAAACTCAGCAGGTATATACTGTTGACTCCAGTATTCCCTGGTTTGCTCAGGCCAGTATTCCAGAAAAATCTATCAAATCTGGAAATTACTGTTAGATTTCTTGATCCCCCTGCTTTTGCTCCAGTCAGAAGCATGAAATTTCCTCCTTGATTTATGCCTGAACTGCGACATTTTAGCACATCTGTTGAATAAAGACTTAAAATAAATAGATTTTGTAATTTTATTTTATGAATCCAATGAGCTTTCTGGATTTCGATACCATTATTCTCTGGATAGATATTAGGCAGTGATTTTTATTTTTTTTCCTTCTAACATGACTAGAATTTTTCTTTTTCTCTTCTGTTTTGAGTTTTTGGTCACATGAGATGTAGGCTCTATAATAAAGATGTGGCAGTGGAGCAGTGTTTTCCTTCTTTTCAAAAATCCTTGTGATTCTCCCCTACCCCCCAATATCAAGTACTCCTACACTACTTGAGTCTTTTTTGGAAAAAAAATCAGTTGAAAACTGAGTCATGCCGTCACCTGGAACTAGCAGCTTGAATGTTTTGAGGGTTCCTGGTAGGTATTCATGGGGTAAGAGCAGATAATATTTTCATTTCTGCAAGCTTTTAATAGATTTATGATGACTGCTGTTATTAGTTTATGAATAATTATTTCCTTTCCTCTGTTAACACAGAACGGAGTCAAATCATTTGAAGAAAACAGGATAAGCAGCAGTATTATATTTTAAGAATATGTATCCTGAGCCTTGCTTTAACTATCTTGCTTCTGATAGAGGCCTAAACCCTTCTGGTTGGCTGTAGATGCTTGTTTGGGGTTTTTCTGTGGTGTATTTTGTTCACTCATTTGTTCTTAATATAATATACTAGCTGTAGTAGACTCTTGCCTTCTGCCATTTGTTCCTGTAGCTATAAGGAATTAAGATGCACATCAGTCTAAACCTGCATGGAGCAAAACCAAAACTAAGTTCTTTACTGTAACAGTGATTTAAAGAAACTGTAGTAGACAAAAATATAAAGCATGTGGAGAGTATCAGTCAAATCTGAAATACTCCTCCCCTTACTGTATAAGCACCGTGCAGCCCACACATGGAAATTTTCCCCTAGTCTGGCACTTCTAAAATGTGAAATACTTTCAGTATCTGAAATGGAATTTCAGAAGAGTAGTTACTGCAATCGAACATGTACAAAGGCTCTGAACAGTCCTTTGTTTAAATAATTGAGTTTTATTATTTTAAACGTAGCGGTTTAAAATAGCTAGAAACTTCAGATGTTTTCTAATTTTGTAAGTAATACAGCAATGGAATGTTTTCAAATAGGAGGGCAAATTATTAGGTTTGCATTCATGGTAGGGTCTAAACAGTTAAGAATAGGCACCTAAGCCTTATAAAGGAGAAAGTTTAAGGATAGGCATTGTGGTCTCCCTTGCTTCCCCTGCCCAGCCACCCCTATCTAGTTTCTGGTCTACTCTCTTTTCTTCTGATTCACACTCTTTTTCTTTTTTCTTTTTTTTTTTTTTTTTTAAGTTACTTGAGATTTAGCTATAATTTATTAGAAGATATTTGCTGTTTGAACTGATTAGTTGATTTTAGTAATTTTTTTTGTTTCTCCTCTTAGTCTAATCTGAAGTACTGCACTGGACAACTGCCTGAGAATATGTACAAATTGCAGGCAATGGTCAGGGGAATAACTACCCTCATACCTGGCTGGGCAGAAGTGTAGGGTTTGAAGTGAATAGAACTACTTATGTGCTTAAAATCAGGAATCTTGTTGAAGCTGAGCCAGTGTCTCTGCTAGATTTCCAATTTCCACTGCTTGCTGCCAAGTATATTAGAGCTGTCTATAAATAGTTTGTGGATTTTTTCAGTGAGAATAAAAAAAAAAAGCCAGGTTCTTTACTGTCCCCACCTTTTCTAACTACAGCTGAGAAGTTTGAACTGGTTTTGCTGAAACTTTCACACAAAAATACTTCTCTTAAGTCAAGTTGGTTTAGTTATTAATTTAAGTTTTTGTATTTTAATGACAATACAGAAAAAATAGTCTTGTGGGATTTACAGGTGTGACTGAATGTGGTTGTGGTTGTTTTTTTTTTTTCCTCCATGTGCAGCATTAAATCAGAGTTGCTATAGTTACTGCTCTAGCTTTTCTTTTGCAATATAGAATAAAGGAACTTCGGGTTATCTTGCTCATTCAGGGTGCAAAGGTCCATTTCAAAGGTGTTTCCTGTTCTCTCTCTTGCAAGAGTCTCTCCTGCTGGTACACCCAGAGCAGAGGTTTGTGCTGCATGAGATACAGCCAAGGACACAATTGCTGGTTGCTCTCGTGTTTGATGAGCAGGAGTGGGAGAGCTCACGTTGTAGACTGTAGCATCTTCTGAATGTTTACTTGATGTATCCCAGTGGTGCCAAGGGTGTTTGGATACTCCAGCATCATCTGGCTGACAGCTTCTATGAAACTTCGAATTATGTTAGCATGTCAGTATAGTTTATATGGAATTTTGTAAATTTTCTTTTGTGTGTTGCAACAGCATTCACAATTGGTGTAATATTAGTGAATAAAGTACACGGTGCTTAGTGAATCCAGGAGAACTTGTGTTGCTCATGCCGAATGACTGCGGAGGCTCTGCAGCTTATGGCTGAAGTTGAGGTGGAGCCTCCCTGGCAGCACTGGAGCTGTGGTGGGCAGAGGTCCCACTCCTGCTGTTGGATACCTGGGCCTGTCTCTGCACTAGCACATCCCACAGCCTGGCAGGAAGGCATTTGTGGACTAAAACAAGTTACGCTGAAGATCCAGTGCTTGCACTGTGTACACTTCTGAAGGGATTTCGTTGGACTAGCTCTGGTGTGACCCAGAGGACTGAGTACCCATTATGAGTAGGAGGGTGGCATCTAAAAGGAATCCAGTTTGATGGTTCCAAGGCCACAGCGTAATGTGAACCAAAAGGACATGAAAAGTAGCAGATCAGGAGACTGAGAAACATGCTCCTTATCTGAAATACCATCCTAATACAGACAAATCCCAAGTTAACAAAATAAAGTTATCAGGAATAAAAGATATATTTTGTTTTGGGAGAGAAGTTAATAGATCTGTTATGACCTAATCGTTGTATATTCTTCAAAGCATTGACTTGTGTAGTGAACTTAGGTGTTTTGTTTTATTTTAGGGTACCTGTTTTAATAGTCAATTTTTGAAGAATGAACTGAGACTTTTTGGTGAGGATAATAACATTGCAATGCTAAAGAATGTAAAAGAAGTAGACTTTTTTTTTTTTTTAAGATGTTTCAGTCAATGTTATAATGATTATAGGAATAAAGGTATGAGCTATTGCTCACTCAAGTACTGATTAACTTAGGGTTTAGGCTCTCAGTGAATATAGATTTGGTAATTTCCTGGCTGTGCTTGTTCACCAAGAGATGAATAAAGACCTGTTTTTCAAAAGTGTCATGCAGCTACATGTCATTTTAAGTCCCTCTGTGAGGAAAAAAGGACACTCTAAGTGTGAGGAGGCAATACAAATACGCAACGCTGGACAACAGGCTTTAACTATACAGTGCAGACTTTCAGCAGCACCATACCCATTGTTTTATACTCAAGCAATAATTTTCTAAGCACAAAATGGTAGACATTAGTTGTCGTAAAAAGAGAAAGTAAGAGTCTAAAATCTACATAAAACAGTTCAATTGCAGAATTGATTCTCTCGTTCTTATCTTCATTTTCTGAATAAAACTACATCACAGTTGGGCTAAAATAAAAACAGTACTACATAGAATAACAGCACTGAGTATTGTAAACAAACGCTGTGCTTTATCTGTTTTTACAGTGAAATTTTATGTGCTTATTTCCTGCTTTTGTGTCATAAACACATTTAAATAAGCCACTATTTCAGTACAGTTTCATCTCTTAGTAATTTTTATTCTTTCCATAATTAAATACATTAATTATGCCATTGTGGTATTTGAGTATACAACACTTTTTATTTTGCATGAACATTAGCTTTCACTGTTTGAAATTTTACATATATTTACTGTATCTTCTATGTAGCAGATGTTCTGTTATAGGGATTTGGGATAAATCTTGTCACTCTGTTGCTCAGCTTGCCTTTAGTAGAGAACTCTGGCTGATGTCTACACAGCAGTAAGGCTTTATCTCAATGTTTATGTCTATTGCATGTGTAATTTTACATTGAAAGAAAAGGTTATTTAATCCTTCCCTTACCTGAAGGATAATTTACATCTTGCTGCACAGCTTAGTGCTGTTTTACAAATGACCACCTGAAATTCCTATGACTCCAGTACTTAACCCTAAGGAAATACGGAACAGAGTTGCATATAGCTTGTTAACGCCAAGCTGTTCTTTTAAAAATAAATAACACAAATTTTGTCAGTATTTCTTGCAAAGATTGTTCAACTAAACTGGAGATTATTGATCAGTTAATGCCTAAAATTCAATACTGTCACTTGTCATGGTTTTTAAATTGCCTTTTGTCATGAAATACATGAATTTATGCAGAAGCATGTGTTGCCCCTTTGTCAAGGAAATAAGCAGCAGCTGGGTATAGGACAAAAACTTCTGCTCAAAGATGCAGTGCACTATATAAAAAGAACAATACGAACATGAAAATATGAGATGGCTGTGGATCATGAATCTTGAGTAGTTAATCCAAATACATATTGGTGCACAAATGTGTTAATTTGATTTTATGCATATCTCTAATCAAAAGGATGCAGTGATTGCAAACTAATCTATCAGAAGGCAGGAAATAATAAAGTGGTGTCACCTGTAAAGGCTGTGACTGGGTTCTGTAGGAATCTGAAATGACACAGCTGCTACGCTTTGTTGCTGAATATAGAGTCGTAACAAACGTTGCCTGGCTTCAGTGGACTGTGCACTCTGGGCCCTGCCGCACCTCCATTTGAAGCATTCTCTGTAGCAATAATACTGTTTATTTCATGAGCTGTTCTGGGAGGGTAAGTTTCACATGCTTAGACTGCTGCCTTATTTTTGTTTTGTTTTGTTTTTTTTCCTTCTTCGCTGTTTACTCCACTTTCAGTTCCTTGTCGCTTGCAATGCTAACTAAGTTGCACATGTAGCTCTGTTCCTGTCTTCTGAGGAAGGCGAAGTCTGAATTTCTGTGATACAGTTTAGTGGTAGGAGAACACGTTCGCGGAGATAGAAGAGAAAGTACAGGAGAAACCGTATTCTCAGAGACTCTTCTAGATTATAAAGGCTGAAAAACGAAATCTAGTCCCTTTTGTACCCTCATGTTCATTTGAGATTATACAAAGTGTTTTTTTTTTTTTTCCTCAGGTGCATACTCTCAATTTACTGTGTACTACTCCTGCAGTACAGAAGAGTTTGGCAGCAGTATGACCATATATACCTATGGATATGTAGCTCTTTGCTGTTGTTACAGAATTAAATCCCTGCAGCTAATGCATTTAATTCTAAATGCACAGTAGTTTAATAAATATATGTGCAAAGCATTCAGGAGATGAGGAGCTCGTGAACAATGACCCAGAAGACTAAGCGGCATCCTGCCTAATTTTTTGGCTCATTAACTATGTGTGACCTACATGTAAATAATTCAATATCGTATTTTGGGTTACATACTGAACAAATGTGTTTATCATAGAATGGTTTGAGTTGTAAGGGACCATTGAAGATCATCTAGTTTATCTGGAGGAGGGCAGCCTCCCATGTGCTCTGAGCTGTACCATCTTAACCTTAGGGCAGCCGTAGGTGTGACGGATGGGCAGGCTGTTTTTGCACTTCTCTCCCACGGACTCGGCAGACGAGTGTGACTGCGGTTCAGCCTGACACGCGATGTCTTCAGGTGGAGCTTGTTTCTGCACAACTGTGCTTAGATATTTACAGGAGGTAGGAGGTGGAGTGGCCACTGGCTGGGACTGTCACAAGATGTGCTGGCAAAGGAGTCATTTCCAGGAAGCATGCTGGAATATTACAGAGGCATCGCGGGTGTTTCCAGCTCCCACATCTTTAGATTAAGAAGGATATTGCTATTTTTGGAGTATGGCATCATAGGACCATTGCTCAGTGGCTTTTTATTGGGGTAATAAGTAAGGTAGAACCAATTTGTTCATGGAAGTGTATAGTGAGATTCACATTTTGGTAGCATCATCCACACTTGGTCAGAGGCAAAATTTGGTGAAGATTAATGTAAGGGAACTTCTGATGACAAGAGGAAGTATAAACAAGTTAAGCTTACTCTTTGTAAGGTACAGAGCAGACAGGAATTTGGGGAGCAGGATGAAGAAAGGAAGTTTGATCATGAAGTATGTTGTCTAAAGTAAAGCAAGTTGAACACGTACCATAATAAAGGGTGTTTGGAAACTCATGATGATGTACAGGAAGTGCTGTTGATCTCTTGTCCCTGATAATTGTGGTTCCAAAGAAATTTCCTGTCTGGTCTGCTTATGTAGCATTCATTATGTACCACAGTACCTTTTAACTCCAGGTAGTTTAGAAGAACCTCTCTCTTCATAGCCATTCTCTTCAGTTTATAGAGTTTTATTTATGGGGGGGTGTAATTTGGCTGCTAAAGATTTTAGCTTTGGCGATAGGTGTGCAAGGTTTTTTTTTGTTTGTTTGTGGACAGTAACTACTTGGTCGAACAGCAAAAATAAAGATAAATGTGGTGTTTGCCACTATGTATTTTTTTTCCCCTTTTCATTTTTAATTTCAACAGTCAAGTTACCTTCTCTGTAAAACACAATCTGAATTTAACTGAGACCCAAGATACATGATGTTCTTCCAAACTGAAGTTATAAAATTTGATTTTACAATCGCAGTGGACAAAGTTGCATGTACCAAGTATTTTGGGTGCACTTCTACAATAGTCATCACTGTATTACTAGTTTTAGTCAAAATGAAATTAGAACAGGGTTTTCATTTAAGAGTCATTATTTGCTATCAAATATATCAGTATTTAGATAAAATTACCGGTCTTTGTATGAAACCATCATGTATCTGGAATACAGAAGCCTGTCTTGTTTAATCTGAATGTTTTGACTAAGAGAGACAATTATTGGGGGGTGTGGATTTACTTGGCTGTGCTTTTTGAAAACTGCATGAATTTGAGTAAAAATTAAAGGAGAAACTTATTTCAAGACTGTAGGCTTAGTTTTATGCTCTGCAGTTATATGCAGATAACATTTTGATATCCTTCCCATGTCGCGTGAGCTGAGCTGCGCAGGCCGGGGGGCAGAGGCCGTCCCGCCCTGAGGGCTGCGGCCTTGTGCTTTGCACCACCTCAGTCTGAGCATCACAGCTACTGCCTGGGTTTCAAATACATGGAACAAAGGGCAACTGTGTTTTTTTCCAAACATGTTGTGCTTTTCAGGTGTGAAAGCATGGTTTTTCCATGCTTTGCCCTCATCATTTTCCTTTGCACTTTGGTTGAAGTGTTTACTGTGGCAACATTTTCCTTGTTGCCAGCCCCACTCCCCTGGCCTATGTTTATTTTCCTATCTGTGATGGAATTCAGATGATGTTAGTGAGTGAGAGAAATACCTTCCCAGGCTACGGTTTTTGTTGTCTATTTCTGCCTGCTTCCAAGACAAGACAGCATCTCAACCCAGAGGATTGGAGGGGAATAGAAGAAATTGACAAAGGTCAAAGGGAATGGCTCTGGACTGTGAAAGTAAAATAAAATTTTATGGATGAGTCCATCAGAATTAGAAGCTTTGACCATAGCTATACTTTGAACATTTAGGAGATTTTTAAAGACAGAAAAATACCTCAGACTTTGGAGATTGTTCCATACTGTAAACATATTGGTAAAGACTCTAACTAATTAATTAACCAATTGGCTGGTTTTTTTTTTTTGTTTTAATTGCCGTCAAGGAATCTTAAGAGATATTAACAGCAGCGATGACAACAATCTCACAGGAACTTAAATGGAAAGCCATTAAAAGTACTTTCTATACCTTTGTTTAACCTGTAGGTTACCAGAAGTTTAACATATATCCTATTTACCAAAGATTCTATTTTGATTTTTCTTTTTTAGGGGAAAAAAAAAGGCATTTACTATCTCAAGCCTTGTCCTTCTGAATATTTAATTTAAATGCAGTTGCTGACCACATCCTAAGTTGCAGGACTAAAGTTGACATACATTTCTGTTTAATATCACTTAAAATAAGTGGTCCATTTGTCATAAGCCTTTATAAAAGGAGATGGATATAGCCCTGGTTACACAAGTGTTTTTTTTTTTTTTTCAGAAGTCACTGAAACAAAAGGCGATGGAAGATGTCAGTTTTTGAAAACAAACCTCTGTTTCTTGCAGGCAGCATGAATTTGTGCAGGAGCTTCTTGATGTGTCTCTTCCAGCGCTGTACTTTGCCACATATAGTTAACCAGCTCCTATAACTGATACAGGCAAACTTTGTGTCAGGCTTTGTGGCACCTGGCTCAGTTTAAAACTTAAGGTTCATATGGGAATGAATAGTAAATGTTTCTTTAAAACATCAAGATTTATGGAAATTTACCGGTGACCTAGGGATTTTTGTTATATATATACTCTGCTGTATTAAATAGATAGACTAACAGGAATTTCAAAGATAATTATGTTCCCGTATCTTAATGGAAATTGCCGATCTGTTATCTGTTATATTGATATTCTAGTGGATTCAGTTTATATGGAACCGTGTGACATAATTGTTGAAATAATTTAAAGATCATTGCCTAAAAATTTCATAAAGGTGTCAGCAGTTAATAACACATGGCATCTGAACACACTCTATTTCAGTGACAGTTTCCAATAAAAAAGGAGGTAATAATCTGAGAGGTTTTCTCAGATTCATCTTTCTTGTAGTGAAGGATTATTGGGAAGTAAATAATTTTTTTAGAAAACCCACCTTATTTTGATATTATGGTACTTTGATGTGAGTTGAGGCTGCATCATCACAGATCAGTGCTGCTTCTGACTAGTCACTGAAGTTAGTTTGACAATAAAAGCAGCCACTTTATGTCAAGAGATTTATTGTTAGGTCATAAAATTTATTTAGATGGAAAATATTAAAGCATTCTGGTTTGGATATTGACTTAAGGTTTTTTTTCTTAACCCATTAATTCTAAGTCAATGTGTACAGGATTTGGATGTAAGTTCCCATTTTAGCATGCTTCCCATCTGATTTATAGTTTTTTCTCTTTTTTATATATATACATTGTTTTTATTCCTATCTGTCTCTTTAGTGTTATGTAAGTATTTTCATGTTTTATCATTGTATTTTTATCAGAACTAATTTCATCAATATTCTGAGTGTTTTGTTTTCCTGGTCTTTACATATAGTCAACTTGTCTATAGTTCAGATTCTGGGGTGTCAGTGTAGTGCCCAGATACTGACTGTCTTCAATGTATTACTTTGGGGTTTTTCATATTTCTAAATGTTTATGAATTCCTTTCTTGTCATGCTGTTCATTTTCAGTGTTCAATAACAGCTACAGATATAATTGTATGTGCTAATAATGCCTTTTTGAAAACATAGAAGTCATGAATAATCCCTACTGTAATTTGATAGATGAAATATCAGTAAGCAATTTTTAGCTTAAAACAAGAGGTCTCAAAATGTGTTAATGTTTTCCTTATGTTGGTGGAAATAATAGAAAACAAGACAATCAGATATGTGCTTCTCTGGAAAAAGTTACAAGTAAAATCACTTTACAGCAAGGATGGTGTTTATGTTGTAAATTTAGAGCTCAGTGTTACTGAAGACATTCAGCATGTTGGTTTATGTGCAAAATGGATAAATTGTTTGGAGAGCAGCTTTTTGAAACTTACGGGTATATTTTACTTTTGAAAATAGTTTAATTGGAAAGCAGTTTATCACTGATACATTATTTTATATTGTTTTAAAGTACATGTCTTTTGAACATTGAGGGAAATTTTGCTTTAAATTGAGACAGAGCAACTTAATATGTAAATATGTGCGGTGAAATTAATCCATCAAAAATGGGGGAGGAATACATCACTTAAGATCCCACAAATTTAGTTGTGGGTGGGATTTTTTTTTTTGTGGGTTTTGGGGTTTTTTTGAAAAAAAAAAATTTGCCCTTTTACTACACATTCTGATCATCAGGTTTCTAAGATTATTGTGTCTTTAGAAAGTAAAAAACTATGTGCATTTGGTGTCAACCCTGGGAGCAGTTTCTGAAACATTTTATTTGCACTCACTGCAGTGGAGGAGCATTGAGATGCTTGCTTAGGTGTGTATGATCAAGGTCAACTCTGAGTCTTTAACCTTGATATAAAATGACTTTTATATTCTTCATGTATTTAACATTCTGTTACCAAATATACCAGTCTTACATTGCAGTACTGGTTGAACAACTGATTTCACATGTGTGAAAATCCGTGTGACATGGCAAACCTTCAATATTACAAAGCTTTGAGGGACTGAGAGTTGCGGTTTTAGAGTTTGCTTAGTGATGTATTTTACATTTTAGATTCACTGCCTGTGAGCTTACTTATGAAAGCAGCTCTCTCCTGAAATGCCTGGAAGATTTTATTAGAAATCTGTTGTAAAGGCTAAAAGAAAAGATGTTGAATAAAGGAGAGGGGAATGAGAGCTGTTTGGTGGGAGAAACATGCACAAATCCCGGTTGATCTGCCACATCGTGTAATAGGGCTGCCACCTGTCAGCCACTGTATTTGCTTTAACGGACTTCTTTTACCTTGGAGGAGTACAAAATAACACGAGATTCAGAGGAATAACATTTGGTCTGCTACTCTTGATGACCACATGGGTCTCGTTCGTCCTTGCAAGTATAGTAAGTTTTAATGAACATCGCTGGGGAGTTACTCTTGAAGGTAGCTAATTCCTGACTATACCTGAAATGTCTTTTTGGATAAAAGGGATAGGCTACAATTCATTATGGAATAGATGGATATCTTTCCCTGGGTGTGTTTATTTGTACACCATTCACTTATAAATCTTGATATGGGAGGAAATGGGGAAGATGCGTTGAAATAAACCTTTCTTGAACAGAAAATAACATTTGATGCAAAAGCTACCATCTAAAATACCTGAAGATTCTCCAAACTCTTTACTACTATCAGTCTCTTGTTCCTTAACTTTCTAGCATATTTAATTTTTTCTAGTACGCTAATGAGGCTTGTTTATTTTCACTTTATAGTAACTTTTCCGCTAGTTTTTTCTCTTAAGTTTTATCATAAAATGAATGTGGGACCTTTAATGTTTAATATTAATTAAAATTATTTCAGCTTTGTTCTTTCTGTTCTGTAAAAGGGTATCTCAAGAATTTTTACAAATTTTATCTTGGAAATTAGCTTATTCATTATGTTTAATTTTAGGAAATGGTGCTCTTGCAGAACATTCTGAAAATGTGCATATTTCAGGAGTGTCAACGGGTAAGTCATTTTTTGTAATGTTTAAATTTCATGCATGACTTAAATAGTAAATATTGAAAGCCACCTGGTATCTTATGAAGAGATATTTGGCTATAAAAATTATTACTGCCTTTTGCAGCATGTAATAAGGAATGAAGCAACTGGAACATGGAAAAATTCTCATAAGATAAAATTGATACCTGCATGCTCATGAACAGATTATGCCTTTCTAAGTGGACTGCTTAATTATTTTTCCATACAAACATTGAACTAAGAGAAAAGTTGGTTTAAGTTGAATTGATATTTTCTTTCCACAGGAAAGTTTTTTTTCTGAAATGAAATTTATTGAAATGTAATTTTGGACACTGCTACTATCAAATAATATAAATCCAGGAGTTAGGTGTTTCACCTGATTAGATTGAAGCAGTAACTGAAACTACTGTACACTCGACTGCACAGTTTCCTTAATACAAGGAAAAAAAAGAGTTTTAGAACTTGTGAAACTGAGAAACTGATGAGATGCTGGGAGAACATGGGGCATAAAAGCAGCACAAGTTGCTTAAAGGTTGCAGTGTTCCCTTCCAGTGAGTCCTTCAGCCTCCTCTGAGCAGCAGCCGCGGTTGGGCCTCTTCTGCCTTAGCAAAGTGGCTGGCTGTCCATTGAGGCGTTCGGCGATACCAGTGTCTGATCTTTGTTCTTCAGATGTTAAGCAGTGCCAGCTAAGCTGCTCTTTGTGTTTTACACATCTGTGATACAGATACTCAGAGTGTGTGTGGATAGGGAGACAAACACTCTTCTTCAGTGGGCAGAAGAATACAAGCCTGATTATTTTAATAGGGAAGCTGCCACTAATCCCTGGAAATCAAACTGATTTTCATGCTCTTCTTGTAAAATAAGTCAAAATGCAAACTCATCCTTTTTGACAACAGCTTGCACATCTCACTGTAGTTGTCCTCGCAGGATAGCTTCATTATGTTGCAAATTGTGCATGCAGTTAGGTTTTTGGATAAATGTACAGTCAGTGGATGGTCTGTGTTACACTGTATAACCACTTTTCTCCCTTCCACTGTTTCCTATTCAAAGACTGTCAAAGTCTAATTATAGATCCTTGCTACCTGTTCTTGTGCAGCTTAATGAAGAATGTTGTTGCTTTTCAACAGTAGTAACACACCAAGTATCATCATACATGGTATATTATGGCACACTGCTAATTATAAATAATGACACTGGTACTTGCCACTCCTGCAACAGTTGTTGCTGGAGTTGGATTGTACGAAATACATAGATGACCTAAAATCTAGCTCTGCAGCTTTCTGGATCTGTTTTAACATACGTTTTAACAATCCTTCACCCCTTTGGTTGCTCCAACAGTCATGTCACAGGTCGCAATACAGTCAGAAAAGCATCTGCTGGGCAGGAGGTGAATGGAATTTTTGACTCTGCTTGCAGAACTTTGGCCAGCATGCTTGAATATACAGTGCCAAGGAGAAGAGAACACAATGTACTTTGTACACAAAATAACAGCAGCTGGTAGACAGACCTTTAACTACTGAGATGAAAGATCCAGTAAGGGTTCCATTTAAAAGTATTAAAAAAAAAATTATATATATATATAGATAAAAAAAAAATATATATATATATATAAAAATATGTATGTAAAAGGATTTCTGGTGGTCCCGTGTTCTAAAACAGTTTTCCAGCTGGGGAAAAATAAGTATACTCTTAAAGCTTTTATCTTAATATAAAGTGAAAATTCTTCACTGGAGAATTTTGAGATAACAGGAATGGGAGCGGTCTGTTATTGAAAAATCTGAAGAAAGCGTGTAGGCAGACCCGGTGACATTTTCCTCACATCCAGCTCTTTGCATGTATGTCTTAAATTTTAGGTGTATGGCCAAGTATAATAGATGGAGATGGACCTAGATGATTTCTGAGTTCCTTTGAAAGAATTTGTGTCTCCCGAACATGTTTTTGAACTTGCAGAGTATATATTTTTATCAAGCATACCTGGACAGCTTTATATCTATCAGAACAATTTTAAGAAGAGTTTCTGTAAAATAGAACCAAAGACATCTGGCCTTTAATCTTTCTAAATCCAACTTTAACTTGGTGCTGAAACCAACGACGTGATTTTCTTGGACAGTTGTTACTGAGAAGGGATTTAAAATAAAATGATTGTCTTGATGGTAGATTTCCTGTCATGCTGCTGCTGTAAGGCTACATGACCTACCTTACTAAATTATGTTTTAATAGCACAGACCTCTGTGGTCTTTGGTATTTATTCTTCTGCTGTGCATTATATCTGCCAAGTTGCAGGTACATCTCTAATATATGAACATGCTTTTTCTACCAATAGCGATAATGGAATGTTGTCTCTTGCCTATAAGCTATCACTAGAGAACAAGTGTTTATGCCTTTAAAATCTGAAAAATTGAGAAATATTTTCAGGTCTGTCTTTGGGGTATGTGGCACCATAATTGTCACAACTGCAAAACCACTTTCCCCCACCCCTGTTTTAAAGAACTTCTATACTGGTTAAAGCAGTTGTTCACAGCAATTTAAAAAAAAAAAAAAGTTCCTTTTTACAGATTTTTTCTCTGTATTACAGAGCAAAGGGCATTTTAAATTAAAGCTTTTTAGTTTGACCTGTAGGCACAGATTCCTATGCCTTCTTCCCCCGTAGTTCTCCAAATAAGACTTTCAGTGGCTCCTGAGATTTACAAATGCAATAATTATCCTCACTATTCATGGTTTAGACTTTATCGCAACATTATTCTCTTTTTACTCTAAGCTGTTTTAAACACCTTCAGATCATTTATCCAGCTGTATTCGTGTCCTTACCATGTCCAATATAATGCATACCTTATCATCTTGTGGTTCACATTGAAAGCTAATTCTTTTATCTTTTCAAGTGATCTCCTGGCATTACTGTGAAGATAAATCCCTAATCTCCCTCTCCCTGCTTTTCTGAAGTGACTTTTTTCCTTGACATGTTGTTCACTGTTACTACAGGTACTTTACTTCTCTAGATCTTGCTAGAGAATTTTTGCATAGGCTTCTTAATAATTTTCTTGTTATTAATACAACCAACTTTGGTACTGTAAAATTTTCATCGTCTCTCTTCTGTTTACCAGTCAACATCCTGTAAGTAGTTTATGGTCATTTTCTGTAGTGTGGGGTGGTGAACAAGTTTCAGGAAGAAGGGAATAAGGAAAACTCTTGTATGTGTTTTTAGAAGGTCTACAAGGAAATCCATATACACCAGAAAACCATGTGCACAGCTTATCCGCTCAGCAGGATTTTTTGACCATTATTTTGCACTTCAGTCTGTGAAATATCTTCAGTCCTAATTACAGTATTGCAATCTACTGACCAGAGTTATGCCAAAATAAGAAAACAGAAATGCAAATAGATTGTTAGTAAGATAAAGGCTCACAAAGGAAAGAGTTTAAAACAGGAAGCGAATGGGCAGAATTATGCCAAAGAATATAGAGGAATTGAGAGGCATGTAGGCAGAGACAACACCCATGTGTGGTTGTGCAGGAGGGAGTTGTTCCCACCCAAAAACCTTAGAGCCACCAGCATGAGATTGGAAACCATCTTGGCCATGCATCCCTATGTATATTTGCTTCTCTATGCAAACTTCTCATTTATTTTGTACTTCTGCCTCAGTTACAAAATCCTCTTCTTTTTCTGACTCCTCTAGTCAGTTTTCCTTTAATTTTAAGTTGCTATAGATATTGTTGACCTATATGGCAACTGTCTACAGGGCCACTAGCAATTGAAATTAGAAGTGCAAATTCTCCACAACATCGTGAAAAGATGTTTGCCTCTATTCATACATGTCTGGTTTATGCACTCTCACTTGAATTGTGGGTTATTTTTAATTCCCATGCCCTTCTTGATATTGCTTGCATTGTCCATGTTTAGAAACATACAAAGAAAATCCATGTTATGTTATATTCTTAAAAGCTTTAGAAGAACATCCCAGTTAAGCAGAGGGTGAGGAATTGATTTAAAAGGCTTGGTATTATCTTTGTAAAGTAGATTCCCTTTAAAACTGTTTTATTTCAGAAGTTTATCCTTGATTTTAAAAATCTTTCTGAGAAATTGTTGTCTTTAAAAATGACAGTACTTCTGAAGTGCAGCTTCTGTACAGTTGACCTTGACCTTTATATGCTTTTTAAGCAAATGGGAGATTTCTGTTGTCTCCTGAATAAGAGATTTCAGTGTATGAACGCGCACCAAGTATGCAAGAACCTGAAGTTCAGGAGGCTGTATATCCCTTTTCAAGGAAGTTCCCTTTTATTTTTTGAACCCCCACTCTGTCATATGCACACTTTCTTCAGTTCGATTTTTCTCTCTTCTGGAGCAGAAATACAGTATTGTTCACTCCACCCTGGCTGTGATCATTCTTGCCTCCTCAAGCCCTCCTTAATCTGCTTCTTTCTTCACATATTGAAAGGTGCTGGAAATGGTGACACTTTGCCCTGAGCTCTGTAGTGTTAGCTTTAGTGGAAACAGAGAAAAAAACATCTCAAGTAAAAGAATATTAAAAAAAATAGCGATATTGATGGTCTTGCAAACATAAGCTGAAAGAACTGAATTTGAGTAAAACTAGAAGTTTCACTTATAGTAAAAAATACTGCCTTGGTTATACAGGCTTTCCATGTGGAATTTCTTCCGAACTCATTTAACAAGCAAAAGTTCCTGCTTGTGCTGCTGCAGGGTTGGGCTGAGTAGATGGTGTGATAGTGGTCAGGGTGCGCTGCGCCTGCATAGGAAATTGCACATCTAGTTGCATAGTAAATTACAGTGTTTGGAGGTTCCTATTCGCCAGACACAGGGTGCACATGTATTTATAGCATGCTTAAGTTTTTGGAGGTGAGCTTTGTAAAACTGAATGAACATATGTCGAATGGACTATTTTTATCTTTTAGTGTTAAAATTTTTATTTGTCAGGCAAATGTAAAAGCTTCCTTGAAATTTTCAGTGATAAAATCTTGTATGTCAGTTCGTAAATATCTAAAACCAGATAAGTGTTGTAATATTATAAATTTCACCTGAAGGCAACTTATTTTAAGCTGAACATTATTTCAGTAGTAACCAAGTAGTACATGGAATTGCTTGCCAGTATCTGCTAGATTGGTACACTTGTTTTACACATACTTCTACTTTTTTGTGTATGTTTTTTGTCTCATACCTATTAAAAATGCTATTTTACTTCAATATTTAATTGCAAATAACCAGTTTTTCTTTCCAGTCCTTCCTTTTCTTGTCTCAACAGATGTGAACTGTATCCAGATCGTTCACACAGGAGTAGCATTCCAAAATATCATGGTGTTAGAGCACCACCTATAGGGTTTGCTCAAAATTAAAAGGTGACAGTTTCCAGGGAATAGTTGATTGAATATTCAAATCAAATAATATCTTTCTGTATTTTGAGACTTTTTCCTCCTACAGGTCCTACATTCTGTAGCCAAAGTATGTTAACACTTACCTGTGCAGCTCCAATAAGGAACGTGAAAAACTGTTTAAAGCAATGTTTTCTTAAAGCTGTATGTGAAAACAGTAAATTTACTGAGTTTTATTTTTCTTTCTAGACATCTATAAGCTAATGTAGAAGATGCAGGCATATGCCAACATTTTTGTCTTTTAATTCTTTTAAAACTATTTTTAGAAATGCATTATGCCATACAGAAATATTTTTCACTTAAGGTTATAGCTTTTTATTGTATTGGAGAGAGTCAGTAGTTTCAGGTCCCTGTTGTCTTGAAAAATGATCTTAAAAGCTTGGTTGCGGGTAAAAATAGAAAAAAATAACCTGTTTACAAATTACATTATTACAAACAACTTTTGCTCTATTACAAATGCAGTTCATTCTTCATCCTGTTTATTCACTGCATCAATTCTGATTTGTTATTTTGATCAAATACATATTCAAAATTTTAAAATTCTAAAAGCTTTTGATCACCAGACAATAACGAAAATGCCTTCTCATTTGTAATAGTGTTTAAACTGCTGTGTGTAACTGATTATGCTACTAGGAAACTTTGAGAGCTCATGAGTTTTGGACTAGCAGGGAGGAAACACTGAAATAAGAGCACAGGGCAATTATTTTTCATGTCCTTTCTGACCTCTGAAACTTCCTCAGTTTCAGGCTCTGTAGCAAGAGTATTCTGGCCTTTCTAATTATGTGAAGATTGTGAATATTATATGACAGGTGTTGAATATAAGGCTGCTAAGGGAGGAAAATAAAACAACAGTGAAACAAACCTGCAAAACTAATAAGTACATTACTTGAAATAAAATCAGCACAGCTGAGAACACTCCAGTGAAAGGAACAACAGAGTTAGGGCCAATAAAAAAGGTGCACCTCTAATAAAGTAAGAATACTAATGACTGAGTTACTTCAGTTGCATAGAATTAGTCCTATAAATACAAGCTTTCTAGTCCATTATCAGAAATATAGTTATGCAAGTTCCTCTTAAGAATAATCTCTTGTAAACCTGACTTTTAATATCTTTAAATGAATTGTGCTACAGTAAGTGCTCTTTGCTTTCCAAGCACTGGAATAATGCATATGATGATCATTTCCATGCCAAGGGTTGGAAGAGGGGATTGAAATGGCGGCCAGGCACTGGGTTTGCTTAAGACAGGAAATTTCAACTACTTGATTATTTTGCTTTAATTTATTTTTCACATTCTAATGCATTTGTCAGTAGAAGGGGTAAATGCATAGTTAAATTGAATTGAGTCTTTGTGAAGGCTAAAAATAAAATTAAGAAATACGAGATCTTTCACATTACTAATAAATAGTCAAAGTCTGTGTAGAGTAATCTCTTTTAATCTGTAGTGCTAATTGCCAATAGTATAAACTTCTGTACTGTCAACACTGGAAAATATATTTTGGCTGACATGTGGTGACCTGTGTCCATTACAAGCTCCTTTAGACATTGTTTTTCTTGCTACCTCGTCTAACTCAGTGTGATATTTTCCCTGATAAGGTTTGATTGATTTTTGTCTTACTGGCTTTTTAAAAAATGACATTAATCAGGTTGCTTTCAATATATATGTTTTTTTTAGCTTGCGGAGATATTCCAGAACAAATTCGATCACCAAGTGGGACAATCACAAGTCCGGGGTGGCCCTCTGAGTATCCTGCCCGAATCAACTGTAGCTGGTACATCCGTGCAAAGCCGGGGGAGATCATTACTATAAGGTAACAGTGCTCCTGTATTAACCACATGGATTGAAGAAGCACTGACTAGACATTTTTAACTGCCAGGTTTCCTCTTCCTTCCTGTAAATGCAGGATTTCTGTTTTGTCTGGTTTCTGCCTTTCCTTTTGTCTGATTTGCTCTTACAGATCCACATCACATTTGTTTTCACGTGGAGAGCTGCTGACTAGAAAAAGTTTCTATGTGCTCATTCATTTAATTTCTTTGTAATGTCCTTGAAATATAAGAATTTTGCATTAAAAATCGATAGGGGAAATTCTTAAATGCTTCATTGATATGAAGTCTCACAGTGTGCTTAGAAGTGACAGGGTGTAAATAGTAAAACAATAGATATGATTGCGGTTTTGGAAGTGCTGACTTTTGGCGCAGGGAACTCCTCACAGTTTCACATACCTTTTAACTGTTCTAAAGAAGTAACATAAAAAGGTAGTATCGGATGTTCAAGTTCTCACCAGTTCATTGCCCATTACTGCCACAAGGGAAATCTAGGCTTGTTTTAACATCAAGATACAAATTAGTATTGCTTTGCAGGCTGATTCTGGAACTGCATTAGCTGCAGATTTACTTCAATTTCCAGTACAGGCCTGCTGACCTAAGAAGCAGATCTTCAATATGAAGTATTTGCTTTGACATCAGTTAGTCTTCTAAAGTACTGCTTTTTAGTGTAAACAGTCTTTCTACTAAATATTAAATTAGCATAAATGCAATGTAAAGTAAGTAGAGCTGTTCATCTACTACAAAGCTTTCTAAACTTTTTAATACAATTTATTTTTCATGAAACTGATTTCTTGTTCTCTCCATTCTCATATATGTTTCACATCTCATTTCTGGTTTACTGCTGTGTTGTCTGCACTGACCTGTTTTGCCCAGACTGTCTTCCCTTCGCACTTCATTACCGTGACAGTGTGTCTTGATATAGCTGTTCTCATGCTGTGACATACCCAGTAGGTAACCAAGTAGTGCAACTGGGTGCAAATCTTACCTGAAATAATGGTTTTGAACAATTTACCTGTATTTAAAATGTGAAGTCATATTGTTGGCTAAGTGTAGCATTAGCTAAAGTTCTGATGATATTTGGGTTAAATAAAACAACTTAGTAGTATATGAAAATAATTAAGTGAGACACATAAAGACAATTTCGTTAACAGAAATATTTATTTATTTATTTATTAAGATTACAGCTTGATTTTTTTTGTTTTTGTTTGGTTGTTTTTTTAATAGCAAAACTGAGCTTCTTTAAGTACTGGATGCAATATTTTGGTCAATGGAATGGATTTTTGCTGTCCTAATAAATGTACCATCACTACAAGGTTAAATCCTATTCTTACATGGGTAGAGAGGCCACTGTATTTCTGATCAGAAAAGAACTTACAGCTAATTTCCACTTTTATATGTAGCAATTAACCAGCTTGGTTGTGTAATATCCAATTCAGCAGCAATTTTGACATCTTCTTTCTTTTTTTTGTGTGTGTGTGTTTTTGTTTTGTTTTGGTTTTTTGTCTCCCTCCCTCCCAGCTTTCAAGACTTTGATGTTCAGGGATCACGACGATGCAGCTCAGACTGGTTAACAATTGGAAGCTACAAGAACATGGAAGGCTACAGAGCATGCGGCTCCTCCATTCCGTCACCATACATCTCTTCACAGGATCATGTTTGGATCAGATTTCATTCTGATGACAGCATCTCCAGAAAAGGCTTCAGATTAGCCTACTTTGCTGGTATGTTTCAAGTGATATCTAGTTCTGTTTTATGGTTTTATTTTTTGTTTTCTTTTTCAAGAGCTACTTCCTTCTACCAGGGTACAGTATATGCATTTCCTATAGTTGATTCAAGGTTTAGTGAAAGTATATATCGTCTAGGTTATTTTGATATTAAGTACAACAACTATTCAAAGCAGGAATTAGTGTTCACAGTAATAAGCAGAGTGAATGATTTGGAGGTGGGAGGAGTTTGCTGTTCATTGTAGGCAACTTGGGAGGTTTTTTAACACAGCTTAAGATTTTAAATTTTTTCATCAGAATAAAGTTAATTGTTAAAATAGTTGGGTATACTTCTGATAAGCATAAATACAGGGCAAGAGAATAAAGAAACAGTGGGATTTTTTTTTTTTTTTACATTTGCATCATTTTTCCCCATCTCCAGAAGGTATACTCACTATTAAACAACAGCAATCAAACAAAAAACCCCTGTTATTTAAAAAACTATTAACAGGATAGATTACTGTAGCCAAATATAGGCATGGTTTTGTACACGCGAAATTTTTCTTGGATAGTTCAAGTATGCAATATAAGGTAGTTACCAGGAGTAATAGTTTGAGACTGTTTGTGGGCAATTCTTGCTTGAGTAACTGTTGCAGAGATTTTATATAATAGCATAATAATGGTTTTCTATGTCCTGATAACCAAAAATACTCAGATTCCTCTTTGTTTCACAGTGGTTTCGTGTTCTCTTACTTCCTCAGTATATGCCTGTATTCTACTCTCTGGCCCGCTCCAAGTCTCTGTGCACTAATTTCAACTCCTCCATAGAACAATTCATACTCTCTTACACCTATGCACTGCCACCCATCTTCAAAACTATTCCACCAAGATTCAGTAAAAGGGACCCTGATCTCATCTAGCCTAAGCCGCATTTGCCCCCCTTCTGTGTTCTGTGCTCTTCCACAAACCTGAGGTTTCCAGATGAGCTCATCCCTTTTTATTGCCTGTTTGCAAATTTACAAAAAAGTTTCCCCTATGCTTCAGCTCCTTGTAGCTTAGCAAGTCCTGGGAGAAGTGATGCAGCCTTGCATTTGGTGCTGTCTCAACTTTCAGAGCAACTTTCTACCTGTGTTTTGCTTACTGTCTTACCAAAAAACATGACGGGGAGGAAAAAGCCACTGTCTAATCCATCATCATCTGCTGCTGTTTCTTCTAACTGCCCACGCACATCCTGTTATCCTCTGTAAGGTGTCAACTTCTGCCCAGCTTGTCTCCCTGGCCTCACAGCACAGAGGGAAGGCAGCATTCCTGCCTGAGGGCTTTGAGAAGGAAGGACCTTACAGACAAGGGTGTGGAATGGGCAAAGGAAGCGACCTACAGGCTCAGCAGAGTTCTTCTGAAAATCCTTTTCTCTCTCTTCCTTATATCTTGGAACAATTCAGTATGTAATCCATGTTGGAAGAAGCTGTAACGTTTTCAACAAAGCAATTTTTTCTGTTGGGTGATTTTTTTTCTTGTAAGCATCACACAGTGGTACCCAGTGCCTGGTTTTTTACTACAAGATTGCCATTAATATTTACAGCTCCACGTTACAGCTTCCTACCCAACCTCCTTGCAGAAACTGGGAAGTAAAAGCATTGAGCTAGAGTATAATCAATACTGGAACAAGTACAATGACTCTTCCTATGCACATTCTACTATATTACCCCTCCACTTATGGCACACAGTCATTCAATTGGGCAGGACAAAATCTGCCAAAATCTATACTAATTATTTGCCACCCTAGTGTTATGAATGATGTGTGTGTGTGCCTGTGCATATATCACAGTATCACAGTATGTTTAGGATTGGAAGGGACCTCAAAAGATCATCTAGTCCAATATACAAAATACATACTATATATATTTAATAGAACAAGATCATTTAACTTATACTAGATTTGTTCTTGTGGTTTTTTTAACAAAATAAACATTTTCAATCACTGACAGCACTTTTACTTTTGTTTTCCTTTTATTCTCTGTCAGTGAATTTATTGACTTAAACACTCTTCAGCAGTACTTGTAACATTTACCACTCTTGTCGGTTTCATGTTTTTCCTGCATTTGTTTTAAAAAAGCCTTGCCTTAGCAATTGCCAATTTTTTCAAATGCTGATATTGTTGCACGTTTTTGAAAAATAATTTCAAGGTAGAGCTTTTCTTTTTAATGTTAAGATATTAAAATAGTAAAAAGGAGAACAGAACTGTGATATGACTTGACCTATTAAAGCAGATTTGTTGCAGCAAGGGAAATTCAGACTAGATATGAGGACCTTAACCACTTTGTGTTGTTAAGCGTTGGAACTTTGAAAATACTTGATTGTACAAGGCCCTGAACAACCCAATCAGACTTTGGTTAGCCTTGCTTTGAGCAGATGATTTGATTAGGTGACCTCCAGAGATCACTTCCAATCTGAATTGTTCTCTTGTAAAACAAGATAGAAACTGTTTCTCCTGGGAAAGGTTGTATTACAGTAAGCGCATCATACTGTCTTTCTTTTTTTCTTTTTTAAAACCCTAAGTATGGCAGTATTTAGATTTAGTATGTATTTGTCTAATTTATTTCCAGAACTACTGCTGTGTAGAACCATCTGCATTGCAGATTTTTTTGGAAGTTTTTTGGAGGATTGACCATGGCAGTTTGTTTTATGGCCAATTTTACAGTCTGTAGCTTGGTTTTTAGAAATTGCAATTATTTTTAAATGATACAGCGGTATTTGACTCAGCTAAGTTGCTGTAGAGCTGAAATAGCTTGTTTCCCAGGTGCACTTCTGTGTTTAACGTGATGGGAACTTTAACAAATGAAGGCCTGAAAAAAATATTCTTGGTCTTATTAGTGTGGTAGTAGCCTGGGGTGAGACCAGAGCAGGGGGAAGAGGTGAGGACAGAGATTTCTCTTTGGTTAGTGGCAATGGGTGATATTCAGCTGTCAGGTTCTCTCTTGCCATAGATCCTTTGGTAAAAGCAGGAACCTACAAAAACAGGAGAGAAGCCTGACTGCTTTTACAGGAAAGAATTTGAGGAGCTAACTAGTACTGCAGGACAAAATATTTCTGTATTTCAAGAGACAGAGGAGAGAAACAGTATTTTTCGGACTTATTTTTAGCACCTTAGCCAGATTTTTCAGTCACTGTAAAAGAAAGCTGTTTTCTTGCTTGGGTTAAAGTTATTTGTCTGAAAGCAGCTAAGGATGAGGCTCATGCTGATGTGCTGGCAGAATTCCAACTTGAAAAAACTGTTTTATCTTGAAACTTAGTGAAATTTATTAGTTACAGAGACTTTAAATAGTTGTTTTGCCATTCTGAACTAACTGGTAGAGCAAATAAATCGTGCAAACCATAAAGTGCTATACTTTAAACAGATAATATTTTTATAATTTCTCTTTTTTATATTTCAGGGAAATCTGATGAACCAAGTTGTGATTGTGACCAGTTTCATTGTGCTAATGGGAAGTGTATTCCAGAAAGCTGGAAATGTAATAATATGGATGAATGCGGAGACAACTCGGATGAAGAAATCTGCGCCAAAGCTAATCCTCCGGCAGCTCCTTCCTTTCCACCTTGTGGGGACAAGCAGTTCCAGTGTCTTTCTCGTTTCACCAAGCTTTATACTTGCCTTCCAGAATCTTTAAAATGTGATGGCAACATTGATTGTCTTAACCTAGGAGACGAAATAGACTGTGAGGTGCCAACATGTGGGCAGTGGTTAAAATACTTTTATGGTACTTTCAGTTCTCCCAACTATCCCGACTTCTATCCACCTGGAAGCAACTGCACCTGGCTGATAGACACTGGTGACCATCGCAAAGTAATTTTGCGATTCACGGATTTTAAACTCGATGGTACAGGTTTTGGAGACTATGTCAAAATATATGATGGATTGGAGGAGAATCCACGGAGGCTGTTGCGCGTACTAACAGCATTTGACTCCCATGCTCCCCTCACAGTTGTTTCATCCTCGGGACAGATAAGAGTCCATTTTTGTGCTGACAAAGTGAATGCTGCCAGAGGATTCAATGCCACCTATCAAGTAGATGGCTTCTGTTTGCCCTGGGAAATCCCATGCGGTGGAAATTGGGGTTGCTACACAGAGCAGCAACGCTGTGATGGCTACTGGCACTGCCCAAATGGAAGGGATGAAACCAACTGCACCATGTGCCAAAGAGATGAGTTTCCCTGCTCTCGAAATGGTGTTTGCTACCCTCGTTCAGATCGCTGCAACTACCAGAACCATTGCCCTAATGGCTCGGATGAAAAAAATTGTTTCTTCTGTCAGCCAGGAAATTTTCATTGTAAAAATAACCGCTGTGTGTTTGAGAGCTGGGTTTGTGATTCGCAGGATGACTGTGGTGATGGCAGTGATGAAGAGAATTGCCCGGTCATTGTGCCCACTAGAGTAATAACTGCAGCTGTCATTGGGAGTCTTATTTGTGGGCTGCTGCTTGTCATTGCACTGGGATGTACTTGTAAATTGTACTCACTCAGGATGTTTGAGCGAAGGTAAGAACAACAGATAGCCTTGAAGTTTAATTTTTAAAATATCTTCATATATTTTGTTGTTATACTCAAAACATTTTTATTGGCATCAAATTATTTTTGCATGTGACTTCTAAAGGTGTTGTTCCTTCTTTGACGGTAAAAAGAGGTTAGTTAAAAGGGGATAGAAATATTCTGATCACTTAACTGTTGAGTGTTAAGCATTCAGTTGTTGTTACCAAAAGGAAAGCGGAAAAGCTGCATTTCTGCAATTAAATATCTCAGTTCTGTATTTAACAGCATGTTTCTTCTATTGTAGACTATCTCATACCAGGATTACACATTCTTCAATTTTTATAAAATAATATAAGCATTTCTCTTGGTGCTTTTTATATTTAGCCCATGCTTTTTTTCACGAACTTACTGTTGGGTTGGTTTTGTTCTTGTCTCAGCTGGACAGACCCATAGGAATAACTGCAGAGACTTGTGTATTCTTTGTCAATTAAATTAGTAGAACTTAAACTGCTAAAATCTATTCTTTCAGATTATAATGGTCTGATGTAGTTTTACTCTTAAGTATGTATGTATACACATCATAGTCTTATGTATGATGAAATTTCTTTTCTCTTTGAAAGATCATTTGAAACTCATTTGTCAAGAGTTGAGGCTGAACTCTTAAGAAGAGAAGCTCCTCCATCATATGGACAGTTAATTGCCCAGGGTTTAATTCCACCAGTTGAAGATTTTCCTGTTTGCTCACCAAATCAGGTAAGATTCTAAAAGAGCAGGCACACCACTTAACTTTTAAGGACACTAAAAGAAAGATATTTTAACTTTCACGTGCATTGTTTTGTTCTATAGCATTTGCTTTTCTTCCCTTCAGGACAGTACTAATATACTAAGATTAGCCATTGGACAAAATGATGGTACAGTAGCACCACACAGTTTTCTTAGCAAGCTTTTTTTCTTATTAATGAATGCCAGTAACATACACTATAGAATCCCTCTTGCATGAAAAGTAATAGATCAGTAGATCTAGTTGTGTGTTCTGTATTGATGATGTGGTGTAAGATAAGATTGCAGGATAGCACCTTAAAATTTGAGAAAGAAGAATTTAGACTACTAGTGCAATATGGTAGTTCATATCCACTGTGCAAATGTGTTCAGGTACAATCATGCCCATTATGCATAGAAGAGACAATGGAAAAGGCAAGGCTGCAACATCATATAAAATTAACAGGAATGACTAACAAAGTAAAAGCTAGTACATGGGAGTTGATGGTGTCTAGCCGTCTTGATTCTCACATGGATCAGTAGTACAGTTCTTACTTTGTTGATGAATTTCTATCAAAACAACTTTTTCATTTTAAAAAATGGCTTTTAGTTATAATGCTCTTTTGTGAAAGAAAAGTCTGTCTAAGACTCCTGCTGTGCTGCTGTATTAGAGTTGGCACTAACTTGTATTATGTGTTGTAGTTAATAAAGCAAAGTTAGCTATTATTGCTGAGCATGTAAGAAAAATAGTTATAAGACCATAAGAAGGGGAATTATTTTGTTGTTTTTTTTTTTTTAATTTGAACAGAACTGGTTTCATTACACTGATTCTACCATAGATTTCACTTATTCTTTCACACATACACCTTCACAAGCAGCAACTGTGATCTATCACAAAGGATTTTGAAGAGGAAAAGAGGAAAATAATTTGCAATTTGCATAAGAGACTTTGAAAATATATTGGAAAGAAAACATCATGAAAATATTTCAGTAGCTGAATTAGCACTAAGCTTACTAATGAATACGTGTAATGAACACTGTAGAATCCCTCCTTGTTGGATGGGTTATGATGGTTATAATAAAGATCTGTATGTTTCCATTTAAAAATGAGTTCTCTACTTTTACAAATTTGGCTTGCTGTCGTCTTTTCTGAAATTAAGCTTCACCAGTTTGTGATGCAGCTGCACTCACAGGCCTCCTGAGGTAGAGTTAGCTCAAGAAAGTCTGGCAAGACAGTGCAGTTGTCATGCCCAGATCTGCAAGTCCTTCGGTACAGGTAGCCTGGAACAAACCAGTGTTTCCTGCACATCCTTACCCTGTATGGGAAACTTCAGGTTTGCTGTGCATTAGCACGTTTAGGTACCATTATGATTTTTCAGACAAACTTAGCTTGCTCAGACCTGGTTTTTATCAGGAAACCCCATAAAGGTGGCCTAAAGGTCTTGGGTTTTACTAAAATGCATTCTCGTGATAGAGAGGACAGTTCTGAAAACCCAGACATGTAGTGGCCACAGTGAGAAATTGGTGCCAGAGCTTCTAAAAAGCTGTGCAATTACTGACATTTTCTTTTATTTTCTGTTTGACTTAAATTGAATTAACCACTCAGTGTTCTTTGCATGTATTTTAAATTATTTTTCAGAACAAAAATATAGTGGAATTTGAAAGACTTACTGAAAGTGGCAATCTTTTGTAGCAGCACATAACAAAGGGTAGTTTCTATGTAACTGTGGTTTCACACTCCATAAAAATACCAATGCATGTACAATAGTTTTGAACAACGAAAGAGTGTTAGTAAATTCCCATTATGAAGACAACTATTTCAGATACAACTTGTGGCCTTGAAAACTTGAGTGGCTATAAGCTATGAGCTAAAGTTCATTCTGTGAACTATTGGAAGAGCTAGGCAGCACATGTTGTGTTTGGATACTGTGCTGTGGGCATCCTGTAGCATCTGCAGGATTGTGGAAGGGAGCAGAAGGTGACAGCATGAGCACACTGAAGTTCAGTGTTTGTAAACTAAGTGAAATATATGCGCTAAATGTTTCATTGGAAGAAAGGGCTACTCTGAAGACTAATCTGTATTTTTGTGGATATAGATTTTATCCTGTAATTAAACACATCAGTGAATATTTTCAGAATCATGGGCATCTGGCACGTCTTCTGCCCTGGTATTTGAGAATTGATCTATATAGCTGAGGTACTGTTTTCTGTAAGTTTGAGGAAAGGAGTCCCAAATCAAAAGTGTTAATATTTTTGTTTTACCAATTAAAAGTTATGCGAGGTTTTAAGTGGAAATATTCAGGTATGCATTGTTCTATAGCTGAATGACTAGAAAATGCATACTGAATTTGGGAAATGCATGGTTTGGAATACATAGGATAATTAAACCATTTTGTATTGAAAGTATTAAAGCATTTTGAAATTGGAATTAACTGATTATGCCAGAATGGGGGGAAAAAAAAAATCTAATTACAAGCCTCTGCTAGAGGGAATATTTAATTTAGTCTCTAATCGAAGCAGCCCCATGGTAGCGGATAAGGAAAGGTCATCTCTGTTGTATCTTTCTGGAAGATTTCATTTTTAAATCCCAAACTTTTTGAGGCATGTTTCTGTGTACTGTATTTTAAAATCCACAATGACTACTTTATCTGCTTAGTAAGATTGTGTGTAATAGATCTTGCATACCTGCTGTACTATACCTTCTGCACCAGGTCTGTGGGTCTACTTTTCTGTAGTCAGTGTTCCATATACAGATTATAGTTCACTTGTTTATTTAGAGGTCCCTGATTTGGACAGGAGCATACCTTATGTACTTCATTGCTCTTTTATTACTCCTTTTCATCCATACACATTTCTGATTAATTTCCCTCTTCGTATTGTTTTTTTTTCTTGAGAGAATGTAGACTTCATTCATGCATGCTTTAACATAGCCTATTGCTACATACACCAGTTCTTTATAGTAAAGAAACATTTTTTTTTTTAGGTAGTTAAAGACTTTAACTTTGTGACCGTATGCCATTTTTCACATTACTTGTCATTCTTCTTCTGTTAGAACAGTGTCAACGTCCTGTCAGCACTTGATTGTTGCTTGTTTTCTTATTTAGGCTTCAGTTCTGGAGAACTTGAGACTGGCAGTACGATCTCAGCTTGGATTTACCTCGATCAGGCTTCCTATTGCTGGCAGATCAAGTAACATTTGGAATCGAATTTTCAATTTTGCAAGGTCACGTCATTCTGGATCATTGGCTTTGGTCTCGGCGGATGGAGATGATGTTGCCAGCCAAAGTACTAGTAGAGAAGCAGAAAGAAATAATACTCACAGAAGCCTGTTTTCAGTTGAATCTGATGATACAGACACAGAAAACGAAAGAAGAGACACAGCAGGAGCAGTCGGTGGTGTTGCTGCCACCTTGCCCCAGAAAGTCCCACCTGCAACAGCAGTAGAAGCACCGGTGGGCGCGTGTGGGAGTTCCTCTGGGCAGAGCGGCGGTAGCGGTACCAGGGATGGTGGCAGAGAGGTGACGACTGTAGAGCCCCCAAGCACAAGTCCCGCACGTCACCAGCTCTCTAGTGCACTAAGTCGTATGACTCAAGGCTTACGCTGGGTACGCTTTACTTTAGGGAGATCAAGCTCAGTGAATCAGAACCAAAGTCCTTTGAGACAGCTCGATAACGGGGTAAGTGGAAGAGAAGAGGATGATGATGTTGAAATGTTAATTCCAGTCTCTGATGTAGCATCAGACTTTGACACGAATGACTGTTCAAGACCTCTACTTGATCTCAGCTCAGATCAAGGACCAGGGCTTAGACAGCCTTACAATGCAACACATCACGGTGTAAGGTCGTGCAGTCGAGATGGCCCCTGTGAGAGCTGTGGCATCGTACACACTGCCCAGATACCTGACACTTGCTTAGAAGCAACAGTGAAAAATGAAACTAGTGACGATGAGGCATTATTACTCTGCTAGGTACGGATTGTTTAGGAAAGATTGTGTACAAGTTGGAGCAATATCTGTCATTGTTTTGTACTTCACAGTTAAAACTAGTTTTTAGTTTTAAAAAAATCCAGGACAGCATTATGTTGAAATTATTTTAGCCTGTGTGGTTGATTAAACATTTCTTATACTGGATGACGTTATGGAACTATTCGAGTGATGTTTTAATGGCTCTGAATACACAATGTGTGTATCCAGTATAATCCAATTACTCTTTAAACTGAAGTTATCCCGTTAGTTTCAAATTTGGTTTATCCTGGTACTGTAGTTCAAACCAGAAACATGGCTGCCGAAGACTTAGTTGGCTGCCTGTTTAACCCCATATTAACAGGTGAATTTGTACAGAATTTTCCTTTAGGAATTGACTCTGTTGTTTTATTGCCAACATACTTGTAACTTAATATACTAAATGCTGGTAAGGATTGTTAATGTAAAATATGTACTTTTCTTTGAGTTTATACAACACTTTGTCTAAATATTCTTGAATTTCATCATAATGTGAACTTATTTAAAGGGAGGAGAAACTTTCTCCAAGAGCATTCTTTTTCTCTTAGAAGTACAAAATGCAATGATTTGTGAAATTTAGATATAATAGATAAACTGATGGCAAAAGCTTTTATAGCACTGACTTTCCTAAACTGCAATCTAACATGGTACAGCCAAATAGTATGTAAAATCCCCAGTCATTAGTCTTTTTGATTTTAAGTAAAAAAGGGCCTATGATATTACAATATGTGTTAGTTATTTAAATATCCAATATGTACAAACACACTACAGAATTAAGTTCCAACTGGTAATAGATCTTTCCCTAGTACTGTAGGGTGTAAAGCTTGTTCGGACTCAAGGGATTTGCACTAAAATCATATTAAGGTCTCTAATGAGCTTAGTGCACAAGCACTATCACTTTAAGTACTATTATTGTCTAATATTGCAATGGCTATATATTTCCATGGCTCTTTTCTTGGGGTGTTGCATTTTTGTTGCAATTGAATTTGCTTTACTAATTCCCTATTTATTCGTTGTATTTAAAAACTGGTCTACTTGGTTGCAGACTAGTTGTTTTAAAAGCAAAAAGAAATCCCTTTTAGTGTATTTTTTTTATTATATTACATGTTGGAGCAAAACAGATCAGTGGAAAAAAGCTCTTAACTTCCAATTTTGTGAAAAGCAGGTTAATACGTGGCTACTAGTGTGACAACAAGAATCTACACCTTTTAAAAACAAAAATGTCAACTACTGTTTTATTTATTCTTTGCCAGTCTGTTTTTAGTAGGCTTAAAGATCCAGTATGAAATGTATTTGTGTGTGATTGTATGCTATTTATTAAATTTTAAATACTTTGTTGAATGTCATTTTAAAGCATGTTTAAAGTCTTGTGCATTTCTGTCGTGTTATGCTGTCGGGCAGAACTGACTAAAATGTTTTAATATGTATCAAAATTGAATTGAATTTTTGTTATGTTTTTGAGGTACTTTTAAAGATAAATCCAAGGTCTGTCTGGCTTCTTATTTTAGTTTTTAAAAACCCTCATCTCTGAAGTACAAATCACATGCAGAAGAAACAAATAGCTGAATGGATTCCAAACCGTATAAATCTTCTCCCTCTTCTCTTCTTCCACAGACACAGGGATGAGAAAAGCAAACAATTTTACCGTCTGGTTGACTTTATTCATGAGAATTAGCAGGTAAATTCTGAGTTCAGGACATGGTTATGTAGATTTGTGCTTTTGAGGAGAACCTTATGTGCAATACAGTTGTAAAAGATTTTATTATAATGACCCATGTGGTTTCAAGTTTCAGAACAAATCACATCACACTGGTACCAGTTCAGGTACAGATTGGCCCATAATTACACATACTTGAGTAAAAGTCATCAATGGCCATTTTTATTCACATTGAATAATATCTGAATCTGTGGGTAATCTTTAGTCTGATTTCAGTGGCGTTGCTTACAGAGCAGGCGACATTGCTATAGGAACATGGTAACACACCCTGAAATACATGTGAACAGTACGTCCTGGTATAAAATACTGGGTTTTTAAACCTTCCTAACTAATTGTCATTAGAAAGTGGTTATGGAAATGTTTGTCCCCGAGGCGGATACATTTTGATGAAGAGTCTTCACAGAATACCTTCGGTGTTATACACACACATAGTGATCTAACTTTGTTCCATTAGATGCCCCAAATAGCATGTACCTATGGACTCCATATTGCAGATGTAAAAAGAACACAATGTTTAATTTGTTTTAAAAGAGAAATGCTATACATTTAACTGAGAAGTTACATTTGATTGAGAATTTGGAAAATTGTAAATAAAATTCATATTTGTATGAGGCTAATTTGTTGCAGTGATTTTTTTTTTCTTTGTGATTTTAAAAGGGAGTGAACTATTTTTCTTTTAGTACTGATTGTGGGTATTTTGGTTTTGCTTTTACTGAGACTTCTGTTAAGTCATATCCCTTTCGTTTTGTTCTGGAGAGCTTGAATTAACATTTTGTTCAAATGGTTCTTGATTTAGCTCAGCTACGCTAGGGCATTTTGAAGAAACGTCAGAATGATTCACTCTGGAATTATCTTATTTTCTGTAATAAAACACTTTCATCTGAAAGCTTTGAAGAATGTAGGTTATTGTGAGGTGAGTTTTCTCCTCATGTAAATCTTCAGAAGCATTGGAAGGAGTTTGTCATTGTTTCTTTTCGTATATCATGCTTTTCTTGTCACTTTATTTGCATTGAAACATTAAGGGGGCTGAATGAACCTCCAGTGCTTCAAGGGCTTGTTTTGTTTCTAAAGTCAAGTCCATTTTCAGTACAATTTCAGCAAGTATTGCTGATAGCTCTTCTTTCAAAACAGGTTCCCGGAGAGGATGCTGGAATTAGTTGCAGTATCTTGTGTTCCACTTCCTATGCAAATGCCAAAGCAAGAACTTGTGGCAAAGCTTGGATTCGGTCTAGGAAAATCACCATTCAAATCTGGGACACAAATACTTTTTCAGTGAGTTCTCACATTAAATACTTAGTTCAGATCAAAGTTAATCATGGGTTTTCCTGTTGAAACAAGGCTTTTTCTTCCTTTCTGAGAAGTGGATGTTTACTGGCCTGTTTTATTCTGCGGCTGTTTGACTGCTGCAGTTGTCCTGCACATTTTCATAGATCTTTAACAGCTTTAATGTTCCTGTAGTTGTGATAAGTGATTTTTTTTTTTTTTTTTCTCTTGGCTGTGTCTCTTTTCTGAAAATAAGCACTTGGTAACCAAACTTGTACACAATATCATCTACAATCCAGTTGCCCCAAACAGGGTATGTTCTGAAAGGACAAGAGAGAAGTCTGTCCTGTCCTTTTGCCAAGTCACTGAAGGTATGGAGAAGTAAGCAGATCAATAGTTGGAACTGTTTTCCTTCTCTCTCCTCTTTTGGGATTTGACTAATGTAGTTAGTTTTCCCTCAAAATGGATTAAATTAGTTCATGCATATTGGTCTTGATACTGAGGTGTATTATATAAGAACATTCCTATCCTGTCAATATATGTGTCCGCTTGAGGCTTCCATTCACATCCAGTGGTTTATTTGGTGAATAGTAACTTGGGGCAAGAGAATATAGTATCCACTAAACTGAAGTATTGCCTAGAGAGCAGCATAGGGGAGAGGGACCTGGGGGTCCTGGTGGACAACAGGATGACCATGAGCCAGCACTGTGCCCTTGTGGCCAGGAAGGCCAATGGTATCCTGGGGTGTGTTAGAAGGGGAATGGCTAGTAGGTCAGAGAGGTTCTCCTGCCCCTCTACTCTGCACTAGTGAGACCACATCTGGAATATTGTGTCCAGTTCTGGGCCCCCCAGTTCAAGAAGGACAGGGAACTGCTGGAGAGAGTCCAGCACAGGGCAACAAAGATGATTAAGGGAGTGGAGCATCTCCCTTATGAGGAAAGGCTGAGGGAGCTGGGTCTCTTCAGCTTGGGAGGAGACTGAGGAGTGACCTTATTAATGTTTACAAATATATAAAGGGTGAGTGTCACGAGGATGGAGCCAGGCTCTTCTCGGTGACAACCAATGACAGGACAAGGGGCAATGGGTACAAACATAGGAGATTCCACTTAAATATGAGAAGAAACTTCTTCTCAGTAAGGCTAACAGAGCCCTGGAACAGGCTGCCCGGGGGGGCTGTGAAGTCTCCTTCTCTGGAGACATTCAAAACCCGCCTGGACACATTCCTGTGTAACCTCATCTGTGTGTTCCTGCTCCGGCAGGGGGATTGGACTAGGTGATCTTTTGAGGTCCCTTCCAATCCCTGACATTCTGTGATTCTGATAGACAAGATTATCTCCATAACTGATGGGGAAAATGAGAGAAGCAGCTCTATAAGCAACCTAGGTTAGTGATTCCTAATTGGATTTTGAGAAAGGGCATTTGGGGCAAGTCAGCATTACGAAACATAGCTGGTCTTTGTGAATATTCTGTCAAAAATCAGTGTTTGTAGAATTTCCCCCTGTCCTGAAATCTAGCAGAAGTGCTTACATTTCAGCATTATTTCCTCCTTGTGACTGAGTTATATTATCAAAGTGCCAAAGAAAAAATACAACCTGAAAGAACTTTACTTGTATTCAATTTGAAAGATTATTCCATTTACAGTGACCCTGTATGCTGCTTATGCAGGAAGGAAAGGGGTGGAACACAGGAGGCAGAAAATTAAGATGAAAAGATGAGTCACTGTGTTTTGATTTTGAATGATGAGAGAGTTGTAATAAAATGGACTAGAAGCTCTAAAGGAATATAATTATAATCTATTCCATTGTGAAAAGGTGGGGTTTTTTTTTGAGATAAGCGCTTGGAGACCCCCCAAAAATAAGTCAGAGTGGGTGGGGCACGTCAAATCAGGAATGTGTAAGAGAAGGAAAGGAGGAGTTCTGGTTCAGGGTGCACTTCCTAACAAGTAACAATAGTTTCTTAGGCAAAATGTAAAGGACAGAAGAATAAGCTTGTTTGAAGGAATAAGATCCCTGAAATAAGGACACATTGTAGATAACAGCAGGGACAGATATCTGAGTCAGAGGCAAGGCAGAATAATTAGCAGAATTACATTCGTAGCTTTGCAACCAAATAGTTGTGCATCTACAGGTACAACAAAAGAAATGCAGAAATTATTTTTAGTTGCTCCTCCAGGTCTAGAAAATGAAGCAAGAATGATTGGTAAAATTTATTGGTTTAAACCTGTTGCCTTTCCTATGGTCAGTTAAGAAGCACCTTCGACAGCTCCAGTTAGAGCTGGTGGTTCTGGAGCATCAGATGAAAAACAAAGGCAGGAGCAATATACAGGATAATGAGGAAGGTCATAGACAGATAGCTTAATTCTGCAGTGGTATGGCAAGGGATAGAGGTGTTTGGTTTTGCTCTCTGTTGCCTGGTATGTTGAGCAGCAGTTATAACTCTGACTTCACACTCCTTCAAAAGATAAATGTTGAGTTTGAGAATAAGCCAAAAGAATATAAATAATATTATGCAGTGATGTTGGTTGGTTGGGGTTTTTGTTTGTTTGTTTGGTGATGTTGTATTTTTTTTTTTTTTGGGGGGGGGGGTGTTTGGTTTGTTTGTTTGTTTGTTTTTTCCAGATAATGCATTAGTAAAAATACCAGTTTCCAAAAGGAGCTGATTTCTGTGATTATGTGGTTATGTTTCTCGGAATTTCAAATATCCTACCTATGAACTAGCTTTATTTGGCTGAGATTATCCACCAGGAAGCAACAGACACATCTGATCAGCCTCTTTCCCAGAATGTCCTTACACCTAGAATTTCAATGCCTGAGCTGAACTGCCTTTGTGGTCTCATGGATTTTTAGAAGGTGGCTGTTTCATTGGATGCTTAGTAAGGGAAGTGAATACTGAAAAGAGCATGGTATTACAGTTCCCTAGGGGCTGCTCTGCTAGGTTCCTGATCTTTTCTCTTCCTTGGTTGTGCTGTCTGTGATCTGTTTGTGTTTAGCAAGTTCAAAGAGCAAGAAGCACTTAGTCTTACGAAAATGAGGCAGAACACTCACTACCTATTGTTGCTTTTAAAAAGTAGTATGGTCTTCAGCACGAGCAACAGTTTTGGCTGGTTTTCTTCATGTCACAGATGTGGGATCCACAGCTGGATGCTAATGAGCTGCAGCATCACTTCCAATATATCTGCGTAAAGATTGGCACTTGGAGCTTCAATGTGACCCAGTACTTACACTAAGAGAGTGTATTTATCATTGTACAGATGATGTGGAACTACAGAAGTCAACTCCATTCACAATCTTTTTCTTAGTCTGGTTTTATTATAGAAAACCAATAGGATGTTCTTGCTTGGAAAGCATTTACAACTGAAGAAGTCTTTAGAGACTAGATTTTAAAACATCACCACCTCTTTGTGTCTGCAAATCTGTCTCATGAAAGTAGTCAGCACCAGATTGTTCAGAAAACTATTACAGTTGTGAAGTTTTGGTGAGGGGCACCTGTCTTACAATTATGAGGTAGAATTCCATGTAGACCATCTGATTTTATTGGGTGAGTGTTAAATTCCCACTGCAGAAATGAGGGGTGTGAAAGTAAATGCCAGGTAAACTGATGTTATGTGTTCTTTATAAGAACTGCAGAGACATGCCTATTGAGTATTCCAAGTCCTTCTGACTTTCTGAATATGGGAAAAGATAATCACTCATTCCCTTCTGTAAATCCAGAGTTCACATCAAACTGACACATCTTTACACTGAGTGTCTAAACCAAAGTGCTTTATCCAGCATTACTGAAGTCAGTGTCATCCTTTCTGTTCATTTTCTTGAGCTGAAAATCCAGTTCATGATCCAGTCTTTCTTCCTTGGAGGAAAGTTGTCAAAACTGGAAAATATGTTTAATAACACATTTTCATTAGCTGAGCTTTCTCTCCACTGCTCATCATCAGTTTCTAGTTTCCTTCACAAAGCATCCTTTGTTGTTTGTCCAAAAGCTTGTTTGTCTGCATGCCCTGCATTTTGAGATATTTATTTGCTTCACCAACTTTTATTTGAAGCTTAATGTCAGTAAGAATCTTTGGATTAAGAAAAACCTGAGGACTGATGATAGACGGGCTTTTCAGAAATAGGGTATAGTAGGAAGGATGTTAAAATGGAAGAAAAGGCAGGGTAAGACTAAGATGGGATAGTTACAGCATAACATTTTATGCTGGGAGATAGCAGTTAGAGGTTCCAGGGGGAGGTGGGTGAGCGTGTGCGCATCTCAAAAGATTTAAACTTATTGTGTCTTCGTTATAATGACTTTCAGAAGATGTCCTCAACATCTTCTGAATGTTCCAAACTTCATTCATCCATTTCTTGAAAATCCATTCATTAATTTGCTGAATTATTTTATTTTGGTAAGTAATAGATATGGATTGGGTTTTCTTCAGGATTCTTCATCTTAAAATTAAATCCATTAAGTTAATAATTAGATTACTGACAGTTCTCTTTGGTTATACTTCTGTGATAGCTACACTAAACAAGACATTCCAATGTTTACGTTTCCAGGATTACGTGCTTTGCTGCAGACCACAAAAGCAGTAGCGTAAGATTCAAGTTGCAACTGATGACTTTCTACAATGTCTCTCTAATCATTGAACTACTATGTAATATTTTAGTATGATTAAATATTTCTTAACAGGAAACTTCTCTGCACAGATGTTATTTAACCCCAGCTGGCAGCTAAACTGAAACTGGTACAGGGTCTCCCTTTGGTCAGTTGGGGTCAGCTGTCCTGGCTGTGTCCCCTCCCAACTTCTTGTGCACTCCCAGCCCACTTGCTGGTGGGGTGGTGTGAGAAACAGAAAAGGCCTTGATGCTGTGTAAGTGCTGCTCGGTCATAACTAATACATCCATGTATTATGAATACTGTTTCCAGCACAAATCCAAAACATGGCCCCATGCAAGCTGCTATGAATAAACTCTATCCCAGCCCAAACAGGTACAACAGTGCAGAGTCAGCCACTGATCACAGAGCAAAGATTTGTTTTAAACTATGCAGAGTATAAAAGAGGATAAAAAGACTAAAAAAGCTTTGTGTGTGAATGAAGGTCACAAAGCCAATTAGGAGCCCAAGTCCTTGTTGAAGAACAATACATTTTCAGTTATTACCAAGAATATGAGACCTGTTGTCTTCTCACAATATTATAAGGATTATTTCTGTCCCACAGGTGGTGGTATTTCAGGCCATTCTCTCCAGGGACAGCTGAGCTGTTGAAATATCAAATGTTTACCAAATGCATGTAAGTGCAGCTGATGTGAGATTATCTTCCTTGTCCAAATGGACTGAATAAAAGGACTGCTTAGCGCGACAGGGACGGCGTTTGCTGCGGGCCGGGGCGGGAGGCGGTTGCACGGACATGGCGGGGGCTGTGGGGACAGAGTGGGAGAGCTGAGCGGGCCGAGCGTGGCGGGAGAGGTGGTGCGGATGGCGCTCAGCCACTGCTGCCAACAGGTGATTTTCACCTGGTCCTTCAGCAGCTGCAGCAGCAGCAGCCTGCTGGAGCCTTCTGGAGAGGGGAGGGGAGGGGAGGGGACGTTCGAGGCCTTGCTGGGGTGAGTGTGACGCTTGGACCACCACTGCCTTGCTTTCTCCTGGCCCCTCTACACAGGCAGGACTCATGGGCACTGCTGCAGGGAGCACGGGTCACCCTTGGGCTCCCCTGCCACCTCTGTGGGGAGCTCAGGTCACCCTTGTTTTCTGCAAAACCTGTTGCAAAGCACTCGGGTCACCTTTGAGTGTCACAAGCCGATGAATGACCACATTTTCAAACCAGCCCAGCATGTTTCAAACCCTGAGATGTACAGGGCAGGCTGGAGTGAGCACCAGGAGAACCCAGCCAGCCCCTCCTCAAAGCCTGGCCTGCGTTCTCCAGGCAAAGAGCCTGGAGCAGGACGGGCCTGTGGCCAGCTCTGCCGCCAGTCCCGGCGCCGGTCGCTGCACCACTACGCACTGGCGCTCCACTGGATGTGGGAGGTGGAGCTGCCGAGGGCAGAGGGGACAATTGCTCTGGGTCTGTTTAAAGAGCACTGTGTGGTGTGTTTAGAGCCATTCAGAGATAGCTGCTGCTCTGAGAGAAGGGTGGGCAGTGAAACACTCAGGCAAGAGCAACTTTCCGAGCTGAGGCCTCACTCTCACCCCATGCCGCCCCAAAACCTGGCTCGGCAGAGACTTTTGATCAAGGGGGGAAAGGTTGTGAATGACGACCACTCTGTGGTGGCTGATGTATATGTGGAAGATGGAGTGGTGCGGCAGATGGGACCCAACCTAAACCCTCAGCCGGCCACTGGCCTCGTTGTGCTGGATGCGACCAACAAACTGGTGATCCCTGGAGGCATCGATACTCATACACACATGCAGTTCCCTTTTATGGGTAGCAGGTCAAAGGATGACTTCTATACAGGAACAAAGGTGAGTGCACATATGCATGTCTGTGCGTCCACCTGAGGTTTCTCAGAGAGGGATGTCTGCTGGTTATTCAATATTACTTCTAAAAGAGAGAAAAGAGTGTGAAACAAACACCAGCAATTGTTACTGTACCTTGGCTGGGACACTGTAATAAGCAGTTAGGGTATTCAGAAGTCCGCCTTCGACGAGCATGTTATTTGGGTTCCTTCAGAGACTTTTCTGGCTGGGGGTGGGAAGTGCTGGTGCAGTTATTTGCCTTGGCTGTCCCCATGCTGACTACAAACTTGCATTGGTAAATGCAACAAGCTTCCTGCTTTTCTGAGCAAAGGTTAACTAAAGCAACAGTTCAACTCCCCAGTGTGCTGGGAGCACTTCTGTGGTCATCTGATCTTTTCCCTGTGTTAGCATGGGGGAATGCAAGCTTTTATTTTGCCATTCACTTCAGTCCTTAACTGTGTCTCTCTGTGAAAGTCCAGTTCAAATACACTTCCTAAAAGTATCTAATTTCTCCCACAGACCAGGATGTCCAGATAGTCACTTTGGTGAGCTGAAAGGAAGACTCTAGATCCAGCCTAGTATCAGATGTCCAAGAGTTAGGTATTGTGGACCTGTTTAACCACAGTCAAAGTGTGAAACGTGTTCAGAGATATTTACTCAAGGTCATCGTCCTACAAATATTTTGGCAAGAGAATCAAGGACACAAAGTTGTGTTCTAATTGTTGCAAAATATGCTTCAATGATTAGCTAAGATTTATTCTTTCAGTTTAATAAATAAAGGCACTGAAATACCTATCTTGACAAAGAGAGTGTTAAAAAAGACTTCAGAGGAAGAAAGAAACTTTGTGTGGAGTTGTGGAACTCATGACTTTTTTTTTTTTCTTGAGGTTTATAAATTTTATTTAATTCTAAATCCTTTTTAACAGATAGGAAGTCCATCCATCTTGATAAAAAAAAGAAGTATTGACAGTTTGAACAACTTCTCTTGAAGAAAATGTTTTGCTGAATTCATCACAGATTCACAAATGTCTACATCACTCTCCAAACTTCTTCTTTTTGCAAAATATACTGACATATTTACAATTTTGCTTCTGATTGCTAAGTGAAGAGAAGAATGAGACTGATCTAGGAACAGGAAGAGTAATATAGCATGAGCTTGAACTGTGTATATTTTGATCTGAATTCGTTGTAACTGTTGTGCAAAGGGTTCGCATTCAGAGCAATAGAGAGGATTCCTCTGATGAATTTGGGAGACTGCAACAACTACAGCAACATAATTTCTGTATCGGATCAATTTCTGTTAGTTGAGGGTATGTTTTCTGGGAGTGACTAAAAAAGATCATTCAAAGGAAAAAAATTAAGCAGTAATTCAATTGTCCATAAAGGAAAATGAAAATTATTGAATAAAACCCCAATTTTTTATCTGCATGACATACATGAAATAAGATTTTTTATTTCTTTACTTGCAAATATTTATATGGAGGCTGTAAATATCTCATTCTATTTAAAAACCTGCTATGCAGTTTTACTAAATTATATCCTGCCAGTAACAAAAATAATTTTTAAACTCTTAAAAAATCCTTTTGGTATTAGGCAAGAATTTGGGGATTTTCACACTGGATTTTCAAACAAGTCTGTTTCTTTCATTGTGTGTCTGCACCTTGATACATTTCTGTCACACAGGATTGTATTTTCAGCTACCTAGACTCGGGGGAAGCATTTCTCAAGGTGACTGATCTTCAGGTGCTCTTCTTTCTGGGTGATCCCGCCTGCTTAAGGAAACTCACTGGTGCATGAATGCTGCAGATTCAGCTCCAAATCTTTGATAAGATTTTGTATATGTGTGCAAACTTCTCCTGAGAATTTCCCTATGATTCTTCAGCATACCTGTTTGAGAATATCCTTCTCAAAGGAGGTGAAATGAATTTCTGCAATCATTATGCAAGTTCATACTTTACTCAGGGAAACCCTTCAGTGGCTTTTGCCTTTTCAGTGTGTGTAGATTAATTGTTGCACTGGGAATCAGAGATGGTGGGAGGAAATGTGCATTATCTCTGATTGCTAAATATTAACTTTCTTGCTTTCAGGCTGCTCTAGCAGGAGGAACCACTATGATCATTGACTTCGCCATTCCTCGGAAAGGCTGCTCTCTTATTGAAGCCTTTGATACATGGAAAAGCTGGGCAGACCCTAAAGTCTGCTGTGATTATGCACTGCACGTGGCAGTTACATGGTGGAGCAACCAGGTAGATACAACAGCTGATTTTCCATTCCATGAACTGGTACCGCACCTGCTTTGAATTAGTCCTCACTTGCAAATGTATCTTGCTGGCAGTGTTGTAGTTGATATATTTCAAATAATGCACACCCTTCTGAAAGTATATGTATTTCACAAAATGAGAAAAGCCTGGAGATAACCTACATCTTTGGATAATATTGCACAAATTTAGAGGAAAAAGAAGCAGTTTTGCAAGACCGAGACCAGGCAGACCATAGGGTGCAAGATGTATTTGCCTAAATTTTGCCTTTTGCTACTTCACCAGTTCCTTACCTATGTTCTTGTTGATTTTTGTGGGGGTTTTTTTGGGTTGGGTTGGGTTGGGTTTGGTTTGGTTTGTGTTTGCGTGTGTGTGTGTGTGTGTGTGTGTGTGTGTGTGTGGTTTTGGTTGATTGGTTGTTTTTCTGGTTTGGTTTGGTTTTTTGATTTTTAGGGTGTTTTTTTGGTTTTGTTTGCTGGCTTGTTTTTTTGGTTTTGTTTGTTTGTTTGTTTGTTCTCTTTAATAAGGGTATACGTGAAAAATATGGGATTTAACTTCATTTGTAAAGGAAGAGTTTTATTCCTGAGTGACATCTTCTTAAAGAAAAGCAGCACTGCAGTCGATAATTACTTGAATGTGAGATTATCTGAAAATCCTTTTTGGAATTTACAAATGGGACAATCATCCTTAATGCGTGAATGTTTGCTGATAACCTGAAGGCTTTACTGAATAATTTAACCTTTCAAGTGCTTGACATTTATCTGAACCTAACCTGTGTTTTACAATACCACTTTGGATCCTCCAAGAACTTGCATCAGTGCATAGATATAATAAGTAAATTCAATGTTTAAATATGAAATATGAGTACTTCCTCTAATTTTTAGCTTTCAAAATATATAAACAAAAGCCTTCACTCTGCAAACACCTAATCTTTGGTATTCCATGCACTGAACACTAAATAGACTGAGCCCAACTTCTAGCTCAAAGCAAATACATGAAATAAATTCTCCAGTAAAGTTTGAGAAATGTGCACTTGAAACAGCCTTAGTAGAGAACAGTGGAATTGCACTGAAAAATCCAATAAAACTAGGGAAGCGTAAATCAATGGAATGTTCTGGTTTATGTTAAGAAGTTAACTGTTTTTAAAGGCCAGGTCTGAAAGAAACAGAAAGGTCTGATGTTTGTATCTGTAAAAGACTTGGGTAAAGAATACTTTGATATTTCATGCCTTTCTACCTTGCTATAATCTCCTCCGGATTTAAAGTATGGATTAAAAACATGCGTTCTTTCCAATGCCTTCCGTTGGTCACAGTAATTAGTGAAGAAGTAAATAAGACATGCCTCTTTATTTGTGCCAGCGCAGGGCCTTATGTCAGGTTTTTATTTGTTTAATAATTGTAAGAGCATCACAGATAAACATCAATTACTGTCACCATTTCGCTGGGAAGGGAGAGCCAAGGTTAGGGAATGGATAGTCCTAGCTAACTAGCTGTGCAAGAAACCTTTGGGCTAAAATCTGCATCTTTCTTTCTTTCTTTGGGACTTAATGTTTTGCTGGGCTTCACAGGCTTTAGCAGAAGCAAGGAATCCTATCAAGGAGCGCATATAAGAAAAGAAAAAGCCACACAAGATTGGGCTTGCGTCTAGAGTTTTAGAGTAATTTTGTTTGACGACAAAATATTTCAAAAGCCTCTGTGTTGTTTGGAGTCAGGACAAAGCTCCAGGAGATCTTTTCTGTCATTTTGTTATTTGCCCAAAGCTGAAACCTATTATGATCTAATTTTGAAAATAAATTTTGCAATAATCTCTATATACGTTTGGAACATTAATTTTAATATTTAACAGGGTGTTTTCAACATCAGGAGGTTTATTTGGAATAAAATTCTGCTTCACTATCTTTTACAAAAAGCATTCCCTTCCTGCAATTAGCTTGTGCTTCCTATATTTGCACTGTAGTGGTACTGGTCTATATACTTTGAGAATCAATTTGGTAAAAGAAGATTAGTATAAGTAAGTCAGTCTTTAAATACGTCTTTGGACTGAAAATATGTTTGGTGGGTGAGGAAGGGATCACCCTTCATGCTACTAATTTTTTTATACAAAATTATTAACAAGTAAAATATGAATTGCTGGTTTTTGAAAATTGCTGACTGTGTTTCAGGTGAAGGAAGAAATGAAAAGTCTTGTTGAAAACAAAGGTGTCAACTCTTTCAAGATGTTTATGGCCTATAAAGATCTATACATGGTCAATGATGAGGAGTTATATGAAGCCTTTTCCTGCTGTAAGGAACTTGGAGCAGTTGCTCAAGTCCATGCAGAGAATGGGGATCTAATTGCACTGGTGAGCATTTGACATTTTGTACATCAAAGTCAGGAATATAAATGATGCTGTTATCTAAGCACTTCAATAGATGTATTAGTGCCACCATTGTATTATTGTGAAAGGCTTTTCTACCCTATTTTACTTCCAGGGAAATGAAGACAAACATCTTGTCCAAGATCCTAAAGGATGCTTGTAGTGGGCTAAGAAATTGTGACCTGGAGTCCTGGGTTCAGGGTAGACAGGAGGCAAATGATCCTGTGATAATGAGAGCTATACTTGCAGTATAATACACTTACTTGCAGTGTAATATGTATCCTTGACACAGAAACCATCAATCAGAGCCTGACAGTCAACCAAGTCAAAGGGGGAACTCTTGGCCAGGTATTTAGATGTCAGGTGTGTGATGCCTAACCCTAGATCTCCAAACACAGCTAGATCATGTAACAGGAATACATTCAGAAGTACAGAGAAAGCTTCACTGACTGGGCACAAAAGTCTCAGTGTCCATCTGTGCATAGTTCACCTCAATTCGCACTTGCCTCGGCCATCTTAATGCTGTGCGGAGGCACTGGGAGTGTAACTGCACTTTGAGTTTCTTCAGCTATTCTAGTCAATAGTGCTTGGAGTCTGTCTCAGGTCCCATAACAGAAATGAATTTATTGCTAAATAACCTCAAATCAGCAACACATAAGTCCCCAAATTTAGTAGGGACAAAATCTTATGCTTCTTGAAACCCTGGAGCCTCATTCAGGGCTCTGGATGTGTATGTTTGTCCTTAGTAAGGATCTTTGAATTATTTTTTCCAATGAGGGGTTAGTATTGTCATCTCAGTTACTGGCTGCAATAACTTCAGAGTATGTATTGAGAAAGCAGCAAGGTTTTCAAAAGTGGTGATTTATCCCTGCAAGCCAGTGGAGCACGTTCTCTGAAGTCACTTAGATATTCTGAGACCTGTGTTTATTGAGAGAGAGATTGGATTTCAGACAACACAACAATAACTTCTCTTGAAAAAAATATCATACCTACCTTTTTTTTTTTTTTTTCCCCCCTCAAAGTATCTGCAGTGTCTGGTTTAGGATCCATTTGGCTGGCAGCATGTTCGTGACACCATGGTTGCACTTTAACTGACTCTTACATGTTTCTGTGTGGTGTTCAGGGTGCAAAGAAGATGCTGGCAATGGGAATAACTGGCCCTGAGGGGCATGAGATGTGTCGTCCTGAAGAAGTGGAAGCTGAAGCTACGCAGAGAGCAATTACCATAGCAAATGCTGTAAACTGTCCCCTTTTTGTAGTCCATGTAATGAGTAAATCTGCAGCAAGGGTGATAAGTAATGCACGAAGAGAAGGTAAAATCCTAATTCTTTTATGCTTCTACAATGGCAACGGAGGAAGGGTCATGGAAAATCAAACATAGCGTCAATGTCCTGCTTGTCATGAGTGCCATAACCCTCAGAACATGGGTGAATTTCTTGGAGTGGGATGTCTGAACTGTGTGTGTGTGTACTGTGGAGCGCAAGGAGAGCTAAGCACTGTGGAAGAACAGCAACTGGGATTGAGACTTTCCCTTCTCCTCAGAGCAAACTTTTTCTCCTTCATACTGTACCTTCAAAGTCGTGGCCAGGACAGTATTATTGCATTAAAAATGATGAGACCAGTAAGACAATACATTGTCTGCTATTCCCTTCCATTGAGTTATAGCCTGCAAGCCTCTACCAGCTATTTAGATGAGAAATTCTACAACAGTGACCACACCATGTTTTTACAGACAGTGCCCTGACATGTCGAGGACTTCTATTCACTGAACACATCATGGTGATGATGACAATGTCTGAAAGCCTTGATTCCCTCCAGGGAAACCTTTCTCAGGTCATGCAGTGTAGCGTTCATAGTTCTGGTCAGCCAAGGGAAACTGACCCTCCTGACCATCTTTTGAGCAGACTAGAAGTAGCCTGGAGGTTGCAGAGGTCTGTAAGTTTGTCCAGAGCAGTCTGTGGAGTCACAGTGCTGTGAGAGGACATTATATGGGTGGAAGGAGCAGGACAGAGGCCTGTGATTTGGAGGGCCTAAAACTCTATGGAATATCATCTCAGCCTGTGTTCATCTGACCTAGCATGAATCACAGAATGGTACAATGTCCTTAGTTGGAAGGGACCCACAAGGATCATCGAGTCCAACTCCTGTCCCTGCATATGACAACCCCACAGTTCACACCATGTGTCTGAGGGTGTTGTCCAGTTTCCTCTTGAACACTGTCAGGCCTGGGGCTGTGACACCTCCCTGGGGAGCCTGTTCCAGTGCTGCACCTTTTCCTAATGTCCAACTTAAACCTCCCCTGCCACATCTTCTTGCCATTCCCTCGGATTCTGTCACTGGTCACCAAAGAGATGAGATCCCTTCTCCTGCCTTGTGAGGAAGCTGTAGCTGTGATGAGGTCTCCTCCAGGCTGAACAAACCAAGTGACTTTAGCCATTCCTTATATGGCTTCCCTTCCAAACCCTTCACCAACTTGGTAGTCCTCTTCTGGACACTCTCCAGTAGCTTTATATCCTTTTCATCCTGTGATGATACCCAGAACTGCACCCAGTGCTCCAGATGAGGCCGCACCAGTGCAGAGCAGAGCGGGACAATCACCTCCCTGCCCGGCTGGCCATGCTGTGCTGGATGCACCCAGGACACGGTTGGTCCTCTCACTGCCAGGACACACTGTTGGTTCAAGTTCAACTTGCTGTCAACCAGAACCCCCAGATCCCTCTCCACAGAGATGCTTTCCAGCATCTCATCCCCCAGTCTGTATGTATAGCCAGGGTTGCTGTGTCCCACGTGCAAAATCTGACACTTGCTTTATTTCTTGACTTCAGATAATTCTCAGGGGGCGTAGATTATTAATATCAAAATGCAGAGTATGAAAGCTTGATGAAAGTGCAATCAAACCCAATGTGATATCATTGTGCTAATATAGATGGATGTGGTTATGTGGAATAAATATTGATTATGAGTTCTAGTAAGATTTAGCAATAATTCAAGTTCATAAAAGAATCTATCAGAATATTTTCTACTAGCACATCTTTTGGTACTGTGCTATGTTAGATTCCTCCACTAGATGACAGTGCTGCTGATAATATGGATTACTTCCATCAGCTATGGTTATTTGTACATTCACAGGTGTGGTGTCAACATTAAATACAAGAAGGCGTAACAACAGTTAAAATACCCAGATTAAAGATGAAAAACTGGCTCTGAACATAAAAGAGCTAAGATAGGAGGTGGTGTTTTATAACACACTGTTCAAGTGCACAGTTCTATGCTGATAGTAAATACTGTAAAATATTGTTAGGCATATGGCGTTGTAAAAATAGTCTGCAGTGCCAGTATTATAATTGATTTGATAACACTATTCTTCTTCGATGTGTAAAAAGAAGAAATTGTTACAACTTATGCTTATTGTGGTGCAAACTGGATTGCGTAGCTTCCTGAGTTCATGCAGTCAGAATCAATGCTTGCCTTTGTGCACAGCAACGTCTAACATCTCTCCATAATTAATTTCTGTTTGCATGCAAGTACACTGTTTAGGAAACAGAAATCTAGGTTTGATTAAGAAATTTCAAAAGATAGCTAGAATACCACTAAGACAGGTACAACAATTCTAGTTTTTAATGAGACAGATCTGTATAAATTCTGGCAATTAGAAATTCATTGTTTTTAGTTTCAGTAGAAGTTTCTTTCTGTTTTTCAGTTAAAAGTAGTAATGCAAAACAAGGAGTTCCAGGCAAAAGAACCAAACTCTCAAAGTATTATATGAATGCCATAACTAAAGCCCAAGTATGTTGCTGAAAAGTATTCAACTTGGAGAGGTTAAAACCATTCTAATGTGAAAGCTGTGTGAGCTCTTTAATAGTGGCTCTAAAGCATTTGAGATATTCACTGTAGTGCCGCTTATTCATCTCTTCAAGATTATTTCTCCATCTTGTGATGATAGATTCCTGCTATTTATAATTCTGTATTTTTCATGTTCTTTTCCAAGCACTTAGCATGAAGTAAAGTGTGTGAGTGCATATTCCTCCCTGCCCATGTCGGAGGAAGATTAATATCCCTTCCTATTCCATCACTGACCTCAAAAGGGGAGTGACTGATCTTCATTGAGCATAATCCATTTTATGGGTGACATTGTGATGCCAGAGTTGAAGCACTGCATGAGATTCTATGGGATGGTGTTTTACCTGATAAAAAATTTGTCAGAGCCCAGTTCTTCTTTGTCCCTCATTTAGTTATACAAAGTGAACAATAATATTAGAGCTAGAGACCAAAGGCCTGATCCAATTTGCTGAAGACAGTAGCTGTAATTCTGTTATCTTCAGTGAGCTATGTCTCAAACCTTGATGACTGAAATCAGTCATACAGGCTGTAAAGGGATACTTTGAGGGGAATCACATGAGTGACCATCTTCCCTTCTCCCCTCCATGCCAAAGTCCACCATCTATGTCTGCTCTGATCTCCAGCAACTCCAGTCACCACAGGAAATCTCCAGATTGTAGCAGGATGTTTTTCATGTACATTAGCAACAGCTACAGTGCTGGAGAATATTCAACAGAAAATCCAAGATTTCCACGTTGTGACTGTGTTGGGGAGGGAGAGGTCAATTCATGCCACTATCCTGTTCTTTTAGGCCTCTTTGCCAAAAGCAAAAGTTCACCATTTCTCCATCCGAGAGGGTCAAAGACAGGACCTCTCTGTTAGAACTGTTCTTATTCATCTCAGTGGGCTCTTTCTTCATCCCTGTGCAGAACAGGATCTTGAATCTTGCTAGAATAGGAAGAAGGGCAGAGGAACTGTCTGCTTCCACAGAAGGGCAGTCTGATAACTGTGTGCTCAGTCTCATTCCCCTGAGGACCCTCTTTCTGCTATTGTGTAAAGCTTTCCCTGCAATGAAAAGACAAAGCTGTGGAGCACTGGTGGCAGGCAGTGCAGCTCCCTCTCCTTGTCAGGATTACCTGATGTGAACTTCCTGGGGAAAACAAATATGACCCTGTCATCTACTCCTTTGGCCAGTTACAACTTACAGGAAAGCAAGGCTAATAAAAGGTGATGTAGGAATATATGACTAATACTGCCTCCCACTTAAAAATGTTTTCTTTCCAAGTGTACAAAAGACTAGAGATCACATTCCTTTGCCCATTTAACTGCGCTGTTACAGCTGAGGAAATAGGACTTTTTCTAGTGCAGATCAGAACTATAAAGCATCATCTTACTAAAAAGTCAGTTTTTAAATGGTTTCCTCCTTTAAAAAAAAAGGCATACAAAATATATGTATTTGATCAGATTACAAGAAGCTTACTTAGACTTATAAAGTTGGTACCTCCTACCATCAGTCACAGGTTAGGTCTGCTCTTAGTGAGAGGAAGGGCATGTCCATAGCTGTGGACACACAGACTCAAACTGATTCTGAGCACAAGAGTGCAACTAAAAATGCCAACTTGTTAGCTGGCTGATGCAGGACAGATCAAGTCCAGACTATAGATAACATAACTGATGCAATGTTGGGCCTGAGCCAATAACCCTGCTTTGCAGTTCTGCTTCTTTCAGATCACAGCTGGTCAGTATCTTTGCCCCCTATGACCTTAAGTGCTTCTAAAACTTTTAGTAGAATAAGCACACAGGTGCCAGTTTTTCAAGCCTGTAAATGTCAGTTCATGTTTCTCAAGATTATAATTCTTCTTGAGTTCTGATAGATGGTAAAATAAATTGCAATTGTGTATTGTTCTTTGTTACAAAGCAATTTATGTGAAAATAGCTCTTGCCAGCCAGTTTGGGCATCTGATGAAGAAGTCACCAAATCCACAGCTATTTCCCAGCAGCTCAGAGATGTCAAAAAGACCAAGCAGCAGAACACTTTCTGCTTACTATTTGTATAGAATGCAGGAAAACATAACTAATAGAAAGACCTGATTTATTACCGTATTACTCCACTTTAATGCATACAGGCAGAAGCCAATCAAGCTAGAAGAACCTTAAAGCAGAATTTCCTTGTTGCCAATTCAGCTCAAAGAGCCTTAATTCAGAATTTCCTTGTTATTTAGATTAAAGCAGAATCTTGATATTATTGCACCCTTCAGTCTGGGTAGTCACAAACCAAATGAAATGCAAGAAATTGCACAGCCAGCAGAAGTGTTCGGATGTCCATTGAAGGTGCAGCGTTCAGATTCAAAATCACTTGAAGAAATGGCTTGTACTCCTTACCACCCATGGGAACAAGGCGAGTTGTTCAGGTCAAATTCTGATTGTGGAAATACTGTCATCAGCTATAGTACATGAATTAGAATCAACTCAGCATATACAGCTGTGAACTTGGAAGCTTCTTTTCATTTTTACGTTGTGAAACTGAGATAAGAAAATTATGGAAACTAAACATTTACTCCTTTCCTACCATTTTAACTTTTATCATTTATAGTTATGTCCTAATAGTTCAGGTTTCCTTTGGATGTAAGTTTCTTTAGCTTGTTTAGATACAGTAGGAAAGATACAGAACACAGCATACTTCCCCCCCGCCCACTTTCTACTGACTTTTCTTGTGAAAAATCCGTCAAAAGCCTAATAAGCAAGTATAGGAGATGATAGCTTATATATGCAGGACTTTTTCTATATATATCTAGGTTTGCCGCAGCTTACCCTCAAATATTGTGTTTGGAGTTGCCCAGGGAAGACCAAGATCCCCCCTGACTCTTGCAGCAGCTCTGAATTAAGAAAAGACTAATCTGACTCAAATCTCCTCATTCACTGAGTGCTCATATAACTTCCACGGATGGCATCATATTCAGTGCTGTAAGTTTTGAAAATAAGATGCAAAAAGCAGGAAACAGCTTATTAGATCATAATTTCAGGTAAAAAAAAATGGTGATGGTCTCCCTAAGAGCCCAAGTGTAAATAAATACAGATAAGTGGGACGGCGAGCTTAGAATGCTCCAAGCCAAAGCATCGATACGAGACAAGCATGTTCAGCAAGTCAGAGCATGCCCAGGTGCTTACGGCAAATTGATAGTGCTAAAGGGGAGTTTTTAGTTTGTGGAAGAAGTTACACTATGTAACTTAAATGTACAGTACAGTAATGTCAGAGCAGGTCTTGAAACCTTGCAGAAATAACCGTAGGACTATGGGTTTTAAATGATATGAGGTCTTTTTGCAAGTGTAGCACATAATATTTAAAGAATGGCGCCATGCAGTGAGAAACATAGTTTGAAAAATTGAGCTCCTGAGTAGCTACTTATGGTAGCGTAGCAGTTATAATCCAGTAGTTCATGGAAGTGCCAGAATCTAATGTACAGAAATATCTACAAAGTTTTGTCTTGCTGTTCTCTGACAGTGCAGTGAATGCCTGATTTACACACAGAAACCCAGAAACAGGTAACTGTCTTTTATCACCGAGCAATTACCAGCTGAGCCTTTGCTGGGGTAATGCAGTGGTAGTTCTAATAAAAATTGTGCTTGGAGTGAGATCTGGGATCCATAGCAAGATACCCACAGTCTGTAGGGAAAGGGGAGGGATCAAGCTGGAACACAAGAGGTTCCACTTAAATTTGAGAAAAAACTTCTTCTCAGTAAGGGTGACAGAGCACTGGAACAGGCTGCCCAGAGGGGTTGTGGAGTCTCCTTCTCTGCAGACATTCAAAACCCGCCTGGACATGTTCCTGTGCGACCTCACCTAGGTGTTCCTGCTCCAGCAGGGGGATTGGACTAGATGATCTTTTGAGGTCCCTTCCAATCCCAAACATACTGTGATACTGTGAAGCCCTCACTGGGATGCAGCAGAGGCTGCCTTAGGCAGCACCAAGCAGCCTATGGGTGAGTGTGTGAGATCCCAGCTTGCTCTGGTTCTGTGGTCACTCAGGGGCATTACCATGTCACCTACAGAACTGCAAAGTGGCTGGGCCACCATCGTGTTCTGATGAGTTTCGAACCTGTGTTTCCTAGGAGGAAAAATAGTTTAAAAATGTAAGCTCTATCCAAGGCTAACAGCCGGTCTGTGCAGCAGAGAATAAAAGATTAAAATTTGGAAGATAACTTTTAAAATTAAATTATTTATGGTTTCTGGTTTGTGAAATGTTTTTACACTCTTTAAAATTATGTCTGGTGCCATATTCTTCCTGGAACAATTATAGCCTGACAATTAAAAGTACCACCTTGTAAACTCTATATGCTGTATGTTTTAACTTACATTGTTACATAGTTCATAATTTCAGAGCACCAAACAGGTGCTACCAAGAAATATGTGGATCTTGAACATAATTAATGCAACAGAAGACTGTGTTCCTTTTGAAATCTCAATCACATGCCTGGTAAACAAAGTATAAAACCCATTATAATATATCTGTCAAAAATTTAATTAAAAACTTGCCCAAGTTATGTTCTTAGGAGGAAATATATTGGGAGATCACCAGCAGAATATTCAGAACAGAGACGTTGTGTTACAGCTTAGTTTATTATGTCCTTGCATACCTGGTGTTTAATTTGAAACACTCATTCAAATTTGAATCCATTGCCAGCAAAGAGATCTGGAACAGAGAAAATACAAGATATGCATTTTTATGTTGTTTGATGATGATACTATTGCTTTACGTTTTTCAGGAAAGGTGGTTTATGGGGAGCCTATTGCTGCTGGTCTTGGCACCGATGGCACTAACTACTGGAATAAGGACTGGGGTCATGCTGCAGCACATGTCATGGGACCTCCACTGAGACCAGATCCATCTACTCCTGGTTTCCTCATGAACTTACTGGCTAAGTAAGCAGATGAACAAAGAGTGACAGCTGATGCTCAAATACACAGCAAATTCTATCTGGAGTATATAATAACAGGCTGATGCCCTGGAGATTTTCTAAGTACAGAATGTTACATTATCAGGAAGGAGAAACAGAAGGTGAAACCTTAGATGAAAAGCATTTTTTGTAATAGAAATTAGAAAGTGTTCAGATTTTGTGTCTCTGAACTCTTGTGGCCTTCTGTTCCCATTTTATTTTAATCAATAAGCTTTGCCTTGCTAATGCTGCAGCAAAAACTGAAATATAACCGGGGGGACAGTAAGGCTATAAGAGAATGGGAAATGTGTGAAAAGTGGGGTCACAGCTATAGGTTCTGGGTTTTCTTGTCAGCTGACTTTTACACTTGAAATTTGGATGCTGCATAAAAACTGAGCTTGCTGAGTTCTGAAGGCAGATGTATAACATCTCCTTGAGAAGAAAGTAGGAACAAAAGTATCCTTCAGATACTTGCAGTTAAAAAAAAAAAAAATGTATGGTTTGCTGGTATTTCATTACCAATAAAGCTTAACTCCACAAAAGGGCTGAATTTGACTGAAGAGTATGCGAAGGTATGCCTGAACACTGGCTGATGGTTGTGCAGATCCGCAGTAATTTCACAGGGTATATGGAGCCATACAGTCTAAAATTGATCTAAGTGAGGATAGAACCAAGCCCCTTGCTCTGGAGAAAGTGGGACATTCCTCCGTTTGTGAGACATCTTTGACACATCCAAAGTAAAAGTGTTATTTTGGTACTTGGTTTCTGAAGAGGAAACTGTTTCACAGGGAACTGACTGTTACTGTGGAGCTACTCTTGGAGGATGGGACTGAAGACAGGTTGGCAGGGCATATCAGTTTTTCCTTGCAGGATGGATGTCTGGATATACCCAGTCTTCCAACAGATTTTTGTATGTGGCATTGCCTGGTACGTGCTTTGATTCATAATGAACTTTGTTTCTCCATAGTGATGACTTATCTGTGACAGGGACTGACAATTGCACCTTTGACATATGCCAGAAAGCTCTGGGGAAGGATGATTTCACAAAGATCCCTAATGGAGTGAATGGTGTGGAAGACAGGATGTCAGTCGTATGGGAAAAAGGAGTTGTAAGTATGTCAAGGTGTCTGAACATGGAGGTAGTTGATTTCTCCAACAAAATTTAATCTCTGAGCACTATCAATGCTCCACTTTTATCCAGTGTATTTATCATAGGTTAACTCTTTGATCGAATACCATAACAGAGTCCTTACTTCATGGCCCTGGAAGATAGAAAGGATTCTTAGTGTTTAAAAAATAGCACTACAGAATAATTTTCATCATTTAGAGGCAAAGGACTGCTATTTCTTCAGCAGTAGTGCATAGTACATTTAGTTGAAGCATTTTTTTGAAACGATGAAAGGAATGTAGAAGGAAAGAGGAACCCACAGTTTCAACTTGGTCAGTTCTGTATTTTTTCCTCTTTGCTCTGTCAAACTTAACTGTTGGAGGAGCTTCTGCACTGGGTGTGTGCCTGTTGACTTCTGTTTTGTGTTTTCAGCCAAATGAAGCAAGCTAGAGATAAGAAATGCTTCTCTAATGTATGGCTCAGTCCTGTGATGTGATGAGGTGAGCACCTTTAAGTCCCATTGACTTCAGATTCTCAGTGCCACTACCAGAATGCTCAGTGCTTCTTGGGACAATGTCCTTCAGCCTCTAAACAAATAAATATGATAACTAGTGGCCAGGCTTTTTGGATATTATAGAACAGAATCACAGAATAGATTGGGTTAGAAGGGACCTTCAAAGGTCATCTACTCCAACTCCCCTCCAATGAGCAGGGACATCTTCGACCAGATCAGGTTGCTCAGAGCCCCGTCCAGCCTGGCCTTGAATGTCTCCAGGGATGGGACATCTAACACCTCTCTGGGCAACTTGTTCCAGTGTTTCACCACCCTCATTGTAAAAAATTTCTTCCTCATGAGATAGTCTGATCAGTGAGGCAATCTGGTGAGGGATCTGCTGCTAATACAGTTAAGTTCCAGAGGATCCAGTCAACTTTCTAATTAATATTAAGTTCTCTTCCAGTAGTGAAGTCTTGTTGATAATGCACTCTGAAACATATTTATTTGTTACAGTAGAATTATCTACCTCACACACTTGGTAAGGATGTGGTTCAGAATCCATCTTCTTTATCTGCATTTGGGAGTCAGCTCCAGCTGATCTGTACAAAGCAGATTTCCACCTATATTCATACCCTATTTCCCTGAAAAGAAGACCTACCCTGAAAATAAAAGTCCTAGCATGATTTTTCAGGATTTTTGAGGATGCTTGAAATATAAGCCCCACTCCAAAAATAAGCCCTAGTTACAGTTCATAAAAAAGTCAATTTAAATACTGTTCAGGCAACTATACATATAAAAAAGTAATAAGTTTTGGAGCAAAAACTAATATAAGAGCCTGTCATATTTTCGGGCAAACAGGGTAACTCTAGTGTGATTATTTGCAGTCTAAACTGGAATATAACATAGCTTGTGGTCAGTACGAAAGTGAGACATGAATATGTACATCATTGTTGCTTTTGAACATTATATCCTGTTGGGCAAGATAGTTTTTCAAAAAGTTCTTCAATACTCCCTTTTCTTATTTGTAAAATATTACAAAACTGTGAGTGTTTGTCTGGAAAGCTTCTCTCACTTCCCACACACCATTATTTAGAATTCTCCACTTTCATTATGCGTTTCTTCTCAGATGGTTGCTCACAGACCACCATATAAACATGTTTGTTAAGACATCCTGATTCCTAGAATGACCAATGCACAGTGTTACTGCCAGTGTAGCTGGCTTTCTGAGCAAACAGTCGTGGAGGCTGGATTAGATTAGTTATGTAGCAGCTGACAGTCCCAAGACACATGTATCCATTATTGTTTATCATTTTGCTGATGTGTCACATCAGCAAATCCGTTTTTTATACTACTTGTCCTCAAATATTTATTGAAAGTACTATCCTCTGTGTTATTGCTGAAGAGATTGGCAAATCACCTTTCCTTTATTACACATTGTGCCTTGCCTCTCCTTTGTCATCTTCTAGGCTTTCATGTCCACTACAACTGTCTGATGTCCACATCTCCTTAATACTGTCTCTCACTATTTTCCAAAACCTAGATACTTGAGAGATGCTATATCTGCTGAGGAAACTGTTGGGCAAGAATGCAGATTCAAAGTCAGCTAAAAAAATTAGATTTCTGTTGACTTGGGACTAGGTCCACAGAGCATTTGGTTTTAAAGTTGTCTTCTTTTTCCTTTTGCTGTGGGATAAAGTAAGATAAAGTTATTGTGTTCAGTGAATGAACATTGCAGTATATGCATCTGAGACAGCTATTTTTATTTCTTTTAAACTCTTCAGTATGACTTAAAAAAAAATATTGATGGGATGTTGGCAGAGAGCTGTTGCTCATCCTACCCTTTAAAAAACAAGAACATCTTTTTCATTCCTTGTTTAAAAAAGTAATGAGTTTTCTTTTGTGTACTCTTCTGCAGTACAGTGGAAAAATGGATGAAAACAGATTTGTAGCTGTTACCAGCACAAATGCAGCAAAAATCTTTAATCTTTACCCGAAGAAGGGGAGAATTGCTGTGGGTTCTGATGCTGACATCGTAATTTGGGATCCCAGTGCTACAAGGTACGTGTGGGCAATTATTTCCTCTCAGCCAGCCTCTCTGCAAGAAAAAAAATCTCACAAAGCCTCTGTGCAGCTATAAGCCATTGGAGTGAGGTTATGGCATTTTTCAGCAGCACTTCTCATGTATTATTTACAGATTATGTGTCTCCTACAATAGTGTATGTAAACAGAGATCTCTGATCTCTAGATGGGCTTGAAAAAATTCTCCTGGATTGCTGACCAAATGCAAAAATAGAAAGGTCTGTACATTATGCTACCAGGGCTTTGTATCCTAGGAGTAAAAATAACCACTTGGGGATGTTAGAGTAGCTTTCTTAAGTGCTAGAGTATGTTTAGCTTTCCTCTTACTGCAAAGAGCAAGGACAGGAGCCTGTGTTCCTGCAGGATGACCCATTGCAAGCTTGTGTTTTGAACTTGCAGATACTTCAAACATCTTTAAGGGTGCTCAGGATGGATGGTGAAAGCATGGGGTCTTACCCTCCTAATGTCTTCCCCACAGTTGATAGAACAAATATAGTGGTAGCATCAGGAGTGAACATGGTTCTGAAGCTCAAGCTGTTCACGCTTATGCTTTTATTTAAGGAATTTTCTAATTTTGTGTGCAGTAAGTCTGCTAGAATAGAGCTTGTTGCACCGACAACACATGCACAAAAGGTGTGCTGATATCTTACCCTCAATGACGTGATGCCCTGCTGCATTTTTGCTACAAAGGACACTCAGTGCCTTTCTGTGAGCCTCATTACAGCTGATTCCTGTCTTCAGGTATATTCACTCCACCAACCAGCTCCACACTCAGTTCACTATCAACATCCCAAGAATTATAAACCTTGCTCTGGCTCTTGTGCCCCACCTGGTCTTGTCTAATCTGCTTGGCAATGGTCTGGCAGCAGGTTGCCACAAAGCCAGCCCACCAGGTCGGTGTCTCTCCCAGCTGAGATGCCCATGGGCTGTGTGAGTGTATCTCTGCTGTCAGCTCCTGAGCAGGTTAGCTTAACTCTTCAGGCACTTTAACAGTCAATTCTTGCATGTGAGCACAACCAGCCCTACACATAGCAGCAGCAGCAGGTCAGGTGAGCTGAGATGGTGCTTTTGTCTTGGGCTTGGCTCCTGTGAGCAGTGTGAGCATATGACTGCCCTGAAGGCACACACTGACCCTCCCTCTTGAAATCAATGCCATCCAAATAGTCAGCAAATCCACAGAATATGGCAATCACTAACCGTTGATGAGCTTTGTGGGTTGTTGCATGGGATGATAGTATGGTTAGCTTTCACAGTGTTTGGTGTTCCTGAAGCCTGAGCTGTTGTAACTCATAGATGATATTAGATTTTCAGCCTTCACTTAAGATTCCCCTGATGGTAAAGGAAAGTTTTGAAACTTAACTGGGAAAATCTGATTTTGAAAGCCAAATTGAGGAAAAATGCCCTAATACTACATTTACCTTACACAAACAACATTTTTTGACCAATCTTCTGTTTTTCAAAATTTTGTTAATGCAGTTCTTACACTCATTTCAGCATATTAATGAGTACCAAAAAAATGTGAGAGAGGAAAAGCATTCTGCAACTTAGGCTGCAAAGCTTGAGGACATGAGGTTGCTATTCAGAAGTCCCACAAAAACTGGCAGCACCAGCAAAAGAAGTTTCAGGAGTGTCAACCCCAATAAACATAGAGGCCTGCCCAGTGCTGGGTCAGAGACATTTTCATGTGCATTATGCCTTCTGGCATGTTGAGCAAGCATTTTCTGAGATACTTAGCAATGAGCTATTTCAGGACAGTGGAGCTATGAACTCTGATTTAAAAAAAAAAAAAACAAAACAAAACATGAAGGATTCTTTTCTGAGCTCACTTCTGCTCTGCCTGGGGACAAATGAATTAGAAGGACAGCAAAGTTCTGACATTGTTCTCAAGGTGCCTTGTCAGCTCCTGAAATTATTTATCTTTTTTTGCCTCCCAAACATTCCTTCTGCCTCCCTTCCCTCTCTCCTGAGAGTTCTAATTGCCTTTTTGCTCACTGCTGCTGTGAAAGTACAGTTTTTCTTCAAATATTTTTTTCAAACATTAAACTGTATTTTCTTACTGAGCAAGCTGATTTTAAGTTCAGCTGGTACTTTTTTTTTTTTCCTGATCTGGTCGTGTTCCCATTGTTTATCCCCTTGGCTTTGCTGGGAACAAGCCTCTCTGCAGGTACTATTGTGTGAACTACGTAAGTAAGTATAAAAAAAATCGCCTTAGTGCTTGTCTATTCATTTCACTATAAATCCTGAAGAGGGCACAAAGAGCCCAGCAGAAAAAAGGGATCTAGCTGATGGACTTCAGCCATTTAAGATATTACACAAGGTGCAGCTCATTTGCTTTGTTGACTCTGGGGAATGATTATCAGTTTCACAATAGGCTTGTTCCTCTTTCTTGCTAAGTCCTTCCTCTTTTGAGCATGACTTTTTTCTTGTTTGTAAATCTTAATCTTGTAAGAGAGGAAAACACACTTTTCCAGTTCTGATTTGATGCTGCATTGCGATATTAGCCTGAAGAGTTAGACAGTTGCTGAAGTATTGCTGTGAAGAACTGATTATTACAACCTGTCAGAGGAGTTCTATAGTGAAGACTCTGAAGTCGTTCTGAAAGTTAGTGAAGCTCTTCAAAATACAAAAACCTATGTCCCTACAAAATCAACTGCATTTCCTCTCCCACATCATTGCACAATAGCAAAATGTTGTGTGGTATCTGGATATTTGGGATTTTCTCTTTCTAGGTTGCAAAAACCTGGTGAATTCAACATGACATCTCTGCAGGCTGGGAGCAATCGCAATTCAAGGTCCCACTTGCAGCACTCTGTCACTTAAGCTCAAGCTTTCTTTCTACAGGTCAGCTTCATTGACTGGCCTCTTTCTGTAGCACTTTCTGGTAATTTCTGCAGAAAATATTATATGAAGAGTAATCAGATTTTCTACTGTATTTAAAGGCTTCCAAATATTGGTTTTAGTGGGCCTGCATGAAAGCAAGCAGCATTGGGAACAAACACGTTAACTGTGTAAATGTAGAAACTGCATCAGAAAAGATGACTTGTGAATTCTGCTAGATTAGGTCTATTTCTTAGCTTCCTTACACTCATCACGTATTTATAAAAGAACACACAACTACCAAAGGGAGCTGTTGGTTTGTTGCAGCCATGTGCTACCAAACACCATCTTGCAAACCTCGACACCCTCAGCGTTCCAAGCACAGCCTGTGCACACAGGACTGCTTTGTGAGAACTCCTTGGAAAAACACAGGTAGGCAGCAAATGTGTGCTCACCGTACCATCTCATTTTAACCTGTGCTTTGACAAAGAATGTTCACTGACTGTTAGGGAGTGGCAACTGACTTCTTTCAGCTGCACACAAATAATATAACAGCCCCAAGTCTGTGAAACAAAAGCAACTGTAAAGACTGTTCCAGAAGGAGAGGGCTGAGTAAACAAGGAAAAGGGAATGTCACCTGTCATCAAGCCAGTGTCCTCTATAGCTGATGCCTTTAGCTATTTTAAAGCAAGCAAAATACTAAATCTCCAGGGCTTGTTTCAGAAATGCTCAGCAAGGAATCTAAATACTGCACTATGCAATTCAGGCCTGGAAAGAGCTGAGCATTTATTTTAAAGTAGGGGCATAAGGTGCTAAAGATCTCATAAGAGACATTCAGCTCATGGGAGACATTAGGGCTCAATAAACTCACTGTAGCCTGTCGAAGTCTTGCAAATGAGTACTGGATCAGGCCCCAAAGGCAAGATCAAACACCTGTAGAGATTAAAAAAAACGTTTCAAATGGAATTTTACTTTCTAAGTCCAGTCACTTCATTATAGCAGCGTGCAGTCTGAGAAGTTTCACTCATGAGTATTTTCCTCTCACCAAATATAGCCTAAAAGTTAGCTGCTACTGAATGCAGAGACAGAGCTGGCTGTGCAGGTAGCGGTCTCTCACCTCATCCTCTTTGGGCTCCGCTTTGGCAGGCCCACCCTGTGCCTCATGCGTGCCAATGGAGCTGGGCTCAGCCCTGCGCGCAGCAGGGATGGCTGCATCCCCAGCTGCACAGATGCTACAGCGGCATCCCAGATCAGCGGGGAATGCAGAAGAACTGAGCTGAGGAGGAGGAGGACATGTTTCTTTGTAATCTACCTGCTATGACGTGACTAGGAAAGACATGGTTTCTAGTCCCTGTTTGTTTATGCATGTTAGGGGAGACTGTCACTGGAAACAAATCAGCGAGAAGTCAGAGTGCCCCAGTCTGCTGATGTATGTTCCCTCAATGACTTTGCTTGCATGTAAATATGTACGTGGATAAATCTTTTGCATTTGTTAGAACCAAAATCTGAAACCTATGTCTTTCTCATTTGCAGTCAAGTCTTCAGCCTCAGAGTCTTAAGTGGGGACAAGTTACAACATTTAAGCACTCTTTGCCAAGCAACTGGCTTTAATTTTTCATGACATGAAAGAGGAAGAAACCAAGATGTTAACAGATGATTAGAATAAATAATGCTGCAACTGTCTTATTCTTTTGATGAATGAGGATAATTTTGAATACTGAGTATATGGATAACTGCATCTAGACACAATGAGGCAAAATGAAATAATGTGGCATACAGATATATATGCATAGGACAAGTACGTTCTGGCATTTTCAATAGCCTCATACTCTCTTGAACAAGTGCAAACTTGTGCATGCATGAATGTGCACTAATTCACTAGAATCAGACTTCCTGTCAAAGGCCTGTTATCTCAAATTAAGGGAACACAGAGAAAGAAACCATAGGCACAAATTAAAATACAGGAAATTCCATTTAAACATAAAACATATATTTTTTTTGCTGTGAGGGTGATCGAACACTGGCACAGGTTGCCCAAAGAAATTGTGGAGCCTCTTTGGAGGTACTTAAAACCCAACTGGACATGGCCCTGAGAAACCTACTTTGATCAAGGCAGAGGGCTGAGAATAGATGATGTCCAGAGATGCTTTCCAACCTCCATGACTCTGTGGTTCCATGAACTGTAACAAAATAAGCTTCTCTGAGAAAGCATGATGTACGTTTCCCTAGTAACTTGCTCTCACAAAATGTCAGCTTCTCACTTTAGAGACCTGAATCTTAGAAATCTTACAAAAAGCATCTTCCTTATTTTCTTCTTTTGCAACATTGCCTTTTTCTCCCTGGTAATCACTTCCAGATCTTCTTTAGTCATTGAATAGACTAACTATATTTTCCTCTCTTTTTATACTTTTCTGCAAGCTTAATTTCTTATTACAGTTTCCCTCATGCCCATTATGCCGTTAGACAATTTTCACTTCCGTCCTGTATCATCTTGGAGTGCCTGATAGGACCAGACTGATGGTATTGTTGACAAATGAGTTACCATAATTAGAAAAATAATCTTGTTGTCCTTCTCCACGTATCTTAAAATGATGACTTTTGGGAGATATGATTGCATGAAATGAACGTACCATCCCTTACATAAGTCTCTTTGACTTGGAGCTCCCAACTTCCTACCTCTTCTTACATGTGTTATTTTATCCACAAATCTCCTCATGTCATATGGCTATTCAAATGCAATGTTTATTTAGAGATTTTTTTCAGAGGCTAGGAATACAACTTCATATATAGTTGCCTGCATGTATTTTCATGTGCAGTTATTGTAATTCCTTAGTATAAAATAGGCAATGGGGTTTTAAATCTACATTATAGGCATATAGGTACCATTTTTGCACGTAGATTTTAAGACTTTCTCTTCTTTTTCCTCTCTTTTTTCTCCTTCTTAGTTTTTCTTTTTTAATAAAACTGACTCTTGAACATCAACAAAGTTCAACTTAATTGTAATTATAAATAGTGATGGGTCAGGACAACACAGAAAAGTGAACGAGCTGGTTATTTTTTTTCTAGATTTTAGAAAAGCAGGTTAACAATACAGAGAGTTCAAAGGCATCTGAAAATGATGTGAAGAGGCAACCAACAAAGACAAACCTGGCATTTCTCACCTACCCCCAGCTCTAAAAAGCTTAGAGATACTGCACTGTAAGCACTGGGAGAAGTTGCTTACAGCAGAGATACTCACTCTTACATGAGTTGGTTTTCTATGGCAGCTGTCAACAAGGCCGTTCTTTTATCTTCAACAATGGACCTGCGTCATTTTAGCTGCCATTATTACAATGTTTTAAATTAATTAAGTAATTTTAAAATAGGTGACCCCCCCTTTACTGAGATGCTGAGCAGCTGTTCTCGCCTAAGGGCTGTGGATTACAGAATTCCTTCATATTCCTGTACCTATTTTTTTTAAGAAAACTGTGTGAGGTATGCATGAAATTTCCATTAAAAGTAATTAAATTCTCAATTTCTTATGCCTGCCTTGAAAATGAATGTGATAATCTTCACAGCAGTCAAAGTTTAGGTTCTAGAGCTCACTTTAGTCTGACAGATCCACCGTCACTGTGCTGATGTAGCTTCATGTCCTACACGATATGAGGGGTAGAAGATTAAGGTCTAATGTTTTCCCTTCATCCAGTTCCCCCTCCTGCCTGACTGTAACTCACTATTTAGTATTTCAGGCTCTGACTGAGGCACAGATATGTTCATGATGCTCCTGGGTTGTGTTTGACTTGAAATGAAAACTGGTATCTGTAACTTCTTAAAAAAACTTGAGGGCATAACTTTTGAGCTGGCCACATGTAGAGTTTTGAATTTCACCCTGCATCTTGCTGTGTTAGTCTGATCTGATGCTTTTTTCTTAATTTCAAAATTCAGTTTGTAGTTTATTTAGATATAATATTCTAGGACTGGCAGTAAATCCCTTTCTCACATAAAGCATAAATAAATACAGATTATTAGTCACTGAATCCTCACACAGTTAGAGAAAATCTGGTAGTTTTTCGTGACCTAATATAATTGCTATTTGCCTGTAAATTAGTTGGACAGATGCACTGGACTGAGAAAAGACAATTTCAGAATCATGCCTTCATCTTTGGTACTAGAGAAATATCCATTTTTATATCGATAGCCTAAAATCTCTCTGCAAGACAGGTGCATCAAAAGCAACTGAAGTGAATTACGTGGAAACACTGATAAATTAGGAATAAAACAGGGCCTGATGTCTTTGCAGTATGGTCCTTGCAGAGGACAATGCTCTTTTAAGTGTTGAAGTAATCATTCTGATCTCAGTCTCCATTTGAGAAAGGATTGCCTGGGAAAAAAAAAAAAAAAAAAAAAAAAGCCACTGTAATTTATAAACAGAATTAGGGAATTTTACAAATTCCATTTAAAAATTCCAATTCAGGTTTTGAAGCCTGGAGTCAGAATCTGCTTTGTCATGTTAAGTAATCCCTTATGTCTGAAAACCCTTAGGATGCTGGAGACAGCTGTTACATTATACTTCATTATGGTGGCAGTCTTGGTTCCTTGGATTACAAGTAGTTTACAGCTGGTTTTGCCATTAATTGACTAGTCAACAGTGTTCAGTCATTCGAAGTGAACATTGGAGTTTCACTAAGATTCCCAGCAAGCTGCCTGCTACTGAAATGGCTGGTACAGCAGTAAACAGTCTGTTGCATAAGGTTGCTGAGTTGTGAGCTTCAAACCTGAGCATACCGTCTAGTTCTGTTTTACTTGGTTGCTCACTTGCTACCTGAAACTTTCACTGCCATTGATAATGTCAAAGAGTTAAATCACAGACAAATTTTGGTGATCTCCATCAAGGAGAATGTGCTTCACCTTCGGAAAGGGCAGCGTGATTTAAAGCTTGTTTCAAAAGAAGAATTATAAATGACTTCTATACAGTTTGTTGTTGAGACAAGCTCTGGGAGAAGTGTTTTGTCGTACTATAAGGTTTATGTGTATAAGTGGATATTTCTTTTAAATGTGCAAACTCCCAATAATTTTGTATGTTTTTATGAAAGATGTACTTACCTCTGAGGCGTGTTAACTCTAATGATCCTGCTCTAGCACATTTAAACAGCTCACATGTTGAGTTGAAGGACCATGCTCATTTTTCTGTTCATTTGCTCAAATTACCTTTTCCATTTTTCTTTTGGTCTCCCAGTGCTATTGCACAAAGAGATACGATGTATACCCAGAGAATGCTAAAGATAATTATATCACAATTGTTTTTACTCAATATTCTAGCAATTGGACTCATAAGGGTAATGCAATAAGCTAGAGGAGTATTTTCACAAACTCTTTATAGGGCTATTAGAACACTCATGGGTTAAGCCGTTCAACAGTATTCATAGAACCAGTGAATTTAAGAGACGTCTGACTTCTAATGCTCGCTCTTTCCACTGTGAATCTACAAGACGATGCTGATACTGGTGAGCAGGCATGCGTAAGCTTTCTGTCCAAGATGTGCTGAATAAGGAAGAGTTTTTATTCCTATGGGCAGATTGGCCATAGGCAGTACTTATACATATACAGCCTTTGAAAGCTCAGTTGCCACCAAGATTTAAATGTAGCCCTTAGAAGAACCAATTTCTCCTAGTTCAACAGAACAATATGAAAGGAAAACTAAGTATCCTTCAACAAATTGCTTTTTCCTCCGTATCAGTAATTATTTGAAATATTTTATATGTCATTATTTTTGAAAATAGCTATACTTCACGAAAGATAGAGATTTTGTTGTTGTTTTCTCATTTTGATAAGGATGTTAACTAAAATTTTAGAAAATTCTTCTCCAGATAGATCAATATTTAATTCTATTAATATCTCTTAGTAGTTTTTACTTTGATAATTCTTTCACAAAAGATGTAGTCTCTGGAATAATGTTCATGCTATATATGCATGATAGGTTTTAATTGTGTGAGGATCCATTCTGGAAAGTGCTGATTGCTAGCCAAAAGCATGAAGCTTCCTTCCTTTAAGAAATTACAGATGATAATAAAAATATAAACTCTCCAAATTGTTAAAAAAAAATCTGTAGATTGGAAACAGAGAGTTAATAAAATCATGAACTAAAATTTAAAATCTTGTGACCTATTGTAGACACAGTAAAGAGTAAGTAGCTCAAAAGGGAAAACAGACAATAAAAGTATACACATCCCACACTTCCAAATGCTAATGTCAGTTCTAGCATGAGCTCTGCCTTTACTGTAGCCAGGTAGGACGGGAGACATTGGCTAGAAAAATGCGGATCATAAAGCATGAGGTTTGCGCATAAGAAAAGCATAGCTTAAATGAGTACTGTTGACGTCTCAATTATAATTTGTGTAATACCCCTGGAGGAAAGGTATGTAGAAGTGTGATGTTGTCATTATTATTTAGCAGCATCGAGATATTTGGGCTGTCAGTCACTGGATCAATCCAACTCACATTAAGAGTTACCAAAATTCATTACCATCCACTGACTTTCCAGTGAAATAGTCTTTGTGTTATTCACGGGCCTCAGTCTTTGAAACATTACAGCCATACTTTTCAAACTTGAAATTGCAAGTCATTTTAGCTAAAAGGTCAGAGCTTTTTCTGACCTTATCGTACGCAGATATTTGCTTGACAAGGCAGAATGAAATCATGTTATCCAAAATAAAATATTACAACCTGATTTTTTCCCACTAATCTCTTTCTAGTGGAAAATTTTGTTTCAAGGCTGCAAAGTTCTGTCCTTTTGACTCTCCCTTCATTCTTTTGAAATGCAATTACTGTTCAATGAAATGTTAATGCTCTATCCTATTTTTACAGCTGTTCCATGATGTACTGTACAATGTCGTAGTTTAATAATGCTGCTAAACTTTCTTCCTTTATAAATTTCTCAGAATATTATAATGAAGAAAAATGCAAGGATCATTGTAATTTTCGGTGTTATTTTGTTTCCCAAACACAGGACGATATCTGCAAAGACACATCACCAGGCCAATGACTTCAATATATTTGAAGGAATGGTCTGCCATGGAGTCCCAGTTGCGACAGTTTCAAGAGGCAAAGTGGTTTATGAAGGTGGAGCTTTCAATGTCACAGCAGGAGAAGGCAAATATGTCTCCCGTCCACCATTCCCACCATATGTCTACAAACGAGTCAGGCAGCGGGAGCAGGTTAATTAAACTAATAAATCTCTGTAATGCTTTGTACAACATGAGGATAACTAGCTCTTGGGAAGAGAGGTTTGGGGATTCAGTGGTAATTTCACTTACTAATCAAAATCTGCCAAGGTGGGAGGAAATGAAACTAAGGACTCGATTTTTATTGTTCTTTATCTTATAGAAAAATGTCATAGACTAGTTCCTGCTCTTAGAGTAGTCTGTATAGCTCTTAGGTTAAGTCTGGGTACTTTTTAAAAAGAACATGTCCCACCTGCAATAAAAGTGGAGAGTTTTGTTCATGGATAATCCGACTAACTGACAGATTTCCTCACTGATTTCACTGAAAATCAGAAAGGCTTAACATCATATGCAGGAAGAAATCTTGCACCGTGGAAGAGGTAAATAATTTTGTAGCACTTTTGTGGATCAGATATTTGGAGCTAAACCCTGCACTTGGCTCTGTTCCAGTAAGAACATGTTAAAAGCTGAACATATGCAAAGTGCACTCCTGGACCACACAAGATAGCTCTGTTCAAGCTCTTCTATATTTTTTTAAAAGAGAAATATTGCAAAATAAATGAAGATTGAATTTTCAGTGTCCATTTACCATGCAAGCATTTATGAAGAATGATTTGGGTCCTTACTGTTACTTGCTGTGGGTAGGATTTTCAAAACACTCAGACTGTATATATTTGAAAATCACAACCTGAATCAGTGGGATTCACTGCAGGATGTAAAAGATGAATCAAACTAGCATCCATATGAGATAGAACCCATTGAAATGCTTCCAAGATAATTCTGTATATTTCTTGCTTCTGTTGTCTTGATGGACTGAGAAAGGCATGTAAAAGTGGCTGAGTGAGGCTTTCCTCCAAACACCACACTTTTACATGATCCGGTGGGCTGTCTGCAAGTTGATACACGCAATACAGTGGATAGGCAGGGAAGTCCCATCATGAGCCCACAGTTTTTCCCTGGGAACTAAGAAGAGAAAACAGATTAATGCATTTTTGGTTTTTCTGAACATAAAGGACCTATTTTTTTTTTTTTTTTTTGTACCAGTACGAGTTGGTGTAAATTAGATAAACTAGAGATATTTTCAGTTGTATTATATTAGCAACTAACTATGATGTTTCTACTTTTTATTTTAAAACCAGATTCCTCGTTTAAATCTGTCTGCAAATTTTATCTATTCTGTTAAACTTTCCAGTATGAATGAAGGTCAATGTTTCTGGGGGAAAGGAAGGACAAAGAAAATAGTCTGTGCCTGCACTTCCCAAACCTAGTGCATAAGTGAACCAGTAGTCCTAACTGTGCATTTGTCCAGACAAAAGATTTCCCCTTTCCACTGAACACTTAACTGAATTGAAACAATTGTTCCAAAGGTCATGCAATTCCATGGCCAACTGCAAATACGATTGTCTCACAGGCTAAAGAGTGAGAACTGCTCACCTGCAATAGACTCATTCTGCATTTTTAATCTAGATAGATTTTCTTTGCAGTGTTCCTCTTAGAAATCACAGTCCCTTGGGTCTTTAGTGGGGTATGTATCAAAGGCACAAAGTTGTATGTGCCTGTGACTCTATTTAATCCACTGGACATTGAAGATATTTGGTATTTTGCTAATGAGGGCTGCTTATTATTATACCATTTTCTTTGTTGTGCAGTATTGATCCCTTTGATTTTTAATGCAAATTAAATGCCATGTAATGGCAACAGAAACTAGCTATTGAAACCAGATTTTTACTGGCATTACACCAGCAAAACTTGTGGCATTACTTTTAATGTAAGAGAACATGCTGCAGTTATTAAATGATAATTAGGTTCTTCCTCAAGCATAGCTGAGTTTTAGTGACTCTAGATCCTGGCATCTCTGCTAAAGCCTTAAATCCCACATTAGAAGAAGATGAGTATCAAAACTAAACTGAAATTTAGGAGAAATTTGATAATTGTAGAATTCTGAAAGACTTCTGTGAATGTGGTGGTTTCAATTTCCCATCAAAGCCATAATTTTCCATCAACCAAAACATCAAGTGCAAAATGTTTTCAGATGTGATTTTTCAACCACCTCAACCTCCTGTAGCCAGAAGCTGGGATGGTGGATGGTAGATAATACCCACACAAGGCAGGATTCGCTTTGTTTCACTGATATTCATTAACCTCTCTTACCTGTATCACTGGAAAATGTGGTTAGTTAAGAACAAGCTTATAGCTTGAATACACAGTGAGTCAGCTGTTCTGGAGAGCAGCTCAGGTGTGTGTTGTCTGTACCTGTTTGTTCCTGGGTATCCTGAAGTAGTGGAACCAAGATTTAAAAAGTATATATTAACAACCAGATTAATTGATTTATGATCATGTTTTAGTATATTCTAATTATTTATGTGCCATTCACTCTGGGGTTTTGCCACTCCAATATCTGTTTGGACTAAGGAGGGGAGAAGCATCAATACAATGAGATGGAACATAGTCAGTTGCTTCTATAAAAAATAGGTTTAGAATTGATTTGTTACAGTGCTGAACAGAGAGAGCAACTCAGCTCCTTAGTAAAACTAAGAACTGGACTCTTTAATCCCAGTGTGATGGATCTTTTCAAAAGAGAGGCTTGATGAAAGTGTTGAGATTCATAACATACAAAGCTGGGTTATCATAGGACTGGTTTGGTTTTTTTTCATTGTGTCTAATTAGCAGTTGCAAGGAGAAGACAAATAATAATGAAATATTTTAAATATTTTGTTGCAGGTCTGTCAGCCTGTTCCTGTTAAGAGAGCACCATATACAGATCTGGTCTCAGCAACATCCATCGTACCAAAATAATAAGCTTACCCCTCAGTTTTGGCCCTTGCAAGTAACTAGCTTTTTGATTAGTGAAAATTACTTAATGATTCTCTGAAACCCCAAGAAACCAGAAGCGCAGCTTGTGACAGGCTTGTCTGAAATAAGTCCTCTTGGAAGCTGAGCTGTCTTGGCATCTTTAAATTTGATGAAAATATTTGGCAGCCCAGGTATGGAGAAACTGATTGGAGCCTCATTTAAAAAGTTCAGTTGAGAGAAGGAAATGGATTTTAACTGCTAGACTGAGACACGAGTGTTAAGGTCTATAGTAAACCCAACCTTGCTTAGCACCAAAAGTACAAACAAAGCTTAAATATTTAACTTGTAAATTTACAGAAACAACAACAACAAAAAAGCTTGATGTGAAAAATTAAATTCTCCAGTGTCCCTGTATTACAGACAATATCTGTCCACCAGCTGTGCTGTTTGGGTTAAACTGGTATGCAAGAACAACAGCTACCTTGATGCAATAGATGTGCTGCAGTCAATGCCAGTGGTGGTCTAATGGGTGGCTGAGCTGTGGTAAGGCTCAGTCCTGCTAAAAGGGAAATAACACCTGATATCTCCCCTTCCCATCACTCCAGTGTCCGCAGTGCACAGCTTGGTTATTGGCACTCCCTCACCTGTGTACACCCTGGTGCTCAATAGATCTTTCTGAGCTCTCTGACTTACTAAGCCTGCAGAAAACATTGAGCTTCCTTCTTCTAGGCTAGTTTACTGTTGTCTTAGTGAGCTGAACTGTCCCTCAGAAGAACCTAGCCAGGATGAGTGCAATGCAACATATGGGTGGGATAGGGCAGCTGGGGAGAAGGACGGGGAGACAACACCTCACTCTTTAATTGTTTAACAAGCAGAAGAAATGCCTCAGGAAAATGTAAGGTAAGACCTTCAGCAAGCACAATTGAAACATAGTGCTGTTGTATGCCAACTGCAGCTAAAATGTTGTCTGCTAGAGCAAGGGAGTTGATTACTATGGGTTGAGGGCACAGTGGGAGGCAGTAAGCATGAGAAAACTGAGGGTGAGCTTTTGGGTGCATATATGTACCAACAATGAGATCAGCTAGTTTGAGAAATGATTTCCCAATAGATGGATGTAAAGCTGCAGTTCACACCTCACATAGAATGGGTCTGTTCTTAGTGCTAATTAATATGAGGACAAGAACAAACCTACAATGGTGGGAGGGTGAAGTTAGATTTTCCACATTTTATTGTATCATTCTTTTAAAGTTTCCTCACAGTGAACCTCATGCAGGGCATCAGTAGCAGCAACAAAGGGCAGGATGCTATTTGTTTTCCTCTGTCATAAGGGAGAAAGCTTTTGTAATAGAGAAGACTAAAGGCTAAAGCTGCAATAGACTGAGGGAGCAATAACCATTTTTTCTAGCTCCTAGCACTCTTTCTCCATTATTACCTCTCTGAGTGACAAATTGCAAAGCTGAGATTTTCTTTTGAAAGATTATATCATATTGTCTTTTTCTTCTCTGTAGATAAAAGCAAATGAAAACGACCCTGCTGTTCCTGTCAAAGCAGTGCATTCTGGATCCAACAATCAATCCACAATAAGCTTCTCAAGTGCCAGCATGGAACAACAGTAGCCAATAAACATTACACTGTGCTTCCTGCATGAAAGTTGTCATTGCAATTTCTCTTTAAAAAGGATTTTTTAATAAGAACTAGAAAATTCTTTTTAGAAAATGGAGTAGTAATCAAATAATAACTACAGTTAGAAAGTGGCAGCAGCTCTGTAGGTGTTTAAGAGTAGGTAAGTTTGGGAATGGTATTTCTTAATATTTATCTTTAGAAGGTATCAACTAACTTTTAAAGTAAAAGCAATGAGTGATGGCCCTTAAGCACATTTTCTACATTCTTGCTCTTTTAGGTCACAGGAGGTGAACCCTAATTCTCTAATTTCATGTGCTAGGAAGATCTCTGCTGTGCTTAGCAATGCAGAGAATTCTGATTGCAGATGCTGAATTTGATTTTTTGTGTTTCCCTGCCTGGAAGGGGTCAGGTACAGAAAAATGCTTGTTCAGGGGATCTGTCACTATTTTAGATCTGCTGCTACACCTCCATGTCCCTGTCTTTAAAGGAGTTTATACATTTTGTCCCTGCCAGCTGCACAGCCAAGCATTTATTTGTGTGTTCAAGTGTTTCCTCTGTTACATCATGGGCAATCCTATGATGAACCATACTGATAAAGTCACCTACAATACTGTTTTGTGTTCTTGCTTTATGGAGGCACATATTCCCACAATTTGAAGGCTTATGAATTGGGATCACCAGAGTAAGAGCATAACGTTCTTATTGAAAAAAAAATTATTTTACTGAAAATGCAATTTTTTTCCTGATGTAACTTGAGGTGGTTTTTTTTTGGTAGGATAGGATTTCTAATTTAAAAAAGAAAAAAAACAAAACCTGATTTCCTCAATTTCTCTGATTTCCCATTTGAGAGGTAATTGTATTCTTAGAAGCACAACTCTGTTACTGTGTCTAGACAGGTTTTGCCTTGGAAACCTAGAATGTTGTTTAGGGTTGCATTTTTACTTGTGATAGCCCATCATTTTAAACAACTTTCACTGAGGAATATTTAAGAGAGAAACGAGGCTAACACAAAAACACCTGTACAGTGAGTTTATTGTCCTATATGTAGAAACAGTATAACCTGTACTTCTGTGCAACCCATGGGCCAAACAGACACAGAAAGAGATTCATATTTTAAGACAGACACAGAAAGCATAGAATAGTTACTGCTACTTTTAATTTGGTAGTGGAAGGCAGACTTGTAGTTCCTGCTCTATTCACAGGCATACAGTGATGTATGAGCATGCAGGAGAAAAAAAAACTACTAGATCTGTTATTCTTGTGTCTCTAAATATTAAAGGATAATTTTCTTTGTAAGGTGATGGAAGATAATGCGGGGATGTTCATGAAGAGCTAGCACAGGTTCACATTTTTCAGGTTGTCTTTGGGGTGACAGAACAGCAGAACCAGGCATTCAGTACTATTACAATGACTGTTACAAGGGAACAGGGTTCACTGTTCAGTGTAGATTTCTATACTGAAATGGTCTGCATATGAGTTTGTTGTCTAGTCTCCCTCTGTAATCAAAAGGGAAAAGGATGCTTCTGGAACACTCTTCATCTTGGCATCAAGAGTTAAACAGGCTAGATGAACCTGTTCAGAGCTGTTCTCCTTTGGGATGAGTAATTTTCTTGCAATGTCAGTTTGTCTCCATTGACTACAAAGGGAACACTGTGTGATTAACTATAGCGCAGATGTCTTCTCTGCAGCCACCTTCCATCTAGCCCATCTTTGCCTTTCAGACCTGGAACTTTCTGGTATGAGGAATGCCTGTCTTTTCTTATGTTTTGTCTCAGTAAGAGTGCACGTCAACCATTAATCTATTATTTTTAATTAATCTTTTGCTATCTTGGAAGAGGAGCAGAAATTTGGGAAGAATAAGGGAAAAATCAATGGGGAGAAAGGACTTATTTCTACTTTTAACAATAACTTATATTTGTGTGGAGTTTTTCATCTGAGGCTTCAGGTTTTAAGAGCCCTGCAATTGCATGATATGCCTGTGAGACAAGTAAATATAATTAGAATAAGTTTACATTTGTTAGAACTATGGATGCTCAAAGCTCTGAAATCACTGAAGTGACAGAATATATGTAGTTCCCTGGTGTTTAACATCCAGTGTTGGCTTAAGCGAGTTGCTCAAGGCCAAAATGACTCAATTATGACAGAAATGAAGCCCAGGAGTAAAGGCTGCCAGTCCTTTGGATACTGTGGACGTGCCCAGGACTTTCAAATGTCCTTTGGGCTCTTGGGACACCTACCGAGATAAAAATGATACAGAAGACTGCAGACCATGAAAGCCCAAAGGAACAAAGTTAGTGATTTTTCTAAAAACAAATGTTTTCACAGTGTGATAACAGCAAGTAGTTTTATGAGTTATATAAACAGCCATTTTGTGAACCGAGCTCTCCAAACCATGGAAGTGTATTATCTGGGGAAAAAATGTATAATCTTTTTAGGTTTCCTACAAATTTTTATTAGATTGGAAATGAGGAAGCTTCTCCCTGTACAATTAATGAAGAGTTTCTGATTCCTCTGTTGGTATTTACTGCTCTGTACCATTAATTATACTCCTCACAGGGGATATTATTTGGATTTTGTTCTTAACAAATGCTTACTTTCTATTTCCAATTACTGTTTTAACTGTTGTGTGCAGATGTCATGGAAAAAACTACCTGCATACTGTGAACTGCGATTTACACCAAAGCATCTGCTGTATTTTTATATCCCTGAGTGCAACAAGTTATTGAGCCTGCCAGGTTTGCAAGATTTGTTTCTTTTGCCATGACTCATGCAGGCCCTAGAACCTGAATCTTGCCTCTAACCACAAGGTGCCAAGTAATAGCCCTTGAGAAACCATGTGACATCAAAAACATTTCAGCTGTGCTATTCAGGCGCTACTACTAAAGCTGAGACTGTCAAGCTCCAAATCCCTGAAGTTCTTGTTCTTTTTCCACTTAGGTGGAGCACACTATAGTGGTGGGATCTTCACAGGGATATAATTTTGGAACTGCCCAGTCCCTATTCCAAAACACCAGCAATGAGCCAAATACAGTAGGATGTTTTTTCTAGTAGACATGTAGTTAATTTGGGATGAAATGGAATTACAAAACACATTTATGTGAGTGCAGGTCCTGAACTGGAGCACTGGAAGGATCACTGAGGGGTCTCTCAGTCTTGCCTCAGTTTCTAGACCCTGACAAGGCTTCTGAATTCATCCTACCATGTCATCTTTGCTTTTGCTTGCTTATTACATTCTCACAAAGTTGTTGTTGATGTTGTACTCTAAGTATTATCCTAAAACAACAGATGCCCCACACTAGGTTGGAAAGCTGGTTTAGAGATTATGTTTGCAGCACAGTTTTCTTGAGCCTTTCACAGGGAGGTAAGACAATAATTATTTTCCCAAATCACAAAATCACAGAATGTTAGGGATTGGAAGGGACCTCGAAAGATCATCTTGTCCAATCCCCCTGCTGGAGCAGGAACACCTGGATGAGGTTACACACGATGTTTGAATCCTACCTAACTTAGCCACACTACTCCAGCTTCCCCTGTGCCTACTGAGAAAAATGTCTGCTTTATTTGATTCTTCCTTCTGCCTGTTGGTCACTCAGTAAGAGATGACTATGTCTGATTGAGAGGTGGCATCGCTGCATTAAAATCCTTTTTCTCTGAAGCAATGTATCTCAGTACAGAGGATCTGAGGATCTGTTTTGCCAAGGGTGAAACACAGAACAGACTTTCTTTGCTTTGCACTTCTCATTGGAATTTGACTGGTTTCCCCTCTGCTCTTGTATGGAAATGTGAAGACTCAAATACATTTTTACAGGAAGGAAAAACCTCTGTTAACCATATTTTTATTGCTCTCCCCAGCCAGATGGATATTTGGGATCTTTAGTTCCCCATTTTCCCTGGAGAGGTGGATTCCAGGAGCAAGAGCAGAGTAGGAATTTGGGAGATCTGATCCTGGCATACCTAACATTGCCTTCATCCCCATCATTTGCCAGAGAAATCCTCGTATGGGCAGTGTGTGCTAATTGCCCGGTTGTGTGTTGGCTGTCATTGCGCTGCCTGCGAAGAGCTCATGGCTGCGGTGCAAACACCTGCACCTGCATCTCTCCAGCCTCAAGTACCAGGGGACCTGTGCAGAGCAGCGATCCTGGGACATGCAGCTTCGCTGGGCCACTGGAGGGCAGGGCTGCTATTGCGGATCAGGAGTGAGAGGAGAAGGAAGTTACTCTCCTGTGCAGCAGCAACCGCGGAGCACGTTTATGTATTTTGAATTCTGTGCCCATAAAGTTGACAATAACATTTTCAGACTTTATTTCATCAGCAGCAGAGAGTGATCCTTTGATCTTTAGTTTCCACTTTCCACGGAATGAGAGGAAAGGCTTTGCCTGTTCATTTCTTCAATTGCAAGCATATCTGGGCTATTTAAACTGTGATGAAAACACAATGAGTCAGTGTGACAATATTGACAGAGCAGGGATCAGGCTGAAAGCATTCACAAACCCAGGGTCCTCTGACTTTGCACACCCAGCTACCAATATGAAATGCTGCAGCAGAACTAGCACAGATTTTTTTTAAAAAAGCCTTTAGGTTAGCTATAAAGCAAGCCAAGTTCTGGGGTATGGGTGGTGATGAAGAGAAGTCTAAAAACACAGATATTGAAAGGAAGAGGCCTAATTTGTATTGAGCTTCAGGAGGGTCAGGAGCACTTAGCATATCCCTGCATTATCCTCACCAGACAATGAAGTCACCCTTTCATTAATTTTGCAAACCAGATTGGAACAAATTGAGAGATTTTTCACAGTAAATCAAACGGCTTCTACACTAGTGAAGGATGTTTAAAAAGGAAGTTGAGCTCTGCTGTGAGCTGGGGCAAGGAAAGGGATGAATGAGACAAAGGCCAAAGACAGACTTCTCCTCAGACTCTCTTTCGGTGTGCTGGTGGTATATGAATACGTCTCTGACGAGCTCTAGAGAGACAGTTAGAGACAATGCCCGGTAACATGAAAGATATCAAAAATTTCCACTAGGCCAATAAATGAATAAAAAACCCTGTAATTTTAACTGTACCTGTAGTTCATTTGTGCTCAGCAGAAAGAAAACATGCATGCTTTTATGTATGGGGAAGAATGATCTATTTGAGCAGAAGAAAACATACCAAAAGAGGAAAGAAGAATTTGAATGGCAAGGACTAGGGAAAAGAGCCAAAATAAAATGTAGGAAACGTGAGAAGAGGGTTGGCAAGATGAGGAACAGAAGTAATTGTGGATGGAATACTTTTTTTTAATTGTACTTGTAGGCTTTAAGAAAAAAAAAAAAAAAGGAGAACAATGTAATCGTGTGGTTGAGCGTTATGGTAAACAGAGTGGCCAAGGGAATCGCTGAACAACTTGCAGAAGAGACAGCTGAAGATAAACAAACCCCCAGACTTCCCCAGCTCACAGGACAGAAAAAAACTGAGAAAACAAACCAAGTACGGCCTGCAGAGAATGAGAGGTATGTCCCTGTGTAAAGCCAGGTGAGAGACAGACCCGCATTTTCATCTGTACAACTAAAGAAGACAGTTTAGTGGGTATTTCTTCTGCTCTTTTCTCAACCACAGGTCAGTTGAAGGAATAGGGCTAATACTGTAGGTGGGGGTAAGAGCTGTTCTGCCGCTGAGATAAACCTCACAGTCTTTGAGGCACTGAAAGTGAATTTGTTTTATAATTAAAAAATAAATAAATAAAATTCCAGAATATGCCATTTTCCCTGGTACCCCAGGTTTAGGGAGATAGGGAAGAGCAAACTTATCTCCTTTGCCTGTCCTCCAGCTCACCTCCAGCACACAGGTGTGTGTGTGTATGGTCACAGAAGCAAACAGTGCATTAGCCCACTTGAGCTGGGTTTTGAGTATATCCAAGGATGGAGACTCCATAACCGCTCAGGTATCCTGTTCCAGTGTCTGACCAACCTCACAAGTAAAAAGTAAAAGAGATTTTCTTATGTTTAGCTGATATGCCAGTGAGGTTCCTGGCCTCTGTGTTTGGAAATGGCTTCCGGGAGAAATTGCACCATCACCTTCCCACAGACTGAGGTAAGGCTGACAAACCTGTAGTTTCACAGATCCACCTTCTTGCCTTTCTAGAAGATGGGAGTGGCTTTCACTTTCTTCCCATCCTCAGAAACCTCTCCTGACTACCATGACCTTTCAAAGATAATCAAGAGTTGTCTCACAATGATACTACTCAGCACCCTCAGCACCCATGGGTGCCTCCCATCATGTCCTATGGATGTAAGTATGTCCAGTGTGTTTAAATGCTCTCTAAACATGTAATACTTCACGAGGGGTAAGTCTTTCTTGCTCCAGATTTTCCCTTTGATCTGAGGGACCTCATATGGCTGAAGGTCAGTCTTACCAAGGCAAAGAAGTACCTTGGGCTTTTCCATGACCTTTGCAACCAGGAATGGGGTCAAGTATTTAGGTAAAATGTTTACCAGAGCTGAGCAGTTTGTACAGGATTGCCTATTTTCACTACGTCTTGGGTTTGCATGGCAAGGTTTTGATAGTGGGGGGGCTACGGGGTGGCTTCTGTGAGAAGCTGCTAGAAGCTTCCCACATGTCTGACAGAGCCAGTGCCAGCTGGCTCCAAGATGGACCCATCTCTGGCCAAGGCCAAGCCCATCAGCAATGGTGATAGCACCTCCAGGATAACGTATTTGAGAAGGGGGAAAAAAACTGCACATCAACCTGAAGTCAGAAAGCAGAGTGAGAATATGTGAGAGAAATGGCCCTGTAGACACCAAGGTCAGAGAAGAAGGAGGGCGGGATGTGTTCCAAGCAAATTTTGCGTCCTGATGCCAAGTGAAGTGCACAATGTTTAGTTGTCGTGTTGTCAATCAGACCTACCCCCGCCTTTGGGTACTGTAATCAGTAGGAGATCAGGACTTCTCATCACCTTGTCCTTTGGGACTGAAAGGAGCACATTCAACTCCTACTAGCAATGAATCCTACCAGCAACGAACTTGTCAGAACTCATCCAGAAATGCTCAGTTCTTGCTGACATTTAACTCATTTTCCCCTTTCATCTGCAATAATAACCAGAGTGAAGGAACATATCCTCTTGTCAGTAGTACTGGACATCTAATCTGTTTTGTGAAAACAAAATTTTTATAGGACCCTTCATTTTGCTTCTTTTCATCGGAAAGCTTTTTGCTACCGGTCCTTGAAAGTAGTACCTGGGATGTAAATGATGTTCTGCTATGATCTAAAGCTGCCCCACTTTAAAAAAAGAGGACATAACCAGGCCACTCAGACTTTCAGCACAACTCTCAATACTGCATGGTATTAATCTAGCACCCCATTTTCTAGAGATAAATTGTTGGCACACCAGCAACCTGAACCACCTTGGTCCATAGAGGAGTGAGGCTTCGTTTGGAAGACCCAGAGAAAAAAAGGCTTTGTGTTTTTCAGTGGTTTGGGTAGAAAATTACTTCTGACACTTGCTAATGGAAGGTTTTAAATAAGTCTTTATTCATTCACATAACAGAGACATTGATCAATGGCTCTCCTGGGACCATGCACATGTGATTGAGGAACAGAGTAGAGTTCACTATTATTATGCAACCAAAAGAAAGAAGTTGGCTGTGGCTGAAAATCAAGAATACACTGCCTGTTGGGTGATTTTTACTCTACACTACTGCCACGTCAGTCAAGCCACTCCTATGTCATTCTGGTCTTAGCACTTTTTCTTGTGTCATATGAAGGTCACATCAACCATGTTAGTTGTATAGGTGAAGCACTTAGTAATGGCTCAGCTTTGTTTCATTGAAGTCAGTGGTAGCTCTAGCAACATAATTAAGCCCATTTTTGCTACTCCTGCAAGCTCCCTTGGACTGCAAGATTTGAAGCACTGTTCACCACTGCTCTTGTGTCCCTCCACCTCAAAACCAATTTACTGTGTTTGCACCTAGAACACCTGATTCCTCTGTATTCTAGCTCTTGTGAGCATTCTTACTTTTGCATGTGCTACATTACCTCTCTCATGATCATCAAAGACATGGGGCAATCTGCACCAGCTGTACAGTCTATGGACATGTGACAGTGGGAGACTAAGACCAAGTAAGGAATTCCAGGGTTAGAATCTTCTGAAAGACAAATCAGCAAAAGTAAGTGGCAGAGCCATGGTGGGAGGGAGAATTTGGCTGGGCTAGAAGATTGACAGGGGAGATAGAGCACTGACCCTGCAGAAGAGATGGCTACAGAGGCAGGAGGAGGTATATGAATCTAGCGATGAGAAAGAACCAGGCTGAAGTGTTTGGGGCAGTTGAAGGCTGAAAAATAGACATAAATATCTAGAAACCTCTAAGCCCTCCAGTTAGGTTCTTGGACAATCCAGAAGCCAATGGACAGCTTCTGCTGTGTCTTCTATCTTATGTGTCTGGCAAATGTGAAGAAGACAAACCTGATCCTGCCATTATGTCCTCTGTTAGCTCAGCCCAAAGAGGTTTGTGCTATAGTTCTAAAAGATCCAAGCTGTTTGATTGCTCTTACACAGATTTCTAACATACCAGATGATGCACACCCCAAGTTGAAAAACAAGTATTAATGCAACCCAGAGTTCTCTGTGGTGGATAGCATACTATCTCCCATGGCTTCTTTTCCGCACTTTTCTGAAATACTGATCATCAGCCTTTGATCCTATTTTTTTGCATTTTAAAATTGGAATTCAATAGGAAAGATGAGTGCAAAACACAGGTCCCTGTGGAGAAAGAGCACCTCAGTTTTATCCAAAGATTCATTTAGTCTCTGTCACACCATGTTGTCATTTGCCACACTCCTTTCTTTCTTCCTCACTGCCTCTCTTGCCTTGAGTATTGGAAACCAAAAGCTGACCTGAAAAGACAGAAATATGATGCTCTGATCATAATATGACTGAGGTAGAGATCACGCAGACACTAGCATAATGTACAATCAGTATTGAAGGCTATTTAAAAAAAACACAAACCAAAACAAGCTATATGTGTCTGCTGCTATCTGTCTGGATTCACCATAAATATATGCATGTGTGTTTGTTATTTCCATTAGCGTATATATACATATATACAGGGTGAATCTTTTTGCAAGCAAAAAGATGTTTCCTAATGGTATTAGCAGTTTCACTACCACTGTGTTTTAAAACAGAAATATATCACCTTCCATTTTGCTAAGCAACAACTGAACACTGAACATCTTTCTCAACAAGAGAGAGGCTGCTCACAAATGTCCAATATTTGCTGTCTAGATTGCAGGAGTACTGTTTGTGCTGAAGGTGCTTTTCATACGTTTGTGAAAACCAAGTTTCTTCTCTGGAGAGCTCTAAGACTGAAGGGTATTTTCTTGCCAGCACATAGTCATTTGGGTGTACCCATGTCATGTCTGGTGCACATGTGTTGAAGGACAGAACAAAACCATTTTATGATCTAATCTCACCAACAGACAGCTCGTCTCTGGCTCCTGTGCAGGAGAGCACTGGGGGAAGTCTATTAGCACGTAATTGAAGTTAAGAAGTTTTTAAGCATTTCCTGGGTCTGACTGCCACCCTGAGAGAGAGGGAGATTTTTTGTTCTCTACAGCTGATGGCTTACCGTTCTAGCAAACGTGTTCTTCAGAGTTTTTGCTTGTAGCTTTGCTCTTTTCTTGAGTAATTTTGCATGCAAGTAACGTATCCGTTTCATCTCAGTGTCAGGATAAAATGAAGTTGACACAAGTATCTTAAGTTGGGTCAGGAGGCCAGAGAAGAACCCAAAAATGATTAAGAAGAAGATGATGACTCCAAGCTGGATCCATGTTGTGGAGAGAGTGAGCTCTGGCTGAGGGATGCAGTCATACTTAAACAAAGAGATCTTGAAAACATCAGTCTTTGCAATATGCTCTATCATACCAGTGATAAAGATCTTCTCATTCTTCTGCAAAAGAAAATGGGAAAAAGAGAGCTGATTATAGTACTGATTCCCTCCTTTCTGAATATTTCTTCCATTGGACATTCAGATTTACAAAGGACCGTAAGTCATGTAGTCTATCCAGTGTCTATATATGCTGTACTCATAACAATATATTTCTTGGCTATTTATAAATATTTCCAACTGTATTTTCACCATTTCTCTTGGTAGACTGTTGTAAGAGTCGATCTGAAGATGGAACAGTACTTGCCTGAAACATAGTCATCAGGGACTAGGAGAAGCCCTGACAGAAATACCAGATGGTCAATGACTTGGAGAGAGGTCTGAGGAGAAGAATTGTGTTGCACAGGTCCCTCCAACCTGGGCAGCTACCGTTAACAATGGCTGCTGTATGGACTTCGCCTGCTGCCTCAGCCAAAGAAAAGTGGGCATCTCTCACGTCAATGTCACAGTGCCATTTTGACTATAAAAGTGGTGCTTCACAAATGTCAGCATTGTGACATTCCAATTTTAGGCTTCTGGTCTTCTCCACATATATAAATGGAGGAATAAAAGTACTTCTTCCTATATTCACCATTCTCTAGAACTATGATGACACTTTGAAAAATGCAGAGAACTGTTCCATTCAACATACATAGCTGTAAAGGCAATGGCTTTTTTTTCCATGGACAAAGTGTGATCTTATCAATGTTTATAAATATCTCAAGGGTGGATGGCAAGAGGATGGGACCAGTCTCCTTTCAGTGGTGCCCATTAATAGGAGATGGGGCAATGGGCACGGACTGAGGCATAAGAGGTTCCATCTGAATATGTGGAAAAACTTCTTTACCTTGAGGGTGACAGAGCACTGGAACAGGCTGCCCAGAAAGGTTGTGGAGTCTCCTTCTCTGGAGACATTCAAAACCCACCTGGACACATTCCTGTGCAATCTGCTCCAGGTGAACCTGCTTTAGCAGGTGGCTTGGACTAGATGATCTCCAGAGGTTCCTTCCACCCCTAACCATTCTGTGATTCTGTGGTAATGTCATGATAGAACTGATGGATCATTGGCTGTACGTCGGCAGGTGCTGAAGATGAGGGGAATTTTTTTCAACAGTAAATTAAGAACTATAAAGTACTGATAAGTACTTACTTGCTGAACGAGGCTGAGGTGAATCTCTGGATCTGGTACTTCTTGGAAATGTTTATTCACAGAAATAATTAACCAATAAAACAAATAATCTACTGCAGCAAACAGAAGCCAGATGAAAAGATTAATAAAAACAGGGAGAAAAAAATACTGCATGTTTTTTCTGTCCTTCTTTGTGAGGCAGAAAGATGGGATTGTCACATAATATTTTCTTTCTTTTCTGTTAAGTGGCAGAAGACAGGGTCTTTGCTGTTGCTTTTGGTGCTCATCAAATGCGATGAACTGTTTTGTGATATAAGTGTTCTTAAATTTGTTACTGCGGGAGCCCACAAATCTTTTTATAAAGAGGCCAGTTCCAAAAGAAGCTAGAAAAATCCCCACAATAGGCAATACTTTCTGCCCTATATAGGGCAATATAGTCAGAATAAAAGAGATTTGGTTAGCAACTCTCTGGATCTCTTGCTTTGTGTCATTTAGCTCTTGTTTTAATGCATCATCTGAAATGGAATAAGATGGTGTGCATTCATGTCTTAGGAACACAACGTGTTTATATAGCTCAGTGGAAACCTTGACCTTCTCATAAATCCATTTTATTGCCTCAACATAATATTTTATCAAGGCAAATTGCTCAAACTCTAAATGACAGGTTATACTGTCTGCCAGAACCTTTAGGTTGTGAAAAATATTTTGGATGTGTCCGGCCACAACGACACCTGTGCCAGCTGTAATAAGAGCATTCCTGCCATTTTGAAGTCCACAAGAAAGAAGGAACAGGACAGAAAAACAGCGCAGATGCTTGAAACAGGAGAGCGCAATAGAAAGTGAGATCCAGATGAATCCAGAAATCAGTAAGGGACCTAAGGGATGGTGTACCAGTGAGAAGTGCATGCCAAGGAATAAGAGAAAGCTTGAGAGGAAGCCAACTGCAGAGCAAACTGCAAAAAGCTGCATCCAATTCTTCCAGCCAGGCTTCCTTTCGGATATAAAAATTTCCCAAGCATTCTGGGCTACTGAGACAAATGTTTGCATTTTCTTCTGAGTGCTGCTGACACTGTGATAGCTCAAACTAAAAGGAAAAGAAAACATAAATACTGTTAGTTACAGGGTCATGCTATTGACAATGGTGTGCTTTTAAATACCTCTTCACATTGCAAAATACGCAGGTCTGACTCACATGGGGTCTGCACTGCACCACATGAGACGCAAAGCGTCATCCCCAATATCACATATGTAAACATGTAAGGCATGATTCTATCTTTTTTCAAGGATTTTTGTCCTCCTACTTTTTGTGCACTTTGATTTCTCATTTGCTATATAGAAAGATTGGTTCGTATGTACATATATGTGTGTATGTATGAGGAGAGAATGAGAGGGACGCAAGCCTCCCTGAGCACCCAGTGCTTCCCCACAGATGTCAGCTTTGCCTTACAAGGGCACCAGGAACAAAAAAAGGGGAGCATGGAAGCTTCCCATCAGTGCTCTGATGCAGGGGAGGGCAGCTCGACCCGTGGAGAGCAGCTGTTAGGAAGGGAGGAACGGGTGGATCTGCCTGTGTGTGCTGCCCTGGGATGGGGAACGAAGCTCTCCCTCTTCACAGAATCATAGAATAGTTTGGGTTGGAAGGGACATTTAAAGGTTGTCTAGTCCAGGACCCTGCAATGAGCAGGGACATCTGCAACTAGATCAGGTTGCTCAGAGCCCCGTCCAGCCTGGCCTTGAATGTCTCCAGGGATGGGGCATCTACCACCTCTATGGGCAACGTGGGCCAGTGTTTCACCACCCTCATGGTAAAAAATGTCTTCCTCATGTTTAACCTGAATCTATCCTCATTTAGTTTAAAGTCGTTACCCCTTATGCTATTGTAACAGGCCCTGCTAAAAAGTCTGTCCCCATCTTTCTTATAAGCCCCCTTTAAGTACTAAAACGCCACAATAAGGTCTCCCTGGAGCCTTGTCTTCTCCAGGCTGAACAGCCCCAGCTGTCACAGCCTCGCTGGAGGCAGGTCAGTATGAAAGTAAGAAAGTGTGTCTCAGAGGCATCAGTCCTCCTTTGGGTCTCTCCTGGGATAGCACAGCTACAAACTGGACCATATACACTCTTAATCCTAATTGCTTGTACTGGTCACCATCTCTCCTACCTACCAGCATGCCCGTACTGTAAATTACAGAGTATTTCTGTGAGATTCAATTCAGTTTGATGTGAGACATTCCAGTGATCACATCTTTCCTTCTTCTTTTACAATATAATATTCATACTGCAACTTGTCCAAAGATGGAAGATCAATTTATATGCATATTAGCCTTTTAACATACTGGAACAAATTAGATACTAATTAAATAAAATAAATTGTTGCAATTTTATCTTATAATACGGAACAGTTTTCTTTGCAAATACATCCTGAAGATATTACTTTGTCTTTAGTTTAGCTTGAACACAGCAGGTAGCCAGGAACTAAACTGTTCTTTTGTACACATACTGTATTTTACTGGCATTTGACTTTATGAATGCTGCTAGCATTCACTGCACCATTTTCCACTTCCTCTCATCATTAGTTATTAGTTACATTGTTATTAGCTTTTCATGAGACAGGAGCTGAGGGTGATGAGAACAGGCATCTGCCCCCAGCTGGGACCTTCTTGGACTGTTGTGCTTGGTGTGCTGCTTTTCCTCCGTCTTACTTAGGCCTGATCCTTTCTAGTGCTGAGGACTATCCTGAAGGATGCTGAGTTTTTTGGGTGCTTAAGTGCTTCAGCAGTGGTTAAGGGTGGGCAACAGCTCTCCAGGTGGGCTCAGCCCCTGGCACCATCATTCTGCTTGGGAGTTGCTTTCCTCCAGTGCCTCAGTGAAGTCAGCTGTAAACAGTGTATAACAGCAATTAGCAGCTCCTTTACAGGAATAAAATTAGTTAATTAATGTCCCCAAACTATGTAGAAGTCACCACCTGTTTGGGAAAGCGGTGCAAGAGAAATTGGGAGGGCAGGAAGCACACAGGCCACTGGAGCCCAGCTTTGCCATGAGCAGAGCTGTCCTCTGCTGAGGTGGACAGTCTGCTTTACCCTTTTCCTATTGAACTAGAAATTAACAAGGCGTTTTTAGGAAACGTAATTAAAAATAAAATATTCAGAATCCTGGAGCCAAGCAGAAGCAGACCTAACAATCAGCAAACCCTGCACTGAATCCTGAACTTCCTATATCAGATCCTTAAACAGTACGTGCTGCCACAGCTTCATTGTAGATCTAAGAAAAAATACTATGTACAGTGAATAGATCTGGAGTTCTGCTTTTGATTTAAGAAGCCATAAAAAATCAAATGCAAAAAAGCTAGCATTTATGTAATATCACACAAAACCATCAGTGTGAGAAAATAACACATTTTGAGTTTTCTTTTGCGGTGTTAACTTCACAGCTGTTCTCAAGTGTAGTTTCTGCATGGTTTTGTGTGTTTGTATGCATGGGTATGGTGCATTCCTGTTAATGTTTACAAGCGTTCGGTAAATGGCTGCAATATGTGACTGGGAGTTTGGCATGACTGCATCTAAGTATTGGAGAGACAGTCAAGAATGAAGCCTTAGAACTAACAAAAGCCATATTTCTAGACCAGGAGGCTGAAGACTTGCAAAATGTGGACAGAACTTGAAAATAAGCAAAAAGTCTCCTTTAGTGGACAGATTTAATGCCGTGACATGAGATCATTGCACTACTCAGCAAATACATGGCAGGTTTGCCCCTAACCTCCATGAGCCCGGAGTTTTAAGGCAGGAAAGACATGGTAAAGAGCCACTGAATTTTGGAGCCTGTGTCACAGATGCTCAGATGTCTCTCCATGATCACTGAAGGTTGGAAAAGGAGCATCCCTGTCCGCTGTAGACCCTGTCGCTGAGCTCAGCCACCACCGGCTCAGTCAGGCTCACAGTTTGTATCTCTGTGGCTTGTCTGACACCTCCATTTTCCCCCATGAAACACAAGCAACAGACATAGATAATCAGCACAGGAGAATCATGCAAAGGATGAAAACTCTTAACTTATTATTAAAAAAATGTGGAGGCTGAAAATCCTTGCATCAGCAGGCACTTAAACAGCTGTGAATGCTTGGGAAGGGAAAATAGCATTCTGTTTCGGAGGTAGAAATAAATTGAAGCTAATTCAGTGCTTAAAGAAATAGTAAACCTTGAGATCTTTCTGGAATGATCCGTCTTAAAAACATAAATCACAATAACTCCCCTGAAATTGTTAGGTGCAGATACAAACTCTAACAGGAGGCTGACAAGAACAAAACCTTCATTTCGACTGCAGCCTGAAGCGAAGTATTTTTGCTTCTGTCCTAATGTGGGGGCTGCTACCATTATTTATGTAGCATAAGGAAAGAATTATTTTTGGAAAACATTTTCTTGCCCTTAAGTGCCAATTTCTTTGTCATGGTGAATGCCACAGAGGGGAGCTGGAAACTCTTACGCTCTAGTTCTGCCTTTGAACCTGATTTTCCTGTAGAGTTCAAGGGGAACCACTCTATGCCTTAGTTCCCCTCTCTAAGAAATACTTGCTCAGATCTGGAAGTGTGATAATCATCTACCATATGGCATGCTGGCAGGAGTAATTATAAGAACAAATTCTCAAAATGAACCTCTCCAGCAAAGAGTTTGAGCCATACTTCTTAAGGCTTGTGATGTACTAAAATTAATTCAATATAATTAAGGGGTATTATTCTAGTTTCATTTTAAAATAAAAGAGGAAAATTTAAAAGAGTTTTTAAGATCCTGCTTGTCATATTTCAGTTACTGGCCACAGTTTTTAAGTAAGCAGAGTATAAGTACATGACATCAAGTGCGCCTAGAAAATGTCTTTCCAGCTCAACCATGAGTCCTGTACTAGAACTATAAATTTTTTATTAAGTAACTGTTTACACTGTGTGTGATTTCTTCCCTGCCTGCTACGAGACTCCTCCACATTAATTGCCTGACAAGTTGTGGCCACCTTCACTACCAATTTGGTCCTGTCCTAGTCCCTTGCTCACTCCCTATCTGACGATAGCCTGCTACAGTTAGAATTAGAGGAGAGGATACTTCAGTTGGAAGTAACCTACAATGATCATATAGTCCAACTGCGATAGATTGGAACTCCTTCCATTTACAGGCAGTATTTCTAAAACCTTCTCTACCCAGGCTATTGCTTGCTTAGAGGTGATCACCAGGCCTACATTTCTGGTATATGATTTAACCACTTTTGCAAAATCTTTGCTAATTTTTAATATAACGGAAAAAGCAATAATGGGATTTACTAAATAATTAGTTTTTCTAGTAGGGACACAGATCTTTAAGTCTAGTTTCTGTTTTGACACAGACCTAACTCAGACAAAGCCTGGTGACTACCAGTTCCCTTGAGTTAGGACTGATTAGTGCCACCTGGTTTTCACAGCCTCACAAAAAGTCTGACACAACTTTTCTCTGTGCAGCACCATTGTTTGAATTGATCTCAGGAGGAGCATGGCAGGTTGGCAGCCACTTCGCTCTGTGCAGTGCACAGGATCCTCATACATAAAAATAAAGTCTTATTAAGAGAGACATTAGGTTAAATGGGAAACTTATATCCTTTTGATGCTAAAGCTTCAGCTACACAGTGATCTTTGCCTCATAAATCCTGCTTGGATTTTGTACAGGAATTAAGGGAGAGAAAGCACGCCATAAGAATATAAACACAAATATTTCCTTTTTTGGCAGTTTCAGCAGCCTTCTTTCCAAGCCTGGATCAGTTGCATTGAAATGTAAGAGAATTACTTCCCTTTTTCGGATACCATCAAAAAATACAATGCTGAACTATGGTTTAGTAAGAGGTTTAGTAAGAGGCCAAAATACAGGAAGGAGTCCCACATTATGTCCTTTGGTCAATACAGGGCATTGAGGAAAGAAATAAAAGCTCAATCAAAAATCCAGCAATGGTACTATAACTATCCCCAGGGCTTTGTTGAGACCAACTGTCATTTCTCATGTTCACGTTCTTTGCTATAAATTGCAAGGGGAAGGAGAATAAATGGTACTAAACACAACAAACACAGGCAAGGACTGAAATACCTAATCAAGTGTGTGCAAATGGGAACTTGAAATACTGAAAAACACAGCTATGTAAATAAAACAACAGTGTATATACATGCAAAACCAAACAAAGAAAAATAATAACTGATCTCTTTCTTTTTTTTTCATGTATTTAAAATATGTGGCTCAGGAAAATTCTGAACACTGCAAAATATTATCAAGCCTTTAGGATGCCACAAATTGGCTAAATGTCATCTAACATCAGATGTCTATGGCTTAATGTCCACATCTGAGCTATCTGTCTTTATGTCAATTAAGAGAAAAGGGCAGTTACCCAGAGTTATACTTCAGACCTGTTTTAGAAGTTCACCCTTGCATGGGATGGATTGCATCCTATCAGAGTTTTTTCTCAATTTGTCTTGACTATGAAGAGCCTGGATTACTCAGACAAAGCTTTTCAAAGTCAAGTGAGATGAACTTCTCCCTATGTTTCTCCATTGCAAGTTCAGGTTTTAGTTGACTTAGCTGGGTGCTCAGAGCAGGGCACAGAAAATGTGTTGTGTGCAGTTGGAGACCTATGGAAGGAATATGGAACAAGAAATCAAGTTTTCTCACTTATACTGTTATGGGTCGTGTTGCATTTGGAAGCACTGATGCAGGAGACCCACAGACAGACAATTCCCTTAAAGCGCAGGCAGGAATGGAGGCACAGTCTGGGAAACCCAAATGGTAGTTTTCTTATTCACAAAAACAACTCCACAAAACACAGAAAATTCCAGTATGAGGGACAGAAGGGAACATGAGAGGTTACATAGTCCCTTCTGCACATAATATCACTATACACAGTTTTGAGAGAGCTGAGGACTGAACTGATTCATGAATTTCAGGAATATACTTTCTAATTAGTAATGTGGCAACAATTAACTTAAAGCGAGTACTTTTACCTTAGAACAGCTAACTAAGTCAGTGATTGCTATCCACATTTCCTTGATATTAACCCTAAAGCATTACTTACAGGCCCTCCTGTAAAGCTCATGAAGGATCTTCACAGTGCGGTGAGTCTCTTGATTTTATGAGGAATCAAGATGGGCACTAGTAAAAATATTCACATGAGTAATGTGTTTCCCATACCCTCCCTCAATGAATCAGGCACGCTACAATTTTGAAATGTTTCTGTTTTCAACAAAGATTCATGAGGAAGTAATATATACACAAAATCAAAATAGTATATAATTTGCAAGTGCCGCTTTCCACCTTTTTTTTTTTCTGGCAGAGTAATTGATATCAGCAAATGAGTTCTGGGCCCAGATTTCAAAGACTTAACTTTATCTTGGATAATGCCTTAGGTCTAGAACATCTAAGCTATTTTGGTGCTTCCCATTGCAAGCAGCAGCAATTCAGTGCCCAAATAACTTTGAAACTCTAATAATTTTAACTAGTGTAAAAATTTCTGTAAAGAATCTGTCAGAATATGGCCCTTCGAGTGGTACCCACCTTAAATATCCAACAAAGAAACTCAAATTATGTACAACAAGTCATTGGTTAATAAAGATAATTTATATACAGGAGAGTAGAGATGATGTTCAGAGGAATTTGACAGACTGGAGAAATGAACTGGCAAGAACCTCATGAAGTTCACCAGAGGAAAATGCAAAGTCCTTCCCCTGAGGAGGAAGAACTCCAGACACCAGTACGGGCTGGAGCTGACCGGCTGGTAGGCAGCTTTGCTGAAAAAGATCGGGACCTCTTTGTGGAAAACAAGTTGAACATAAGCCAGCAACGCGCCCTTGTGACAAAGAAGGCCAATGGCATCCTGAGCTTATCAGCAAGAGCCTTGCCTGCAAGTCAGGGAAAGCGACTGTGACTGAGCACTGGTGAGACCATGTGGAGTGCTGTGTCCAGCCAAGAAATCCCAGTGCAATAGAGCAATGTGATCTAGCTGGACCTGCTTTGAGTGGGGAATTTAACTAGATGGCTTCCAGGAGTCTCTTCCAACTTAAATGATTTTATTCTTCACCAGATGCCTTTCCAGTGAAGACTGAGATATCAAATGCATTTAAACTTGCCTCTGATCTCTACTGGCAAGTTCTATGTATATGTGCTGTGTTCATATTCTACATTTGCTTTAGATAAGTTTAATGAATATTACACACCTATCGAAAGGTGAATGAATATTGCACACCTATCATTCTACCTCGGTAATTAAAAAAAATCCACAATAAAATATCATTATTTAGTAGCTTTGAGGTCCTAAAGAATGGGTGAAAGCAGCCTGTCTGCCAGGAGTTTATCTGCATAAAGGACCTAACAGTAACTTAGGGTTTAATGTTGGCATCTTAAATACCCCACAGCTTCTGTAACATGAATAAGCAGACATATGATCTCTTATTTTTGCAAGACAGTAGTTTTCCTGCAGAGAAATTAAAAGTTCATTTACTGAATGTGGCAACTGGATTTGCTTCTTACTCATGGTACTGAGAAAAAAAATGGTGAGAAGTGCTAATTTGTGTTCAAACACGAACAGAGTTGGAAATCTGGGAGAGACTTCATCATCACAGTATATGGGAACACAATACACAGGAAAGTCTTTTAATAACTTCTAATTCATTCAGTAGACAGATAACATCATATTTCTTACAACTTTCTGGAAAATACTTAAGAATCTTACTTTGCTTTATCTTTGGCACTTAAAATTTTACTTGAAATAAACAGTCGGTGTGCAGACACTATGGTCTCTATGCATATTTGTGTGTATGGGAGAGAAAGATGATAATTCTGGACACTCATCCTCTGGACACTGGATCTTACCAGTTATCGGATTGATCCATTGAACCAGTCAGACCATTTGATAAAGAGGACTATAGATTTACTTTAAAGGAAACCAAAGACTGGTACACTGCTTTACAAGGACAACAGCAATAGAAAGAATAAGAGGACTCTCACACACAACCTACTAAGCACCTGTGATACCCTTCCACTAACATCCTCTACACACTGCCTCTTACAACCGCCTTCAGAACTAACTTGGTTTTATGGTTTATGTTTAAACTTTAAGGTCCATTTTTGAAATAAAATATATCCATTACTTTTCTCAGAAATGTCATAGGTGGTTAGGTCCATTGCTGAGATGCTACCTACTACACCTATGGAACTGGAGACTGACTGTCATTTAAACTCCAATTTCAGACACCCAGGGCTGTACACCAGGCTCTGTTCTGTCCTTGGTCTCTTTCTAGAGTCCAATGCCATGAGAAGCTACTGAAGTGCTGGCATGAACATTATCCATTTGCCCTTGGTTGAAATGTCCCTGCATGTAATTTTCCAGACAGCTGTTTTTCCAGCAGGTACTGGTAGCACTGAAGTGGCAGGTCTCACTGGCTCACCATAAGACCAGGTTTCCCCTCCACAGAGCAGCTGTTTCAAAAGAAGTTACTGAACAAGTTCCAAAAGCTGGCAGGCAGCAAGATGAACATAGCATAATGTTCATAGAGTCTAAATTATGCATAATGTAATGGTATAATTAGATACGGTGGACCATTTATAACTGGAGAAAGTCTCTGTTCATTATAGGGTGAATGAATTAAATGTTCTTTTAGCAGAACATATCCTTCATAGGGGAAAATTCTGTGAAGTGATCCAGGTAAGTGCATACTAAGTCAGACCAAGTCTCCATTGAGCCCAGCATCTCAGCCTTGGTAGCAGAATGTGGCAGCTGTTTACAGAATCACAGAGTAGTGATTGTGGGTCAGCTGGACATGGTCTAGATGACCCTGCTTGAGTGTGGGGGAGTTTGACCAGATGACCTCCAGAGGTCTCTGTGCTGGTTTGACTGAAAACAACTTAACTTAATTTTCTTCATGCAGTTAGTAACCTTCCACGCCCCCCCCCCCCCCCCCCCCCGCCCCCCCCATAGTTCCACGGTTGTTATCTGGATTTAATCTGAGAAGAAGAAGATAACACCCCAGGACAGAGTTAATGTTTTTCATCAAGTAGCTTTCCAGTGTCTTTGAGTTGGAACAAAAAGAATGTAAGAGCTTGCAGTTATCTTTGTTGTTGTCTGGGAGCCAAGGACTTTTCTGAGCTCTCTGCGTCCAAGTGTGAGGCAGCTAGGAAGACAGGCATGGATGGGGAAGACTTTGACTGATATCTAAACTGATCAATAAGAATATTGCATGCCTTTAGTGTCATTCTTCTATATTTAAGGGGAGTCAGATTTTCCAGCTAGGTAGACAAAGACCCATTCCGGTTCTGCTTCATTTTTGGTGGAGTTCTCTTCAGGAGTTCTTTTAGTTCGGTCTTTTGCCATCCTGCCAACTTGCAGAGGCCTCTGGGCCTTTCTGCCTTTTTCTCTCTTCTCTCTTCAGGATCGGCTGTTCAGGATCAGGATGCTGCTTCCTGGGACTGGCTCCTCAGGACGGACAGAGTTTGTGAGGAATTGCATTGAGTATCTTTTATTTTATATTCTGTTTTCCATTTTTTATATGTATTAGTAGGTGTAGTGGTATATTAGTGTTATTTTGTTATTTTATTAAACTGTTTATCTTAATCCACGAGTTGCTACCTTCCTGTTCAATTCTCTCCCCTGTTTAGGGGTGAAGGGGGCAATAAGTGAGAGACTGTTGTGGTTTTGAATTGTTAGGTCAGGTTAGACCATGACAGTGCCTCCCTTCCAACCTCAGCCATCCTGTGATTCTGTGACAGCTGAGATTCCTGTTCATCCATTTCTCTCATCTCTGAGGCCACTCTGAATGATACCACAAACATCTGGTGTATCAGGCATTCCTTCCAGTTTGTACCATCTGAAAACTTGCTGAGGGTTCATACTTTCCAGATTATTACTGAAGATGTCATACAGTATTGGCCCCAGTATCGACCCCTGGGACACACTGCTAGTGAACATTGTCGAGGTGAACTTTGCATTGCCGATCAAAACCCCCTGAGCCTGGCAGTTCAACCAGTTTTCAATCCACCTCATTATCCATTTATCTAACCCATAGTTTGTCAGCTTGTATATGAGGAAGTTATGGGAGACAGTGTTAAAAACCTTTCTGAAGTCAAGGTAAATGGCAACCACAACTCTTCTGTCATTCACCAAGCCAGTCACCTCATTGTAGGCTGTCAGGTTGACTAGATATGGCTTCCTCTTTGTAAATCCATGTTGAAAACTCACTGAAAATGGTGTCCAGGATTAGTTGCTCTATCACCTTACTAGGGATCAAGATGAGTCTGACCAAACTATAGCATCCTGGATCCCTCTCCTTGCTCTTCTTGAAGTTGGGAGTGACAGTTGCTTTCTCTCACTTTTCAGGAACCTCTCCCAGGCACCAAGTCCTTTCAAAGATAATAAAGAGTGGCCTCACAGTGACATCAGCCGCCACTTTCAGTACCCATGGATGCTTCCCATCAGGTCCCATGTTTAAATGTTCCTCATCCACCAAGGGTAAGTCTTTCTTGGGTAAGTCTTTCTTGCTCCACACTTGCCCTCTAGTCTCAGAGGCTTGGGATTCCTGAAGGCTGGTCTTTCTAGTAAAGGCAGAGTTGAAAGTTGCGTTGAGTACCTTGGGCTTTTCCACATCCTTTGTCACCAGTACTCCTACTCCACTTAGCAGTGGGCTCGCATTTGCCCATGACTTCTTTTGCTGCTGATGGACCTGTAGAAGCCCTTTGTGCTGCCCTTTGCCTGCCTCACCTGATTCAGCTCCAGGTGGGCTTTGGCTTTCCCGACCCTGTCCTTATGCAATCAGTCTCTATATTCCTTCTGTGCACTCTGTCCATGCTTCCACCTTCTCTATGCTTCTTTTTTAATGTTCAAGTTTTGTTAGGAGGTCCTTGCTCATCCATGCTGGCTTTCTGCTGCCTTTGCTTGATTTAGTTGGGATGGATAATCCTTGAGCTTGGAGCAGGTGATTTTTTAACATCAACCAGATTTCCTGGACCCCTTTTCTATCCTGTTCCATAACCCATGGGATTCTTCCAAGATCTCTGAAGGGCTCTAAGTCTTTCTCAACATCTGCTAATGACTTTCTCCATCTCAGCATGCAGTCTGTAGAAGGCACCATTTTCCTCACCTGGGATGCTGTCTGTCTCCTACTAATTTTTTATACAGTGAAATAAAACAATTTATAGGCACAGGTTTTATCTCTTGGCTATGGAAATTTTGCATGATCCCTTTGGGGCTCCAGGAAGAAACGAGGCTCCCACAGCACCATTACAAGCAGTGGGAGTGTGCAACAGGACTTTTCTTCCCTGAGGAGCCTGTTATGAGACTAAGAGTTTGTTCATAATAACGCAAATACTGGATAGGTCAGCGGCTTTTAGGCAAAGAACCAGGCTCAAAGAGGAGGTGGGGAGGAAGGAATTTTTGCACGGGCTTGGGCTATATATGAGAAAGAATGTAATTTGTAGTCATCTGAGTGGAATGACTTTTTCCACCTTTTATGTTTTTAAGAACAAGGAGTTGTGGGCGTACTCACTAATTTGAATCAAGTCATAGCAGTGACTGGCAGTGCTCCTAGTGTCTCCTAAAGAAACAAATAAGCCTACAATTACATACAGACAATGCAGAAATCAACCCTGCAGCCTGAAAATTGTCCTGACATTTCAGTTACCTAAGACCATGGCTCTTTTCAGTGATACAGTATGCTGATGAAAAGCCTCAGCAGGTCTTGCCTAACCCATATGGTGCAATGAGGGTCAGGTGTGCTGGTGTCACTGATTTTTTTGGCAGTTCTTTAAAGCAGAATATTTTAGTGACCCACTCATAGCACACACTTAAAAACTCTTGTGCCAGTGCAAGGATCAACCACGTTTTCTGGGCCCAAGGTGGATGACTCCTGGTTGGGGGTGACCACTGGGTCACAAACTACAGCACAAGCCTCCCTTGGGGGAACACTCTTGCTAGCTAACAGCATTTCTGGCCCCTGGACTTCCCTCTGGGTGTTGTTCAGTATTGGCCACTGTAAAATGGGAAGAACTGACAGTTTACTAATTTGAGCAACAGTACAGTAATAGCTGTTGTTTATTTCTTCCACTCTGTCTGTTGGTGCGGTACAGATCCTTTTGTCTACACTAAAAAAGTGAGGATGGTTTCAGAATTAGCGAATTTCTGACCTCTTTTCCCGTTTTTCTTCTTGATCCCTGCAGAAGGACTAGCAAAATTTGCTTGCACATAAAAAAAATATTTAAAATGTCATTGCTCAAGATTCTGCTGTTCTGGCAGTTCCTTAATGCATTTCAACTGCTAACGATGCTGTGATTAAGACAGTTTTGATAATGCTGTGCTTCAACTACTGTAAGATGCAAGCTGGATGCATATTTCTTCAAGTTTGTCTTTAGGACATATCTGCATGCTGCAAAAACAAAACAAGCTCAGAGCTGTGAATACTGTGTCGCATTTAAATCACTCAATATTCTGCTCTCCCTGTTTCCACATAAGAAAGATCCGCTAGCAACTAATAGTTCTTCCTGGCAGCTGGCTTCCAGACAGCCAGGGAAGAAAAAGAGACCAGCATTTGTAAATTTTGTGCTCTTGTTTTTGAGTCATGATTTTAATTACTGTTTCTGTTTTACTGCTACAGCAGAAATTGAGATTAAAATAAGACAATTGCATTTTCTTTTCTAAATATCTGAGGAAATGAAATAATGACAGTGGATTTAACTCACAGGGAGCAGAGCTCCACCGGATGAGCAGTATGTCTGGAGCCAGAGACACAACAGCCATGAGTAACTCATTCTCAGTGTGAATCAGGGTTGCAGAAACTCACTTCTGATGGGCTCCAGTGAGAAACCTGATCCAAATACTGCTGAGCTTGGGTAAAGCTTGTATCTGATGCTAGTAGCTGAAGGTAATCTTTGTATGATATAAAGGTAGTGTTTGAGTCATTATGAAAGCACTGACTTCATGTTTTCTATAAAGAACTCTTCCTGTAATTCAAGTTGGGGAAAGTTCCTCACAGTGTCCAGGAAAGAGTTTAACAGGGAGTTTTCAGCTGAATAATCATCCTTGAAGGCCACATAAATGCTCCTGAATTGTTCCCAGGAAAATTAGATCTTGATACCTCTCCACAGAGTCTTGATTGAGTGCCCAACAGATATCATGAAGTGACTGCCAGAGGCACAGATTTGTCACATCCTTCTTTTAATGAAAGCTGGAAATGCCTCTCTTCACTGTTGTGAGTTACTTCGTTTTATGTTTCATAACCTCTTCCATGTTGGAGATGTCACTCCCAACAAATTACGCAGCCAGCTACAGCTGCTACCTCCAACTGCATAGAGAATAGGTATTTTTAACGAAGCATAAAATAAACATTTTAAAAAGCACTGGTAGCAGTTGCACAGTTACAATGAGGAGCTTCACCTGCCTAACTAGCTCTACTAAAAAGTAGGACACAGCCTATGTAAGATCCTGAGTTAAGGAGCATGTGACAGCAACCTTATTTGGAAATAAATGCTTGCTGGGTCGTGGCTGCCTGTGGGATTCCTGCCCTTCAGTCCACAGTCTGAACTGTGGGGCAGATTCTTGGACACATTCTTTTGGGCTGGAGCTTCCCCTGGTGCAGCCATGCACCTTGTTTTGGACTCCTGCGAGTTCCTGGCCTGAGCATTCTCACCCTCCTTAGAGTTACATGCCTGAGTGCTTGTGTATTCCCGCTTTAACACATTTCATCCTCAGAAAAAGACTGTTATTAAAAAAACTTAAAACAAATGGTATCACTTTGACACTGTTACACTAGCTAGAGATTGCACAAGAGGTTATTCCAGAAAATCTGAGAGGCGAAGGAATCTCTGCCAAGCTGTAACGATGGGGATGGGGTGGGGAGAGCAAGGCAAGTTCCCAGGCTGAAGGTGCTGTGTGAGCTGCTGCTTAGCTGGGGGTCACCTGGGGATACTCACAAAGCACATTTTCCAGGAGTGCATTCCAGATAATTTTCATCAGCTTGAAGTAAACCCCAAGCTATTCATACATAGATAAATGATTTTTCATTCATTTTTTTTCCCTTTGTGTTTTCCCTCTATTGTTCCCTCAATACCCTATAATCTTTTTCGCCAAAGCAAAATATATGCCAAACAAAAGAACTGACTCTTTTAAATGACTCTAAGCTAATGAAAAACAAATAAGATACACCACAAAAAGGTTTTGCCCAGACAGTTACACTGTAATGAAATACCAAACTATTCCAATCTAATTTTTCCACAATATATGCTATTCCAGGTAACTGAAGTCAGCATTGTTCCAGTGAAGGCACCCATAGAGCAAATACAGCCAAAGTGATAAAGGAAGAAGGTTATATGGAAAAAAGACAAAATTGTAATAACAGCATTTATTGGACCGTATCTTATCAGGAAATCTGATACATTACTAATAAATTCCTTACTGAATGCTGTGAAAAGAATCAGTGAGATAAGAAAAGAAATAATGTAGCCAAGGAACAGCAACTGGATAGCAATCTTCACTTAGAATAATGTAAGTAGAATTTATAATAGATCTATCAAAGCATCTGGCAATGTTGCTATAAAATAAGTCTGGCATTTCCATCTTTACCCCTCAGTCACTTTGAAGGAGTTTTTAACTTTGCTAACTTGATTCAATCTCACAATAAAGTATCCATTCTTGTGTGTTTTGGTTGTGTTAGTTAATAATAAGAAAGTTCCTTCTGACAAAAAAAAAAAGAGAAGTTAAAAAGGCAACCTAAGGCTTACAAGACAATACTTGTCACTGTTCTTTCCAAAGCCATTCCTTGTGTTGTCTACTTCTGGCCAAAAACTGAATTCTTTGTCTTCTGTTTTTTGATTCTCACATGGTTTAGATAAAGAATGGCTTCTTTAGATTAAAAAAAAAAGGGGGGATGGAGGAAGTGGTTGGTGCAATGAAGTTAGTCCTTGTGCACAATGAGTGTATGATACTAAAACCAGTATCGAACTAGAGTGTTTTGAGGAAGAACTGGTAAAACAAAGGGGATCAGCTACAAAAATAATATTAACTGTTCTCTAGCCATATAATAATCAACAGCATAGTTCACCTTCTCAGAGGTAAAAAAAAGAAAAAAAAAACCAAATACTTGCACCTGAACTATTTAGGAACTGAGTTATCCAGCAGTTCCCCCAGCGAATTAGGGCAAAAAGCTGAAGTTTAATGCTTCTTCATGGATGTAGAAAGGGGTAGTATTTTAGGAAGAAGAAGAAAGAAAAGAGAAAGACTTAGGACAGGAAAGGGAGTGATCAGCCTATATGTGGTTCTAAAATGTAACCTTCTCTCCCTGTGCCAATCCGTCTCTGCAGGCAGGTTCTCGGGAGCACCCACCAGGAGGGGGACCCAAAACCAGCACCACGGGCACAGTGATGCTCCCATTTCTGCCTGGGCAGGGGCGTAAGCTGCAGGACACCCAAGGGCATGGAGAGAAGACAAATATGAGCAGAGATATCCTGGGATTAACCTGCAACAAGAATGATGACAAAGTGTGATGTGAAAGATTCGTATCAGGCCATTATAGCTTCTGTAATGGCTTTTAAAATAGTTAGTTAGTTAGTTAGTTAGTTAGTTAGTTAGTTTGATTTGTCTAGCTGGAGTAAATTAAATTATTCTTTATAGAAACAAGCAAAGAGAGACGGCATACATTCTAGCAACTGGAAGTTGCAGCTCATGACAGTTCTGGTAAAAAGGAAGAAGATAACTCAAATGTGGAGAAGTTAAATGTTTATTTATAAACAATGTTACAACATCAGTGAAAAATGAGCTTCCAGTGCTAAAACCTAAAAGGTAGGATGCCGCTTCTCTTCTGACCCACCCAGAGATTTTTGACTCCCCAAATTAACTAATAAAATCAGACAATTCACTGTATGACATTTTCAGAGAAGTTTGGTGCAGTAAAAAAGTAAAAGAAAAACCTTTTCTTATTGATGATAGAAAACACAGGACAATACTGCCAGTTGGCTGAGGGAGAATGGAAGAAATTTTCTGCGGTCATATCATTTTTTGGTATTTTAAGTCAATTCATTCTAAGTTTTGAAATAAGTTTAGTACAACGATTGCAGCAATTAATTACTAAATTGTTACAGGTAACCACTCTTAGCATACATCTAATGAACAGAAAGATAAAAACATCACTAAATGTTCAAGTATGTGATTTCCAAGAAAAGGAGTTTCTATTCTAGCACATTTACTTCCTTCTGCTTTCCTATCAAAAGCAACATTAAGGCTTCCAGTATATTATCCTTTTTTCAGTAATCACACCTTCAGTTACTGTTTATCAACATTTGTACTTTGTTAGGAAGAAAACAGCTAATCAGCTATTTCCTTTCCTGCAATCAAGCAAAGATTGTATTCAAGATGAGATAAACTACTTTAGAATGAAAAAACATTCTGTAAATATGGGAAAACTGAGGAAAACATACATTTATCATCAGCTAACAGGTTGCAGCATGGAAGATTACGTAAATAATAGGGCATTTGACAGACAACAAGGGTGTGAGGAAGCTTTGAGGAAGGCAACTTTCCAGCTGAACTTAGCCAGCCAGAGCATGAGTTTTTCTCCAAGTATTCAAACAATACAGATCATATACCAGCACTGAGAAAATATGGTTAAAACCTGTTTTTAACAGAGACATTAAAGGTAGTTGCCTTGAGGACACATTTGTGTTGAATTGTAATCACTAATGTGCTGAATTATACTGTGCTGAAAGAGCTTGGTAATAACCATGATGCTAAAAAGGATTGTTTGGAGGCACCAGCCAAACCTCCTGGAAGCAGGAGAGGGAGGGAGCCTGAGGCTGCTTCCTGCCCCGGGAGGACTTGCTGCAGTAGAAAAGTAACTTTGCAAAGAAAGTTAGCCTGGGATACGATCAAAATCTGAAATGTAAATTATGTTATATGCTAAAAGCTCTACCATATGATAATTAAAATCAATAACTCCTGCTGAAAAACTTGATCTTAGCTGACAAATGTCCTATTATGTACTTTTCAATGATCCCAAAAGAAACATCAGTGCTATGACAGAATTACTGCATTTTCATTGCTTCTGGCATGCTGTAAATCTTTGAGTCAATTGGATGGGAATAAAGGAAGATGCTCTATACACTGTAATTACTTTTCCTTTCTCCCGATTTACCAGTTCCTGATGGATTTTGCCCCCTCACCACAATTATACTGAAAAATTTCATTCTATATTCTGTATCTTTTATATGGAGGTTGTTTAAATATTAACAAGGTGAAATGTCTGTAAGAGGAAATGCAACCAAGTCTTCTCAGTAAATTCAGTGAATATCCTTCTTGTTTCACTGAAGCTTCTTAAGAAGATTGATATCTTAGTTACTTAACTATTAGGTAGACAGTACAGCTCAGATTAGGAAAGAAAAAAATCTTGTCATGCTTTTAGTCAAATTGATTTGCTCCCATTTATCCAGAATGCCAATGCCATGGAGAGTTTAATCTTGCTTCAATATAATGAGCCCAGTAACTATTGAAGTCTGTTATATATTAACTCTTCATTTCCTGCAGTTTTTTGTGTGTTCATTGTCTTAAGATACAATTAGTTCCTTTCACATCTCTAGTCAAGATATTTTTTATATTTTTTAATTGCCACAGCCCCAGTGTCTCTACCAAGGGAAAAGGCCCAGTTCTTTACATCAGTGGAATTTATGCAGGAGGTAATTGGTTTGAGCCAATTGTTTTGTCCTCTTTTTGGTAAAACTTCGAGGCAGTTGGAACTGACCCTTTCCTACAGCTCCAGTCCTCCATCCAAGCAGAAAATCTAGTTGTCAATTAAGACACACAATCTCTCATAGCCACACAAACGATGTTAACATTTCTAATAAATTAAAGATTCTTTTCTTTATGAAACCCAAACAAATCATAGATCCAGAGAAAACAATAAAATACACCTTCCCATGCCTCTGTGCTTCCCCACTCCTCTCCCAGAGACCCCATGCCACACACAAGGCATTTCCTTCAAATCACAGAGTCTCTCAGATCCTTGCCCCTTTCTAAAATACCCAAACCTCCTTTCTGTATACTCTGTCCTCCATATCAGGGTGAGGCCACAGATGAACCCCCTGTCAGGTTGCACCAGACCTGCTGCTTAGCTACCAGCCAACCCAGGTGCTTTCTTGGTCAGGCCATTCCCTTGCCCGGAGATTTAACCAGAAGTGTTTTAGAGCTTCACAAACTTCTGTGTCATCACTTCCAGGAATTTCAATCCAAGATGAAGGCAAAAAACTTCCAGATTTGGCTAGTCCAGTAATCAAAATAGCATTTGCAGTTCATGACCTCAGCTGGAAATATCACCATAAATAGGATACATATCACAGATTTGCCTTGCAGGGGTAGCAGTTGTATTCCTCAGCCTGGATATATTAGAACCTGGCTGAAAATGGGTTTGTCTCAGTGTCCATGTGAAATGATGTAGGCCTGATCTGCCATGGTGGACAGATTTCCTTGAACCCCGCTACAGGGTCAGAACTGTTATGTACATCACAGATATTGCCCACTCTGCCTCCAGCCAAAAGCCCAAACTGCAGCACCCTACCAGCTCCTCTCCGCTCCCCAGCACCACATTGGGAAAGGATTTACTAGTTGGAAAGCTAGCAGAACAGAGGAAAAAGCTAGACTAGCTATTTTTAAGAACTTTTCGAGGAGCAGGCAGGAAGGAGAGCTTTAGTCTTGGCCACTAGTCCTGGTCTACTTGTTGCTAGATAGACCAAAAGACCTGACCATGAGGCCTGCTAGTAACTTAATATGAGACTAATAATAGATCAAATGTCTAGCATAGGTTAACTTTAATACAAATAACAAATCAGATGTCTAGCAGCAACTAACTTTTAATTGTAGAACAAAACCTATCCTGGAATTGAGAAATCAGCCATGGACAGTTGATTAAGTATCTAGTGATTATTGCCAGTGCTTCTCAGACTAAATTTGTGTGTGCGTTAGGAAGAAAAAAATGAGCAGACCTGCTGTGAAAGGCAGACCAGATAGTCCTGGGGCAAGATAGCTCAATGGAAAAGGCAGGCAGGCAGGCAGGCAGGCAGGCAGGCAGGCAGGAAGGAAGGAAGGAAGGAAGGAAGGAAGGAAGGAAGGAAGGGGTGGTGACCCTCTCCTCTGCTTTATCTTGCATGCTCAGTATCATGGTTATTCCTTCCTTTCCTTGGGTTTTGGTGGCTTGGGGTTTTGATTCTTAACTTTTTTTTTTCCCTGTCCAGGCTGCACTTTTCCTTTTTCATATAATGTAAAGAAACCTCACATCCTGCCTTGCCTGACAACAGCTGGGCTTGTGCTGGAAGAGAGGAGGTGGCTTCCCAAGGGATCATTTGGAGGATTTTGCCTCACTCATATGTAAAGCTCTATAATAACTCAATGTATATTTTAAACTTACTTGGCTTTTTGTCAGTAAAATAGATACCTACTCTTTGCGGCTCTTCTTGGATGGCACTTTCTCATACATCCTTGCATTTAATGGGGTTTGTTTCAGTTTCAGTTTCAGGGACAGGGTGTGCCTGTGTGTGTATCAGGAGAAACCTAAGACTTTTATAGCCTGAAATGTCTTATTTCCATTTGTCAGAGTGTTATAAGGAATGAGAAGAGCAAAGCATGTCTTCAGCTGGTCATACATGGTGGATGCCAATGTGATACACACTAGTGAAAACACTTGGTGCAGACAGTGCCCTAAGGTGCGTTTGGCTGGGCAGACCCATTCTCCCTGGGGTATCTGATCTCAAAAGAGTCCACTGCATGTCCTATCTGACAATAGGGTTATTCAGCGTGAACCCCAGGGTTTGCTGGTCATCCTTCACCCTAAAACAATTGCAAAACATGATCTTAAACTACACTGAACTGATTTTAAAACTCTTTGCAGGTGTAACTCCATGCAGCTTGGCAGGATGTGTTCTGCCCACACCCCAAGCTTAAGTAATATTTTTAATATAGCTGCAAACTTATGATTTATGCATAATATTATGATTTTGTTTATCTAAATATGAAGTATTTAATTTAACTATTTCCCTCACTTCAAACAGCTAGCCAATACTTGGAATATTTTCTCTCAGAGTTTAAGTTCTTCACTTAAAAAAGGTTATGATAAATTGTTTCAGTGATACAAATGCATCACATTAGAACCAGCTATTAGCCTGTGTGGCAAAAAAGAATGGGACTTGTTTCTATTTTCCAAACTCAAAATTATTGTGTGTATTTTATTTTGTTTTTGTTTTTAATTAAAACTCTAGTACAGCATCTTTTGTGTTTGTGGTAATTATTTTGAACTTTGCATCCCAAAGGAGAAACGTGTAAATAGTTCACTCTTTTGTGGCTATTTGTTCCTGCCATTAGCTCAGGAAATGTATTTTCCAAGCTCTGCATTAGTTTAGCCAACTGGTGACAAAAATGGTCGTTTGCGTTAGCACAGCAAAGCCGAGTTAAGCAACAGAATAGACTACATTTCTGAGTAACACAATATGACCATCTAAGGAAAGAGTAATTGTACAAAATGTTTTGTCTTAAGTGTATACTTTATTATTCATGTGCTAGTTGTCAATGTGGATGGAGAATAATTTGTAAATTATTGACAGCTGTCACTGGAAATGTTTATATTTTGAGGACTTTTCAGTCTGTTCTATTGTCCTCGGAGTCAACGTGGATGTTACTCTTGACGTACACTCTACTGAACAGAGTGATTTAGGTTTTATCCAAACATACATTTTGCTACCTGCTTTGGGTTTGCAGCACGAGCAGCAATGCTGAGTGCCACCTACCAGCACTCAGAGGGGAATAACTAAGTGATCCTTCACCAGCAACCATGCAACTGGTAGGACAGCACAGCACAGCCATTCATGAGCTACCAACTCAATGATTTTCGAGAAATGAGGGTGTGGATAAAGCCACATTCATCTGAGACAGAAACTCTGAGGTCAGTCCAAGTCCATCAACTTACAGTGAATCCCTCTGGGGGTAAAAGTTACAGCACAAGACAGTTTGCACTGTTTGAGTTAATGGCGAGCATGGGCAGACCTGGATCCCAGTGGTACTGCGGGACTCAGGGCAGTGATACCTGCCCGGTGGCGGGGAGCTGCCTGCAGGGCTCCCTGTGGCTGCTGGGGAGCCCGGCGGTGCTCCTCGGTCCCCACCAGCTCAATGGGGCACAGACAAGCATGTGGCCCCTCTGCTTATTCTGTGCTGACAGTCCCTTGTGGAGCTCTGGAAGCACAGACACCCTCGAGTTCTCCTTCTGGCCAACCTCCAGCTCCCCTTCCTCCGAACCCCTGCTTCCTCCCCACGTCCTTTCTCTGTCCTTGTTTCTCTCCTGGGGACCCCAGGGCTGCCGCTTCTGCCAGCTCTGCTGCCAGCCTGTGATCTTGGCTGAACCCTGCTGAAAAGCCAGCCTGGGTTTGGGCTGGCAGCACCCACGTCACCGCAGGCAGCCTGCCACCACCCTGAGCTCCCTGAGCTCCCAGCCCCATGCCGCACCAGGCCATGGCCCATGCCAGGCAGCTGCCTGCTTCTGCAGCCCCGGAAATGGCCTTCTGAGGTGCTTCCCCACTTGCTACCAGGAGTTGGCGAAGAAGAGTGCACACCCCAGATTATCTGTCTACAGATTATTTGGAGTGGCTGCTATGCACCCTCTTTAAAACAGAACAAAATAAATCACCACTAAACCCCTACTGTTCTACACTATTTTGAATACTCCTGTTTTATGCCAAAACTGGGAGGTGGTCCTATAGCAAGCTATTAAACGCAATAAAACATGCCAACTAGTTTTTGTGCAATAATCATGTAGATTAAAATTTAACCACAGTTTGCACTTCAGAACTGGAATCTAATAAAAGGTGAGTGGTTTCTCGAACAGGTATTGTGTCAATCTGAAGAGCCTTCCAGCCCAGTCCATGCCCCCAGACCACATTATCTGTCCATATCCCTTCAAAGCCCTTCCTCAGCAGGACTCTGCACTAGACCCCCACTGAGGTCCCCTCCAACCTGAATTGTCCTCCTCCCTAGGTATAGGACTTTGCATTTGCCTTTGCTGCATTTGTCCTTTGGGCTCATTTCTCCAGCCTCTGTAGGTGCCTCTGAATAGCTGCAAAGCCCTCCAGCATATTGGCTGATTCCTACCCCTCAATTTGGTGTTCTATACAAACTTGATGAGACCAGACTCTACCACCTCCCCCAGGTGATCAGTAAAGATGGTCAGGTCTCAGGATAGACCCCTGCAGCACGCTACTTCTTACCAGCATCTAAATGGATTATGGCCCATTAACCACTGCCCTCTGAGCCTGACCACCCAGTCAGTTTTTTTACCCATCTAGCTGTCTATCCATTCAGACTGTCACATCCTAGCATTAATACTTGAAGGACTTAATGTTTGGAAAATAGTGCACATGCTCTGCCAGCTCATCCTTCTTGAGCTTCCTAAGAACTGCCATGTGAGTCAGTTCATCCATTTTTTGTGTCAATCCGAGAGCCTTTAAGAGCTTCATCACATCCTTTCCTTGTCTTGAATGTGTCTCAGATGAGCCTAGCAGTGCAAAAACACAGATCATCCAAACCTAACTTGGAGATTAAAGTCAGTGTCAACTAGGTTTAGAAAAATATTACATTGTGATCACCCTAAATAATGACTGTTTCACTGATTACTTTATATGACATTGTGGCTGGCAGCTGGGGATTTTGTCTTGTCTGACTGCTATCACTGACCTGTAGTGCTTGTATGTTTTGTAATGAATCAGGGACATACAAACAAGAGGAACTAGAACCATTCTCCCCTCACAAAATACTGGTCTTTATAACAGAGTGTGTTAAGGAAATGAGACATTTGGGAGCTAAAGACGAGTAAGGCTTGGCTGGTTTTGTGCTGCTCTGGCAATGCAAACATGGTTTTGCTGCTTTGGTCTGTTCTGAATCTGTCCTTAAAAGTTGAAAAAATTTGAGTGGCTTTACCACCAGGCTCCATAACAGCAAAACATTAAAAATAGCAAGTTGAGTGTTTATTTATGAACTCTTTGCTAACTTTTAAAGCCCAAAGATATTTCTAGACAAACACACATACTAAAATTGAGATAAAGCCGCTCATCAGGAAGATAAGGGTAGAAATGAAACACATACCCCAAATCACCTATTCTGAGCCTAGAAAATTCAAAGTTGAGTTAACTCTTAGAGTGAACTATGTTGACTTTTACTCCCCTATCATTGACAGAGTCAGAAAAGCTTAGTGCTTCCAGCAGTGACAATGCAAAAGAAAAAATATTTTAAAATGAGGTCTTTAAAAAAATCACAGAATCAAAGAATATCTGAGGCTGGCAGACACCCCTGGAGATCATCTAGTGGAACCTCCTGCTCAGAGCAGGGCTGGCTACAGCAGGTTGCTCAGGGCTGTACCCAGTCAGGTTTTTAATATCTCCAAGCATGGAGACTTCATAGCCTGTCACAGAAACCTAGTGTTTGGTTTTAAAATATTTTTTTCTTATGTTGAAATAGAGTTTCCTTTATTTCAAGTTGTCCCCATTGCCTCTTGTCCCTGCGCTGGGCACCACTGAGAAGAGTCTGGCTCCTCTTCTTTATGCTCATCCTTCATCAACTGTTTATACACACTGAAGAGCTCTCCCTGAGCCACCTCCTCTCCACCCTGAACATCCCCAGCTCTCTCAGCCTCTCCTTATATGACAGGTGCTCCAGTCCCTTAATCATCTTGACCTTTCTCTGGACTTGCTCCAATATGTCCTTGTATCTCTTGTACTGGGGAGCCCAGCACTGGCCACAGCACTCCAGATGGGCCTCACCAGTGCTGAGCAGAGGGGAAGGATCATCTCCCTTGACCTGTTGGCAACACTAAACCTAATACAAGCCCAGGATCCATTGGCTTCCTTGCCACAGGGGCACATTGCTTGCTCATGGTCAACCTCTTGTCCACACTCCCAGGACTTTCTCTATTGAGTTGCTTCCCATCCAGTTGCCCCCCAGCGTGTGGTGGTGCGTGAAAATCCTTTTAATCTACTCTGCCAAGCAAAAAAAACAAAATTGAGGGCATCATTGAAATTCACTGGCACCTCAGATCAATTAAGTGAGCCTTACATACCTGTGGTCCCGAGAGCGTATCCAGTACTGCCTTCAGGTCCTAAGAGGCTATAGGAATGCGACCAGCCTCATCTGCTTTTACATCTCTGCACGTGCACTTGCCACTTACAATTCTCTTTATGGACAATGTGCACCTGTAGCATACAGTGTGTCCTGACTGTTTTAGGATTAAATGGGTCATACAGTACAGCTGCTTGTGTTCTTCCCTCTGCTATAAATTGAAGTCACTGCTTTGGCCAAATGAATCCATCCCTTAGTTTCCATGCTTTCACAGGAAAATGCAGGACACTAAATGATGCTACTCTTGTCCTTTCCTTTTCCTGTGAATCCCACCCCTCACTGCCAAGTGAGGATACCACTTGGGAGTCCAGATGATGAACAGGGAACTGATCTGGGCCGCAAAGAATACCTCACAGAAAATGGTTATTTTTTCAGCTGAGCTATGTTTCTGCCTAAATAGTTGTATCCACACTGGGGAAGGTGGAAACCAGCAGCTGCATGAGCAGAAGCAAACCTACAAGAAGCTGCAGGTAATCACAGGTTAGGTACACCCCAGCAAAGAAATCTTTAGTGACTGATTTTAGGGGAGTGCTGAGCATCTGACATATGTTGATAACAAATTATCCAAATCCCTCAGGCGTGATGCTGCCCCTTAATGCTGTGGCTGTAATGGTCTGGCCTCAGGGGCACCAGAATTTATTTCTTCTCCTTCACTCCTGAGCCTCTCGCTGAGTTGCCCTGTGTTGAAGGCATTTTCTAGTGAAGAAAAAGAAAAATTACTTTAAATCACCGTAAGCAGTGGAAGGAACTAACACAAAGCCTCCCTTCACTGGGCCACTGGGAAAAAGGTACACACAATGGCTTCTTTCTGTCTCACTTTCAGGGAAAGAAACATACACCAGTCATTCCCATCCAGAGAACTGGGCTGTGCAGAACTCATTCCCACAGAAATGCCTCCTGGCTGCAGGTGTGCCTGGGAAAGACAGAGAAAAAAAATCAGTTGTTTCTTCAGGGTTATAATTTCTTTATCACTCTTTTTTCTTCCCTATCTATGCTTGGCATGCTGATGCCAGCACCTTCTCAAGACAGATGGGATGGCTCTGGGTTTTCATCTCTGCAGGGCAGAGTTAAGGATGTTTGGATGTTTTAAGGATATTCCAAGTTAGTTCATTTCAAGTTACAACCCAAATACCATTTTCCAGGTTCATAATGCACAGTTTTGTGATGCTATTTGCTTCCTTCTCAGTCTTCCTTTAATGCCATCTTAACACATCAGGGAACAACAAAAAGCAAATCAATTCCAGTTTTTCAATGCATTTTAAATAAATAAATTGCAAATATGATTATTGATAACTGAAGCTGCACCTTTTTATACAAGTTGTATAAATACATGTTCTGTGCTATTACCAAGAAGAATTCCTTACATTCTGACTATTCTTGTAATAAAGTGCTTATGTTACTGAACCTGTATATAGAGGAATGACTAAACCTACTGAACCAAGGGCAAAGGGTCAGATGTCTTTTGCCTGGAATATTATGAGCCACTGAGCATTGCAAAACCTCAGGGTCGGGCTGAGGCTCTGACAGTGGCATACCCCTTAGGAAGTGGAAGTTCCTCACACAGAATCAGCTGTAATGACTCAGGCTGCAGGATGCACGGTGATTACAGGTTATGACAGCAGCGGGCCAGAAGTGATCCAAAAGTATCTTCTGAACCACTGAGGGTCGCAAGCTGTGTTCACTGTGATGCCACATCAAAGCCAGAGATGATGTGGGTTGTTTCTGTTTCAGGTCTTCTCTGAGAGTGGGCAAAATTCCTAGTGGGCACACGACATGCTGCCTGAGCATTGTAATGGCAGTTCTTTCTTTCTTTGACTACAAGCAGAGAAAACACTGCACTCTATGAGAGTAAATATTGTGAAATCAATCGATCCTAAGTCTATTACAGTAAAACAAACAAACAAACAAACAAACATGTGAGGACTAAATATAAAAAATAATGACAGAAATGTCATGTCAGGTACTATGGCCTAATTTTTAACAGAGCTTACTACAGTGCTTAAACTCACAGTTTTTATGTGTGAGGCACAACATATATAGTGGCATAAATCAGGCATGTACCAGTGAGGTTGCTCAATTGGAACAATAAGTGACTCGTTAATTATATAAGCCTCTTCACATGTAGACAAGCAATGCAAAGCTCCCTTCCAGCTGAGGCTGCAGGGAGCCCCTCTGCCAGGAGGATACAATTGCCTGGGACAGCAGAGTTCCCACAATGTTTCTTACATAGCACAGTGGCCAGAATAGCTCACCGTCAGATCGCTGCATAACCAAACCTACCCCTTCAGAAGAATGGTATGTTGAACTCCACGCTTAGGACTGATGCAGTGGTTCTCAGTGGGAAAAGGTTACATCCTGTGTTGAGAGTGCTGCTTTTCTGCTCTGTGGCTCAGAGAGTCCCTGCCAGCCTCATGCCTACCCTGAGATACCCCACTCGAACAGGCACAGTTCAGGTTGGGAAAGATGGATGAGACCAGAGTGCACAATGATACAGCTGGAGACCATCTGCTCTCTGGACTTAGCTCCAGGCAACAGGAGCTACAGATGTGTAAGCACGTGTTCCTACAAAGCACAGAACAAGTACATGTGTGTATTGTGAGGCTGAAGCTGTGAATGGGAATTACTGAATAATTGTAGAGGCAGTGGTAGCCGTAACTCCATGATTTGTGGAAGCAGCGCCCTGACCTGGTGTTTCTCTTTGGGCAGTGAATATCTAATTTGTTACACACAGAATAGAGGACACTTAACAGTACAAGTAGTATATTCTGAAAATGCTTCTAGTTCATGCCATTCTGCCAATGTAGGCAGAGGATCACCTAATTTGTTGATCCACCTAGGACTTAGGCAGTTGCAGGCATGCCTAACTAAATCTTCAGATGCCAATGCAACTTTACTGATAAAAACCTGACCAACCCCTGTCATCAGTGAGGATAAGTCTTAGCAGTTGCATGATGTGGGATTTGATGTTCATAGAGGGAGTAACAGAGAGTAAGGGTTCATGCGCACCAAGGCTCTGCTCCATTGCTAAGGAGATACATGTGAGCTGCTCCAGCTGGGAAGGTTCAAAGTACCCACTGCAGCCTGGATCCCAGCCACAGGCCAGTGGAGGTGGTTCCTCCCTGCCCTTACCCTGTGCCCATGTATTCTACTTTCTGCCAGCCCCAGATTCACACAACTATATAGTTGTTTGATCAGAGAAATAACGAGAGCTAATCCTGGCACAGTACAGCTTACTTTTATTGGCAGTGTGACACAGCTCAGCCTACCTTGTCCTGAAATCCCATGCAAATTCATATGCTTCACTTTGAGGAACAAGAGGTTGTTCAAATCCAATATCAAGTCTAATAGAGAGTGGGTAAAAATGACCTGCTATCATTCCTAAGAGTCACATGGTGAGTGTGTGAACAAGAAGTGGACTTTTTTTTCCTGATACCAAAATACTTACAGAAGGGAATTTGAAGATTGCTCATATGTGCTGTCTTTGCCAGTCCTTTTCTCAGTTCTCTGCTCAGGTTTTTATAAGGCATCTCTGGGCTGATTTTCCTCCCTTTAACTTATAAGAAAAACTTAGCTTTAAGTTTCAAGGGAACTGAGTAAGATCTGTACAGCACAGTTACTCAGGTAAACATAAAAATACGAGTTTATAGACAAAAGTTGAAGTAAGCCCTTCTAGTGTGTCAGAACATGTTTTTGAGTAGCACTTATCTGCTAATGATCCCTTAATGGTTGTGTCTGACAAATAACACAATGAAAGGAACCTAAAAAATGTCTCTGCTGATAGCTATGACTACTGTGGTGAGAGATACAGATCTGTCTTGGATGAGTCAAAGGTAGGGTATGGCAAACATTGCAGTGACAAGTACTTGGTTTCAGATGTTTGTCATGGTCTATGAAGAAACACCAGTTATGGAAGTGTTTCATTTCATCTGACCCTGACACTGTAGGAAGACAAGCTTTCACAGATTGGGGTGGTGATTGTAAATCTTTGTCCCCTTGCTTTAAAACACAATAGCTGGCACAGAGAGGCAATCTTCACATTTTTGGTCTGCCTGCAGAACATGTTTGGCTGCACAACATAGTTGTGGTTTTCCTTCCCATTAAAACCAGGATATTATGTATTCAGCTATTACATTCCTTTATTTTTGTTAGCAAATGTATAATACCAAGTATTACAAGACGCTGCCCCCAGCCTACAGCACAAAAGCCTGTGTTACTCAGAAACCTTCCCACTAGCATGAGGGAGAGCTCCCAGCCCTGCCGCTCACCTCCTGCCACTGCACAAAGCCTCTTGTGTGCCAGCACCTACCACCACCATGGAGCCAAGCACAGGGTGCTCTCACAGCCCTGGGCGAGGCTGGTGAAAGTAATTTTTTAAGCCAGATGTACTTCACATAAAATGTGAGTGTGGGAGGAGATAAACCATGGCTGTAGGCTCCTTAGAGCACTGTTTAGGAGGAATCATTTTCCTTATCTTCCTCCGGTTTGTTTTATAGCAGTTTTTGTTCTCACGGCTGACTTAGCAAAGATGGAAATAATGATTTCTAAACATGGGAGGAGAGGCTGCAGAGCAAAGTCCTGTAAACTTAAGGTCTGGTGCCTGAAGACTTTATAGGCTGTGATACTTGAGGTGATTTTTTCCAAGTTATGTGCTCTCTCCATGTCATGGAGGCATTTGCCTACACGTTTTATGGAATCATTCTAGAGTCTTCACATAAATCTTTTTCCCAGCATAATTTTGGTCTTCAATATTTACAGCAGAGGCAATTTATGAGCATAATACATTGTCTTAACAGGAAAAAAAAACCCACATCTGCTTTTGCTCCGCTTTCACTGACACAGGCAGCACATGCCCATATCACAGCACTGGGATATCAGGGGACAGTGTAACCATGTATCTCTATAATACAGTCGTGCCATTGCTAGTAACAGCTTCCAAATGAGTCTGCAAGGCCTCAGGACTGAGGCTGGTCAGTCTTGCCCTGTCTGAACTCACCCTGTTCTGCCTGCAGCTCTGGTTTACTCAGTTTAGCTGTGACAGCAAGTTCTCTAATTGTTCAGGTGTCTATGGCTAATGTCTTTTATTTTGTGTGACACAAACCTAGCTTTAGGTAGACACTAGGCAGTAGTAAGCAATTATTCTGCACTGAACAAGGTATCTCCCACTCAACATGGACGTAGTGTAGAGAAATGCAGACCTGATGTAACAGCAGAGGCCTTGCAAAGCAGGCACGCAGGACACAGCATAGAGGAGCCTGGGCAAGGGGTGAAGACAGCTGGGGCATATGTTGACACTGGAGATCTCCCAACTATAAACAGCTTTCTGCTGGCCAGTTAAAGAACTACAGAGCTGGAGAAAACCGGGTTTAGGGGTAACAAAGAGAAGATGAAATAGTATCAAACATATGTAAAAGACACCATTTACAGAAAATTTGGGTGTAAAATGGAGCTGCAGACTGGTGAAGAAAGAACAAAGGTGCAAGTGCATGCTAGCAAAGGATGACTTCAGGTGGAACTTGGAGAGAGGAAGAGGAAACCGCCAACATGACTATCATACACCTCCAGAGAGGAACTCCAGATGCCCCAACAACACCAGGATGCAGCCACCAACATTAGAACCCATTGGAGCAGTGGAAAGCTGACAGGGAGAAGGGGTAGGAAATAAATAATAAGTGTGTGTATAACAATTTTTAATTGGATTGTGGTTTTGGGAAGCACTCTCTATGCACAAAAGTAAGGTGCATAGAAATGCTCTGTGCTCTAAGGTATGGAAGTAGTAGTAGTAGTAGTATTCTAAACTGAGAAATGAGATGCACAGGAATGTGTTTAGTGTCCTTAGATATGACTTCAGTGACTCTTCCGTGATTTCACAAGGAGTCTGTGAAAGGCTGGCAGCCCAGAATGGGTCACTGAGTACAGCCCTTCCAGTTACAAGCACTGCATCAACCTGCTTAGAACCCCCTGAAACCTCTCATGGTCTATCCACAGGGTATTACTTCACCATTTACAGAAAACTGAACCAGCTATTCCTGCTTCTTGACATCGAGGTTCAGGTCCTTTAGAGACTGTTTATGCATTCTGACTCACTTTTAATTGTATTAACATTATAAAAGATATTCTAGGCACTAAGGAAATATGTGGACAATATTTTATGTGGACAATATTTTAAATGGCTACTGAATAGCATCTGGAAATCTCATGTTTCATGTCTCATGTCTCAGCCTTAACAATTCATCCAGTTCCTAAAAAGGTTTTGATAGTCACAAACAGTCCTATTGATTTCTGTTATATTTGGGAGGTCTGGAACCAAGGTTTTGGTGCAAGATTGTGCCTGAGAAATTTTCTGGAAATAGCAGTTTAAAGTCTACCCAAAGGCAGGGTGGAGATGCTTGCATTACTACTGCTTTATTGCATAAAAGGAAAACTCTACTGCACAGGTTATCGAGTCAGCCCTAAGATTTTCTCCAGTAACCTCAGTTCAGTGTTTGCTGAGAGAAGAGTTTGTGAAATCAGTTTTAGTTATCTAAACAAGATAACAAAGGGACAAAACCCCATTGCATAATCAGTAGAAATGCATCATTTTCAGTGATGAAAGCAGCGAATTGGCATTTGCCTTCTGAGCAAAGCTTTAAGGCAATTTCTGCCAAGCAGCCATGGGTCTTATAGCCTGGCTATATATCAGTCTGAAACACGTTAAACATTGAATGTCCATACTATGACTGCATTTCTGAGGTTTTGATCCCCAGAGCCTTGGAAGTTAAAACCCAAGCTGAAATCCGGTCCAGCAGTCCACATGTGTTGTACACAACCCTCTTGCCTCACAGGCCAGGAGACACTGCTGAGAAGTGAAATTGGTTGCTGCAATTAGCAGAGGTCAGTGCTTGTGAAACAACTGCACCGTCTTAACCTCAGTGGTTTGTAGATCTTGGGATTTAGCTGTCTCTGAGTGTGAATAACTGAGCAGAAAGTTATGCAGCCTGAGCAGACTGCAAAGGTTTCTCTTGTCTGTCCTCCCTCTTTTTCTTTTAGTCTCATGATTTCATGGGTCTCATTTACAAGTATGATTCTTTAAAAAATATTAATATCAGATTCTCTTCCAAGAAAAAGGTCAAAATATAAATCCATGCAGTCTAGTGACAAAGCTGAGTCGGTCAGTAATTCATCTTATATCTACTGAAAGGAAAAGTGTCATTAGACCTAGAGAATGGAAGAAAGGTTGTTGAGATCCAGTTGAATAGATTAATTTCACTGTTTGTATGCTGGTGTCTTCGTTGTGCCTGTGTATGCAGATGTCTGACTTCTGTTTCCCAAACACCATATATGCATAAACGTAATTCAGACCATGAAGGAAAGGTAGAACAGAAAAAACCCCAAGAGAGGCATGAAAGCCATCACTAAATAAGGCTCTATTCCAGATGGAAAAAAAAAAAAACGAACTGTGGATACAGCACAGTTCAGCGTAAGGCTTTTCAGAGAAGCACTGTGATGGCTGAGTGTCTGCTTGCAGCCATGCTTTCCACAGGGCCTTGCACTTGGAGAGTGAAATAATCCAACCTGAAGTTCACCTCTGTCCCCCACATCATGTGCCTGGGAGCGTGACTGCTGAGGCTGCCACGGAGCAGCAGCCAGGCAGGCAAGGGCTGTGCACGTGCTGGCAGGGCAGGCTGCCGCCAGCCTGCGGCTCTGCTTTCGTGTGCCAATAACGCTTAGCACAACCATCTAATGTAGAGCTTTTCTTCTTCCTTTGAGTATGCTGTGATCTGCAGCTGAATAAATTAATCCTCCAGTACAAAACCACTATTTTCTGCAAGGATGAAGATGAGAACCTAAAACCTTTCTCCACAGGCAAGGCACAGCCCTCAGAACTAATTAGCACGGAACAAACTGTACTGATAACTCTCCGCTTTCCCCTCCCTGGGCCAGAGAAAGCAAAAAGATTGAGAGCACCACTAAAATTGAAATTTATTGCAGGGAGCAAACCTTTTAACATAGGAAATGGGAGGCTTTACTGGAGAGAAAACCTTTTATATTTTGGTTTCCTGCCACTCTTCGGTGCACAAGGCAAGCCTGTTATCTCCCACTGGTTTCCTGGGGCTCTGCAGGGCCCCAGTGACTCAGAGCAGAGCCTGCAGATCTTCCTCCCACCAGTCACCATCAGCTGACTGCTTCTTTCAGTGGCCTTGTCCTCAGCCAGCCTGGAAATCTTCTGCCCCTTGCAGTGTAATGCTTTGTTTACCTTTGTTAAACCCTAGAGAAATCCAGTGGTTTGGTAGACATAATATGTTACACTCAACAGCTGTTGTCAACGCTGATTTAATAGCAGGTAATAAAACTTTTATGGAAGTGCTCTACAGTGAGCTGCCCTAAACCAAAAGTGTGTTTAAGGGCTGCTCTTCAAACTCTGGAGTGAAACCAGCAGATTGGTGTTAACTACTGCCGAATCTGGCCCCTCCTCTGCTCACCCTTGACTGGCGTCACATCCCGCTCTCCTTTTTCTGTTAACCTTAAAGATAAGTTTTAACAGAAATGAGAGTTTTACTAGAGGGAAGGCATTCCAGAAAGTGTCCTTTTGTGTTGCTTAATAGTCACTATATAAAAAAGACCAAATTTGCATAGTTTCTTTTTCCATTCCCAAGTGACAAATCCTTAAAAGTCAATGAACAGAAGTCCACTGGGAACAGTTTTAACTGCATCAGTCAACAGGAATTTTGTTGTTGACTTTGGTGAAATAAGGATTTGAGACTGACACCTCCAGCGTGGGCTTCTCAGGTTTAAACAACAGATTGTTTTAAAAAAGACAGTACCATTTCTGGGTTGGTTTTCTGTGTTTTGAGCTTGTACTGAAATCACAGAGGCTAACCTGCAAGTTTCAGTTTCTTCCTTTACCCAACAGTTTTTTAGAGTTCAAAATAACATGTAAGTTCAACTGAAGCTTAATAGCAGAGTCAGAAGATGGGCTGGCAGAGAAGCACAGGTAGAAACAACGGCATTCAGCTTCATTTCAGCAGCTATCGAGATAATATAAAATAATGAAATTAAACCTGCACAAATCCATTCTCCAAGGCAACAATTATCTTCATTGTTTACCAACACACCTGACAAATCTGGTTTTGATGCCATAATCATTTCCTCTTCCCCTGAGTACAAAGGAAAAGAGCTAAATGTGAAAAAGGATGGGTATATTTAGGCCACAGAAGCCCTCCCTGAAATTCCTTTTTGAAGCCACCAGTCTCCTGGTTATCTTGTAGTACAACATACAGACTTGAAAGACTCACAGTGATGCTGAAAGCACCATATCTGCAGGCTAGCTGTAGCACTAACTGAGAATTTTCCACAGTTTAAGAAAAAAAAAAGGTGCTATTTCATCATTGGAAAGTATTAAATGCCTTAGCATTTTGCCTTTGGTCTTGCTGAGTATCAGTTTCTCTAATGGGAATGAACATGCATCAGAGGAATAAAATTATATGATTTTAGGGTTAAAATAATAATTGATAGTACAGGAAATAAAAAATTGGAAGATATAGGGAGATTAAAAGAAGATGTATTCTTTCAGACAACAGATATAGGCAGCTTATGTATGAAAGCCATGACACTTGCAGAAAGCATGGTGGAGGCACAGGGTTCAGTCTGCCGCAGAGGAAAAGAAAGGAGTTGAAGCCTGTTCCTGTGTTGTGAATACAATAGTCAGTAAGAGGTGGACAGCCTCTACACAGGGATGTTGATGTTCATTTTATTCAGCAGTTGTTTAAATACTGAGAGGTTCCTCAGATTCTGGATCAGAACCCAGGCATGCTCAAACAGCACTCCCACACATCTGTCTGTCCCTGCCTTGGCTCCCCAGTAATGTAGTTTGGCACAGGCTGGGAAAGTCCCTTTTCCAGCACAGGCCTCAGAACTGGCTCTTGGGGCCCTTTCCAGCTCAGCAAGAAATTTGGGTGTGAAGTCGTTCAGGAGCAAGGGGAAACTCAATCTCACTCTCCCATTCATGCTATAAGTGACAGACTGGGCAATACAGCTGCCTCAGCACACTTTTGAAAAACAGCCTGATCCAGAACTGGCTGCCTGATAGAAGAAAGGATGTGGCCTCCTGTCTTTGGAAGAGGGCTTTTGCCATGCATTTCAGAAACAACTCCTGAACCTCTACAATTTCAGCCATGTCCAGAGCTGTCTTTGCAGTCTCTACTGGGTTAGCTCAAGGCACCTGCAGCCACTGAGGGTATTTCAGCTGCCATCCTGCAGAATTCAACACTTGTCTCCAACAGCCTTGGACTGGATGGCACAGCGGTGCCTCTTCTGTGCTGGAGCCATGTAGGAGGCTTCAGTCAAAAGCCCATTTGAGTCAATAGTACGACTCAGTTAATGGAATTCATCTGACTAGATGTACATCTGAGCTATTCCCTTTATAGTCAGTGACAAGAATAGGTACAGCTAAGCTATGATCCATTTCCATCTTAAAGGAGACATCTAAAATGTCAGATAAATTAGGTTCTAAATGTACCATTTCCACTCTCTATACAAGGAGACCAGAATGAACCACTCAGATACACACATCCACCTGGCTGACCTCTGAAATTAGGTGAGATGAGTCCTGTTCCTAGAGACTTGCCAGAGAGCAGAGCACCCTCAAGCTTTAGTACCAAGGGAGCTTTAGTGTGAAGGCACTGTAAGGTGCCTGTTTAGGTGAAGGCACTGTAAAACACAATGCAGGGGGCTAGGGAAGGTGGTGGTAGAGCTAATGTGGTAACACATGAAGCATACATAACCCCAGATTGGGCATCTAGGCAACTCTTGCAGCAGGGAATAGGTCCTGGTGCCACAGCAGGAGGACAGCCAAATCTCCAATGGGGTTCAACAGACGCAAAATCTGTTCAGTGCCATTAGATGCAAAAGCTGGAACAGTCCCTTCTCACAGGAACATGGATCAGAGGGAGATAACGTGCACCTTTTATGCAGATTCCGATGAGTAGTTTATTTACCTGCCCTAGGCAGTCCCAACCTGCCAGGGAAGTGAAGCACTTCCCAGAGGGCACTTTGCAGATGCTGTACTGAAAGGGTTTGCTCAGTATAACGTAATTCAGTGTTAATTGGAGCAATAATTAGAGGGCAGGTCTTGTCTCACAGCTCATGGTGCCTCCATATCACTCGAGAGCCTAGGAGTCCTTCCAGCCTTTCCTCACCACCATTTCACTAGTCATTATTGGTACCTGCATTTTCATTTTTAGTGAGACATCTAAACACTTCTGAAAAACCCAGCCCCGGCTACATGCCAATCACCATCTAATTCAGCCATGCCCATCATCCCTGAAGGGGATCTGTGTGGTTTCACATTCCCAGTAACCAGTTCCTCTGAGGCTGACTTGAGCGCTGCTCCCAACAAAAGAAAGTTCCAGTGAGGGCTCAGTGGGAGACAACTGCATCACAGCTTCTTCCAGCTTATTCTCCCCTGTGGAGCTTTGGGTAATAGTTCTTCTTAAAACAAATTCATTTTGTTCACTTCCAGGGGAGATGATGTATGGAATTTGGTGTTATTTGACAATGGCCCATTGTGGAGCCTTGCAAGGCAGGCACTTAGTCCATAACTTTCCTTTTCTGAATGAATTGTGAGCTGTTTCCTTCCAGATTGCCATTTTCTTCTTGGCCTCTACTCAAGACAACACTTTTATTTTTTTCTGAGAAGAATTTGTCTTTAACAACTTAAGCTGTATTAACAGTTATGACCCAGATACATGTGTGCAGTAAATAATAGGATAGTAAAATAAAAACCAAAACCACATCTGGGTGTAAGGGAACTTAGGAAAGAAAGAGGGTGTCAATTAGAGGCTCATAAACATCATCTTTACACCATCTCATTTCACTGTTATTTGGCATCCTTAAAGACTGCAGATCACAAGCAAGATCAAGGACTATGGGAGTCAAAATCTTGGATTCCAGCCTCTCATTTAACCTTGATCTGACAAGTACCCCTGCTAAATGCTTCAAAAGAAAATACAGGACATTCCTGGGTACATAGGAGTAGGATAACCTGCCCCATCAAAAGAGCTTATCCTTATCTCCGGTGCTTTGAGATCAGCTTCAGCCCTGAAACTCAAGTAACTGCATCCCTTCCAAAAATCAGGTAGGAGTAGTTGTCACATCAAGGTCAATGATGACACTTTCTAAGAAAAAACACCTGTATACTGGTTTGTTTCTTTTACCTGTTGAAATGATTAATGGGCCAATATCACAAGTACTGAACTAGAAAAGACAACACTCTGGTTGTGGCCAAGGGACAGAGAGGAATGAATTAATTTGCTTAGTAGGTTGTTTTTGTCTTTTCTCCTCTCCTCAGGCTTTAATTACTTTGTTTGGTTCATTCATATTATCATTGTTAATTATGGTTAACTGGCCATGAGCCTGTTCTCTTTTTGCAAACTTGTACAAGCAGGACCAACTTGAGAGAGATAAATATTTGGTCAGCACAGCAGACTTCTGGAAAAGTGGAAAGTGGATCCTGTTGCTTACAGGATCCTGAGAAGTGGATCCTGAGAAGCAGCTTCTCAGCAAGTTGTCTGGCTCTTACCCTTCCAGCTGATGGTGGGCAGGGTACGTGCTGGAGCCCTTTGTAGTACCCCCTCCAGCTCCCACACCTCTCATCTCACCTGTGGCGGTAGCAGCACATTGTATCTCTTCAACACCATCCAGATGTTTCTTTCAACTCCATGTGCCCTAGCCCTCCAGGGGCAGGGGAGAATTGGCCCTTGCATGCTTGGAACCAAAATCTCCAATTTTGTTCACAGTGCCTAGGAGCCTGTCTGTCTTACAACAAGTTTTTATTTCTGAAATCCTTGTTGAGTTCATCCTTTCTCCCTTGATAGATCTACTTAATAGATCTCCCTTGATAGATTTATTTAAGACCATATAGAATAAAGGAGCAGTCTTCAAATCTGGCAAAAAAAGGTGCCATGTTCCCAGTTTGGAAAGGACCAATCTATCCATTGCTCATCCACTTTAATTCCCATCTGGCTCTGTATCCCACATGCAAAGGTGGCCAGGCTGCATCTGTAGCAAGGGCAGGCCATACCCTAAAGCCCTGGCTTATATATCATACATACTGTGCCATTGCTGGCATGATCTCTGCCATGGTTTAACCCATGATAGACAGGGCTCTCCTAGGAAATGCATAGGCCAGCCCTCATTCCCAGCACTTTGGGAGAGGTGATCCTGTCTGAGGAGGGGAAGAGGAAGGAGGGAGCAAGAGAGTTCAAATGTGTGGATGCAAAGCAAGCCATGCTGCTGGGGTTCCATGCCTGCAAATTGCATCTGGTGAGTTTTATTTAGCAGTGCAGATGTGACCTAACTGAACAAGGTCCAGAAGCTGGAGTGTGGCAGGGACACCGGGATGATGCTGTTGCAGGGGTCCAGCAGCCAGATGGCATCTTGCTTGTCTGCAAGTGAAACTCAAGCATCTGTTTAAGTACAGAAATACAGCCAACCCTCATGCCATGGTCTGTCACCAAGGCTAAGGTCAGCCATGGTGTTAGTCCAAAGTCCTGAGGTTTGCATGAAAGCATGAAGGAGCTTCAGTGGGTAAATTTTTCCCTTCCCCACATTTTTTCCTTCACAACGTTCAAATTCATTGTCATTCAGGTCTCAAGAGAGAGACTTTCCTAGACTTCTTCCAGGAGCAGAAAGTAATGAAGGGAATAAGCAATGAGTCTTCTTTTATGTCATATCCAGAGGGTGGCATTGTCATTTTGGGAGCTATTTGCTTGGCCTACCTTGGAAGCTGAACTGCCTTAGGCCTCCTATGCAGCTGATGGTGAAAGGTGCTCAAAATGGCTTTCCAAGGGATCCCAAATCAGAATTACCCTAGAGGGCCTCCTGCCTCTTTCCATTGAGTACAATTAAATAGATTCTTAATTTCTCCGAGTTTCACCTAAATTAGATGTCTGAAGACATCCATCTCAGGCTGTAAGTGTGGCTTGCTGAACTGCATTGACACCCAGCTGTCACAATTAAGCTTGTTTATTAACACTGGTTAAGGGAGTGGATGGAGGGAGAAAACTATGCCAGATTATTCTGAATCTGTTCCCTGAAGCATCTGCTCACATTTTAGGTATAAACCAGACATATTCGATCTGGAAAGGTCACGGGAAGGCAACTCAGTCCTGCTCTCAGTTTATGGATCATTCTTAAAGAAAAAAAGGAAGGAAAAACTGTGCCTTCACAGGTAAAAAAACACAATTACTATATAAAAATAAGTTCTTACCCAAGTGTGTAACTAAAGAAAACTAACCCTACAGCTATACAGATACTGTGATCTTTACTGCTACCTCAGCATGCTAATTGAAAACGAGAAAACCTAGGTCAGAAAACAATGTAGTTCACATAAATCTGAAATGGAGATTCTTATGTAAATTGTTTTTCTTCTTTTTCATCTAACTGCGAGTTTCAGAGTTGAGAGTTGTGCCAACCGGGTTTTTTCAGTTTAAGGTTCTTTAAGATGCTGGCAAGAACATGTCACCTCATTGTCTCCACTCAACATTTCCCTGTGTAGCACTTGGCCCATGTGTTTAGGGGACAGATTAGAAATGCAGTTTTTACTTGATTTGGTGGCCTGGTTCCCCTCATGTGACCCAAACACTTCTTGGCTCACTCTGAGATCTACTCTTCTTAGCTCCCACTTTGTTTCAATGGCCAAAGTGCATCAGGACATATAAAAAATGTCTTTTCTCCAACTTGTTTCTTTGCCAGGGAGGAATAAAGTTATCTGTTGGTGAAGTACCATATTACCCCAGGGACATTCCTAGAGAGCCAGAGCTGCTGGCTTGCAGGAGGTTGTGCTTGCACAGCCAAAACACAGTGGACAGGACTCACTTGTTTGTGCATGTGGCTGTGTAAATATGTGCATCAATGCCTCAGGCACATGGCAGGTGGTAGCTAGGACTTCTGAAATTCCAAGTAGCAGATCTGAGAGTAAGCAGGTCAAGAGTTCAGACTCTGAATTGGAAAATCACAGGTTGGAAGTCGGAATAGAATCAGAAGATGGGCTGAGAAACTTAAATAAGGAAAATCTTTGTGCCATTTCCAGTGTGTGGCAGACTGTAAGAAGGCACTTGAAATGTCCCCAGACTTCTTAACTGAGTTACTTCCCATGCAGCAGCACTCTCAGTGTGCTGGTGCCTGGGAGATGTTGTCTGATATAAATGACTTTTTCTCATCCTCAGAGCAGCTGTCTGCCACTATTCAGGATGCTGCAGCTAAAGTGCTAATTAACCATAAACAAAATGGAGGAACAATGAAATATCTACTCATTGTTACTTTTTAATTTCACATTCCTATTTTATCCTTCATTCTTCCCTAAATCTGTGTTTTATTCTCATCAAGGGGATAATAATTTTGGCCACTCTTGGCATTCAAACTAGGCTGACATATGCTGGCAAGTGTAGTACCGACCTCTTCTTCATGCATCACATGCACTATTTGCATAGCTGGACCTGCTAGCTGAGCTTTGGCCTAGGAAGTGTTGGTATTTTGTTTTCATTCCATTGAGTGATGTCACCTTAATATAAATATAATCTCTGAAACACTGATCATTCCCTTACCAAAACTTCAGCTTGACAGAAGGACTTTGACCAACACCTCTTACACAACCCTGCTAATAGCTGTCCAGAGAAATCATAGAATCACAGAATATCTTGAGTTGGAAGGGACCCATAAGGGTCATTAAATCCAACTCCCTGCTCCTTGTAAGAATACCTAAAACTAACCCAAATGACTAAGAGCATCACCCAAACACTCCTTGAACTCTGGCAAGCTTGGTGCCATAACGACTTCCCTGGAGAGCCTGTTCCAGTAACTGACCACCCTTTCAGTGAAGAACCTTTTCCTAATGTCCAACCTGAACTTCCCCTGATGCAGCTTCATCCCAGTCCCCCATGTCCTACTGCTGGTCCCCAGAGAAAGGAGATCACCACCCCTCTCTCTGCTACCTGCCGTGAGGAAGTTGTAGGCTGTGATGAGGTCACCCCTCAGCTCTCTTTCTCTCTCTTCTCTTCTCTTCTCTTCTCTTCTCTTCTCTTCTCTTCTCTTCTCTTCTCTTCTCTTCTCTTCTCTTCTCTTCTCTTCTCTTCTCTTCTCTTCTCTTCTCTTCTCTTCTCTTCTCCCCTCCCCTCCCCTCCCCTCCCCTCTCCTCTCCTCTCCTCTCCTCTCCTCTCCTCTCCTCTCCTCTCCTCTCCTCTCCTCCCCTCCCCCCCCGCTCCCCTCTCCAGCTGAAAAAACCAAATGACCTCTCAGCTGCTCCTCGTAACTCTTGCCCTCAAAATAGCCTACTGGTGCCAATCCTGCTCCCACCTTGCTGAGGTATCCTAAACCTCCACACTCATAAAGCTAAGGGCATCCAGTGCCACTCACCCATTCCATGTTCATGTGAACACCTGTTCAGCAATACCCAAATTTTGGATGGCACTTAATAAACTGTTCTTGATTGTAGGAACAGTCACAGAGGACAGACATTTATGACAAAAACTTTTCCTCACACTTGTGTCATGCACTTTCTGCAGATCTAAGATGTTCTTTTCATTCTATATGACCTCATGTCAAATGTATTTAGTGACATTAATGCCCTATGGTTTAATTAGTATGGCGGCTTCTGTTTCTCCCTGGGGCTGAACTGAGAAGTGAACTGACAGGGCACTGTGTCAGATCTGGGAAACTAATTCCCAGCCATTTCCTCGCTCATCAGTCATCGTCTGCCTGCTGCCCTCAGACCTGATAATTACACAGGCAGTTCAGATAGGACTTGCTAATGAAGGACCATGGAGTCTTTGTTCTTATTTCTGGCTGCTGAGGCTGGGTCCACTTCTCCTAAACTCAGCTGCTGTGAAGTTAAACATTCAATCCAAGCCAGTGATCACTCTTTCTGCTTCTGTGGTCAACAGGGAGAGAGGGACACAAGCTGATTTCCCCAGAGTGATTAATCCCATCCTGAACAAGACCTCTAGAATAGGCAAGTATTAAGATAATAATTCTAGAAGCAGATTTATCTTTGATTTTAATAGCATATAGCTTTATTTTTCACCAGCTAAATCTCATTCTAACTATCTGTCCTAAATGGGGCATTCTTGACTGGGAAAATGTTCAGCTTCTTTCTCCCATACCTGCTTGCACCTGGCAAAGGCTCACTCTAAATATTTACCTAGGAAAGGACTGAGTTGTTAGTCACACCTGGAAGATTGTTGTGAGACCTATAGCTCTGGTGTCTGCTCTTTGCTACTTGGGTGACAGGAGGTGAGAACTGCACAGAGGTATGAGCTAAGCAAACAAATACGAACTGCTCTAGACTCTCTCATAGCACCACCAAGCTTTGTGAGGAAGCTGTGAAATCTAATGCTTTGTTAAACTTTATGTCATATTTAAACATCAGTATTTAACTGCCTATATAAAACCAGTTGTATTTTAATTTGTAATACAATTGTGAATGGCTATTTGATAGTAGCAGGAGGCCATGAGGGTGCAAAGGTGTGCTGATGAGTGTTTGCTGGCTACATGTGCACTGTCATTATGGCAAGAAAGTCTCACTACTTAAGCCTTGAAGAACTGCAGTAAAGTCACGGAAGCAGAAAAAACCCCACAATTAGAGTGGCAGAACATTTTACCACACTTTTTATTGGCACAAACTCTTCCCAGAATAACAGTATGAATCAACCATCTGAGCCAGTGTTTAGTAGTCACGAGTAAAGCAGGACTGTTGAGATTAAAATGGTCTACAGGACTGTTTTGTTTGAAATTAAGTGGAGGCAGTCAAAAAGGTGTTGGTGAGGGGAAAAAGCAAGCAACCTTGAGAAACTGTCTCAAAGAAGAAACGGACCCTGGAGGTATTTGGAATCAAAAACACACACTGTGCTGTGCAAACCAGCCAGCCTGTCAGTTTTCAGTACATTTACAAGGCATAGGTGTCTGACTTAGTGGCAGTGCTCAAGTTTTGCCTGTGCTGATACTGCCTCTGAGCAGTCAGGCAGAGAGAGAAGCCTCCACTCCCACCAGCTCCATCCCCATCTCCACTCCCAACCACTCACGTGGCCACAGAGGTGTGGATGGCTGCCCGCTCCCTGCTGCATGAGCCCCAGCAGCCACTGCTGCCAGCTGGGTACTCTGCTCCCATTTGAGCTCTGCTCATCAAAAGAGAGCCACTAATATGAGGTGGTATCTAGGGATAGGGCAGAAGCTTACAAACTTTGTACAGTCCAACTTGTTTAATATTATAGTTTGACAGCCAAAAATCTAAGGCTGCAGCTTTCCTAGTGGCAGGAACCATACCTGGGCAGGGAACACCACTGGCTTTGCTCCAGGGTGGCTGGGCAGTGCCCTCCCGATGGACCAAGGAACAGGATGGGAGCTCAATCCACAACCATCCTTAAGAGCCACTCTGAGCGAGGCCACCCATTTCAGACGCTGGAAGTCCAACTGGGTGGCACGGCTGCTCCACACTATGCAGTAGCACTTCCCAGTCCCAGCACATTCAGTGTGCCAGTTACACCAAAGTCTGAGCTTGTCCCTTAAGCTGGGCTGGCATCTCAGAGCCAGCTCCATCCCTGGAGCTGTGCCCGTTTTGGCAGGTGGGAGCAGGAGAGCGGCTGGATCACAGAGATGGTGCTGGGCTAGGGGACAGGCAGCCCCAGCCTTCCCCTGCTCCCCGTGTGTGCACACGGTGCAAATACCTCTGGCAGTGAACGTATTATTTGACAAACAGCACTTCACTTGCAGCACCGTTCTGAGCACAACAGCTTGTTTGTTCTGCAGCTGCATGGGGCTGTTTCCACAAAGTCCACTGAAGGACGCTGCCCACCACCTCAGTGTCATCTCAGAGAAAGGCAACAAAGTGCTTCACACAAGTTCTGTAAAGAAAATGTTTTATTTAAAGTGTTAAATATCATCACCAGAATGAGTTTGATTTACATTAGTTGGTGTTCATTACAGGCCTAATCTGCCCCCTTGTTTTTTTTTCCCCAACTGTAATTCCTTTTAACTTTTTAAAACGTACTATGTACAAGACAGCAGTGATCCCTGGAATAGTGCTATTTACATGACTAAACCATAAGTAGAGTTGCAGACATGTGAAAATTAAAAAAAATACATTAATTTTTTAAAATAAATACTGCATAATGAAAAGTATGTACAAACCTTCCATGCGTCATGTCCTTGATTTTAAAATTTGAAATAATTTATATAGGACTATGTATTCAAGAATGTGTGAGCACATCTCACAGTATCAAGAAAGTAGTTAAATATTTTTGTTTAATATCCTGGGGGATATTATAGACCACGTTAGTAGTATTTATTTGCTGCTGGTAGACAGGTGTCTAAATTATTTCAATAAATATAACTTTACCAGTCTGTCCATTAACTTAACAATAATCCATTATATAAACTCTGAAGACAAGACACAATCTTGATTTATATGATATTGCACAAAGTAAAAGGCATTTTAAGTGATAATTTTATTACTTTTGCCATCTCATGAGGCATGTACAATTTCTTAATGGGAAATTTTTAATAGACTTTCAAATAAAATCAGAATAATTCTGTGTGGTCTTAAAGGTAGATGTTAAGTGTATTTCAAAAATTATTGCAAGGTTTCAATATTAAACCTTAAATAGGTATTAAAGGCATACAAACACCCAGGAAAAAAAAAAAAAAAAGACATTTTGTTATTAAATGTTAGCCAGTTACATTCCCTTTAAATAACGTAATTTAATGAGAAGCTTGAACTTGCAGCACCACCCAACGGTAGTTACTGTCTGCTACAAAAAACAGGTTTTTGAGGATCCATTGACTGACTGCAGTTAAGGGTTCTGGTAATGGTGTGAAATTGCTCTCAGAGTGGTATTGATAAGCTTTCTTTAAGGCTATTTTACCAACCAAAGATTGACATTTTTCAGACTGATATTAACTAGTTATGTCTTTTGCAACACAAATGTGTAGTTTATGAAAATTGAACTTTACAGCAGAAGAACCGTATGAATTAATAACCTTTGTTGCTTTTGTAATCTCAAAAATGTAGCAATTAATTTGGTTTAGTGCAAATAAGTGTTTACATTTATTTCCCCCAAATCAACCACGTACTTCATTTTTCCTCCTTCCAAAAACCTTTAAGAAATGATAGTTCAACATTTGAATGAAAGATGCTGGTGCTGAAAACAAATTTATTGAAGACATCTTACAATGGCCACAAGATTCCAGTATTTTGCTGTAGAATTCAATTTGAAGGTGAGAAAAAATGAAAATAAGTTACCATGCACTGTACAATAAATTGCAAAAAGTTCAAATATCTTTTTTATCAAATACATGCTGAATTACATTAATGTACTCCCAAGCCATGTTGCAAAATCCTTTTCAACATGCTTGAAAAAAAGTAAGTTCTTAAACAATATTTTTCTCAAATAATTCAGAAATGCAGAACAATCTGCAACCCTGAACCAAATATGGGGCATAAGAGACTAGTAAGTCAAAAGGTAGCCATTTTAGAATATGATGATCATCCTGGGAGACAGAGGGGAAAAAGAGCGAAAGGAAGAAGGGAGACTAGGAGGAGAGATAGAGAAAGGAGGAGGTAAAAGAAGTGTACAATTCGCACATTATGTTGAACTTTACAAGGCTTGTACCTTTTACATTTAAATAAATTTAATATATTACACTTATTTCTTGTCACATAAACAGAATTTTAAATATTTGCTAGAAATTATTTTTTATTTTTAATATATGTCTGCAAAAATACAGACCATGACTGGTTTAAAGAATGATAAACGTGGTGTGTCTTTGTATCACCCTGTTGCATTCTCTTCCATTTAAAACCATGCACTAGTGAAATTTATTTTTAAAAATAATATAAATTATCGAAAATGGCTGATTTATTCTTTTTTTTTTTTTTTGCAAGTTGCAGCCCCAAGAAAATAATTTAAGTGTTCAGCTAAATCTGTGTCCATGCAAAAAAGTTTCTTTAATTTCATACAGTACAGTATATCCACAGAATTTTATTTTTCAGAGAGTCCATCACATCTGGGGTTTCACTGTATCTATAGCTGGAGGTATGAAGCCCACCACTTTAAGTCTTGAACCTTCTCAGTATGAAGAGTTTTCGGATCTCAAGCAACTGCTTCAAATGCCAGTTGACTTTTCCAGCATCCTCACATTCTTTTCTCTTCCAATGTCTGTTAATCCACTGACTTGTAACATGGCTTCATGGGAGGGTAACTCCATTTCTGTGGCATAATCAAGCTTTAGGAGGGGAGGGCAGATAAATAAAGAAACAGGAGCAACAAAACAGATATGCCATTTAAAAGGACTTCTGTTGCATGAAACAGATTGATTCTTTTAGTTTAGTCCATGGCTTCAGATTGGACCGAAACTGAGTGTCCCTGAACTCCAAACCTATCAGTTCTTCATGACTTAAGTCCTTCACCTGAGGGCCTTCCATAGGGCACAATGTGTGCAACTTCCTTGAGAACACAGGATCGCGTTGCAGCCCTAGAAACAGGCTCAGAAGACACAACATTAAGCATGCAGTGTTACCAGGGTTTGCGACCTGTAATTTTTTTTTTTTGTAACGCTGGTTGCTATGACAACAGTTTCACAGCTGCTATGAGCGAGCATACGAAGGTCCTGTTGAACTTTCAAGAGATGATTGGGAAGCTCTTCTAGTGAGAGGAGCTAAAGTTGGGTCTACTAGGGAAGAAGGAGGGAAGAGTTTGAACCACCCAATCACCATGTTGGACAGGTCCAGTTCATCTAAAAGTATCTGTGCCACTCCCATAAAGGATTTGTGATCCATACGTCCATAGTCTCCCCAAACAATTATCTGTTAGCAAAAGAAACACAAGAAAATAGAAAAAAAATCAGCAAAAAATGATGAGAGCTTCAGTCTGATTCTTCAAATGCCTCTACTTATTTAATTATAGTAAGGAATGAGATACTTGACTGCTGGAACAGTTCAGTTCTGTTCATACAAACCACGATGCAGTGACAGAAATGACCTGGGCAGTAACAGAGCAGTTATCCGTAACACTAATGAGCCCATACACATGGTAGAGGCAAAATAATCTACAATTAACTTTTGATCAGCAATGTCTACTTGCATCAGCAGTTGTTACTGTAGTATTTGTGTGCTCAACAAGAATTTTAAATAGCAGAACTTGCCAAATGAAGCATGAAAGGAGTCTGAAACTCATTCAGTGCAAACTGTACAGCTGATGCTTTCAGACTCAGAAGGATATTGATGCAAGTTACCTGTAAAACTTTGCCTTGGGGACTTTCTTCAAATGATAGAAGTTGCTGATAAAGAGGTTCCAGCGTTTTTCTTGCTACCTTTGTTTTCTTTTTGGCTATGCAGACTCCATTTTCTAATAGATACACCTTTACATATGGTGCTTAGAAGAAAGAAAATAAAGAACAATAAGTAAAGAAGTTGTCCAGATTTTTTGCTTAGCAGATGCAATGTTCTATCACCGTATGATGAAATCTGCCTTTTACTGGACATATAACTTACATGAACAAATCTCCACAAGCAATATTAACATTTATCCAAAAGCAAAGCATCCATGCATTTTCTTTACTTTTTTCCCTGGCATAATTTTTTCTTTACTTTTGTTTATATATTTCTTTTGCCATAAAACAATTCAGATTTTGACCTGGAAAAGTTAGATATTCCTATATATATATATAGTATCCCTATACTGTATAGTATGCAAAATAGGCCTGTTAAATAAATTAATGACTTGCATTGACTTTGGTGAGATTTGGATCAATGCTCCAAATTGTTAATAATTTAAAATTATCTACAAGGTGAAATTCGGTGAAGAAAAGACTCTGACACGATTTCTATTTTGGCAGAAGAGCTTGCTAAAAATATCACTATTTTGTCCTTTTTGTACAGTATTATAGGACATAAGTCTATAAAATAAGGGGCAAGTATCAAATACTGGTCTACTTTTCAAGTAGGTACCTATTGCACACCTCTTGTTGATTTCGTCTTCACCCCTAACATTCCTGTATCACATCTTCAGTGTATACCTTTCTTTCAACCCCATAACCAAGGATTCATTTTTTATTACTGAAATTCTTTTGTGTGTTGTGGTAGCACAGAGATCAGTTGTTTTGTTTTTTTTTTTTCCCAAAGCAGGGTTGATTTTTGGTACATACTGTATGCTTGTATGCCATTTCAGCACATTCTGCATTTCAGTGTACAGTACTAAAACCTACTGAGAAGTGAATTTGCTAAAGGAGTTTACGTAAGTTGAACAGTAAAGCCTCAGAATCTGGGGGGAATGTTGTGAGGGTTTTTTGGTGAAACACTGTTCATGTCACTAAGATTTTTCTTCCTTACCTGGCAGTGTCTTTGAACCTGGTTTTACAACAAGGCCACGAGCTCGGATTATTTCTACTTCCAGTTGTCCTTTCTTGTCCATCATTCCCACCTGGATATCTCCTAGAAAAAGAAATCCTGGCATTGTAATTCAGAAATACATAAATATATGGAAAGCTATTGGAAGATCTCAGATGAATATGTGGTGACTTGTATCTTCCGCATTCCAATAGGTACGATCCAGATTTAAACACTACTAGATAATTTAATACTTGTCCTCTTCACTACTTTTTACATTAGTAAACAATTTTAAAACCCTGCAATAACTTTTTATCTCCTATTTTCCATGCCCCTATCACTTCAAATCAATTTTTTTTTTTTTGGTCTTAAGAATTTCAGAAAAAAAAAAGCACCAAGGAAATTAGTATGAAGCAACTCTGTAAAGCTGTGTGAAATCTCCTCATTAGGCATCTAGTTTAAGACCAAGTATGACAATATAACTTGTGAATATAGTTTTGGTCTTAACTGAGTTGTTCAAAACCACATGGGAAATTCATATTTAAAGAACTAGAATCTAGATAATTCCTATGTTCTAATTACCAGACCCAGTAGATTATATTATATCTACAGGATATAAATGCTTACCCATCGATGGTGTTGCCAAAGTCTGCCGTCCTACAAGCTGGGCAGGACCAAGTCCATCCAGAAAATCACTGAACTGGCTGTCTGCAGCCAACCTCACACCAGGGAAAATCAAACTAAAAAATGAAGTCGAAAAACACCAACAATAAACACACTTGAATTTGCCCTTTTTGTTTTCTAGATGTTTTGCATTTAGCATTTGTGGTTTTGGTACTACTGGTCACAAGGAACTTGTTTACACTGACAAAATTACAAAACAATAACTGTAATTTTCAAAACTTTACAGTGTTCAACAACAGCAGTAATTCAGCCTCCAGCATATAACCAAACAGGTGAAGGAAGCGCTAATCCTTACTGTGTCTAATTTCCACAGTAATATTTTTCCACCATGCTCTCTTTCCCAATATATTAAAGACCACTGTTAATTGTTGTAGTATTCACATGAGACCAGATTAATAAGATACTAATACATGCCCTTACCAGTAATTTAGTTACATGAAGGTAAAATTGCTCATGTTTCTCAGTCAATGTGAACTCGGTGGCTGAATATCAACTGTATCAAGTGAAATTAGTCCATTAGGCTGAATACTGGTCACTATTTTTAAAATCCCCCTTAAACTCAGCATCCATTATAAACATTTTGTTAGGAGTGTCTTTGAGAATGACATATATTCAATAACGGAACTTAAATCCACTGTGGCAAATGACCAAAGTAACTTAAAATTCAAATTCTTGCCATAAATTATCTGTGACCCATTAGAAGGCAACAAGAATTAATGAGAATTGTAATGATCAACCATAAATAAATGTCCATCTCAAGTGCATATAGTGCATCAACTTGGACGTGTAAGATATATTGTGCAGTGCTGTGAGTACCACTAATATACCTATCCCAAATAAGGTTTTTCTGAGCAGTGTCTTGGACTCAGAAGTTTTTCAACTTGGGCTTTTATGACAAGCATGATGCATGACAGTTTCATACTTCTGCCCAGATAATTTCTTCAGGACTAATTAGCAGAATCTTTGAAAAACTCTTGAGCCCAGTGAACAGCACCTGGAACTGCTCTGGAAATGCTTTGTTCTGCAAAGTACAGATATGAGTGACAGATTTTCTGAAGAGAAACTGTCCTTTTTACCCCCTGGCCTGCAGCTGCTGCCCCTCCTGCCACACCGCAGGCTGGTGGCTCTGACCCCCAGGTGCCTTCTCATGGCACCACAGAAACCATCCTTGTCCTTCCTGCACCAACAACTAGAGACTCTGTTGGTCACAGGGGAAGACAGTCTTGGTCCATCGATGGCATTAACTTGTGAAGGGAAATCTGACTATCAGGACCAACTACCAGTTCCATGGAGAAAAACACCAGGTAACCACAGTCATAACCGCTGCTTACTTTCCCTCAGAGCTGTAGCTGTTCATGCTCCCATCCGTCGACTCCCGGCTGGCCTGACGGGTCATCCAGTTCCTCATCTCCACGGCCAGCCCTGTCTCCGTGCTCCTCTGGACCGTACTGCGCAGCTTCTTACCCCCTGCTTCTGCGGAGACAAAAGCCAAGTCCCCATCGCACCGCGCTGTGGGGCACGACTGCAGGCACCGCACCACCACGCCACACCTCGCAGCCTGAAATTAGTGACCTGTACCAAAACTTCCACTTTAAAATTACCATTTTTTACTAATAGGCAGGCAGCATTGTAAATCTCTTTTACAGGACCATACTTCTGTCACCACCTGCTCTGCAAGGGCAGCCGGCATACGCAAAACACAAGTCTGCCCACAGAAATAACCAGATTTACATTACCCATAGTCTAGTGTGTTTAAAACATGTTCTCCCTGGATAAATACATCCTCCCTAGGAATTCAGATACAATGTCACCATTATGTCAAAACCTGTAGGGTCTGAGGAATGTTCTAATTCAGATGAATTGTTTGATTTAAAACCATCTGGTCATCTGCTAAATCAAGTTCCAGATATCCATTAGTGAGGACTGTAAACAACAAATCAAGAACCCTTCCCATTCTTCCCTCTCTGTTCAGGCTCTTCTCATTTCACTAGCTGCTTTAACTTAGTAACTAAAATATACAGTATTGATTTATGCACAATATGAAACTTTATTTCCACCTCCAAGAGTAACAATTTTTGTACCTTCTTGCATGTTTTAATTTCAGTTGTAAAAACAGCAGTGACAGATAGCTGGGTACCAGACAAGGGAAGAAGTATTCCAAACTTAATACAGAAGCATTTTAGTGTAGGAATTTTGATGAAGACTTCAGCTGGAAGGTATATTGAAGGTGCCACCAAAAAAAACCCCAAATCTGAGTGGGAATGAAGCCTCAGTTTTTCTTTCATGAATATGACTGTCACTTCATGTCACTTCTGATTTTAAATGCCATTCTCTGCAATGGTGCAGGGAATTCTGTCTTCCAATTTCTTTTATCTGTTCAATGGATAAAACCCCCTGACTTCAGCACAGCAATGCATGATATACTGATAATGCTATAAAAAAGGAAAACTCTAAACATATACACCACCAAATGATACCAGAAATCATAAATATTGATGAGCGTAGAGTAACATCCAAGATCCCAGGATATCTGTGGACCCGCCCTGTTCTGCATTTGTTTGTAGCCTCTGTTGCCCCTGCACCACCTCTGGCTTATCACATACCAGATGGCAGAAGAACTGTTGGATGTGTGGGGTCGGTGAAGCTCTAGGGATCTGAGAAAGGGAGGTGACCGTCCTGGGATAAGGACTCTCACACCCTCAGGAGCACAGGGGCTTAGAGCAAGAGGACCTGCACTTCGGACGGGGAACTGGAGAGGGGCACTGATCTCTCTGTCCCCACTCAGTGTCCCTCTGTCCTACAGGCTGCCATGTGGGCTGAAGTCTCCTGGGTGCAAACCCCAGGCCCTCAAGTCAGGTGGAATATTAGGTCAGATAAAGAACATGGGAATTTTAGTGAAGTGGAAAATAGATATCCAAACCACATTGAAAACCCACTGGCTCCTTGTCAAGGAAGATTTAACAACATTTAAATACTTAGAAGTAGTGAGACATTTCTACAGCAGTACCATGAATTGTTCAAATCATATTGCTCATAGAATCATAGAATGTTCTGAGTTGGAAGGGACCTACACGGACCATCGAGTTCAACTCCTGTCCCTCCATGTGACAACCCCACAGTTCACACCATGTGTCTGAGGGCTTCGTCCAATTGCTTCTTGAACACTGTCAGGCCTGGGGCTGTGACACCTCCCTGGGAGCCTGTTCCAGTGCTGCACCACCCTCTGGGTGAAGATCCTTTTCTTAATGTTCAACCTAACTCCCCCCAGCACATCTTCCTGCCATTCCCTCAGGTCCTGTCATTATTACAAGCTTACTTTTCCTTAAGACCATAACTTTTAATCAGTATAAAAAAATTACAAAAGTAATAATTTTGCTCTAAAACTTCAGCTACCCACATGAACTTAGTAAACAAGTGAAATAATTTTTTTATTATGTCAAAACTGCTTCTGAAAATTCCCCTCCAATATCTGGTGCAATAAATACAAACAAAAAAGACACAAGGCTAACATGACAAATGAAGGGCAGAAGTCTACAGCTTCATTTCTATTGGGTTGCACTGTTCCAAGTATCTGCTGGTTTTATTATTTATATCAAACTAATGAAAACTGGCAGCTGACTTCCAACACTGGTCCAGAGTTGTTCTAAAATCCAGTTATTCATATCAAACAAATATTCCCCAAAAATTGTCTGAAAAAACCCCACGCTATAGTTTTGTAGAAAAGGTACACTGTGTCATAGGAACATGTGAAAGGCAAACAACTTCCAAAGTCCCATGTTCTTTTCATTAAAGTATTGTTCCAGGTTATTACTCTTCTATTTTAAGAGCTCTTTTGATTAATAAGCATTCATTTTTGTTCAGTCTTTTGTTGAATGGTGGTCGTTCTTGGTTCATTGTTGCAAACATGAATTTTCTCATGCAAATTTAACAGAAAATCTCCATTCTCCATGAGTCTTCAGTCTTTTCATGTCATATATTTCAAAGATCTTGGGGCTTGGCATAGGTATGAGTTTGAATACATGATATGTGAAGGAGTATATAGTAACTTTTAATAATTATCAAGGCAGATTTTTTTTTCTGAATTAGAATTAAGTGTGTATGCCTTTACTGTAGCAGAACATTAACAGAAAAAAAAATCAACACATCTGTTGCACATCAATTTACTGAGAAATTAGAGCGGAACTGGTGCAACTGCCATTCAAGTCTTCATAGAGGCACATGTGTTTAACCAGCTCTTCTGAGCATCCCTCTGAATCTTATTTTTAAGCAGTTTTACTTTCCCGCATGTATTTGAAATAAGTGCTCTGGTTCACATGAAGGCAGGCCAACAGCTGAAAAAAATACAACTTTGATACAGCATATAAGTGAGGCATCCACAGTACATCCAACTTCTGTGTAAGTGTGGGTGGTAAACAGAAATTATTTTGACCTTAACATTGAATTTAAGAGACTATGTAAATAACAATTTTCCAGTTTTCAACAGGAACAGGCAGAGCTCTCTGATTGTCCTGAAAGAGAAAGATCTGACCTTTCAGCAATGAGGCTCCTAATCATGATGTTTATGTTCTTTGAAATAAGAATTGAAGACTTAACGGTGAAATGGCAATTTGGAATAGAAGTACAGAAGAAGCCTCAGTTCACATTCATGACTCCTGAACCACTGCTTTAAAGATGAATATTCTTTCAAATCAAGCTTGGCTAAACTAACGTGTAGTAATACGCATGAGAAATACCTACACTCGATTGCCCACAACCCCAGCAACACATTGGTCCCTGGAAAAATGTAACAAATCAAACCACAATCCATCAAACAATTTAAAGGCAAAGACAGTATTTATATAATCCATAATTTGTGTTTCTTAAATTCAACATTAAAATACTTAAAAGGTGGCAAGTAGCAATAAACATGCGAAGCAGTTTCTCAACTCAAATAAATAGACTTCGGTGCCATACTTCCACGCTGTAGCTGGTGCAAGATCTGGTAGAATGTCATACCACTCCGGTAAATTCAGACTGTTTTCCCTCATTCCTGCCTGGAAATTAAAACCTCTTCTGTTGTGCTAATTCAACTACTTGTGTGGCTGCATTCTGTACTGGACCCAGCCCAAAAGGAACAAACCAACAATATGTTTTAAAGCTGTTCTTTTTCTTTTAAGACAGATCATTTCCCAAAAACATTTGTGAAAACAAACAGACAGTTAAATGAGCCCAACTGAGGTGATGCTAATCTCTAATCAGTTGAATAATTTGGGAATGCCACTAACACAGAAGTAAACGTGTAACTCTAAAAGTGGAGATTGGGTCTGTAATCATAAAATACCTATACATATACACTCACCTCATGCATGTTGTTCTATTCCTACCAAATGAAAGGATGCGGAAACAAGGGAGTCGAGTAGTGTACTTTGTTGCTAAGTAAGTTGCTGACCACCTACGCTGAAACTAATTTTACTTGCAATTTACTAAACTCTAATAAAGAACATTGAAAACGTTCTCCAAATTAGTATAATCTAATTGCCTTAGAAAGAAGACATTTCTCTCAAGTCCTCATCACGAAATATGGAATACATTATCTGAAAACACTAATTCAGATTCTTGTGGCCATATTGTAAGGAGTGGAATAAATTACCAGAAATAATTGCTTTGGCATTTATGAAAGCACATTCATTCTTAGAGTTAATCACACTGGTAATTTAACTAATATGGTTACTGCAAATAGACTCCACAGGCCACATCTTCTAAATCAATCATACATGGAATTATTTGTTCCTGCAATTTGGAGGGCAAATCACTTGCAAATTAGGAGCGCAAAACTATTGATATGATCTTCAATATCAGATGAGGACAAGTCATAAAGTGCAGTGAATGCAACAGACTACCCTCCGTAATCTGGGATCTAGACAGATTAAATCTGCCTCTGGCGGGGAGAGCAAAAGCTCTCAGCAAGAGCTTCTGACACCTGCCCAGCCCTGGGCACGGACCCTGAGCCAGGACGCAGCTGGAATGGGCAGGGGCAGCTTGGCCACGCCAGTCCCCAGCTGGTACCTGACCTCTTGGTAGGATTTCTACTGAGTAGAGAGCAGCTGTGGCTTCGGAAACGTGCTTAAGTGCTTGCAGTGCCGCTTTTCTGCTCCCCTCACCTCACCTAAAAGGCTGCATAAAAACTGCTTCAGTATTTTCACTGTTAGATCCACAAAGAGAATAAGTTGCCTTAAGTGACCACTTTTCAGGAGTAAAGCTCTATGAGCATCTAGAGATCTGCTCTGGGCATGTTAAGAAGAGGTCAAAAAAATCATCAGAGCCAGACTAGGAACACTTGATCCTACTTAGGAAAAGGGGGTCAGGGTAGGTCCCAGATTCCCTTGCAACCACACAGCTCTTGGCCGCACTCTTGAAGCACACCTGAGTTGTTCCTTTCCTTGCATCTCCCACAGAGCCCAAACAGCAGACTCGGATTAGGATCTATTAATTTAAGCAGGATTTTGGAAATCCAGATTCCACAGTCACCTCAGTTTGAGAAGCTTTGAGCCCATCTCTCTGAGTCTCAGAAGCCAGTGCTAACCAACAGCTTAGGAGGCCTCGTGTCACAGTCCTTCTGATGAAGTTTTCTCACAGTGCATGCTCTCAGTGTTTATGGAGCCCAAAATGCACTGGCAGGGCCAGGGAGAAACTGTAACCAGGGGCTTTCCCTTACTTTGCACTTGTAACGAAGAAGGGAAGACCTGCTGTAAAACTGAACACAGGGATATGACAATGAAGAAGCACATGGCTTTGCAGCCCACAGCTGTATTTCCCATGTGCCAAGTGACCTGAATTTTTCAGGAACCCTCATTTAGACCAGTTACGATCTCCAAACAGGTAGATATTCTTATCATTCAAATATAACAGATCTGGCTTTGTACATATTTTTTGCATGTGTCAAAACACAATGGTAGCAGTTTCTATCCACTTTGTACATTCTGTACAACAATCTATGTGACTACAAGAAATGCACAGCAGTGGGAAATCAGTCTCATCCCCAAGCTATTAAAATCCTGAAAAAATAGAGCAAGGTATTTTGTGGAATTACATTCTAATTTTATATACCATTTACATAAGGAATCACTAAATAGGTGCACATCTTCACCATAGGAAATCTTTAAACCCAGTCTTTGATTTTGCCTATGACAAAGGCTGACCATCTTAAGTAAAAAGAAACCATCACTGCGGTTTTGAGTGACAACGGTTTGAGGTTTATATGTACACTTAATTTCCTGTCTATAGAACATTCTTATGCATTTATTAACAACAATTACTCCATGAAGTGCCAAAAGGACATTAAAATTTCTTAAGCAGTGAAGGGTCTATATATCGAGGAGCTTAGAATTGCCTTTTAATTTTTGTATTATGTGAATTGAGAGCTACTTTCAAAATACGTAATAATAACAGTAACACCATTCTTTAACCCAACCTTGATTATTTTTAGTATAGTTAGGGTCATTATACACACATTATACGCACTATCAGATGGATCTGTACAGCATTTCTGAATGATGTAGCAAATGTGTTGAAATAATTTACCATCCTCTATCAGGGCTTAATGAGATAGATGGTGCCAAGTAGTTGGATGGCTACTGAAATTACTGAAATTACACAAATTAGAAACAATTCTTCTTCCTAGCTTTGTTTAAGATGAGTAATGATACTAAGCAAATATCATTATTTAAATAACCACTGTTCCCACAACTCTGAGTAAATTTCACACTGTAATGACCCATTTTCAAACTACTGCTGTTAAGCATTTACCTCTCAATTGAAAAAACAGCTACACAGTGTGCTGCTGCTTTGAGTACAATGTTGACCTTGCTATTGAAAAATGACAATCACAGTATGTAGAGATAAGCGAGACAGTTTTTTTCAGGTTACTGTAGGTACCACCAGAGATGAAAGCTGGCATACACTGTAGCTTCACTGCTGCTGTTATAGCCACACCTGAGTTATCTGTTAACTTATTCAGGTAAATGCCGCAGTGTAACTAGCAGCCCAGAAGAGAAATGCAACAAATGTAAGAGAAATACAGCCGTAAAATTCTGTTGGGCATTTCCATCATATAGTCAGGTTGAAGCATGTTGTACTTTGAATGTCAGTCCTTCTGCAGTCTCTTCTACTTTTCTGATGATTTTCCAGATGTTTCCCAGAATACATGTGTTTTGTTTGCCACACTCTTTCCTTCACCGGTAACTGTACAGTTTTTTCTGTGCTTTTTTTTTTTTAAAGGTTATATCCAACTTGGCATCTGCATCTACTTCACCAGTGCAGTATCAGAGTGTAATTGGTAAAAACATTTGGGACTGGAAAGAGAGACGGAATTACTGGAAATGCCTTCTGTACTGCCTCCACCCCGGAGGCAGCACCAGGAGCTGCGCAAGTGGGAGAGACCCAGCCCCACCGCACTGATGGACAGGCTGGCTCAGCTCAGCCCTGGAGTAATGCTCTAGCAACAAATGTAAAAAAATATCGACCATACCCTTAAATGTTGTGCAGATTCTGTATGGAATGATTCCTATTCCATGTTCGGAGTGATTTTTATCCTCTAAGATAAGCCACCTCATCATTGCTTGAAATGCACCTGAGACAATCCCTGGCATGTTAACATCAATCAAGCCAAGGTCTTTAAAGCTTCACCTTTTACAGTGATACTCTGCCACAGGGCAGTATATCCTTCATTCGTATTCCACCTTGGCTCTGCTTATGAACATTCCACGTAAACAAGGTCATCTTTACCACCAAGGCCAAAAAGTAGGCCAATTCCCCCAAGAAGATGTAGTTATTCTCATTTTCTTCATTGCCTGCTACTCCTACTATTACTTTATTATTTTTAAGAGGATAATTTAAAAGTGTAACTACTTCATGCACAGGATTCTCTTCACTTTAATAATTACTGTGTTAATGAATTTATTGTTACCACTTCCCCTATTTTCTATTTCTGGTTAATTTATTGTCTGCTTATTGTTGTCTACTGGGAGCTCCAGAGGAACAGTGTGATCTGGTTGCCCTAACCACAGGAACAGAATCCAGGAACTGCCGAGCTTTATCCCAGCTCAACCAATGGGGAATGATTAATTGGTGAGAAACACCACTGAAGCCAATAATAGTGTTCAAATGAGCAATTCAGGATGCATTTAAATAAGTCCTGATCTTTCCCTCACCAGCATCAACGGCAACACTTCTGCTGATATCTATGTGGGATCAAACAACCCCTCAAGCAAGTTTCCCAGACAGTTATCAGCCAGGTGTCAGGAGTGTATCATGTGCCTCCATTCCTGCCGAACTCTTGCAGTAACACTCAGATACTTCTTTCAGTAGACCTCAATATGCAAAACTGTAATGTATCTTTTCCTCAGCTAACACAACTAATTCTTGCTATTTTTGGCATGATTGTCTTCAGCTGAAGAACATTCTGTGGCGCTTTTTTCTCAATTGGCTTTTGTCTTCCTGACATACTGGGAGACCAAGATGCTCTCCAGTTCTTTCTGAATTAATTTGTCTTAAATTATCATTAATTATCTCTTGAATTGTCTTTAGCACCTGCAAAGCATTTGACTTTCCCCTTGAATCTCATAGCTTCACTACCACCCAAAAACTTTGGCAAAAGAAGACATTAAATTGAAATACGTCCCCTTTTGAGGAGCATAGTTCTGCACACAGATCTTGCCATGATCAGCATTTCCATAGCTGTGCTCCTGGCAACCTGCTAGTTAATTGTTTATATAAACACCTCACTGTAAATGCAAATCAGAAGGGAATGTAAATAGCGTATAAAAAGGAAACTGTAGCACAGATTTATTACAGGCTACAATACACACAGTGTAATCTGAGGAAGCACCAAGTTAACAGTCCCACTCATAACAACAGACGCAGGCTTTCTAGTGATCATATGCGATCTGAGCCTCCCTCGTATCTTCTAATTGCATGTTGGATAAATGTAATTCTTCTAGTACATAAGAATTCACTTGCTCTAGCACATTTGTCAGTTGTCCACAGGGAAGTTTGGTAAGGTCAAATCCACTATTTTTAAACACAGTATGTGCAAGAAATTTTGCACTATGACTACGCAGTCATCTAAAAGGATGTCACACATATTTACATTGGTCTTTTGAATTCAATGGCAAAATTTCCTTTAATTGCAACAAAGCCAGGATTTCAGACAAAATGTGAGGCTTGGGATGTTTCACACACAGCCTGAAGTCAGATCGATACTGATTTGCCCTCTGCACCCCACACCTCTCTTAAACAATTTCCATATAATTTAAATCTGATCCAAGCATTATTCTCACTTCACCATGCAGGCTGTACACCTTCTCATCAATGAATTTAACAAAAAATGCAAAATACACCCTTTGATAACCTTTATACTTTGACAACATACATAATTCACTTTGATACCACACCACATGTTAGTTCTGTGTGTGCACATGCGCATATTCCAGAAGTAAATTGATGATGAAAAAAATTATTTTCAATACCTTTTGCTAGACATAGCTAAGATTAATAAACTCCTTTAAAAATAACAAATGTGAATTAACTCGAAGGACTCATCCAACTGCTCACCAAGTAGGAAATGGAAGAGTATCAGTTCCCTGGGCTGCAAACCTGGATGATGGTGGCAAGTTCAGGCCTACCCATGGCAAGCTCATGGCTGCCAACTGGAAAACTGCAGCCTTTCCACATTTCTTCAGTACATCACAGCTTGGATGCCAGGGCTTAAGAAGCCTCTTACTTCGATCAATTGACACTCAAATGCATCCTCTCAATCCTCATGTTCAAAAATGGTTTCTAAAATTATTCTTATGAATACGCTGTATTGAGTTACTTACTATTCATTTACTTCTGAATTTGACATTACTCATATTCTTTGATACCCAAAGATGTAGCTTTGGGCCAGTGTATTCATTTCAGCAGTTAATGAACAGAAGTCTTCAAGGGAATATAACAAATAAACACCTCAACAGGTCAGATTTTCTGTTTGTATTAAAAATATGATTGAGTGGGAAATGTAAAAGCACCCCTGTAGCAGGTTATCTTTTTTTAACCTACCGATCACACACAGACATAACTACATCTTGGGGATCGATTACTTATGAAGTGGGTTTAACATCTATCATTTTCAGATTAAACTGTAAAAGAGCATTAATTACATGAACATGGGAGTGCATGTACCACACCCACTTAAAGATACTGGTGGTACATAAACATAATTGCATAGAAGCAATTGTACAGAAGACCACAAATTCCAATTTGAGTGCAGAGGTGACTTGTTATTAAAAAAAATGCATTTTTTTCTTTCTGATCCCCAAGCACTTGGGAAAGGAGTTTAGCTGTCAAGCCTGTCACTCCTTCTGTAACCTGAGATGTCTGAAAACTCAGGTACCAGAAACTCAGCTCCATAAAAACTGCACAGCAATTATATCTCTGTTTTTTCACTGGAATTAAAGGGAGTGGATTTTCAAGAGTAGCCTACATCTAAATAGGATCTGATAAAGTAAATCAACACAATATGTAAAAAACCTCAGCATAGATTCTTTTAACATTTCTCTTTAAATAACTTGACAGCACAAACTAAATAAGTAATTATCATTATCCTCAAATTCACAGGTACTACTGACATCCACAGATTTCATATTTCTTCGAACTAGTGAACAGTTTTTAACATACACAGATCTCAAATGAGGAATAAGTTAAGTGTTTCCTAGAGAAGTAGAGAAAACAAACCAGAAAACAAACCAACACTCTGATTTCACATAGGATTAATGCAACTGTTGTAACTAATAACCAGAACTGAAAAGACAACTATTCTGGAATGACAGAGAAAGAAATCTGTTAAAGAATACCTACACATGTTTAGCATAACCTACGATATTTTCTGTGTTTTAAAAATGTGTGTTTTCAGCCATAGTGTTTATTAGCATGTCAAAAGATTAAAAACGCCCTCTGAAGCCTACCTTGCAGTCTACTGGCAATATTTTGCAGTTCACTTTATTTTTCAGGGCAGGGAACAGATGAGGGTACTGAAAGACAGCATATTTCGCCCCAGGGAGCAGCTCCCTCTTTTCTACTGACCAGGGCAACCTGGCCAGCCCCAGAGCAGGGAAAGGCGAGGGATCACACCTCAGCATCTGCATCAGAAATACAAAGGTGCTTTGGAGAAGAGACTTCAGGGGCCATTGCACATCAAAAGATAAATCAAGACATGTGAAGATTGGGGACAAACATTTGCCACTGAACTCTCGGCCTGAGATGTAGAAGGTGATATATGCGTACATAGATATTTTAAATACAGATTATGAACAGCGTACATACATAGTCGATACGTGTTCATCTAGCAGCATTGTACAAGTACTGCTATCTTAATGCTGAAATCTACAAAATGTGCAATACGCTCAGTTAATGAAATTAGAAATCTTGAATTAGTCATGATAAACACTAGGAAGACCATACGTTCATTCTATATGGAAACATATTTAACAACAGCAGATTATTTTCTTTATAAAATCTATATTTTCAAAACAAGGTCCTGAAACTTAAGTTCTGTCCTGGGTAGGGCATGGTGCCATGCTTAACTATATGTACACGCTTGTTATCCAATGCTTTCTGATCACTAAGTTTTGGGGTGTTTTGGCCACAGTTATACAGAAAATCTATTGCACATCTTTCCTTTGATACGTAAAGTTCTGGTCCTATAACAAATATATGGAAGTTACGCAAACACTTCACTGGTTGGACTTTTATGAGTACATATTGACAGTAAGACCTGCAAGGTGTACTTGTACACATAGCTCTATACCTACACTGCCGTTCCTGTGAAAAAGTTAAACAGGGCCAGTATTTAATTGTTCAGATCTGGCATTCTTTATAAGTTATGTTGTAATAATGGACAAGAGGTACCAGAGCAAGTCCATGTAGAGTTGGAAAACCACCCGTGAGGAAGTGTGGTTTGTTTTCCTTATGAAGGAGCAGAAAATGTTAAGACCCTCGACTCCTCCCCCCCTCCCTTTTTTTAACATAACTAAAGCTTAGTAAAGAACTTCATTTCCAATGTGATGATAAACATAATTCTCCAGTTACAAGCACTGTGGCACCACCCTCCCTTAGCAAAAGTAACTGTCCGAGAGTCGCATCCCCGCACCGCCGCCCTCCGGGAGAGAACAGGGTCCCGCTGCCCTTCCCGGGCTGCCACGGCCGTGCGCGCCCCATCCCGGGGAGAGACCCGCGGACCCCGGCCGGGGGCACTGCGCCTCGCACAAACGCCGCCGCCTCCCGGCCCCGGCCCCGGCCCCGGCCCCGGCCCGCCGCAGCATCTCACCTGCGTCCTCCTCCTCCAGGGAGTTCATGCAAGGGAAGTACACCGCCAGCGCCTCGAAGGAGGCGGAGAGGCTGCTCCGGCTCTGCGACCGCTGCATGCTGCGCCCGCCGGCCGCGGTCTGCCGGCCCATCTTGGCCGAGCGGCACCCGCCTTTGGCGCGGTACAAGAAGCGCGGCGTCTTTGCGGCGGGCGGCGCGGAGCAGCGTGGAGCGGAGCGGGAGCAGCAGCGGAGCGGCGCGGAGCCCTCCGCGGGCGCTCAGTGCCGCCGGGGGGCTGAGGGCAGCGGGGAGCGCTGGGCGGGCTGCGAGTCGCAGAGTTCCGCTCTGTCCCGCTCTGCCCGGCTCTGTCCCGCTGGCTCCGGCGCCGCTGCTCTCGGCGGGGCGGGCCGCCGCAGCCAGCACGGGGCTGCCTATCAGCGGGGTGAGCCGTCAGCCGGCGGCGTAAGTCACCGCGGCGGGCGGGCGGGTGCGTGCCGGGGGCCGGCAGCCGTCGTGCGAGCCTCGGCGGCGGGCCTGTAAATACCGACAGCGCCGGAGGGAGGACCGGGAGACGGCGCCGGGCGATAGCGGCGGGCCGTCCCGCAGGCACCGCCCGCAAACTTTGTTCCTCCCCGCCCGATCCCCGCTGGGCCCGCGGGTGGCCCCAGCGCGGCAGGAGGCGGGAGGGGAGCGTTGGGGCGGGCCGGAGCGCCCTGATGGCACCGGGGGTAGCTCGGGTTAGTGACCACTGCCAGCACTTCTGGCCAGCAGGACAAACCTGCAGCCAACGGGCAAGTGTTTGTTTGGAGAAGGAATGAATCACAGAAGAGTTGAAGTGGGGAGGGACCTCTGGAGATCAACTGGTCCAACGCCCCTGCTCAAGCCAGTTGCCCAGGACTGGGTCCAGCTGACTTTGAGTATCTCCAAGGATGGAGACTCCACAGCCTCTCTGGCAGCTTGTGCCAGTGCTCAGTCACCCTCACAGTGAAAAAGATGTTCAGAGGGAGCCTCTGGTGTCTTTGCTTGTGCCTCTTGCCTCTGGTCATGTCAATGGCTCAGCATCTGGCAAGGAATCTGCCCCACAAGCCACAGGCAAATCCTTCACCTCTCCTCTAGTTTAAGCAAGCTGTTTGTCTCTGAAGCACACCTGCCTCTTTAGCACATGTGGGTATATATTTTCTGAATTAGCAGAATTTGCTCACAAACACAACACATTTTTATTTCTGATTCAATTTTATGTCTGTATTTTCCTCACCACTATTTGACATTACCTTTCTTTTCTGTTCATGCACTATATTAATGGAGTATATAGCATATGGCAACCTTTCCCCCCAAATTATAGGAAAATAAAGCACTGGACATAGTTAAAAAAGAGTTACAAGCTACTGTAGCAGTCTTTTGCAATACAGAGAACTCATTCCACTATAGTTCATGATAGTGCAAAAGTGGTATCAAACCTTGCACATGGCCATTGCTTTCTTACTGCCCCTTTAAGCAGTAATGATAGTAAATGTGGTGGTGGGTTTTTTTTTTTTCTTCATTTTTCTTTCAAAGGTCTTTAACTCCTCTAAAAACATGCAAAACAATATTTAGAGTTTGATCTAACAAACTTTGCAGATAGAATGGCAGTTTGAAGCCAACTGAAACTCTTCACGAAGAATGTGTAAAGAGTCACGCATCTGGAGTGTATTTCATTGAGTTGATGTTTGGAAAGGAATACTTGTGCCTGGATAATAATAAGAGATTATAAACAGCCAACACATTACTCTCATGCCTTGCTAAGGAATGAAAACTAATCAGAACTTCAGCACTCAGGGATGGTGCCCTTCGTCACTCAATCTACAGGAAAACACCGAGTTTTGACAGCTATTTTTACAATATGCACAATATTTTAATTTGTAGATTATTATAATCTAGTATTCGTAATAAAACATGTTTCATGTGACACCGTAGGCACTTATTTTAGAACAAGATACTCATTTCCCCTGCAGTAGCACTAAATGGCGTCTAGGGCAACTCATCTAGGCTTTAACATCTTTCAGATGTCTCATTCAGGCCATCTTCCAATACGTGTATTTAGTTGGTCATTCTACATAAATTCATGTTTCTGGGGCCACATGCCAAAGGCTCTCACCTCCCAACATATCTGTGACTCTTTGCTGGTTATCAAGAAAGTGAGCTGCCCAGACAGACAGACAAACAGACATCCCCCTTGTGTGCTGCAGGCAGGTCTGTGGGGAGGCCATGATCACAGAAACCTGCCACTCTGTTTTGAGGTGGACACCTGGTTAGTCTACAACACCTCCAGCACTCCCTCTAAAATCACCCTTTGCATTTGTACCAGTGCTACCTCACATTAAAGTATATATTAAATATATATTAAAAAGTATATATTAAATATATTTGAGTTGCAGAGTGAACTTTTGCTGTTTACAGATTACTCTAAAAAGATGTTACTTAAAGACTATAAAGCAAAAAACTCTAAAATCAATTATAATTACAGTGATAGTCATAATAATAAATCTCTAATATACAATTATCATGTAATTGGCAAAAAATAAAACATGCTGAAGTAATTGCTAAAGATATCTGCGAAAGACCTGATGACTACAGAATTCTCTATAAACACTAAAGCAATCAAAATAGCTTCCTTCAATATTTTTAGCTGTGTAAGATATGGCAGAAAACAAAATGTCTGTGGCTTGTTTTAATAATAATTCACAACAGCTTTTGAGAAGTTGGAAAAAAAAAGGTAATGCTCATTACATTTCACCTGAATTACTGAAGACTTTGATAAAAACAGCTGAATAAAGCTGAATGTGATAACCAGGGTGCAGAGAAAGGAAAAACAACAGTTGGACGACTTGGCGATATTTACAAAAATATCAGAAACCTGTAGAATAAATATTCAAAGAAGAGAAACTGATTTGTAACATCTGTTTAATCTGCTTTCACTCCTGTTTCTCAATACTCCTTTTATAAGTGCTCCCTTTAGAAGTATCCTTTGTAGAAGAAATAACACCTGCTTAGGAGCCAGCAAACTTTCAAGCGGCCTGCTCCTGTTTTACTTCTTGGATAAGAGGGAGGGCGAGCACCTCTGCCACCCCACACCGCTCTGTCCTCAGCAGAAGCTGGGAGCCCCTCTCTGATGCAGAGGCCCCATGTCCTGCCGTGACCCGGCCATCGGAGGGGTGCTCAGCACCCTGTGCCAACCCTGCTGCTGATGGGGCACTTCGCTGGTGATGTGTGCCCTCGGTGGGAATTTGGCTGCACCTTGACGGCTGTGCCCCCACGTCTCTCAGCCCCTTAGCACTGAATGAGACATAGCAGCCCCAGTGATTATAATAAGTTGATGTTTTTGCTAATATTGCACAGTATATTTAAAAACCTGTTGCTGTCATTGATAAAATCAGCCCCTACCAAGAACATCACTTCAAATATTCCACAAACCATAGTCAATTCCAAATTACCCCAAACAGAGGTTGCAATACAAAACACCTATTCAGCAGATCTCTGACAAAGCACCAGATCACGATCCTGTCCAAGCTTCCTCAACATGCTTCTCTGTCCTGATTTTCTTTCTTTAAAATAAAGGTTTAAAGGGAAGAAACAGTGACAAAGAACTGAGATAAGAAAGTCATAAATTGTCAGTATTCTGGAATCTGAGTCGTCTCTCTTTGAACAGTTGCTAATGATTGCATTATACAAATAATCTAATTGACAACAATCTGGATACATGCCTTGGCTGCAGAAAACAAGATCACTACCCTGACACTGACAACATCCTCTGGTTGTTTTCCTGATTTTTTTTTAATTTTTACTGCTGCCCATTGATTTGTGTCACCAGTTGCAAGTGAATCAAATCCCTGTTAAAGGAACTGCATCCAAACTCATATCTCAGTGCTAAATATCAAGACAAAGCATGGGACATCATATTTCTTTAACATTTTCTGATGGTTTGCTGAAAGAACAGGACGTTGTAAGAATCCAGGTCAAACAGAACAAGGTCAAACATCTGCTATAAATGTATGTACTGTCCTGAGGCAATTCTATTTGTAGAGCTGGATATTTTATCAAATATTTTGGTGGCTTGTCTATCAAGCTAGGAAGGTAACTGCTTACTAGTTGTATTCCCTGAAATTACTAAATAATACCATGTAACATGAATTTGCAGCACTGGATCTTCAGTGCCAACCTTCTCTAAATACAGACAGTCAATAATAGGATTCTGGGTTTAATAAATGTATCTTTCTCTTTTTACATAGATATACTATGTGTGGAAATTGAAAAACAACATGGAAATGAATGTATTTTCCATCTTTAGACTGTGACTGGGTGCATTTCAGCAAGCATACTCCAAGTAAACACGAATTATTACACTTTAAATTGGAATGCTTAGGAAAAATAATGATTTAAGAAGTTTCTTTACTTTGTATTGCTATTGCTGTATAATGAACCTGGAGGTCATAATACCCTGGATTTGAAAAATGCAAAATTGTTTGTGCAGATGACTTTTTTTAATTATTGCCTGTGTTATGGATTAATTCCTAAAGCCTGCTCTGGCTCCCAAACACAAGATAAAAGCACACTTTGCCATAGAGGGGTTTTTTAAGGCCTTGTGCAGATCTCGGAGAGGTTTTTTCAGTGTAGTCACTATGGAAAGGTGATCTGAAATTTCTGAACACCCCATTTTAAATCTGTGATTAAGAAAGGTGTTCTGGGAATGCAACTGGAAAGCAGTTAGTGCTCCTTTCTTCATCACCTTTTCTGCTCTTTTGTCAGTCATTGCCTATAGATTTCTTTTTGTTTGTTTTTTTTGTTTGCTACAGAAGGGATTTATTTTGATCATGGTTGTCTTCAGAAAAGACAGTGCAGCTGCCTAGCTTTTTACACATGTTAATTATCTTTAACTTGCACTACACCTATCGACTACTAGGCATAAGGTATTACAAGTATAATTCAAACTCTTTAATGACTTTCCACCCAAAGGCATGTGAAAAGTCTCTGTGTAATGTCTCACTACAAGAAGGGTGACTGGCTTCCTCTTACAAGGTGAGGGACAATTCCCCCACACCTCCCGCTGAGGTGCAATCCAGACTGTATTTTGTTTTATTTTTAATATTTAGCTGAGTGTTGCCCTCCTCTCATACCCTCAGTCTTCACTAAGCAGAGACAATCAACACACATTAATAGAGAACAAACTCTTGATAAGCATCAAGAGCCTCAGAAAAAGGGTTAACTGAATCATCCATCCCTCCAAAAAACAACCCAGTATGAAACCCCAGCATTTATCTAATTCTAGAAAGATAGAAAAGGGAAAATAAATACCAGTATTAGTTGGAGAAAATGCTATTCTCCAAACAAGTTATTATTCAAGGAATTTCCAGTAATTTGTCCAGGTCACTGAGATATGAGACTGCAATTATTACTGAATTAAACTTTATTACTTTTTTTTTTTTTTTCCTTCCCCTTTTTGCAAAGCTAAAACAATACCCCGAAAAGGTCATAGAAAGTATTGCCCAGACTGTGTAAAACAGGGTTTATGTGTGAAACTTGTAACATGTAGTAACAAGCCATTAATGACTGTAATTTGCTAGATGTTGGGACTGTGCTGGCTGTCCACATGCTACAGAGAGTCATGTGGCAGCTCCAGCCAAGCACTTGGAAGGGGCAGGTTACAGAAAGCTACAACACCCTTCACAAAGTATTGACTGTTTTTACTGTTTCCCATCATGTCACAATTCATGACTAACGATCATGATCTCTGTCCCAGCGCAATGGCTCACAGTCCATGCAACGCTAACCTTCAGTGGTCTCCTACCCTGACTGAAGTTTCATGACATAATGACCACTCCTACATAATTTCTATACCCAGGAATCAGATACAAGTTTTCTAAACTTTATTTTTTAAAAAATCAGCAAAATTTGGATTCTCTGAGCATTCCCTATTAAGTGGTCACAGAGCCACACTCTTCCTTCTGCTTACGTGGCAACAGTGCATTTTTCCATTCTCCCAATTCTTTCAGCATTTTCTACTGTAAGGTCAACTCCACCTCAAATATCAAGCTAGGTACACAGCACAGATTTCTACCAAAATAGCTTTGCTGACTGACACAGCTGTTCTGAGAAAATTCCCTAGTTGTTAGTGCAAGTGCAGTTATATCGGCAAAACAGGATTCTCCTAGCACTGCTTGTTTTGCATGCCCACGTTAGGACTCGTTTGCTGGTACCCATTCCAGGATTCCTACACTGGAGATGTGCTCCCACTGTTCCTATCACCTGAACAGTCCGTGCCAGTGAAACTCTACCTGTAAGCAATTTAGCCCTTATATGGATCGTTTCAAAGTCTTGTACATTTTCAGAGGATAGAGATTTGAAAAGCTGAAACAAAAGTGCTATATTACGTGTCTTCCAAAATCACAGATTTCAATTCCTGAAAATGAAATAGGGAATTTTTAACATAAAAAATGTTTTTAAAGGTAGAAACAGAAAAGCAGTTAAGATTTGTCTTCCTGGAAATGTAATATGCTTTCAGAGCCATGGCGATACTAGTTTTAGTTTCTTAAACCACATAGCAGGATTGCTTGTCCTGCAGTTGGCATTCTTTTCTGTATTATGCCTTCTTTAACAAACATGAAAGAAATCTGTAAAAACAAGTTTCTCTTTTGTGTTAACGCTAATATTTGTCACATGTGAAAGCTGTCTGTTCTTATGTAAATAAAATATATTTAACTTTCCCCTTCAATGTTTCTATAAAGACCACAAAACCAAAATAAAGTCTTATTTTTTCTAAATAACAAGGGGAGTTTTTAATGGTCTAGCATGCAGCAATGCAGTATAGGTAGCTCACAAGTAACTAAGAGGCCAGAGTTGGAGCAGAAAAGCTTTTCACAGCTTAGTATTTCTATTTTAATTAAAATAATTTCACACCTTTGTGATCACAAGGCCATCTGCAAACCACAAGGTATCTTAGAGCTCGGCAAAATATATTACTTTGTAATGCTTCATCAGGGTGAGAAACAAGGAGCACAAAAATAAAAATGCACTGCTTTTCTAAGGAAAAAGTGTTTTTTGAGAAACAAACTCACAGGAAACAATATCAAATTTAAAAAAAAAAAAAAAAAAAACACACAAAAAACAACCAACCAAACAAGAAAAATGTAACCAAAGCAAACAAAAAAAAACAACAAAACCAAACCACAACCAAAACAAAACCAAGAGGGTTTGTGTGTGTGTGTTGTGGTTTTGTTTGTTTGTTTTGCTTTGGCATTTGCTTGTTTGTTTGTTTTTAATGCATACGTGGAGGCTGTCTGCTGTCTCTATTTAGATCCTAATCCACCCTTTTGTCTCTGAGAGTAACCTTCTTTATAATTCATCAGACCCATCAGCTTAGAAATAAGCTGCGGTTATTCATGTACCCTCTCAAATCTTATTTCAGTTGCCTGTGTATTCCACTGAAGGTTTTCAAAATGTCATAGACGAGGGCAGTGTAATTAGTTTCTGAAACTGTAACTTCAGTGAAACATGATTTGTTCCCCTGTATAACCCAGTCCTTTGGCACAGGAGGGACAAAACCAGTACAGAACTCCTGGCACTTGGGCAGCCCGCGGAGCAGACTGTACTGCACAGCAGATGCGCCCACTCGATGCACCCGTGTCCATACAGCACTCTGCTGGTGTTATTTAAGAAGATACACTATGGAATAGCACCCTATGATCTTTATGCTTTTATTTTTCCAGAAATAAAAGATGAAAAGAAAAAAAAAGTCCTGAGATGAAATGTGTTTTGCAAACCACACGTGAAAATGACAAATGAAAACACCAGGATGGAAAGCAGGGTATGTACCTGTTACCCCCTGTTCTCTGCACTCAGGGACTGAAAAGACCAGAGAGCACAAAGTTTGCTGAGGACATTTCCACTAAAATGCAGGTCTGGTTAGATATGTTTGTTGTATAAGAGTATTACATTATTATCGATTGCTGAAAGCTTTGGTGAGTCCAAATGTCAGCATTGTAAAGAGATATTTGTCCTCAAGTCCGTAACCTAATCTTGACATAACCAGTAGAAGGTTAATGTCTATTAAGCAGGGATGATTTTGCAAAGGTTATAAGGTTATCTGTTTTTCTTCAGACCACAGACTACGTTTATTGGAAACACTACATGCCACAGTCCTCTGCATTATTTCAGTGCAGAACAACCAGTGGTTTTCTGAGGCTGCTTCTGCTATGCAAAGCCCTTCAGAGACTTGCCACATCTCTCTTGTAAAGCGTGCGCTTTCAAATCACCTGCACTGTGTAGTCCATGGGCAACCAGCTCCACCCCAGCCAGCTGGCCTGGCTTCCACTTGCATCCTTATGGATAGTGCTGCCTGGTAGGTGGGAGCCTGTGGGTGCCTGAAAGTGCCAGAACCTCAGTGGAAGCCCCACCATTTTATCGAGATCATGAATTTCACTTCTTACAGGTGCAAATATATGTGGCGTGAATACTTCAAGTGTTAATGAAGATTTTACAAGGGCACCATGTTTAGAGAATCCAAGTCACTAATGAAATACCTTAATTTTAGTGGTCAGCTCTAAACCCACTGACTAGAGTCTGAGTCAGTTGCTGTGCACTGGGATCCATCCAGAAAGAACAATAAAAATGCTCTCCAAGCAAAGTATAAACAACTGAGAGGAAAGACGTATTTTTATCTACTGATGTCATGTTTAACTGACAAAATCACAAATTTTAGTTTTATTTTATAAGTTTCACAGTGTTTATATTTCTGTCAGAGGAACATGCGCTGTTGTCATTACACTGCTCTCATTTCCAGGGTGTTTGAGTCATAGCAGTGTCTCTTCAGCCATGATCACAATCACATGAATCCCAAAATGCCATTGCTGATGAAAAACAACTTTTTTTCTCTTTCATTTGTTTTTATTCTGGTAATCTATAGCTATGTCTACATGAACAAATACAAGACCAAGACAAATTCTGATGCACAGGAACTAGATTATTTTACTGCTACATTTTTAGAACAGTGTCTAGCACAGTATCAGCCTGAAGTTCTAGTGCTCCTCCAATAAAGTCCTGGTTTGGGAGTTAACATGGGCCAGAAATTACTTCCAAAAGGCTTCTTTTGGAGGGTAGGAGAGTATCACAGCGTGGATTCGAGTAATTCTGTGCCAACTGGACTCGGTGTGTGTTTTAATGCTATAATGTAGAGGAAACCTATTTCTCTCAGACATGACACTCCTCCAGATTTAAAACTGTCAGGCAGGAACTGGATTGCAGGTACAAAATATGAAGCTAGTTTGCCAAACAGCTTATTTGGCTTCAGAATTGCTGTGCTACAAATAACTTAGGAAACAAGTTAGCTGTTTGAAAGCCAGTTAGCTTCTTTACCTACATTGGCCTTTAAGAAATAAAATTTGCTTCTCCAGCTAGTACGGTTTTCCATCCAAGATGATCTAAAAATATAATCAAACACAGAGAATGCCTAAAAATAGTGTAGAATTACGTCATAAAGGTGTAATAGGCTACAATTTGCAATAACCTACAATGAAATGATTTAAAATGTTTATACAACATAATCATAGACTCATAGAATAATAGAATCACAGAATGGTTCAGGTCAGAATGAATATTTAAAGATCATCTAGCTCCATGCCCCTTGCTGAGGGCAGGGACTTCTTTCACTAGATCAGGTTGCTCAAAGTCCCATCCAGCCTGGCCTTGAACATTTCCAGGAATGGGGCATCTACAACTTCCCTGGGCAACCTGGTCCAGTGTCTCACCCCATCCTCATCATAAAAAATGTCTTCCTTATATCTGATCTACCCTCTTTTAGTTTAAAACTGTTATCTCTTGTCCTATCACTACATGCTCTAGTAAAAATTTTTCTCTGCCTTTCTTATAAGCCTCCAGTAAGTATTGAAAGGCTGCTATATGCTCTTCCCAGAGCTTGCTCTTCTCCAACAGCCTCAACTCAACCTTTCTTCAGAGGAGAGGTGTCCCAACCCTCTGATCATTTTCATGGCACTCCTCCAAGAAAACAAACATTTTCATGGCCTTTCTACTGTGTGCCTTATCTTTTTGTACAGACATGGTCTTTAAATTATGTGTGTTTTTCAGACACGCCCAATTCTAAATTTAAATCTGTATCACAATATAGAGAGCATGGGTCTATGAATAATGTTCAAAATTTTGATCAGTTTTCCTAGGATTATGCTATATTTGCTATTTGTCTGTATTTCAAAATGTTGGTCTTTTAGCTTCAGCTGGCTACTTTTTGTTATTGTGTTTAGTCAATGTTTGCATAATGATAATGCTGGAAGATCGAGACGAGATTGGACCTGAATATAGAAGACACTGTATGAACTCATTATTTATGTTTTTGCTCAAAAGAGCTTACAGTCTGAAAGGTACAGCAGATAAAAACCACAGACTGCAGAACAGAAAGAAATGGCACCAAAGTTACACCACCCTCGGTAAGTCAGTAAAACCTTCATGTTGTCTGGATAACCTCCGGTAACTGTATTCATTTTCAAGGGTCACAGCAGTCCCCGATGCTAGTGGTAAATCACTCATCTAAATGCAAAGGTGTTTCTCTGGGTTAGAGACTAAAAGAGAGTCTCTAAAAAACCCCAAACGAAAAGGATCTGAATGGTTCATACTTGATGACATAATGTGTTTACTTAATGTAGTACAATGGAGCTGGTACTTTAGCCCCAGCTTGAGTGCTGGAAAGTGCATCAGTGCTGGGTTTGGACAGGCTAAATAGTTTTGCAGAATATGTCACTTGTTTGCCTGGAGTCAGCTTAGGTATTTGTGACACTGACATGCACCAAGATTCATCTGATTTCACTTCTGCATATTAAAAGTAGGAATCTAGTTTAAGCCAGCTGCCTAAGCTCCCTCTATTGTCAATGGACAAAAGTTTGAAACAATCTGATTGTAGCAGTTTGCAATGCCTGTCTAACCTGAATCTCCCCCTCTTCAAAACCATTACTCCTTGTGCTGTTGTAAATAATAGAACCAAATCTAGAAGATAACAGAATCCCAAATGATCCAAGCTGCTGGTGACTGTCAGCTATATAAAAGAGTTTCTCAGACTTTTCTGGACTAGTATAGTTAAGACACACCAAGTTTTGAGCTCAGCAGAGTGCAAGGTAGTACAACACACTACTTCTTCTGACTCACCCACCCAGAACCCCATGGGACCAGTGACAGACAGATCAAATCGGCCGCTGCCTCCCACCTCCCAGTCCAGATGGAGATGCAAAGCTACGTTCTGACTGCTCCTTTGTGGCACACACTTGTGCGTCTGTCTATATGCACATGTATATTTATATCCATATATAAAAATACACACACAGAAATGCTGTTTTGTGTTTATTCACACACACTTGCATCTATATCACGTTTTAATGGGTTTTTTACTGCAGAAAGTGTAGGAGTTGATGATGGGCTGAAAAAAGCAATCGGGACGACAGCTCATCTGTTTACCATATCTCCCAGACTATGTATATTTAAATTGAAGTGTTCTTATATGTCAACGATGTGTTAAAAATAAACCCCAAATAATCAATATAACTAAGTTTTTATTAAAAATGTGATTGTTAAGCCTTTCTCCATAAATTTCAGCTGAGTAGTACATAAGCTGTTTTGCAGAAGAGCTGAGAAACTCTCCCTCCCACTTCTTTTGGAGGGATCTGTCAGGAACCCTGGGTTCTCAGAACCCTAAAAGTCAAGCCAATAATTCTTTGCTTATTTCTTTCCCCCCTACCCTGCTCCTTTTGTTTCCGAAACAAAATAAAATAGATACACATTTTGTTAATTAAAATTCCTTTTTTTTTTTTTTTCTGTATGAATACTGGCTATTGTTACTTTCTAAAATAATCTTTTGTGGATTTAACAAATGTCAGACTTTCATCAGGATTCTGCACCAGCATTCTTGTGTAGAGAGCTCTACAAAATTCAATTAAATAGAAGCAACCCACCAATGCAAAAGAGTTGTTTGAATATGTTTTTTCTACATCTTCCTATTATGTAGTACATCAAAGATAGTTGACTCTTTTCTGAATTTTACAATGTGGACCTTTAGCTAACATTTTATCATGTTTTAGTTAATAAACTTCATCTAATTTTCTCTATATGCTACCCTCATTCAGTCCAACCATGTTTAATAATCATAATACAATCGTCTTTAATTTGGGAAGTATCTTTAAATTCAGGGACTTTTAATATATCAATGAGTTCAGTCTTGTACACATGAAAAAGAGGAAAAAAGTTCTCAAAGCACAAGTGTGACAAATGACCATAAGAGAACTTTTTTCCTGTGAACATTTAGAGAATGTTTTAAATTTTAATTAAATCTTATTTTACTCTGTGCAATGCGATATATAACAGGAAGGTATAGAATGCACAGTTGAACAAAGCCACCTTCTGGCTATACTTACACCTGTGCAAGTATGGAATTACTTCATGAACCTCTCTAGATTAACATTAAAATTAAGGTTTCATAGAAGTATGTCAGATAAGGAAAGAAAGCAGCTGAGTTATGCACTTATTTGCTTTAAAACTTTCTTAATTAAGCTAAGAACATGGTTAGAATATTGTTATTAGGAGAAAGATAAGTATTCTTAAACAGGATTAAAGACAAATAGCTTAGCACCAATGTTAAGCTGTTTAACTGTGATAATGAAAAACAGCTTTGATATGAGCAACTCAGACTTTTGCAAAAAGCCAGATAAAACTTATAATGGATGAAGTCTTCAGAGTGAGGAAAAAAGAGATGTTTCTTTATAGAACTGAATCTACCATGCTGGCTAAATCACACAAACTTCTGGTTTCCAACATCTATATAGTCTAAAAGGTCCAATTACACAATAACCTTTCTGTCAGTGCAGCTAATACCAATGCCTAGGAAATGCACGTAAGGAAAAATAAAGTATAGGAAGGAATGCCTGTCTCACTGACCCCTGGTTTAGAGGCTCTCTGAGTTAGTTGCTTTTCTGTTTAATTGCCATTGTGAGGTCTGAGCCACCTCATTTTGTCTAATCTCTTTTTGAGCCAGTATACACATCAGGCCCATCCAGTATCCTATAGAACGGGTCCAACGGGTTAAATCTGTACTGTGCAGTAGCAATTCCTCTTGCTTGTTTGCCTGGTGATTGCCTGTAGTGCCCCGGTTCTTGCACTGTGAGAGCAGTGAGTAAGTCATTCTGTAGTCACCTTTCTCACAGCTTGCTCGACTTTACAGCCCTCAGTCATCTCCTTTAGTCATTTTTTTTCTGAACTGAAAAACCCTGTGCCATATTTTTCATCAGTCTCATTGTGTCTCTCCCTACTTGCTCTCGCTCCATGCCCTTTCTGAGGCTGTGGGGCCATCAGAAATGCATACAACAGAATACTGATATTTTCTGATCCTCTTTGCTGATTTTCCTAATAATTGTAACTTCATATTTGGGAGAGAAAAAAAAACTCATAGGAGTTCAACCATGGAGTCAAAAAAGAGGCAATAAAACATTAAATCACACTTTCAATTTGAGATGACTTAACCAGAAATGAACTTTCTTATTTTTTAACAACTTCTAAGCTGTAAAGAGTGATGAAAATATTTTCCTTCTATTATGGAGAACCCCAACACATAAAAATCCATGTTCAGGCAGTGGTCTGAGAAAGCACTGACCAACTCCAAGTGCCTGAACTCAGGAAACCATGCTTCCTTCAATATTTGAATTTTGACTCAGGTTCTATGCTTGCTTTGTATTGCATCCAGCAGGACTGAGGTGTATCAGATAATTTAATTTCAAGTTAATGTATGATTGACATAGACAGTTATAAACCTGGACCATTTTACTGCCATATGACAAAATGAAACTATAGAGAAAAAAACAGGAAAGTTTTTTTAGACTTCCTAAATAAGGAAGTCTTTGAAGATGGGTAAAAAATTTTAATGGGACTAAGATGGTGAGTGGCTAAGAATTTGGCAAATAGGTAATGCGATCCATCAGAGGAAATGAGCAAACAGGCCTGGAGAGAGAACTGAAATATTAGGGGAAGATGATATATAAATGAATGACAAAAAAAGAGCAGCTGCTTCTTAGGCACACACCATCAAATGACAGAGCAAAAGATATACATGTTTTACTAGAAAACACCTTGCTCTGGAATTTGATGCAAATTGTGCAATTAATTTTTATATGGGACTTGGAAAAAACACTGATCATCACTGCCAGATTTTAACTGGAAGGGAAAGAAACCCCTTTTGTGGTACTTCAGGCCAGCCCAATAAGACTGAACTAGAAGGATGGCTGTAGTCAGTAAAATCTTTGGCTCAGGTTGCATGAAGGAACGTGTAAACACAAACCCTGCAGAGTCCTGTAGACCCAAATGCCTGCAGAGTCCTGGTGATACCAATGAAAGTCTGCAGGGGTGTAAAGGCTCTTGGACGGTCACCTGTGAGATCAGCACCCTAAGAAAAGGTTATTTGCTACAGGCAACTAAGAAAACTGACTAGAGGAAAGACAAATAATGGGTGCAGTAGTTCTTCTGAATTCAGTATGACCAAGGATAAGCTTTCTTATAGAGAAGAAATTATTTGGAACAGGAGAAGTCAATTGCTGTGCAGGAGTAAAAGGGCACAGAAGAGAGGTTCTTTACTCAACACCTAAGATTTATCAGGTCTGATACTGACAGTCATCAAAAGTGCTTTTGCAGGTATTCCTGCCCATGGCAGGGGCGTGGAACTAGATGATCTTTCAGGTCTCTTCCAAATCAAACCATTCTATAATTGTATGATTTTCTATTAGTCAGATTAATATTTTATTTTGTTTGCTTGTGCTTTCTCACCCTGGTCCTACATCTTGGTATCACATCCAAGGTTACTGCTAGAAGCCTGTTTTATATACACATGAAGGCTGTTTTATATCTTATAAGAGGACATCATATGTTTGATTCGCAGTTTTAACTCAAACACATGAATTAGCACCCAATAGCTACCTAAACAGACACTGTTTGAATTATGAAGACTTATGCATTTTATGTCATGGATACCTCAAGAACTGCCTCTTCCTTTTGTAATTACTCCACTGACAGGTATCAGCTTTACCTAATCCATCAAACAGAAAAGACGTAAGAGCAGGGTATTTTTAGGAGAGGATTCTTCAATTTCAAATGTAGTTCCACTTAGAGCTCACAAATCGCTGACTTTTAGGGGAATCTGTGAACCTTTTCTTCCTCCTTAGGATTTTGGAGAAGGGAAGCTAGGAGGGAAGAAATTGTACATTTTCATTCCAGTGAGCTCAGAGAAAAAACAGTAATTTGATTTAGGCTTTGTAAAAGACTATTGTTAACTCAAATATCAGATGACTGAAATTTACAAAATAAAACAACTTTTAATTTTGAAAAATAGCACTCTATGAAAAATATCTTTAATTTCCTAAGCCTCAGTTTATTTCAGGTTCAGTTTGAATAAAAAACCTGACTTAGTACTTTGAAGGGAGTGGGGCGTGGGCAGCCCAGAACGCATGGCTGGAAGGGGCTTCTTGGGTCACTGAGGCTGCAGGTCCCTCTCTGTAGGACTTATGAATCCATCAAGGTTGAAGAAACTTAGCATTTGCAGGTGGCCATACTAACATCTTCCTTTTTCAGTCACTCATCAAGAGGGATTAGATGCTTTGTGTCAACTGCCCTGCTTCTTTGTACTTCTACAAGAGTGACAAAGCTGCAGCAAGTCTCAGGATCTGATTCTTTACAACAATACTGTTTCAGAAGACTAACTAAGGAGACTATTTTGATCTGACTGCAAAACGATCTTTTCAGTCAGCAAGGTGGTGGGAGGAAACAGTTGAATGCAGATCAATTGGGTTAAGGAATAATGATGCTGATGCAAAATAATATATTAGCATCGTAAGTACTGAATATGATGAATCTGGGTAAACAGTCATATGAAAATCAGGTTAACATATTTCTAAAAGAGCTCTGGAGTTCAATAGCAAGGAACACATCTGTTCTTCCTCATGACTGAGATACTTTTAGTGACCTTTTCTTTAAAAAGCTGTACTTTGAAGACCACATATTTATTATTTAACATTGTATTAAATATTTCTGCAAAATCAAATGATAATGTACATGCTCAGAACCTCTAAATGATTAATTTGAGAGTGGAATGAAGTCGCATTCCTGTTCCTTTTATGGTTCTCAAATGTCTCTCTGTATTGGCAATTTATTTTCAGAACAAATAGAAGTAACATTGTAATTATCCGTCTATGCTAACAGTTTTGTTATTGTGTTTAAAATGTTTTAAAAGGCACACATGGCATTCACTGGCATAAACACTTGTATTGTGAAATGGCTCCACTCTGCTTATGCCTGCTCCTTTGCTGATACAATTTTCCAGCAGTATGTCTATATTGTGTTTCTAAATACAGTACTGTTAGCTTTCACAAAATAGAAGGAAACATAGTAGTTGCTCTCTAAATTATTAAGATCATATTATGTAATTAATTGTAACATTAGTTGTTAATTCTGAGCATTTATTATTACCAGATGAAGTAAATTACAATAATATTCAGAAAGGTATTGAAACATCACAATGGCTAGGATAAAACCAAAATATTAATTTGTGTGTGTGTGTGTGTATGTTAAAAGACAAAATACTGTGTACAGATGTATGAGAAAGGAGTTTACTGGCATACTGTTGGTGCCCATCAGATGATATGAATGAAGGTTCAGCATACATTCAGGAAGAGGGAAAGTGCCAAGTGTGCAGAAAACCACATTTCTGTCAAAGCAGTCAGGGAGCTGATGACATAATAGAAGTGCCAGTTGGGCATTTTACCCATCAACCATCAACCATCATTTTACACAATGCACTTTACACATCAACCATGCACAGAAGTACAGAACACTACTAATCTTCTGATAAAAGTTACCTCCAACGAGCTCTACCTTGCCTGATAGCTTTTGTTCAATTCTTCATCACTGAACAGCATTCCATAAAATTTTTTTTCTGAATGTTTATCTTGCCTCCCTTACTGAATCATAGTAATCTGAATACTTTTTTTTTCTTTCCATGCAGTATAGTGCTGTATATTTATATACAGAGTGAGTGAGAGCACAATCCTTTTCTTGTCCTATAATAAACATTCTACATTTCCCCTCCTTTCTTTCCTGGGGAAGAAACACTTGACATGCCCAGTTTTGTTTCTTAGCCACTGAACAACCATTTAACCCAAGCCTGAGGGCCTAAAATTGTAAAAGAGATATCTAGTTTCTAAGTGTTCAAGACTGTGTTTTGTAATGAAGCAAAGGAATTTACTCATAAATCCTGTCTAAATCAATATTGATAATACACTCCTTGCCATCATCCTCCCAGAGTTGTGAACAAACATAATTTGCTAATTTTTATTCAGTCCAAATGTCCTCTGTGCATCTAACTTTGCTGTCAGAGTGAAAGGAACAGAAGTAACTTGATGAGAAACAAAATTGAGCAGGAGAAAGAATTTTGAAGGAAGTTGAAGTTCATGATTCTGGGGTAAAATTTGCAGGGATAAAAAGAGAGAGAGAAAGTTGGTCAGAGCAGTGGGTAAGAAAGATTATTTTAACTACTGAGTATGTGGGGGCATGCTGACATATAGGAGAAATCAAGATGTCCCGGGCTGCAGGAGAGAAGAACGCATATGGCATAGAACTGTATTGTGTAGGAATAGGACTCATCTACTTTAGGGCAAGGGAGTTACTATAAAAGTTTTTGCCTTAAAAAACCACATCATTTGCAATTTCTTTTACAGGCAGGCCAAGAATCTTCTCTTTTTGCCCAGAGAACAGCTGTATCAAGTCTCATCATTCCTAAGTCATACTCTTGTCTAGTAAAAATAAGTGTTCTGCACTTACTAAGCTAAGCAAGGATCAGTCATAAACTGGTGAAGAAACTAACAGAACTGGTTGGTCTGTTGACCAATGATAGAACCCAAGGGAAAAGCAGGAAGATGTGCCAGGAGAGGTTTAGGTTGGACATTAGGAAAAGGTTCTTCCCCCAGAGGGTGCTGGAGCACTGGAACAGGCTCCCCAGGGAGGTGTCACAGCCCCAGGCCTGACAGTGTTCAAGAGGAGACCGGACAACGCCCTCAGACACACGGTGTGAACTGTGGGGTTGTCACATGCAGGGACAGGAGTTGGACTCGACGATCCTTGTGGGTCCCTTCCCACTCAGGACATTCTATGATCCTCTGATTCTAAGAGCTCCATGAAAAAAGGGAATAAACAATGGTAAAGTCTTCCATTTCATTTCATAATTTCATTTCATTTCATTTAATTTCATCCATTCTTTCAGTTGATCTTCCTGCTTAGGGGTTAGGCTTTTTCATGACAAAGTTCTAGTGCGCTTCCAATCCAGTAAGGACTGGTGGGAGTAATAGTCATCACTAAGAAATCCTTCCCATACCTGCATGTGAATCTCTCTCTTCTCTCTTGGAGGAGTTATCTGGTCTTCTTCACTCATGTTTAAAATGTATTACATTTTGCACATGTTCTGCACATGGAGAAGGACCTGTAGATTGTCTCTGAAGCTGTCTCTTGACAGATCAAAGGAAAAACGTTCTATACCCTTGTTACTACAAATTTATTACAAAATTAACTCAAGGACTATCATAGTGCAGATGAACTTGCATGGAAAAGCCACACAAGTCAAGCTGTTGCTTGGCTGCCAAAGAAAGCATCAGCATAGGCACTGTTACATGGTGACTTTATCATCATGTTTCAGTTTGGAAGATGGGAAGGAAACAGTTAAATCTGAATAAACCCTATCACATATATAGAAAATATCAGTTTTCACTGGCAGAATTACAGAAATTAGAAACTGAGAACTCTATTAATCCAGCTAGCCATTACCAATGCCAGAGCCAGGGTGTTCACTCTCAAGCAGTCCATTCAGAAAAAGATCAAAAATCCTACTGGCGTGATGCTATTAGTTGCTGTGTGTTACACAAGTTACATTTTAAAATAATAAGTCAGCATGTCTACAATATACTATTACATTTTAGGAAGAAATTAATCTACTAGCATCACTTACCTACATTTGGCTTTAAATAAAACAGATATTTAAATCAGGCTTGTTTTCTTTGAGAGTGTTGAACTTAATTTTTTTTTCAGAGAATTGTTAATTTTCTCTCTGCTTTTCATTACCAAGTTTAAAGAGATATTTTGAAAAGGCATCTTAAAAGGCATCTTAATGTAACAGATAAAAATCCAAACTTTTAATCAAAACAAATAGAATTTTTAACACAGCTGACTTACTTTTGTTTATTGCATTGAGAATAGGCCTGTGAAATTATAATCTGATTTTGTGTTCCCAACAAAGCAATGATTTTCAGTTACTATTCTTGCTTATTAGAAACTACAACACTTTTATAAATGTTTGACACTAAAAACCCACGGGTGATGCACTAACAATAACTGACTACTGAGCCCAAACTGTAGTGTAAAATTAAGGATCACGAGGAGGGGCAGGGAGAGAAGAAAGCATGACACCTGAAAACAAACAAAAAAATTTCTATGTGAGCTGCTCATGTATTATCCTCTGCTTTCTCAGAAGGCTTTTCTTAGTCATTTCAAGCAGTGCTACACAGTTCTCCTTCACAAAAGCTTTTCTCCCTCGCTATATTCTTCCCCAGCTGCTATTCTTCCTCTAACTCCCTTGTTGCTGATTCCCTCAGACAGCACCATGCTGTCATTTATTCCTCTCCTGTGTGTGCCTACTTCTCCTTTCACTGATATGGTTGTTAAATTTCTCCATACTCATCTTCCCTCACCTCTTGACTCTTTCTCTGACATTAAAGTCTGCCTTGCTTGCCTCCTGCTGCTCATCCTCACCAATCCCTTCTTTCATAGAATCATATAATCATTCTTCTTGGAAAAGATCTTTAAGATGTGCTTCGTCTTTGATGAAAATCTTCTCAACAGGCTGTCTGCTACCAGCCACAGACACTGAGCCCTTCATCCTGGATCTGTACATTTTTACTAGTCAGACATACCTTGCTACCTTCCTTCAACATCACTATTATCCTATTATATTAGTACGTTCTTTTCATACTGATTTCAGACTGGGCCTCTGCTTTCATAAGGGTTGATGGAACAATTTCTTGTTAATATTTTTAATTCTCAAGTCTTTTTTCTAAAATCTAGAAAACTCCTAGGAGGTCACTGTTTTCATGTCTGCTTTCAAATCAAGGCTGCTTACTTTCAGTGAGATCCAAACTCTGCACTAAAAACAAAAAAAGCAAAAAGGCATGTTCTCTGGTATTTGGACACTGGACAGACAAGCAATAACTCAGGATGAGAGGTAGAGAAAAAGTAGGAGTTGATGGACTGAAAGTGGGACTGGAAAAATGCAGTTAACGCTGCTAAAGGGAATGAATGCAAAATAGCTAAAAATGGCTAATTAGCTCCCTAGAAAGTATTTTCAGATGAGAACAGAATTCCTGGTGATATGCCAAAAAATTAAACAGAATATAAGCTCAAGGATTTTAATGAGTTTTATCTGTGTGATCACTGACTGTGATTTCAGCCAGTTCTATCCCATCCATATTATATATATATGTAAAAAATATAAAACACAACGCTCAGAATAAATAATAAAACTCAGAATAATTAATGCGGAGATAGAGACTGCAGTAGGATTTGCATGCAGGTAAGTATTACGAGCATATTACTCTGCCATCCACCTTATCCTCCTGAATTTAATTATCTTTGTTATCTACTCATTGAAATGTAGATGAAATTAGCCAAGGAATTATAAAAATAGAAGGTGCAATGGAGGGTGCACACAGGCAAGCAAATCCTCCAACATGGAGGGGTGACTGCATGAAACTAATTTTCTCAGCCTATATTTATAGTGCCAACATCTAGAAGGGCAGGATACAACTTATAACCACCTTCATGACTTCTTACCCCATTCCTTGCCACTATTTTGACCCAAGCCAGCACAGCTTTCCCAAAAAGCAGTTCAGGAGACAGCATGGGCATGGGAGGATTCCAACAGATCTTAGAGATGAGGCAATCCTGTTATGAGGAAAGCTTAAAACAGGTTAGCTGTGTGGACATCAGCCAGATCTTGCTCTCAGAACAAGAGACATACCCTGGTCTTTTTTATTTATCTGTGCAGATGTAACCTTAAGTGATCATAAAATTGAGAGCTCTGGAGGTCTCTCTAGAAGGAGACCTTCAAATTCCTTTCCATATATACTGACTAGCTTCAAACACCAGATGAGAACGGGATGGCACCAAGGTAAAATCAGATGACAGAAAGTTTTTTCCTCAATCCAGGAAAGCTGAGAATACGTAACGTGGACAAAAGTAGCACATGTTTAGATTCATCTTCCCACCGAGGAGAGACAAGCATGGTGGCAAAAGCCAAGATTCAGCTTGAACCATCTGAGAAAATTAATTTCAAAATTGCAAAGAATCCTTTGCCCAGTGGGCTTCTGTTCAACAGTTCCTATAATCTGCCAACACACTGTATGAAGGCACTTGTTTAAATGGAATAGCAGAAGGCAAAAGGCATGCCAGTTGACTTCTACTGTGCACTGAGCATTTACAGACCTCTCCGTAAGGAAACTGCTGAACTGACCGATCTTTTCCTTTTCACACAGCCTGACCTCTAAGAGCGGCTGTTGCTGGCACCTGGCTTCTGTCAGTACGTTAACAGAATATGAGTCTCGGCTTGTGCGCTAGCTAAGAAGTGGTGCTTTTAGAGGTCACCCCTATGGCAGTATGGTCTTCAGCCATTGGGTTGTGCGTGGCATGGAACAGTGAACAGTTCTTGTTGCCTCACAAAGTCCAGTTCTCCAGACTTTTACGTATTATACCTATTTAACTGCAAGTGATTTTCTATACTTCCTGGCATTTCTGTCCCTTTACTAAGACATGACTTTGGCTATTGGTGAAGTTAAACAACAAGGTGTAGTAACAGCAGCAGTGAGACAGCTGAAAGGCTTCTCTAGTTGTCATCCTGTAGTGGTCTTAGAAAAGCCAGAGAGCTGAAGCAGAAAAAGGGATTGGTTTTGTGTGAAAAGTGGATTCACATGTCTTCCTTCCCTTTGTGAGGGTTGGTATCCCTCAAATGTACCACCAAGTTCAGTGGAACTACTCATATGCTTAATAGCAACCACATGTACTCACATAATTTCCAACTTTCATAAACAATATTCTACTGCAAAAATAAAATCAGAATGTCTTTACAACAGGCAAATAATAAAACATCTGCCCAAACATTTTTCTTCCTCCAAGTTACACATATTCATATAAAACAATTTTATTTGCATCCTCTGGATGGGAGCTCAATTTTGAGTCAAGTAATGCAACTCACGGTATCCAGAGATCGTGACTGAAACATGACTGAACATGACTAAAACAACTTTTCAGTCACCTACAAACCACCAAGGAACCAACTGAAATTTCTGCTCTGCATAAATACCTGAGAAGAGCGGGGAGCTCAGTGCGACCTGGGAAACGAAGAGGATGTATCTAACCGAGAAAGAGTGAAACAACAAGGAAATAAAGCTGGTATCAGGGGGAAGAGGTCCTTCACTCTATTCAAGAAAAAGCACATTTTGGTGAAACACAGGCAATGTTTCTAACTAGACTTTCAAAGCCAATAGTGGTCCTATTTTAGTTTTGAAGACCCTTTCAGGATGCATGAATTTTCACAAGATAATTATCCCAATCTGTGAGTTTAAGGTCTCAAAATATTAATAAAAATATTAATACTAACCAATCTTGCATACTCTATTATACTGTATTAAAACAAAAGTAGAATATTGCCCTGCTGGAACATGTATTATAATTTACAGATTTTGGAACATTTACTATACAGTTTCTATAAAAATCAGTTTTATTTTGTAAGGTATTACTATGTCATCTTTTCCAATTAACATTAATTAAATATGACACTGCCTTAATCATGGCAGGTTTCACACAAAATATTGCATTAATTTTGCATTTTGAAAAATACTTAAGATATCTACTTGATAAAAACTCAGTGATGTTGTTAACTATTAATTAATTTAGTTAATCACGGGAAGAATTTTTTCCTTCACAGTACAAATTTGTTCTTGACAGTTATTACTGCAGCAAATAGCAAAAAGAGCACTTATTACTGTGAATATTTTCAATTAAGTCTCAATGTGATTTCATAGACTGAGCTAAAAATAATTTTTGCTGACACCAAATTCTACCTAGAGAATGGCAGAACCTAAATATTAGAGTAGTATGCTTAGAAAAGAGGACAGAATCTGAATGTAACTTTTGGAGCAGAGTTTTAATTCATATCAGATAACACATATAAATTAACATTTCATATTGTAATGAAAAGATCATGACAGTAAAAAAATTCTATGTCTTTCACACAAGCACTTTCAAGCATAGGAAAAATTCCTAACAATAGGTATATAAAGACAACCCCCTCGCAACGTTAAGGAGACTGAGTTTTGATTACTTTAGAATAAAAAGTAGGACTGCTAAGAAAATATCTCCCAAAGGTTCTCTTCATCTTGTGGAGATACACAGAGAAACAGACAAATTAATTAGCTGATGAGGAAAAAAATACATTTTTGCCTTTGTTAAAGAATCATTCACGTTTTCCTAACCATGCTCCGGTAGAAATGGTTTGAGAACAACCTGCATGTTTTCTTCCTTCTATGACATGTTCACGATGATGATAGTTTTTTGCTTCTTAATATGTTCTTTGAGCAGGAAGAGTGTGTTTAATTAAATTCACATATGCCTAACAGTATTAGAAAAAATCCTATCAGATTGTTCAAGCAGTAATCAAAATGCCCTAATAAAATGTGTACTGACATTTAAGAAAAATCTTGGAGAAATTCCTCAGTTGTAAGCTGCTGAAACATACAAAAACTGTAGAAAAAAATACACAGTTCACCAGTGTACTCCTAGAACTAGATTCTCAGGTTTCCACTGAATTTGGATGCAGTTGTGATGTCTTCAAAACACTCACTATCCATGGCTAAAGCATTTGGTAATTGCTAAGTATAAGGATGTTTTACTTCAGCAAATTGAAAACAAAACAAATTAAAAAAACCCTGAAGTTATCCAATAGCATAGTTAAGAAGAACGTCTCATTCCAAAGAAGTAAACCTGAAAAATCCTGCTACTAGCCCAAGTGATGCCCAAGTTTCTCAAATCAGCTTTTTAAATCCTTATTTTCTCTCTGATTTTGATTCTATGCATGTTAAGAAGCTACTGACTCTTGCCAACATCAGCATTCAGAAAACACAGGTTCCATACATTCTGCCTCAGGGACAAATCTGCTAAGCTTTAGAAACTGCAGTTACAGGAGCCTGCTTAAGAAATGTAGTTTAGGTCACTGCTTTCTTTACTGGATCTCTAGAGAAGCAGAACATAAACCTCAGTTCTATGTTGCAACCAAGAGGATGTATCCATCTGGATTCACAGCCGCTTTCCTGATGTAGAAGACTAAAAGATTTCCTACTTTCATGGAGAGTACCTGGCACACACCATCTGAAACATACCTGACATGCACTATTTTGCAAACTGAAGTTTTTGCTAGCACCCCCAAAAATGGAAATCCTAGGCCAAATAAAGCATTGATAAAGGGAGCTGTGACTATAGGCTAACAGGCTAATTTGTTTGTAAGTAGAGGGTTCAGCTCCCTGATCCAATGGTTACCTGTATGTTTTCTGTGAATCACCACTGGTATGTTTAGCTAATTTTAAATTACACTGTTGTTTATATAATTTCTCCTGTAAGATTTTTCTGATAGTGGCACATATGAATTTTGAGTGATAGCATCATCACAGAATCACAGAATGGTTGGGGTTGGACAGGACCTCTGGAGATCATCTAGTCCAACCCACCTGCTAAAGCAGGTTCACCCAGAGCAGATCACACAGGAATGTGTCCAGGTGGGTTTTGAATGTCTCCAGAGGAGGAGACCCCACAATGTCTCTGAGCAGCCTGTTCCAGTGTTCTGTCACCCTCAAAGTAAAGTTTTTCCTCATATTCAGATGGAACCTCCTGTGCTTCATTCAGTCTGTGCCCACTGCCCCTCATCCTATGATTGGGCACCACTGAAAGGAGTCTGTTCCCATCCTCTTGCCATCCACACTTGAGATATTTATAAACATTGATAAGATCACACTTTATCCATGGAAGAAAAAGCCAATCTAAATGAGGAATATCCCAGTTCATTATGAAGGACACCTGCACAAAGAGTCCAGAAGCACAAAAAACCTCCACAACTGTATTCTCAGTATCTGCATGACTTCCCATGAGCAATGTATCTTGTGCAGCATTTTATCCAATGGAGGGCACAGATTAGCCTTATTTGTAATACAGGCATACGAAAGCCAGCTGAAAATGGCAATATGAGGGTGCAGTAAAACTCTTTTTTTTTTTAATACTTCAAATTCTATGTAAGTTACATATCAGTTAAAGCCAGAGAATCGTTCTGAATTAGTCTGAAAAGCATGCCGCTAACACCACCTTTAGTTTCAGGGCTATTTTAATGATTTTTAACATTCATTTATCAAAAGGGTATTAATAGTATTGTTGATTGCATGAGTAGTGTTAAAGACAATATCTCAATATTGAGATATGATTTGCTAAGGGACCCTTAATATTTCATGTAGTTTAAGTATAATGAAGGAAATCCTTATTATTATGAAATATTAAATTTTAAAAAAGAGATGCAGCCCTAATTAGTCTGTAAATATAAATGTCATATTTATTTATTTTTGGTGCTAAAACCATGATTCTGATAACTGTCCAAGAGTAAAGTACAACAGCCCTCTTCCTGCTGGCCTTTGGAGATCTGAAGTAAACCTCCTTTCACAGCACATTGTTATTTAGTGAAGGTGCTTCATAGAGCAATGTGTAGAAACATAGAATTGTAGGATGGTTTGAGTTGGAAGGGACCTTAAAGATCATCTAGTTCCAACCCTCCTGTTATGCGCAGGGACACCTTCCACTAGACCAGGTTGCTCAAAGCCCCATCCAGCCTGGCCTTGAACGTTTCCAGGCATGGGGCACCCACAACTTCTCTGGGCAGTCTGTTCCAGTGTCTCATCATCCTCGTGGAGAAGAATTTCTTTCTAATATCTAATCTAAATCTATCACTTTTCAGTTTTAAACTGTTACCCCTTGTCCTATCACTACACACCTGATAAAGAGTCCCCATCTTTCTTGTAGGCCGCGTTTAAGAACTGAAAGGATGCAATAAGGTCTCCCCAGAGCCTTCTCTTCTCCAGGCTGAACAACCCCTACTCTCTCAGCCTGTCCTCATAGGAGAGGTGTTCCATCCCTCTGATCGTCTTTGTGGCCTCCTCTGGAGCTGCTTGAGCAGGTCCATGTCTTCCTTATGTTGGGGGCCCCATAGCTGGACGCAGGACTCCAGGTGTGGTCTCACCAGAGCAGAGCAGAGGGGCAGAATCACCTCCCTGGACCTGCTGGCCACGCTTCTTTTCATGCAGCCCAGGATACAATTTGCCTTCTGGGCTGCAAGTGCACATTGCCGGCTCATGTCCAGCCTTTTATCCACCAGTACCCTCAAGTCCTTTGCCATAGCGCTGCTCTCAATCCAGTCATCACCCAGCCCATATCCATGTTTCAGATTGCCCCAGCCTAGGTGCAGGACTTTACACTTGGCCTTGTTGAACTTCATGATGTTCACACAGGCCCACCACTCAAGCCTGTCAAGGTCTCTCTGGATGGCATCCCTTCCCTCTATAGTATTAACCACACCACTCAGCTTGGTGTCATCCACAAACTTGTTAAGTGTGCACTCAATGCCACTGTCTGTGTTCCCCACAAAGACACTAAATAATACTGGTATTATCCTTCTGTAACAATACAAACAGTAGTCATTGAGGTGGCTATGTAAAAACCTGACAATAGTGGAAAAATTAATTCAACTGGAAACAACTAAAATTGAATTTTCTTGCCTAAAATATGAACTACATAGATACACAGAACAGGTAAATATTCTAGACATTTCAGGCAAACTGAAAACTGAATAATTGCTGGAGTAAAAGCATGAAATTACTCTACAGCATGGGCATAGAGTAGTTACATTTATACAGTCCTAAAATTACATTCGGCCCTTTGAAGGCAACCGTGAGGCTGATGCAGTCCCCTGTAAAAATGAGTTTGACCCCTCTGCCTTACAGAGTTCTTTTCACTCTCCAGTTTCACTATTATGAAGTCAGAGCCCTTTTTTACAGAATATTCAACAAGAAGTTTGCATATATCACATATTAACTAAGGAATTATAAAATCCCAAAAGGAGTTTTCAAACTGAAACTTTTTGAAGGAAAGTCTAAATTATTCTTTTGAAAAGCTCTCACATAGCCTAAAAAAGAAATGTTCTCCAGATTGAATTAATTCAGAAAGGACTGTGATGGGTTTTCCTTATGTAAAAACACAAAGAAAAACAACTTGTTTACTGTGAAAGCAGAAGTAAAATATCTTTAAAGTTTGTCAATTACTCGTATATATTTTTTAGCAAGGATCTTATGAGAATTCTTCTGCTCTGAATAAGAAGATAGCATAGCAGCATTCTTACCATGAAAGATCACTCTACATTTCTCTCTCTATTTTTACCTCTAATTATGAAAAGGAAGAAAACTCATGGAACGTCAAGCTAAATGTTCTGATCTCACAGCTTTCTCCTTTTTTTCCCCCCCTTATTAATGAAATCAGGTGGTAATCTGAGTAAGTTGCTTTTTATTGAAAGGTTTAGGAACACAGAAAATAATTTTTGGAAATATAAGTAGAGTTTTTTAATCATTCAAATGCCTACAACTGGGGTTTTTAATTTTACTTCTGCCACAGTCATCTGGAAATCTCACAGATGCAAATCTCATTGAGCTGGTAGCTACATATTAGAGAGCTCAATGAGTAATTTGTGAATGGGGCAGCCTTGCTCAGTTAGTGTAATGACCAGCACATTTTGTCCAAATATAAAATAATTTCTTCTTACTTCTGAGTCTCATTACAAGAACTTCCTTCTTCTCATTACAGGACTTCCTCCTCATCTACCTGGAATTTCCACTTATATATGGCATGAGGTCTCTCCCATACTTTCTGTATGAGAAGTGTCTTCCAGAGGACTTCTATAAGATCATAACTAGCACTGCCTCAAGTTCAGTTATGACACCTCAGCTATGTATTTCTTTTCTCTGCATCCATCTCTCACTGAAGCTTTATGAAAATATGAGGACTCAAACATATACCTACCTCCTCTACAGAAAATCCCTTGAGGAGAGTTGCATAAATTTTGTACTGCCTTATCTTCTCTCCTAGTCTTTTCCTACATGTGGAAGAAAGCAATTTAAAACCAAAAATCTGTCACCTTAATAAAATGTAGTTAAAAGCCTGTGTAATCAGCCTTTTTAGATTGCAATTACAGTCTATTTATTTATTAGCTACTCTCCAGAATTTATTTAGTAAAAGCTGATTAATGCTCTTGGTAATATGTTTATTATAATGTTACTTTCTCTTCGGTAAAGGATTCAAGTCACAATCCTCAATTAATCAGGAGGACAAATTAGCCTTAATCTCTTGTCAACTGCTAATCCTATATTTCTATCAATGTAATATGGGTTTATGTTGAAACTAAAAGAGATTACACATAAAGAATAATGGTACAAACATAATACAACACATTAAAGCAATCTTTCTCTGGAATAGGAGAGGAAATAAAACCCCGAACCAATAGCTAGCTTCAAATCACCTGAATTATATTTAAAAAAAAATGATTAAAAAAAAAAATTAAAATACATGGCCAGATTTAAAGTAGTGAATGATAACTTCAGTTGCCATTTTGGCCACATAAATTTGTTCTAGGGATAGAAAATAACAATGTATATTATGAAAACAAATATGCTTTTAGTTCCATAAGTTGTTTACTTGCCATATTGGATCTCCTTTTTAACAATAAAAGGCAGTCAACGTAGTTTTTCTTTTAGTTACCACTGGTGGAAGTGATTAATCATCTTCTTTTTAGTAGGAAACATATGTACTGTATGTGTGGTAGAAGACTGTTTTTATATAAATATGAACTTTGAATTGAGAAATATGAAACTCCATACAAGACCAATGTTCCCTACAGATTTCAATAACTGAGGAAATGGCTCTACAGGCTATGTGGTTGGTTCATGACAGACATAAGTGAGACTGTCCTACTTATGAATACAGTACTTTAGACCATAGTTTCAACACCCTACAAACAAACCATACAGAATCAAAAATTTGGCTTTTCACACACACACACACACATGCACAGAGAGAGAAAATAAAATCCTACTCAAGCTTTTTTCTCTGAGAGTCCTACTTCTCTTTCATTTCTTCTAAGAAAAGATGTAGCCATAAAATATCAACAGTTCAAAATACTTTAGCCTTTTTCACTGGGATCACCTTTTGGACCTCTCCAGAATTTGTTAAAATGGAAGTGCCTCTTTATGATGAACATTATTCAGTTCTCTCAAGAGCAATCATCATTTTATTTGCACTGAGTCAACTGTTTTTTGCCCTTTTTTTTTCTGCAGAGAAATATAACTTCAAGAATATAATGTCATAGTTTAACCCCAACAAAATTATAAAGGATATTAAGAGAGCTCAGAACACTATTACACACCATCTCAAAACTCCACTTTTATAACCCTATAATGCCATGCCACACATGGCATCTTGCCAAAGTTTATCTTCATGCTAAAGGAGGGACAGCCTGTATCTTGGTCATTAAAAAAAGAAAAGGCTTTTTGGTTCTCATGAGATTTTAATAGGTTTTAATACTTGTCTGTGTCTTGGTTGACCTTGCATAGTTTACCAGTGGCTTTCCTGTGGTTTTTATCTTGGAAGAATTCACCTATTAGAACAAATAATTAGCTTACATGGAGCAACATGTCGCCACAGAGAAGCTGGAGCTCAGGCAGTATCAGTTGACCCTGCTCTGTTTTCATATGAAGGGCTGTTGGAGAAACACTCAACCACATGGTTACACCTCTCTGCAGGCACTGGTCACTCTCCATTCATGCTGTTACACGCTTTTTGTCATCTGTTTTAATAGATGCCACCTATCGTGATTGTATACCCAAAGACGTCATGGGACTAAGTCTCTCAGAGTGTGCTGGGCCCTGTCCATGTGACTGTATGTACACACACAGAGGAAATGTTTTAGTATGTATGGTCCATGACATGGTCCAGACTCTGAAAAAGTCTTGAAAACGTAAGTTAAACTGCTTAGGCTTTTGGATATAATCAGCCTGCAAATGCAATAAGTCTTCGCTAACTAAAGACAAGACAAAATATTTTCCCAGCTGAAGGAGAAATGTCAGCTAAATAAGGGAAGTCAAGACACTCAGGTATCCACCTGCCAGAGACAGTGCATGTAAGTTGAAAGGGAGATCTAAGATCTTGCAATTAGAAGAGGACAAAGACTTCACTCATGAATGAAATACAACTGAGAGTTACAGGTCTGCACCTGTATGCAAGCCTGATCATCCGTTCCCTCAGGGCTGTTGCAGGATAAGGATTGCATTCCAGACAGGAATAGCCAAGCAAACACAGTTAAGACACTGGTTTGGATTTGCATCTTGTATTTTGCTTTCCTCTGTAAAGAAAGTCAATTTTGTCTGTGGAATCAGGACCTGAAGGTTACAACACAAGCTCTCTCTAACCTGCCAAATTTAGCTTATAGTAATGATTGCTTCACTCAAGTGTAGGGAGTGGTGCTTTAGCTATTTTTTGTAGCAATGAAAAGGTACAGCAACCAGAACTATAATATTTTTTTATTTACCTTGCTGCTCTATTGTATATTGTCTTTTGCTAAAGTCTTATCTAATAGTTACTTTAAGTAAAATGACTTTTGTGTCATCCAACCATTAGCTTGATTTCAAGGTTAAAGAAATCGCAGGAGTTTTGAGGCTTTTTTTTTTTCCTTAATTGCTTTGAAATATATCAAAACAGTTCACAAAATACTGACCCTGTACATTCTTAACACTTCAATTTTACATTTAAATAAATAATAGGAAAGAAATAGCACAGCAGTGATACGCATTGTTAAAAGTAGAATGAACTTTTAAAAAATAAATTACAACTCTCCTTTAAGCCCAAATGGAAACCAGAGAATGAGTCTCATCTATTTTTATTCATGTTTTCAGTATTCCCATGGTGTTAACTCTGGCATTTTTTCTGCTCATTCTTTTCTCATAACAATAGTAATCCACAGAGCACCACTTAAGATCTTTTCATGTAATGGTATGAGAAGACACTTGGATTCTCTTGCTATGATAATCTGAAAAGACCAGTTCCTAGGGCCTATGTTAATAAGGTCAGATCTCTTCAACTTCTTGAGTTATCATTTTACTCTCATAAATTACCTTTGATGGGCTTGGTCAGCAGAGTTACTGGATTAGCAATTTTCTAGGAAATTAAGACTGTATATGTCTGAGGAGAAAAGAGCATTGCTTATTAAGGTTTTTCTCATATTTCAGATGTATTCAGTTCTCTCTCTGGAGGCCTCCCAAAACAGAATAAGCACTAGCCATAGTTGAATGAAATCCAAATACCATTGTTAGGTGTTAATATTTTTTTACTATTATTATTATTACTATTATTATTATTATTACTCCTTTTACTCTCACCTGTAACAACAATCAACATATCCTTTGCCTGGAAAAACCCAAACCACCATTCCTACCTGAATATACTGAAAGAATTCCAGATCAGAATAAAAACTACTTTGTTGTATGTATTTTGAGTGTCAATTTACAATACCATGCCAAGGAACAAGAAAAAACATAAAATTAATTAAAAAAGACAGTAAAAACATACCTTTTAAGGCATTTATGGTAAATCTGATTCATGGTTCTGAAAGCAGTCATGATGGCCTACTTTCAAAAAAACTTCTGGCATAGATTTAGTTATAAAATATAGATGAAGAAAACCACTGCAATACAACTATGCTTTACAAAACACTTGGAAAAAGCTTCAGAGATACCAATAGGCATTTTTTCACTGACTTCCATATGACACACAGTTTATAAAAGCCTAGTTGCTATAAATATAATCACAACTTTCTATAGAAGTAGTATTGTTATCTCATGATATCTGTATGCTTTTTCAAGCCTGATATGTAAAGAGATGATACTTGCCTCTCACCTGAATGAGATAATTTCTTAAAAAAATACCTAAGAACCCTTTATATTTTGACCAGTTTCTATGTGGTCCTCGTGCCTTGCCATCTGAGTATCCCCTGACTCTCAGTTCCAGAAAACTGTACTTACAGGGTATCTACAGATCATTAGCATTTTGATCCCTGCCCTTGTATCAATGCTTGTATCAAAACATGATTCCTGGTGCAGGGACTTACCGTGTGAAAACAGGAACGTGATGAGACAGACAGGGTAAATTTATAAATTCATTAAATACATCAACTGCAAGTTTTAAACCTCCAGCATTCATGTATAACACTAGTGTCCAATATTTACTTTAACATGTGCTGTTGGATGCTTAAGACACCCAAAACACTTCATGATATGAGCTCACCCTCACCAACCAACAGGCCATCACCTTGCACCACTGGAGACACAGCACCGTACACATACTTCCTCACGGTGCTGACTTGTGGCCACAGGCTTGCTCACCTTATCATCAGCGTGCTTGCATGACCCAACTATCCGAATGGTGCACGTGCCTGTCCTGCCAGGTGCAGCCACATGTGGTCACCAGACAATGTGGCCCTTCAGAAGCATGGTCAAAATGGGCAGCAGGAGCTGGAGTGTTGTAACAGCTCAACAAAACAACCCATATCCAACTGATACACAAGAGGCCTTTTCGGAAGGTGGCAGCTGGAGGTACAATGGCTGCTCTCATTGGGGCCAGGCACCAGCCACCCCTGAGCACAGACGTCTCCAGGGAGCAGCCAAGGGAGAAAGGCTGCTGGCCAGAGTCGAGTCAGCTCCCCTGGTTTCTGCTGCTCCACTAACAGCACTGAAATACAGCTCCTTTTTCAAGAGTTTTTTCAAAACATCCCATTCACACTCAATGGGTCAAGAGACCTCGAGTACTTTTGAAAGAGTTGCATTTCACGTTTGTCTCTGACTTGAGCACTTAATGAGTTGTTGGACAACTCATTGGATATAACAGAGAGAAAAACAGAGTGAAAGTCCCAAATAACTAAGAGAGCACATATTCAATCAAATCTAGGTGAGCCACACAGTACAGATACTAGTGCTGAGACATATTTGAACAGCATGCAAAGAGCTGACATCCTCCATTTGATATCTTTTACAGTAAGAGACACAATATTAGATCAGAACTAAAAATCTAGTGCGTTGTATTTGACTTGATATTCAAACACAGCAATTCAGTTACATGTCTATGTACTGTCACATGAGTAAGATTTAGATTTCTAGGTGAGCAAGTGGCTAAGTTTATTTCTTGCCCAACCAGACACTTCCCAGATCTGTATAAAGATGATTTCATCTTCTGCCTCGCATGCATTTGAACTCAGTAAAAATAGAAATGCATATGAAACTAGCATTTCCATAGTCTGTGAGTGAGCTGGTAAAACATGAGACTCCTGCAAAGACTTGCCTACTGATGGAGTCATCACTATCTGACTGATATTCAGAGCTTTCACTGTATACGTTCGTTCCTCTCTTCTTCTTCATTCCTTCCTGTCTCGTATCACATTCAGTGAGGTGCACACTCAAGCTCCCTCCTCTCTTTCTGTACTCCTCCTTCATCTGCCCTGTCAACCCTCTTCCTTACCCTTCCTTTACCCTCTTTTTTACTTCCACTCTTTCCAGGTACTTTAAATCCGCCTCCTGCAAAAGTTTACATTAAAAATTTCTGACATTGCAAATAATTGTTTTGTTCCATTTACTCATATATTAAAACTCTTATCACTTAGGTTTCACAATATAAACTTTCCAGAGAACTGAAAAATCTCTTATCAATGTTTGAATGGTGGTTAGCACAATGGAGAGCTTCAGATGGGACCACACACAGCTGAATGTATATATATATGTACACACATGTATATGTTGAACCATATATATATACATATATATATGTTGAACCATATGACAATGTTACAACAGTTTTACTTAAACATTGAACATACTATATATCTTATGTATATACTTTGAAATATATAAATACATGTATGTGTATAACTAGAATTTGCTTAAACACTTTTTAATGTATATATCATTTAAATACAAGTGATCTTTTTCCATTTAATTACACTCGTCCTATACAGCTTTCTTAATTGACAATGAGAGCTTTTCAGAGTGCATTATATGGATTTTCCCTGAAATAGGAAGAATAGAAAAATATGCATAAGATTTTAAATGCTTTAGGCATTGAAGCAGAAAAACTCTCCTTTTTTCCTAGGTAGAATATTTTAACATCAAATTTTCACCAAGATAAACAGAAATAAGGAAAATTTATACTGATGGTGAATATGCTTGTAGGCTGCAAAGAAATTAATTAAAAAGAAATACAACAGTTGTACCAGAGTAATAATATATACCATTTTGTTAATTAAAATTGTTCCATTTCAAAATAAGGTCGCATTTTCAAATGATAAAAAGAAAAAAACATACTGAAATACGCAAACGCTATTTGTGACAAAAGCAAAGCACTTTTGCAACTTTTCAGCAACCCTTCACAAACTCACAGGAAGGATTCCCCCCAAATGGAAGTAGAGCAGCTCATGTTGTCTCCTGAGAAACAAGGAATTAGTGCATTAAGCAGGTTTCAGCAAGTAGAAAATAAAAGCCTCAGTCCAACCTGAAAAGGATCTTTGCTAAGAAAAGAATAGTTTAGTAAATGTCCAGAAAAAAAAAGATGTTTGACTATATTCTTCATTCCGTAGAACAGTGTTGATTAGTGTTGATTAAACCATAGTGTTGATTAAACCATAATACATAAACATTATAAACATTTAAGTGATAATTTGTGAGGGGAAAAAAATCCAGTTCCTACCAGTTTGGCTGAGTTGTGACGTGCTACGGCTTTTTCGTGAGAGACCCACGATGGCGACCATCTTTGCACCGATGCTGGAGCGTCTCTTTTTGCCACCACCACCAACAGTGCCCACTGCAGTGTCCGACTGGCTGCCATCGTTCTTCTCCAGTGTGTACATGTCCCCGCCGATGCTGGTGCTCTTAGTCATGTTCTTTCCTGAGGCGCCCATCTGTCTGCTTTGCATTTTGGATGTAAAGACACTGTCAGCCAGTGGATGGGTAAACGATGCAGACAAAGAAGAGTAAAAAGGGGAAGACAGAAAAGGACAGGTTTCAGATGGAAGGTTTTGGGAGACTGGAGGGTAGAAGCAGCTAATTCACACAGGTAGGGTTCGGTTCTTGAGAGGTAAAAAGCAGAAACTTTAATTTTAGGTTCCTGTTTGGTCTTCTGTAAACATATTTGACTCCTCAAAATTTTGTTTTAAATAACAAGATCTTATTTACTGATTGTCTGAAAAGACATTACTAGCAAAAGCATATCTAAGAATTAATACATCAGTATATCTTATATACATTTTTTGCCTGGGAAATTTAAATTCTGTATTCAATGCTCTGCCACTCTTTTTCTCACATAATCTATATTCCTCTTGGAAACAGATACTTGATTCAATACCGAGTGGATAAGGATATCGCCCTGAAGTCTAGCTTTCATTTCTAAACACTCAGACATTCAAAGGATATTTTCAGTAATCTGTTTTAGCTTAGTCAAGAACAATGGTAGGTTTTTTGTTCTCCCTCTTCAGCCATGACTACATGTGTTTTACATGTATTTCATACAATACTTTATTGCTATGTGACATAGATCATCATTACCAATAAATGGCATTTAATTCTAATACACCTTTTGTACTCATTATAGACTGTTTCTACACATTTTATGTGGCTGCATCTAAATTACCTGCTGCAGCATTTCACAACATGAAGACTAAGGGACCTTTCATTTGCACAGAAATGACAATATACAGTGATGGCAGCAGTACCTATCCAAATTTTGCCCTGACATCTAATGGGTAGGTGTCTGGACAAACATCCTGACCTGGAAACTCTGGAGTTCATGTGGGCCTGAGAATACATAGAGAATGTTTCTATTTCAGTGAAGTTCTCGCACAGGACTTAAACCTTTATTATTCTGTTCTGTACGGTGTGTCTCACTGGAAAGTCCTCCTTAGATACAGTCTTAGATAATCCACAAAACAGTGGAATATTTCTGGAAACCAGGGGAAATTATTCTTTTTAGTGTTAAATAACCAGTATGTAGAGGCTAACAAAGAATATTTCTATTTTTTAAACAGATTTTCAAAAACATGCAAAGGCTATTCCTAGAGTTTTACTGTTCAGTAAATGGCTCTAGAGTAAATTTTGGTGTGTATAGCCATACTCATTTCCATTTTTCTATAGTGGCCTGAATCTATTTCAAAAAAGTAAGGTTTTCTTGCTTCTTTATGAAGCTCTTATGATACACATATTGTCACACAAAACTTATCTATGGATTTAATGCAGTGTCCTCAAAACCAAACAGATTACTGGGTCTCTTCCCACTGACTCAAGGGGAAATGGGATGAGGTGTCAGATTTGGAACAACAATGCAACTATTTGAGATATTTGGGAGGTACCCATCAAGTGCTTTAGTTGACAACTGCATGTGCATGAAGGCACAAAATGTTTGGAGTTAAGCCACAACACAGAGGAAAACAGTTCGTAGAAGTGAACCTTTGCCATCAAGTAAAAAAAATATTGGATGTGCTTCTGAAGGAAGATATAAGAGCAAATATGAATGAGAGTTTGGATCACGAAATGGAGAGGCACAAAACAAAGCTGAGAGAGAGACTTAGTGGCCTTTTGTGAACAGACAATAACAGAAGACTGCATCACAGTGGTAACCTCACAGTTTTTTTCTTATCCTTTTTTAACTCTCTTTGTTTTTCTATGTTGGTTCACACTGACTCATATTGGTACATTTAACACTAAGGAGAAGGGTAGGAAGTGAATAAAGAGGAAGGCAAGGAAGGAAAAATAAAGTGGATTTCTATTTCTGGGGCTTTTTAGGACTATAGGAACAAACTTGTAAAATTATAACATCACATGCTTTATTTGCTTTGAAACTAACAACTACAGGGACTGATTCACAGAAACAAGATGCCACAGAAACTAGTTCTCAGTTTCAACACTATGACTACCTTGCACATAAGAAATGCAAGAGACATCCAGGAAGAACAGTGTTGGGAAGAGCTAGTATCTTTAACTTTATCTTATGCAAAATTCTTATAGCAATCAGAAAATTAGAGGCCCTTATCCAGTAATGCTATTTGTAACCTAGTTCTCTAAGGAAATATTACTAATGTGACTGTGTTTTCTGACAGGTCTCTCTCTTTTTAATATTTTAAAAAATCAGTTCAAATTTGACACAGGAGTAGAAACGCAGAGCTATTTAGTTTCTGAAACTGTTTTGAAAACATATCCCTGGAGAGAGATCTTATAAATGCCCCTTTGGGGAAAGACTGTTGTGTAAGTCATTACTGAATTTCTGCTATTTCACGTGGGAGCTCATTCACACAGCACAAACTCATAGTGGAAGTATACTAACAATTTTCCTGCTTGCAGTACAACCTATTCCAATGATCCATTTTTCAAGAATGATATCCAGAAAATCAGTGGGTTCCTGTCATATCTAGTAATAAGTAATAATTATGGCATTGCTTTATAAGTGCTATTAACATTTAGGAAAGGTCTTCTGTCATAGCAGTGAAAACAGAAAGATTCCATTTTCTCATAAAACTTACACCAAGAAGAAGGTTTCCATTTCCTGAGTTTAATGCGCCTTTGAGGTGCTTCATGTGTAATTTCCCAAGATGTATAATTCTATTTAAGTGCTACAGATTACAAAAATTACCCTTATTAAAGAAATCAGTGTGCTTAAAAATGTTGGCATGCAAACAAAGTTGCTATAATTTCACTATTCATTTAACTATGAAAGTACTACGTATTACAAAAACTTGCCCCTTGCCTGCTGTCTAAAGGCTTTTGTATCACAAAATGAAGCTTTGCTGTGTACACCTGTCAACAATGAGGTAGACTTCATTGAGCCACATTCTTTTGGCCAATTAAGGAAAGCATTAGAGTTTTCAAGTAAAAAAAAAGTGATTTAGACTTGTGTTGATATACCAAATACTAGTACAAATTACTAATATTGAAAGTTCATTTGCAAAACTCTGCTTTTTCCCATAGAGTTCTAAATATATTTGCTTTAATTAAAGCTTTGAGTTCTGCCCACCCCCTGCTCCCTCCTAAAAGCAGCAGAGAAGACATTATTGTTATGCTCCCAACCAGCAAAAAGTTCCCAGAGAAAGTCCCAACTCCTCTCTCAACAAAAAATCTTTGAGAAATAAGTACTAGGAGAGTTCTGAGTGGCTTACAGTGTGTCATAGTAAATCTGCAGTGGTTATGAGCACCTTCTTCATCAGCATGCTGAACTCATCCTGGCCATCCAATCCTCACTCACTAATTATTCTTGGTAGATGCTTGGTATCCTTACCAGCAAAGCTATCCTTCTACCCAGACTACCTTTTCACAGTGACAGAAATTTATTATTCCCAGAAAAATAGGGAGTTGTATGTCAGGTTTGATTGCTTTCTTGAGTAACAGAAATATAAGATGGACTTCAGAGTAAGAAAGAGTAAATACTACAGCCTTTTCTCTTAACAGGAAACAAAAATAACTTGAAGTTTTCTTTGCGTGTATTATACATATACATAAACATAACCACACATGCACCCAGTTAAATATGTACAACAATATTTTAAAACTGACATTAAATAAAAGTAATTTATGAGATGAGTCAAGGAATAGAGAAGGCACTAAACCCAGGTTTTTCAAGGTGTCTCATCAGATACTCATCTTAAAAATATCCCCCTCAAAGAGAATTTATCCAGGTGGGGAAAACAAACAAAAAACCAAACAAACAACACATTAAATAAAAGAATTAACTACGCTAGTCCCAATCACATGTATACAATGGCATAATAATCACCTGTATTAGAATCAAAACAAGAACAATATCATCACACAACCCCAGCTGAGTGGCAGCCAACAGCAACAGCAGGGTGAGAGTGACAGCCAGGCCACTGACTGTGGCTTATGGGGACGAACAAGAGCAGGGTGATGGGCAAAGTTCAGGTGGGAATATTGCTTTCTGAGCTACTGCTAAATCCAGGAAATCACCTGAGGACACTGAGAACCACAGACAGGTCTCTGTTGCATAAGTATGCTACATACTCAAGTCAGATGCTTCAGTTTTCCAGTGAACAGAGAAATAGGAAAGATTTCTCTGCTCAGTCTTCCACTTCAATCACTTTCTTTTCTAGTTTTTCTCAATTGAGAGAACTAACTTTGAACGCCCTTCCTAAAATATAGTATTCCTATGTAATCTCTCCACAAACAAGCAGAGGGAATACTCAAATTCAAGTTAAATGAATAATAACTGCTAGGTGTGAAACAAACCCTGAAATCTGATAATCAATTAAAACAGTCCACTTAAAGCAATCTCAAACCAGGTTTTAAGCATATTTACATTTCCCAAGTGACAATTATTCCAGATAATCAGGATCAAGTTGGGCATGCCAGCTTCCTACGTATTTTACAGTACATTTTCTTAACTGTTTGAGACCACCTACACTACAGAAAAAATTTAGACGAATACATTCTCAAAGCTAAAGCAGAAAGTTCTTCAAAACAAACAAGAGAAAAATAAGACATTAAAAAAAAATGAGAGTAAGACGTCTATAAACCTATGTAATTTAAAGCCAATGGTGGACTACAACAATGCTAAGCACTAGATGTTATTCTTAACAATATACCATGCTAACCAACTCAGGCAGAGTCAGACCAACAGATACCTTTGACAGGAAATTTAATACGGTCCTTATTGTCATTGAAGGCCCCTGTGCCACATGTCTCGTAGTTAACAAAATGGCTCAGGCCTGTTCTCTGACCTTGACAGCTTACATACACACAGCTAGTTTACATCCTTCTCCATACAGGGGTTTCTCAAAGCTAAAGCAGAACTTGAGATTCAATAGGGCCAAGTGCTGGGTCCTGCACTCACGTCACAACAACCCCAGGCAGTGCTACAGGCTCGGGGAAGAGTGGCTGGAAAGCTGCCTGGTGGAAAAGGATCTGGGGGTGTTGATTGACAGCCGGCTGAACATGAGCCAGCAGTGTGCCCAGGGGGCCAAAAAGGTGGCTTGTATCAGGAATAGTGTGGTTAGAAGGCTAGGGAAGTAATTGTCCCCCTGTATTCAGCACTGGTGAGGCCCCACGTCAAATGCTTTTTGGGCCCTTCATCATAAGAAGGACATTGAGGTGCTGGAGAGAGTGCAAAGGAGGGGGACAAAGCTGGTGAGGGGTCTAGAGCACAAGTCCTATGAGGAGTGGTTGAGGAAGCTTGGGCTGTTTAGCCTGGAGAAAAGGAGGCTGAGGGGAGATCTTATTGCTGTCTACAACTACCTGAAAGGAGGTTGTAGCATGGAGGGTGTTGGTTTCTTCTCCCAAGTAGCAAGTGACAGGACAAGAAGAAATGGCCTCAAGTTGTGCCGGGGGAAGTTTAGATTGGATATTAGGAAAAAATTCTTTCACAGAAAGGCTTGTCAGGCATTGGAACAGGCTGGTCAGGGAAGTGGTTGAGTCACCATCCCTGGAGGTGTTTAAAAGACATGTAGATGTGGCACTTAGGGAAATGGTTTATTGGTGGAATTGGCAGTGTTAAGTTAAATTTTGGAGTTTATGATCTTGAAGGTATTTTCTGACCTAAATGATTCTATGATTCCATGATGCTACAAATCTGACATTGTTCTCAAATTGATATTCTACAGGCCAGTTCTAGCCTGTAAGCTTTTTCTTTATGCTTTTAAAGAAAGACTGTAAGGAAGTAGAAAATTGATATTCATATATAGCCTTCTGGAAAACACAGTGTTGAGTTTCTGGATTTCTTAAAGGCACTAATCTTCAAGATCTCTTTGCAGAGACTCACTTGTTTTCAAAACACGGAGTGCAATTATTCTCTGGAATCAAATTTGTTGTCAAGGTTTTCCAGACTCCAACTATAGCAGATAATCAGAAACTACAATTTATCAATATCTGTGCTGAATCACAGAAATATTACAAAACATTGGCAGATAAACAATTCCAAAATACAGTGCCCAAAACTGGGTACTTGGAAAACAATGCTTTCTGCAGTTGATGCATAGTCAGGGGGGAATACCATAAAGTGCCTAATGAAATCCTCCCAGAAGGGAGGCAGAGAAGTATTGTAAGATCTTTGCTTCAGTCTTTGTATCTCCTGCTTTAGACAGACCATTTGCTTGAAGTAGTAAAAAACAAGTCAGAAACTTCATCCAGCCTCTCCCAATTTGTGACTGACATATTCATGCTTTAAAGGTATTTAATAATCTTACAAGAAAATACTAATTTTAGAATTAATTTATTATAATGATATGGTTGGCTGCTGTGATATTTTCCATGAAGCAGCTGCAGACACACTGAATCCTCATTGTTTTGTATGTACCAAACAGAAAGTCTCATCCTGTCTCCACAGTTAAAAACCTGCAATCTTCGGCTGCAGCTTTTGAACCAGTTTTAGAGTTGGATGGCATCTCACTATTTTTTCAGATTCTTGCCTACAGAAACAAACTTGTTATAGAAACTGGCTGGTTAGCACAGTAAGTGCCAAATTTCCTCAGGTGTCTTTGGTTAGGCCAGAAAACCAAAGAAACTAACAAAACCAAAACACAAACCAGAAAACCACACTGACACCTGGGAGTCCTTATGCTTCCTCATGATGTAAAATACGTGGCAAACCAACCAGAATGGGGATGGAGGAACTGAAGATAATGAGTCGCCTGAAAGCTTTTACTGCTATAAAAAGCAATTATGACGTCCCATGGGTTAAAGAACCTGATCAGGATTTTTACAGGCATCCTTTTTTGTTGCACAGGGTAGTACTTCCCATTCTTTCTGTACACTAAACAATCCAATAGGCAGCAACAAGAAAGGCTAAACTAGGAAAAATACACTGACTCAGTCATTCTCCACAGACAAGAAATACAAACAACAAACAGGCTCAAACCCAAACCTTAGGATACCACAGTCATTCAAAAAGCAAAGATCATATCCTTTCAGACATCCTCTGCCACCATCTCTTTTCTCTCTCCTTGATTTATCAAAACAATAACCAGACTCTTGTAAGGTGAACAGCTCTCTCCCTGCACCTCGTTTGTTAAATATCATAATCCACCTGCCAGCTCAAAATAAGTCCCAGCACCAGGAACCCCAGCTCTGTAGCTCAGCTGGTGACTTGCTGAACTGAACAGTCATTCCCCATAACCCATAACTGTTGCCCAGCATTTTCTCCTGTTTCTTCCTCTCCCTGCTCTTCCTTCTGTTATTTTCCTTACTAACAAGAAGACAGATCTTTTGTGTTGGTAGATGTAGAAAAGTTTCCTCTTCCCTCTTCATTAACCTGGTAAGTTGGCAATACATTAGCAGGAATTCTGCAGGAGTAAAGTACTGATAATGTTATAAAAACTGACTTTTAAATCAGGTCCTGGCCCTGGGCTGTAACAGTCTGTGGCAGAAAGCAGCACAGGGAGCGGTATAGAATCCTTACACCCAGTGAGTCCACGATCACCAGCAAATAACAAAGAATATCACTTATTCTACAAAGAATAAATAAAAACGCTATTCTATCTGTTTCTAAGGCTGATACAGTGAAATTATGATGACAATCTTGATTTTGTTTGTTTTTCACTTTCCAACAAACACACTTTACTAAAACCAGTATTATGAAGCACAGGCATTTTTGCAATCTACCATATTATTAGTATTTATAAATGTGAAGGGAAAGATATCAATACTATCTGTTGTACTGTATATTGTTAATGGGATTTTTGAGGATATTTTTTGTATTTTTGCAGTCTTCTTTACAGCAGAATTAGAAACGAAAACATATAATCTTGTTGCTCTTTCAGAAGCGTATGTATTGGAGAATCAGATTTACACTTAAGTCATTTGGCAGATCTTGCAGGTTTCTTTTTTTCCCAATGCAAAGTCAGTATTACTACTTCCATGTTGTTTAGCTTAGTTCTCTGGTAATAATCCCTAACAAAAATAAAACACCTGCAATAATAAAAATCTACTCAGCCAATTGTAGAGTACAGCTGTGTGCTGTGATGTCCTAGTAAAGGGATTTTAACTATTTTTTCAGTTGTTGTAAGAGATATTTTCTAATGCACATCTCTTGTGAGACTGGAAGCCCCACTAAAGATTTTGTTTACAGTTTTTTTATAAGCAGGAGAGGAATTTTAATGCCATTCTTAACAGACCTCTTAAGTCACTTGGAGAGGTTCTCATTTCATAAATTTGTAGAAGAAATTTAACAAAAGCAGCATTATGGGGACAGCTGTGATGTAGGAAATAACATTTCCATGGTAACAATGCTTCTGGCCAATGAACATACTCATCTGCCAATTCACATCAAAGAGAGACATTCCAGGTTCAAAATTATAATGACTTAGTCTCCTGCAATTCACTTGGTCAAAAATTATCCTATTAGCTCATTTGTGATATAAACCTCTAATAGCTAATGGACTGACTTAGTAGGTTTATTTTATTGAAATTGTAACAAGTAAGTTGGTGGGAAAAAATAAAGCAGTTATGATGTATTCTATTATTTATATTACTATTCAAAGAAAGCTTGTCTGCACAGCTCAAAGTAAAAGTAAGAATAATTTTATATGAAGTATCTGTTTCAAAGGTATCTTTCATTGCAAATCAGAAATACCTCACATGTCACAGTACATAGTTTGATTTGACCTGGATCTTCCCCACTCTGCTAGATAACAAGCTCTGCACACTGCTTTTTTATTATACATCAATATAGGTATGCAGGTAGTATATTTTTTTAAAATATAAACAAATTTCAAAATTGTTTGGAGTCAAGCCAAGTTACTTACCAAACATGGACACAACAAATGAGGGATGTGGAAAAAACACTGTAACAGATTACTTTTTCCAAACACTAGCAACTGAATTCTTCACAGAGCTTCTGAGATTTTTGATAAAAGTTCTCACAATTTCTGTGAGAATAATTGGCCATTTTTATATAAAAATACAACTTATAAATATTTTTTAAATTTATAACAACTTTTTAATTTAAAAGAAATTTATAACAAAAATATCCATATTCATCTATGTTGATAAACTTTCAAATTTACCTTTGCATAGTTACAGAGAGGCTTTATTACCCTGCTAACAGTAGTAAATCTTTGCAGAAATCCCTTTTTCTGATACAGTGAACTAAATCAGCCATTTACTATGTGTGAATTCAAAAGAAGGCCAGCAAGAAAACTAGCTGAGGTCCAGAAGTCTTGCATTATCCAGCTGTCATATTATTGTGATGTTTATTTGTAAATACAAGCAGTCCATATGAGCTCTGAAGGCTTGGCAATAAAGTCAGTACAATTCAAACAAAGACAGAATCAGTTTAGAATAACATGCAGTCTTTGAGTTTAGAAGGCATGTTCTTTAACCCACCCTGGCAAAGGAGCAGTTGCATTTGTAAAAGCAGGTTAACAACCAGCTTGCCAAATTAAAACAGTAGGCAACCTGATTTAATTGAGACTGTCTTACAGAAATACACTTTGCATGTACTTAATCTAGAAGTTAAATGTTATGTACTTATTCAAGCATACTGTCGAACTACAGTCATCCAACAGAGATGGAAGAGAGGAGTCATTCTATTTCTTATATTAACACTGCTGACTAAGACACAAGCTACACTGCAAGCTTGCTTAGTGCTGCCCAAATTTGTTCCTTGAAGGGCTGAAAAGATCTCTGTGAAATGAAAAGCAAGCACTGAATTGATAAGCCATACTTTAAATCCACTACATGTCCCAGACCTGAAACCACCAGAGAAATAATACAAAATGAAGTCTGGAAAGTGAGAAAAATTTCAGACTGGAAGGCCGAAATTCTCAAAAATATACAGAGATAAGAGACATCATGTATTGCCTTAGGGTAAGATGAACCATGATTTATCATCTTTACTTGCCAAGTTGAAATTAGCTATAAGGAAGATTTTCTGATTTAGAAAACACATTGACAGCTAGAAAACTTTGAAAGATAGACATGCAGGAACTGGATAGGATGCACTACTGAGATTACATTAAGGGGAAAAAATCACATAATACACATGGAAGAGCCAGATGTCCTGAATGGACTTTATTTAAATAAGTTGCAGTAGTCATTATGGCTTTCACTATAGCTGCATCTACACCCATGAAAGACTGGAGTGTTTTGATTAGTACTGTATCGTGCTCAATTGTCCTTGTACTGCCTCTGTGAATGTGTGCGACAGTGGGCATCTAAAGAATAAAGCAACTCTGATGTTTCTTTCATTACTTATAAATTCAGGTTGCTTCAGGACTCCAAAAATCAGGGTCAGAATAGACACTGCTAACATCTTACAAACCCATAGCATCTTTCTGAATTGATCTTCTGGGACTGAGAGCTAAATGGACACAAGCAAGAGATCTGAAGCCATAATTACCTCAACCAAGGAGACATTATCTGGGACATCATGATCTTGCCTGCCTGACTTCTGTCAGTTTGACAAAATGACTTTGAGTCACTTTGAGCCTCTGGGGGAAATTAGAAAAAGCATACCGAAAACTTAAGACCATCATAAAAAAGAAAATGCTGTGAGGAAACTTGTCTTACATCTTTCTGAACACAAGTCTGCAAACTTTGTTTTTCTGACCTGGGGAGGACAGGTCTATGACCAGAAGTCCCTGCTGAGGCAATGTGCATGTTGCACACCATGCACGTTTGGAGCAAAGGCTCCTCTTCTTTACCTTGGAGCTCCATAGGAATCATACTCAGGTTATTGCTACAATTTGGAAAACGCCAGGCTCCCATTAGTATTTGTAGGGAGATATATAGGCTTATTTCCTACTAGAGCTCACCTGATGACAAATCTCCCAGCTTGTTCAGGTAGCACCTTATGGACTTTATAGACAAACACCATGCAGGTACAGTGATAGTACTGAACCGAAATGTTCAGGTGCTTGGTCAAATAGCAGTAAAATCAGATAGATGGGCAATGTCAAACTGCTGGAGCATCACCTTACCATAGGTATTAAGTAAGCAATAGTAAAACTAGCACAAAACCAGTAACTATTTCAGAAATACTTTTATGAAGTAACAAAAAGGAGTTTCTGTTTGTTTCTCAGAAGGCTAAAGGATAAGCTTATTAATTATTCTTAATGAAGTACATTTAAAGGAATCAAAAAAGGAACCATATTATTTTTACAGAATCTTTTGACTTTTCTGTTAATATAATACTCAGGCAAAAATAATGAAAATACACAGTACTGAGACAGAGCCACAGAATCACAATATCAAAGAAAGAAAAGCCTAATGGGCTTCAACATTCAATTCCTTGTTTTTATAAGTTCCTACCCTACATCCAGTTGTTGCTATTGCTATTCTTGTCCACAGATCTATTGTGCTTAGTACTATACAAATAAAGATAAAAAGTCTGTCTATTGAAGAACTTATGATTCAATCTAGTTCTAAATATCTTCAGTCTTTTTTAACACACTTAAAAGTGCAAAAACTAATGCCAACATTTGTATCTGCTTCAAAGCATTATGTTATTTTTTTCCCTTCATTCATAGTTCTCTGCATGTCCACAGGGCTTTCCATCTGCACCTCTTGGTGGTGGTGGTGGTCTTGGTTTTTTGATTGGTTTTTTATTTGTTTTGGTTTTGTTGGTTTTGTTTTGTTATGGTTGGTTTGTTTGGTTGGTTTTAGCTGCTGATTAAATAATCTTTAGGAACAGGAGTACATCAGTGCTTTCTGGATCACAGGTCAGAGCTGACTCAACAGAGGTTGAAGTGCAGGCTGCATTTTGTGGAGAGCGAAGTGGTCTCAAAGATATTGTGCCACTGCCTAAGAAAAAATGTCTGAGTTCCCTGCTGGGCACAATATATCAAAGATGCAGACTGTTTCAAATGAGGTATTTTCACTGTTCACCTGTTAATAATATGTACTTCCAAATTCATTACCTTGTTATTTCCTAGTGGATCAAAATAAGTTTAGTAGCTATAAAAGAGTCCATACATCTTTTGTACTTGCTTCAAAGTAACAGGAAAAATGAGTCTCTAAGGGTTTGATAGATGGTGATAAATAACTTAGAAACAGGTGACTTTGCTAAATTTCTTAAATGATTGTACTGTATTCCCAGTACAGATTTCAAAAGAAAAATATGAATTCATATAATTCCTTTCTGAACTATTGATATTTTGTATCCTTTCTGTAATATTTTACCAGAAGTCAGATAATTTTCTTCTGCATGTAATCTATGAAAGTGTAAAAAGACAAATGGTTAAATTATTGATTGTGTTTTGTTACAGACCTGGTAGCTATATGGATTTGTAGCTTTTGAAGATTTGCCTCACCATGTGATACTGAAGTTAAAAACCAGTGGGTTTGAATCTGTGCTTCAAATGGGGCAAGAGTTTGTCAGGAACATGAATAGACTACACAGCCCAATGATATTAATGACATCTTACTGGAAAAAAGTTTATTTTAGGTCCTGTGATTTCAGTCACAGACTGGCAAAGTATAAGCAGCTCTCTGCTGATATAGTCAGGAGTATGCAAAAGAAGTATGTTAGAGGAACATAAAGTTGCTGCTTTTTGTTCAAGGACTCTTTCCATCATACCTGCCCCAGCTGCCTGAATAATGAAACATTTTACAGCTGAAAAGAGCTGGTGAATGCTGTACTGCAACCTGTCTATCTCATCCCAGTAATGGTGAGGTCACATTGTTGAGATATTAACAAATTTGTTACACCAAAATATTGTTTTGAGAGCTGCAGGAAATAGCACACTGACATGTTTTCCCTGAAAAATTACCTGGAACATTGACATAACTGTACATAAGTTCTCTCTCTCCCCATGGCAGGAATTACGCTGAGTGAACATTATATATGTATATATAGCTAGAGCTATTGGGAGCACAGACTGCCTGTACTGCAGTTTTGCTAAAGGACTGATCATGCGGTGGGGAAAGAGTCTCAGGCTACAGCTTTTCCTTACAAACATATGGCCTGTTGGCCAGAAAAGTTAGGCACAATTAACTTCTTTCATCCTGTGCTGCCGTCGGAGCAATCATAATAATCATTCTGAAATAGCTTTAAGAAAACAAACAGCATGTGCCCACTGAAAATGGTTTATTGATGCTTGTTATCTTCTGCACAGTTTTTGATATTGTTACCAGAACATAGATTTTTCAAAAAAATGTTACTGGCTTTCATGCCTGTGAAGGAGCTTGCACAGACTGAATTGACACGCTTATTCATCCAGCTTTGCAAAACACTGCATTTAACTGATAATAGCTGCAATCACAGTGGAAGGCTCATAAAAACTGAAATACTAAGGTCGCAATATAATGAAAAACTAAGGAACAAATACCCACCAGGAATCAGTTTTAAAACCTACAAACTAAATTCTTTAAAGAATTTCTTGACTGAATGATACAGACAACAATCAGAAAGTGAATTTGAAATGAATATTTACATCCAACAAGGGAAATGGCACAGAGAACATGTAGAACCAATAGGAAAAGCAAAAGTTTTGTATCTGAACAAGCCATAGGATCATAAAATCATGGAACCATTACTTAATACTACATCCTGCATCCTGTTTCTTGTATCTTCAAGTGCCTCTGCAAAGTTACACCCCAGCTGCCTTTTTCTACTACAAATTCTCCTTCTTCAGTTGTGTCATCTTGTCATCTTCCTACTTAATCAGCTCTATTTCTTTTACTGTCCTTTAGCATTCACTTCTTTTCTGCACATGGGATGTCATTGTTTTCTTCTGATACACAGGAAAACACTGATTCTTCTGTGCTGTCTCTGCATTACCCTCTTTATACACTTATCTCCCCTTGCCCTTGTCATGGATGCAGAAATTTCTCACTGTATCTCCTCCTCAATTGTTTGATTTGCCTCACTGATCGTATGCTGTCTTCCGATTTCCTTTCCTCCCATACCGCTTTCCTCATTCTTACCTCCAGGCACCTGGTCATGGCAGTGCGAGGTTAACAGCTGGACTTGGATGATCTTAAAGGTCTTTTCCAAGCAAAACGATTCTGTGATTCTGTCACTCTGTCACTGGCTCTTTCCCCAAATCATAGAAACATGCTTCACTTTAGAAACTGACGCAGAACGTCTTGCTCTCATCAGTTCTGCAACCACAGTCACATCTCCTTTATTTTTTTCAACCCTGAATTAATGGACCATATTTTTTTAAGTAAACCTCTTAAGTTCTTGTTTTCCAATTACATTTCAAATGCCTTCCAAATAGCTATCCCTTTTTCCATTTGGTTGAAACTACTCCTGCCAAAGTCTTCAATGATTTCTTAAGATTGCAAAAGTACACTCTTTTCTTCTTTGCTTTGCTGCAATTAACCATGCTTTAATTTATTACTTCCCTTAGTTCCCACAGTTCATCCCCTCTCAATTTCTTTCTCTCTGTAACCTTTCACTCAAAATGTGCTCAAGTAGATTCCCATTTTCTGCCCATTCAGTTAAACTGTGATGGTCCCACAGGGCTGTAACACTGTCTCCTCTACTGCTATCCCTCAAACATCTCTTCATCAACAGTACATCAAAGCATTATGGTTTCTGCAATAAAAACTCCTTCTCATCTGCCCTGTCTCCTCCTGCCTGCACTGAAACCTCTTTCTATGGCACCTCCCTGTGAATCACTGATCTCAATTCAGTATCATTAAACTCATTATTTCCCCCAAAAACCTCCTTCTGCATCTTCTCCCAGACATGTGGATCATGTGTGTCACTCAGATCTGTTGTTTGGGCAGGCCTTGTAATTCAGGCTTCATATTAGGTCCACTTTTTGGTTGCTTGTACATGGTTTCTATTTCACATTTCTGACCATTCTGTGCACCCACACAGCTCATTGATTTGTCCACTCTCTCATCGTTTCAGATGTCGCCTACTGCAGTGCTTCTCTCTGGCCCTGGGAATTTACCTGCCCTAAACCCTTCCAGGATACTGTACGAAAAATGAATTTCATAGCGTTTCAATTTGGCTCTGTCATGCTTCTCCATACATCAGTAGAAAGTTATACTTTCTTCTATCCAGTTGTACATAATTCCTCTTTATTTTCTAGTATTTTAGCAGTTGTTCCTTATCACATTTATCTTCTCATGTTCATGACTGACAGATCAGCTCCTGCTGCTCATTAGACTTGCCCCTTCATCCACTTGATGTAGATTTTTGTAAGCACCTAATCTTTTTTCCTCATGGCCTCTAATGCTTCAAAAGACCTCTCCAGAAACATGCACAAAGCTATCTTATTTTCTTTCTTCAAATCTGCCCTTAGTACTCTCTGTTGTCAAGGTGTCCCCAACGCAGTATTGTAACTATCTCCTGTCATGTGGAAGGTTTCTTAATTCTCCTGTTTCCCTCTCTGGACTCATATGTCATCTCATGATTTAGACTCTGTGTGCTTGGAACAGAAGTTGTATTTTTTCTTCTGTATTTCAACAGTATGTGGCACAGTGAAATCCTGCTCTGTGATTATAGTTGCTGTGTATTAATATGATAAAATTACCATGACTTTCAGAATTAATGTTTAGGATTGATATTTAGAAAAATGTTAAGTAAGGTTAAGATTTAGAGCAGTCTTAGAGAGATTTCTTGCAATAAAAATAAAAAATGCTAACACATTAACTCTGAGAGGGCTTTTTTTTTTTTTTTGTCCCTAATATCAACAGAGAGCTGGAATAAGAAATAATATCACGGAGCTGTATATAAGGAATCCTTGTTCCATGCTTTCTGTTTACTCACAGGTGTTGCCAAGAAAAAAACACAATTATGTTTTCCCTATAGGTCAGCCATATGCCAAAGTTTAGTTTTACAAGGCTTAATGAAGGTAAAATCTGATGCTGCAGCTACTTCTGGAAAAACAAACAAACAAACAAACAAAAAACAAACACACACAAAAAAAAACCCCAAAAAAACAAAAAAACAAAAACCCCCCCCCACAAGTATTGATTTATTGTGCTCCAGTGCTTCAAAAGCTAATGCAGTTTATTGCACCGAGGGACTCTTTAAAGTAGGCATGGGAAGAATCCATGATGGATATCTGTCTTCACGGTCATTTAAGTTACACTGAACCCACCTATGATCTCAGCAGGCTGAAGCCCTTAGTGCAACTACTATCATTACTCATAAAGTATATAAGCACAGTGACATCAAGAGGTATGACGTATGCTTAACAAGCTAATTTTTGATGGTGGAGTGACTGAGTGCAGCCCCTGCATTCCAGATTGCCCAGAGGAAAGGTGAATGGTGTTCAACTGAAGACCCACCTCTGAAGTAAAAATGTATGTTGAAAATTGTCATCTGCAATATAGCTTTTTTTGACACCCAAGATCTCAAGAACTAGGTGATAATTTACTATTATTCTGTAACAGAGGAACTGGCTGTTTTGGTTCTTTTGGGTGTCTCAAATACCTATCAATATGTTTAATTATTCAGTGATGACTGGGTGATTGTTTAATGTCGGCGGTGGGTCTGAAAACATTTTTTGGAAAGCTGAAGTTGTTATCTTATAAATTGCCAGGTGTAAGGTATCTTGTGAATTGTCAAACAAGCAAGCAGAAGGCACTGAATTTACAACAATGCTTAGGATTAATTCTGCCTTCAGGTTTGTCCGCTGAACACACAAGTCACGATATTTCAATATTTCAGTATGTTAATGATACACAACTATGTGTGTATATACCTACACTTGTAGCCATATGGGGATCAATCCATGCTTTTCAGTTTGCTTCTTACCCTAGAAGAATGTTCAGACAATATTAAAAAGATAAGCGCTTATTTTACCATGGGGAAGGAAGGTGGCTATAGAGAGACGTTCCTTTTTATTCACAACTTACATATTAAGAGTGGTCATAATAAGTGCACAAATAATACTAGAGGCTGATTTCCTTATTAGGACCCAAAATCTAACACAAACAGAAGTCCCTTACTTAGTGTAAGCTGGGAGAGAAAAAGGTCTTTAAAACCTCCTTTCCCACACTACCATTTGTCAGTCCCTGGAAAACAAATCCAAAGGCAGTCTTAAAGACAGCTGTTTCTAAACAGCTACTTTTGTTGAATTCTGAAATGCACTCAAGAGTGAAGGAATGATGGTACTTAATGTGTAAAAGCAGTAGTATGGCTATATGGGCCCATACCACCCCAGACTGAACACTACACATTTTGATTCTCTTTTTGTATCACCTTTGGTTTGTGCGTGTTCGCACATGTGTGTATGTACAGGCATATACACACGTAGGCTTGTAGCAAAGGAAGAAAGTAGATTGCCAAAGAGTGCTCTGTGCTTGCTCTAATATATATGAACATAGTATTACAGGAACAAGTTATCTATAGGTAGTGCAGAATTAGCAGGTTAAAAGAGAGCGGATTTTTTTCTGAGATTTTCTGGCATTTTTGCATAGGTGAGAAGGGGTTCAAGAATATTCAGCAAATCTCAAACACATGTTTTGCTAATGAAGAAAGAAGGAATATTGTATTTCTCTTAGTGCAAATTACATAGATTTTGCAATATGAAATGTCACTCATATTAAAAGTCATGTTTCAAAGGATTTGTGCTAAATTACATCAATCTAAAGTATTATCTGATAAACCCAGATCCAATTGTGCTGAAATGTTTCTGGACACAATACAGCAGCAGAGGTGCATGACCCCTCCACAATACAGCAACCCACGACAGTTATAAAAAAAAATGGTAAGACTCTGCTTATCCACATTGATTGTCGATCAATATGCACATTTATCAGCCTACACAAAGAGGATTAAAAAAAAATCCAAATTCTCTTTTTAATACTGCCACAAATGAAAGTAAAGATGGTTTTGATATTGATGAGATATCACTCAACAAAAGATTGTTCACTGAAATGATAATTCAAGCAGGGAATATAAAGAGGAAACTTACAATTGCTATTGTTTATTATAGTCACACCCAAACTCTACTTTAAACCATTTTAAAGTTAATATGCTGTAGTTGCCTGCATAATAATGAGTCAAGTTAGTGTGCTGCATAATTTGGTATGCAGAACAAGTTCACTGAAGCCGAGAGTGAAACTTGCTTAAATATGAAAGCATCATGAGTGAAAGCAAAGAAAGCTGCAGAGAACATAGACAATAAGCTAAGCAAATGGAAAGAAAAAAAAAAAAAGGGGAAGACAAGTAGGGTCCTGGCACAGGAGGAAGAAGAGTAGGTCTACAGAAACAGAAATATATTTTACCTGTCATCCTCTTTCCCTTCCTCAGTTTGGTCTTCTTGAGCTTTTTCATCATTCCCTGATCCTTTGACTTCCTCCTTATCACAGTTCTCTGTCACCTCTTGCCCTTCCCCTTTTTCATCAATTTCTTGCTCCTTTGCTCTTTCCTCCTCCTCCTCCTCTTTTTCTTCCTCCTCAGGAAATACTCCATCTTGTTCATCCCCTTCCAGCCCTCCCTCTTTTTTCCCCTCTATATCCCTTGTCCTTCTGAAGTCAACAAAAATTGAAATAGGCATGCAAAAAGAAGAAAGAAAAGAATAAATTAAAGTTAAGGTCATGGAGAAAAGCATGCATGAACTCACAAGAAAGGAAATGCAAAATAAATGAAATAAAAACTAAAAGATGGAAACAGTCATAAGTTAAACCATACTGGTTAAGACTTCAGACTATACTGGAGAACCCTGGGATGTTTTCTTAGGACAATCTCTAAGTCTCTCTTTGAATAAAAGTTGCATGGCAATGCATCACATTTGGAAATGTATACATAACCGTAAGGCAGAAACAATGTGGTCCTAACAACGATCATATAAGCAGATGTTTAAACAATCTTTTCAAACGCATCATTTCGCTCAAGAGGACAATTTTCTGAGGATTAATGTAGGCTGACATTAAATTTTGCTGAGAATGCAGGTGGGTTACACTTTCCAAGAAAAATGGTCTTTCATTCCTTCTACAGTCACAGTCATAGCTGCTCTGAGTGTGCACAGGGCACAGGCAAAGGAGATGCCATTTTGCCCACAGATACACTATGTCCACCTTGTTGAAGAGCAGCTCAACAGCTGTATGCCTACAGTTATATTGGACTAGTGTAAGGATTAAATAAATTGAATTAGTCTCTGTAAGTATGAAATAAGACTTCTATAGAAGTTCAGTAGATCTATTTTAAAAGGAAATGAAGATGCCTCTAATATTGCTGGCACGAATTTTCAAGTTGAATTGTCTTTTCAGCCATATTATTTTACAAAATGGTTTTCAGAAAGTCCAAATCTAAGTGTGTCTAATGCTTGCTGACAGCATATGTTTGTATGTATTTTAGTATAGCTCAAAATGACAAAACTTGGCTAAAAATAAATACCATGAAGACTTCAAAAAGCATTAGAGGAAGAGGACATTATAACCAGTATTTTGCAAATTCCCTGCAAATTTTAACCTACGCAAAATATTAATTTCAAATACAAAAATTGATAAACATTCAGTTACTTAAATCACACAGCTATGGCTGGCACTACAGCTCCTTGTGCTCACCTGATTTTCTTGTTTCCTCGTGGGCGCTCTGACTGGACAGACATGTAGCTCGTGCTGCTGAAACGTGAAGCACTGCTCGTCCGTGACACAGCGGAGACATCACTGACATCACTGTCTGAAGACTTATTGGAAACGTTGTCTGAGCCTCGCTGAGGATCCCGTCCTGACCGATACTGTTAGAGGAAAGGGATAAAGATACAGATGCTGTCAGTGACATACCACCACAAATGAACTGTGGAGCTGGTCCCTGATGCTATCTGAACTGCCTTTGTCACCAGACTGTCTAAATTTTTATAATGAAGTTTTTAACTGACAAGGAATACAAGTTATGTGTTGGTTTCTATTAATTTTACTCTACTTTGCTATCCCATTTAAAATATTAGCTCCTCAGCTTAATCCATAGAGTGGCTTCTACAGAACTTCCAGCTCTTCCAAATGTTTCAAAAACCTTAGCAAAGACATCTAAACCATTACACAATATTCTTACCACAACTGTTTCACCAGGGCAGAAAGCAAAGCAGAGAAACTAAGTGCCTTGCCCATACTTACTGATTTCATGAAAGACTGAACAGGAAACACAATGTGCTTCATGCTATCTATAAAATACGTGGCTCAGAAACTAAAAAAAAAAACCAATAGTATTTGAGTTTTTTAACAGTATATTCCAAACACAGAACTGGCAGGTGACTGGTGGTCAGCAGTAAGCCCATACAACATAAAGCAGTGTATTCAAGTTAGATCTGAACAAAATATTATGGCTATATGTTCTTGTTACACAAGTTAGCTTTAAAGTAATGCTAAGTCTGTGCCACTCTGCATTGTACTATGTGCAGATATAATAAACAGCAGAAAGACTTTTTCCCTGTCTTCTTCATATACAGACATTTCAGTGTATACAGAAATCTGATGGGCTACTACTGATAAACTTTTCAGAAAACCAGTGCAAGATAAATTGTCAGCGAACTCTTGGGGGTAGGAACATTGGACTCAGCCACCTGGAGAAAATAATTCATGAAGTGGCAGACCTGTGTAGTCCTGCAGAAAAGGTGTCCAGACTTGGCTATCAATTTTTTAGAATAACTGTCTTTCATGGAGTACACAGATCATTTGCTTCTGTTCTCTTGCAAGAAATGTTACACTGGAGAATATTCTGAGACTGTGCAGTGTCTAAACAACGTTTCAGAATAGCATTTAAGTGCCTGTTTACACTTAGAAATAGTAAGTTATTTTGCCCATTTTAAAACAGGGAAATAAAGACAAGAAAAAATGCTTGTGCAGGTTGCACTGTAAAACTGTTGCAGACAGCGACCAAGCACAGCCTGAACTGCAGGCTTACGTGAAAGGGTTGCACATGCTGCAGCTGTCTCCCTGGTCTGTGCTAATTTACAGTATTTCTGTTAATTGACAAATCACTCAAGCCTTCTCCAGACCATATGTCTGAGAGTGAATTTAGCCAGCCATAAACTTGCAGAGATTCTCTGTGATTACAATGTTTAAATGCTGTAATATTTGATGACTGATTTTATTGATGCCGTTAATATTTTTGCTTGATAATGAAGACAGTACATGTTGTTATCGATGTATTCATTGGGGGAACATAAAAACAATGATTAAACAGCTGTCCTGATCATCAGAAATAATGGATCATTATACCAGAATAAAAGGATTGTTCTTTTGCAGCAAGAACTTTTGAGAGAGCAAATACTTAGCCCTTTGGAGAAGAAAAAAATAACTATACCTAGTGAAATGCATATATATTGAGTCCTATCTATTCAGTTCCACCCACCTAATTCTCCCCAGAATAATTCTGCATCGAAGACAAAGTTATGAGTGTAGTTTGTGTTCATTCAGCCTAAAATTGCCGAGACTGGGAAGCACAGCCTGGTGTATGGGGCTACCAGCAGGCACTATGGAAAAAGGCACCAAAGAGCTGCCCTCAGACTGTCAGTGTTTGCCAAGGCCCCTGAGCAGATGCACTTGCCGTGCCCAACCTCGGGGCAGACACACCACCGGCACCACTGACCCAATGTCACTGCCCATTGGGGAAGTACGATAGACCATAGTGTCAGATGTAAATCATTGATGGAACTGTTAATTACAGTCCAGTTGGGGGACAGATACTACTTGTGGTGATTCGGAGGATAACAGACCTCGACCTGCAGATCCCGCACTGAGCTTGCCAAGCAAGAAATGAACCCATCTGAATTAAATCCATGCAAGCAATGTGAAGCAGCAAATGGTAGCAGCATTTCACAAAGTTATTCTACAGGGCCATTCTGCAGCACACTGAAAGTTTCAAAAACCTATAGTTTGATTTTGTCTGTTTCATTTCCACACCTGGACAACTTCAGTTCTTAAAATACATTTTTCATTGCAATGTGCTATATATAACAAATCAGACATTTTCATAAATGAAACAACCTTATTGTATTTTTTTTCAAAGCTAATGCAATAGTAATAATCCAGTGATATATGGTCAAGATCGAGAATCGTTGTGGTAAAAAAAGCAGATTAAAGGTAAATAATTTTGGAAATATCATGTGAAAAAAGATCATCAGATCATTACCTTGTCTCTTTTTTCTCAGTTGTATGCAAAGGCACTTCCCATCAAATGTTTTCAGTGGAGCCAGATGGCCCAGAAATATTACTTGACCCTTGCTATTTCAGGATGTTTTATGTTTGAAACTGGGAAGGTTAATTGATCCTTTTATTACATCTGAAGGTCTTAGTATGCAATATTTGTTTTTAAAAGTTTTATTTACATATTGTCTGAGTTACAGTCCCAGCATCTGCTAAATGCCTACCAAAGTAACATCTAGAAACTGAAACTAAATTTTCTATCGTGCTGGACAAACTTCAAATACCTCACATTCATTCCTCAGCTCTGCTCCAAATTGCTCTTTATTCTGCAGCTAAGGTTTACTTTTGACCTTATATCTAACTTGATTTGGTTTAGGAAATGGATTATAATAGTAACTGTATTGCATGTTAGTGTTTCAGTAACTGCAGTACAGAAGACAAATGAAATGTACTGCTTGTCTGACAGAATCCATGCTGGCATTTTCAGTTTCAGTATTTGTTTCTTATATTGCAATTCTACATAAGGCAGCTTCTGAAGTGGTCTTTTGTTCTCTGCCTCAAAAGTAAAATCACAATTCCATTGTGTGAATATTGGGTTTTTTAAAGTATTCAGCTCTTTCATGGGATATACCCCGACTGTAAAACGCAAACATTTTCACACAATTTTGCACTATTCTTTCTTCAGTTTTTGTGTGGTTACAGTTGCCCCAAGGCATTATATCTTCACATATTTCATATACTTCCTTGTTTTCTTCTTCCAAATTTCACTTTCTTTTTTTTTTTTTTTTTTTATTCCTGAATGTCACCAACTGTATGATAAAATCTACTACTACACTGAAAATGTCTTTACTAACCAAGTGCCATCCCCCCATTATATCTGGAACATGACTCCCATTTCCCAGCCATCTCCACTGCTGTACCTGCGTACCGTACCATGCCATAGGAGTTTGCACCATTGGGATGCACCCAGTTGGGTAACTGCAGCCCCGGGGCTGGGGCTGGGCTGTAGTGAGGCCATAGGCCTGGATTATCAGATCCAGCAGCTACCCGGTGTACTCCAGTTTCCCTTAGAAGAAAGCAAAGGCACATGGACAGTAAGGAAGCCTCATGTGTGCTAGTAGCTCCCCTGGTTTGGACAATCAGAATGTCCAGGCTGTGGTGAAGCATACCTGCCTGTATGAAGTTTAATGAAATACTGTTTCTTCTATCTATCTATCTATCTATCTATCTATCTATCTATCTATCTATCTATCTACAGCCACAGCAGTAGGAAAATTATCTCCTGACTTTCCTCATGCTGGAAATATGTGTCTCCTTTACCGGAAAAAGGTTAAATTTTAATTTCCAACCCAATCAAGACTCATATAATATAGGCAGCTTTCTGGACTTTACAACCCAGACAGCACTAAGACTGCCCAGCCACTTCAAGCTGTTTCAACAGTAGGAAGTCTGCTGCAAGCAGAGGGGTTGATTAAAAGTCGCTTTTGTATTTTTAATAGTAAGATGATTTTGCCCTATTCTGCTGTGTTGAAGAATGGGATAAATCTCTTTAATACAGGTTTTATCAAACAAGTTTAAAGTTTCTAAAAGCCCTTTCCTCTGCATTTGTAAAATATTCAGCTGGAGACCCTAAGAAAGTGAAAGTTAAGCAATTGTGCCAATACTTTGTAACTGCAATACATTACTTTCTGTGATGAATTCAAGATTATAAAGCTGAAAAATACAACAACCTCTGCAAATGTTTTGACCTTTTTGTGAACTACCACTATATGATTGAAAGGCCACATCAAGCTACAACTGCTCTAATACTTATTTCTGGAAATAAACTGTTTTGGAACTTCTGATTCAAAGTAAGTTTTAAAGTGATTCGTATTATTTAATATATTGTTACCAGTCTTCCATCTTGGACTATACAGGCACAGATGTCCAGGCAAGTGAAATCGTCAGCAATTTCCAACTGTGTGGGGTTTTTGTTTTGTTGTGGTGGTTTTTGTTTGTTTGTTTGTTTTGGTTTTGGTTTTGTTTTTTTTCTTTCTAATAGTCTACTCATCAGGGTGTTTTTGCTAGCATTTACATAGGGACATGCAAATCTGGCCAATGTTTTTACTGATCAAAATGCTGAGAAGATGCTTCAGACAATTGTTCATTGTGCTACCACAAGAAGATTAAAGAACCTTCTGGACTGCTTCAATAGTTCTTTGCTGTGCTGACAAAAGCTGTCAAGCAGCCAGAGCACAAAATTTTATGAAATGTTCTGTAATTTCAACTGTAGCTTTCAGTGTACATTGACAGCCTCTAAAGACATTACAAATTTTAGTTACTACTCATAATTTGAATAAATGTTAATGGATTGTTTGATTCTTTCTAAAACCTTTGTTCATGGCTGATTCATGAAGTCTGCCATTACAAGTAAAACCAAATAATATTTACAACAACAGTGTTACATTTCTATAAAGCAAAAGATTATAAGTCACTTTTACAAAATAGCATGTAGAAATGAATATGTAGAGAGAATATATGTTTAGCTGTAGCTTGCATATGCACAAACCCAAGCTGAAGGCTACAATGAATCTACCTTTGCATGTAATTCATACTTAGCCAACTCAATAACCTGTGCTTACATTCACCACGCCTGTCAGGCTCCATCAAAGCAACGGAGGTACAGCTGGCCAGGTCAGCCTCTGCCAGCCCTGCTTTAGCTGTGAGCTGCACATGGCATCCCTCATTCCCTTGGGAGATTTAAGGACTGACCAGGGAGATTAATTCTTGCACTGCTTTAGTATTAGGTATATAATAAGCTCCACAGTTGCCTTGGGCTTCTGAATATGGAGATACAACCAGTTCTAGCTCAGACTCATTCTTGGCTGCCAATCCTTACTTCTGCTTTGCCATCCTGGATCCTGTCCTATCTTCCTCCTTTTTATTCCTAATTATTGAATCCTGCTTTCTTAGCCCTATATTTTGCTTCTGATGAGTCCCATTAGCACTGTTCCAACCCTGTTCTCCCTTCACCTAGTTCTTGCTTTGCATCAGGCACCCCTTGATCTTCTGACCTTGGCCCGGCTATATGTCCCTTGTCTCGCAGTAGCAACATGTGGTGTTACTAATTCCAAGCCGCATGGTGCCTGAACCAGTAAATGTAGCTGGATGTACAGTGATTCTCTGTACATCCATTCCTTACTCTCATTCCTTATTCAACATCATGTTTTCCCATTATTAAAACCATCCCAGTCTACTTCTACTTTGAATAAATAGAACTGACTGTAACCTGATTTGCAAAGTCCACCTTCTAACTAGTCCTAATCTTCAATACAGTTAGCACCAAATTTAAACATGTTGGTCAAAAGGAACATCCATATTTCTAGTGAATATGTGAAAAACCCCTACTTCAAAAGTTCCCACATCTTACCCTTACTGGTTTGGTGCCATCTGTTTATCAATTTCTGTAACCACTGCTCACATATACATTCTTACAAAGGAGATGCTAAAACCTGATTTCACTATGGGCCTATGCCATGTTGCAAACAACATCCTACTGCTAAATTAGTGAATTAAAAATCAACAATCAAAAAGATCAAGAAGTCAGCAATGGGCCCTGGCAGCAGAGAAAGGCAGCCTGGGTTGTATTGACTGTAACATGAGCAGTAGATCAAGGGGAGTGATTATTCCCCTTTACTCAGCAGTCATTAGACCACAACTAGAATATTGTATCCAGTTTTAGAGCCAAAGTGCAACAATTGCATCGATAAACTAGAATGAGTTTCTGGGAGTGTCACCAAGATGACTGGGGCTACAGTATCTGCCCTGTGGGGAGAGGCTGGGGGAGTTGGGCTTGTTCTGCCTTGAGAAGTGGTGGCTTTGGGAGTACCTAACAGCAGCCTGCCAGATCATACAGGGAGGGTGTCAAAAAGACAGAGCCAAGCAATTCACAGCAGCTCTGACTGGTGTAAGAAGGCACATTTTTTACCATAGGCACAGTGAAGCAGTGGATCAGGTTGCCTAGAGAAGTTGTCCAGTATTCATCCTTGAATGTTTTCAAATCCTGACTAGAGCAACCTGTACTGATCTCCAAGCTGACCCTCGCTTTAAGCTAGGGGTTGGACTAGACAGCTCCTGAGGTCGCCTCCAACCCAAACTACTCTGTTGTCCTGTGGGTCAATGTGATCCAGTAGCTGAGGAAGAAAGTGCAAAGGCAGCAGTAATGCAGAAGCCACCAATGGATCACTGTCTAAGGACAACGGGAAATCTAGAGGGAGGTAGTCCAGAGGCAAGCCAAATCAAAAGACAAAAATCATCTGCTTCACATATATTGGCATATGGAGCAATTTTTTTAAGAACTCCCTAAGTGCACAATATAAAATAAATATAGGTGAGCACTAGAAAATATTCTGGGATTACAGCAAGGAGAACTTACAGAACAGGCAAATATTTTGTAAAGAAGAAAACAGTAAGGCAGCTCTTAAGAAGTATTTGGGTCTTTCAGTGAGCTTGAGAATTATCTTGTCAACAAGTTTGTCTTCCTACAAAAAAAATCTGTTCCTGCAGTCAGTTTCTAATTTCAGTTGCACTGATATCTATTCTGAAATCAAGTTCTTATTGATAGAGAATTAATTCACAATGATAGCTTCATCCAGTCTAGGGAACTAAGCATTCCTTTTTAATCTTAAAGTAAAAAATCTTAAAGTCAGCATCAAATTTTACAAGTTTTGAAAGGAGAGAGCACTGCAAACCTTCTGCTGGGGATATAAAGTTATCAAACTTTTCCAAAGACACTTCAAAATCACAAAGACACTGTTTAAAATCCCATCTCTCCTATGAAAACCACAGTGGTTAAAAAACTGCTGTTTAAGGTAAAGTAAAAGACAAGTAAAACAACACAGGAAAAATTCCAGGCATCACCTCAAAAAGTTCTTAAAAGGCAATCCAAGATGTGTTATACACTGGTGTGAAAATACAAGGTTTATAATGGCCAAGCAGATATCTCATAATATCACATGAAAAGCTACCTTAAAGTCATAATTCACAGAGAGAGCTTCTAGTCCAACAGTTAATTGGAACAGGACTCTGGGACATGACATTTCATAATAAAAAGAGGCTACCACCACTGTCCTTCAGTAGTATGCCTCATGTACCATATAACTAGACATTTACTTAAAAAATTAAGATAACTACTTTCCATTATCTCTCAAGGAAAGTAACTGAGATTTTTAAGAAGACTTTTCATAGTCTGAATATTAAAGATTATCTTTTCCATGGTTCTAGTTGATTCTGACAGATTAAATGCAATAGGAAAGAGATCCATGTATAGCATACAGCTAGGGTGAAACAGGTATAGTTTACTATTTAAATTGGAATGAATAGAAAATCTCATGTGTTCTGTGGATGGACTTCACCTTGTAACATGATCTGATGATTCCAAAATGCCTTAACGAGTTTTAGGTGAACCACAGAATGTTCTCATGTAGCCAGCATATTCCCAACAGTTCCCAACACATATAATATGAAGGTAAATAAATAAAAGCTTTGAAAGAAGAACTCTTGAATGATAATTAAGGGCATAAGGATGTCCAACAATCAGTCCTCCTCCTCTGATGTGAAAGTAATTCAGGAAAGCAGGCAAAACAGTAAATAAAACCAAGCTCTTTTTAAGATTTATTTGAAACATTTGCTAGTCAAATTCCCTTTCATACTGCTGACCTTCTCCTGATTTTAACTGCTATTTAAAACAGGGTATAGTCAGTCAATAAATTTTACTTTTGAGAAACAGGTCCGCAGCCTGGCTTTGTGATGGTGGGTAATTAATTCTTCCTGTAGACTTTCTCAAACTTGTCAGCATCTTTTTAACTACCACCCATTAACTTTTTGACTGTCTTACACAAAAGCAAAAAATGTATTTAATATAGAGATCAGCAATCTGTTAGCATTCCAGAGCACCGTGCCAAGTCTTCCAAAGATGCATCATCATGGACACTGTTCACTGTAAAAATATTGAGTTGTTCAAATCAGGGTGATTACGAAAATGCAGGTGTTCAGGGCTTCACAATCTTACTGTGCAATTGTATTTAATAGCATCTCCAGTGCTTTATCTACTGGTGAACTCCAGTACCTTTTCTAGTACAAACTGGTGAGCCTGCCTACAGTTAACTTACTTGTTCAACGGGTACGGTTTCAGTGATGACTCTTAATTCTGTTTGTGGTCCTTTTTGTCTTCTAACTGTAGTGAATCCTACTTATGTTGGATAAACAGAATCAAAGTGTGCTTCCTGTACTTGTTTCTGTTTCTCAAGTGCTTCACATGCCATTTCAGTCACCAGTGCACTCAGAATCTCTTGCATTTCATACAGTCTCGCCATTCAGGCAAGAGCTTATTTTCTTAAAGAGGGTATCAAGGCAGGATTTCTATTTTAAGAAATCCTCTTTTGTCTCTGATTGTTCTACCTGATTTGGACTTCTCTGAGATTTTACTTTGCAAACACAAGCGAGGAAGTCAAACAGTATGCATTTTAAAGAGTTCTTACTTAACTTGGAATTTAAACTACATTTCCCTCATTTGTGTTTAGTCTCTTGTAAAAACAAAAAACAACTAAAAAGAGATGGAAAGGCCATCATCTTTTCCTATCACATAACTTCTTTTTTCATTACACTTTGTTTCACCCAAAAAGCCTGTTAAGTATTTCAGTATACTTGATGGTTTGAGACCAGAGATACGAGCTTTCTCTATGTAACATCCATATATGACTTTCACCAAATTTATCCTGCAACACAGCACCTTCAGAGGAATTCATGCTGAAGAGAACATCTGGATTGACACATGGGCCATCTGGTGAGTGCTTATTCCTGTAAGCAGCACTGCCTAAGGATTATAAATAACACAATTGCTCAAGAACAGGATATAAATACATCTTTGTATGATTCCACTTTGTAAGTCCTCAAATCCATCGATATTAAAGGGTAGCCTCCAAAATCAAGCATAATTTGAGGGAAGGTCCATAACCTTTTTTCTTAATATCTCGTTTTCACTGATTATTGGCATACATCTTGGAAAATCCCTGTACAATAAGAAATATATGAGCTCAGCTGATAATTAGTCTATAAATTTTCTGCCTATTCATGTCTAGCTAAAGAGGAAACGAATCTGCAAGATGTAGATACCACCATCTCCTTATCCTTCCATAGGCAAGTTAAACTGTTTAGAAAATCTTACTTTTCCCTAAGCTGTATTTCTTCAGCAGCTTTACCCTAGTCATATTGCAACTAGGGGAAAAAAGACTGCAGGGAGATCCTGACCATGCAAATCATTTATAGGGAACAGAAGAACTGAACTCTGTTTTTCTTTTTAGTCATTGTGCTTTGGTTCTCAAAGAGGGAGTAATTTGAAAACAAGTATTACTTATGTCTGTCATAATGCATTGTAAATACTATAATAATTTACCTCTTTGCTTGCTTGTAAGGTTCATTTGAATTCACTTTTACAGAAAATATGCGACACCTATTAACATTACTTACAGCTTCAACTTCACCACATAAACCACTTTAACAGTAGGATAATAATATGTAACATTTCCCAAAAATAAAGAAAAAAAATAATTTAATTGAACCTATATGAGAAATTTAGATCATTTCACAAAACAGTTATCTATATTGGAACTGTTCTGGGGTCAAAAAATTCTGTGAACATTTTTAAGACCATTAATTTCTATGAATTATTAGAACTCTTGAAGTTATTTTCATTTTACAGGTTACTGCTTACCGTAGCCCAAGCACAGCATTTCCTAAATTTATGTGACTAGAAAATAGCTTAGAAGCGGGAAAGGAAACATTTCTAACTGCCTCCTAAAAAACACCTAAGTTACTTCTTTACAACTCTTGAAACCGAAAGTCAGGCTGTTTACCAGAAGTGAATTTACATTATTGTCTCTCAGATACAGTGTTTTGAATATTGTTTTTAGAATAAGCAAAATGCAGATTTTATTAATTATATAGTTGCTTAAGGTTAAACTGACTATAATTGTTTATTACCTGATGGCATGTGTCACTCAAGAGAGAACAGAGATACATTAATGTTTGAGTAACATCTCTGTTACTGAAGCGTTGCTGAAGGCTTAGAGGCTTAACAAAAGACCTCCCTATGCCGAGACCCCAAGGTCCTAATGCACTCCATTGTGCAGAGACAGCATTTACAGAATAATGGTGTTTGTTACATACTCATCCAAATCCTTCATACGTACTACTTGCAATATGGATACTTGAAGTGACAGGTATATTCATAAAATTAACTGCAAGAGATTATGTAGTTAAGATACTTCAAAAAAAAAGAATCAAACAAATGCAATGTCTTAGGGAAATCTGATAGAGATACCTAGCTTTTTTCTTGCAGGACAGATGGAAAAGTTCCTCAAGACCACAAATCTGCTGTTTGGAAAAACATTGATAAACTGGGAAAATTTCTGCTGATAAATTTGGGGCTTCTATCAAAAAAAATTAACCCATTTAATAAAGAGAAGCACTCACAGAGACTGAACTGAAGAAAACATGCCCACTGCTAACACCACTTCCCAGGGCTCATCACTCTAGTCACAATTAAAAATGGTAGCAGTGAGCTCTGGGTGAATCCTCTGGCCGAACCGCGGGGGCAGCTCCCCACAGGCCCTCCCAGCAGAACCCCCTCAGCCCACTGCAGGACAGGAGAGCTGGGTCGGCAGGGGATGCACCAGGCGAGGGGCCGGCAGCTCTCCTGCCCCAGGCCTGCAGTGCTCGGTGGCCTCTGAACCACCCCTGTGAAGCAGCCAAAATCCTGCTTCCTCATTTTGAACCCTACACGTTTAAGCAGGCTCCATGCAAGCGCTCCATTGGGACTTCAGGTCTATCCTTTCTACTTGGCGTGCCATGCTTTCCTGGATTTTTCAAGGTCAATAGCCTAGCAAATTGATCTAGAAAACATGTTTCCATCTAGCTGGAACCATTGCCCTGCCCTTGTTATCTTTCAAATTTGAATAATGTACTTTTGGCACCTATTCTGCCTGGCACAGAATTAAGTAGCACAAACTGCAGCGTGGTATGATATGTTATCATATTAGAGATTATTATTTATATTTCTTGGCGCTCCATGACTGTTGCAGCAATTCAATTAACTTCATATATTCTCTATTTCTGAATGTCAATCTTTGGCACCCAGATATTTAGTACATACTTTCCAGTTATTTTTCTTTTTTGTTTTCTGTAATTTTATCATTTATTATCAGAATAGCATCAGTTTCAGTATATCTTAGATAACTAATTCGAGCATAGTCACTATTTTATACATTAATTGTTACTCCGTTCCTCAGCATCTTGGAACTTTACATCTTAAATTCAGATAAGAACTGTAAACAGAAATTATTGAGTTTACTATGAAAAGATAGCCACTGTAAACCAAAATAGACTAACAGTTTAGCAATTCACATGTCCATACAAAGCAGTTCTGAAAGGAAAATATCTTCTATTACAAAACAGATAAAAGGATTTAAAATAAATTGCAGTGATTACTCTGGATGGAAGTTGGTCAAAACTGTACACAGGTGATTTAAAAATGTGATTATTAATGGAATGGTTACAATTACTTACTTGAATCTGACTTCGATAGAAATCTTTTGATATGTTTTGACATATATTTTATCTATAAGTGTTCGATAAAGTGTTTTGGTTTGTTTGTTTGTTTGTTTTTTCCTGGAAAGTATTTGCTTTATGCAAAAGAATATTTAACTTATTACTGTAAGACTAAACCTCAATTGTAAAATTATAATGTTCTTTAACAACACTTAATAATGTATTAAACCTCTGCTTTCTAGACATATGATTAGCAATAGAAGCTTACACAAAAACTAAGAAAATGGCTGATAACAGGAAGTACCTGCTGACAGATAAAGACAGCCAGTATCAGTCTGTTTTGAGATGTTTATATTTTAGCTGTAATTATGATATGAGAATGCAGTATTTGTCTTAACCACAGTATTACATTTAAATATACCCTAAATCTCTAATAGAGACATGGACAGCCAAGATTAAAAAATAAATTAGAAAGGCATCAAAGCAAAAATGAATTAAAAGAGAGCTTGAATTAAATGAAAAAGAAAAATGGCAGCAACAGATATCTTTTCTGAGAGTCTGCATATCACTGACTAAAGAGGAAAATACTGGAAATCACACCAATCCATACCTGTATTCAAGTCACTAAATTACTTTTAACCCATCAACAAAATAGTTTGATAAGAATAGAAATAAAAGATGTTTTATACATTACCATGTTTATAGAGCTCAAATCTAGAATTCTGAATTTATTTGATCTAGCTACATTTTCAAGCCTTATAACTGAAACTGAAATCCTGTTATTTATAAGAATCAGAACCACAACATAAACAATTTATTCCACAAAATTTTTTACATTAAAAATATAATAATTGAAATGATTGAAAATATAAATGCTATCAGCACTATGGGCCAGAGAGATTCTCTCTGCCACTGAGCAGTTAAATTCCTTACCTACCACAAATGGGCATGATTGATCAGGTAACCTGAGCGCTCACAGACTTGAGAGTGACAGGACCCGTCCATCCAGACAAGACAGCTGGTTTAGCTATCAAGCAAGCTTCTTGTCCAAAAACACAACTACTGACTAGTCCATAGGAAAGCACAAAAACTATGGAACAAGTAATAACTAAATAGTTTCCTCATATGAAGAATTCTTTGTCAGCCTAATTGGTGTTTGCTTTATTTCCTGAAGCAAAGAACTTATTGGTGTGGAGGTGGGGAAGGGGAAGATGAAGGGACCCCATAAAACTACGCACAGCTATTCCCATTCCTAAGCCTACCAAATTCTTCTGGCTAGGCCCTTAGTTTTACAGGTATTTTATAGAAATTACCTGCATGGAATATTTGTGTGTAATATTGTCAGTGTTAATATTTGCCCTCTCAATTATTCTTCAGCATAGTTCCCTTCTAATTATTTCTTCTTTCCAAGGTTTGTCCAGATGTAAAATTTTAACATTTATACTGGTATGTGGAAAAGAAATGTATATAAACCAGATTTCCAATTGCTGCACTGTTTTGAGGGACTATGCCTATCTAAACTACACTCCATTTTTTATTCAATATTTTGAATATTTCTATTTACATTCATAACAACAGAAGTTGTAAAGAACAACTACAGGATCAAAGAGGTATATTAATAATCACTATAAATTATCAAATTACTTTCAAAACCAACATAAATCAACTGCAGCTTGTATACAGTAAGAGTACCAAAGTTCTCATTGTCCTGTTAGCTTGGATTTTTGTTCGACTCCCTCTCCACAAGGATTTTGAGAAGGAAAGTTAGAAGTTTCTTCTAGCCATCTTTGTTGTTCTGTTTGGATTTTTAAGGAGGAGACAAGGGCATTCTCAAAACACCATTAAAAATCATAGAATCATACAATCATTTTGGTTGGAAAAGACCCTTAAGATCATCAAGTCCAGCCATAACCTAACCTACCTCTAGAACCTCGTCTAAACGTCTTTTAAACACCTCCAGGGATGGTGACTCCACCACTTCCCTGAGCAGCCTGTTCTAATGCCTGACAATCCTTTATATGAAGAATTTTTTCTTACTATCCAATCTAAACCTCCCCTGGTGCAACTTCTTGTCCTATCACTTGCTACTTGGGAGAAGAGACCAACACCCTCCATGCTACAACCTCCTTTCAGGTAGTTGTAGACTGCAATAAGGTCTCCCCTCAGCCTCCTTTTCTCAAGGCCAAACAGCCTCAGTTCACTCAGCTGCTTCTCATCAGACTTGTGCTCCAGGCCCCTCACCAGCTTCATCACCCTCCTCTGCACTCTCTCTAGTACTTCAATGTCTTTCTTATGATGAGGGGCCCAAAACTGAACACAGGATTCAAGGTGGGGCCTCACCAGTGCTGTGTACAGTGGCACGATCGCTTCCCTAGTCCTGCTGACCACACTATTCCTGATACAAACCAGGATGCTGTTGGCCTTTTTGGCCCCCTGGGCACACTGCTGGCTCATGTTCAGCCAGCTGTCAATCAACATCCCCAGATCCTTTTCCACCAGGCAGCTTTCCAGCCACTCTTCCCTGAGCCTGTAGCGCTGCCTGGGGTTGTTGTGACCCAAGTGAAGAACCTGGCACTTGGTCTTATTAAACCTCATACAATTGGCATCAGCCCATTGATCCAGCTGGTCCAGATCCCTCTGTACAGCCTTCCTACCCTTCAGTAGATCAACACTCCCACCCAATTTGGTGTCATCTGCAAACTTACTAAGGGTGCACTTGATCCCTTCATCCAGATCATTGATAAAGAGATTAAACAGAACTGGCCCCAGTACTGAGCCCTGGGGAACACTACTTGTGACCAGCCACCAACTGGATTTGGCTCCGTTCACCACAACTCTTTGGGCCTGGCCCTCCAGCCAGTTCCTTATCCATCGCAGAGTACACCCCTCCAGACCATGAGCTGCCAGCTTCTCCAGGAGAATGCTGTGGAATATGGTATCAAAGGCTTTACTGAAGTCTAGGTACACAACATCCACATCTTTTCCCTCATCTACTAGACTGATCACCTTGTCATAGAAGGAGATCAGGTTGGTCAAACAGGGCCTGCCTCTCACAAACCCATGTTGACTGGGCCTGATCAGTTGATTTGCTTGTATGTGCCATGTGAAGTCACTCAGGATGATCTGCTCCATGACCTTCCTGGGCACCGAGGTTAGACTGACAGGCCTGTAGTTCCCCAGATACTCCTTCTGACCCTTCTTGTAGATGGACATCACATTTGTCAACTTCCAGTCAACTGGGACCTCCCCAGTTAGCCAAGATTGCTGATAGATAACGGAAAGTGGCTTAGTGATCACCTCTGTCAGCTTCACTCGGCACCCCTGGATGTATTCCGTCTGGCCCCATAGACCTGTGGGTGTCCAAGTGGTGTAGCAGGTCACTAACCATTTCCCCTTGAATTATTTGGGCTTCATTCCACTCCCCATCCCTGTCTCCTGGCTCAGGGGGCTGGGTACCTGGAGTATAACTGTTCTGACTATTAAAAACTGAGGCAAAGAAGGCATTTAGTACCTCAGCCTTTCCCTCATCTTCTGTCACTATGTTTCTCCCCGCATCCATCAGGGGATGGAGATTTTTTAATCAACAACACAGCTCAAAGGATACCCCAGCAGCTGTAACTATGACACAACTACTTACTGCAGGTTTCAGAGGAAAAAGGCAGTTTGTGGACACTTTTGGACATTATGACAAGACTAAGAGTTAAGGAGATCTGCTTCTGATGTATTCAAACTCAAGATCTTCCACCTCCAGTGTTACAGCTCTTACCTTTTCCACATTCTGTCACAAAGATAACCCATAAGGTGGTAGTTAATTCATTGTTGAATCAAAGTGTCTCAGCCTGAAGAACTGCAGCTTTTCAGTGTCCGCATGCTCCAAGGGCATTTCAGCTGCATCTACACTACTCTGATAAACTAAGTGCATGCTTAACTCTTCCACAGCTTAACTTGTCTTGGTTTTGCTAACAGGTTAGAAGATCACAAAGTAACACCCTAGCATGCATAATATACTAGTCTCCAACACCAAACACAGACAATTATGCTCGTATCTAAAACTTGAATTGTGGTTACTGATTAACAGTAACTGTAACATAACATACATCAGATGATGTATAAAGTTTCAATTTTATCATCAATATGAATCATTAGAGTAGGAAAGCCCTCTTTGGTCTTCTGTATTATTCTCTATTTGGTGTACTCTTTTTCTACATTTGGCCAAATAATCTTATCAGTATTTCTGAAAAAACTTCAGTTTTTATCTGGTCTTTTACCCCAACTTCACTCCCTGTTGCTTTAATATACTATATTCCTAATTACTACGTTACTGCTTATTACTAATTGCTATATTACATAACTGGATTTCTCTGCCTTTTTGTAAGTCATTATTTTCTCCTAATAAAACAAATAAAATGAGCTTCACGATACTTTGAGGTTTAAATGTGTGTCAGCTATTTGCCAGTCTCTGTCTTACCTTTGTTCCTAAAGAAAACAAACATTTTTCACTGTTCTAACTCCTGCATAAATCCAGCCCCCTTTAGTTTAGCATTCAATGCTTTTAGTTACTCAGACCCTTTTGTAGTGGCTATTATGGCCTGAGTTGATGGAATTCTCTCTTGATTATACATTGATTTCACACTGATTGCAAACACTTCTAGGACTCCATGGACTACTGAGAATAAAGTAGTAATAAAGCTTTTCAACTCTCCCCAGTAAACCCACTGGGCACATTTCCAGTCATGGAGGCAAAGAAGGAGAAATAGCACAATTCCTCCCACCCTTCATCCTTCCTTGGTCAGCAGGGATCCCTGAACCTGAGCAGTGGTGGGAATGGCCAGGAGAAGGAGTAACTCACCAAACACACCACTATCGATTTGTTTGGTAGAAGAGCTAATGGCAGCAGCACCAAGCAAGAAGCAAGGCAGAGAGATTCAAAGAGGTTTTAAGAGGTAGTTTGGGAATTGATTTCAAAAGGCAGTTCAACCAAATGTGAACAAAGTGAATCTACCATGCTGCTTGCTTGGCTTCTCTGGGTTCCTATCTTAGCCCTTCCCTCTTCACACTGCCTCCTGCTTAAACACTTAAAAACTGGGAAGCTTAGTTTTATGTTTAACAATAAACTAGTCCTAGAAAGATTCTTGAGGAAAATTACATAGATCAGGCTGCTGTTGCAGGGCTACAGTATGATAAATGGCTATTTTTTTTCCTCTGGTGGAACACGCTTGTGTTACTATGCTTTTTTTTTCTGTATTACCAGAACTCAGGTTTTCCTGCATGTCAGCTTCTACCAGCACTGCCATTCAGACTTCAGTATATATCCTATTTAGTACAAGTACTCGATATTCAGGTGTTCCGATACCAGAAATACTTTTACCTAATCCTTAATGCCCACACTGTTTTTCCACTCATGTCTTCTTAGTTTTAAGTATGTTTACATGAAGATAAAAATATATTGCTTGCTTTCCTTATGTCTGTGCTGAAAACATACTAAGCAACTTCTGCATTTAAGGAAATCTCTCTTTTACACAATAGATAACCTGTGAAACTCAATGTACACAAAGTATTATGGAACCAGAATACTTAGTTTTCTAAAAATAATGAGGCATGTATATGATTAATTTTAAAAAGTTTACAATTTTATCAGTCATGAGGAAAAATTCAATTTCATGGGGAAATTCAATTTTATTTATCAGCAGCTTTTAAGAATAGAGATGCCTGGAAGTAAACTCTTGCCACAGGCTTCTCAGTGTATGACTGTGTACCATAGATGTGTATGTACCTTCCTCTAAAGCCTCTAGTACTGACTTCCAGAGGTAGAACAGAACTAGGGGTATAATATAGGATGCCTATTTTAATATTTAATATAGCTTCTACTGGTATAGTTTTTGCTTTCTCAGCAAGGAAGGATCTTTTTTCTTAACTCAAAGTAATGAATCAACATACAGTTGGTGCTGACTTCCATTTAAAGAAAGAAATAGAACAGAAAGGTAAAAGAGAATTCCATGTGGTAGCTTTCCTGAATATCACTTAATGCCTACTTAATGATGTTTTTCTCAGGCAGGTCAGGCTTGAATGCCTGCTTGTGCCTGTTGACAGATTTAAAAAATTCAAGTCATTGTATAGTATGCAGAACATGAGATTTCAGTCAGCATTTGACATATGTGTTTTAGTTCATGATTCCAGAATAATTTTTGTAGAAACCAGGTAGATAAACTGAACTTACTAATTTTCTGTCTCTAGATAATATAAGCACTTAATTAAGGGGAACTGAAGCAGTGGTGGTAAAAAATTGAAGACGGAACTCTCACATGGTTTATGAGAGTTATAGTTCTCATATGGCTTTAAAATTACACAATTTTAAGAATGCATTTTGAATTAATACATATATATGAATATTCAGTGTCTAGTTCCACAAGCTCATTGATAGAATAAATGACTCATTTTCAAATACTGAAACTACACTTTGGCTGAAGAGTAAATTAACTGTTTATTTCTGGAGACAATTTGTTTGATGTGTGCAATAAATAAATCACCATATTCATAAAATAATTACATTTATAATTTTCCTTTTTAATACATTCCAATAATACTGAAGGTAAAATTTAATTAAAAAGATAAAAGATGTAGAGTGAGGCCCAATAATATGATGTAGTTGAAATGGAAAAACAGAGATAGGAAATGTTTCCTTAGGTAGTTATACTCTATCCAGCTCCTTCACATGAGAGCCCATTTATTCTCTATACTCCATACCAGTCCTACTTCTGATTCAAATTTCAGTCCAGCATTGAGGGAGCACGAAAACTGGCAGAATAACTCTGGTTATACATACAATACATAAAGTCATCTTTTTGTGGTACATACAATCATAACACTTACGAGGGGTCTGTTCACAGTATTATGCTCATCTCTAAAATGTAACACCTTTCAAAGGCAACAATATAGACACACCTGAAAATATTTTTGCCATAAATGTCAACATAAAACAAGCATCTAAACATAACAGTATACCAAGTCTCTCCTATATGTTCATAAAAATTCCTATGCCTTCTGTAGTAAAAACTACATTTGTAAAATACCCAAATAATCATGCAGCACATCCACAGAGTTTTTAAGGATTCTAAGCCATTTTCATGGTTTTCTTTTTCTTTTGTCAGTTCTATTTTCATTAACAGTGTTTTCCATTTTGTCATGGGTTTCATTAAAGCTCTTTATTTTCCCACACAGAAATGTACATTCTAGAAAGTAATTATATAAAGTATATTAGCTTACATTATCTGCAAAACTAATAATAAATAAAACTTAATAAATTTGATCTTTTTCTTGTCTTCAAATATTAAATGTCTCAGTTTACAGTAACTTTGCCCATCCTTGGTGCAAGGAACTACATCCTGGAAATAAAAGTCTAAATCAGAATTCTCTTCCTCAGCCAGCTTTTATAGGTCAGAAGTCTCACGTTTCCCACTTACAATCTGACCTCAATTAATGAAGTCCTTTAGAGGACACAATTATTTTTGTATAATAGAAGTTTAAATTGAAAATATCTTGATTATTTTAATTAACACACTGTATATGACATGACCCTGTTCCAGATAGCAGGAAATTTTGGGTAGTATATTTGGGGCTATATTACTATGAATGATTCAGATTTTTGGCACAGCTGGGGTGGAAGCTTGTGTTGATGCATAAAATACTTTTTAAGAAGCTAAACTGCCACTGTAAAACTAAGTAACACTACATCTTCCAGCATTCAATAGATCAAAATAATGCTGTGTTCAACAAAATGAAAGCCATGAACATGTTTCAATAGCTCTCATTCCATCTGTCACTCAATAAACCTCTTTTTTTTCCTTCTCTTTGAGCTTTTAAATCATGGCTCTATTTTTCATTCTATTGGATAATTACACTGCCACTTTTATTTAATTTAACCTCCCCTTCTTAAATTTTAATAATCAAGAACACTCTGTGTTAAGGGTTTTCCTGCACATTTCCAATAATTTTATTATAGACACACAAGAAACTTTCACTGAAGAAACAACCTGCCAGTCATCTATTACTTTCTAAAAGGGTATTGGATATTTCAGTTTAGCATATTTTGTTGCTTTTCAAAACAAAACTCCCTTGCCTTAGAATGATAATCTTGTTCCAGCCTGGAATCTGATCCTGCTACCTGTTTGTACTTGCTGATTTTCATTTGGCGATTCCTCTCTTCTACATCAATTGCACCTGTTAAGTTAAAAAGAAAAAGAAAAAAAAAGAAAATAAATACACAAGCAGTCCTCAATTCCAGGTTTCAAGTTATGCTCATGGAAGTTTAAACAGAAAGAGATGAAATCTGATTTACTTAAATTACGGTGTAAATAATTTTACTTTCTGAATTACAATTTTGCAGAAAACAAAAAAATTGTAAGAGGAGGAACACAGTAGATAAGTATTTCAGCAGAATCTTAGTAAGTGTTGTATTTTCTACACAATTCAAATGAAACCAGCTATGTGGAAGAAATGAATGTAAATGGAACAGAATAGATAGTTAAAAATTAAAAGGAAAGGAAAAGACAACCTGCTTATTTTTGGTGGAGATCCTGGTTCTGCATTTGTTACAGTGTGATACCAGCATTTTTATACCAAATTACTAATCAAGTAACAACCACAGTCTGGCAGACTTTTCAATCACCATTTGAGCATATTCTTAGTATGCTCAAAATAATTTAAAGAAGTACAAATGAATGCTAAAGAGCCACCCAGTGGCATCACTGTATTACATTCTAATGACACACAGCTTCAAGAATGATTTCAGGTTTCACTCTCCTTGGACCAAATGCATGATTAGTCTCAGTTAGGGATGAGTTCTTACTATATGACTGCAGGCTGGTTTCAGCTAACTGGTAATGTAACAACACAATTTACTATGTAAAATAATGAGGAATTAAGTGCCTAAGCTGAGGTGGAAGAGTGAAAAATAGAAAAATGAGAGGAAGACAACAGCCCAGAATTAAAAAAAAAAAAAAAAAAATCTTAAAATAAATCTTAAAACAAAATATTATTAACTATTATACACACACAGGCTTGACTCTCTTCCACTTTTACATGGCATAAGCCAAGAATAGCTCATTATCCACTGAATGCTAAAAAGCACTCATTTTGACTGATATTTGTCTTAAACATTCCATAACTTTAACACAAAATTTGTATAGGATAAAAATTTTAGAATCCCACTAGTCATAAATGAAAGTTTCTGTATATTATACATATGAACAATCTGGACTTTTATTTATGGAACTGAGAATGAGATAATAGATTTCAGTATAGTGTATAAATCTGATTTAAACTGTAAACCTCAGCTCTAAGTCATAATCTAAGAGTAAAGCAATGCTTTGCACGGGGCCTCTTCAGGTCCCCTGAGCTTTGCGTTTTCTTTCTTGACAACAGTAATGGTGGCAGTGCATACAAGGAGACCTGCCTGCTAAATCTTGCAGCACTTTGGGGGAAATCTAGAAGGAAGAGGGTGAAAGGAAGAGGGAAGGCAATAAGGCTAAACTGTACTGTTATCTATAAACCCTCTGGCTTCTGATTTTTGTTTTTGAACTTTCAATTTTTTCTCCCTACAAACAACATGAATAAAAAACCTTCATAAAAACTTTTAAGAAAAATGAAAATAAACAAAAATGAATGAAAAAGGAAAAGCAATGTTTTATAGGGAGAAATAAAATGAAGAAAGAAAAAGCAGATGAAAATTCCTAAAATAATATATAGTGTTTCCTGTCACAATTGTCCTCAACCATTACAGGCCCCAAAGCAACACTTGCTAATGTATCTTTAAGATGAAGTAATTTTTTTAAGGATCTAGTTAAAAGCTCTAAAGATACATTTTCTCTCTTGCAAACAAAAACTTTAAACTGGAAAATATTTTTCTTTTTTCAATGACAGAAGTAATAGATAATTAGTTTTGAAGTAAAATACTCTAACTTTTGCTTAAAGAAAGAAATCATCTTTTTGCTGAAATCATAACATTCTGCAAATCCACTTGTCATTCTTCCATAATGTAACAAAGGAGATGTTTTTCACCTAGAGGGAAATTCTGTCTGTTTTTCTTATGAAGTGTTTTTAAGAAAACATCACACACATTCTGCCAAATTTCAGGAAATTACAATAAGCGATGAAACAACACCTCTTGAGCATAAATTAGAAATTTCACAATTACTTGTGAAAATATTCATTCTTATCTATGATCATCTGGCAAAGTCAAATTTAGGTTGACAATTGCTCATGGTCTACAAAGCCAACCACTCCGAAATATGCAGTTGAAAGGGAAGTATAACTCAAAATCCCTCAGTGTGAGTCCTCTGCAGCAAAATAAGCAAAACTGGTGGCATATTTTGGTCTTGGAGAAAAACAAGTTCACAAAATTTAGGAAAAAAATTCAGTTCCCATAAAAGCTTATGTAACTGTAAGTAAATGTAAGTGAATGTAACTTGCTATGTATTTTTGCAACTGCCTTCAACAGGTAAGTTAATTCAGTTACATGCAAAAAGAGGGAATCCTGAGGGCAATGGGAAATTCATAGTGCAGAAGATCAGTTTTGTTTGTACTATGCATGGAGCTGACATGCAGAAAAAGTGTGCAGGGTGACCGGCTGCTGCAGGCTGATCTCGATGTAACTAAAGCGAGACGCAGCTGTAATCTGGATGGGAGTAGGAAAGGTGGTGAGAGTGTCACAGCACTTGCCGTTCATGGGGTCAGAGTGCTTGCATGTCACACTAAGTGGCAGAAATGCAGGGCTATCATAATCATTTCTGCTGGCAAATCTACACTTAGCTGAAACCTATGTGAGGATGGTTAGCAGAAGCAGAAGGTACTTCCAGAGAGTTCAGTGACTGAGTTAGGAAGCTTCAGCTCCTAACAAGATTTTGGTAAGCAAGGCTGAACATCAGTCCTATAATAAGGACTCCATTGTAATCAGGAGTTGTATATAGAGTGTGTGTAGACAAATCAGAACTAACCTCAATCTAACTATTAGTTATCAATAGTGCTGAAAATATAGGAGCATAAGCTTTTGCAACAGTAGAACAAGGCTGACTGAGCCTCTGTGTTACTCAAGTCCTTAGCTACAGCCCAGAACAAAACATTTTCAGGACTATAGAGACTGACACTAGAAAAATTAAAGCTACTTCTGCTATACTTTCATGTACTGCCATGATGTACCAAAGAGTACACAACCAAATTTGGGCCAGGCAAAAGTGAGTTCATTTGTATATTTCTGCCTTAACTTCCTTCCAGAATTTAACTTCTAGATAGTAGCTGTGCCTCCAACAGAAATATCCAATGACACAGTCAAATTTCAGCCATAGGAACACAAAAATTATGAATGACTGATGGAAGACAAAGTCTGGTTTTACTCACCAAATTCAACTGTAATCATTATGCTGTAGGCAACATTTTGGAGCTTTGCTTATTTTGAACAACTCTCTAATGTTTTAAAACCCATGGCCCAAAGGTTAGCTCAGTGGGGTTTTCATCTGTACAGGGAAATTCCTGACTGACAAAAAGCCAGCTGCCGATTCAATACCAGCCATTCTCCATTATTTGTAGGAGAGAATGTGCTGGAGGAAAGCAGCACAACTACAGTGCAAACACAGTCCTGAAATGCTAGAGTAAAGCACCCAAGTCCTGTGCGCAGCAACCCTGTGTCAGAGCCTAGCACTAATGACTAAAGCAAATTAAGCCTTAGGTCGCATGAATTGTACCTTAACCTTTTTTACCTATGGAAATGTAACTAGTAGACAAGGAAGTGCAAGTAAAACATCAACTATAGCATATTCAGTAATGAAAGAAGAGAAAATGTCTCAAGACACAGACAAAAAGGGTGCCTTGAGGCTGCAGGAGCAAATCAGAAGAGCAAAAGAGCCCAGATGCCATGAACAGGAATGAATAAGCAGAAGTGCCACCAGGAAATCAAGCAACCTATAGAGACCAAAACCCAGTAACAATTGGCAGGTGAGCCTTTCTTCAGAGACATCCAGCTCGAGCTGTAACTACTATTGCATATTATACATAGTAGAAAAAGGAACTCTGATTCTTTTTTTAAAGCAGAACCTAGGTGCGAGGCCTGTTGAGGTGGCATCTGCATAATTCCTGCTGTGGTCTAGGTGGGGGCTGTATAATTCCTACAGCAGGACTCAGGGCAGGTTCCAGCTTTGAGTGCAAACTGTTATTTTCATGTTTTAATTTGAAATGAGATAAGATTTAGCTACTTCACCTTTAAAGCTTTCCTCATAACTGAAAACTAAACATCTGCTTCATGCTATTTTAAGGGGCTGTAATCAGTGGAGGTAAGCAGTCATTCAGTTCAGTCTGGAGCTAATGACTGCTATTTGCTCCTCAGGTCAAATATTGGTTACTCTCTCAGGTAAGACTCTAAGGCTGATAGCCTGTGGTTCACACCAGAGGAAAGAGGTACCACAAAATGGCCTTATCTGGCTCAGCCTAAGCAAACCCACCTATTTAAAAAATAAAACTGAAACCACCTGGGAGCTGTGGTTTTCTTCATTCTTTCATTGTCTTTTCCAGTGGGAATTATAAAATTATCCTGGGTACTATACATGCTGGTGATGGCGATGTGTTTGGAGAAGGAATTGGCTGTACAGTTGGGCTTCTGGGGCACAGAGAGAGTAAAAGGGAAATCTGGGGTATGGAAGTAGCATGGAGTTTCTCTTAAAATATTTGGATCGGTTTAGTTTTGGATAGGCATGAACAAGAGAGATACAACATTTTGGAGGCACAGCCGCACAGCCATGGAGGAAAACTAATGATGAGGGGACTACAGAATCACTAATATTTTAGAAGTCAGAAACCTGTAATAGAGATGAAAAAGACAGTGTGCTGGTGGGAACACTCTGTGCCTGAAGTGGGGAGGGCAGAAGGTTTATGAGAGCGTGATTCTGGTTTCTTTCTTCCATTTCCTAGTGTCTATTTTGAAATTGCCAAAATATATTAAAATGGTTATCCAACTCTATGGCACACATTTGCTTAAAAATCAAAGAACTTAAGGGCAAAAACATGAAAATATTTTTAATAAGTCACCCTACCTGCATCCCCATTCTCTGGATCTGCTTTCTTTTCTTCTATAAACAAATGAAAGCAATATGTAAAACAAAAAGAGGGGGAGAGAGAAAATGCAGAAATAATAATAAAAGTAATATAAATCATGCATTAAGAAGGAAAAAAGAATAAAATCCAAAAAAATAATTTAAATTTATGAGTTTAGTCAACCAACCAAGTATGGTGCTCTACATCCAGAGGCATAGTCACTGCATGCTGGTGTATACATTTGTGCGCTCTTATGAAAGACTTATTAGAGGGAACCCATCGGGTACTTCGTGCACTTCCAGAATCATTAACACACTCAACACAAAACAGAGCAAAGCAGGTGTCAGACATAGTTACTTTACAGTTTCCTTTAATAGGATGACATAAAAGTAAAAAATTTGCTTGTGCTGTATGTTTTATGCAGTGCACACACAATATGCAGTCTAATGGTTCAAGCATAGAAATAGAATGTGTCAGAATGGTTTCCAATAATTACTTTAAATCTTCATTGGTTTAATATATTCTCATAGCTTCTAGAGGTTAAAAGCTTTAATGATGATATTACGGTAGCTTGTCTTAGAGTTAAAAAATGATGAAGAACAAAAGACACTAACAGCAATACTCAGAACCCAGTTCATGCACATAAATCCAGCTAACTGATGCCAACAAATATTCTGAATGCATATCAAAGGTTGTAAATGGCTCGGGGCATTTCTCTGTCATAAAGAAATGAAAATACATTGGATCCCTATCAAATAGTTTGGCAGCCCATAAATACTGCACTCCGAAATCCAAGTTTGGTAATTAATGTGAAAGAATTTTAAGTCAAATGAAATTTACTTTAATTAGAAATACATTAACTTTTAAACAGACTCTCTGTTTCTTTTCTTACTCTAAGCCAAAATGATATTAAATTCAATTAAAACAATCCCATGAATATGGAGCAACAACCCACAAGCTACAAACCCAAAATAGCATGTATTATAAGAATCAAATACTTTTTCCAGAATTTTTGGTTATTGAGGGTTGTTCACAAAATTATGATCTACTTTACAGAACACAGACTGAAGAGGGAAACAGAGCTGTTATATTTTAAGGAAATACCATTTTGTAGATGGGTATCAAAAAAGAGGATGAAGTGATACTCAAAGAGAAATCATATTGGGGCAAGGTGGGAGTGTAAGAAAGAAAAATATGCTCCCGCAGAGAGCATAAATAATGTACCACACTTTGATAGGATCTGGCATCCCATCATCCCATCCTTTATGGGATCAAAGTTGTTCTTCCGCTGGCAACTCCTAGTGGAACTGTTAGGCAAATTAATGGGAAACAGATATGGCAAGTCATAAGCTTATGCTTTTGAAAAGGAGTAGATACCAAATGGGTTCTTGAAACCTCTCTTATTCCCTGACCTTTCCTGCCCCATCCTGTACATCTTATAATTAAGGTCTTTTGCATTCTTCTGCTTTCGGCTTTAGGTATCTCGGCCTATTTTATCTGTGTGGGTTGTGGATATTGCTAGGAAAATAGTAAAAAGAGAGAGATAGTCATGTTTGCTTTTCAAGCTTTTTTTTGTTGTTGTTTTTTGAATTGTAGTCACCAACACTACTGTATTCTATTGCCTCACTACTTTCTAAGGCAGAAAGCAATTTGATAGCAATACCACTGCTCCAACATAATGCAAAATACATGAAAGTGAAGTAAGTTATTAAAATACCCTTGAGTTTGAGCTCAAATAGAATGATGACATTTCTAAGTTATTTCATACACATGATGAAAAGAAATCTTTACTTTGTCTGCAATATCATCTTAATACAGAAATCTAAGACTATATGGGATAATTCCTTTTGTTAGATGCCTAGAAGTCCATCCATCCATATGTCTGGAAGTCTTTCAACCATGAGTCTTTAAATAATGAGATTGTCAAAGTAAGCGAAACTTGAAACCTGTTTGACTTTCACTTGTTCTTGCTCCATATTTAAAAAGTATATTGAAAAAGAATGCAAAGTTGACTTATAAAAAAAAGAATACCATAGTATTAACAAGCATAAAATTCAATTACTTTTTTGAATTTTAAAAGTGTAATCGAAATGCTGTGACATTTATTACAAATCTCTACAGTGAACAATTCCTTTAGATTTTTACAAGAAAGGTCCACACAGTGGATCCTATTCTCCAAACTGAGGTTTCTGTTGTATTGTGAAGAGCTGTCTGAAGAAGTACAAGAATGAACAGAAGATTGAAGTGAGAAGGATCTTACTTGGGTGGGAACCAGCAGAACTGAACAATATTGGTATTGTCCATTGACCAAATAAAACATTGCTGTTATAACTTCTCAACAGCAAAGATCTTCACAGCAGCTATGGGCCTAGTCATTGCCTCTTAAAAGAATTCAGAGCAGGTTCAGAATACTGATACTAAAGCAATTAATGCTTTTGGTTTCCCCAATTATGAGGTGCTCAAATCAAAAAAAGGTATATAGAGTCTTAATGTATTGAAAATGCTGAAAACCAATAAATTACCATGAGATCATTCTAAAATGTCTCAAACTGAATAATAAAAAATGACAGTCACCAGTCATTCCTAAAAATCTTCATGTATTTCTGTTTACATGATTTCTTCAATAACATCACATTAGTCAATATTTTTTGGCATCACTTGAAATAACCTTGGTTTACAAAGTGAAAAGCATATACTGTATCCTGTGTGTAATTACATCAATTTAAGAACTAAAGTTTTTCAGAAGTAAACAAGGTGGAGGAAAAAAACAGGTGCTTTCATGAAGGAGACATTTCTGTATACTATAGAAAATAACAATGTTTTCAGCTTAATCAGAATATAGATATTGATGAAATACAGAGATGAACTATATGGTTTGAGAGACTGAAATGATGAAAGATCTTCTCTCAAAACCTTCTTCCACCATCACAGTTGAAATTGCTATTATAATGACCACTGACATTTCATAAAATAGTAGACACAGCTATGTTCCCCTGGTCCTGTAAGGGTCTATTCTTTCCAACAGGTACTAATATATATAATAGGTATCTAAAAATCTAACATTATCTGGAAGATAAAATGAACACAAAAGAATTCTGATCGAGAGACTCATACAAGAGCGGACTTAGCAAGAACTAAAACTGATTTTAAATGGCTTTGATATTTTATTGGAAATGCCTTAAGTCAATGAGGTCTGCTGTTCTGATGGGAACCTGGAGGTGCCATGGCCAAAGCACCCCAGCAGGCTTCACCCACCTCGCCCCAAAAGTCCTATAGAGCAGGGACCCCATGTACCTTGCAGCAGAACACGACCATCTCTGTACATGTCCAAATAGAGTAACAGTTCCACAGAAGAAGCAGGATAGGAGACTTTTTCCTAGCCATGGATACTGAAGGCAGTGTTGAAAAATTGCTCAAAACTTGCTGGCTTCCTTGGGAAAATAATGGGAATCTTGACTCTGCATCCCTAAATTTATAACTGCGAGGTGCTGGGCTTAATAGTCTTCCTCCCAGGGTTTCTCCCTTCTCTCACAGCTGACTGCCCCAAAGTTGAGCTTAGAGCCTGCTTCTAGGGACATAGTTTAGTGCTAGACTTACGTTAGGTTACAGTTGGACTCAGTGATTCTGAGGGTCTCTTCCAACTGAAATGATTCTATGATTCTATTCTATGATTCTCTCTTGAACTGTCTCTCCTGCAATGAATTTTAGCTGTGCAGGGAGCAGTTCAACAGGTTGGCTCAGGATAGTACTTCCACCTGAAAAGAGAGATTTTCACCAGAAAAAAGAGATTTGCATCAGCTCAAGCAGAGGCCTAAAATAAACCTGCTTTATTGAAAACTGAATCTGATTTTTCAAAGTTGTGCAAATTATTAACTAACATTTTATGTTAAAAATCAAATGTATATATAGGACCCTAACATTTGGTAGCCAAATTTCTTACTAAAGATTTCTCTGGAAGTGCTATTTATGAGAATACAGGAAAGCCAATTTTATACTGAAAAAAAAAAATCCTTAAAACAATATTCTTATCAAAACAGGCAAAGGAAACAAGATTGTCTTGTAAAAGCAAAATCTAAGTTATTTGCTTTGAACATCAGAAGTTGTCAGTTAAAGGTCTTGCACTCAAAGGATGCCACTTCCTCCTGTTTCCAGAGCCCTCCAATTCCAATTCTACCTCTAAGAAATTACTTCTAAGTTTTGTCATTCTGGCTGTCTACAATGTGAAAAATTTAACTGTCTAACTGCTACAGGTCAAGCAAAATATCAGGTGATGTGTGATATAAATGGTTGCTGAACTCTGCTCCAGGACTTTATGTCCAATATGTGGCAAATATAAAAAAATTATTGTTGCAGTATCAAGGCCTTTCCAAGAAGTCTGTGATCCAAGTCACAATCTGAATGAAAATAGTATGGCTGACACCTACAGAAATGTGGAACAAGAAAAAAAATAATAGGTTGTTTAAATTTCTTTTTATTACTGTTTAAATGAGATTGAATTGTCAATGACTGTCCATAAAAGGGATTGCTAGAATGAAGACAATTTCAGTTAGCCAGCTTCCTAGTGGGGGAGCATGCTTTGCATTCCTGTTTTCTATTTGAGAATTGCTTCATGGGTTTGTTGTTTTTTTTCTTCTTGGCTTCAAATTTAACACACTAAACAATGCCTGAAACCCGGGGGACATTTCTCAGCAATTAAACAAAATTTTATCACAATGCTTAAACCATGTTAACAATGTTACTTCGGATTATTTGCAGAATACGTGGCACTACTTAGTAAAAGAATTGAATAAGATGGTGTGGTGATCTAGGCCAGAAAGTTAAACAATCTCTGGAATCACGGGTCACCTCAGGTCTTCATCACTAGGGTTAGATCAGGGCAGCAGGTAAAGCACAAAGGTCTTTTGAAGCATGCTGGCAAGTTCCATTTTGCATGTTTATTAAAGTAATTATTAGGGTGATGACCAGCTTTTTTCTTCTCTTTTATTGGGGTGTGGATACTTTTCCAAAGTGATTTTTGCAGGGTGCTCTGTGGTGTTTGTCCTTGCTGCCTCATACAAATATTTACATATATTTTTGTGGCTTTTGAAAAATACTGAGTGCCAAGATGGAAAAAGAAAGAAGCAGTAAGAGGAATATTACCTAAACCACCCCATTTCACTTCTCCAAAGAGTTCTAGGACATCTTTCCCATACAAATGCTATGCAATAGCATTTTGAAAATACAAAAGAAAAAAATATCTTAGGAGTCAGTGGGTGCTTACATTCTGTCCTCATAAAAATCTGTTCAGACTGGTCATGCTATAAATTCTGCATTGTCTTCACGAAAGCCAGAGCACAGTCTTATTGTAAGGCTCTCCAACATCCTCTTTGCCAAGTGTGCAAGCTCCTCAGAGTCCCACCACTGGTGTACTCCACAGTACAACCACAGAATAATTCACATTCTGACATAGCCACTTGAAAACATGGGCACAAACACTTGATGATAACTATGCCTCTGCATCCAGAAAAGCAAACAGCTGTTACTAGAGATTCTTCAGCCATCCTAAGAATGCAAGACATTTTCAGCAGCATCTTAAGAATGAGAAATATGGTCAAAGATTAAAACAAAAAGAAAAACAATGGTGGTGATTGGTGTGTGCACCTGCATGTACAACTCAGGAGAATTAAAAATTCAACTAGGAAACCTTTACAGATTAAAAAAAAAAAAAAAAGTGACACTAATCTGTCTTTTGCACAATTATGCTCTCATTTGTAATTATATGATCTGACATTTTTACTATTTTTATTTCAGCAGACTGAACATCAACCTTCATTTATGTGGTTCAGTACAGATGGCTATTTCAAGGGTTGGATTTTGAGGCCTTTGGTTTCTGGTTTTAATTCTAATAAAAAATAAAAATAAGGACAAACAGCTTCCCAGCCATCCAATATGATACATCTATTTTCATGCTAAATACATTTAAACTGAATTTTGAATTTACCTATCCCTTAGGCTTTTGTTAACTAAATACAGAGTTAGACATTAAATTTAGTCTCAGTCAGTCCAAGGTATCAGACTTTAAACAGGCCTGTCAAACTAAATATCACAGAAGCCTACAGAGATCCACAAGACATTTAATAATATTCGTGTTAAAATGTTATAAATTCCATCCAGAAATTTATTTTCAACATAAGGAAGACTAAAACAAAACAAACCACCATTCTGGTCTTTAAAGACAAGTATGTAGCTGACTATAGGTGACACACTGTGTGTCACCAACAATAGGCGCATACTGACTATAACAATGAATTAAAAATAGAGGGGTGTCATGTTCTGTTTACAAAGGGTAAGGATATCACAGTAGATTCACTCTTGGAAGGCTTGAAAAACCTCTCATGATGCTGTAAAATAAGAAAAAAATCCAAATAACTGTTCTCTTTGTCTTCTACTGCTGTTGATCTCAAACTCTCTCAGTCATACAAATTTTTTGCCTTTGCTTTCTCCAACAGTTTGCCAGACCTTTCTGCTGTTTGCCCCTCCATTGTCCAGGCCTATGAGCTCTTCCAGTTTGGTCACCTATCTTTAATAGGATTTTTTAGTTTTCGTAGGCTTCATCCCCAGCAATCACATTATTATAAAGAAACACCATTTTCCATAAAAATGATAAAAAAATGTTTCAAAGTCCTTGTCTATTTGAATTTCATTCTCAAAGTTAGCAAAAACTCTAATCAATCCTTCATGTGCTCTTAACAAGAGAGCTTTGCTCCAGATGTTGCAGAAAAGAGCTGTAATGTCTATTTCTCTGTCTTTCATGGCCCTTTAGAAATGGAGCTGTCCCCACTACTCCATTTTCTAACTTCCATCTACCTCCTTAGAAAGCAGCAATGAGTGGGCATTGCTACTCCATCCCTTCTCATCTGGGATAAAACTAGAATTAATTAGCCAGCAGTATTTGTGCTACGTGTACACTGACTACCTTTAAAAGGTTACGATCAGCCTTTCCAAAATTTTGGCAATCAGTTTTTGGGCACAGTTACTTGAGTCAGCTCACATCATGGCCTAGGCTGAAGAATGTTTTCTGTATCTCTTATGTTTGAAGACCACAGTAAGTATTACTTGCAATTGCAAATAGTTTTTGGCACAACAGTAACTGGTTGGGCTGAAACATCTCATTGATGAAAAGAAAGATATCTGCTTCATCAGTCAAGTTCTTTGGCAGGCAGGGGTTTAATTCTATTGCTCATACTGAATACATAGGGAGGTGAACAAGTGTATGTCTCCATGACACTTTTCGCAACACTTAAATCCTAGGAAACATATTAAATGATTTCCAAAATATGATTTTAGAAACGAAATGTGAAAACTTTAAATTGCAAAGCTTCTCCTTCACCCAAGGAAAAATTTATATAAAAATATTATTATTAGCTTTCTGAACTTGCTTTTGTGCACTGGAAATATACAATGTAAGCTTTGTATGCACTCCCATAGGACTGTTCAATTTTTTAAAATCTAGATTTTTTCAGGGAATAAAATGTTCTCATTTTTGCAATTAAATATTATACTGTCCAAAGAGAGGAAATGGCAATATTTTTATTTCAATAATATATTCACATATTTAGATATTTAGCTCTCACAACACGTCTTGGTCTAATAACACCTAAAATCAATAGCTAATCCTTTAATTCACAAGAATGTTTGGTAGCATGCTAAATACTGTGAAAAGCATTTCCTAACAAAGCCTGTAAATGGATAATCCTAGTTCCACACTTTTTAAAGCAAATTCTAGAAGAATAGGAAAACATCTCCTTCTAAAGGTGTGATTTTGCAATGTCACCCTTGCTTTTAGCTGGGCTCAGAGCTGCACCAAGTGCCTTGTACTGAAACGGGTAAGCTATTTTGTCATTGAGGTAGAACATGGAAGACTACCAGTTTTAAATGCACATCTGGAAATATGTTACTATTGTGCTGGTTTTGTTTAAAAAAAAGACCAGCTTCTCTTTTAGTAAATTTTCCTTTCAGCTAAGTTCTTTTAAGTAACTGCACTTTTCTGAATTTCTGCATGTTTTCTCAGACACTGTTCACTCTAGAGCTGATAAGGGTAGCAATGGTATGCAGAAGAGGCCCAGGTTTAGACTTATAGCTATGGCAGCCAAGGTTGCTGATAAATTTCACACATCCTGTAAGTGAGAGAGGTGTATTTAGAAGGAGGGGAGGACAGAACAGGTGACTCAAAATTGACCAACTAAGTATTCCATCCCGTTCACGTCATACACCCTATAAAAGTGGGAGATCACGAGGGTCTTGGTCTCTTCGACCATGGCTGGGATCTGAAGAGGACCCTTCCTGTAGTGCCTGTGATCTGAGGCCTGGTTCCAGACCTGGCATCCCTGAATCCAGTTCCGGTTTGCTGGGAGTCCAGCCCAGGTCCTCCAGGTGCCTGCCCTGCCATAGGAGCCATGCCAGCTCACGGCTCCGCCGCGGGCAACACTGCGCTACCCCGGGAAATTCAAGATTGGTTTTGTATATTCTGTATTGTATTTATTAGTAGCATTAGTAAAGCAGTTCTAACTTTTCCAACTTGCGAGTCTTTCTCCCTTTTCCTCCTATTGCCTTTCCATGGTGGGGAGGGCGGAGGGTTAACAGAGAGCATTTGCCACGGTTTATTGTCACTCTGCAGTAAACAGTTACAACTATGCACAAAAAACCTAATTGCTCCTGAGCTTAAGGGCAATAACAATAACTTTTGCAACTGAACTGCTGATCATGTTTTTGCATGTCTGTGCTATGCAGTTACATTTATCAGTGCCTAATACATTTGTTATTGTTGGTAAGCCAGGGTTTTGCAAAAGTGCATCTGAATTGGAAAGTCTAGAAAAGTTAATAATAAACAGATACTGCTTTCTCATATATATCAAAGAAACATAGGTCATGAAAGGATGTGTTTTTCTGAGATGCTAGATATAATTTTAAGGTTTTGTTTCGTCCAATCCCAGGAGTCTGATGTGTTGATGTGATATTTTGATTCAACATATTGATTCAATCAATAACTTACAAAGGTTCTTGAATAAAAAGGTCCACAAGATTCCTTTTCTGTTATTACGAGCAAATAGGAAATGGATCACCCAAACCTCTAATTCCATTTTTGTAAGGAAAGAGATTCAGAATCATGGCACAGGAACTGGGAATGGATCTTAAGCACAAGTTTACTTAACTCAGTCTTTATACAGCATAATTGATTAATTTCTAAATTGTGATGATTTACGGAAGATGGAATTTAGATCACACCACCAATTGTCTTCTTTATCCATACTCAACTTCTTTTCCCCTGTAATTTAAGTGATTTCTGTCTTGAGATTTGTTTAATATGAAAACCACAGCAAGTAATATCTGCAAAATTCCATAAAGATAACGTCTGGCTCTAGGGGAGTAGTACCAAAGGTAAAACTGAGCTCTGAAGGAGCCAGCCATACCAGCGAAAACAGGAAAAATGACAAAATACCACCCAAGTTTAACAGACTGGTCAATGTACCAAAAAAATGCTTCATATTTGAGAAGATAAACGGCATCCAAGTGGCTTATCTAATTTGTTGGGATAATAGCAGAGGCACAGAAAATTAATGAGAGCTTGAACACAGTAATTGTAAAATTAAAATTTTATAGGTGAATTTAATTAACTTAAATATGGGGAATTTTGTTGTTCTTCTTCTGACATACCACAATGGAACAAATAAGGAAGTGTGAACAGCTACTGCATTTTCAGAGCTAGGATGCCTTACTAGATATAAGTTCTCTGCCAGTAATATAAAGTATTCAATAAAATGGCAGATTAAACTTTGGTATGAAAGATAAAACTACAAGTAATGCACAATACAAAAGAAAAGCCATGATCAATATTTCTAAGTTAGAGTTCCTTCAATGTTTTGACTTCTTGCTCTCTGTTGTTACCATAACCTTATGTTTTCCACTTTTTGGCCTGAGACAATAGCTTTTGATAACTAACAACTTTACTTCTAATCAAAATAGTTTTAATTCAATGAAGATAAGTTTGAAATTCCAGTCCATAAAATGTAACTTACTAAAACTATTCAGTTCTCAAATTATATCCTCCCCAGGGTGAAAAATAAATAGTTATATCAGAGTTTCCATAATTTTTGTAGCAGTTTTCAAATGCAAAGATAAAACAAATTATAGATTGTTTTCATGTGCTAGTTGGAAACTTAATGGCTAACTAACGGATTATGGAGATGGGAAATAAACCCTGATATGATAGAAATCGAATCAGTTTAAAGTCTTAAGGTATAGCACACATGTCATCAGTTAATGCTTTTTGTAGAGTACATAGTTTACAGTTAATAAAAATCACATGAGTATCTCAAATACTTGTAGTTTGCCAATATTTAAATATATTGAGGCAGAAAAGAGTGAAAAGTATGTGAGGTGAGCAGTGACAAAATCTATAGGAAAGGTAAAATGAACCAAAATAACACAGAGAAAAGCAGTAGAAGAGACAGACCTGAGTTTCTTCTCCTTGATGATTCCGCTTCTTCTGTGATCACATCGTGTAAGGGACAGACATAGACAAAGGAGATGGGCGTGAGAGGATGTATTCAGAAGGTTAAAACTGACACTGAGGGAAAGGGCCAAAAATTGTTTTAGAGAGAAGTCTGCAGAGCAGAGTTAGTAAATGTGGAAAAAAATAACACAGACGCCAGAAGGAAAAAAAGCTGAGGAAGAAGTGGTTAAACGACTGTTGTTAAAAAGGAACAGTAAAGACAGGGTTAGTATAGGAGCTGAGGAAATAACCAAAATTATAATTGACAGCAAAGTCAATTCTTGTAATGAAGCTGAAGAAAAAGCTGGATAGTAAAAGGTATGTTAACTAGCATAAACGCATTCATTCATGACTGTCCGACCTTGTGGAACTTTATCTACTTCAACATAAGTATCATTTTACTTCAAAGTACTGAACATTCAGTTTAACATCACCAATGGGAAGTGTATTATTATTTTTTTCAATTATTAAATTGTTGTAATATATGCTGAAGCAAACTTCACATATCCAAAGCAGAAAGCAAAAAGGAAACAGATGGTTTTTTTCAAAAGGATATACAAGCTCAAGAATTTCAGAATCCACATAACACACTCTGGAAAGGACTGCATTATTGTCACACTGTGCCAAAGGTATTACCAAGATCAAAATACAGAATGTGAGAAAAGAGAATGTACAGCTATTAACTCTCATGGTCAATTCAGCAGATACTTTTTCAGAACAAAATGTTACTCTCATCTCACAAAAGTCTAAATTACTGGAAATGCATGCAAGTCAAATGCCAAAGCAACTGTCTCATTACTTACTTTATTACTTCACATTCAAAAACACACTGCCATTTCAGACATGGAGAACATCTGAGGGACAGTGTCATTCTCTGTACTGAAAATCCATTTGTAGCAAAAGAATGGGAGGAATTCATCTTGAAAAGTAATAATAATTACAAAGAACCGTGAAGCGACCATCATTAGCAAAATGAATGCATTCTTCCAAAAATAATCAGAAATATTAATTAAAAATATATCTATAAGCTCTAATTTCACCTTGCAGTTTGTTAATGAGTCAGAAAACATTGCCCTTGATTCATTAACACTGCATACATTCAATTAAGAATTCCAAAAAGGTTCACATACCATAATTTTATCCACATTTTACAGTCAATATCAAGATGCCATTGAAAAATGTGAAATTAGAAATAGCAATATAAATAAATAAATGCAATTAAAGACAACAGTAAATTTCATCTGATAAACACCATGTTCTATAATTAAGCAATTTTTTTCTATAACTGGTAGATTATAATTTTCATCTACTATCAAATGCCAAGACTGTGCCAAAACTTTGTTGTAAACACAAGCAGCTTGTAACATGTATACTTAGAATGCATATTTTCAGCAATTAAGTTTGCTTACAGAATGAACACGTGAGTGCTGAATATGAGATGCAATTCAAAAGAAAAACAGCTAATGTTTTTGAAAAAGGATGTTCTCATATGTTAAAAAAAATAAAGAAATAATGGCATATAAATATATTTTTATTTGGGCAAGTACAATGAATCCATAGATTGGAATAAGTGAATACAAAGATCTACTTCACCTTGATGTATTATAGCTTGTATTAATATAGTCTAGATATAATTGTTATAACTGTTAAATAAATCAATCATTATTATCACCACCAAAACCCTAGCTGAAGTACTTGAAAATTTCTGAAAATGTTTTGTATTATATATCTATAGCCCTGAAGCAAGCACTCCTACCATGTCAAAAACAGTCATGCAAAGGTCTTTATCCTTATATAGGTCAAAAAGTATTTTTACTGTCCATAAGAATGCATAACTTTAAGACATATACTGCATTAAGATACTTCTGAAGAAATTTTCAAAGGATGGGTGGAATAATATTATTTCCAAATTCTGAATTGCCTGCTATGGTAATGAAAGGCATTCCAGTACTATCAGTGAGGCTCAGCACAGACACAACTGATTACCAGGGAAGCTCCCTTTGAAGCTTTTAGAACCAACTGGTCACTATTTGGCTGCATATCAGTCACATATACCAATATTTTTAAAAAATTATGTTTTTAAAAGTCCTCATGCAAAGTACGTGTTATGTAAAAATATATTTACACATCAAAGTGTCAAACAAAAAAGTTTTTAATTATGAAGAATAATTCCAATAGAAGCCACAGAGGAAAATAAAAGATAATAGGTATCTTCTCACTCTGGTTATATCTGTTCAGCTGATACCTCATCTCTTGAGATACATGGCTTGTAATATTTTTGCATTAATTGTTGCAAATATTAATGAATTTGTAGTATTTCTGCAATGGTAATGCACTAACTTCTTTCAGTTACTGATGATAAGAAGGAAGTACTAATAGACCGATTAATTTAGACACAATAGCACTTATGTGAACCAATCTCCTCCTGATTATGCCATAAATCCCAAACAATAGTTTGAGAATTCTCTGGCTTTGTAGCTTGTAATCCACTAAAACAGATCTTTGTTGACAGAAATATATTAAAATCCCAGAACAAAATCATGGAATAAAATTCTATTAAATTTACATCACATCAACAGGCATTCTTCATTTGCATAGTCATTGCTTTGTTGTGGAACTAGAATTTATTTGGATCAATTGTTCATTTTGACGCAGGAAAGTGGTATGTATGAGGGTACTATATACAGATTTAGAAACAAATTATACTCTCAATTAATAAACTTATAAAGTAAATGAAAACCAGATAGTGTACTGCAAGTCTGAATAAAACATAACAAGTACCATCTATTTTATCATGCTTTGATGCAGAATTTTTCTTATAAGCAATGTCACTCATTAAAGAGAACTGTTTAGGAACTTAGTGTTCAAAAAACACGCTTAAAACTTTACACATCGAACATGCTCATCTGAAATTCTAAAAGTAGCATACGACAAAGAGATGTGAGTTAATTACTCTTTTTTTTTTTTTCCCTTGAGGTTTTTTCATACCTGCTCTCAGAAATTTCTGTGACTTCTAGATTTCAAAAACCTTATTTCTGTATACTGTTCACAAAATAAGATGTGCAATAGCACAATCAAATAAGCATAATCTTAAAACATGGAGGAAACTTTAAGATAGAAATGTTTCATGGAGTCAGTATGTTTCATAACTCTGTGTCATTAGTCTGGATGTGACTAAACCTGAAGAATGACATAATACCTCTAACCCTCAGGAGAGAGATTCCCTGGCAACACTCGAACTCTGCAGAGCTAAGGATACAGATAAAAGAGGAAGAGTATATAGCAAAACAGTTAAGAGCAGAAATATTTGTTAAAAGAAGATTTAGAGTGAAAGGCTGACTATGCTGGGGTGTGAATAAAATCAGTTTTCCTTAATCTTCTTTAACAGCATTAAGCCACATCATCCGGTTACCCTTCCTGCTGATACAGAGCCCATTCCACATTTCTCTTTTTTTGAATGAGGTAATTCTCTACTAGTTAAAGGTGAGTTCTTTTTCTTGAAGTGTAAATCCATACACACAAAATCACAGCTGTATACTGAACAGATGCTGACATTTTTCCTCAAAAATATAAGCAGAAAACTAACTAGGACAAATAAAATACAGGAAAGACAGAAGCAATACATTTAATTTTGCAATTATATAATATATGCTATATATAATATATCCTAACTAAAGACAGTAAGAATATGGAAAATGTGGGTTATTACTACCAAAAGACAAGGATGATAGAGAAGAAGGTAGAAAACAACATACAAGAAATATTAAATATCCTAAGTATCATGAACTCTATAAATCAAATGAAATCATGTGGACTGCATTACTTTTCCACAAGTCTCAGGAGAGAAACTGAGAAATTGAGAGAGAGCTTTTATGATTTTGTTTCTCTGAGTAAAGCTCACATAATTTTATAATGAAATAAAGATATTAATGCACTATAGTTACACACTTGATTTGAAATAGAATAAATCCTGAAAAGACAATAGATGTCACTAATAAGTTAGGTGATTTAGGTATTCAAACATCAGTACTACTTCAGAAAAGATACTTAACAGCATAGATACAAATACACCCTCTATTGTCAAGAAAGGATAGATAAGCTATCCTAAATCAGATATCTCCCTATTCTAAATCTATTCTCATTCTAGTGATGTCAAGAAGTTTCACCACCCACAGAATCCGATTGTCCAGGTGATCACATAGTTAAGACTGAAGGAATGGTCTCCAAAACACACACACACACACAAAAAGAACAATAAAAGGTTATATAGAAAAAGGTATGTGGTTTGTTAGACTTTTTCAGGACACTGCACTATTTCTGATCCATCTTAAATTACAATTATACCCTGACTTAATGCAATTTGGCTAGGACACTGAAGTGCAATATTTGATTACATATGTGTCCTGCTCACACTGGGATTGTAATTCCCCAGCACAGAGTGCCTATTTTTCTTATTAATCCAATTCTTTGTTTTTTGTTCTTCAGTACAGACTAGAGATATTGTCTTTCAAAGTGGTATAGGAAAAGATAAAAGTAGAATTTAAAAGAAGCAAATATATTAGAGGACTATCTTCTTTAAATACACCATTTATTAAGTGCAAGAACAGTCTCTGGTAAGTGTGCAAATGCTCTTTCTTTTCAATAAAACAGTCATGCCATATATTCAATCGCCATTACTCCTCACTTGTCACAGGTAAACAATCTGCATACATGCAACATGTAGCTCTTTTTGTAAATTCTACCCACTTTGCTGCTTTTCAAAATTCAGCATTTTCATAGGATACCCTTCAAATTGAAAGACAGTCAGTACATATAATGACTTACCATCTGTAGGCATGCATTTTCTGATGTGCTTAATCTACCGTGGTTATGATTCCTCTAAAAAATTAGTACTATATTAAAGAAATACGGTTTTCCCAGAAATAAGTACAGGAACACTCCATTTTCACTTCATTCCATGCCAAGATGCATAAATCTATTTCAACTATTCTGTTTCCTTTTGGTCAACCATATTCAAATATGCCAGCACTTGCCCATGTTTCTGTTCTTCAACTGTTGCTTTGAAATTAAAATTGTCTTTGGCAAAGACTATATGTCTGATGACACCGCAATCTTCTCAACAGGCAATGATAATGAAACCATGACAGGAGGGTATCCAGGGAAAAAACGTCAAATCTACTGTCTCCAAGTAGAAAAAAGGAGAAAAGCAATAGCGTTTCCTTTGCTATCTCATGAAGGTAGTTTCTGCATTAGCTGTATCATCTCTGGATGGAGACACAGTTTGCTAGACTGCATTCAGCTTCCAAAACTTTGCATAATGAGACTGATTGAACACTTCAGAAACAATTGACGAAGAAGAAATGAGTATTGCTGCCTTGGTACTCTAAACTATGTGCTTTCTCCCTGATGGAGTATCAGTACAGGACATTCCTACCCATAGCCTACTTTTTCTCCAGCCTCTTTTAAGGCACCAGATATCAAAATATAGAACTTTGTGAAAATATTAGCATGCTGTGCTTTTGGTTTTTTTTAGTTTACTGACCAAGGAAATGTGATTAGAAGACTAGAGCTTTATTCACTTTCTTTCGCATGCCAACTATTACAACTCAGAGACAGGGGTGCTGAAAGTAGAAATGCTTAATAATATTAGATAGGAACAAATCACTATTCCACATGCTCTTTGATTTGGTGGTGTCCTGAGAACATGGTGTTCTCTGACAGTGTGTTCACATTGGCTAAAGGAAGGGCACACTCACATGAGACACGGCTTGAATTTTGATGCTGTGCTTACCTAGAGTTCTGCAATTTTGCCTTTCCAATCCTTCCAAATCTCTGCATTAATACAACTGACTCTTTGTAAAATACTGAACAATCATTTTGCAAATTGTCTCAGAACTTAGAGATTACAGTACAGTTAAGAAAACTTGTTGATTTCTGATATTCAAGAACAGGAATTTTATCAGCATCTTCTATTGAAAAGCCTGAAAATAAGAACCATTTTACTATTTTATTTAATGACCTTAAATTGTCCTTCAACAAATTTGTTAATATCATTTCTAGTCATGCATATTTCTTTAATACTAATGCTTCATATGATACAGCATTACTGTTATTGTTTCTGTTATTTAGAATTATTTTTTATCTATTTATGGTTTTATCTATAATTTTCTCACAGTCTCAGTTCTTGCGTATTTATGTATGTGTGTAGTTAGTATCTATTTTGTGTATTCAACATCTATTTTTTCTCACAGATTTTCTTAGTTATAATACTGTCATGGCTTTTTCCATGTGACTGGTTTGGTTAAATTATCAACAAACAAACCAAACTTAGAGACAGGGCAAGACAACCTATAGCAGAAAAATCTTTGTATGAAAAGGCAATCAAAAGCAACAGCAATATGAGGTGCCTGTATTCTTCCTCGCTTCTCCTGCAGACTGCCAGCTGCAACCAGGGACTAAGGTGTATCAGTATCACATTGCTATTTTCTGTGCAAACAGAACATTTAAAGCCTTCTTAGATGAACAAAAGCACAGTCCTGTGCAGAGAGTAAATCCCATATTGGAAATCTTCAAGGAATTTGAAGCTTATTTAGGCAGGTTCCATCAGGCTACATCACTCACAGACTATGGTCAGAGATCCAACGTATCTTAACACCCAGGGGTGAGTACACTGTCACGGTACCTCCTTCCAGGTGTCCTGACTCCTACGTCTTGCAAATGAACTAAGTGTAATGATACAGGGATGTCTATAGGGGACAGACGTATGCCACATGTAGCAGGTAACACAAATCCTGGAAGTTGCATTGATTTTGTTACACCGGGTACTGCTCAACTTCTACCACTTTAGTACATGGGGCTTTTTGACAAACAGAGAGAATTGGTTTGGAAAACTATCCTAGGAATACAGATATGCACTAGTTGGTGCCCATTGGAGAGCATGTTCAGAACCACCTCAGATATTCCTGCCTCATGTGTAATCGTCCCACATGAACATACTATGAAAGACATTACTGATAATGTAAATCAGAGCAGGAGTTGTGCTCTTATCAGGCATCAGCCCTCACAGAAAGACCAAGGACTGTAGAGTGCAGAACATAATTTTTATTCAACTTCGTGTCTATTCTAGATTTTGGCAGTTGAGACTATGGCTTTCTAAGGCAATTTTGTGTATTTCCTGAAGCACTGGAGGTCAGTAGTGCTGTTCCAGATGGAAAAACAGATAAATATCAGATAAATCTTGCTTTAATATACAAAACACTTCTAATGTGACAACTTTTTAATGCCGATATTTACTTCTGATTTCTATTCTTCTACCTGTTTTGTTTTGGTTTTGTCTTACAAGATTTCACACATTTTCCAAAATCCAGAATGCCCCAAGAATAGGCAACTAAAAAAATACAGCTCCCGTTTCTAAAAAAATGGGGAAGGTGGCTCTAAACAAGTGTTGCTAATAACTATGAATGTGCCATCTGCCTAGACTGCAGTTCTAAGCCCACTCCAGCTGGGAGATGGAGTTAATGTTCTTACCTAGCTACTCTGTAAGGTAAAAGTCTGGGCAGACTGTCTGCAGACATTGTATTTTGAATCTGTTGTCTGATAGTTAAAATGCTCAGTTGAAAAAGAAGATAGGTTACATTCTGATCCTGACTCTTATGAGCAGTACTGGTTTTATCCTGTAACTTCCTCTGACGCGTCAAAAGGCAGGAAACAAGAGATGCTGATCTGGCCTTTTGCAGCCAGGTTCCCCAATTCCTAGGATGCAGAGTCAGTCCAGATTTTGTGGCTCTTCTTCAGTTCTGGCTCTTGGACTTTCAGCTGTACAGCAGTTGAGCTTCAGCAAAAAACTAGGTGAGCCTAAAACTGAGATTGCAGCACTAATTTAGGAGGTGGCACAGTTGGTCAAACTTGTGTGACTGGGAAAAGTGTTATTATTAGATAAAACGAGATAACGAATACACCCAACAGCTCAAAACTGAGCCTATGTATTCTTCGAACTGAAAAATTCACATTCACTTGAATGGATGTGGACCAATCTTCAAACACATCATGAAACCTAAAGATCCTTTCCTTTCTTTTCTTTTCCTTTCCTTTTCACTACTCCTTGCAGTGTGCTTATCAACATAATATCACGTGCCTTTTGCAAATGCATAAATTAATGTGATTAGGTCCTTTTATTTTCTGATTCAGAGGAGAGAAAAATACTATTATTATCATTAGCATCATTATAATGATCATTATTAGGTTTACTTTTTATTGCCATGTGTTTGTAGGAATAAAGACAGAGTCAAAGAATTGCATTTTATGTGTGGGAGGGAAGAAAGTTTGTGATAATTTTTAGTTTCAGAAGAAATTAATTCATATACAGGACTGAGGAAGTAAGAGTGCTCTTAGATTTGAGAACTGCAGCCGTATGGAGATATAAAATGCAGCTTGTATGAAAATTACATTGGAACATTATTTCTGCCATGTGTGATGGTGCAAGAAGGTTTCGGATTCAAGTCTTTAGGAGATGACTTTCCCACCATACATGCAGTAGATACCTTGGTTTGGTCAACTAAATAAGAATCAGTATAACTCATACTTGGATTCCTGAGGCTTGCACATATAGATAAATCATAACAAAATTCAAAACTGAAAAGCAATCTAAGTCTAGTATTGTGCCAGAACACTTTTTTCTAATGCATGTGCATTCTAACACAATTTTTTACAAAAGCAGATCTATTTTGGCTAAGACAGAACTATGTAATCTAAATGGTCTCTACGTACTAAAAATTTCACACCAAATTGAAAAAAAATAAGGTACACCAAGCACACACGCATTACAAAAGCATGAAATGTGTTTTTTATAGTCTCATGCTTTCATGTGGTTTTCCAAACCCTGACAAACCTGGCTCAGAATGGTGTTTCTTTTTCGGCAATGGTTTGTCATCAGTTATTGTACCATTCACCTTTTTCTGCTGGTCCTCCCATGTAACTTCTAGCATAAACCAAAAAAAATCAGAAATATTATGTAACTTACATTATAAGACACCTAATACCACTTGGGACAACTTGATCTAAACAAATGTACTGTCATTAACATGGCAAAAAATTTCGGTTAGTTATTCAATTTAGAGGCCTGTGGTGGAGAAAATTAGTAAACATCTTAAACATTGAACAAAACATACTATATGAAAGTTAGCATATATGTAATTTGTCAAATATTCTGATCTCTTTGATTTTTAACAATTGGAATTAAAAAAACAAGGTTATTTACACAATCATTTCTTCTGCTTTTAAAACTTGGTACTCTATATAGTTTCTTACAATATCTTTATGTTTCTGTGAATGGAAAAGGAAGTTAAAAATATTTTGGTAAAAAATCTTTGCAAAGGTATAATTCAAAGAAACAAACAAAACAAAACTGAATCAGTAATCATGTAGGTTTACTTTAAATTGACAAAGTATTTTTAACAATTGTTAAGCCACAACTAGGTTACATTTAATTTCTATATCTCAGATTTGATTTAAATTCAGTTTTTATTTTAGTATTAAATTACTCAATAAAATCTTTCTTGCTAATTATGGGTCGTGTACCCTGAAACCAGCATTTCTGACCTAACCACTCAGAAAAAGAGCTATGAATAGGAGCACGTACACTCTCCTCTAGACACAGACTCCTTTTGCTAGACTCGCCAGACATTAGTCTTTCTGAGGTTGTCAGACTTTTTTGGTCTACACTTTAATTAACGAGGTGGTTAACATAATACTATAGGTTTTAAATCTTTTGGTATCTCCTGTGAAGACCAAATCTAGACCAATTAACTAGATAGATTCAACACTCTAAACTCCATTTTTGCTTTGGATTGTTAAGAAGCTGCTTATTTTGCTGAACCCGCAAAGTTCAAAGTTGTTAACAGCCACTGCCCACAGATATAACCACTTCTATGGTCACAGTAATAGTCAGTGATGGAGAAGAATATGATAGATATGAAATACATTTTCAACCTTATAAATTCAAAATAAATTGACATAAAGTGATATTAGCCTACGACTGTTACTTTTTTTTTCTTCTATCTCTCATTCAAAATATTAACATGTAGACATGTTATCTGTAGTCATCCTGCAGCTTACTTATCTGTGGCTGTTGTTCTATGACAGGCTGCTGTCCTATAAAATGTGGCTTTGATTTTTAAAAATGATGGAGCTGTAGGCTTCAAGTAATACATCAATAAAATTGTCACTGTAATGATGTCATGACACCACAGATATGCATGCTGAAACAGGAACTGTCGTCTTTGAAGTGCCATGTGTAATAAGTACTAAATAAAAAATTTCAAAAGAAACATTCTGTTTTCAAACTATGGAAATAAAATCTTTTTGTTTTTTTTCCTAATGAAAATGTGATTCCTTCTTTTTCTCTGTGAAAATACACATTTAGCAATTCACTGATGCCATCTCTGCTTCCTTTTTCTTGGATGAGTCCAAAAGAGTCTTAACTAACACAAAAAATTTCAATGACCTTAGTAAAACTACCTTTGAATTTAAGGAATAGGCACCTCCAGGAAAAAACATTAGACAATCGTTTAGGTCAAATAGTGGAGATAGTTAGAATAAGATAAAAAGTAGGCAGAGTAACCACAAACACAGGATTTTGTCAGGATATTTAACAAATAGCCTAAATACTGGAGAACACCAGGAAGCCCAGAGTGATTTCCGTACTAGCTTTACGGCAGTTTTAGAAGACAGGACCTTGTCAGTCAGAGTTCTTTTTTAGAACTCCTGATTTGGTTATGAATGTAAAAACTGTAGTTTCCTTAGTCAACAATATCACTTATCATAAAAAAGTTCCCTACCAAAAGAAAAACTTTCCTCAGTCTTGCTAATTTTTTGAGAGCTAAGTACCTAGAAAACAGTCAACCCACTCGGTAGCACTCCATAAGTGCTTCTATAATAACACTTGATTTGACAAACACGAAAAAATAAATATCAAATAAAAATGTAACTCTTTGAATAAATATTTTTGCCATCTGTTAACCTTGAAAAAGAAAACAAACAAACAAACAAAAAACCAAACAAAAACCTACAACCAAAACCTATAATACAAAGCAAGGCAGGCTACTTTTTTATGTTTATACTGAAAGTAATGGTATGAGTATATAAACACTTCCAGAAAAGGTTCCAATGGCCATCCTTCTACAGCTTTAGTTATTCTTACAGCACATCAGCATTAAATTTAAATGGCTGCTTAATTTTATCAGCAGTCAAGTACAACTCTTAGATTGAGTATATGCAGGCTGGAGGTACTCCAGATCAGGTGAAAAGTTTGACTGACTTCTAGAACATTGCAAGAGTTTGACTAGTACTGGTTATTATTTCAACTGAGAAATAAAAATAGATATATCCATTAGATTTACTTCAACATTTAACCTCCACCATTTTCTAATTCCATTTCCAACTTCATGCTCTACGAAGCTAAGAAAATAAGTTGTTAAATGAGAGCTTTCTGTTTGGGAACCAGTAAGATATGCTGATGAACAGGCAAAAAGCAAAATGTCAGTGCTCCATATATCCTCTCTGGTTAGATAAATACGCATTATAGTCTCTAAAATCTCTTTTTCCCCCCAAGGCAAAAGGCCACCATCTATCCATTTGTTGTTTTAGCCAAAGTCAACTTTGATCAAATTGTAAATTTTTGTATACTTCTTACCACACACACTTCCCATACAAATGAACTTCAATCTGTTCTGATAATCAGTTTTGACTTATGTGTAAAGAAAGGTGGAAAATTATTGTATATTTATACAAAAAGACCTCATACAAATTTTATAAAATATAAGAATATGAGATTCTTGAGTCAGAAGAACTGGGGCTAGAAGGATTTGACAGATGCACTGATCCAGATTTTTCCCACCAGTATGAAAGATACAGTCTTTATCTGTAGCTGTTTCATTACATGCAGTTGTTGCTCATACCCCCACCACAGTGAATTAGGCAGCCAGGATCCCCCCGCTGTGTCTGGATGGCCCCTGGTTGTGTGTCGTTCCCTCTGGAGAACGCGACCCACTGCCTGGGAGAGGAGGGTGGTGTGCTCCTGTACATCTAGTGTTAAGTACAATCTCAGCATTTCTTATATCCTTGCTTAGAATATTCAATATGAAAAATATTAAAAATAGGGAAACAATACATTATAAGAATAGTTGCATATCTCCAGTTTTTCTGAATTTCTAAACATGGCAACTTAGCACTGGGAATGTTGCAGTTGAACTGAAACGATGCAGCAAACTGCAGAAGTACAAGATGATGCAGCAAAATACCAGATGCCAATTATGAGGAGTTTTCTTATGCAAAGAAAACTTCCTTTCTTTTCTCCACACTGCAGACACTAATAGCCCTTTTCATAATGACCCCTGTCCTTGAAACATCTTTATATACTTTCTCTTTTACTGGAATTTGTCTTATTTTTATTAAATCCACTCAGCTTTTATATTCTTTTCAGCTCCTAAAATTTCTGTGAACAAATATTTATCAGTCCATTTCTAGTTTTAGACTTTAAATTATGTTATCCTAAAGTCTTCACTTTTTTTCAGTGGGACATACTTAATTTAGTCAGCTTTTCCTGCAACTGAAAATTCCTCAGAACTGCCTTCTATTTTTGTTTTATAAGATGAACACTCAGAAAGGAATTATGTTCTTAATAACGTATGGTGACAACTACTGTAAAAATGAGTCAAAGTGGATTTGGCTAGTACGTCTTAAACACAAAACAGCACAGTAACAAGCCATTAGAACTGTGGGATAAACTGTCAAAAACTGAGAAACTATGTTTGGAACCAGACACACAAGATCTTTAGACTCATGCATGAAGAAGACAAGAAGAATAATTAGTTAAAGACACAGAAAAGGCTAAATTCATGTTATACAAGTTTTAAATTACAAAGCAAGAATACAGAAAAAGACATTGGCCTCAAGAGTTCACACAGAAATATTCTCAGCTCTGTCAAACCTCTACTGGGGAAAGCAAACGGCTTCAAGTCATGATACATGAATCGTCCCAAACGTACTACATGATATCTGGAATGAATCTAGCCACACCTTGCACCACCAGCATGTTCCTAATGGCATCAAGGCCAGCCTGGAGTGACCCAAAGTCAGCAATGAAGGCCTTATGCCAGACTGCTGCTGCTCCCACATCAGAGAAACAAACCTTCAGATGCCTCAGCAAAATGGGGCTGGTGTTCCACTAACCTGCTGTAACAGGAACTAGACAGTGTTTTCCTGACAAATTTAGAGCAAGACCTCCTGTCTCTCCAGGTAACATTCTACAGCAAATCTGAGGACACCATTTTTTACCTTCCCCTTTTGACACAGTAACAGTTCATCTACATTTCTTCCTCCCTACACTGGAAGAATATTCATTCCCTGGGGCTTCACCAGGAACACATTCAAAGAACTTTAATGGAAGTCATTATGTAGGCAATAAAAAATATTGCTACATATCTATATTATCATTACTAGTGCACTGTAGGTTATTCCTTTACTCCAGAAATGTTTTCTTGAAATTGACTTCAATGCTACATTAATTATTTGCAGCTTTGAAGCACTTAACAAACCTAGTCCTGTAGCAGTCTCTTCTCATTCTCTACCTGCAAATCCCATCAATTCTACTCTAAACTTAATTTTAAATGTTTTACTAGTGGATCCCTCTATATGGGAAATAAATCAATTTGAGTCTTCTGTTGCTTATTTTAAAGAAAATTGTAGAGGTACACAAGCAAGGTCACAGAAAGTACTTGTTGCAATATCACTTAGTAAAGTCACAGCCTGCCTTTAGCTAAACATCAAAGTTGCCACTTTTATAAATATGATAGAGATGTAGAATATAAAGAAATATCAGAAAATCCAGAAGAAAAAATACAGTCAGTTAATGGTACATTAAATATCTCTATACTCATATTTGATAAAGTATATTCAAATATCATAAACTAAATATATTATTTTTAAGTCACTTTCAAGGCTTTTTTTTTTTCCAGAACTGTGTGGGGCAGGGGGAGGATCTATTTGTTTGTTTCAGATCTCTTTACATGTTTCTAAAATATGGCAGTTTTGCTCCCTCTTCTGGGTATATGCCTGAAATACATCAGAAATGAATGCAATACAGCTGGCCCGCTGGCCTATCTGGAATAGGCAGATTTTGAATATCTCAGAGAAACATCTCTACTGAGTCACCTGTTTGGATAAGCACTGCAGGTTTATGTTGGCAGGACTGATTTAAGGTGGGACAAAGGCTGGAGACAGCCTATGAGGAAGATGAGGATACTATATAAAGATCCCACTGATGGCTCTGCAGGTTTCTGAGGCACAGGCTGTAGGAGACTGGGGATCCGGTATCCCAGACAAGCACAATGACACACTTGTTCCTCTCCCCTTGCATCCCTGCCTGATGTGCTGGGGACCAGACACTGGGCTGGATGGATTTTTTTCAGACCCAGCTATGAAAGGTAAACACAATGAAAGTCAAAGTCTCTCCAGAGTCTAATGATTAACAAATTTAAATAAGGCATATTACAAGTAATGATCAACATAAATGTGCAGCAAAATGCAAGCTTCTGCTCCGCACCTCTCTCCCACAGTCTCTGCTAAGTTTGCATTCCCATTCCTTTGGTGTCAGCAAGTGATCTGTGCACACAAGGAAATGTGAACAGTCTACAATCTACCCTGCAGAATGCAGAATTAAAGGTTTAGCTTGGAATGTTTTGGTCTTGGTGGAGTTTTTCCTTTTGTTTGTGTTGTCATTTTGTGGGCTTTGGTTGGTTGTTTGGTTTGGCTGTTGTTTTTTTTTTTTCCAGGTTATTTTAATTCTTTACTGAAAATGGTGTAATTTGTAGCAAATCTTTATCTTTTATTCAGAAAGGTAATTTATTATTGTATGACCATATGTCTCACACACACATAAAAAAAGCTCTGCAAGCAATCACAGGCGTTTTACCCTTTTTAAGTGCAGTTAAGGTTGAAGCTTATGGCACAATTCTAAAATGTTAAAAAAATTATTCAGTCAACAAAATGTTTCTGAAAATAAGCCACTAATTTTAAGTACTAATACTAAGCAATAAAGAAAATACAATAAATGGCTTACAGAAAGATGGAAAATATAGATTTGTTTCTTCAGAAAGTTCTAGGTTCTTCAGAATATCAAGTGTTACTAATTAAAATCCTGTAAGTTTTCTAATTGCTCAAATTTACATGCAAATTTTACATGCACCTTGATATGCAAATACCATTCATGCAAAATGCCTGTGTTATTTTTCAGCATTACTTATAAAATGTTAGGTTAGTAACCAGAAAAACTATGTTTGGCTAGCAGGCAAAATTACACCACATTGTCCTGTACCAGTTTTATAAATGTTATTTTATATTGTGAGGTCGTTTTCAAAGACACCACCTCACATTCTGTATAACTTAAATTTGAAGCTATTTATGGACAAGTTAGTAGTTAGACTCTTTCTTATCTGTCATATTTCCCTGGTAGTTTTAGAGCTAAGTACATAAAATAGTCATGTATATCATAAGGAATTTCAGCAGAATGTAGGTACTTCAGTCTGGAGGATTTGCATCTTATGGGTATACATATTTTGTTTTGTTGTGTTGTGGGTTTTTTTTCATTTCACCATTTTCCCAGCCTGCAGTTTGCAGTTACGTGCCTGCCTACAACTAGCACAACCTCAACAGGTCTATACCTTACTTTGCTTGAACCAGAACTTAATTAAAATATACTATTACTCTAGGTACTCATAACACATATGGTTATGTTAAGTATTCTCACAGCACACATAGAACACATATTCAGTATAATTTTTCATGCAAAATTCAGAAGCTGTCATGGTCTCTTAGCAAAGTCAGTGGGCCAGGGGAATAGAGGGCAAACAACAGACTCATGGTGGTCATGTTTAGTAGTTCAGGCAAAGTTTAGACCCCATCTCCAGGAATCCCAAATGCTATTAGGTGGAAGAAGATGCTCAGGTCAGTCAGCAGGGTGAGAGTTCCCTCTGGCATGACAGCCACATGCTTGTTTTTCAAAAGAGCCTATGTATTCACTGTTTCTGTCAGTCATTTAAACAGGTCCATCTGTCAGCGCTGCTTTGACTGGGGTCCCTTTATTATGCCTAGTTTGCACTTCAGTCACCTACACTCTTTATATTGTGTCTAAACTGTGCAGCAAGTCTGGAATACAGCATACTTTCAATTCTAGTCCTCCAGGCATCTAGACTGCTCAGGGAGTGGTGGGGCTCCTATGGAGGCAGAAATTAGAGGGCACAGAAAGGGGAGCACTCAGTGACTTGGGTCTTGTCTTGGTATAGACTCAAGACACAAAAAGGCTCCAGACACTTCTCAAGCTGGGAGACGAGAACTGGAAAGCATTCTTGATTCTCATAACATAGACAAAGCTGTTGTGTAATTATGTAAAATATTTGAACAAGCGAGGGAACTGATAACCTGCAAGACTTAAAATTCTGCTTCGGTAACTGTATCATATTCTATGCACCCTCAATTAAGACAGTAAAAGACAGAATTACCAGGAGCCTTTTCTCACAAATGCAAATGATCAAAAGGTGTTATAAAAAATACATGAAAAGAAATGCAAAAGACCTGAAGAAAAATTGAAAAGTGCAGTGGTTTTATAATAAATATTTGAAAATTAATATTAGGCACAGACCATTCTTTTGGAGTAAAAGAGCTGTGAAGAAGAAACTTCTAAGCCACAAAATTGACACCTTAGAGAAATTAAGAAATATATGAAAACAAACTGTTAAATACAGTTTAGTAGTACTTAGTTTATTGTGCAAAGTATATCTTTCATGCTCTATAACTAAATACATAAAATATTGGTTTTGTTGAAGAAGTGGAAGATAAATTCAGAATGAAAATAGCTTTAGCCTGACTTAATCACTTACGATTGGTTTGTCAACCTTGTCAAGTCAGTGGCAAAAGTCTCCAACTTTACCGGTATTGGAATTTGGATCTTAAAAGTATAAGACACTGAATTATCTGGTAATTAGCATGCATTACAGTTACAGCAGCAGACTTACAGCATTTGAACTCGCTCAGGACTATGCTGGCACAGCCACTAGAGTGAGGGAGGGGACCCTGTGCATTGCTCTACCAGGCTGCTGACACAGCACCCTCTCTGCAGAGGCACCTCCTTCAGTCTGTCGACTCTGGATAATAAGCGGCATATTAAAAGCAGACTGGTTTTCCCTGCAGCACAATGAACTAGCACAGGCAAACCTGAGTCCCTGCTCTCCTGTAACCTGTATTCCCTCTGCTAAGTCATTCTAGGGGAGAGGAAGGTAGGAATAGCCTGTAGTACTGTGACTGGGGCTATCCCCACGTGGGCTCTTGGTAGAGATGGGAGTGCAAGAAGGAATATTCAAATTGTAATAAGCCAAGGCACTACATAGATGATATTTCATTCATTGGCAAAAGCTACTGATGAGACAAAGTCTAAATATAATATGGCTTTAGAAGTACATGGAAAAATAATAACAAATTTATTCAAATTATCAAAACAGTTTAGAACCATGAACTTGGATAAAAGTTCAAAGTAAGCTATGGTTGTTCATTGCAACTTTCCTGTTCTATTTTTAGATAATAAATATAAATCTCCATGGTAATGTTTCAGTGCTTTGAATTAATCTTATTTCTACAGCATTTGAAATACAAGAGACTATCGAGCATAATATCAATAGAGACGATTGCTAGTAACATAAGCCTTTCTCTACCAGTATATTCCAAATGAAATGGTCCAGCTCTCCTATGACTAGCAAAACTGTGACAAAAGTGACAAAAAAGTACACAGACCTAGTAAAAACTGGAAGAAAAGGCAGACAATTTTTTAGATGTTTGTAAACTATACTTGATCTCTCAGGATAAGGCAGACTAGGAATTACTACATGAGCAAAAATACAAAAACTATCCCACTAGTTGTAAATAGGCAACACAATCACATATCTAGATGGTGTAAACTGTATCTTCAGTGATACAATTAAAAAAAAAAAAAATCTAGAGCTTTTGATTCAAAGAAAGATTTGAAAACCATAGTTGAAAATTACAACTTTAAGTGCAAGAAACAACACATTAGAACTGAACATACATGAACTTACTAATTTTGAACTAGTAGAACTAAACAAGACACACATACATGCAGCAAAAAAGTAAAATTTCTCAAACACCCACAATTCACTAGCAATATCAGCATCAACTTGCCTTTTCGCCCATTAACAGGTGGGGTTTGATGTTTTTCCTCATAATCTTTACAACATTAAAAACAGATAATGACAATTAACAATTGGAACAGCTACTATGATAAACAATATAACTATAGCACACACAATTATTTTGCAAGATAGACTAGCACAATTCCATGCACTATGCTTGAGTTATCACAAAACACACAGAGTGAACAGTACACAGCACACACACCAGTGAGCAGTACACATGCAGAGACAGAGGAGCAACAAAAGCAAGAAAAATGTAAACTGTACTATAATGAAAAACGGGAAGGCAAACATCTCAAAGGACACTTGGGATACTTAAGTGAAAACTACAATTAAAAATATAATAATACTGCTTTCCAGCTGCCAAATCTTGAAATTACTATACCATCCAGATTTCTGAACATGTAAGGAGCCCTGTCACAATAATTATTCCTTACTTTGTTTTAAGAATAAAATAGTGATCCAGATTTGCTTCTCTTAAATAACAATGGCAGTAGGGTCCAGGGCATGGGATTCCAAATAAACTGTGACACAGGCACTTACACTTTTAAGCAGGAACGGCATTTTAGGCATACTTATGTTTAGCTAGTAATTCCTCCTACCAGCTAGCACTAGGTGTCTTTCTTGCTCAACTTGTCATTTTTTTGGGCCATCCCTCTGGAGCGCTTAATTCTCCCCACACAACTGCAGCAATACCCTCAGTCCATTCTCCTTCTCTGGGCTTCATTCCATGGGCCTCGACGTACGTATCTCACTGCCTGCTTCTAAGCAGCTCAGTTTAGCATTGGTCTAGCCACAGGAATTTGTAACCAGAAAAGCTTATCTGTGCTACTCTTCCACATCCACCACAGTTGATGTGTTGTCACAGACAACTATTAATAGGGATAACAAATTATTTTCGAGAAAATATTTAACGTGAAGAGCTAAGTGAATGAAACCTATTAACAGTGCATGCAAATGCACATTTATGCTTTTACAATTCTTCCTTTGAGAAAGAAGCTTAAGAGCAGAAAAATGATGGTTGAAATAATCATTAGATCTCAGCATGTCTTTGAGCCTGTACTGGTGGGTGTTTTCTGAAATTAGAATGTAAAGTTATATATATCTAATCACATGGTATTTGAGTTGGAAAAACACTTCAACTTGCTTGAATTGATCATCATCTATCAGTTCTCATCCCACTAACTTATTTTTTTTACCAACTGAACTGTCCTCGAAGCAGGTTGAGGGACATTATACAAAATATTCAAAGTATTTCAATGTAATGCAGTTTCCTACTATTTTTGGTCAGCATCATCAGTCCACTTACACAAACTAGGGAAGAAAAAGTGTCATGATACGATAATGTTCACTCCCTGATTGTAAAAAGTATAAATGCATTGTGGAGGGTACCACACCTAAGGGATGTCCACCCAGATCTGCTAAGGCTGTAACTTGATCATAGTGAAAGAGAAGTTTCATAAAGAGAGATTAAAAAAAAAAAAAGTAAAAAAGAGATAAGTGATTTTTGCAGGTTGAAGTATTTTAAGCATTCACAAACTGGTAAATAGACTATGCTACATTGGATTGTGTTGTTCTTACATAAAATGGTATCATTGTCTGGATTTTGACTTTTAATATATTTACAAGCTATCTGGTAAAGCTTCCCTACATGCTCAGGGGAAAATGTTTCTAAAGGAGACAGGCACTTGTGGTCAGACAGACCTGCCTTGACCTCTGATTCCTCAGTTTCAATATGTTTGTTTTCTTCACCTTCTGCTGCATTTGTATAAGCAAGGTATGACAGAGGGAAAAAAGCAAGACAAAAACATGCATGCTATGTTACAAGCTATTCAAATTAAAAACGTCAAAGAAAAGACAATCACAATAACATACAAACCCTCAGTCTGGCATAAAATATTTTTTGAGTGAATCGAAGGTTACATAAATCCTTGTGTTATTTTTCATTAATATATCTGGTTTATGCCAATGAAATCCTTCTGCAAGAAATTATGGCCACATGCAGCCCTTAATATCCCTCGTTGCAAATTTCTTATTAAATTATTGAAGCACTGGAAAGTAGATAAGTTCCAAAGCACAGAAAGCAGACATATATTGGTATATAATTGGTTTAAAAACATCTTCTGCTTGGTTTTGCTTTAGTTTATCCAGAAATAGAAGTCCAAGCCTCTACTCTTGAAGAGCCTTTTCAAATAATGTATAAATCATAAGAAAGTGGGGATACTCAGTACCTTAATAAGTGCAGAAGAAACAATGCAAATGTTTTTTCAGCTTCAAAAAAAAATCCTCAATTTGCCAGATAATATAGTTTTTAACCTGATTTCAGAGTAGTTAGAATTCAGAAAGAAAGAAACTTTCCCATTAGTAACTACAGTTGCCTAAACCGTATCTATATATTAGAGAACACTGTAATAGTTAGAAACAATTATGACAATACAGTTAATGATAAGCAACACAAGTATATTGGTGTTATGTCATTAATAAAGAATCATAACTTTCTTTTGTGAGAAATGTCATCTAACACCAGGCTAACAACAGTAATGATCCAGAAGAGTGTTGTGTCAAATAACAGGTGTACCATATGCCTGCTTTAATTTAAATGTCAGTTATTCATAAAATAGTTTGGATGTGATGCAACATACTGTAGTTTTTCAAGGTTCAGCTTTTGATTACTTACTGATTTTTTTTCTCTGTTCCCGTATTTTTTTTCCAGTTCTCTCATTACTTATATAGGTTTATGTGCAACTAAATAGTTCATTGAATTATTTGATTTCAGGTTTAGTTAGCATGTAATAATAATAATTTAAAAACTACTAATATTAACAGATTATTGGTAATACAGAGAGAGATTTAGGTTCTTCCAAAGCAAAAGTAATGGAAATGAACCTCTACATAGATTTCTGCTCTATAATTCTGTGATAAAGTCATGACATTGAAAATTCCAATTAAAATATTCAGAAGAGACACCATCTATACAGTCAATCTTCTCTCATGGAAAAGAACATATAGAAGGTGTGGAAAAGACTTTAAAAATGTGAATGGATTCTAGCAGAATTAAACTAAAATGTTTTTGCATGTTGGCACCCTGAAACATAAATAAACCATGGCTGTTATGAGCACAGTCTTATGAATCTTTAATAATTTTTCTTCGTAGTCTCCGACCTAGATGGTAAGACCTTAAACCAGCATAAAGAAAGAGGTGTTTAATTCCTCCTTTTGCCAATCCAAGATAAAATTATGAAACATTACTTTGCTTGAAAGGTCAGAACCTTTGAAGTAAGCACCCTAAGCCCTGTATTGTAGGTAACATTTTTTCAAGCTTTTCTATGGGAATTGTACTAATGCAAATAAAATATCTTAATATTCTTCAGCACTTGAGAACTCTGCCACCTCTCAGGACAGTGAACTAAGCATCCACAAGTAAAACTCAAAGGTATATTTTTGCAAATTCCTAGTTAAAATCAAAAACCCAAGCTAGATTCATGCATAGGCAGCCTTGTTACTCATGTTAACTAAGCTATTCCCTTTACCTTCCTGTCAAGTGCACATCATGCATGTTACTCCATGCAAGTGTGAAGGTGTCTAACATCATACAGTCAGCACCAAAGACATATCCACAGGGAAAGGGGATGAGTGCAAAGATATGTATCTTCATTTTTTAGACTGCCATGTTTGACTGTCAAATTCCTGGCCAAGGTGTAGGTAGTACAAGTTCCTGTCCTAGATTACATAGATGTGATCGATCACCTTTTACAAAACAAACTACTGGTATGCCATATATTTTTAAAAATCAGTGAAATCACAGCTGACAGAGTTTAACAGAATTACGACCAGTGTGAATCCAGGTTCCCTGCAACTACATTACAATAGTCTGTCTCCCATCAAACTATGATAGGACACTGGAAAACACAATGAAATTCCTTCCCATTGTGAAAATTTTGTCTCATTTAACAGAGAAATTATATTTTGAATGAGTCAAAACCCCTTAAAATAAACAGCATGTCTTTCTGTGAGTCAATAATGTCTGTATTTTCCTAACCAGAGTGCCTCAGTAACTGGTGCTCCGTACTGCATGGGTTGCAACACGATACAATTGACAGTATAGATATTATTTTTTTAAAGATTTGAAACTGTATTTGAGAGAGATAAAAACTGGAGTTATGGCTGATAGCTATCCCTGATTAAACCTAATCAACTACTCTGGTTAATTCTATTCATAGATAATTTTAAGAGAGGGCAGTTAATCAGCTTAATGTCATCTTTAACAGCATCTGAAATAACTTTTCCAAGACACAAGATTATTATGAGATCATGAAATTGAAGTCTGTACCATAGAGCATAAATAGAAGAGCAAATCCTCACTGAGCTCTAGTATTTGCTGGATTTCTGGGCATTTTATTTACTTATAGGTTTTATTATATTTGTTTGGCCTGACATAATTTTCTAGTATTTTTGGTTGGGTGGATTTTTTTTTTTTTTAATTATTATTATTTTCTTGTCTTTGGTTTTGGGTTTTTTTGTTTGGTTGGTTGGGTCTTTCTGGGTTTTTTGTAGGGATGAAGAAGGAAAGGGTTATTTTTTTTTTTCAAGGGAAAAGGAAAATTCTATATTAGGAAAAAATACTCTCTCTCTGATTAGTGATTAACAACAAATTGCAAAGGCTAATATTGAATACTTTCAAGAGCACTTCATGGTGTTACATTTTAATTAGCAGCAAGCAGTTGTTGAGTTCATAGTTCCACCAAGGCAAGTAAGAACCGAGAAATATATCCACATATAAATGAAATAGTTCTTCTTAAACCTTAAGAACTACAAATATTCCACTATGCACTTACTGTCTCTAGCACTACTGATACAGAGCATTTAAGAGTACATAACCATTTCACTGCTAAAACCAAGTTCAATTTAATACTACTGTTTCTCTACAAATTTTCATGAGTAACAAGGTGTCTCTATCTCTAGCATAATTTAAAAAGATACAAGCAAAATTTCAGCTATAAAGCCCCAAAAGTCTTCCAGCATTTCAGTAGCGAAAATCTGGTAAAAGCTTAAGTGGTCCCAGACTTCTTTTCAGAACTATTTTCCAGCCGTCTAACATGAAAAAGGAAAACTCAAACTGCCTAAGTGCTTATGGTATATTCTGGCTAAGACAGGATAATGACATACATGCCAGAGATACACAGTCTTTTGAAGAGGTAAATCTGATACTGGCAGCAACACATCTGTGGGAAGCTAAGGAATGAGCCAAATTGTCATGGCCATAAAAGACTGTAAATGCAACGGAGCTAATGATATATATTTTCTTCTACTGAGCATGTGGGACACTGAGAAAAACATATACAGGTCAATACACTAGTGTTAGGAATGGTCCTTAATAGCTACTCACAGGTTTGATTTCTTAAAAACAAACTTATCTGGCTATTTCAGAATTTTGAAATAAATTATTCTGTGGAAATCTAGATGTCTTGGAGCAAAAACCTGCAACCACGTAACTCAGTTCACTAAACTAAATGTACCTCTAACCAAAGTCTTTTAATTCTGATCCTAATCTTAATCTGGAAAGCAGTTACCCAGAGGTTTGTGGTGGTGTGTGTTTGTTTGTTTGTTTGTTTTTTCCCTGTAGATTGCTTACTTTCCAGTTCTAGTCACATAGACATAAGTACACCATGCTCCACATTACACTGAGTGGTGCACTATAACAAAAAATCTCCCCAACTGCAAATTACTTAAATCCCTTCATTTCTGCTACATTTTAAGAAATGGTATGCACTTTCAGCCCTATAACAAATACAGATTATTCAAATGTTGTATACAGACTAAATGAGACTACTGTAGGAGTTAGAAACACAGAATGTTTTCTGTCTTTTACAAAAACTAATGACTTATTTGTCTGTAATGTATCTTTTAATAACTCTTTTCTTCAAGATGATTGTAACTTAATCTGGTCAACAATAAAATCCTTGATTTCAAAATACAGAAAGGTTAACCTTTACAGCATATTTCCATGCAATATAAAATCGCCTCTCCCATTTAAGTCAAGTATATGCTTCTGTAAGAACGGAAAGGACTATGCTGCGACAATGACATTTTTCAGTACGGTCATATAGCCTTCCCAACAACAGACAACTGTTTTGATTATCACCAGGGCATACAATAACACATATAAATCTACTCAAATGTCTATAAAGTTTTCAGGTTTACTTGCTGCTTTATTTGTTAAATAATAACATAAACCCCTTCTATTACAGTTAGTGTTCTCTGTCCTACTGAATTTCACTTTTTATCACTGATACTTCATTTACTTAAAATAATTTTTTGTTAAATTAAATTGTCCATAGTAAAAAAAAAAAAAACTTCTATTAATCATAATTATGTTCTGTCACTAACTGAAGTTAGGTAATCTGCTGTTCATGTAGAGCATTATTCCTTCTAAAGCAAGTTATTATAAGCCTTAAAGAAAAGGATTAGAAAATCCTAAAGAATTATAAAAAAAGCCTCAAAGTAGAACTACATTGTTATCAGAATACAAGCTCTTAACTCATGACAGAAAATTATATAGAATACTGTGTGAAAGCTATATCTGTGGATTATGTTTTTAACTACAGTGTTTACCAACTTTATAGGTGCAAAATTCAACACGAAATATGTCTAGGTACTGATGGTGCTTTGATTATATATTAAAACTCTGATATCTGTGGATTTGATGGTCTTCCATAACCCAGATTTTCCAAAAGACTACTTTAGACAGAGGTACAGAACAATATTATGCAGTCTTCAAGTAAAAACAGAGTCCCTCAAGTCCCAGCAGTACTTACCAGAGCAAACAATTCTAGCACTCCTATAAAAAATAATTATTTCATTGTATTTATTATCTTTCTCTCGAAAGAATCTATGATGTAAATAAGACTGCTGCCCTCTCTAATCAAACACAGTAAAAATATGCAGTACTTGCACAATTGCTGCCCTAAAAAGCTCACAGTCTAAATAGATATACAGGCAAAGAGCAAGGAGGAGTGGTAAAACATAAAAGCATATACAGCAATGACAGCACACATCATGATTAGATGTGATTATTTCCTGGCATATCTACACTGTATTTCATATAAGCAGTTCACACATAAGATGACGAAGAAATTAATATACCAGGGTGATAAACTGAGAATACAGAGTTTTCTTTCCATGGAATTTTGTTTCCAAAATGGAAATAAACACTGTGAACATTGTAAATAACAAATTAAAAAGTCTGATGAGACAGATACAAGAATACTGCATATAGACCCTCAGTGGTTTAACCAAGGACTGCAATTGATATCTTGTGGCTTGCTACTACGCAAGTTAAATAGTTTTAATGGTGAAAAATATAAGGGGATCTAATTTTAAGCAAAAATATTATAAATTTTTGAAAGAACCAATTATTTTTTGTTCCTATATTGTTTGAAAAATTACCTAATCAGTAATTCAGCAACTGTATAATGTTAAAATATATTTGCAATAAAAATGTTTTCCCTGTTAAATGCATGGCTAACATTAAACATGTCAAATAGCCTCGAATGCTTAAATTTAAACATGTGTTTGAAGTACTAATCCTGAAAAAGTACATACATACATAGGTTAACCGAAATACTCTTATTTGCTGCTGTGTAAACCCTTGGTATTTAAAAATGGGTACAAGTCTAGGTACTTCTCTAATGATCATCATATTTAGATAGTATTATTTATACATTCTTTTTTTCATGTAGAACTCTGTACAACTTATGAGCCACAGGTCTGAATATAAAAAAGACTAAATGATTCTGACAATAATTCTAACTATCTCTGTGCAATCAAGGAACATCAATTGCAGTTGTGTTTATTTTTCCCTATATAGCCTCTCAAAAGGCTTTCAGGTGAAAAACAAACCCTCCTTTACGTACAGACCTTCATAAGATTCTATCTCCTTGTCTCCATTGTCTAGGGAAAGTAACAAAACAAACAAACGAGAAAAAAAAAAAAAAAGGAACCAAAGCACAGGGGTTAAAAACAATAGAAGTTTTATAAAAGATACAATATACATGTTAAGAAGGATTAAAATAATAAAAAAAAAAGGAGAGTATATGGCCATTTAGACTGATTTTGCACAGCACATCTAATTATCAGAAGTGGAATTGGGCAAATAGATTTGTTATCAAAAATCTGTTTATATTCCTCTGTTTCTAAACATTTTGGAAAATTTCTCCATTGACTAGTGCTGTTATAAGACATTAAAGGTAAGCACAATCACAGTACCAGTGAAACACCAAACATTAAATATGTTGCTGACCTTTCCTATTTTACAGATTGCTACCTCTCTTCTTTCTCTTCCTGTTTCAGGATGCAGAGGTTTTACATTAGCAATATGTAACACACTCCATGTGAACCCACAAGTGTTCAGCTGTGCTCCTAACTCCCCAGAGAGACAGAGTTTTAGCACTAAAAAACATACAGAAGATTGTTTCCTATGCCTGTTGAAGTCAATGACAAAACACCTATTAAGTTCAAAAGGAACAGGATCATGCTAATAGCCCATCTCAGTTTGTGTGTATTGCACTGCTGCTGATTACTGTACTGACGCTGATACATTTTAGTCAAGACTATTGCCGATATTAAAACATAATAGAAGAAAACACAGTATAAAAGGCAATACTACTATCAAATTCTAATTCTGTACACAAAAACTGAAGAGATTTGAACTGTAATTCCAAAGGAAAAATAATAAATATAATTGACCTTCATGAGTAATTTTGCAATGTCATTAAGGAGAAAAACATACACTTACTTCTCTCCAACGTCCCCTTTGGTGGGAGCTGCGGTAACTGCCTGCCCCTTCGCCCTACTACTGGAGTGCTTGATGGACTTGTCTGAACAGACCCAGTTCGAGGATGTGACCTATGAGACATATATCAAAACAAACCATAGCAATTAAATGACAAATTCGTACTTAAACACCATCAAGAACTGAAAACATGACTAAGTAGGCTTTAGATCAATTGGGATCCTTGCAGTCCCATAGTGAAACTATTATCTCTTTTCAGAAAAAGTCCTCATTAAAAAGAGAAATCACTCTTTGAAAAAGAAGAAAAGAAAGCCAAACTGAGGCTGAACATCCATAAGAGGTTTGTTTGCACAGTCAAGCCAGAAAAGATATTGCGTGTATATTCATGTGCATATGGATATAATAGCCACATACACATAAAGTCAAATTCAATGATCTTTACTCAGCTTGTAGTTGGTTAAATTACCACTGAGTGGCAATGAAATTACAGGGATTTATCTAAACAAAGTAATAAACTGAGAAAATACACAAGTTTTTTACTAACTCTGACTGGGGATTTGATGTTACTAACTCTCAGAAAACAAAAAAATGTTCAAAAAACAAAATAATGTATTTTGCAGTTCTCAAATAAGGGGAGGCTTTACTGAACATCAACTAGACCAAAATGTACTCAACTTTTTATTGTATTATCTTTATTTAAGCTAAGAGTAATGTATAGAAATTTTCAAAATGTCAATCAGTAAAGGACAGCACTCGAACAGGAACAGTACAGACTATGGCACAGTAAAATGTAGTCAGAGAAAATGGTGGTTAAATGGTAATCAACAGACAAAGTCAGCACAGTCCATATAAAGAAACTTTTTTTTTAAAAAAAATAGTTTCATTTGGTGCTGTTATGATGGTTGTTCCATAAGCGATGTCTGATGAACACGAAAAAAAATCTTATTCTGTAAGAGAAGAATATGATAGTTATGAGGTGGTTTATGTTGGAAACCATCCAGCATTCCTGATAAATGAGAAATCACAAACAAATGTAGTTAAATACTGTTAGCAAACAATTCGCAATGGCAGCCACACCATTATATCCAGAGCAGAATATAAATAGTGTGTTGACACTGAAAGGGTTAGTATCTATTGCTACTAGTGATCAGATAAGGATGAGGCGATACCAATTAGCTACTGGGAAAATAAAACGGTGAGCTGGTGGGGCAGCAGGGGATTAGTCTGACTGATTTGTCTGTTTCACCTCGGTAAGGCGGGTGAAGGAGGGGCAGATCTTCCCGTCATTAATGAAGGCATCGACCTGATGAGGTTTGAGTCAGGACGCTCTGTGGATCGGGAGCGGGAGTTGGTCCGCTCTAGCATAGGACGTTGCTCTGTTGATCTGGATCTTTGATATGGCTGTCTATCTGCTGCTTCACAATTCCTGTAATGTTAGTTAAAAAGCAGCTTAGTTGACCTTTGACTTTTCTATTAATTATAAAATATGATGCATGATAATGGTTTGGAGCAAATAATTTTGTTATGTACATTTTTTTTTGGGGGGGGGGGAATTTTCTTAGTTCACTTCTTGATAGCATAGAGCTTTTTATACATTTATGATTTGGCTTGCTTCATACTTTTGAGAAATGGGCTGAAATGTTTCCAATGTCTCAGTAATGACTATCCATGCAATAGTCTGTTTCCTGACAATTTCTGGGTAAAAATATTGTTATTTTGTTAATTGATACAGAAACCTTGGAGGAAAAGACTAGTTGACATAATATTAAGTCTCCCTAAAGCTGAGGACTCATTCAATTGTGTAGTTTAATTGAGCATTTTTACTTACATGATTCGATTTTTATAAACTGCATTATCTTTAGAGATAGTAATCTTGTTTGTAGGAAAGTTATCTTATAATTCCCAAGTACTGTTAAGTATTATTAGACTCAGGATGTCTGTCAAAATATAAGCTAGGCTATAGTGATGGATTCATACACGATGCTTATACCACAGTCAGATGAAACTCTTCAACATCATTATTAGTTGCAGTGGTTTCACCAACTAGACAAAGTCTGGTTTGTAATTAAAAAAAAAAATTAAAAAAATGAAGCAACAACTTCTAACCCACAGCCTGAAGAATTGTGCCAAAGTAGAAATGGAAAAACGGGGAGAAAGTAGACTAAGTGAAAGAGAATCTCTTGATCAAGCAGTCTGGTTTTCTACTATCTCAGGCAATTAATCATGCCATTACTTTGAGAAATTAATCAAGTCCCACCTTTTTTTCAAAATGGAATTGGTCTGTTTGCAAGGAGTAATATTTGCTAGCAATATCCTAAAATAATTTCAAAAGTAAAATCCATACCCTGATGGAGCTACTTATTAAATTCACAGTCCTCCCAGCTGTCCTTGAGTAACTGAACAGCCATAAAATATAAATGGGGAACATGTACCCTTCAGGACTTTTCCTTGAGCTAAGTCATGCCTTTTACAATGAAGTCAGATAATACAAAGAGTGACTTGATGGTGATTGAGTGTAACAAGAAGCTGAATTTTAATTAGTACCAAAAAAAGAGAGAGACATACTACAGTCTCATTATGAAGACTCTGATGTTATTAAGAGCATTTTCTTTCTAAAAACCATACAATACATAACTGAGACAGAGTAGAGCTGTCTCTAGGGTGGCTAACTTTGCTGAATGGGTTGATAAAAGATTCATTAAAATGAATGTCTCTTCAGGCCTTCCATGAGGTAATTATTGGACTCCTAGAGCATACAAAGGAATTGCCACAGACAGGTTCAGAATAACACCATTCACATGAACCTACATCTATAAGCTCCTAACAAGCAAACACACCACAGTGAGACTCAATGATAATTAAAAGCTGAGGCACTAAAGATTGGAGGAAAAAGTACAATGAGCCTGGCACAAAACCACAACAAAATTACCTCACTTCTTCTATCAGTTCTGTTTCTGAATAGGAAGCTTCATCAGCGAAAACATCCACTGTCTCGCTTCTTTTACATTGTGGATAGACAAAGAAACACAACCTTAGCTTCGGTAAGAAAGTTGCTTAGTTTACGTAACTGTTTAAGAGAGGTTTCTGTGCTATTGTAGGTGAGAAAGGTGTCAACCGTCTGCATGGTGATTAAAAAAACAACTACGGGAATAAATTCTTAGAAAAAGAAATCTATAAATTCTAAGAAAAAAATATTCCTAAATTCAGTAACATTGCAAAAGAGAACACAACCAATGTCCAGACAACCCACCCCACCCTGTGTACACACATGTTTAAGAAAATTAGTGACCCCCAGAGACTTTCTTCTTTGGGTGTTTCACACAGAGAGAGCTAGAATAAGCCTTCTCCTGCCAGTGAGTGGGACTGCTGGAGCACACAGCAGCAGGGACTGGGCCATATGGCAAGAAGCACAATTCCATTGTCTATTTCTCTCTCCTTCCAGCAGCGTGTAGGACACATGGAAGAACAGGGGAGTAGCAACCAAATGACACACATAAACACTTCATGAGAAGTTAAGCCTCTTTCACTTGTTATTCCTAAGGCCTCATTCACTTTAGCTGTTGTATAAAAAGGGTTTTTTCGGTTGTTAGGGACCTGACCCATTGTATAAAAAGTGGTTTTTTTGGTTGTTAGGGACATGACCCATTGCCTGTATTAGAAGGCAAGGAGGCATTTTTACTGTTAGGACCTGCTTAGTGGGCAGGTTTTGTATTCCGCAGAGCATCATGGAGCTACTATAGCTAACCACTATGCTAACAGATAAAGGCCCCAGAAATTCCATATTCAGTAGTTACTATAAATAGTCAGTTTGCCTCAATCTGCAGCTAGCATTTACTTCAGCTGGAAAAACAACAAGGAGTTCCCAGAAGTGAAGGAGAACATGGATGTGGAAGTGAACCTTTGGTTTTGGCTTTGGCACCACTGTTGCTTTTATAGACCGAAGGATTTGAAGACTAAGTTGACAGACTGAGTTGTTACCCTCAAGTTACAAGCTACACACTGCAAACCCCTCAGTACCACCAGTAGCAAATGGAGGGCTATATAAGAATACAGACAGTTGTCCACTTGAAAGCTTCACTGTGTGGGTTTAGATCACATGCATATAAAGAACAAGTCAACAGACAGTTTTACTGTCTGGCGTGAAACAGTCCTGTTGATTGTCTTCATGTATTTTTGCTCTTTTAACAGTAAACACATGTGCTATATGACTCAGGTCTTCAGAAAGGAACCATCCCTTCTAATGAAAAAGTATCACTTCAATAACATGTTTAGACAGTGAAGCTCCTCAGCTCTACCACAGTATACAACTGTGCATTAATGTCACAATCCAGACATAAGCATGGAGAGAGAGTTTTTAAAACACCTCAAGGAACTAAAACCAGAAGTTCATAACTTTTCAGATAAAATTCTTGAGGGCTTATGCTCCCAAGTTATCTCAGCAAAAGTTTCCTCTATTCTCATTATAGTTCATATCATATGAATTACTGATTTTTAAAAGAGGGAAATATAATAGTCTAAATAATCAGCATCCACATAATGTTTTAATGTATGCTAGAGCTGTTTGCTAACAGACTTTTTGTTATAAAAAATACAGTTAATGAAATGTCAGATAGTGACCTCCATTTACTATTGCCTTTAATTTCATCCTTCTATTTTTGCGAAGGAAAACATACATGGTAGGTGGCCCATTCCCTTGTCAACATCTGTGAGACGTGTGAGCATAACTTTCCCTACACTGAGGAAAAAACAGAGCAGTTAAGTGCTTCCTTCTTAACCAAACACACCTATCACTCTGAAACTGTATGACCTTTCTGTAAGCCACCACACAGAAAGCTCTGTGAGTAGTCACAACTTAATTTTGTATTCCAAACCCATCAAAAATTAGAATTAGAATCCCATACTATTTAGGTACCACTGTGAACTCTAGTAACTACAATATCTAACCAAAGATGCTACAACATTTTGTTTTAACTACTGATTTATCTGCATTGTTCTATATTCATATTCTAGTAATGTCAAAAGTTGACTCTTCCCAATGCAGAAAATAACCATTTCCAATTTTTAAGTTTTCAGATTTGTTACTTTTCTTTACAAATAAATAGGAGGATTTTCAATAAATAAATACTTTTTTTGATCTATACTTATATCTATTTTTCCTTATGTTAAGAAAGCCTTATAAAAGATGAACATTTTTCAACAGTAAGCAATCATAAAATCTTACAATACAAGTAAAAGTTATTTTTTCTGAAAAAATAACTGAAAACAGGTTATTTGAAAGCCCATGTATTAAATTCTTTTACTGTGTGCAACACTGAAAAAAGCAAGTTATGAGATCAGGCCAATCACAATTTTACTACTAGGTTGTTCTTGTAACAAGAAACTGAAGAAATAAAAATGGAATTGCTGTAGAATTACAGTACATTACAATTCAGCTCCTAGTGCTTTTTTTTTTTTTTTGGTCATCTAGAAACAGTGAGCACAGAACAAGAAAAATGCAGTGACACGTTTTCTAAAGATCGTAATTTCAAACTCCAGCTAATACACAATGGTAATACCTGTCAGTGTCTGTGGATGGCTGCTGGATTTCAATCCTTGGACATGTTATTCTTCTACTAGCTATAGGAACTTTGCTGTTTAGTCACAGACACAAGATCTGTTAGCATAACATAGATAAGCATGTCTACAAACAACTGAGATTTCTAGTACCAAGCAAACTTATACTTGAGTCATAAGTGTTGTAATGGAAAATGGGAAGGAGCAGTATACTGCCAAATATCTAGAAAAACTGGTGACTGGCTATCTCACCAAACTACTCATCTATACTTATAAAGACACTTATACAATATTATGTGTTCCTATAACAGAAGTCAGAAATGCAATGCTCTTAGGTACTCTTGCAAAATAAACAAAAACAGGAAGCAAAGCAAGATATATTTGCTGCAGTATTATTCTATTTTGCTTTATATATATATATATCTTTACGCACACACATGCACACACTCATATGATCTATGCACATGCACATTACGCCGTGGTGTATGTGATAATTGCAGGTACATCTACGTGACAGCCACAGGTATGACTAAGCTGTAACACGCCAGGATCTGAACTACTTTTCTACCAGCTGGCTCAGCTGAGCAGAGGAAGCAGTGAGGTCGGCCGTGCTCCCGGGCACACGGTGCTCTGCACAGCCACACTGTGCTCTGCACAGCCACGAGCAGCTGCTACAGCTACAGCAACTCTGGTGCTTACAGCCCGCTCAGGTACCTGTACAGGGCATTGCAGTCACTGTGATGATTCTGTTTCAGGCATTTCTAATCATGCTAACATGATAGCATGATACAATTACAAAAGTACTTAAAGAATGCATATATAGCTATGTCTAGAGAGATTTAGTCTCCAAAATACATTTCATCATCAACAGATTGTATTGTTTAATTACAGAGGAGCAGCAAAGCCCTACTTTAAGTAGACTGGATCATTTTTTCAAGGTTCCCTCCAATCCAAATTAGTTTATGATTCAATGGATGCAGTCAGAGGTTTATGCTGGCTATTACAATCAAATATCAATAAAACCAGTAAGTAGTCTTGATACTGGAAGAATTAAGACTGAAATAATGTGCTGAAATACTTCATATCTTTTTTATCTATAAAATCAGACCCAATTAATTTTGTGCATTTTATAGGAATAGAAAAGCAACTTGTACATTTGAAGGGAAAACAGTAGAAGTAGGTAAGCAGTTTCTTCTTCATAGAAAATTTTAACATTAAACAAAAAGAAGTGGTGAATACTTTTAAGAAAGAGGCTTCTTAACTTCCAGTTAACGCTGCCAGTTATCACCGATCTATTTATAACTGCATTCAAATGAAAACAAACACAGCTAATAATAATAACAATCATTTCTATTAACTAGTTAACTTTAACTAGTATAAAAATCAGTTTTCAGTATTTTACTCAAAGGTAATTTCTCAAAAAATGAACCTTCCAGGCTACCATTTCCTTACAGAGAGGTGAACCAATGAATGCAAACAACATATATGTTGCCTTATGTCTTACCAATTTATTTAGCTTGCACTAACTTTATCATATTAACATTTATTAACATTTTTATTTTGTGCCTGCAATATGAAATGTTTGGAGGCATTTCTTCACTACTAATTTGAAAGTCTGAGAGATTTCAGTAGATTTTTTGCTGTAGTATTATATGTTAGGTGTTTGTTTTTAAATTATTGTTTCTGGTAATTATGACACATTTTCACCTATATAGCCAGTTGCCTTTTATAGTACTCTGTATTTTGCCAACTGCTTCCAACTTTTATCTTCTTTAACACAGACTCTCAACTGACATATATTAAAGGATCACACTGCAGGAACAAGTATCTTCATCTTCATGTGATGACTCACTGATTAGCACTCTAAACCTGGGAACTCAAAATTCTCAAAGAGAGTTGAATTCCTCTCCCCCAGCTCAATTTTATAACCTAATATAGTGCTGCAACTCACTCCATAATAATAATATAAATTCCAATAAAAATATTAGAAATATTCCAAAGTAGAAGTGTTTCAGCTTCATATTATAGTTTTATTAAACATTTTTTCCCATTTCAGAATACAACATTTCACCCACTCAATTTGAATGTTGTATCATAATGGATGAGCAATGACAGGATTATCCAAATGTTTTAATCAGCATGTATTATTTCATGACTGAAGAGTAAGTGGTAAATAAGATAATGCATAGAGAATCTTGAGAGAGAAGCATTTTCCTAGTAGGGCATCAATGTTCAAATGCATTTCAAATGAGCACTTAAATTACAGGTTAATCAAGTAGATTAGTTGTAAACTCAAAATTAAGCATGTACCTAAACATGCCCTTGTATAGTGCATGACTGAATTCAAAATTTGAAAAGCATTTGGCTCTTGGTGGTTTTGTGTTGGTTTTCATTGTTTGTTGTTTGGTTGGTTTGTTGTTTTTTTCCTCAGATCTTAAATAAAACTTTATTTGTACATGGCACACTGTATTTAGTTGGCCTCTTTTTTTTCAATAACATTTTAAAAGACCGCTAATATGGCAGCCATTTAATTAATAAAATATCACAAATGGTTTAATACTGCAACTACATGTTTTTCTGTCTTCTTAACTTTTGGCAACAGAACTGTAATTCTGACTTCACTGAAATCAAGAAGAGTTCTGCCACTTGAGGAAGCCAGGATTGCAATCAGAACATTTCAAGATAAGCAGTTATGTGAGACTTTGTTATCCTTTCAGCTCTTAAATTACAAATGAGAAAAATAGCATAAGGTTTCTGTTAAAAGCATTCTATAAATCCATTGATCTGAACAGACTTTGACCCATTTAAGTAGCTTTCATTCTTTTAAAGTATGTTCTATGCCTTATGGTCTACCTAAGAGTCATATTAGTTCACAACAAAAGTTCTTATATTTTATTTCTTATTCCACAGTTTTATGGAGCCAAATTTAAATGGGGACAGAGAGTACTAACAAATAAGATTATTTTTCAAATTACAGTATTTTTTCCCCCTCATATATTTGCATACATTAGCATCTATACAGTTCTAAATATAAGACAAGTCAAGTAAAGAAGAACTATTTAATGGACCATCAAAAGCAAATACAAAAGCTTTGTTTACGCTAAGCACTTTGCAGCCTTCTTCAAATGCCGTCCACTTTCAGCATGCTTGTGCACCGTCTTAGAAGAACCGATATGCACGGCCTTTGCCATAAGCACAAATTAAGTGTATACTTCAAACACTTAAAATTGAAGAGCCAGCAAGCAGTGGCCCACTGGCTCAAAAAGCTAGGGAAGAAATATGGTCTCAAGTAAGTCTCTGTGGCTGCACTCATGGTGAGAAAAAAGACCCTTACAAACCTCTTCTCTCTAGAGAAGAGAGAAATTTGCATTAAAATATTGAAGGATTATTTTTTTTTACCAGATTTTTTTAGTTTCAAGTTGACAAAGTCACTCATGTTCTCCTTCAGTCTTGGACTTTCTTAAACAGAATTCCTGTATTAGTCAACATATACATGACAAATATGAATCACAATTTTATTTAAATGTCCCTAGGACTGCAGGTGAACTGTGACTAATCCCTTATATATACACATCTATCTTCTATTTTCAATATACAGTAACATTTTATATGGTTTGTTATATTCAGCCGAGTATAGTCTAAAAGCCTTCCAGTGATCTGTTTTAGATACAGAACTATTTCTCCAGAGAGATCTATTGACTTGTGTCACCACAAGAGAATAAAGAGAAACACAAAATTCAAAGTATCTTCAGTAATTAATTTACTAATAAGTAATTAATTCAGTATTAACACACAATTTACATGTTAGTAAGTATTTGTACAGAGAAAATTATAGCATTTGAGAAACCAAACTATAATATTATTTTGTATAATTTCACAACAAATGTTTTTGAGAGACTCTTGGTCTTCATCAAAGAAAAGTTCCTGGTAACTCTGCAGGAGTTTCACTCAAGAACTTCAGGATTTACCAGCATTTTGGACCCATACCATATATTTATTTTAGTTAGCTAAAATATTCCACTGGCATAGTCCAGCTCCTACTTAAAAGATAGGGAAGGGCAGAAAGAAGCAAGCTTTGTGCACATTAATAAAAGAAGTAAGCAAAAATAAAGAAGAAAAATGCTGCAAGCTCAAGAAGAAAATGAGGGAGAAGCAGTAAAGTTAAAGACCTAACAGCAAAGAAAATCCATGTGCTCCCTTGATCAGGAGACAAGTACAGCTAGGAAGAACTGAGGATTGTAAGGGACACAGCACCTTACATGGGTTATGCATCTATCACACAGGAAGATAGATTAGACAATTAGAACTGGGATTTCTTCTAAAACTAAAAAGTATTAGATCTCAAAAACACATTCTGTGACTGTGAATGCAGGCAGATATTATCAGTCAAAAGCCTTTTTCCATTAAAGTGGCCCTGAACAGTGAGAACACGTTTTAAAAATAGTTCAAACTAATGTTCTTTTTCTATTTGTGACTAAATAAAACATCTTAATTGTGGAAGAAAGAGAAGCACATAAATGAGCCTCAGTTCTGAGTCAAGAAAGATAGGCATAAAGAAAAATACACTTATTAGGAATAACTTTGGCACAGTTAAAATGAACTCTTATGATAAAGATTAAAAATACATTTTAGCTGTATCTGTAACACTACACTCTTTACTTACCCATAGTTTTCAGCTGAACCATTGACTACATGATCTGCCCATGAACTTGCACCATTGTACCACCTTTACAATGCAGTTAAAATAAAGAAGTGTTATAAAGAAACGTATTATTAATAACACTCTAATTCATATGACACAACCACCTCTCAATAAAATTTAAAGCTTTTCAAATGTGTCCAAATCTTTTTGTAAATTTTGTTCTTTCTCTTAGGTATGAAAAAATCGTATCTTTTTAAATTAAAACTCAAGCAATTTCTGTTTATTTTTTCCTTATATAATTCTTAATTCATTTCTCCTTTATTCTTCTCAGCAGTTTAGCCATAAATTTCAGTTCCATACAGACTAACTGTTCCCTTACCTTTACTTATACAAAGTCTTCATATTTTCAGTTGTTATTGAGTTTGTGGAATGATTTAAAAATAATTGTGGAGATAGATTTAATATTAACAAAAATACTGCTTTTAACTTCAAGTATCTAACTTCTTGTTTTTCTGTTTGATAGAGTGGTTAGTTTTTACAGTTATTTAAGATGCAGAAGAAAACTCATCTCAGATCAAACAATGAAAACTAGTTACATTTTATACCTATATTATTCTTCCACATACTGAACACGGGCTACCTAAACATTTGCAGCATCATTTCAGTAAATCAGTTGAAGACAACATAAAGCAGATGTAGAAATATTTTATCTTAAGTAGAACCATGGAGAAAATAAATAGACAAAAAAATCTGCGTTCATTCCAGAAACCAGGGGATAAACTCTTTCTGTGCTATTACTCCAATATGTTAAGAATCCATGCAAATCATCCAAAATTTGGTTAAGGGATTTCAACGGGATCTCTGCAGTTCCAGATTTTCAGGATCCTGCATGGGTAAAGCCTTGGAACTGCAATAGTTTCACTGCTCAACTATTTCCACATGACACTGAGTGAGAAGCAAGGCAGGGATTTTCAGAAAAGAACCACCTTATTATCAACTTGACTATAAATCTTCCTTTGGCTGTACTGAAAATTCTAGCCAAGGTCTGCAGAATTAACTTTTTACTGGCTTGAATATATTTATCCAAGGGTTTTCATCAATCCTTTCCCAGGAATTATGGCAGGATGCATAAAGCATTTTTTGCATAACTCCGTATTTTTCAAAATTCTCAGATTTCCAAATCTGAAATTTTTCAATATGTTTACAAACTAAATGACCCCACATCTCATCATCATTAGGCTGAGGGAAGACCATATGGAGTGCAGTATATGTTAATGTCACTCATCTGCTCTTATTTCTTCTGTATCAAATTGGATGGTATGGGGAATGGCATTTTTTTTGCATGTAGACAGATAAATGACTGGAGGAAAGTTACTTAAGTTTAATCTAATTTTAAATTAAATTTAAATTTTGTTTAATCTAAATTAGAATACAGTTTGAGAATGACAGATATATCTTTACACTTGCCCTGATCATTCGCATCCTTAAAACTAAAGCCAGTCTCTTCAGCTGGCCAGTATTTTAGGTAAGATTCTTCTGTAAAAGTATTGTATTACAGAATTCATAAATATATAAACACAGCTTTAAAATTTCAGTGCACTTTATTTTTTTTAATGACTGTATTTATTCATGGTAAGGAAATTAAAATAAAATTTCTTGCCATTAGTTAGAAAATAATCTCTGCTTTCCTGCTCCTGTACTGTAGACAAAAATCAGATACTGACTTAAAAATGAACAGAGAAATATAAAAGGTCTAATTGTGCAAAAGGAGAAGAACATCAAATTGCTTCTTTCTGCACACTTTCTTCTTTCTGGACCTTGCCTAGCTCTTTAAACATGAAATGCTCTTATCAAATAACTATTTCCAGAGACACTCCAAAAGTTTTTAGATTATGTGTCCGATTTTAGTTATACGATGTTCACTGTCATGCACCATTTGCATATCAAAATTTAGGAGGAACAGTAGTACTTTTGGTACCAGCACAGCAAGCATCCAAAATCAATTTGAAGGCATTTTTTTAGTCATTTTTAAGTCAATATGGGCAGTAACATGTCAAAAGCTGAGGAGCTTCTTAAATGATTCAGGGTATTAAAGAATGAAATTAAGGATTCTAAATTGTCCTGTAATCACTCCTGGTGACTGAAAAGGTTAGTCATTGGTAATATGCTGCAGTTAAGTGGGGAAAAGACTTTCAATTGTACCTAGCTCTCCTCTGTTCTATTCAGTTTTCCTCCCACATCTAATGAATAAAAAATTTTCAAAAATTATGCTTAAAAATATCCAACGTCAAGTTAATGAAGAGCTAAAAGAAAACAAGGTACTTAAAACTATAGAGATTAGTTGTTCCGTATTTAGAGAAATACTGCATAAAGTGCACTGTAAATTTAAATATAATTAGTCTAGGCCAATTAAAAATTCTAGACTACGCTTCGGAAAAAATGTATTACTCAACTTTATCTATTTTTACTATATAAATTAAAATACCTTTCAGGAGTATAGGTTGTGTCGTCATAATATGAATTAGGCACTCTTCTCTCCTGCCTAGTCCTCCTGAATATGGAATAAACAGCACAGATATTTCAGACATTTTAAAGGGTGCTTCTTTCATCATGTTTTACCTCACTGTACTAACAGCATGGTGATGAACATGGAGTACATTTATCTACCGTTCAGCAGTATCTCCTGAACATATATTTTCATATATATGTCATTTTACACTTCTACTTTTAAATTCTATTCAGAAATAATTAACAATATATTAAGAACACTTGACCAATACAAACATATTTCATAAGAGGTAAAAATTACATCAATAGGAAAACAGTATTTGAGCAACTGAGAAATTTCACCAAAAATGGAACCTAAAGTTTGTTTTCTCAAGCGAAGCAACAGAAATTCTGCCTGAAAGAAACCTTTCATCCTGCACAAAATGTGCACAAATCAGCTTTTATTGCCTTCTAAACATTAACTTCACAGGCTAAATGAAAATAGCACATACAGTGTTGTTCTCAGTGACAAAGCTGAGCTCCGAGAAAGGTAAGTTGAGAAAGAATTCTGGTCAGTGATGTTTTCAGCAGATTTTTATTTGTGAGAGACGACTAATATTTTAATTTTAAAACCAAGTGGGATAAAAATTTTTAGAACATTGCTCTGTCATTGAGATCATGAGTATGTCAGCCAATTTAAAATGGATGAAGGTGAAATTATGAACTAACCTGTATAACTCAGTAGAATTGTGAATTGGGGCATATAAATAAAAGCATAAGTAAAGCTCTATATGTCCAGCCATAATGTCTTATATATGTTCAATCTGAGTAGTGCTACCATGGTGATTATCACATTAAAGAGTCAACAAAAACTGATGGGGGGTACTGAGCAGCAGGATGGTCTTGAGAAAGAGCAGGGTCCAAAGGGCACTGAAGTCACTGAAGCTGCACATGTGCCTGTTGTCTGTCTCAGGCATAAGCCAGAGTATCTTGTCACAGCAGCCTCCACTTCTGTTGGGAGGGAAACAGTTGGACTTCTTCTAAAAAAACTATCACAAAGATAAAATGACAAGTGCCATAGCCTAAGAATGAACTCGGAAATTAAGGGTTTTGATAATGTTAATGTGTCCTAGAACTAATGAACTAAAGGCTATCAAATCTGATAAGCAGTAGCTGAAACAAATTTCAGCAAAGAAAAGATGAGAGAGAATGAAGAAGTCACTCTGTGGGGAAAAAAAAGAGAAAAAGCTGCTAGAAGAGACCACAAGAGTTAATGAGCTGGCTGCTGTCTACAAGACAAGCAATGAAAGGAGCCATGAATAATAACAAAGGCAAGTAATCTTTACTGAGGTACCTGTATGACATATTTGCCCACAGGACACCCACACTGGTGGATTCACAGTGACATAAGATACAAAGTCCCAGATGACTCTTCCCTGAATGCTGGACTGTGCAGAACAATGTTTGCTATTTTGATGAATAATGGAAACTGGAAACTTATTTCACATGCTTAATAAAGTGAAAGACAGGTAGAGAGGTGGCTGCTTGATATCAACAAGACATTGATTAAGTAGATGGAACTCAGAAGATGGGACTGACACTTGGACCTACAGAAATAATGTAATTTAAGGCAAGAATTAAACTGGGAAAATGGGTAAAGATAATGAGGAAATATTGTTTTAATAGCAGTTTTTCACATATTTCCAACAAAATAAAATAAGGAAGAGGAAATTACTTCTTGTTTTTCAATGGATAAGGAGGAACTGGATAAAGATTATGCTTTAAATGGTCTTTAAATACCTAGAGAACTGCTGCCAGAATACAGAAAGGTAAAAAGAGTAAAAAACTAGGAAAAACTATAGTGGCTTTGAGGTACTCAGAGTAGTTCCTATCTGGTAAGGTGACTCAAGTAACTTGAACACTAGTGTTACTCGCAGGCAGCCTGGATTCAAGAAGACCGGAAAATCCAGGATCAGTTTCTAGATCCAAGGAATCTCAAGATACTGCTCTAAAACTGAGCTAGAGATATTCCACTTCATGTCAGATTTTCCTTTCTGACCCCTGGAGGAATTGGCTTGGAAAATATTTACTTCATCTCACTGCTTAAATTACAGCTTTTTCATCTTTATGCAGTACTGTCACTTTTGCCATGTATTTTAATTTATTTTACTTTATTTTTGAGAAATTAATCTCTGTAGAAGCAAAGATTAGATTTGCAAGTCAAGATCCTCAAACTAAGGCAATTTGATAAATAGCTCCAACTTTCTGCAATATCTGAACAGTCACAGATACAGCCAGCAATCTGAAATGGGTTCAGATAAACTAATGCACATGTGAGTATATAACTAAGGAAAAAAACAGTATACAAAAATTAACTATTGAAGTATGAGCACATTTCATCACATATTTTCAGAAAAAAAAAAAATGAAACATTCCTCTCCTTACTAAAGCTCTACCTGCAGACTGAACTTATTTACACACTTTCTTTATATTAGTTCTCATGTAGAACAGCAACTTTTCGAAACAAAGGTTTAACTGAGTTTTAAATATTATAATGTCTATTATACTATAGCTTTGGAAAATTTCTAAAAAGCAATATTTCTTTGGAAGGAATACTCCTATGATACTATAGAAGTTTCAGATTCTATTTTGTTTCTGCACACAAAAGTAGTTTTACACTTAGTAAAACTATGGTTATATATTATCTGAATCCAGAGCAAACCTTAAAGAACTTCTCAGAGGAACTCATATCCAGAAGGCAGCCATGAACTTAATATATCAAGAATTCTTTAGTTCCTACTGTGGAAAATTTTACATCGTCTGTCTTGCAGAGCTATAGCCATTCCAACATTTGCGATCTGAAGCCACCATGTCCTTTGTATTTGCTCACAGTTTATCAGATTTATATCCTTATTTCTATTCACACACAACCATATAGACTTTTTCCTGTTTTGCAATATTTTCTGAAAATGTCATATTCACAGTAGTACACAATATGTCTTACTACACTTCTTAAAAGCCACTGTGTTTCAAGCACAATTATTTCATAGAAATTATTATGGACTTAACTTCTCTCTGCCATATATTTCATACATGAATAGGAACTCTGATATTCTGTAATCATGCACAGGTATTGTGAATATATACAAGTATCATAAATTACAGAATAAGCACTATACAAATAACTACAAAATAGGTTTATACCTTTAGTTTTCACTCTGTTTTTCAGTTAAGAAACATATGAGCTTTCAGAAAGATTCTATTTCTGTATACTTTGAAGTAGATAAGCTTTTCCTCATTATTTCAAAGAGAATAATAGATATAATAAGCCCTTGGAAAATTCCAGTAAAATAAGTGTTATACAAAGACACTTATACATAATATCCATGTAACCTAATTTATGAACTGTCTTCTGTAAAGCTATTCAGCTTCTCTTGGGATTTACCATAGTCCTGAGTAGTCAATTTTAGACACATACATACTCACAGAGTATAATAAAAAATGTTCACTTTATGTGTTCACTTTAAACACAGATCCCATTTGCAGTTTGGAAACCAAACACAGTACTGCCAAAGTATAAGTGGCAGAGCTAACAATATGCTCCACATCAATTATACCTCTCATGATCATAGTAAGCACCCTCAGAATAGGTACGGCACATCTTACGGGAGCGAAGTAATCTGATTGCATCTTCACAAAATAGAGGATACATTGGGTGATCCTGGCTGCCAAAACATAAAGGGTGAGTACAATGAAAAGCAACACAAAGATGAAATGAGGACAAAACAACATGAAAAGCAAGCAATGTCAGCAACAGAACAAAACACTAAGACAAAACTGAGCTGGAACTTTGGGGAATTTTGCAGAGCTACTTTTAAAAATTAAGATATATTGGCCTGCAGCTGAGACTATGAAAAAGGTATCACACTCTGGTTTCATCTATTGGAACCTTTAACACAGTCATGTATGTATGACATTCTTTATATGTAAATCACACTAATAGCAGGTATTTGTGGGTTTGGATTTCAATAATTTTCTCTATTGACTTTTAAAAAGACATTAGGATAATGTAAAGATAGCATCATCTTCCTGCACCACCAATTGTAGACTACTTGCAGTGATAAAAAGTTTAAAAAGTTAAACATACAAAAAATTATCTAGTGATTATCTACATGCTATACTAAGAAAGCTAATGCTGACATTAACTCAATACTTCTAAGTTTTTTACCACTATACACAGACTAATAAAACCAGAAGTGGACATGCAGGTACATAGAAGTACATGCATTATCCACACAGAGTCACACAGAGGGAAAACATATACCTGGCATCTCTGTAATGGTGATCTGTGGACTGGGTGTACCGGGAACGAGGTAAAGTAACATAATGACTGAGTAGATGGCAGAAAGAAAAATAGAAATATAAGACAATAAGATGGGAAAGGAATGATACACATAACAAAATAAAAGACATAAAAATCTGATAATATAAGAGCTACAAAAGTATTGCACAGAGTACTGAAATTATCAAAATTGGAAACAGTTCTAAAGGTAAAATTATCTCGATGATTCACATATTTGTTCTGAGAAGCCTGCAGGAGACTACGGATTAAATGGATAGCTAAAATTTGGGATTTTCTACATTAGTTCAGTTAGGATGAAAAAATGTATAAATCTCTGTTCAAAAACAATGTCAAGAAGCCAGATTGCCTCTTCCCTTCCTTGAGGGCAGTGATAACTTCAGTATGAATAATATCTATGGCAGAGGTTTACCTAATCTGTCTGAAAGGCTACCACCATCGGGAAAACTGCCCTCACAAAGCTGCAGAGCTTTCCCATTACTGAGTTTTTTTTCCTAATACTTATCCTATTCCAATAAAAGATTAATTCAGATGAAAGCCCTGTTATTATTTAAATAATAATTGAAGAGTTATCACATCTGTAACAGAATATGCCAAAAAACAAATGCATGCATTTCAAAATAATAAAACAAAGATATTTATATTTTATTTGTATTTTGAAAATATGTCAAAATGTATCTATTTTGATATACTTATATTGGTTACAACACTAGATCTTTTCCAATTATAAAAAAGTACAAGAATGCTATTTCTCTTTTAGTATAAATATATGCACATGGTAGAGGAAAATTTGTTTTGAAAATAGTTTTTTGTTGCAGTTTACAAGGAATTATTACAATGCAAAGGAATCCCGGGTCTACAGCTCCTCTGAAGTTGGCATATTTTAAAGCAATGTCTAATCACAAAAGTCTGCATTGGATGTGTAAACCAATTTCACCACCAAACCACAGGCTTACCCTTCACTTTTATCCATCGTGTCTTAATTTGCTTATAATTAATTTCTTTCAAGTAATCAAACACATTGTTACAGGTAGCTATACTACCTACACTTATGATCTTTTCCCTATTTGCATGTGGATATTTATAAATATTACATATATCACACAATACGTATAAATATTATTTATAAGCATATTATGTTAATTATATAAAGTACAAGAGATCTTTGTGCTTACTTCTTGTCAAATAAATGCAAAAGCATAGTCACCACTATAAAAAGCTTCTAACTTAAGTCCTGGATTATGCAATTTAAACTTTGCCATTTGTTACAAGAATGAGGAGCCATTTGGCAGGGCCCAGTTTGACATGGTATGCTGAAAATTTGAAGATGAGGTCCTAGGAAGGACTAACAAATGAGAAAATAATCACAGAGCTACACTTCAGGCTGCAAAAAGAGTTAGGTTTCTAAAACTAATGCACAGACCCAAATACCAAAAGCAGTCTACCCGTAACAGTCTGGCAGTCAGCATGCTGCCCAGAAGCATTAAAAAACTATTTCATTATGTTCTTCAAATTTGCTGTAGGATATATGCACACCTACAGGAAGAACAATTAAATGAAAATGTAGGAGGATACCCCACAGCAGTTATGATGTGTAATGATAGCAAGCAACTGCCTACCAGCTTACACCACACAACATGGTGACATTCTCAGGCTATGCCCACATGAATGTGCCCTCAAATTATTTACATGCAGCCCTGGAATTAACACCACAAAGCTCTTGCAAATATTACATTAGTATTAATAAGTAATTAAGTGCTTCCAGCTGGTAGATGACATTTTAAGAATTCACTTTCACTTCCCCTTTTATCTCCCAGTGAATTACTGGCAAGTTTTCTTGATGGTCTTTCAAAAACATAAGACAGCAAATAAATATAATATAATATAATCAACTAGTTTTTAAAAAGTAAACCTTTAAACAAAACTAGGATTTCAAGCTGAATGCATTGCAAAACATGGATTTTATGGGAATGCAACTGCCATTTGCAAGCAGTTTAACTTACTGTCCGTAAGAAGGAACACCCCAGACTGTTCCCTTCACTTACTTGTATGTGAATAGAACATCATCAGCTAATGCTCTGATCAGGATTTGAGTCCTAACTACTTTTTAAATGCCCATTAAACTATTTAAAGTGCCCAACATCTGGTTTCAATGTTTTCAGGTTTTGTCCTAATACTTCTAGAAACCTGGAGTTCTAGTGTTCTTAGCAAGTTCTGAGACTTTTGCTTGTGAATGTATGGCAGGCAGTTCCACCTTTATTTTTTTTTTCCTTAAATTCAGGAGTTAAGAATCAGAGCAAGCTGGCATTTATATACAATGTCTTATGCTGTTTGATATGTAATAACTTTTAACAAGTTTGAAATATGCTTCCTTATCACCCATAATTTTGCTTGTCTCTATAGGGAAGTGAAGTAATCCTTAGCTTATACTTTGCCTGATCCTCCAAAAATACCAGATATTTATACTTTCCCATATTCTTTAGAGCCCATGTCATCCATGCGATCTAACTCATAATAGATAGTAACCCACTATAAAATGTTCTTATGAGTGCAATGTAAAAAGTAAGAAGATTATGTCTGAACTAATTCAGAAGAAAAATCAGTTCCAAACATGAATTAACACAGTAACTTACTAGAGTACAACGCATTAATCATAAAACATGAATATATAACCGAATAATGTTTGTACATTTTCATAATATCTCTAACTACAATATTAATTGTTACAGAGATATAATTCATGTAAGCAAGTGTCTCTCTGCCTGGAAAGGGTTTCTGTTGAAGAACAGTTAAGATTTTTCATTAAAAATGCATGGTTGGTAAAAACAGAAAGGTGCATGCCATATACACATGGAAGAGAGAATGCCTGAAATCACATGTATGTACATTAGGAAGCAGCATATTTTTATGTGCTTTATGTACCTCGACATGCAGAACAAAAGGCTTAAATGCCATCTGTCTTCTGAGCAAACAGTCAGTACTCCGCTATTTGTTTCTTTATTATTAATACCTTACTTATTTAACTTAAAATCACTTATTTATGTTTTTATAAATATGCTGACACCAAAAATGCCTATGACATACCTAATGCTCACTGTCCAAAACTGAAACATGCACAATTTTCATTTGGCTAATAGCCAGTCTAAACAAGATAAAATCATAATGAAAATAAATCACAATGTAATAAATCCATTAAGATTTGCATCACCTAAATGCAAAAGAACTCCAGAAAAGTTCCAGATCTGTATCTAAAATAAACAAGTCTTGTGAGACAGTCATGAAAACCATGATCTCACATGCAGATGTAGATGGGAATGCTTGAAAGACCATGGAGAGATGGACAAGGTTTAAATATAGCAGATTTTAAAAAAGACAAAATATCTCCAAGATACTTTTTTTTTGGTAACCTTCATTTAGATTTCTAGCATTTTATCACACCTTCTTTATTTGCTACATTATAGTAGTTGATGGCAAAGTATATCAAATTAGGGTATGGCAAAATGAAAATATTAGTCTGTATCCTCACAGCTTTCTGAAACATTACGTAATTTCTTACAGATAGCATGGATAGAAACTTATATTGAAATACCAAACTATCGGTTTTACAATATGATGATTAATATACACACACAGACACACATACATCCCACCCACCCCCACATCAGGGAAAACAGATTGCCACTATCCTCACAAGAAGATTCCAGACACATAGGCAAGCATGATAACTTCCTTTTTTTTAAGAGAACAGAAAATGATGACTTAAAATTTTCTGGTCGCTCACCTATTTGTCCATTTTCTTTCACCTTCCTAAAAATTCAATGAACCACGAGGGTAACAAAACAGAGATCAGTAATTCAGTGATCAATGATTGCCTAATTGTATGTACTTAGGATCCAGGACCAGGCCTGGTGTACGAGAATGATCTCAGAAGCACACTTGAGAACATACACACAGAGTGCCTCACTTGACCTGTCCATGGCAGACCTTTCTATTCTTCTTGTTGTGGAACCTGGAGTTTAACCTGGTCTTTACTTCCTGGGATATTTATTCAATAGTAAAGATGAGGCATTAGAAGATAATATATTCAATTTTCATTCTCTGTGACCAGGTCCCACAATTTGATTAACACTGCAGCTTCCCTATCAAAGTGGGAAGCTGGGTCCCAAGTATTTCTGTGGAAAGGATGAAGTACTGGAGTACTATTACATTCTGACAATCTTGTGCTTATTGGAATACCCATAAATAATTCAGAATGCAAAACAAGACATTCTGTTCCACTGTTAGAGCCTGCATGAATCAAACTCAGTCGACACAAGAAACTTCTACCATCGTATTACTGTTTATCTATTCTGATAGTCAGCTTTTTCCAGTATATTATCTGACTGTAATCTAAGTAATACATTGTATAATTGGCAACACTACTATCATCCATTTTTAGTAACATTCTTTTACACTTTTTAAAAATGAAATAGCAAATAAAATGTATGACAAGTATGAAATTATTAAAGAGTGGAAAAAAAAAATCTTTACTGGTATAAATTTACCCTTAACCAAATCCCCCCAAACTCTTAAAGTGACAATTTTCTGAAAATCCAGCAATATGAACAAAATGGGAATTAGTTTATTCAGACCACAGAGTAAGAAGCAAGTGGTTCTTTGGGTCAATTAGTTGGAAATACAGGGGAAAAAGAGATATTGAAAGTGGTAGAAGAGAGAGGGCTGGCGTATGAAAATTAGCATAAGTACTGTAGGAAGAAATGAAGTAAAAACCGGGTGTGGGATCAAATTAGGATTGCAAGATTGAGTGCAGAATTGTTCAAGGGAAGAGGAGGCTGGAACTCATAAAATGGTGTGGCTTCAGAGAAAAGATGTGCTATACTTCCTATTGGCAGATTACTCATTCCAACAAAGCAACTGCTACAACCAGTTACTTTTTCCAAACAAGTGAGGCCAGTGATACAGTTCTAAAAGTTTAGATTCCCATCTGAACAAAGCAGGAGTTAATGTGCTCTGTGGTAGAACGTTTTCTATGTTGCTTCATAATCACCTAAAAACTACATTAAAAAAATGTGAAGTCAAGCTCTCAACTTTTTGAAAATGGTAAATGCTGTTCAAGAATAAAACATTAGTTATAAATGCTGGATTTATAGAATAATTATATAAATATAGTTATATAAATGTAGAAAAGATTAACAATACTTTTACTTAACAGTTTAGGTTTTTTAAAGGAGAGAATGAATTTTCTTTATATATAAACATCAACAGTTTTTCCACTGATAAGAGTATGGATGTTTTTTGCCACATCACTTGTATAGAAATTCCTGCTTTATCTCCTGGAATATATGATATCCTAGAAATATTCCAAATTATTGGAACTGACAGTTTGAAGACATTAGCTGTGAAACTATAGCAATTGTCAGGAGAGAATTTGTGAACTGACACATATTCAGTCAAGATGAATTTCAACAAGATAATCAGTATCATGTTATCACAGTGTTCCCCTTAATGTATCTTAAGTCCTCACTCTAAAGGGCATAACACTAAAGTCTTTTATCAGAACTACATTATTTATTTATGTTAACACTGGCATTTTGCATGTATATTTTATTCTGAGGAATTTATCTATGACTTTTGTTGTTGTTTGCTTTTTTGTTCTGGTTGGTTGGTTGGTTTGGTGTTTTTTTGTTTGGTTGGTTGATTGGTTGTATTTTTTTTTTTAATTTGGCTTGAAGGTTCTGAATCATGAGTCCTTTAAAGACAAAGTTACGTTTGCAAGACTGCACTTCTTTTGCCATCGTCCTACTCCATCCCTGTGTTGGAGGTGTCCATCCTTCAGCAGACATATGGAGACACAAGGTGGGTGGTGCAAATAATACTGCAATTTAACAGTGATTTCAGTGTGAAGTAATGTGCACACTGTAAACAACAGCAGCTAAACAGAAATATTCTCCTTCCTACCACCCTTCCTGCAAGGCCAGAACACGGCTGTGCACTAGGACTGTCATCCCTTCAGTGGTGAAATCCATGGGGGCTCGTGACTGCGAGCCCCAGGAGAAGAACTTGTATTTGGCAACATTTTAAGTAAATGAAAAGCTGTTAATGGAAAGTGCAGGATAGTCTTGCCTACAGCAATCTCTAATGGTACAATCTTTAGTATATTTTTCTTGCAATTGTAGGCGTATATATACAAAATAATTCTGAAGTGCAATATGCTATTAATGCACACAGTATAATTTTGAAAGGACAAAAAGAACTGCATTAATTGAGATTTAACTTGATGCATATAATTTTAAAACATAGCTATAAAAAAATTTTCAGCAATACATTTTACTTTACTGAGTATTTGAAAAAGCAAAGAAATAATGGCATTGCATACCCATATATGGATATCTTATCCATATGACATACAAAACTAAAAATTGAAAATATCTCAGAATTTCCACATAAAGCATCAGCTAACGTTTATACTCTACAATATCTACAAAGATCTGTAATGTGCACTTTAAGGATTGCACTGTAAAATATGAACTAAATAATAGATTTTTACTTAATTACATACTATTCAGCTGTGTATTTAATAAAGAATATGAAAAACAAGTTAAATTTTCTGTTTTTCACTATGGTGCAATGTCTCAAAAAAATCTTTTTGTAGTTTGACCTCATCTAGCACCTAGCTATTAACAACGTTGGTTTAGAAGTCTGCTACTTCAGATAAAGCAACTGCTAGCATGACATGATTTTTTGAATGTGTATTGGTTTCAGCCACATTTAATTTTCTGTTAAATAATGGAAGCTGATAATTAAATGGTACCTTATTTAACATGCAGCAGACTCATTGTAGTGAATTATTTGGGCCTTTGCTGGTTTGATTATAGTAACCAGAATATCTGACATGCATTTGGGCATTGATTTTAAGATACGTTTTAAAAAAACACTTCTTTCAAGATCATGAAACAAACAAAGTGTTCAGCAGAAAATCTGTATTGACATGTGCTGATGAAATCATCTCAACAATAGTGGTGTGATAGTCATGCTAGTCCTAGCACACCAAGATATCATCTCTGAAGATATTTAAACATAACGGAGAATATTTCTTTAAATAATCATGGCTGTGACTGCCTCATTACTTTAACACAGTAGATAGCAACTTTAGTTCTTTACAATAGAAACTGTGCGATAGTCATGATGAATGTATAGTGGACCCAAAGTTTAATTTGCTTTTTCTTTCTTGTTTCCTTGTAAGTGCCTAGTAGAAAACCATTTCTGCATTAGGAGTTTTCTCATGCATTTCCACTGCAAGAGTTAGGCATCTTCTGAATGCTCTGGCCTACTGTATCTATGATGAATTCACCATTAGCAAGTTCATGCCTCAGGGAGAGCACATCTAGGCTAAAGAACATAGTTAGGTTAATAGTTGCTGAATAGTATCCAAGCTGGTTAGAGCTGTGGGCCTGAGTAGAATTTCCTTACACTGTCTTAGTGCTTGTTGTTAACTGCTGATACATATTTCAGAAATTAATACATAGATTTAGTTTTGGCAGATATCTCGTTTTTGGAACTATGCTAAGGTTCTAATTCACCTAATTATGTTGATAGCTTAAATATGAAACTCTGAGGTCAAATCTGGCTGTTTCCAATTTTTTCTCTACAATTTGATCATTTCAGTTTCCCATTATAGATAAAAGATCTTATGGAAGTTGGAATTATATTAGGTCATAAGCATTCATATTTCTTACCATTACAAATATAGGCTATTTCATAAAGAATGTGGGTACTTGCAAAAAAACTCCTCACATTTTGACAAAATTAATTAGTACATCTATTTTAAATATATAGGTAAGAAATTAACTTGATTTCCCACTTTGAGTTACCAGTATACACGGTACATTTTTGACATTTTTGATAATAGACCAATAGGTACAAATTTTAACTGCGACTTTACCCTACCAGCAAAGATCAGTATGTGATTTGCCAGCAACATTTGACATATTTAAAGGCCTGTTGTTTGAAATTAAAATTATCTCAAATGAAATTTTTAAAAAGTCTTTCAGCTTTTTTTTTTTTTTTAATAATTTGATTTTCACTCCTAACGATGCAGTTTTGAAGGTATGTTTACATTGCTATCATTAGACATTTCTGTATGTGGTTTCAGCTAACTCCTTAGTGCCATATACCTTAGAGAACTTTATGTTGAATTAAGTAGAGAAGGAAGGAAAGAATGTTCTTACTCATATTCTCAGTCATATTTTAACTGAGCATGTCTGAAGAAAGTACTTTTTCAAAGCCTCTTTTTTTGCAAACAGCTCCAAGGGATAAATGGACCGCAGAAACAGCAAACCATCAGAGCCATGCGAAAGCAAAGTGTGGGTTTTTTTCAGAGGTAAATGTGGAATAAAACAAGGATGACAAATAGAGAGCTTATAAGCATACACAAAGGTTCATTTTCTCCTCTTATCCAAACGGCCTCCAGTTCCAGCAGTTTTCAGTATCAATACCATTAAAGAGTTCCTTTAGCATTTGTGTATGCACCATTGGTTTTTTGTTATGTAACACAGCATCACAAATATGAAGTAACAAAATTTGAAGTCTAATAATCTGTCAATTCATAAAACCACTGTCAAACTAAAAATGAATATAAAACCTGATAGTGGTTGGAAATAGTATTTTTCTATTCTCTTCAGTGTTGCCTAAGACAAACAGGCTTCAGAGACTGCATGTTGCAATAGAGGCGTACCTAGTCGCCTAGTGACTAACCTGATTACACAGGGAACCACTCACCATGTACCAACACAAGAACCTCTGTATGTGTTTTGGAAAACACAGACAACATTTAAACCTGTGTTCAGAGATTCAGAGTACACCTACCAAGCACATATCTCTTCATCTAAAATGGTCATGTGTAAATGCAATAACCTCATCACCAACAACTTTCTGACATTGTTTTTCTGACATGTTCTAAAAAATTAATTCTCTCTCTCTAAGCCAAGCTAGTCCAGTAGGGGTTATTTGACTGAAGTGATGGGAAAAGATTGTGGTGCTGCACTTCAGGCTGCCTTTCACTGCTATGCATTTATCTGGGAGACAGCAAGCAAACTCGCACAGTGAACAAACCCAGGAGCACCCCATAAGGCAGGGGTGTCAAACTCATTTTCAGCAGGGGCCATATCAGCCTCACGGTTGCCTTCAAAGGGCCGAATGTAATTTTAGGACTGTATAAATGTGAAAACGAGTTTGACATCCCTGCCATAAGGCATATATAGGCTCTAAGGACAAGTTTATATCTTATTTCAAGGCGGACCAGTCTAAAATCCAACATAATATTATCTCAAAAGCATTCTGTACTTTTCTTTTAGGGAAACAGCTCAGAAACCTTAAGTTATTGTCTTCTGTATGAAAATAATAGCCTCATGAGCTAAAAATAGCATTCTTCTTTTCTATAACATAAACCGAAATATCAAATAGTTTAATGTAAAAATGAGGCATGTCTATGATCTATTATACTTGTATACCATTAACATTCTCAATGATGAATACTTGATTCCTTTTCAATATCTTATTTTTTTTTTCCCCTTTGACCTTTTTTGGCCAAACAAATTGTAAATCACTTGAATAGGTTTTTTGTGTGGTTTTTTGTTGTTGATGTTGTTTGTTTGTTTTCTTTTGGTACTCTTTTTTCTAACTTACCTAATTAGGAACAATTAATTATCTTTTTTTTTTTTATCTTACATTCCTTACAACCATTGTCCATCACATTAATGTTCTTTTAAGACATATTCACCTTTTCTGTTCAACATTGCTAGCAAAAAGTCACTGATTTCCTAAATTCTTTGTATTACAGTTAGCAACACCAATTTTGTGCTTTGATGTCACTTGAAGAATAGCCTGCAATAACAATCTGTGAAGGTATTAACTTCAAATACTAGTCACACAGCACTCAATAAGATTATTAAATAAATCTGTATTACTCCTTGCCATATGTAATTATGAAATGGGACAATATCTAACAATCATAACTCTCTGATTATAATGTGCTGTTTTTCATCTTGATGTATAAAAAGTGGGAAAAAATTCAAAATTAATGGTAAAAATCTTTCAATTTTCTCACCCGAAGACAATGAAGTGAGAAAGAATTTATCAATACTTTTTTTTTTTTTAATGTCACAAAGGCTCTACCAAAATTAATCCAGGAAAATTAACTACATTAGCCACCTATTGCCTGCAATTCTTTTGTATATGATTAAAATTCATAGAGACTGCTACAGCTCTGCTCACTCTTTGGAAAACCCCATTAGACAAAACAGTCATGGTAAGATGTGCCTCTATACACAAAGACCCCGATTACATTGTAACACACATTGTTGCAACTTTTGTTCTTCTTTTTTCTCACAGAAATTCTTCATGAAGTTGAGAAAAGGCAAATACAGTGCTAGAAGGTACTTTCATTACGGCTGTGAATTGCACTGTATCCAACAGGAGAATTGCATTAACAATGAGCTGAAATTACCCATCTTTATGCCTCTTTATTCAGCAGCAAAAATGACCCAATCTACTGGTAGATTTTTTTCGAGATATTAAGCACTTAAATAACCTATTAATATCATACATTAAAATATTTTTATAAAAAAGGACAACTAAGATATTTGTCTTTTATATTGCACAATTTCTCACAGGTTTTTCAGATTCCCTCTTGGCAAAGATAAAATAACTTGACAGTGAGCCTTGCGCGCACTGTAGATTTTTTAATGTATATCATGTAACCAGTGGATAAACACGTAAGGAAATGCTCATCTGTGGGATTAAGTAATTTTGCTATTTATTAAGGGAGCTACTGTGCTGAAGTAATTCACACTGATGAGTGCAGGGTACAGCTGTTTCTAATTCCAGTCAGATATTTACCTCTCTCTGTCCGGGGAGTAGTGGTCATCTATTACACGGTGTCTATCCATTCGGTTCAGGGTATTGTAATGCGCAGGAGTAGATCGAGTCCCTCGTGGTCCCTGATCCACATTCCGACTATGGATAAAAGACATCAGATTCTGAGTTCTGATTGCAGCTGTACCATGTCCCTTCATTGGGTTGTACAGACAATTATTAGCAAACATGGTGGTAACAAGATGTGCTATCTGACCTGTCTTTTGTATGCTTTTACTCTTACATATTTTTAAATCTTATAGTAAAAAAAATTCTCCTACAGGAAAATGTACTAAGTCCATGCTAGGTATAGGGGTTTTTTTCTTTTTTTCTTCCAATGTCTGCATGATCTGGAGACGAGAGGATATAATTTTAAAATTTTCTTTAAAAGGGTTAATTTTAGACAAAATTTCATTAGTTTTTCCAGATGAATACCTTCAAGGAAAATTTCCTTTCTATCTGAAATGTACACTGTAAAGAATTTTCCATGAGCTCTTGAGCTTGGCTATACCATAAAGATGTAAACTCTAGTAATACACAATGAGGACTTCTGGCTGCTACGGTAGAGTGCAGATTGCTGAAAACATTGTCATCTAAATTAAAGAGCAGATGCTTGTTTTGCACTGGAAATCTTATTCTGTAATCTCACTAGCATGGAATCTGAAAAAGACAGAACTGCTTAATTAGGTATCAGTGGTACACACAGTGCAGGCCTCATTAAAGAGAACCAATCACCTTTACAGTTGTATACTGAGACCAAAGCTTTGCCTGTTGATTGTTTTACTCGGTTTAACCATTAATCGCTACTGATACACACTAGCTTCACTTTTTCTGCTCTGTAAAACAAATCCACAAGAAGAGGAAGACAGAAAGACAACAGTTAGCTGTTAATAATATTTTTGTATAGATTTGAAAATGACAGTTTGCATGCTTCCCTACACACCAATTCCAATTTTAGACAAATAAATTGTTCTGCCTCCTGTCCTTTTGTGCAGTCTTCCCTAATGTGGGCCTCACTTTTTTTTTCACTTTTGTAGCATTCAGTTCCTGTGTCCTTCCTCATCACTTTGTCTGTGCTTTTGGTACCTGTCATCCTTACCTTTTGTCAATTGCCAGTCCCTGATTAGCATTAAGCTGTATGTGTACCCTTCACTGCTGCTGCCATGCTCTTGTATTTTTCTGCATATAAGTGATATGAAGATGTTGCACTACACATAAAATTTTCCTTCAGCTCTACCTCATTTCTCATAAAGCATTTTTCCACTCTAGTTTTAATTACATCAAATATAGAGTTTACTCTGGCTAGCAAACTTTATGTTTGCCATATTAAAAGCAGGTATAATTCTTCCACTCTACAACTCTTTCCTGCAACGTCTTCTCTGTATGTGTTTTAACTACCTTATTTATAACAAAATGAGACTATAGCCTTTACCCAGCCATTGGACTCTTTCATGCACATTTGTACACTAAAATGCACACTGACAGGGCTCCTCTGCACTTCTTTGTTAACTTTTTTACTGTTCCAAACAACCAATTCTCATTCCTCCTCTCTGAATTCTAGTTCCTGTCCGATGCTTTTCCTCAGGGTCTCCTTTTGTTCAGATTACAAACAAACAAACAAACAAAAACACCCACCAAAAAAATCCCCACACTTTTTTTTTTCTGTCTGTAGTATTATCACCTTATTTTACTCATCTTTTCTTTTGACTTAAATATTTAAGCTTTCTTAAGCTCTCATTTGTTTACAAAACACCCTGACCTTCGCTATCTGCCCACATAACCAAAACTCCTGCCTAAACTCTGATTATAAGCCTTACTCCGGAAAACTCAGTAGCATCCTGTCTGCTAAAATAACTTTCAGTAAGATTGTGTTATTGACGTGTTGTTCTAAATGAATAATTTCTTCTTTAAATTTCTCTATTATATCAGATTCTGACTACATGCTGCTTTTTAACATCCTACACAACCGCATTTCTACTGCTTCGAAGTGTTACTACTATTTCAGTTCTATTTCAACCTGCTAAGGGTGCCTTTGTCAGCCAGATTAACTGTTTAACAGAAAATGACATACTTTCTCTAATGAAAATTGTTCTGTAAGAAATGTTGTTTTCACAACATGTGTCTTCACTTCTTTGGGACGTTCTTGCAGTTGACAGAATGTGTATGGAGCAACTGAATAACAGGTAAGCAGGTGAAAATGTGGAATTTCAGGTGCTAATGGTAGAGAATAATGAGCATCCTACTAAATTTACCACAACTTTTCAGCCTAGCCAGTCTCTATAATCACCTTCTTCTTGCTTTTTCAAATGCGCTCTTAGAAAAAGCTAAACTTAATGTTGTGAACAACATTAATCCTGTGTATGCCACAGGATCAACTCCATTCTGATATACAGAGAGAATAACAGTGCATTAAATATATTCGCTGAAAACATTACAAGTGGAGTAATAATTTATTGTCAGCTACTATGCAATGTTTATTAACAAAGTCCAGTAGAAGGACTGAGCACTGTGAAATGGTTTCTATGAATGATGTAACCTGCACTTCTGTGGCCCAAGAGCTCCTGCCTGCAGAGGCATCAGTAAGTAACTGGAAGACCTCTGGGCGTGGGCACGTTTACTGCAGTCAGAACATGGCTATAGCAGCACATGTATAACAAACTCAACTCAATAGGGTGCAAATGTGATTAACAATGCTCATAGCCTTGCCAAATACACTCAGATTTTCATTAGAAATAATAATAATAATAGAAAAAAGGCATTTCTGTAACCCAAGGATTATGCCTCTTTTCTACAAGCTCTCAAGTTCTGGCAACCCAGTTTGCTGGGCTCAACAAGTCCTCAAAGAGATGATCTGGTGTGTGTGTGCAGGGAAATATATAAATAACGTATTTGAATGTGACAATGTAGGAAACAGCTGAGACATTTTTCTCTGTAAGTCTAAAATTGTATTTAAAAATGTAGCTTTAGGAAAGTCAGGAAGCAAGAAACATTTCATACACATAAATAAATGCAAAATTACATGAAAATGAAAAGAAGTCTTTTCAATGGTAACCGGTATTAATTACTAGCTTGGATAAAAGTTCTCCCCAAAATGAACACAGCATTCAAGCACAAACACAGACACACACACATAAAAGAGCTTTTGCTCAAATTTATGTCTACATCCAAAACAAATAGCCAATTATGTAGACAGAAATCAGAAATTAGAATAGGCCACTGTTTCTACTGTTTATGTCTCATTTAAAGTCAAGCTGTATTTACACATGGTTTTATGTTTCAAGTCGAAATTTAAAGATTCTACCTGTTAGATGTCTGCGATTATATGGGATAATTTGGGATCCTAATACCTCACTAATGCAAAAGGATATAATTTAGTCTGTATCTGTTCAAGGAAATGGTAAGTATGGTAAGTATGAAGTCAAGAGAATTTTAATCTAACAAAAAGAACAATGATAACAGAAAGGAAAGCAGAACATGAGAGAATCAGAATGGCTGTAGAAGAAAGGCATACACACATGTATGTGACTGGTAATATTGGATATGAGATATTCAGTATTAAATGGGAATAGTGAATATTATGGACAAAAAAAAAAAAGCTTCCTTAATTCTATGTAGACAAAAGGGTTGAAAACAACCAACAACCATTGACAAATGAACTCTAAGAAAATGTCAAACCACCATGATGCAAAACATGGCACCTTCTAAATAGCTCTGGAAAATGAAAATGTGGGGAAATATTATTCTTTCCTTAGATTGGAATTACTGATTTGCACATCAGTGTAATGTAAGAAATGTAAGAATGTAAGAAAAAGCACTATTTGCTTTACATAATTTCATAAGATCTAATTAATTCATTGACATTTTGAAAGTCTGGAGATTCTTTCCAGTGTTGTTACAGGATCAATACCACTTCGATTCATATACCTGCACAGTTAAATAACACTTTACCTTTGTGGAGGAGGGACACTGGGAGACCACGATCTAGTCCGTCCTATACTATCTCCACGGTGAGGGGACCCTGATCGAGAGCAATGATTAGATGACATAACTTGTTCTGGCACTGATAGCGTTGAACTTTGAAGATCTCTCCCATTATGTCGATAATCTAAAAAGAAATGCAAATATTGAATGAATCTGAAATGGTACTTTTTAATTTCCTACCATACCTGTAGCAGTTAGAAGCATCATAAAAAATTGAATTTGATCAATAATGTTATCATGTCTTCTTGTTTTCTGTAATATAAAATACACATGCAAAGTTGATTCCTCTGGTTATGCTTAATTTAAGTACAACTGTAGTTCCTATAGTCATACTTTAAAAGTATAGAAATAAATTACCATGCACGAAACTGAGGATTTATAATAATCAAAATATCCAAATATATCATTCATTTATGGTCAATATGATGCATTAATAAGAAAACTAACAAAACCGACTTTTTCTCCTTAGAATAATAATACAAAACTGATTATTGCATTTTCTAATTAAAATTGTATTGTAATGCTTGTGTATCATGTACTTCAAACAGAAACGCCCACACTTAAAAACTAATCCAAAATTCAGTTCAAAAATTTGGGATAGGAAACTACTACGTGGTTAAATATAGAATTTGGGTTCAAAAAATATTTGTGTTTCAGAAACAATTAAAGAAATAATGACTCAATGATATCAGATTTCACCCACAGGTCTGAACTTAAACAATGTGTTTCTTTCACAAATATATGCCACACAGACACCTGCTGAAGTCCTGGAGCTAATCTTGAATCACGGCAACAGAACACATAAATCAGGGGTGTCAAACTCATCTTCACCAGGGCCACATCAGCCTCGCGGTTGCCTTCAAAGGGCCAAAAGTAATTTTAGGACTGTATAAATGTAACTACTCCCTCAATGAAAATGAGTTTGACAGCCCTGACATAAATGGTCTAAGAAAAATCCTTCCCAATTATAATAGCTTAAAAGGCCACCACATGGCCATTTTACATAGGTTTTTAAGAAAAATCTTTTTAAAAAGCTGGATGTATTAAAGTGATTGTCTGCATCAAATTGAAAAAGATGAATTCAGTGTCCTAGGGTACAATGCCATCTGGGGAAAAAAAAAAGATGGCAGATCTACAGCAGTTTCAAAGAAGCTTTCACTTTTTTTTTGAATACGCAATGATAAGAAATGGAAGAATTGCAAATCTTAACCTGATGACAATGTTTATCGGAAACAGGTCTCCAAATAGCTCCTGATGAATACGTCAACTGATACACTTGACTTCTGTTCTGAAGACAGTAACCAAGTCACAAATATTTAGAGATCCACCTGGCACTGGAAAAATTCTGGCTCATAAAACTGTAATTCTTTTCCCATGAGAAGCTTCTGAGAGTCTAAGAGTATTTGGTCTTCTACTCCAGATTGTTCATAGTTTCCTTCCTGGAAAATGTTTGGTAACCATCTAAGCAAAACCTCATTAATTCAGTCCATTTTATGGTTCCAAGAATATTTGATACTTTCCACCAAGTATCCCTACTCACTGGCTTTAGGACCCAGGATATATATGGACCACACTAATTCATAAATAACCTCTAAAAATAGCACATCATCATAACACAACATTAACATAAAGATGCTGAGGATCAAATACTCCCTCATAACTTTGAGGCAATCAAGTCATGTTACATGTAGTCTCAGTTGAGAGCCAGTACTATACTACAGACTTTCATCCCATGTACGAAATACACCTATCAGCATACACACTGATACAATACGATTCTGGGTGAAACCACCAAAGGAGAGGCAGAGGGAATTTTATCAGTAAAACAAGATGTTTGTTATTCACTGACCAGTCAGTTGCAAAGATACTGGTATAACAAAGGCATTCTGACATCTGAAGAAGAGAAACAATGTTTGCTTTAATTAAGAGGAGAGGCCATAAAGTCTGGTGGATAAAAAGGAATACAAGCTTAGGCTAGTTTAGAGGACTCCTCTCCCATGGCAAGTTAAAGGGGAAATTAGCTGGAAGAAACAAAGTGAACTGTGATCAAGGCCAATACATAAAGAGCCAGCTCTTTTTTTTTTTTTTTTCTTTTTTACCAGCTCACCATGTAAATAGCTTATTTTGTCTTTCATTTATTGCCCAGTGCATCCTATAAATATTTTAGACTTGTTTATCTACGTCAGGTGTTGTAACTGAATCTTTTCATCTGAGCTGAATCTTGATAGTGCTTTCCTTTAGTGCAACCAGTTATCAACAAGGTATTCATCAGCCAAGGCTACCCCAATCTACTAAGGGGGCAGTTAACCACACTCCTGAAGACATCCACTGGAGGTGGAAAGCTGGCACCACAGGGTCAGCAGTGTTTCTCAGCAATTGGTGATATATAGGAAAACTTTCTAGAACGTGGCAAGTTATCAAGGTAGCCTTCAGCTCATTTTCTCCGTAGAGTGCGTCACAGCAAAATGAATATAGTATGAAGTAATCTTAATGCAAACACAATCAAATTTATTGTGTGAGGCACAGCTTGAACAGAACGTTCACTAAAGGGTCAAGAAATTTCGACCTTGATATATGGACAGTTAGTAAAGTGTAGAAGATACTTGAATGAAGTTTTTGCAAGCAAGTCTGGAAATCAGTAGACTCTGCAATTGTACAATTCTTTAACCAAAAGAGCTAAACTAACAGCTGAAAGATCAATAATGTTAGAATTAAAAAAGCAAAAAAAAAGCAATGACAAGTTTCTTAACTAAGAAAATCCATGAGATATTTGCCAGTTTTATACACTAAGCAAATATTATCCTCAATACAAAAAATAATGCAGAGAACTCCTTCTCATTGATAAAACCAGCTTTCCTAGAGAAAGCAGGGAAAGGACATAGGAGATATTTTATTTTGCCTGGAAGCTGGAAGAACATGAAATGTACTGCAGAGAACAGAGAGGCAGGAAAACTAGGAGGATCATTTTGCAGGTTCTTTGAAGACTCTGGTCAAGATGTCACCAAAAGAAGAACTACAGGTAAGAAACAGGCAACCCAGGGAATACAAGAGCCCCATGAAAAGCTTTGCAGGCCCATCTGCTACCCCAGGAAGCAGAAGAGCTATAAGCAATTCTGAGAGTTAAGACCACAAGTGAGAGCTCTGCAGACTGTTTTTGGATAGACTGGAAGTTATTTTCTCTATTCTTAAGTGTTATTTTTTTATATTTTACTAATTTTTATTTATGTTATATATCATTAAGACAACAAGCTCTGTGTTTCACAGAACTCATTAAAAAGCATTGTGTACAGAGCAAGAAACGCACTGAAACAACCAGCAGTTATTATGCTATGATATCATACTACATAGTGAAATAAAATAGTTCCCCAAATCCATATTTTCTACACAGAAGCCCAACTGAAATTGGAATAATTTAGAAAGGCTTGGTTTTCTACTATGTCAATAGGTGATTAATTGCAAACAACATCCTTACAATGCAAAACATATATTTTCTAATTTCACAGTGAACAAATATTCTGACAATATTTTCGTTAAAAAATTGAAAAATCTGGAAAATGGGTCAGTTGGGTTTTTTTAGTTATATTAATTGAAAGGTGTAGTAAATAGTAAAAAGAAATAAACAATTTCCTAAAAATAATCTTCAAGTGGCAGAAAGGTTTTAATCTTTAAAAGACAAGTTGATACACATGGGGAAAATTGGTATTTATCTCCAGTAAGTCATAATCTGAAAACACATAGGTGAATAGCAAGTTATTATGAGCTCATATATAATGAAACAGAAAATATTATTTACGGTACAAGTACACATGGCAGAATATTGTCTACTATTACCCTAAAAATCCATATTTATATATATGAAAAACACAGAGGTGGGTCTTAGTATTCTGCATATGTGGGGAGAATTTGTAGCATTTGGAGATGAAAATCATAATGAAGAGCAGTAACATCAATTAATAGAAAAATTATATTTAAAAAAATCTAACATTTAAATCAACAGTTGTATATAATATTTGGTATGTACAGTGGATGCCAAAGTACAAGGGGAATGAGTGATAGCATAAGGTGTTCTACTTGAATATACATACTGAAAGGCAAGGAATTCAAATAATAAAACAAACAAAAAAAACCCTACTGTGTTTAAAAAATTCCTAGAAATGAGAACTAGTAAATCAGAATAATTCAATATATTAAATCTGTGTACATATACATATTAATTAGAAACAAAAAGCCTCCTCCAGCTCTAACTTGTTATTGTAGTTGACTACTTGCACAATTTTGTTGCAGTAAATTACAATATATGACTATCTAATTAAATTGTCAACTATAATCCTGATCAAAGAATGTTTTACATTAAATTGGAAGCACACATGCAATGCTTTCTGGTAACTGGTAGTGCTTCCTTATAAAAAGTTCAAAAAGTAGGAACTATCAGTGGTCCTAATAATTTTGCATCAACAAAACTCAACATGTTAAGCTGAGTTTGAAGAATTAGATTCATATTCTCTACTGTATAAATGCATGAGGAAAATCAGGTATTTCAGAAAAATGAACCAAAAAAATGGCATGCTGTTAACACAGCCACGTAGATACAGCTTGCAGAAGATGCCATGTTTTGAACTTAGTTGCCAACATCCTGGATGCTTCTATCCACTCAGGATCCAAAGCCCTGCATTTTCTCCTGACAGATTGTATCCTAGTGAATTTTTTAATAAAAATTTAATAGGGATAAGGTGAAAAAGTGGGGTTTTTTTCATTTCCTGGGAATCTAAGAAAACTGCAAGGCTCATGTAGGAGCTAGCTGACTAGTCACTCAGACTATGCCAGTTCAGAGAAAAAAAGTATAATCATGTACAAAATTTTTTGATCCAAAAGCTAAGAGTTTAGTAAGTTTCTTGATCAACTTTGGACTTAAGCAAGTGTGCTTAAAGCCAGCTTTGGCATATCAAATAGTTTGGAGTTACAGTATCAGTCTCAAAGGCACTTGGTCCTAGTATATCACAGTTTATTCATCGGTCTTCAAGGTTTTATATTTATTTTTAAACAAGCTTTCTCTATTTGTAAAAATGGAGATTTTTTTAAGTATTAGTTTTTTTATGAAAAATGTCATGGGTTTATTGTTTTATTTACTGTTTTATTTTTACAAATAAATGATGTCCAAGCTTCAGAACCAGTTTAATATTTATTTTACTTTCTGAACGAAGAGATCAGAATAGTATAGTTAAAAGAATAGTTAATTATACCTCCTCTTCTTTAGCATGTGACCACTGCTGTTCCTGAATGAAATGGCTGTCTGTGCTTGAATCACAGCACATGTTGTGTGCCCAGTCAGTGGGATCCACCATGTCATTATGCCACCTATGCACTGATTCTTTTCTCCAGCTGAAACCAGATGAAAAAGATGGCACATACCAGACTCCACTTTAAGATTTCACCTGGTGCGGGTTTTCAACCCAAAATCTGGCAAGTATAACAAACCACCTGGGATACAATGGGATACAGTAACAATATAAAAAGTACCTAAGGTGTTGAAGAATGAACTTCACAAGATAAAAGTATATTGAGACTATACTGATACCAAAATAATTGACTCAATAATCTTTTACCTGTTTACTTTTTCATTGAATATCAATGGCTTTTGTTGCAATTACTATTTATCAAATAAAATACTTCCATATATAGGAAATGTGTGCCTTTCACTGACACATGAACTTCAGAGGAAAGACAAGCAGTCTGTGATTACTCTGCACCCATGAGAGATGCAGAGAGAGCAATGGGCCAGCTCCCCAGCTACAAAGCTTCAGGAAGACGACAGTAACACCAACCTGACATGGTACGCCTAGCACAATCCCTACAACCCAGAAGTGGCCAAGACTCTAACAAACATGTTTAGCAATCAATGCTGTAGTTCTTCTAACCCCCAAACAGACTTTAAAGCTGCTCTTGATAATTGATTGACCATGGGATATGAAGTGGTAACTCTGGTACCTCTAATTTGAGAACTTCTAATAGAACGTGAGAAGCTTTGCTTGCCCAGGGCTTGAAACATTCGTGTCTCTCTCAAGAGATTGATATTCTCAATTGAAAAAAGGTATGATTTATCTTCCAATTTAAAAAACATTCCATGTCCTGGAGATAAGGCTAGAGAAAGTAAAAAAATCTTATTGTGGAAAGAAATTATAGACAGTAAAAACAGGTCATAGGTGCAATTTGACCAAGGAGCTGCTGTTGAGCAAAGCAGATAGTTATTTATAGCAGTAGTAAAAACAGGATAAAGAGTGGATCTGCTTGCAGCTATAAATATAAAGTCATTATCACAGAATCAAAGGCTCTGTAACTATAGAAAGCCTCTTAAATCAACATACAGAGCACACAGAACCTGATAATCAGTATAGAGATAATCAGCAATAAACAACTGTGAGCTGCAGACTCTTAAAAGATGGGCACATGACAAAGGTATCTGCAATGCCACCATCTTCTTGTTTTCATGAAAGAGTTTCATTAGAAACTATGGTACACATCAAATGAGGTATTTTACAAGGCTCACTAAATATAACTTCTGCTGAGCTGAAGTTTTAATTTTATCTGTCTTAAGAGAATATTAATACATTAATACTTCAAGTATTCATGCACACATTACAGCTGCACTGTGCTAATATGCTGTGCAGGGTATGTGCACAGTAAAAACTAACATTAATGAACTGTTATCAAATTCTGCAGCACTTAGGCACAAAATTTCAGAGAATCACAAACTTCCAAGTATTAGTTTCACATCAATAGCACTAAAATAACCCTGAAAAAAAATAAACACTGAAAAATACTAAATACTAATGAAGCTTTTAATCTATATGTCTTGCTGCATTATTGACTTGAGAGAAACTCTTTGTGTTAAAAGTGTTCTAGAAAAATAATATTAGAATTGCTTTTCATCACAGGCAAAATAATTGTCTTGCTTCAGACATTGATGCTAAGTGGCATTTTCTCCACTTTAACATCTGTACTTGATTGAGGCGTCAAGCTTTCTCTTTATCAAAAAATTAATTTTTAACACTCACTGTGGCTGGTCTTAGAACAAGCACTAATTAAAAACAATTATATAATCAAGTTGCCAGAAATGCTTAACATACCAAGATTTCACACATGGGCACTTTGGAGACAGTTCAGATCTTTTATACAAATGTGTTCAGCTTCTGTGCTCATTTGAACATCTAAATGCAGATTTTGGATGTCCTCTGAAAAAGTACTGACAGTAAACGATACTACCGAATTACTAGTATCTGAATACTCTATAAATTGAACATACATTATAGATGGATTTGGGGATTTTTTTTGCATCAAAGTATTATTCTACAACTATGGGAAGAATGAATATAGTGAAAAAAAAATAGAAGGAACAACTAATTACTTTCTGCGCATTTAACTCAGTTCCTCAAGAGGTGTTTCTAGTTCTACTGCACTAATTGTCTGTATGGGCCTATTACACTTGAGACAATTTTTTTGATTATTAATGTGCATGAAGAGAGTTCCCACACAGTAATAAAACAAAGCTTGGTGAGTTTTCAGCATTGTCTCTACACCCAGTATGACATACAAAGCTTGAAAATACCACAGATGCTACACAGATAATGTTTCTTCTTATTGAAGTACTCATCCAGGTATATTTTCTGCTGTCAAGCAAGTTTCCCAAATTAACCTCCTCTTGACACTTTTGATTGGAATTTATCAGTCCTTTTATCGAGCATTGCCTTCTTAGAAGTGCTCATCACCACATTTGTAACTCACCCCTACCAGGCTTCCCTTATGTGATGTGTCTGTCATGAGAGTGTCTGACAGGGATGCAACTTCCTTGCAGCATTCCATAATCTATTAGGTGTCTTTGTCACACTGTAGATATTATGACTGTGGTAGAACATGAGCTGACATGCTGAAACATACTCAGAGAAGAGAATACTACTGATAATCTGCAAAGAAAACTTGAATTTAATTACATCTGTACTTTCAAAGTGGAGTGATACAGCTTATATAAATATAAATATATAAATATAAAACTAGGGTTTTTTTAAAGTGTATTAATTGAGAGATTTTGATGTTTGAAGATGTTTCGTCAGCTGAGGAAAGGATATATATATATTTTTAATAGTAAAAGTATTACCACACTTTACCTTTGATACATTGAAAATGAAACTAAAAATACAAGGAAAAGATTGAAGAATGATAATAAAAATTCCTCTGTTAAGAACTGTAGGCATGAAGTTGTACATAATATACGCTTCCCTTGTTTAAAACCAAGGAAAATGCTTAAAGACCCTTTAACCTAAGGGGTCAGCATAAGGACTATTTTAACACTTGTTGAATTTCACATGTCATTTTTGGGGGAATTTTCAAGATACACAGACACTAAGGTATTTTTTACTCGAGAAAGAAGCTACAGAGAACAGATTTTAGTGCAGAGGAATGGACATAGGCATAGAATAAAGCATTTGTGTGTGTTGTTACTGGGCTTTTGGGGCACTACAGAGTCCCATTTAGGGCTGGCTGGTGATCTACAATGCAATCCTTTAATTTAGTTGGGGTAGAAGACATCCACTCTGTCTACAAATGCCGCAAGATGTCTTTTAACAGGCAGTTGATTTCATGCTGTAACCAAAGTATTTGTGAGTTCTATATCTGCTTTGAGCAGCAATCATCAACAGGACCCAGGTATAAAAATTCAGATCACATTAACAGCAAGTAGAGAGAGAGCCTTTTGTTTCCTCTGCAGGGAAAGCTGCAACACAACAGTGAAAGAATTATTTTTAACAAAGGACTCCTCGGGTGTTTTGAGAAGTGAGGCAAAAATGAATAATTGCTTTTCATTCTTCTTCAAAAACAGAATAATTTTTGTAAGTTCAGTAAGAATTTCTTTACTGGTTGTTACTGTTTTTCCTAATCTTCTTGGCACTAGCCATCCTCTGAATAAATATTTTATTTGTAGTCTTATTTTGCTCATGAAACATCTTGCTATCTTTTGTATAATGAGAAAAACTCACTATAAGTGGTTTTCTTCTCAAGGCTAGAGACTGTATTCTTTTACTTGGAAAAGCTCTTCTCTACAGAGACTTGCAATGTAGTTTATGCAGAATTCACTGCCTTAAATTCTTCCAGGCTTCATCTATTGGAACACATCTCAGACTACAAGTATCTCATGAAACGATGCAGTGCAGGTGAGATATTGGTGTAGAACTGAATTTTAAGCATTAATATCTCACTTAATATTGAAGTCTTACAATAGGTTAGACTTTTTATGATTAAATGGTCTTGACAATACATGTATCTTTCTGCTCATAATATCAGAGTTGGTAGGATACTTGTACTTAGTAGGTTACAGCAGATTCAACATTCTCTATGAAGAAGTACCTGGTCAGATAACTACTTAGAAATTATGGTCCATATTCATTGAACTTCATTAACTGTAATGCCCATTCAGCTTTTGTAAATAGAAAGAAAAAATAAACCCAACCCACTTTTCATTGAATTGTATTTAGTATCATGACAATTTAAATGGTGTTTTGAAAAGTGCTCCTAAATTTTTCTAAAATCAATATAAAAATACTGTATTGCTTTTATCAATAGCCATGGAAGAGCATTGTAAGGGGCATGTGAAGTTGCTGATGTGCACCCACACAGAATTGCTAATCACAGACAATTTTATGGGGGCCAAAGTTTATCATTCAGGACAGCAAAACAAATGCTTTAAATGGTTTGAAGGCTAGGTACAAGCCACCTAAAGACAAAAAAAGCACTGCTAGTGCCTCTCCTTCTGCTATCCTGTGCTAAGACTGAATGCAGCAGACATGAGATATAGTAGAGATTCTGTTCTAGTGCTTTTGATCCCAAGATGAAATGCATGTATTATACATAGTATATGAAGAGAGCTCTTTTAAAATCTTGTCAAAAATCACTTCTGCCTACTTGTTTAAATACGTTATAACCCTTTCTGACAGAAGCTGGTGTAGAATACACGTACACCCAAGAAAAAATACATCGAAGCTTTTCAATTGGTTTATCATTATTTTCTTACAAAGCTTTTCCAGTTGACAGAAACAACATTCTCGTTAATAAGACTGATGTTTTTAAGTTTATCTAAGTCTGATAAGATGCAAGACACCAGAAGGGGTAGCTTTTACGGATAATTTTTCCAAAAGATGTTTGAACTTTTTCGTAAAAATTCATGAAAGAATAGTATTGGAAATAGACACACTTTAAGACTCTTATAATAAGGAAATTAAATCAGTGTATCAAAAATAACAGAGCAGCGAAAAAGAGCAACTGCAGATTTAGTAAAAATCGATTATGATGCAAGAAACTGTAGCTTATGGAGTTCCCTCTGTTTCAGTAAATATGGTCTAACACAATCTTGCTTACAGATGTACATTAAGAAAGATCTTCCACTGCTGAATTTCTATGTATCACCAGCTTATCCAAAGACAAAGTCAACTGACCTTATGGGACCTATACCAGAGAAGCTATGTAAAAAGATATTGTGGAGAAAATCTCAACTACGATCAGGGACATGATGAAGCCAGACAGCATATATCTTTCAATGAACTACAAATAAATATATAATGAGATCAAGGAAGGTCCATGGATTTCATAGAATGACTTGGGTTGGAAGCGGCCTTTAAAGGTCATCTAGCCCACTATTTAAAGAAGAACAAAAAGAAAATTCTTGCTCTTCTTAAAGGTTTTTGGAGTTCAGTTGCCAGACCAAACAGTTTGAACAAGCATTAATTCCATAGAAAGGAACACTGTGAGTACCTGATAGGTATTAGCAAACATACTTGATATGATACAGTATTTATATGGCAGAAGGAAAAAGAGCAAAGTGAAGTGTCATGTTCAACGAAACCTGAAAATAAAAAATGAAAGAACTGAGGTAAGAAAGAAAGAAAACAAAGAGAGACAAACGGCTAAAACATTACACTTCATGCAAAGAAAGCATATATTTAAACCATGATTGTGATGAGTCTGCAAATGAATAGAAGAACCTTAAGGGAGAGAACGATGTGGATGATAAGACAAGGATAAATCAAAAGACTTGCAAAAATAGTGACAGCAGCACCAAAAAAAAAGAAACAAAGAAAAAAAGAAAAACAAAAAAAAAAAAAACACCAAAGCCAAGAGAACATCAAACTTTTCCACCCACACAGCCAGTATGAATGAAAATGCAACTAAGCTGTAGAATTGTCAGCAGAAATCCAAAAGCTAAAAGATCCTAAAGGAACTAAAGGTACTTCAAAAACTCAGGTAAGGGAAGTAGACTCATTCAGTGAACTGTAAAGACAATGATTTTACAAGTTGTAAAAAGAGTGATTAAACAATCTGTTTCCTGTGAAAAGGCTGGCTAACACAGGGCAGATTTTAATGACCATTTTTATAGTCTTCACGTGAACAATACAAAATGCGATAATGGAAAACAGGTAAAGAAAATCAGTTCTTTTAAGAGAATTGTCAAGAGAATTTATAATATTGCTAGGAAAAAAAGTACTTCAATAGCACTGGAGAATATATGGTCATTTCATATACTGCATTAGAGAATCAGATGTTATGGCTGTCTGAAAAGAAGAGATTCAGAAGTATAAGGGTTATCATCTTCATTATGTCTCCTCTTTTTTAGCATGTGACCAGGATAAAACAGTTATCTGTGCCTGAATCACAGAGGCAGTACATGTCGTGTGCCCAGCCAGTGGGATCCACCATGCCTTCATGCCAGCCTAAGACTGAAAGTACAGTAAGTAGGAACAAGGGACTCCTGAGCACCACTGTCCCTCTAGTTCCTGTACTCCACACTGGTTGCATATCCTTCCTGTCTTCTGACTGTAGTAAAGCAAACAGGGGAATGGGAATATAAAAATGCCCTAAATTTTCCTTTGGGAGGGAATAAGTTTTACTGTGGAATATCTGCAAAGTTCTCTTGTTCCAATGCAAACGAGGACAACTTGCACTTAAAAATATATGTTTTCGAGGTATTTTAGTAAAAGACCTACAGTGAACCACGGTCAATAAACATGCTAACAAACTGGACTAGATGATCTTTCGAGGTCCCTTCCAATCCCTAGCATTCTATGAATATAACTTGCCTTGTTTGTACCACAAACTGCGTATAACATTATATTAGTTTAAAAAAGGGATGCTTGATACAATTTACATGCTGGTTAATAAAAAAATCTGTTATTCCATTGTCCCAGCAAACACAAGACCCATGGAAAGGCAATAGAAGTATAGCAGGGGCAAAAGCAAGCAGAGCCTAAGAGAGAACTGTGAAATATCTGGAAATACAAGGATGACTACACAGACAACACAGAAATGCACCTGAGCTCAGACTGGTAACAGTTTTGAAGACAGGACTGTGAAAACATAAGCTATTAGGTAGCTCACCAAATGACTGGACTTATCAATACTTGGGTGCACCCCATCTAGCAATATCCAGGATTGCCTATTTTATCTCCTTTTTTTCTCTCTACCGCCAGGCCCAGCTGCAGTAAATTTCCTTTGTCTCCTATTTCCTATATACCCTTCCTTATCCTGCCAGCAGCAGGGACATATTATACCTGATGTAAAAGCTGCACATATACTGATGGGTGGCTGCGTGGCATGAACATGTTTTCACCAAACAGCTGATCAGTCTAAACAGCTGCTGCATAGACCAGGCAACATATACTGCTCCACCTCTGCTGAGTAAGGTACACGAATTATTATATACGTACACTTTAGCTAAGCCTGACCAAAGGGAACCAGGAACTGCCTAACACAGACTACTCTGAGCAGGTTAAAAAGCTTAGTAGAGCAGTGGGATAACAGAGTATACACTGAGCTGTGCAGCCAACTGTGTGCTGGTACCAGTAGCCATCGGAACGGGTTTAAAGGTGGCATGGCTGCAGCCTAAATGTATTCTCTGTTGTAGTCAGGAAAAGTATATGATTCTCTGATTTTATTGTTTTAAGCTATGATTACAGTACTATCTTTTCTCTTACAAGAGGAAGAGAAATACTGTTTCCTATGATCACTTTTATCTCAAATATTCATTAAACTATCAATTCCAATGCTTCTTAGTAAAATAGATTATCTGTTAAGGTGCCTCCTGCCTTAAATGTTCAGGTTTCAGACCTTTAGCACTGCTATTATTCCACTATGAAGCTTTAAAAAATATATCAAACCCAAAAGTCTGTCAAAAAACATCTTCAGATAAACAAAACAAAACAACACTTTTGGGCTAGTTTTATCATTTTATTATTAAAAAAAAAAAAAAAAAAAAAAAACCCAGGGAAACACACATATTGATTTTTTCACTCTTGGTAATTTTTGTGGTTAAATATACATTACCCATAATACTTACTTTGTGTCTGTTGGAAAAATACACACTCAGGTTCCATTTATTTTTCACCAGAAAAGAATTGGAAAATTCATAATAATAAATTATAAATAAGAAAGATTTCTACTGAACACAGAAGAGTAAATTTAGACAGTAATACCTGAAACAACACCAATTCCATCATCACAGTCGTAATCAGAGACTTCACTGTCGCTGATTCTTTTGGACCCTGCCAAGAAAAAAAAAATCAGACATGTAGAATTTATCTTCCTGTAAGTTAAAACTATTCTCAGTCAACAATATATGGATAAACATAAGGACTTCATACTAGACAATGAAGCATTAATATAACTGTATAACAGAAATTATTGATTTTATATTATTGCAAATGTTTTGGTGTACCATCAATTTTCATCTAAATGTTTAATGTACTATGCAATGAAAAGCTGAAATACAGCTCCACAACACTGCTTTTATGAAATATTTTCATATACTTCATATCTACATGTATTCACCCCATACAGAGTGAATTATTGACATCACATTGTTCATCTTCCAAGGCACCAACCTCCCACAAAGTCTTGGAACACCAGAAAAATAACTTGTAGCAATAATATTAAATGGATGTATTATATTCTTTAGGTTATTAGTAGCCATTAGCAGGAGAACAGGAAGCTTCACAAATATAGTGTGTCCTGAAAAACCAAATCTCTCTGTGATACCTTAGAGGAAACAAGCTATTAAATGCTCCAAGAGACTACACTTGTCAAAATAGCTAGAGGTTAGTTGGGAAAAAGAGATTCTACATCCATAATTAGAGTCAAAATGTAGGTGACGTAGGACAAATACATACATATATATATATATATATATGTCAGTTTTTGTTTAGCCTAATTTTACTTCTGTCTTCTGTGGCATCTTTTAAATGGCATTTGATTCCTGACATTAGGATTAACCACTGGCATATGAATCACAATTGTTCATCTCCTTGTTTTAGATGTGAAAGTTCCTGTTTGTCAGCATGATAGCGTGTCTGTTCTAATCCTCTGGCCACATAAAAATAGGTAACTGGTCAGTAGAAGATTTAACCTAATTGTCACCAAATCTTCAATCATTTGCAAGATTTTTTATTCTCACCACAGGATGATTTATTCTGAGAAATGCACACACAAAAATACCAGTAAAAACTAGGAGTAAAGCTAAAGAAGGCCAGGACAAAGTAGGATTAATATTCTATCCAGATGACTGGCACAGGAGGATGCTTACTCTCCTTTCCCAAAAGAAAATTGGGAGAACAAGTGCTAAGAGGTTTTGTGACAGAAATTTTATAAAATATTTGAATCATAAGAACTGCTGTCATTTGTCAGACTGCCTAACATCTCTCTAGCCACCAAGGGATAATGGAAGGTCCTTCTTTAGCAGAAAGAGTGTCCTTACAGGATCCGTATGGAAAAAGTTTTCTGTGTTGTACCTTTCTAGCTTTCAGCAGGCAGGGGTCCTGGCAACTGAGGCTTCTCCCAACCCATCCTGTTTACCATAAGTCACTAATCACCCCACTCTCCACAAATTCATATAATTTCTTTTTGAGTCAGAGTATTCCCTTGGCCTCTATAATACACTGCCAGTAAGTTCTGCAGTTTAATTTTGCATTTTGTGAAATAGTCTTCCCTCTGTTTTATTTCTGTTACACTATTTCAGACAATACAAAGCTTTTGTATTCTGAGAAACTTGAATGAGCATTCTGTATTCTCCCATAGCCACCTCTTTTTTTTAGCTGAAATATCATTTAGTTCCTTTGCACATGCAAACCATTCCATAGTTCTGATTGTTCCTGCTGCATTTGTTTGTATGTTTTCTAGTTCTGTGGTTTTTATGAGAAGTCAGAAGTGATTGCAGGAATCAAGATGTGGCTGTATGAATTTATAAACTAGACTGCAGACTACTTCTTTTGGGATAAAAATTACTCTGCTAAAAATTATTCAACTAGAAAATGGTATAAGTGTGATATGTGTTACTTCTTAGAAAACACAATCTAGCCTGCCATTACATTATGCAATTTCAGTAGAGCAATGTTAAGTATTGTTATTTAGTTGCAGTAAAGCTTGAGAATTTTTTGCTCACAAATAGGAACTTAAAATTAGTACAAGGAAAGACATGCTTTAGTCTCCTATGCCCTGTAATTTTTGCATAGTAGAATTCAGGTAGGTTCAATTTATTATAAAAGTTTAGAAATAGCCATGCTACAATAGGGTAAAAGGTGTCTTTGAGTTCAAGAAAAAACAAATAAAGTCTTTCTCTACAATAAGAAACAGCAAGCAAGCGATCACAAATAGCACTTGGGAAAGCCTATAAGATGAGGGCAGGAGCTAAGGAAACTTTTCAGTCTCTTAATGGACTTTCTGAGAATCAGGATTTCTAAAAGCAATTAAGTCTGACAAGGACAATATTCAACCTGATTATTTTAATTATAGTACCACAAAGACCCCATGAAAAACTCTCTTCCTCCCAAAGAATATCCATTCTGCCTGTGATGCTGTTCCTGCTGCCATTTTCAGCAGACCCTTTTACTGGCCTGGTGATACATATGCCAGCAAGCAAGGAGGATTGGTCTCCATGCTCCTTAGCCACCAATTCAAAAGCAGGCCATTAAGTAAGAAGGACAATATTTGTCAGCAAACACTAAGCAAGAGAGACCTACTAGTTTGGCTGGGATTTGTCTGGGACCTAAAAGGCAGAAGCCCTGATGGGAGTGCAGAGCAGTGCAAGTACGGCCTCTGATAAGCCTGGTGCTGCTCTGGCAGTGGGACTGTGGCTGCTGTGCAGAGACGCCAATAACATCACTCAGGCGCTATCAGAGAAGACTGTGGGATGGGGAGAGAGGGGCCACTGAACAGTTTGCTGATGCTCATCACACGGATGCTTGTAAAGGCTTGTATCACGAAAGACGTAAGAGGGCTGCATCAACTATGATTTGAATGAATGTCATTTACTTATCATCCAATTCATCCTTATGAATGAATCTAATTACAACTGCCGTTGCTCTTTATTTATGTTTATATTTACAGCTAAGTACATCTGCTTTAACATATTTTTAGAATATTGTATTATGGAGAAAAGATTTTCATCGTTGAGGATAAAAATAGCCAGCTGTTGTCACAGTGGGCTCTAGACTTCCCATTTGCATAGCAAGAATTATATGTTGTAGTAGTCATGGGATACATATGGCAGAAAAGAGAGAGACTAAGAAGCTTCAGTGGACTACAGGTATAAAAGACAGGAGTCTCTAACTACAGGTATAAAAGACAGGAGTCTCTAGCCCCTCAAACTGCATCCACCTTTTCCAGAATCTCCTAATATCTCAACTCCGATACACCTTCCAGGATCTAGAGACCCTTTTTTTATATACAGGCCCCTGCCTTCACTCCCACCCAAGCTGCAGGGCAGAGCCTGGGCATAAGGAAAGTGAATGGGCCAGGACAGAGACCTGCCCAAAGGATGGGAGTACAGAAGGAGTAGCGTCAAGGGAAGAAACAGATTTCAGGGCTTTCTCCAACTGCCTTTGCTACTGCAAAGAGGAAAGTCTCTAGTAATAGCTGTCATCCCTTAAATACAAAACCTTTTTTCTCTATGATGAGATATGAAGCTTGTTCAGATCAGATCATCTATTCTATCTCCTCTGGCAGAGGCTATCTTGAGCCAAATCTAACAACTAACAGATGTAAACCAACTGAAAAAATAATAATAATAATCTTTTAGTAATATTTCACATTCGCTTATAAATGTAAATTTAAATACTGCTTAAGAAATCAAAAGTAATTTAAACGATAATTAATAAAATGGTTTTATTTTTGGAAAACAATGTTTTCAGGAAGGATGGAGGACGTAAAGCATGTCAACTAAATATATAATGTCAAGAAACACTGCCTGGAATCAGATTATATTTATTTCTTTATTTTAAATGTCTTCCATTAACTTCAGAAATGGAACATACTAGAAATTGCACAGGTCAAAATCATGTATTGAACAGAGTATTGGAAATACCAGTATAATTGCTGGCAGCTTAGTTTAATATTTCTTATAATTTTTGCAAGAGTAATTTCATCTGCTGTATATTAATTTCAGATGGTAATTTTCTTTCTAACCTATTGACAACGAAAATTTGAAGATTTAAGTTTCAGTCCCAGCTTAGTCGTGTCTTTTCAGAATACCACTTCATTATCTAAGTAATTTGAACTACTTATCATCAAATAGAAAGAATAATTCATAGTTTACCTGGGAAAGGTGACAATGAAGCCTCTCACAAATTACTGCAAAGGACTATTGCTAGTGAAACTGTTATTTAGTATTGTGATGGGTATCTTAAAGTGTTTGACAAATACATTATAAAATATGGTACTAATTTAGAGAGCAACAATCCATTCTAACATGCAAAATTCAGTAAAAAGTTCAAGCATGTAACACCTGGGATACCGGGTGTGTCAAATAAATGCATTGGTGCCAATGGTTTGCATATATTTAACTTTTATTTGATGGATTTTAGACATGAGGAATGGGATTAATTAAGTCTCACTGCCATTGCATTGCAATATAGCTTATTAATGAAACATTCTTAAGGATATTATTACCATTTTGTCTGCTAACTGGGTGGTTACAAATGGTAAATACTGACTTTTGAATGCTTTCCACTTGGATTAGCAGTTATTACGGTTACAGACTGAAGGCAAAATAGATCTCATGCTGTACAATTAGCTGGTGTAAACCACATTAAAAAAAAGCTTTAATTCAGCATAACCCCAACCCCGGTGAAATGAAAAGATATATTCTCATTCATTTCAGCAGGTTTTGGTTTAATAGCTTTCAACTATCAATAAAACTGTTTTTCAAGGACAGTTTACACTGGGGACAGTGGAGAACCTCCCTATCAGGACTTGATAACCTTCAGCATCCTCCTTCCCTCCTGCCACTTCCTACTCCTTCCCTACCACGGCTGCACAAGGTACCATCTCACCCAGCACGACAGCTCTGCAAGAGCATGTACACAGCAGCGCTGGAACTTTATGGCACTTGCACTGTAGATTTCATTGCAGGGCTGGGGAAAAACCTAAAAGCTATTAGACCCATTATTTTCGCTTTCCATTTAAAAAGTATTTTCTATTTAAATTTTTACTGTTTTATTGATTTTCTTATTTGCATTTTTGCTTTCTATTAGGTAGAAAAAATTTTAAATATGGTAGTTTCTTAGTGTAAAAACCTTTCAATTTTTCATCTTCATGGCTAGCACTAATGGAAAAAATGAGGTGTTTTATTCAATTTTATGAATCAAATACTTTTTTTTTGTTAACTTTTTACGGGCTGCAGTGTTGGTGGCCATGGAAGGCTCTAACAACTTCTGAATAAAAATAATATGGAAATCACTGAAGAAATCTTTGGAGAATCTTCTTTGGATGTCCCCTGCCTGTCTGTTTAGGAGGCATTTGGACAATGCACTTCATAACATGCTTTAACTTTTGGTGAGCTCTGAAGTGGCAGTTGGTCTAGATGATCATTGTAGGTCCTTTCCAACTGAAATATTCTATTCTATTCTATTCTATTCTATTCTATTCTATTCTATTCTATTCTATTCTATTCTATTCTATTCTATTCTATTCTATTCTATTCTATTCTATTCCACTTTTACAGAATCATATTTCTCTCCATAACATCATTCTAAATAACTGGCACTTTTCCAATTGAATGAGAAAATATACAATCATAATTATTTCCTTGCAAGGCAACCTAAATCTGTGGAGAGTTCTGAAAGATCTGACTTCTACATGACAATTGAAGTTGGCACAGCGTTGTGCCTCACCTTCTGTGCTTCATGTACTGCCCATTGATATTTCTGATATAGGCCTCAAGAAAAGACCAACATGTGACGTTCAAAACTCTACTAAAGCCTATATGACCAACCAAGCAATATAGTTATCAGGACTGACTAGGATGAATCACCTTAAATACAGAAGGAAGTGCCAGATTTATGGCTCAGGAATTCTCTGTTTTCCTTGTGGGGGTAAAAAAAAAAAACAACTAAAAAGAAAAAAGAAAGTAGACCAAGCTCCTCAGCATCCTGCCTCTTAAATGCAAGAATCTTTTACAGGGTTTTGTGGGCTCCTTGGGGGAACAAAGGGCAGTGAAGCATGCTTATGAGCTCCCTCCCTGAAGCTCACAGAAGGCCTTCACAACCACTTAAAGTAACTCAGCGTTGCCAGTAATTGTTCTGTCTTCAAAGCTGACACATAAGTAACCCTAAAATCAGTCTCACAACAACTGTCTTAAGAATTTGGTCTCTCAAATTCATCCAGTCTGTGCCCAAGGGTTCTTAGTGTGAGCTAATTTATCATGCAGTCCCACTGTCGCTATGTCAATCTGTCACTTTATCCTCCTGCACATAATAGTGTTTTTTTTAAGTTTTTGAGCAATTTCATCTACATTGACAGAGGGTTATAAATACAAAATATAATTAAATTCCTACAGATCTTTGAAAATTATTGCTGGATAGAAGAGAGAGATATAAATCACAACTCCTTAATGAAAAAGAAACATTATCAAGCCAAAATTTGTGGCTAATCCCTACGTGCACAAATCCATAGTCACCACAGCAAACATGGTCCTTTCCTATGTGAAGATATCATAAAACATGAGATTAATGTGAGATTATTTCAGGAGAGAATGGAATAGAAGAAATATGATAGACTAAAGGTAGATGAAATGAAAACTGGGCTTTATTAGTAGTACTCTCAAGAAACATCCTGTGGTGTTTTTGTTTCTTTCCACCATGGTATTGAATCCATTTTCTTAACAATATGCATTTCATTTTTTAAACATAACTGAAAGATAATTAGATGAACCAATAATTAAAACTGGAAGAAGGAAGCCCCATAATTAAAACTGGAAGAACTGCAAAAAGTCCCTCATGAAATGCACTACAAAATTTAAGCTTGTAAAAATTGTGCATTATGAATTTATCTATATTTAATTAGCGCAAACTGCTTAGAAATAGCAACTGGATTTGTAACTGGGGATTTAAATCAATATGAAACTGTAAAAATATGTATCAGTATAACTACTGATTTGGCCAGGACTTCACTTACCCCATTTCTGTATTTAAAAAATACTTACACTGCTTCTCAAAAAGCTGTAATACAACAATGTTCCTTGTAACATAGCTTAAGCAAATTGCATTTTCCTAGTATAGTTAATAAAGCTCACTACAGTTTACCTACCAAAGCTCTACCTAAAAAAAAGGCAGGCAAAGCAAGTATAGTGTTATAATACTGCTCCAATATCAATACTGAGATGTTGAGAACAGAGAATGAAAGCCAACAAAAGACCTATGACTGAAAAGCAGACAACAAAAGCCAAGGAACATTTAAGCAATTTAGCACTGCACAATACATAGCAAAAGCACACCAATAAAATATTGAATTAAATTCCGCATGTATATGGAAGCACTAAGCATTCCTGGCATGCTGAAAATTTACCTGAATCATATGAATATAAGCCTCTGTCTGGAAAACAAATATTGAAATGAAGTAGTGTCAGGAAAAAATAGATGAATCAATACATGTAACAGGGGTGGTTAGAACCTTAAACTTCATTGAAATTGCTTCTGGAGACTGAAGAATTTGTAATTGTAGGCCACATTCATTCAAAACAATAAAACTGAAGCAGCTAGGAGAAATTAAACCACAAAAATTCCAGTCACTTCTGGATCAACTTTTGTATTTAGTAGTCACAGAGGACTAGTAGAGCTATTACAGCCATTTCCAATTCTGAAATACAACTGCACATTTACTATAAGCAAGTGTTTAGCTTGCAAAATGTATATTCAACTAAGCATGCAATATGAGCAGCTACTCTTAAAGTTGCTGCGCACTGCTGCTGGCAGGAAGTTTTTAGCAGAACGTTCCTGAAATGCAGAGATGAATCCTGCTTTAAATTTAACAGACTCAGAAGTGATGTTCCAGTCGATCTTCTGTCTCCAGTTAGGTCCTGACTGATTAGGTAAATATGTACATACATGAATACCTTATCTACATATCATTGTTACCAGAGAATTTAAGAGTCCTGATGTGAGCACAATAATTAAATACTTGCAATATCTGTTTTATTGTTTGCATTCCTTAAATCTGCCTGGTTTATGTGTTTTAGCTTTCCATAAAACCATACCAGTTTTTTTTTTAACTTGACAATATAACAGTAGGCAAACTTTTGGATAACTACGGAAATGTGAAATGTTACTTTGCATTTGCAGATTTTGTAAATGTGACTTCCATAAAGCAATACGAAGAAGCCAGGAAGTCAGGATAACATGAATACTATCCTACCATTAATAAGACATTATGAATGTTTTTATTCCTTATAGCTGAACAGCTCACAGACATCAACTTGAATATTAAAGAGTGACAGTCCATGAGTAAATGATGCACCTCAGATAACAAGATATGACAGTGTCAAAGGAAAAACAAAAATTTTGATTACTTGCCAACTAGTGCTGTTAAGAATTCATTGGATGAATAGTTCCCTTCTGGCAGGTCACACTTTTTCTGACATCCAGTTACTAAGTATTTTAATATGTAGACCATATCACTAAACCATCTACTACTTACAATTTCTAACTCTCTATATTTTCAAATTGGGTTTCTCGATAAACATAATTCATTTTTAGGGTCCAGTTCTAGAATTCTGTTAAGCTATATAATTACAAAGCGAATAAAGGCAGGAGGTGGGGAGGGGAGGTTCAGCATCATTTGCAACCTTTTAGATGTGAGCTTTAGTGTATAACTTCTCTAATATTTGTGTTCTCTGGTACTAATGTCTTCCAGTTATGAATTTCATTAAAAACTGATCCCTCTTTGGCTACAAAATTACAAAAAATGGACTATAGGGAATTTTTCTAGTTTACTCCAGCATCAGAAAGTCACCAAAGGCTTAAGAGTACCATAAAAAAAAAATTAAAACAGTCTAGAAATTAATTATATTATTAAAAATTAAGGACTTTCTGAATTTAATTTCTGGAAAATTTCTGTAAAATGGTACGAGTTCTTGTTAGAGCACAAGAATATAAAAATACTGAGATTATAAAGGGAGTGACAACTAAGGAGGCCATGTTTGTTTCTGTATGGTTGCAAAACAGAAAGAAAATGTAAGAATAGTATTAAACCCATCTGAAATCTTTACCAGAACCATCACACTCTTACATGACAGTTTATTATGATTCAACAATTTAAATAAATAAATACACACTACCTTTAGCCAGAAAGTAAGCTATTGTATGGACCTATATCTTTTAGAATCTTCTTAAAGGTCACCTGACTTGCTATTTATTGACTGCCAGAAAAGTTACTTTACCCTATCCAATGAGTTATTTCTAAGAACCTTGCTTTTCTGTCATCATTACATGGCAAAGAGTAGTTTAATAACATCATTCTATGAAGTCACCATAGCGACAGCATTATAAATAGTCAAATTCCCTTCAACTGCTTCACAACAGAATTTTAAGTATTTCTGTAGTTTAACTACAATTTAATAAAGTTTATTTTAAAATTTTCAAACAGCACAGAATTAATATCTCAAATAATTTTCTTTTATTAGGAACAATAAAAGTATTTTGATAGTTTAAGGCCTTTTTGAGACACCCCTGTATCATGTTAAATACCTTTTAATTAAAGTATTTAATAAATCATAGATGTACAATAAATACAATAAATAAATCATAGATGTATAATAAATACTGGTGTATATATATCCATATTCTATGAACAAAACATCAATGTATGCAAACAAAGATAACATGCCCAAAGCCTGTGCTCCATATAAGAAAGAGAAAAATTAAGAAGAATGAAAGAGAAAAATAAGTGCTGTTTTTGCTCTCTAGGGTAAAAGTCTCACAATATATTAATCATTCATAGGCTGTGCCACTGACCATAAAATGCTCCATATTATAATCTGAAAAAAGTCACTGATGCATGTTTCCATTAAGTATAACTCACTTGCCTACTAGTGAACAGCATTATTATAATTCCCTCAAGTAAGTTTCAGTGACATTGAGTTAAAATTATTGTACTGACTTACCATATTCACGATAAACTAAAAGGAATTTGCTGAGACAGTGAGATCCTGATTCTGCAGTAAAATGAGACTCTACAGAGCTCCCAGGAAATCAACAGTTTTCATTGGATGACTGAGGGCTGAAATGCAGGGGCTCAGATTTCACAGGCTAAAGTTTCAGATACATTGTAATTAATTATTATTAAATGTTAATGATTTTGGTACTACCAAGTGTATCTCTTAATGTCCTACAACATAGACTTGAAAATTTTAAGTTTTAAATAATGGAAGAGAGGACTTGAATTAACAGCTATAACATTCAACTCATCTGTAATTTGACAGTAAAGACACAGAATTTCAGGAAAATCCCTAAGCACCCAGCAATGACAAATCCATCTGAAAATGTTACTGAAAAATTAATAAGCCATGGGGTCCTTTAGTTCAGTTTATCAATTTGCTTTTTCTAGTTGGATGTAATAATTTTCAGCATGTTAAAGTCTCAGGATTTCCCCAGAAAATATAGTCTGACTCAGCAAAGCGTGCAAAGCTGATCCTGATTGATGCTTCTGGCATTCAGGTGTTGTAAAAATACAATATGACCCACTATTTTGGACTTCTGTTTGTTGATTACAAACATCATCGTTTCTAAAATCTTTTAGACCTAGCTTTCAGCAGAGATTATCTCACAAATATTTACTACTTTTCTGTTATCGAGGATGCTTAAAATATAAAACTTCACTTTCTTGCATTCTCATGGCCATTAAAAGCTCTCCTTACACTGTTGTACATACCTGTGCTGTAACTAGAGACCTGAAAATGTTTGGGTTTACTATTATTTTCAGATTTCTTCCCTTGTGTTGTGTACACTATTGTGTACACTGTTGTGTACACTGTACACCCACTCTCTGGTCTACAGATTAATGATTCAGACAGCTTGGTTTTTTAAAAATCTGACTTGGAAAAGTAACGTCAGTTACTTGGGAAATTCTTAAAACACTTGAAGTAAAACAAACTCTGCTCCAAAAAAATTCAGAGTCAGTATAGAACTAAAAAAATTATTGTTCTTCAAATACACAATAACCCAGTATTCTTTATCAACTGAACAGGACCAGCTCACACTGCACAAATGCACATAATACTTGAACGTAACTGTAAAAGACTAAATAAGAATGTCTCAGATCCAATTTAGTGTCTGTTATCACTCTATTCTGGGCTGCACAGAGAGGAAGCCATTTTTTATTTGCAGTCCCATGGTATAACCCCTGCTTGATTTCTGTTTCAGTTCTTCAATGAATAGTAATACCAACGTTAACTTCCATCCCATTGATCCTAACAGCTATAAACACAACATTCAAACCATGTTCAATTTTCAGTGTAATCTGTAGTAAGCCTCTTACCTAATGTGAGATGGAACAATAATACAGTGGCCTAACATAAAACAGGAATGCCCAAATATTTTTAAAAATAATCTTTAATTTTCTGTTTATAATCTCTTTTCAGAGGCAATATAAAAAGAACTTCAGTTTGTCTGTAATTCTAGTTAATGTTGTCTGAGATTCTTAATGTATGGCTGGTTTTACGTCAAATGTTAAAGGAAATGAAGCCATTTAAAAAATTTTCTTCAAAAGTTTGGCATGATAAGTAAAATAGACCTAGTCATTACCTCACATTTCACGTAAGTTTAGAACACACTCACTGGATAAAAATCAGTCAGTTTATGAAAATCTGAAATGTAATTATCTGAAAGACCTAGTAAGTAATAATCCTATGTTCTATATTAGTTCCAGTTCCTAAGTAGATGTCTTTCAAAAAATACAAAGGAAAAAGCATGGTAATGATCCTTCATCACTAGGAAGTTAAGGGATTGTATGGATCGGAGGACTGGGCAAGAGAAGGTGGCCAGGTGGCTTAGATCAGTCTATACCACAACGTAATGCCCATTCAATGATATTGAGAGACAAATATATGTAGAAACTAAGCTATTTTCTCTGAAAGCTGGTTCCTAAGAAAATGGCATATGGAGGAAGCCTGCACTTTGCTACTGGCTGTCTGAAAATATAGGAGAACAGTCTTCAGGGCTGGCAGTCTGCTATTCATCAAGAACACTACAGTTCCTTGATATTAAAAAGAGAATAGAAGTAAGTGGTAAGTGTAGGTGGTTCTTTTAAAATACCTTCAGAGAATAACATTAAAGTATTGTCTTCAAATATATGTATTTATAGCAACTTGGCAATCATGAAGATAAGCAAGCTTAGATGTGTAGATGTGTATTTATACAAACAACAAATCATCTTGTAATTCAAAATCTCTTTTTATTTCTCACACTAACAATTTGGGGGGGCATGCAATAAAGTACTTCATACTGTACTCACTAATTCTATACACAGAGGCATCACAGAAACTAACAAAAGGTGGGAGGACTGAACTGCTCAGATTTTGCAGCCCCAGAAATTGAAATCAGCTTGCTGATTTCAATGTTCTAAAATGTGCTTTGGAAAAGACAAACTTTGTAGACCTGCCTGGTCTTCATTCTGGAGATTTTTTTCACCTTGTTGTAAGGTGCCACTGGATAACATCTTCTGTTTCATCAAGAACTTCAGACACAAGAAACTAAGATATTAAGTTTAACTTAATAGCATTCTGAAACCTCAAAAAAAAAAGAACCAGACTTCTATATGTTATTAATATATTATTAGTGAAGTCAAACTGTCATAAGATGAGCTGTCTGCCCTTCACCAGTTCCCTGGTGATGACATTTAGGTTGGGAAGGGCTTTCTGGTAGTCACCTGGTGCAACACCTTTTTCAGGCTTGGACAACTTACATTGCATTGTTATGGCCTTGTCCAGCTGAGTTCTGGATATCTCCAACAGGATATTCCATCACCTCTCTGGACAACAAGAAATATTTTAATTTCCATTTCAGAGGTGTGACACCAATTAGAAATTTATATTTAATTGCTAAAAGGATTCTGCTACCATTGAAGATCTCGGACCAGACGTTACGCTTCCATTTGTATGCCTTTCCTGTCCCCAAAAAGGAGACATTTTTATTACAAGAGACCTTTTGCTCTATTAGCTGTACATGGAAAACTATCTGTTTAAACTGGAAATTATTTATAACACACAAGGATTCAAGAAGTGCATATATTCCCAGGAGACTAAGGAAAACCCTTCTTTAAGGGATCCCAGTCTCAGTAGAAATGCAAATAGCATAATTTATTGTAGGAGTATGGAAATTCTTCAGAAATCACAGCAAATATCTAACACTCTTTATTTGGCTGAAGTTTTTAGAACCCCACATTGTGAAAGTACTCCTTTCATCTTCATTGAAACACGGGACTTCTACACCAAATCTTACTGTTTCATCAAAGCAGAAGTGATGATAAGTCCTTCCCTCTACATTTACAGACAGGTGTATAAGATTCTTCAGTTGAGCATATTATTAGTATTAGTAACAGCATCAGCACTAGCATTAAAAAAAACTCATTGATAATCAAATTTTGAGTCAGCATAATTGAACAGATCTTTAGTCAAGTATTACTACAATCTTTTCCGAAATAAATCAGTTACTGTCTTATTCATTCTCCATGGCAGTTATTTATTTCGCAGACAGGAAATACTAAAAAAATAGTTTTTTTTTTTCACGGCTGAATATTTCCTTAAAACCAGAATTCCACAAATTTCACATACTAACAGATACTGAAATATCCAACTGGTCTGTAAAAGTAATTTTACATGGAAAATTAAATTTCCTAAAATGTTTTACAAGATGGTTGATAATTTAGAAGAAAAATTATTTTAAAACTTTACTTAAGAAGACTGAAAAGGACTGAATTGAAACAGAACTCCTTACCTGTTAACTATCATTTCTTTCCTCCTTTTGTAGAAAAGTATAGTCTTACAGCTTGAAGGTTATGCACTGTAACTCTGTTACTCTAACTCAGAATATTATGATATGGAGCATTTTAATCCTTCTCACCATCCAGTGCACAGACACAAAATCTGTCAACTACTTAGGATACTTATATACAAGTGATTATTTAATAGGGAATCCACATAGAACATACGAAATAACAAAGTTTGTTTGCATGGCTACAAATGCATGTGTTTCTCTGAGTTTGCATGTAACGTATGCACACACACACTCACATACAATCATTCAAAAAACCCAAATAATTCTTATAAATAGCTTCTGGTTTGTTGAGGTTTTTGTTGTTTTGTTTTGCTTTGTTTTGTTTTTATACCAGTGTCAACTGATATTTTACAAAGTTAATTCAGTGAAGGATAGCTTAAATTACTGGAAGTACTGAGCAGTTAAACTAGAGAAACAATGAAGTATTGAGAAAAGATTTTCACCCTTTACTTATTCCTATGTATGGATTTTTTGCTAGCACACTGTATATACTCCATTTTCCAAATATCTACTGGTAACATCAAACTGCTGTGCATCAAGTATACCAAACTCTACAAAACAGAATTTTAAGATAAATTCTATTTGTGAATGTAACCATGTAAAGTAGTAACAAAACAAGGTAACAGGCCATGGTATTAATTTGGCTACATATGATGTTATATGCAGGTCACTTTATTTTTAAGAAGTGTGAGCTAAAGAGAAAGGTACTGCATGTTCACTTTTGGTTAAACAATTCAGTTATAAACTCAATATAGGAGATAGGGCTTCAAGATAAAAACAGCACATTCCAAAAGATCAAGATAATTTGCTTGAGCTCAGGATCTGAACCAGGTACTCTCACAAGAAAAAAAAGGTGTATTTCACAGTGTTCAGTATTACTATTTGTAGACTCTCATCAATAATCATACATGACCTCATTCATAATGTCTACAAATGAACACACAAATTCTTCCCATCTACAGGATTTTAATATACTTTACATGGCAATTTAAATGAACTATACACAGTGTGTAAAACTAACAACCTACTTTGTAACCTCCGTGTGGGACTCTCGCCATGGAGCTGTCTGCGTGGCAAATATGGTGAGGGATGGGGAAGTGGCAATGAAGAGACATCGTGCGTTTGAAGCTTGTACCAGTGAGGTTCATCATCTAGTAATGCTGTCTCTAACTCAATAAGAATCTAAAAAAGAAAAAATGGTTAAAAGTAGGAAAGCATTACATAACAGAACATTTAAAATATGTATGTTCATAAATTTTATTCTATTATTGTCTTATTGTTAAGGACTTTGTCTGAAGTTATCTATAAATCTTGCATTTAATATGAAACAAGTTTCCGTGCCTTTTAAAATACTAAATATATAAAAAATATTTCATAAAACTTTTTTTTACCTTCTAACAATCTTCACAGCATTCAAGCATCTTGTAGCAACTTTGTCAGCAACATAACAACATTTTGGCAAAATACAACAACAGATAATATAGATTTTAATGAACAGTTCTAAAAGAAATCCAGAAATCATGTGCATGCTGTTACTAAATCAGAATAAATACAAAAAGAATCTCATATCAGTACTATGTAATAAGTGTGAGATCACTATTTGTTTACTACTAAGTGAAATAAGGACAAATGCAACAATTTAAAACAGTTTTGCTTTGCTATACTTGATTATTTCCTAAAAAATACTGAATATAGACATGAATATGTGAGCAACCATATTTATGTAATAACTACCAATAATTGTATACCTCTCCTAAAAATTCACTTTCTTCCTCTCGAACTCGTGCTTGGTCCCAAAGAGTAATTTCTAACATTCGTTCTCTAAATTCTCTCCGATGAACTGGAGAATAAATGAATGTCTGATTCCACTTAGGTTCCAATGTTTTCTTTACTGTTTTTGTTCTTCTTTTATTTTTATCACTGCAAAAAACAGTTAAATATTAAAAATGTTCAAAAGACCATCATACTGTAATAAGCATATCATGGAAAGTGGGAAATCTTTAATCAGTAATACATATTATAGTGTTATGGGCACTATGTGTCAGGATCAGCCCTTTATGATAAAATAAAGTTCAGCACATATACTGAGGATAATTCATAACTTCATGTTAAAAACTAAAAGTAGGTGATTTCCAGTTCACATGCCAATTCCAATTTTAAGAAGTTCCCTGAAAAAACAGGAATATTTTAATATGTTTATTTTGGAAACGGCATTTTATAAAGCAAAACATACTTCTCTAAATAGGAATCACATGAGGCACAGTCCAACAGTTGAACATGTATGCAGACAACACTGGGCACAGCAAAAATCTGCATTTCAGACAACAGAGCCAGCTGGTTCACTCATACTTTCAGTCCTAGAGCAGGTGAATCTTAAACTGCAGAGCAGGAGGAAGCAGCTGGCCAAAGTGAAGGAACAGCCAGGGCGCTGTGGGCAGCATGGGGCTCTCTCTGCAGGGTTTGCCTGACTAAGGGCTCCACAGTGGGGAAACCAGGAGCCCCAAGAATGAGTTACACGTCTTTTTCCAGCAACAATGTAAGGAACAGAATTCTCAAAACAGTTCCTAAAATCCTTTGGGTCACCCCAAGGATCCACCCAGGTTGAATGTCGATCTCCACTACAAGGTTGGTCTGGGGTATTGGAGCACAATGAGGTCTCCAAGCAAGGCTACCATGGAACTCCTGGCTCTGGCTCCAGGCTGTTGTTGAAAGCAAGGTGTTTTGCAGAATAATTCTGCTTGAACGAATTAATATTTTCTGCTGGAAACAAGTTTCACTGGGAAACACCCACACTCCTTCAACTGAGAATACTGACAAGAGTTCTCATAACAATGTTTAATTTTAAACCTGCTGATTACTGCATAATGCAGCTGTGGTACTAATTTATGTGGATTTTTTTAATGTGACAATGCAGATACTGTCTTTTTGCTAATACAGTAAATGCATTACAATTGACAAACATTTCTGAACTGTTACTTAGAAGCTGGAAGAAAATATTAACTATGAAATAATATTTTTAGACACACTGTTAAAACAAATAATGTAATTATTTCTATTACACTAAAGATTTGTTTACCCTTGAGAACTGAAACAAGTTACATTAGACAAGCTTTTCCATTGAAATTTGTTTAATCAAAGAGAGTTCAGTATCTTAATCTAATTAAATGCTTGATTTATTTAAGTGTATTTTACCTCTAGCATGTTTTCTTCTACTACACAAGAAATATATTGTTGCTTACTTAGCTTTTACCTCTAAGGAAAGGAAAATGAATTTCCATGTCAGGAAAAAATAAGTACTCAGTAAGACAAATTGCTGATTCTTATATAAGTGATAGAAAACACACACAGTAATTAAAGAAAAAGTTCTGCATGCTTCACATAAATACACCATTGCAGCAGAATAAAATTTAATGTTACGTAACTTTTTGTATCTGTATACTTGTAAGTAGTTAATAAAATACCTTCTATCTGGAAGAAAGTAAATTTTCACATAAGGATTCCTTGGCCTCCCATCTTCCCTTGAAGGAAGATCCTTTGCTCCCAGTATTGTCACTATTAACTGGTGACCAACCTTGTCATACCACAGTTTTATCTGTAATGAGAAAATATTAATTAGTGAACTCATATCTACAACAAAGTAGCATATTAATCCTTAAAATTAATTTTGATCATAAGCTTCTATTTGTATTGGTTACTTAAACAGAAAAGACCATGTTCTACTTTGTACTTATAACAAAGCATAAAAAGAAATTATTACTATAATAGCTTCAATATGTACCAGGAGTTACTATTTTTTTAAAACCCTGTACAATAAGTGCATTATTTTATACTAATTGTTTTTCACACAGTGGTCTGGTAAGGATTATTATCTCTTGGCAGTGATATTGTATTACTTGAAGTACTGATGTATGGTGTTCATATGTATACATTTCTAAGGAGTTTATGCACAATGAATGAATACATTTTTCATGTCCTGTTTTGCTGGAAAGACTATGAGATAAGATCATCAATACTTCAAATCTATATATGTTCTTCAATCTCTAAATGTTCTTCACAGTCCAATTCAGCAACAACAAGACAAAAACTATTACTAATCTGTAGAAATTATTATTAATCAGTCTTAGACTTGATCTACTATCCCTTTTTACTACAGTCATTAAAAGTTGCTATTTAGCTATTTCAGTTTGAATACTATAGCTGAAAATGACTTATTCAAGGAGAGGATATACCTGCTTTACAGCACTCAATGTGGAAGGGGGAAATGGTGCAGTTAGGACAAAATAAAGGATTCATTACATAGTGGTACAACTGCAGCACCATTACAGCTGATCGAGGAGACTCTCTTCCTGGGGAGTTTGCTTGAGACAGAGGACAAACAAGGGCAATTGAAGGAAAGACTGACCCTGCCTGAACTCAGACAAGATAATGCCCAGTCCCACAGCTAACCAAGCAGGCCACCTTTAGGCAGGAATATACCCTGGCTAAGATAAACACAGCCAAGGAAAGGTGCTTTCTGTGGAGCCAACCTCACATAATTTCAGAGACATGGTCTCCATCTGCTGTCATAGCTCCTCATCTTGAGATTTTCAGCCACTTAAAGAAAGGTCTTTGTAAAACTTTCAAGACTTTTGAGCCACCAACAAGAGGTTGATTTAGCTTTCTGTCATTCCTTATACTTCATTAAGCAAGATTACACTAAGACACATCAAATCAATCAATAGTGGCAGTGTACTTCTTCCTTCCGCATTACTGTGGATCTTGCAACTCCTGTAGCCACCAACCAACAGCATTTGAATTGATACTACAAAGGGGAGGATAGCCTGTTTCTACATCCCTGGAAAGCAAGAGGCTTTGTCAGTATTTTTTCTCAGCTGAGAGGTATCTGCTGTACAGGTATCTCCATCCAGCTACAGATCACAAGTAGAAAGCTTTGCACCAATTGTATGAATTCAAAGCAAAGCTTTAATGACCTCTCAAGTGCAAGTCAACTTAAATGTTCTCTGACACTAAATGTATCCACCCACAGGCTTCCTTGGGAGTCCTTAAGCAAAGGTCAGACTTGGTTAGTCCCATACCCCAAGGGGAGCACCACTGAAGGCAACCTTCTTCATCTACTTTTTGGGGAAGAAAAAAAAAAGAAATCCTTGCTTAAGCAGAATGCAATATTTTTGTGATCAAGACACTATCACAAACTGTGTCTGAGTGAAGTTGAGATGATCCAGACATGAGTGTCTAAAATATAAGCTGAATTATTTTTTCATATTCAGGCTAAATAACTCTTAGCCACATTCGTTGCAGACCGGATTTTTGCAGAAAAACTTCAGCTTAATATTTGAAGAATGACTCTAAGCAGAAATTTAAATCATCTGACACCACTTCTTTGAGATGCTCTAATGTCTATGTTTTGGAAGAACTTGAAATTTGCTTTGACTCAAAACTTCTGCTTTTCTCTTAATGCTCTGAAAATATTTGGAAAACCTTGTACATAACAGGCATATTTTCCCTGTAATTCCCTGTAATTTGGCTTGTTACAGGAAAGGTCAGGAGGTAGAATTACCACCAAAAGGCTCTCTTTCCTATGTTCATACTGCTAGCACTCCAATATATAGCACAGACCCTTATAACCCCAGATGTCATTTGACTTGGATGCAAAGAGAAGGGAAGAAACTGGGAGTGAGAGAATGGACAAAGAACCCCACAGAGGGAAGGATAGGATTGGATTCTCATGGGGTTATAGAAGAAGGAAGAAGGGACAAATCAAAAACTGCTTTAGAATTACTGGGAAAGTTAAGGATACAGGATGCTTCTTGGTGAAACACATGAAGAACGGAGTCACTAATGTCAGGGACCATGGAAGAGGGACAAAAACAGACTGAATGACAGAAATGGAATGCAGTGACAAAAAAAAAAAAGCCATTCTGAACATGTTGCACAGAGAGAATGGAATGAAAGAAAATCTGTCAAGAAGTCAAGGCAGGAAATTAGAAAGGAAAATGAGAAACAAGGAGTTAGACTAGCACACGGAACATGAAAAATAAGAATTAGAATAGGACTGATCTAATTCTGACTCTCCTGTGCATAATTATTATGACAATATTCAGATGGTATGGTATTTTCCAAGAAGAACCTTGTATTTTCTATTCACAAGGAGAGAAAGGATAGCCATTTAAGACAGCCAGAGGCAGGCCAGGAGGATGGGATTCCATCCCTTCTCCTTTACCAGAGCTCTTGTGTATCAATGGGTGGATCCCTTAAAATATTTCAAAAGGTATTTACTAATTGCATGTTCTTCATTGTCTGAGAGACTGGCATGAGACCCTGGAGCTTGATTTGGAGTGCTAAGTAAAGCACTGGAACTGAGGTGTGTATTATGCCTGGATAGAAACCGATTGTCTCAGACTCTTATCATAGCTTCTCCATTCCTAACCAATAAATGCAGAACAATCCTACCACACCTATAGAATATTCTGTATATTTTACGTTGTGAAATAAACACAGGATAGCACACCTATAACAAAAAAGTTGATGAGGTTTTTTTATTTTTCATTTATAACTTTGTTGAGTTGTATGAAGAAAAGATTCCTAACACCAAAAAGTGAAGAACATTGAATTATTCAGTCCATAGGGTGAAAACCCCACAGAAACGTACAGGTCTTATGCTCAGCACTGAAAGATTTAAGTAGCTGACTAACAGAGCAGAATCTACAAACCCTCCATTCAGCAGTTATTTACACATACAGGAATGACACTCTTAAAGACACTCTAAGAAACTTCAGTGATGCAATTCTGATCTCAGTGAAGGGAAGTGAAAGCTAAACTTATATAAATTACACCACAGGAAAACCTTGCTGGCTGTTGCTAATGTGGAGGCTTACACCTTCAAAAAAACGTGTTGAATAGGACTTTGTTTACCTAGAAAATTTAGGATGTAGGCACCCAAAATTCACTTAGAATGTGATCCAACTTGAATGCTTTCCAAAGATCTTTCCACTTACTGTTGAGGTCCTGGAAACTTATTTGCCACACACGTTTGTAATACTTTCTTTCCCTAGGCAGATGTGCACCTAATTCTTTACTAAACTTCCAGTATAACCTACATTCAGGCAAACAGGTATTTAATTCAATACATCCTGAAAGCGTGAGATGGTCTGTCATCCACAGAGTGGTTCATCTGCAGGACTCCTTGAGAAAGCCTGCCAGGTTAGAATACCTGCCATGCAGAGCACAAGAAACAAGAACTCTTCTGCAGTCATGTGATGAAGTTAGTCATCAAGGGCAACAGAGATGAGGGTCTGGTCACAGTTCCATAAGATTCTTTGTGGGTTTCTTACCAATAGTAGTCTAACACAATATCAAGACATGTTCTGGGTAGCAGGTCTGGAATCTGCTACACTACAATTAAGCTTTCTTTGCTATCACACAGCCACACAGTACCTCAGCTTCAGATAAGACTTCATATTCCAGAGAAGAAAGGAATGTGCAATAGGTCCAGGATAAAAGCCCTCTTCTGAGAGACAGGTTCAGTCTCTTCAGTCTAAACAGGGCTTAAACCACAGATGTCCTGTTTCTGGAATGAGCCATCTACCCATACAACAGTACTTGAAAGCTGGTGTTGCATTCTGAGAAGTGAGGATGCAGGTATCATGTATTCCTGTTTGGTCCTCTGTAGCCTCAGAAGATGCCACCTGCCTCTGGAGAATTGACTCACCCTCTGGAGTAGCCCAAGTTCCAAACAGAGATAAGGGGGATATGTGTCCTTTATTTGGTCTGGATCACGCATTGCAGATCATAGAATCATAGAACGTCCTGAGTTGGAAGGGACACACAAGGATCATCGAGTCCAACTCCTGTCCCTGCATATGACAACCTTACAATTCACACTGTGAATTGAGGTCACATATATTGAAGTATTTAGTTCTTTCCTTCAACTGTACAAGTCTAAGAGCCTCCCCAAGGCACCTCAGACTTCCTGGAAGTTAGCATAAGTTGAGTTATATAAATTAAGCACATAAATTCTTTTTACTAGATTTCATCCTTTTTCTTTCAGATCTCATCTTAACTAGAAATTTTATTCAGAGCTCTGACTGGGGTCAGAGTTCTAGAAAAGAAGTAATTATGTAATTAGGACCCATATTCTAATACATACGCATAAGGGAAATCAGTTAAGAAAATATAGATAATATTATTATTGTCACTTCTTATATTCCTGTCTCATGAATACTTGACTGTTTGCTTCACAATGCAATTCTAATGCCATTTTGTGTGCAGCACATACAGGCACAGCATATCCTAAGTGACAACTTAAGTGACTTTTAAAAACAGAGAATATTTTTTCTTTCTATGCTACATTTTGTTTCTTTATTTGTTTTATAAGGGTTATTTCATGAATTTCATGGAAAAGAGATAAAGCTTTTGCCAATGGGAGAAATCACTTGCCCTGCAGCTTGATTTCTACCACCACAGGCCACTCAAGCACCACTGGGTAGGAGAAAGTGCTGGCCAGGCAATTTTGTTCTTCTGTTTATAATTCTTCATGTAACCTACATTGCTGTTTATTTGTGTAATATTTTGAAACTGAGATACCACTTTTCTTTCTTTTTTGCATTATTCTGAAAGAAGAGATGCACCAGCAGGATCTGTCATTGCAGAAGAAAAAAAGATCTGCTTATTAAAAAAAATGCTTACAGCAATTGTTTTATTTGGACTTAAGTTTATGTAGATGCAGAAACTGCCTTGAGGTGGTCAAGTCTTCAGCATAGCTGAGGCGAGCTTCCTGACTACTGAGGGTTGCTAAACCAAACTGTTATTGCTGTCTGATTCAGCTGCTGTCTGATATGCTGGAAAAAAATACAAGAAAAGGCTGTCAAATTGAAGAGTTTCTAGGATATGAAGGCCAGAAAATTATGGAGGTTTCAGCCTGCCTTAATCTAGATTTCTTTAAAAAATTTCTTTTTAGTGGCTTAATCTTGATTTCAATAATGCCAAATAAACGCATGCATATATTTTTATACATGATCAAATATACTGATTTGTATTAAAGCAAAAAGGATGTCTGAAATTTTTGAAGTCAGAAAAAAACAGTGGTTTTGTGGCAATTCCAAAAAGGAGGTTCCACCATGTAAACGAGATATTGCATGGAAAACACAAATTAAAGAGCAGATCATTCCCTACAAAGATATTGCAAAGCTGCACTCTGCAAGTTACAAAATTGCTGGTATGCTAACTGAATTAGTGAAAGTTCAGGAGAACATGTATGGTAGGGAAAAAAATTTATAAAATAATAATTGCAGTTTTAAAATCATTCAGTGATACAAGAGCTAGAAAATGAATGGAACAACATGGAGTGAAGTGTGGAAGAGGAACTTGTGCCAGAGTGTGGCACATTTATCACCAGGATCAGTTTCAGACTAACAAGTAAAGAAGATGCAAGCAAGAATAAAGATGCTGCTGAGAGCAATTAAACAAATAGGTATAAACAGAAATGTTAGGAGATCCTCATTCTTGTAGAGAATTCTACAGACACAGCTGTACGACAGCCCACAATGTAATTTATACTTCCTGACAACTAAAAACAACAGCTCAGAGCACTGAGTTGACTAGTTTCTCATGCCAAAAAGTAACCAGAGTTGTGCACTGCTGCAGAACTGCTTCTAATACCCTTGTTTAAAGATTTCTGGAGAATTTCCATTCTCTGCAGTCTGCATTAAACTTAAATTCAACAATTTTAAACTATATACCATCCCTGCTAAAAGTGGCCAGATGAGGTACTTTTTCTTTCAGTCCACTTGTAAAGTTGTTGCCAAGGTCCTAAGTTTGACTCTTGTCACAAATTTATTTAGCTTTGATTGTTACTGAGCTCGGCAAATAACTGTTAGAGAGGTCCACAATGACTCCACAGACATTGTGCAGAAACAAAAATGGTGCTAAAGACAATTCTTATCTACGATATCAAAAATAATCCACCCAGAGGTGATAGAGTAAGCATCATGGACTTTCACCTCTTGCTGGATATTCTCTATCAAGCATTACATTTATTTTATTTTCTTCAATGGCTCCATAGTCATTTGATCAAATTAATATTTTTTTTCATTAGATGACATTACTCTAAGTAGAACTCACAAATCTACGCCTATTTCATTATTTTATGTAATATTTAAATAAGGAACTACTACATGTTACTTCTACATTACAGTAGTTCATGAAACATGCAGGTTTCAGGCAGATGTTTCCTTTTCAAATTTATCAATCAATTGTCACATAATTTCTTAATTTATTTTGCAGATATCTAAAAAGAAAATAAATATTAAAAAACTACTTATGTCATATACAACATTTACCTTTATGAAGTACTTAACAACTTGTGACTAAATTTGTACCCCTCTTTGATTTCATTACTATGAGCATAAGCTAATTTTCTTAATCATGCTAAAGGATGTTTTAAATTTTTAATACAAAGCCAGTTTATGTCAGTAGCACATAATAATATGTTAACCTAAAACAATACTATCAAGACATTACATTTTTAATCTAATTTTTTTTCTTAGATTTTTTTCTTTTGTATTTACATTTAAGCAGTTGCAAGGACTACTTTTGGGAAATAATATATAGTGAAAAAAATTGTGCTTTATCAAATATGAGTCATAGACAAACCACTTCCCACAGTCTTATTTATAATTCCTTTATAAGTATATATATATATATGATCTTTTTACATTTCAATATGAAATTTCGTCATCTCATTCTGATCATTTAGATCACCCTTTATATCCTTTGAGCAACTGATCAAACAAGAGAAACATTTATACAGCTCCCACACAAAAGATTAACATCTCTATAAAAATATTTTGTAAGAAAAGCAGATAGTATTCTATTTTTAAATAGAAAAACATGCAGCAAAGTAAGATAAGCATTATAACATATTAGTAAAACCTACTTTTGCATAAATTTACGGTACCTTAGGAGTTTCCTAATGAAAAAAGGCAAACAACTTGTACCTAAACAGAATACCAAAGCTAAATAAATTCAGTAACACAATGGGAGAATTCCTTTTTATTTAAATAGAGTTTTGGTTATTTCAAGGTACTTTTAGAATGCAAGAATCAAGTTTCATACACAAGAAATTTGTTTCTTTAAACAAGGTACAAATTTTTTGCCTGTCTTGCACTCAAGGAGCTACTATTACTTGGAAAATGCAAAAAAGGATGTGTTAAGTAATGATAATGAATGATTTAAAGAGACATCATCTTTATATAATGACCTCAAGCACAAAATTATTTATTGCTTAAACGGTAAGCACATTTTGTTTGTGAGATGTATAGCCACCATCACTATTGAAACCTGTATGAGTTTAATATTGGGTAAACAGCAAACAAAAAACTAGTTGTCTCTTTAAATTTTAATTTAATATTTTAACCCCCATGCAGAATTTTACAAGCTTCTCATGAGATGACATGAAACTTGTTAATATGGTTTAAAGCAACACACTAAAACATGGGAAAACGGACTATAATGTAACGTTTTCCTACTATGCATTTTCCATAACAAACGAAAGAAAAAAAACACAACTTTAGTTTCTGTCAGGCAGACGAAGTCTTTACCTGAACCCTAGGAACAAAAGGCGTTGTTCTTCTACTAAGGCTTTGGCTCTGGTAAGCAAAATTAAAGAAAAAGCAATAAAACAAAACCAAAAAGGACAACACGCTGGAAACTAAAAGACCGAAAGTAAAAACAAAGACACACAACTATTACTTTAAACACAGCTTTACACCAACAACGTATCTGTCTAACACTAAGTATTTTAATGCAATGCATAAATTAAATCTGCAAATCTGTTACCAAATCATATCAAAACCCTGTGATGGAAATTCTGGCCTCCGGGAAGTCAGTAGGAATTTTGGCACTGATTCCCCAGGAGCAAGGATTTCACTTTACAGGTATACAGATAACATTCACAATAGATTTAGAAATAACATTAACAAAAGGAGCAGGTCAGCAAAGTGTGATTTAAAAGTGGGGTAGGAAACATAAGTTCAGTTTGATCATCTCTTTCAGGAAGATTGTAGATGCATATTCAAAAACAGACACAAGTACAGTTCACACACTGACAGCTTGGTTGCTTTCTAGAGTAAAACAAGTGAAGTAAAAGGTTTTCTCTTTTCTGCAACTCTAAGAGGCATTTCTGCAAAAAAAAGCCTAAACACTTCAAAAAGGAACTTAGTGCTATCCAGTAATAGCATTACATGGGGGAAGGTATGATCAATGTATTTAAATTCTCTGTCAATCATGACAGAAATGACAAATGGTACACACGGAAAACCCTTGCATGAAATCAGAACTAGAGCATTTAGCAAACTCAGTAGTTGCATCGCACACAGAGATGCATTTATAACTCATATTTTTGTGAGGTAACACTTCAGACCACATACAGCCTTGTGGCTTCCAGTGGCTACATCAAGACTACACCAGTACAGGCAACATTCCTAAGTTGCTGGACTAACTACAAACTCCAACCAACCACTCTCCATCTTCAGCTTAGGGCAACAGCTACTGGAGTGGCACAGAGAGGGTACGAGTACTGGGAATGGACATGAACAGGAGCACTTATTGAGAGCTCAGAGGACCAGTGAATGGGGGAAGAGGAGCATGGGAGTAGGTCACAACAACTACAGCAATCTGACAAGATTTGAATCATCTTTATCTCCCTGCCCAGTTTTCCTGAGATTATTGGTCTGTTTCGAAGTGATGGAAAGAAGCTACTACTCAGTATTCACTTCCACAGGAAATGTACCCAAAGTATGGAGACAGGGGGTGTGATGATGCTGCTGCCACCCTCCTTGCTTATTTGGCATGCACATGTGCTGGAGAAATCTGTTCCATAAAATGTGTGAAGTAATCTGTTCTCACACCAAAGCAAGAGGTTATATAAGAAAATGTGACAGTCTGGATCACAGGTTTTGTCTGATGTGTTCCTGTGCTCTGTGAGGTGCAGCAGCTGCCCCCACTCTGCCCAGGCAGTACTGCATAGCACCATGTGTAGGTGCCAGAATGTGACCTACTCACATACAATAAAAGTAGCTCTTCAGTTTGCTTCTGCTCCATATTACAAAAGAAACACAGATAAACCAGAATATTGCAATCATAATAGGGCTGAATATCTCCCACCATTCACTGAGGATCCGCAGCTGCCATATTGTGCCTTGGAAAATGGAGGGCAATAAGCACATTGTGTGCACTACCTCAAACTTCCCAGATTTTGGCACTAGAGCAACAGTAATTTATTCGTGTAGAGGTAGAAAGGGGAGAAAAGAAAGGGGAAAAGGAAAGGGTGGAAGAGGGGAGTGGAGCATGTCTCATACTTGACCTTATCACCCCAATATGCTGACATACTATGTCCTTGACAATGTACAATGTCAACTTTCTTTTATGTCAGAGATATTACAACTATAATTAATATACTGTATTTTTATTGCTTTATAAAATCAATATGTATGTAAAATCTATTGAAGTGATTCTGTAGTTCAGCTGCACAAGGAAATAATTTTATAAAATACATTCCTTTTCTGCTAGAATTTCCACCAGTACAAAAAAAAATGATGTTATAATTTTATACCTGTATCCATTTACACGGTCTTCTAGTCACATTATCAGTCTCTTAATCTAACTACTGCAAAATCATTCCAAGTAATACTTGTCATACAGTATCAAAAAAGTAGCCAGAATGCAGCAATTAAGAGCACCAATACACAAATATTAACTTTTTCAAAATGATATTAAAAGAAAAAGAAATCAGTGAAAAATAACATAAAACCAGGAAACAGACAAAGCAAATAATAATAAACAATAATTGCAATAACAGATACTCCCCTGAAAGAACAACATGGATCAAAAATGCCATAGAATAAATGGCACAGAATACAGATGAATTTTTTATATACGTTAGTAAATTATAACACACAATAATTCCCTCTAACTGCATGCAATTTGTTCAATTAATTATGTATTTGGGTAGAATAATTATTAAAGGAAAGAAGATTCCCTTGCTATGTGAGATGGTTTGCTTCATAGGAAATCCTATTAGCCAGCTCTGGAGTGTCATTGTAACCTCAACAACCTCAACACCAGAAAACAGGTACACAGACCAATGCCAATACAGAGGAAAACACAGAAGACTGAATGGACAGAGAAAGACATCCCTGAATGATAGAAAGGCATCACTGCAGCTAAACTGGCTAAAACCGTACCGAACATAAAGAAATACATTCCAAAACACTATTAATATAAAAAGGATATGTAGCACTATCTGAATAAGGATGTATATACCCAAGTATTTATTCAGATACTTCAGACCTCCACCTGAGCTGTAGGTATCTCCAGTTCTGCCCACAACTTTTGTATTTCGCAGCCTACTAACTACAGCTGCCCTAACAACAGCCCAACAAGACTATATGGCATTGTCTGAAACTACAGAAAATACTTTCGAAATCTTGCCTGTTATCTGTTCCCTCTCATTCATCACACCTGTCTGAATTCAGCCGCCATTGCCCACAACGTCAACTGACCCTACACTTCTGCAAAGAAGAGCAACCTGTCTCCAACTACTGCCAGGGCTCTGCAGTTGTTCTCCGGCCTGGGTGCTCACCATAAAGAGCACATTCCCAATTATATTCACAACTTAGTATTTCCTTCCATTGCCATCTTACTCAGCTATTTGGAATGAATTAGTGTTCCATCAACTGTTCTGTCAGAAAAGAGCTGATTAAAAACAGGGAAAACCCAAATACTGAATCTTGTCTGTATTGTCATGTTCTAACTAAAAATTTTTTTGGAACTTGCGGAGAGTTTTTTAAATTCAATTTTTCTCTAATCTTTCACCTTTGCTAAAGGTCCAAAATCAGAAAAATCTCATATCCACTCTAATTTTTCAAAACATCTCCAACTCTACAAAGAGTTTTTGTTTTTTTTTCACTAATTCTTCCAAAGTTTCAAAGTTTTTCGAAGTTATAAAATGAGAAACCAACATTTTCAAACATGAAGGAAAATCTATTCATTGCACTACCTTCAAGACATATAAACCCCAAATCTGAAAAGTAAAAAATCCCCTTGTGATCAATCAAAATTAACTTAAAATATCAGATTTAAAAGAAACTACAGATATTTGCTGTTTTGTAAAAAACTGTTCCTGTAGAACAGTTTACTAGTTTTACAATAATCTTTTTCTAAAAATGTATTTTAGTCTGGACATCTCAATGTGCCTTGCTAGGTGCCATGTTGCTATGTATCCACACCATCTTCAGACATTGTGACAGCCACCCTTCCTCGCAAAGCGAAAGGTTTAGCATGAACCTCCCAAAGCCTTAAGCCAATGGCAGCAGGAGCTGGATTGAGCCATTAATTGGTTAACATGAAATACAGCTATTTCCAATTTTTCTTTAGCTGCTGATGTTAGATAGGTCTCCACATTTTCAAACTGCCTACCAATTTTAGGCGTCCACATTGAGACAGTGGTACTTTAAGTTAGAGAGTTACTGATAATTTCTGACTTAACTGTCAGTCAACCAGAGCTGTGCATTCTCAGATATCAGCTGCTCTCTGAGGGAAACCATGATATTGTGTAGTAGGGAGTATTGTATATAATTGCATACAGTATATAAGGGAGTACAAACAGGAAAAATGTAGGAAAGATCTTTAAATGTCTCCTGACATTATTTGGTTTCCTTAGATGGAAAAAATACTATGAACTTATAAATAAAGGCATTTATCTCCTGAAACATATAAAAATAATTAAAAATAGGAACACTGCAGTTTCTATGCCATTCTAAGACACATAACCTTGTGAATTCTGTTATTCTCAGAAAATACCTGCAATCCCTGATACTATCCTTATTCACTTCAGACTCCAATAAGCACAAAATCAACAGACTTATTTTTACTAATAAATTCTAATTTTAAACTCCTGAAGATTTTGTTTCTGAAACTGAGAAAGAGAGGAAGTAATTACTGTGGCTCCTATTTGGATCATCATTCCACAGTGTCTGTGCATGGGATATGTGAGCTGCTTACTCTAGATCTTGAATTTCACACTGGGAGCTAGGAACCAAAACTTTTTAACAGCCTCATTTTTATGAGATCCAGCCAAATGATATTTATTTCCACCCTGTTTCCACTATCAACAGTTTTTGCTGTCTTCTAAAACTAAACTGGTTTTTAGAATCCTCGGTCTGTGTATTTTGACAGTTCATGTTCCTGTGTATTGTATTTTGTGCAAAGCATTCCACACTCTACAGTCAAGATTTCTAGTTTTCCATTTATCCAAAGGACTGAGTCTTTCAAAGTAGTTAACTGCAACAATTACAGATAATTAAAAATTGTATATTGTAGATGGCTGGTCTGATGAGCAAAACAAATGTCTCATGCATTGCAAAATGGAGCCAACATGGCTGCTGAACAGACAGAAAAATGTTTCTTCCCCTCCTCTACCAACACCATAAACCATTTCTGTGAGACCTATAGTCTGCTTAGATTTTACGCATATTTTTATGGCACACTCATAACATAACATAAACACCTTGGAAGAAATATGAATGTGACCTTTTCAAACTTGTTTAACACCAGTTTTTCACTCTTTCCATTCCATTTTCCTCTCCTTTTCAACGTGTAGCAGGCTACAACTGAGCACTTTTGAAAAATCACACTTTGGAGTTGTAAATGACACAGAAAGGTGTATAAAACTCAAGTTCTTTGTTTTAGTACAAAAAAAAACCCCTCTTTTAAAGAAAACATTCAGGTAATGAACTTTGTTGTCAATGAGAGTGAAGAACAAAACTGAATAAACAGTGATACAAAGAACACAACATTAGTAAACAATCAAAGGTATATCTGGGGAAGGTATATATGAAAGGTAGTGCAAAAGAAATAAGCAATTTTAATGTCCAAGCACACAGGTAATAAAATCTACCAACTGTACATGTAACAGTTGAAAAAGTGTATACGCTCAACAGCACAGACATAACTGGAGCCCAGGATTAGGCCCTTCTGAAAATTTGATTCTACCAGTCCAGCTTACCAGATAAATATATATAAAATTTCCAAAAGCACATAAAATTGACAGTCCTTATGAAACTATGGCCCTACCTACACTGAGATATATAACATTAACAAAACAATGTAACTAGTTTAACAACAAATTTATGTTAGAGGTAGCTCGCGCCCTACAGTGAGAGTTATATATGCTGCAAAAAGTACAACACTAATATTAAGGAAATATTTACATACTGAAAGTTGTCCAGACAAGAACTGTGGAACATCCCTTAACATGCCAGGACTCATAGGAGAAGTCACTGAAATAGAAGGTCGGTCCATTTTTTGAGATTCAAATGAACTAGAACCTGTAATTATAAGTGAAAATATTTTATAAATAGTAGCACTTATGGATATTTCACAATGTTCTTCAAAGAAAAAATGTACAAGTATAACCAAATATACAATAAAGTTGTGATAAATATACCTTTTTTATCTGTTTGTAATTACCAAATAATTATACTCAATCTTTCAGTGCTCAGATGCAATTAAAAGCTTTCCAAGTTTATCAGAGCTGCAAAATGTCATCTGAAGCATACAGAATGAAAAATAGTTTATTCAGATATTTCCAACTGTAATTATGTCAGTAAGTTGGTGGCTCAATATTTTGAAATAGTCGAGTGAATACTTTACTGTGGTCAGAGGAATTCAGTCTTCTGAAGGGCACTTATTATTTTGTACAATCAGACTAATTTTTAATTAGATTTTTACAAAAACATCAAATGCACATAATATTTTTTGTGCATTTTGTTTCAAATTTTGAAGGTCTGCAAAATCTCAGAGGACAAGTTTTGACATATAAAACATAAAGCAAAAGTAAAGTACTTTTATAAATACAAAAGACATTACACATCTCACAAAACATTAAATGGATTTTATTTTAAGACTTGGCTGATCAGTGAAAAGTTATTGGAGGATTTTTTCATATTATCATAATCAAGTTTATGCCACTGCATTTATTCATGGCTTCTGTTATAAAGGCGTTCTAAAGCAATGATAAAAAATAACTCCAGGCTGAAATCCATCTTATCAGATCTAAGCCAAAGAACAAGTTATTTTTCCCCACATGAAATACCAGTTTAGCCAATTTAAAGAGTGCTGAGTGATTCTAATAAAGTAGAAGTGTTCTGATTTCAAAGTACCTGCCTCTCAGGTTGCAAATAAAGAACATTTGATCCCTATTTTGAGTCTATAAGGTACAATTGAAATGCAAGACAATAAAATAGGAAATTAAAAATTACTATTAATGTTATTGTATATTAGTTAGAACGATACTTTTCAATCAAAAATAGTCTAAGCTTATAGTCAAATGTCAAGCCTAAATCAAAATATCCTGACTTTGATAGTTTACTATTAACCGAAGGTAGACAGATAATTCAGTAAGGTGACATATTGAGACAAATACAGACAAAGAGATGAGAGCTATACTGACTATAGATGACATTTTTCGATTTATTTGTGCTTACATAAAAGAGAGAGAAGATTTTCCTACCCCACAATTGAAACTTACTGGACTCCAGCTGTGCATGCGTGCTGTCAGGTATTCTGGGAATGTCCCTGAAATCAGGAAAATTAAGACAGGCTGATCCTTTGTCTAACAAGCATATTCAAAATTCAGTTACACTATAACACTTCTCAAGCCACCACTTAATGCCTCAGGAAAGGCAGATGATCTGCTGGCTGTCTTCAGCCATGGGGAAGATTTATCTTTTATCCGGTATAAGTAATTTCAGTGGTAAATCAAAACCTACAGAACAAGTGGATTGGTGAATGCAGGAGAGAGGATGCACAGTTACAAATAAAAGCATTCCATAAGTTTAAAAACAAACAAACAAACAAAACTATCTCAGAGTTAATGGAAGAATAAAACTGTGAGAAGTACTTTATTATGACATTACACATTCATTAAATTTTTTGAACCCTCACTCAAACATACTTGACTGTCAAGAATGCTTATCCCAATATGTCCTTTACCATCCTTCAACCTCAAATTTGGACAATCTTACCTCTTCCATGACTAAATAAGATGAGCAGCTTCATTTGGCAACATTGCATAGTTGCATACACATGAGATGTTGCATCACCTGTGTTAAATTGTATGTACAGCTCTGTAATTTTAAAGAACTTGGTTGCAATGACTAAGCACCTCATGATGCCCACCTGCCCCGCAAAGGAACAGATTCTTCCTATAAGGGGCAAACATTACTGTATGCTAATAAAAACTATAAATATGCTAAATAATTCATGTCGGAGGTATTTGAGCAAAACCAAGCAAGATGGAGCTTCAGCTCTGAGTCATGGCAAGAACAACATTTAAAATCACTCTGTGTGTTTGAGTGTGGTTGTTTTCTTCAGGCTGCACCGGGTGTCGGTGCCCAGGTGCTGGCCATGGGGCACCACGCCAGGCACAGCTGGTTCCAGACAGTCCCAGCCACCTCAAACTGACCCATCCCTGAGGCACAGCTGGGACCCTCAGCCCAGGTGGTGGTGCCTCTGTGATAAGGTATTTGAGAAAGGATAAAAAAATCTGTGCTGCAGCTGTAATAGAGAAGGGGGGAACAAACAAAAACAAACAAACAAACAAACAAACAAAACATGGGAGAAATGCCCCAGAAGACACCAAGACCAGAGAAGAAGGAGGGGGAGAAGGACTGACCGCAACCCCCATCCCCCTGCACCACTCGGTGGGTGGGAGGCAGAAGAGGCAGGACCAAAGGAGAGCACTTGAGCCTGGGAAGAAGGGAGATGAGGGGAAGGTGGGTTTAGTTTTGTTTTGTACGTTTCTCTCTATCCCATTCTGTTATTAATTATTAATCTTCTCCAAGTGGAGTCTGTTTTGCCCATGATGGTAATTGCTGAGTGATTTCCCCATCCTTATCTTGACCCACGAGCTTTTCTGTCTTATATTCTCCCCCTGTCCTGCTGAAGAGGGGGAGGGCAGCCAGCCAATGTCAACCCACCACACAGGTATGTCCTAAGGAATGGAAGTTAAAAATCTTTTCAGGGACATCTACTGTCTCATACAATTAAAAAAAAAAAAAAAAAAAAAGTTTGTACTATATTTTTAAAAAAACTTATCTAATTCCTTTTTGGTAAATAGTTTCCAAACATTTTTCAAGACTCACTAGAAAGACAGCTTTACTAAGCAGATGGAAGAATCTTTCCAAGTGAATTGATGGACAGTACCAATAATTCAAATTAATTAGAAGGCAACTGGTGTAACTTCCCACTATAGAAAAAAAAAAAAAAAATCACTCTCTCTGTTGTTAGCAAGCAAAACTTGCCAGAAACTTACAAGAGCTATTGAAGACATAAATATTTAAGATTGCATTTTTGATACCTGTAGAATTTATAAAAGGAGCCAATACTGGCCTATTACTTTACATAGAAATACACTCCTGAACCTGTCATTTTAAAAATTTGTCATATGAGCATGAGAAGAAAACCTTAAAAATATGTATCATTGTTAATAGATCGAGTATGTTTTCTATAGATCGCTAAAACAATAAACTTGAAAGCTCTGAACACTACCATTTATATTCCTAAAGCATACAGATCACAGTATTTCACAGTACTGTATTTTTTACAAGGACCTCCCACTGAGATAAACAGATGGAGAAGCAGAAGTACTTTTAGCTCTCTCTTTACATTTTAAGATATAGAAACATAGAATAGTTTGGGTTGGAAGGAACATTCAAAGCTCATCTAGTCCAACCCCCTGCAATGAGCAGGGACATCTGCAACTAGATCAGGTTGCTCAGAGCCCCGCCCAGCCTGGCCTTGAATGTCTCCAGGGACGGGGCATCTAACACCTCTCTGGGCAACCTGGACCAGTGTTTCATTTGTAAAAAAATTTTCCCTCATGTTCCATTACAGGCAGATTGTGTAGAATAATGTGTCATTCCTTCCAAATTCAAACCAGTAGTAACTATGAAAATAATATGTATTTTAAAACAACTCTTTGTGAAAGCAGAAAACAGATGAGTTCTTTTGTATGAGACAGACAGCTTACATAGAATAGCAACTTGGTCATTCATTTTTATTTTAAGATAGGAAAAGGGATAAATTGCAAGCCAAAATAGTTTTTGTTTTGTTTTGTTTTTCTTTAAGGAGCTTTCCATTTTATCTTCTTTTATCAGGTTAACTTGTCATCTCCAGTTTTTATAGCAGGATATGACAACAGGTTCTCTTTCTCAACTAAGTTAATTGCTAGTAACTGTCTGAAGAGTTCTGGCATGAGTTAGTGCATGGGTGCGAAGACCATCAAGAGACTCTGTTTCAAAGTACTAAAGTACACCTCAATGCAAGAGAGAAATCCTTCATGCGAGCATCAATTATTCAATCAAAATAATTATCGCTTCAGTTATTTTGTAAATCTGAACATGTAATGATTTAAAATACATCGAAACTTTATTCCCTGAGGCAGAACACAGATATACAGTGTTATGTTTCCTTGGGTAAACATAAGATATTAATTTCTATCGTCCATTTGATTATGACCAGAAATCTCCTAAACTGAGAAGATAAAATGCATTTCAGTTTATCAGCTCAAAAACATTTCTGAAGTTGTATTGTTAATGTCAAAATCCAGTTACATCTAACCAGAATGCAAAATCTTACCAACTTGCAGAAAGTATTCAACACTGAGACTTCAGTTATAAACTCATTTAGATTAGTAACTGCAGTTTTGGAGGTGAAAACCCTCTTTTACATCTACATTGGGAATCAAGTACACAGAACAACTTTTTTAGCCCTGATCTGGCTCAGTTCTTCAGATTATGTGGCAAGCAGTTAATACTCAAGAAGGCATCTTGAGAGCCTACATCACTTTCTTTCAGGAATTACAGATGAGCTGCTCTAGTGACAGCAATTGGAGCACGTGGTAATACAACAGAAGACATGGTGATAAGGAAGGTAAACAACAAACAGTAAATATAAAAGCCTAGGAAAAATACAGGAGGTTTAACACAAAGAAGGGAATGCAGAAAGAGACAAAAAAATCAAATATTTTCGAGATGTGAGAAGTTCCTTGAAACTTGTGCTGTTTGAGAAAAACTGTGCCTGTATTAAATGAATTTGAAACCTCCTTTTCCAAGACAATTTTCTGCTAGCAATGTAGTCTGTCCCTTAGCATTACTATTATATCTACAACTCCCAAGTTATGCAAAGGTTTTTAAAGATGAGGGAGATGATACCGCCTTTAACCTAAAGGGATTCAATATGTATGTAGGAGATAACCACTCATCTCACTGAAAGATAAAGCAGGTTTTGTTGCTGTCAAGTTCATTTGAAATTGTCAAACCAAATTAAGTTCCTACACATTAAGTTCCTGATGTGTCAAACACATTAATTTCCTAGTAGAGCTGAACCCATAAGAAATTATCCTTGCTGAAATTCCATCTTCACATTACATGGTTCTGGAATTTTTTTTAGTACTCCTTATTTTCTAGTTGTTGTGTTACCCATGCTGTTACATATGAAGGCATCTTATATGAATTGTGTGCCTCATACAAAATAAAGGGATAAATATTATTTATAATTATTTCTAATTATATAACCATAGAACAACCCAGGTTGGAAGGGATCTTGAAGACCATATTACGCAACCCCACGTGGTAAGATGAGGTTACCTAGTACCCTGTGCAGTTGTGTCATATACATCATAATAAATTCAGTATGGGAAAAGAAAAAAATCTTAACAACTCTATGCTTCTTCAAATTTAGTGGTAAGAATCCTCCTCTTCATAGCCCTGGTCTGATCAACTATGGAACTTCCAATGGAAAAGCAAAAAAATGATGGATGTGACTGTAGGCTGTAGGAATTTGGAAGAAAAAGAAGACATGAAATATTCTACTATAAAAAGTCTAATATAAAAAAGGAACTCGAAAAATCCTACTGCTATGCAAGAAAAATTTAAATTCAGATATTGAGGGGTAAGTCTGAAAGATAAGAAAACTGGTTTTTAAACTGAAAGTAGATTTAGATAAGATATAAGGAAGAAATTCTTCACCATGAGGGTGGTGAGGCACTGGCACAGGCTGCCCAGAGAAGCTCTGGATGCTCCATCCCTGGAAGAGTTCAAGGCGAGGCTGGATGGGGCTTTGAGCAACCTGGTCTAGTGGAAGGTGCCCCTGCCCATGGCAGGGGGGTTAGAACTTGATGACTGTTAAGGTCCCTTCCAACCCAACCCATTCTATCATTCTGTGGGCAATATAAAGCACCTAAGAAAAACAAGCACTAGTGCTACCTAATCATTCAAATATGGTCTATGGTCTGTATTAGAAAACAAAAACCAATTTAATAAATTTCATAGATTAAGATTATGAGAATGTGGATTAGAGACTTTCCAAAGTATATTTACTATGTCATTAACTTATTGTATTTTGGGGAAAATTCTACATTATTCATTCTCAGTAAATAGAGTTCATCATCAGTTCATAGAACAAATATGAATACAGAATCATAGAATCTTAGAATCATTTAGGTTGGGAAAGACCTTTAACATCACTGAGTCTAACTGTTAACATAGCTCTGCCAAGTCCACCACTAAACTGTGTCCTTAAGAGCCACATCTACACACCCTTTAAACAATTCCAGGAAGGGTGACCCCACCACTTCCCTGGGCACCCTGTTCCAATGCCTGACAACCTTTTCCATGAAGACATTTTTTCCTAATATTCAATCTAAACCTCCCCTAGTACAACTCGAGGCTGTTTACTCTTAATCTATTTGCTTGTTACTTGGGAGAAGAGACCAACACCCTACCTGCTACAACCTCCTTTCAGGCAGTTGTAGACAGCAATAAGGTCTCCCCTCAGCCTCCCTTTCTCCAGGCTAAACAGCCCCAGTTCCCTCAGCTGCTCCTCATCAGACTTGTGCTCCAGACCCTTCACCAGCTTTGTTGCCCTTCTCTGAACTCTCTCCAGCACCTCAATGTCTTTCTCGTAGTGAGGGGCCCAAAACTGAATGCAGGATTTGAGGTCCGACCTCAGTAGTGTCATGTACAGTGGGATGATCACTTCCGTCGTCCTGCTAGTCACACTATTTCTGATACAAACCAGGATGCTGTTGGCTTTCTTGACCAGCTGGGCATGCTGCCAGATCATACTCAGCCACCTGTTGACCATCAACCCCAGGTCCTTTTTGGCTGAACAGCTTTCCAGCCACTCTTCCCCAAGCCTGTAGCATTGTATGGTGGTATTGTGACTCAAGTGCAGGACACAGAAGTGGCCTTGTTGAAATTGATACAATTGGCAGCCAGGTCTGCTGAATAATGATGGAAAGCCACTTGGTGAGCACTTTTGGCAGCTCACTCAGAACCCTTGGGGGGACCCCATCAAGACCCATAGACTTGTGAGTGTGTCTAAGTGGTGTAGCAGGTCACTAACCATTTTGCCTTGGAGTATGGGGTCTTCATTCTACTCCCTGTCTTTCACCTCAGGGGTCTGGGTACCTGGACCGCAAATGGTCTTACCATTAAAGACTGAAGCAAATAAGTCATTTAGTACCTCAGCCTTTTCCTCATTCATTGTCACTGTGTTTCCTCCCACATTCAATAAAAGATGGAGATTCTCCTTAGTCCTCATTTTGTTGCTAATGTATTTATAGAAACATCTTTTATTATCCTTTATGTCAGTAGCCAGATACAGCTCTAGTTGGGCTTTGGCCTATCTAATTTTCTCCCTGCATAACCTCACAACATCCTTGTAGTCCTCCTCAGTTTCCTGCCCTTTTTTTCCAGAAGTCATAAACTCTCTTTTCTTTCCTGAGTTCCAGCCAAATCTCTCTGTTCAACCAGGCTGTTTTTTTGCCCCTGCCAGCTCATCCTTCAGCACATTTTATAAAAATGGAAATGGAGAAATAAAAATCAAGAGTGAAGTTATTAATCAAGAATTGCAACAATATAGAGTTTAACCACAGTTTCAGGGCCAATATAGGCTGAATCACTAATGAAACTACCACAGAAGGGAACCCATTTTTGACCATATTAGCAGATAATGCCTGAGACCCTCTCAGACAATACAGGATTTCACACCAGCTCTTTCTACTTATTGGCATGATCTTTCATTCTAGCTACGCTTTTCTTTTACAGAATTTTGCACATAGTTTTACTCTTTACAATGTTTATTCATCTCTTTGATATGCTCTGCCCTAGAAGTGAAATTTAGCAACATTTTCATCATATTTAATATAAATATTTCTGAAATTACTTACCCTATTGGTCTTGAAACTACAAGTTCCACTTGTGGCTCAGGCTTGGATTCTAAGATGATATTATACACCTCCTCAAAGGTGGCTCCTTGTAGTAGCCTTCCATTCCATTCTAATACTTCATCACCTATAATTTCAGTAATACAACTCTGCTTAGGATATCTTCTGTGAACTGAACTTAAAATGATAATTTAACCCATTCTACTGTCAGTTTACTAAATTGTTAAACCTGTGATATAGAACAAGTGTAGAGTCCTTCATAGAGGAAAATCCTCAGGACTAAAACTTTTCTGCAGCTCAGCTTCAAATATGTAAAGTTCAATGAAACAGTCATATCATCAGTAGGACAACTATTGAATTAGATATAGCTCTTACTTGCTTTGGCAGTTTTGACTTTAAAGAAACCACAACATGCTCTTTAAAACAGCATATCTCATCAATTTACTATTTTGGAGATCCATTTACCTCTACAAGTTTAATATTTAAGGTTCGGATGGTTCTTATGTTAACAGTTATATTTCTTGCAACTTCTCCAATCTAGCAATCCGTGGTTTGCATGTGAGTATAGAAGCAGTTTCTTAGCTGAGCTCCTTCTTTTGGCACATTTATATTAGCTTGCTTTGCTCTAAATAAAACACGCACCACAAAGCAACTGGGCAGAACATCACTGGAATATTATTTTGAGTATAAAAATGCAAATTAAAATGTTAAAATATGATCTTGAACAATATGAGAATTTATATATTTCACAAAAGCAATAATGTCAATAATCTCGTAACTAAATATCAGGTTGATTTCTGCAGTAGTTCATCATGCCTACTTTACATATTTTCACATCTAATTAAACTCACTGGTTTATTATCATGTTTAGAAAAGTAACTAAGCAGTATAGATCTAGAGTAGATACATACATACCTGGCCTAAGATGCCCCACTGTATCAGCTAAGCTTCCTTTTTTAACTTTGGTGATAAATGCGCAGAGTCGACCTGATTCAGTCATCTTCCCTCCTACTACCTGTTTCAAAGAGGAAGTATTTTCATAGAATGAAAATTATTTTAAATGCCTTAAGTGTCCTGGAAATTGAAAGAATAATTCATTTATTTCCTTGGTTTTCAGATAACCCAGGTAAGACAGATACACTTGAAAAAAACACCACAGAATTTTGGCTATGACAGGTTACATTTATGTCTATTCTGGCTATTTGTGTAATTTGAACACAATGCAAATACAGAATGCTAAAGTTTTGAAATTTTAGCAAATATATGTATAGCATTTCACTACATCATAAATTACCACCCCCCAAAAAAGAAAGGTATTGGTCATTAGGTTGCTTACTTCAATACTTTTAAAATGAAAATATATATTAATGTAACAAAACTCACGATGTTCACACTCAGCATCAAACGTCTCTGTCAATTAATCAAACCCACTTTGGCTGGACAAGTCAGATTAAAATACTTGTCATACTGAAGATTTCTCTACAGTAAACTTTAACAAGTTTGACCTTATAATTTATCCTAGGATCAGGAGATCCAAATATCAGAGTTGGTTATATCTGCATTATCTTCAAATTCATAATGTTTCTTCAGGTCTTCATATTGGGATTTAAAATTTGTAATAGTAAATCCAGTTTAGGTTACTTTCAATAACGTAAATCTTTGAAAATTCAGGTCAGGAATAACTGCTGAAAATCACTCTTTTCAGATATCTGTTGAGATTAAAAAGTAGTTACTATTGAATCTAAATGATTCATGTATCTCAGCGAAGAGTTCACCTTCATAATAGATAATTTTAGATGTTAAACATAGAAGTTTAAATAAAAAATATTTCAACATGGCAGTGTTAGCCTCTCCTCTTGCAATTTCTGTCATTAAGGCAATAATACACATACCTAAAGTGATGCTCAGCTGCCTTCTCCACTGACTTACAATATGATCATTTGTCAATTAAATAAAAAAATTAAAAATCTCCAAAGCATGTTAGTAATCTTATAAGTAACTACACTGACTTAATCCCTGTTTACAGTGTATGACTGTAGCCTAATCTGTGTAGTCGAAGTTAAATCACTGTCACGCTAAATAGAGAATGAAGAATTAACCAAACTTCTTAAGGATTTCTCACAAGGATGTTGATCCAAAATAAATATATGCTTTTTTCTTTTACTGTGTATAATTCATTCTCATTCTTGTACTAGTATTGCTGGAACTGAAAATAATAGCAAAGAAAAATGAGATGGAGATATGAGATAGCAATAGCTTCCTAATGTTTTCAAAAAGCACTGCATCACAAAAAAATATGCAAACACATGACTTTGTGATAATAATTTTCTGTCGTATGTATTTAAAATGTAACAAATCAGACAATCAGAGGGGGAAAAAAATTCTTTCACTGACAGACTCTGTATGGGATTTAAATGTTATTAACTTCCAGATGTCCCCAGATCTCCTAAAAAGATAATCTATTTTTCACATAGAATAGAATAATTTCAGTTGGAAGAGACCCTCAGGATCAAGTCCAATCATAACCAAACTCTAGCACTAAACCATGTCCCTAAGTGCCACACCTACACATCTTTTAAAAACCACCAGGGATGGTGACTCAAGCACTTCCCTGGGCAGCCTGTTCCAGTGTTTGACAACCCTTTCCATGAAGACATTTTTTCCTAATATTCAATCTAAACCTCCCCTGGCACAACTTGAGGCCGTTTCCTCTTGTCCTATCACTTGTTACCTGGGAGAAGAGACCAATGCCCTCCATGCTACGACCTCCTTTCAGGTAGTTGTAGACAGCAATAAAGTCTCCCTTCAGCCTCCTTTTCTCCAGGCTGAACAGCCCCAGTTCACTCAGCCGTTCCTCTTAAGACTTGTGCTCCAGATCCTTCACCAGCTGCATCGCCCTTCTCTCAACCTGCTCCAGCACCTCAATGTCTTTCTTACGTTGAGGGGCCCAAAACTGAACACAGTATCACCAGCCTCACCACCACCAAGGACAGTGACATGATCTCTTTTCTAGTCCTGCTGGCCACATTATTCCTGATACAAGCCAGGATGCTGTTGGCCTTTTTGGCCACCTGGGCACACTGCTGGCTCATATTGAGCCAGCTGTCAAGCAACACCCCAGATCCCTCTCTGCCAGGCAGCTTTCCAGCCACTCTTCCCTGAGCCCATAGCGCTGCCTGGGGTTGTTGTGACTCAAGTGCAGGACCCAGCACTTGGCCTTGTTAAACCTCATACAATTGGCATCAGCAAAATGATCCAGCCAGTCCAGATCCTCATATATGGCCTTCCTGCCCTCCCCCAGATGAACAGTCCCATCCAATTTGGTGTTGTCTACAAACTTACTAGGGCTGCACTCAATCCCTCATCCAGATCATTGATAAAGAGATTAAACAGAACTGGCCCCAATACTGAGCCCCGGGGAACACCACTTGTGACCGGCCACTAACTGGATTTGGCTCCATTCACCACAACTCTTTGGGCCTGGTCCTCCAGCCAGTTCTTCATCCATCACAGAGTACACCCATCCAGACCATGAGCTGCCAGCTTCTCCAGGAGAATGCTGTGGGATATGGCACCAAAGGCTTTACTGAAGTCTAAGTACACAACATCCACATCCTTTCCCTCATCTACTAGACAGGTCACCTTGTCGTAGAAGGAGATCAGGTTGGTCAAACAGGACCTGTCTCTCACAAACCCATGCTGACTGGGCCTGATCACTTGTTTTTCTCGTATGTGCCGCGAGATGTCCCTCAGGATGATCTGCTCCATGACCTTCCCAGGCACTGAGGTTAGACTGACAGGCCTGTAGTTCCCCAGATCTCCTTCTGACCCTTCTTGTAGATGGGTATCACGTTTGTCAAGTTCCAGCCAACTGGGACCTCCACGGTTAATGGAAAGTGGCTTAGTGATTGCCTCTGCCAGCTCACTCAGCACCCCTGGATGTATTCCATCTGGCCCCATAGACTTGTGGGTGTCAAAGTGGTGTAGCAGGTCACTAACCATTTTGCCTTGGATTACTGGGGCTTCATTTTGCTCCCCATCCCTGTCTTCTGGCTCAGGGGGCTGGGTACCTGGAATACAACTGTTCTGACTATTAAAGACTGAGGCAAAGAAGGCATTTAGTACCTCAGCCTTTCCCTCACCTTCTGTCACTATGTTTCCTCCTGCAGTCATCAGGGGATGGAGATTCTCCTTAGCCTTCCTTTTGTTGCTGATATATTTATAGAAACATTTCTTCTTGCCTTTTACAGTGGTAGCTAGGCTCAGCTCTAGTTGGGCTTTGGCCCTTCTAATTTTTTCCCTGCTTAACTTCGCAACATTTTTGTATTCACCTTGAGTAGCCTTCCCCTCCTTCCAAAGTTTATAAATTATCTTTTTATTTCTAAGCTCCAGGCACAGCTCTCTATTCAGCCAGGCCAGCCTTCTTCCCTGCCAGCTTGTCTTCTGGCACATGGACACAGCCTGTTCCTGCACCTATAAGACGACCTTCTTGAAGAGAGACCAGCCTTCCTGGACTCCTTTGTCCTTCAGACTCTTCCAACCAGACTCCTAAACAGACCAAAGTCTGCCTCTCAGAAGTCCAAAGTAGCAGTTCTGCTGATGACCCTTCTGACTTCTCCAATAATAGAAAACTTAATCATTTCATGGTCACTATGCCCAAGGCGACCTCCAACCGACACATTGCCCACAAGTCCTTCTCTATTTACAAACAACAGATCCAGTGGGGTGCCTTCCCTGGTAGGCTCACTAACCAGCGGTGTCAGGAAGCTGTCTTCCATGCACTCCAGGAGCCTCCTAGACTGCTTCCTCTCTGCTTTTTTACATTTCCAGCAGACATCTGGTAGGTTGAAGTCCCCCATAAGGACAAGGGCTAGCGATCCGGAGACTTCTCCCAGCTGCCTGCAAAATATTTCATCTGCTCCTTCATCCTGGTTGGGTGGTCTGTAACAGACCCCCACCAGGATGTCCGCTTGTTGTCCTTCCCCTTGATTCTCATCCATAGACACTCAATCCTCATTAAGCTCTCTCCCCTCTTTTGAGGAACAGAAGTTACACCATGGTGCAATGCTCAGTACTGAAGAAAGCACACAAGGCTTGGCTTGCCCAGCAAGGATACAATTAGTATCTTGCAGAGCAGACAGTCTCAACAAAACTGTGAAAACATGTCTCGTCTTTCTGAAAATATACATTTTTTGAGCCTATCAGGGAATTGTAAAATTACTTTCGGTAACTGAATATAAAATGTCTCTATATTGTAATTTTGAGAATGATAAGACATTACAGATATTGGTATACAAACACTATGATATGAGAATACTTACATTATAAAGGTAGCTAGTTTAACTGCGAGGAGTTAGTTCCAAAATTATTCATTACCAACCTTCAATCCAAGCATTGCTCCTGAGTCTCTAGGCACACTTCCATCTTTTAGTCGTTTATTTAACAAAATCCGACCAATGAGACGGTCTCCGTCTTTGGATGGTTGCCAGGTTACTGGATGCTATCATATGATGTTAATGGAAAATACAGTGAACAGGATAGCAAAGACAAATATTTCAGTAATACTTTTCATTGTCTGATATATTTTTAAAATGCCATGAAAGTATTATGATTACACTAATATTTAATGTAATAAAATGACAAAAAACTGTGCTGGCAAACACTTATCTGGATGTATAGTCCGTCACAGTGTATTTCTAATATTTAATAACATTATCTATTTTACTAATCAAATTTTGCTAATATCTAGAACAATCTTTGCCTCTTGATGATTAGACAGATACAGACAACTACACATAGTTATCTATACACAATGACAATCATACCTGAGTACTGACAAAAAACAACCGTAGAGGTGGAGTATAAAAGTAATACTGAAAAATAAGTTTAACTCAAAACAGAAATTGGATGTAAGACATTTTTTCTTTTTCCGCTGTTCCAAAAATGTCAGTTTTCTCTCAGACTGACAAACGTTTTCGGTGTTTTACTTTCTCTCAGTAGCGGTATATTAAAACTTATAGAATATAGTAAAAGGTATAATCATTACTCTATTTAAACATACAGTTTCTTTTTTAGAATAATTATTCCACATATGAAGCATGGTGACCATTGTTACTCCATTACTATATATGAGCACAGTTATACTTGCAGATTGGTACAATTAATAAGATTTTAACATTTTATTTAGTGTAATCATAGCACTTTTTCACAGATAAATACTACTTCATGCTCTATTTCATGCAAAATTAGCAGGCACAGACAAATCTGCTCCCATTACAACAATAACTCTAAAAAGATTTATCATAATCTCTACAAAACAGAAAGCAAAAATAAAAAATACCAAAGCAGATGGCAAAGCCTTTAATTCTGCACAATACTGCACAAAAATGGCATGGCAACAAAACAAAAGAACAACCATGACAGTGAAAGGGAAAAAAAGAAAAACAACTTTCCTGTGCAAAGAGACTCAATTTTCTCCCTTTTTCACCTGGGGTTTAAACTATTAATTTAATTTCAGCCCCAGGAGTAAATCAAATAAGCCAATCAGTAGAATCCTTATTGTTAATTACTTTATACTTGAAGGTAATACCACGATATGCTATTATGCAACCATAGGAACAACATCCTTTATGCCTCTCAGTTTTTTTCTTTGGCTGCCAAACAGGAAAATCTGCAAGCATGCAGAGACATTTCATTTGTTTTTCTTTTCTGCACCTTTAGAAACACTACATTGTCTCTAGAAACACCCTATCTTTTATTTTATACACTATTTTAATGAGTGACAGAGAGCAAACAAAGACCAAATGAGCAGGTTAAAATGCAGGCTTCTCAGTACCTTCTCGCTATGGCTATGTTCCTCGTTTAGAGTTGTGCTACTACACGTATCTACCCCAGAGTCTTTTATCTGAGGCTCAGACCATTCCAAGTCCTCTTCCAAAGAGTGGCCACCAAAGCACACCATTTTCTTTTGCCTCTCGGATAAGGTGTTAGAATCCGACAGAACTGCCTGCTCACTAGTTTTTCTTTTTCCCCTTTGACTGTACCCTATAGGTGTGGGATAAAAAAAGGATACAAAAAAGAAAACATGCAAAGGTGTAAATAAAACAAAGGAAATGTGAAATGATAAAGGAATCTAAAAGGTAAGGCTCCACATGTCTCACCAAAGACATTGAGGATGCCTCACTGCTATGCCAAGACGTATGGTCCAACCAGTTGTAATCCATGTCTCCTGTGAGAATCAGACAGACAAGATAGTGCAGTAAAGGAAAGGTGAAAGAAAGAACAGACAAAGATACAGTAAAATTGTAAAGACTTCTGATTATCCTATCTGATTCACAACCTCTGCCAGCAGGACTTGCAAAGTGTTTCCACAAAAAAGTTAGGGCTACAAGAACAGAGTATATGGGACATGAAATACAGTGAGGAAGTTGGTACGTGTGTAAGTGTGTCTACTTGTACATAAACTTTTGTACAGTGAAAAAAATCATGGCTTCAGAGTTCATAACTGTTTCTCTAAAATTACTTACAGTAAATAAAAGGCAATTTTTGTTGTATTCCTACCAGAATTTTCAGAAAGGAAAGCATTTGAATATGGAATGAGTTTTCATCATAATGTAAATACACAGTTCTGTCTTAGGGAACATACTTCTCTGCTTTTCTAATACAAACTAGTATTTATTCTAATCACTTTAATAAAATACTTAAAACAACGGTACTCTATATTCAGCTGTACAGTAGATAATGTTTTGAAGAAGGTTAAATTATATGTTAAATATGATAGATTGATTTTTAAAATAGAAAATATTTTTAGAATAAAAAAGCATATTAATTTTGCTTTAAATTCCCAGAGAAACATCTACTGGTTAAATATCAGGGAGGATTCTAGTAAGTACAGGTACCTTATAACTGGGAACAAATATGTAGAGTTTTGACAAAGTGGATATATCTTTCACAGAATCAGAATTTAATCTGTATAGCAGAGACATGGGAGGAAGAAAGGTTTAAAAACACAGTTTTAAAGAAATGGTCTGAATTAATGCTGCTGTCCACAGAACTGGAGAATGACTCATGTATATTAATAAAACATTCTCTTTTATGTAGGTACTTTAAAGTGCAAATTATGCCCATACATTTTGCATTATTACATTTCTCTTTTGTTTTCAGCACTGTCACTACATGTTACGTGAAAAATATTTTGTAACTACATGGTACGTAATATGCTGATATTATTGTATGCAGGGAAAAATGTTAACTTTCTATCAAATTTTATGACCAAAAGAACACTAAACTAAAGTACTTGTGCTCTTTTTATACAGACCACAAATGACATCCTTCTACTAATATTTCCATTACTTCAGATCCTCTGAAGATGCTCTGATATTAAATAACCTGTTCTTCTGAAACTACATCAATATGCTGGTGAAATATAACATAGATCTGTTCACAGCCCTAACACTTGTCTAGAAAACTTTAGAGAGGATGTGAAGATAGAACCCCATAAAAATAAGCTAATATATGCTTTAGAAAAATAAAATATAGTCTCCTCAGAGGGATATTATGTAAAATGAGAAATATCTTTTTTCTCACGTTTTCTCCTAATATATAGACTTGCATATGCTAGATGGGGGAGAGGGGGTGGGAAAGTCTCATTTTCATTTTAAAGAGGGAAATGTATGTATGGAATACAAAGGTTTTATTTTCAAAAACACTTGTTGAATTTAGTCCCTTACATTCTAGAGAAACATTGTAGCATATTAAATATCCTCTAATTTCATAAAAAACATGGTAAGGGACCTCATTAAATTATTTTGAAGCTTTAATTCATTCACATTTTCTAAGTAATAAATGGGCCTGCTGTAAATGTTTTAACTGTGTTTCTTGATTCTTGAAAGCACAAAACTGCTTTCTCCTGATAGTTAACATCTTGACTATATTACAGATAAAAGTGTGGCTACCCTGCTAAAGGGAAAAGAAATATTCTCCTGAAAGCTAATAACATTTTGTACAAGGTGCTTCTGGCGTGGAATTTTCAGTGCTGTCTTACCTCTGCTTCCAAAGACATTGCTTCAGAGGAACTGAGTGAAACCATTAGTGAGCTCATAAAGATCTAGCCTTTACTGCATAAATATACATTTAGAGATACGCAGAAGATCTCAAGAGTTCCAGTCTACATATTGCCCGTTCTACAAATCCTGGTTTTAAAATATATTTTTAAAGCCATCTTAGGTGAGGAAACCCCATCTCATTACAGTAATGATGACTTCTTATCTTTAATTGCATGAACTAAAGGCACATGAGTGAGCCCATATAGTTTTTTGTCCCAGCGGTTACTTTCTGTGTCATTGATACAACTGCTGTACTCAAAAGCAAAGTCCGACTAAAAAAGTTGTCTTTTGCTTCCCTATAATTTGGTACCTAATTCTATAAGCAAAGCACTGAAATAAAATGGGTTTTATAAGCAGAACAGTTCAAACCGATCATTCATTTTTTACTGATTCTAATTCCTGACTATTGCTGAGAAGTGCTGTATTTTCATTGAAATGACTAAATTTAAATGTAGGTAGCTACCATTAGGCATTAAGAATCAAGCACAGCAAATTACTGGCCATTATTTTAGGTATTAAAATTCTCTGCAGCAATCTCGACTATCACTTATAAGCCAAAAGCAGGCACGAGAAAGGAATCCAGGAGTACAGCTATTATGTCCTTGCCGCTCTACAGCGCTTTACCTGTACTCTGTGAAACCCACTATGGCTTTGCCAACTCTCTTGTTATAGTTTTGTATGAGCTTGTGAAGAGCAAGGTTTCCTATCAAGATGAACTTTCACTTTTGTGTCTACATAGAAAACAACTTCCTAAAAATAGGAAAACAAGTTACTGAAAAGCTGAGTCACCTGAGATGTACCAAGCACACACACACTCCCACTGCAAATGTGCATATACCTAGTCACCAAAAAATGGTCCAGTCTTCACTTGCTACTGGCATGTCCACAATATGTGCTTATAGGCCCATACTCATAGAAAGAACTTAAATTAGCTTTACAGTAACTGTACTTTACAGTACAGGTGTGCTGTACATACCTGAGTTCATCCTATAGGTATTTTGTGAGTAAATGTTGAGCGCTGTGGGGGTATAACAGTCTGGCATATGCACACCATCATTTGAAACATACACACTGACTTTCAGATAGAGAAATTCTATATTTTTTATTTCTGTTTTTTTTTTTTTTTTAATAGAGCTATCCAAAATGTTATCCTACACACATCAACATATACAATGTGACATGGATATCACATACTACTTAAGCTATTGAGAATGATACATTATTTAGAATAACTTAAAAATTTTTAAACTCCCATTATACAGTAAAAATAAAATGCATTGGTTATTTTCCTACTATGGAACTTCCAATTTCTGTCTACTTTCTCAGAAAAAAATCTCTTAAGGTAAGTTATTTTACATCCTGTTAGAGAAATTTTACAGACAACGCTCAAAAAATTGAATCTGCAGACTCAAGTTCTTCTACACAAACTTTGGATATTTATTATACAGACCTGTACACCTGAATTAAATAGCCTATGCTCCTTCTACAATCAGCGAAAGGAAACAGAACTTTTTAGCAGAACAAAACTTTTTAAGGTGTGGTTCATTTGATCTGTTTTAAATGTGTACTTCCAGGTGAGATAAACCATACCTTCATCATACCCAAAATGACTTATTTCTCCTCCACTGCTTACAAGCGGGATCTCAGTGACCCATTCACACCATCACCACCTTTTTATCAGGAGGATCCTACTACCCTAAGTTACTCTTTTGACACAGCATCAACTAAATTTTTGCATATCCAAGAAAATACAAAAATTAGCACACAAAGGACTCAGGAGCCTTCAAACTCTCATGGAAGGCAAGTCAACTGGGCTGATTTTATACAATTAGAAACACCAAATTTTTTTTTAACATGTCATTTGAACAGGGCTATCATATACTCCATTTTTTGCTCTTCAGCCTAGCAGTAGTAATGGAGACCGAAAGGATTTTTGCACTAGTTTCTGTGTTCAAGTGTTTAAACACAGGTTGCAGGCTCATCTGCTGGTGTAACTGAATTCTGCTTGCTAAAAAGATTTCCAGGAGTCCTCTCAAACATATATTACTATATGGTGCATCCACGTACTATTTGTGTCCATGATTAGACACATTTAATCCAGAATGCCCGAGGCATTCGCACACAGAAATTACTTAGGTTTTAAAAAATCCAGTTACTTTGAAGCAACAGTTACTCTGTATCAAATGATAAGCCCTGAACCCAAACCTGCATGGAGGAACACATGCAAAATTGAGCCTGTAGCCAGATTAAAGCACTCCCACTTCTTGCTCTACTATTCTTCCCTCTCCTTTTCAGTCAAGATGCAGAAAGCTGACTTTCATTTTAATTTAGTTGTGTCTCACGGTAAATACCAATTACTCTAAAATTAAAATTATAAGGAAATAAGCAATAACTCTACCCAAAGACTGTTTTGTCTATATTTGTATTCTCTTTTCCATTAAAATATGTTGCTTTATGTTTAAAAATGTCATAGAAATTAGAAACTATGAAGTCTTTGTAGGTCATCTAGGTTTTGCCTTTAATATTGGATCAAATAATCTAAATGACAGGACTAAATGCTATAGAAGTTAACTAAATGCAATTGAGTTATTATTAATAAAATATTTAAACTTATAAAAATATACCCAGAATGACTGTCTGGGAGCCCTATAGCACATTACATTTTCATGACACATATATTGCTTAGTACACCCACACTTTTTGAGGAACAACAAATGACTTGATAAAATCCCTGGACATAATTTTTTCAGTGCAAGTTCTATAAACAGTAAAATCTTGGCTGAGTAAATAACTTGTGAAATCTTGTAAAATTAAAAATAATACATGCAAGACATAGGTTTTTGTTTCCTTACAAGAAAAATTGTTAAACCATAATCTTTCTGTAATAAGGACACTGTAATTTTAATTCTGACTACCAGTCTCTTAGATATTTCTCTTCCACAATAACAGATGTTTTATTATTGAGAATATGTGGATTTATGGTGTGCTGCAGAAAAAGACTCAGGAATAAACTGTCATCTCATTGATAAATTATGTAAGCTATAATATCAAAGCCATCTTTCATGGAAAAAGGAACTAATATATTAATAAGCTAGGTACAATCTTAGCTAATGTCATCATAACAGTGTTCAGACGCCTCGAGTTCAGGAACGCAGCTGGATATGAGAAAGGCCATATGTGAGGTCTGCTCCTATTGGTGCCACTGAACTCTGTGTGTATATGGAAAGCTTGCATGGACAAATCAGACTGAGAAAAAAATCACATCAGTGACCATGCCTTTCTGTATAAATGTTGTTAAACAGAAGCGTTTGTAAGTTTACTGATGTTTAGTATCTTTTGCTCATTTTCTTTAGCCAAAAGCAAATAGGCAGAAGAAAAGCTTTTCTTCATCTCCACTCAGGAACCTGCAGCAATGGGAACTTCCCGTTGCGATGGGAACATTGAATAACAGTGTATATTTAAAAGAATTCCAGTCAGTTTCCATTCCCATTCTATATTAATGTTTGAGTATGTATTTTTCACTTCTTAAAACAGCTTTTCCACTGAGAAATACAGCACTTAAGTAACTTTTAAAAGGCGTTAAATAATTTTGACCTATGCTACACAGCACGTATCTACACTTTCTCGAGTGTTGTCCATGTTCGCAGTCAAGTGCAAAACCACTTATCTTCCAAACAGTTTACACATAAGATGCTTTATTTAATTTACCATTCTACACATGAAGTAATTTGGGATGCCCTAAGGTGCCCAAAACCTTCACGTAGGATTTATGCACGTCCCACACACTTCTTATCTAAATTAGCACTTATCTAAACTGGGAAGTTCTTCCCTTGGTAAATTAAAAGCATCTTGTTTCAAACCAAGAAAAACAAACAAACAAAAGTTTCCTCAAATTCAAAGCTCACTGCCAAAAAGGACAAGACATACAATTTTAAATTCTTCAAGCTGTGGAGATTACCTAACTACACACTGCATGCTGAATACATACTACATACTGACCATCTAAGCCAATAATTGTGCATATGTGTCATAGAATCATAGCATCATGTAGGTTGGAAAGGACCTTTAAGGTCACTAAGTCCAATCAGTGACCTAACGCTGTCAAGTCCACCACTAAACCATTTCCTCAAGTCTTTTAAACACCTCCAGGGATGGTGACCCCACCACTTCCCTGGCCAGCCTGTTCCACTGCTTCACAACCCTTTCCGTGAAGACATTTTTCTTAATATCCAGTCTAACCCTTCCCTGGCACAACCTGAGGCCATTTCCTCTTGTCCTATCACTTGTTACTTGGGAAAAGAGACCAACACCCTCCATGCTACAATCTCCTTTCAGGTAGTTGTAGAGAGAGATAAGGTCTCTCCTCAGCCTCCTTTTCTCCAGGCTAAACAGCCCCAGTTCCCTCAGCTGCTCCTCATCAGACTTGTGCTCCAGACCCCTCACCAGCTTTGTTGCCCATCTCTGAACTCTCTCCAGCACCTCAATGTCTTTCTTGTAGTGAGAGGCCCAGAACCAAGCACAGGATTCAAGGTGGGGCCTCACCAGTGACAAGTACAGTGGCACAATCTCTTCTCTAGTTCTGCTGGCCACACTGTTTCTGATACAAGCCAGGATGCTGTTAGCCTTTTTGGCCACCTAAGCACACTGCTGGCTCATGTTCAGCCAGGTGTGGACCAACACCCCCAGGTATTTTTCTGCCAGGCAGCTTTCCAGCCCCTCTTCCCTGAGCCTGTAGCACTGTCTGGGGTTGTTGTGACCCAGCACTTGGCCTTGTTGAACCTCATACAACTGGCCGCAGCCCATTGATCGTGTTTCCCCTCCAAGCTGCTTTTCAGCACAAGGCTACAGTGAGCAGAGTACCTCCCATGTCACTTGATCCTCCTCTTACCTGCAAAGTCCCAGTGAAGCCCTACACTACAACAACTCTAGAGAGAAATGGAAAGTGGACTACAGCTGTGTAAGAACTTTCATTTAGGAAGGTTACTTTCTGTGTTTGCGATACTGTCCATCTAGACTGCCACACAGTGGGTGACTCCAAAGAGGAGCTACACAGACAGAGTTGCCTGGAGGTGATTATATGAGTGTTTAAACAACTTCTTTGTCAGCTCTGACATTTCTGTGCCATGCTAGCATTTGGTGCAGGAACAAATGCAAAGTTGCCTGGCACATGAAAAGCACAGAAATATTTTTCAGCAGAGTCACTAATGCATTCTGAGCACTGATAACAAAAGGAAGCCTCTTCTTGCAGGTCTTCTAGCAGGCTTTGAAACTTCCTACCACACATTTCAACATTTCTTGTTTGGAAATAATTGTTCCTCTGGATTTGTCAGCTTTCAATATGGAACAGCCTGGAAAAATGTCTGAAGGTTCTGGTCCTACCAAAACACAAAGGAGATGCTGTTCTTTATGTAAAGGAGATGAAGTACAGCCTTGACTTTTAATGTGTGAAATACAGAGAAATGCAGTAATGAGGGGAAAAATGCATCAGAGTTCATTAGAAATAAGGAAGCTGTGGACCACACTCTGATGTTTGCACTTAGCCCTGACTATTCAAACCAGTGGCACCTATACTAAGAGCTGTACTCAAAGGCCTCAAGAGCCTTACTGCTAGCAGCTGAGAAATCTCAGAGCAACCATATAAATAAATACAAAAGATGTAGGAGATCTTTTGTCAAATCCCCTAGAAAGCAGACCTTGACCCACTTGGGAGATTCACTGCTGAAGTTCTCAAGAGAAGTCAAAGATTAACAAGTGCAACCATACTTCTCCACAGGAAATTGACAGTTATAAGCACTAAGAAGAAAATCACTGTGCACAATTCAGCAGAAGCTTCTGATTTGGAGCTTAGAATACTAGCAGATATTGTAAGAAGTAGCTAAGTGTCCCTTGCCTGAAAAGTAGAAACACCCAAAATTGATCTCAAGCAGTTTTAGATTTCTATATCTGAACAAGTTACTTGTAACTGCATTCATCTAACTTGTTTTATACATCCACTTTAAGGCTGACATGAGTTGTACTCAAGAAGTGTGTGTTTTTCTTCAACTACTCCAAAAGAAGTCAAGATGGTTAGCTAGGATGTAGATGCCTTGTTTGTGGATATCTGCATTGAGTCAGACAGAATCACAGCTCTGATATATGGATATGGAGATTTATAGGACCACTGCATGTGTTAAAGGGTCTAAGAGTGATTTTGTGTGATCTTGTATAACCGTCCTTTTTAATGGTGAACATCTGTAAACAACTGAAGTTCTTATGGCCAAGAAAGGAAAACAGAAGCTACAGAGTTGGAAGGTTTTTTTTTTAAGTGACATCATTTAGGGAAGGATGATATTAAAATTGAAGACCCTGGCTTAACCTCAAACAACACATAACCTTGTTTTCAACTATTCTTAACAGAAAGGATTATCTAATGTAAAGGGCGAAAGGTTTTCAGCATGACTAATTTGTTGTGGCTCTCTTTCTGAAATGGAGACAGCACCACTGCTGATAGAAGAAAATTTACTGGAAGTATTTGCTTAAGTATGTTTTCCTGGAAGAATTTAAATTGCAAGAAATACTTGCTTCAAAATTACATTTTCTGAAACAAAATTAGGCTTACTGTATTAGTTAAATATATTTTGATAAATGTTTTTGCTTGGAATAAATTGAAAGAAATCATATCAATATACCAAATGATAAATTACCTACTTCCTGTAGAAAGCTATGGCATATTAAAACCAGTGAGTTGAAAGAGAGAGAGAAAAAAAGAAATACCAAAATTCCATAAATTCCTAACAGAAGTCCACACTCACCAGACACCCACTGGAAGAGGAGCATCCAGTCACAGCACAGTGCACGTACTAGATGACCTCACACACTTACAGCTGTGCCTCTCATGTAACACCTGGAGTGTGTCCCCGTATGTCACACCATGGCCTCTATCGTGTGATCGAGTACACATCTCACACTCTGGGCCATCAAGGAAATGGACCAGTAGTTTTAAGAAGTAATGGAAAACAGCCAGATACTTTATACTGGGGACCCAGTCCACCACTGCCAGTTGATCTTATTAATATTCAGGTTTCTCATATTTGCACACTTTTGTTCTCCGTTCTCTGCTACTCTATTTCACATAAGATCAGGGAAAACTGGAACTAATTAAGCATTCTATCTTATGCATTTCTCTCTTGTGCTATTGTCTTTAAAATTTTGTTTTAGGAAGATGTTTATTCCAAATTACACTTTTGACCCTACTTCTGGCATTTTCATTTTTCAACTCCTTCTCCTCTCCTCCTCCACTTCTCCTCCTCCTCTCTCTTCTCCACAGGAAGTTTTGAGCCTATACCTGGAGAAGGAAATTCCTTGAGCAGAATACAAAGGAAAACAACCTTTGGAAAGCTTAGATAAGACAGTATTTCAGGATCATGCCCAGTAGTAAGTAATCAAAGTAATTTATTACTTCTTTACTGCTATTCTAAATAGTCTAAATTTTCAGTCTCTTGCAGGATACACCTTTTTCCTTTTCCATCCCTGTTCCACAAAGACCATACATATGTTCACAGGCTGACCTCACATGTCTTCCTTGCTTATCTGTCATTACCATGCAACCCTCCCGCCCAGGGTTCCAACTGACAACGTCATTGCAATTTCATCACCTCAGGCTTGGAAACAGTATCAGCAACACCAGTTTGCCTATGAGAGTCCCTATGAGGGACCCATTTAAAGAGGAAACAAGCACTATTAGTAATGCAAGGGAGAATAAAACCTACTAATAACACTAAAGGATCCCACATCTGGCCCTTGTTTCAGCAGCTGAGTCCTCTCTAACATTGTGATGATATTCCCATCAACTAAAAGCCTAGCAAAGTGTCCTGAGTGAGCCTACCTCTCCTCACAGGCTCATCTACTGGAAGTTAAACAAGCTCTTGGATGCAATGCTCATAGGAATTCACTGGTGTCTGGAAGGTGAGGAAAACAAAAACAAAGCAAAACACACACACACACAAAACTTTCTCAAATCACTGGCTCAGAAAAATGAATCACCTTGGAAAATGACTGTTAAGGAACTACAGTTCTGTTATACAAGCACAGAAGATCCAATGGTTCTATGATGTGTTGGAGCTGCTGCACAACTGGGAACTGATCTGCACATGCACAACAATTTACTTCCTCAGACTTTGAAAATAGTCCAGGCAAATTCAACTGTCGTGCTGCCAACAGCAAGGCAACTGTAAAACCTGCCAAGCCAGCTGGAAATGAGCCTTATAGCACCCTGGAAGAGAATGCAGTTCATAATTGGAGCACTACGAAAATTTGTGAGGAACAGCTGCAATGTTTAAGAAACAGGTTTGGGTTCTGTGTACTCGTGATACCTCTTTCCGTTAGATTTTTCTTTTCATTACCATTTTATTTACATTCAGTGAAGGAAGCTTGGTTAAACTGAAGAAATAAGCAGCTTCAGAAAGACTCTATTTAGCATTAGTAGACATATTTACTTACGCAATTCACTTGTGCTGACTTACCCTATATTCGGCTTTCCACAGATACACACTTTTTACATCCTGAAGTTGTGACTTTGGCCCAATAACTGTCAAAGTAGCTCCAACAAGGCTGCCTGGCATCTGGAAGTCTCAGGGGCATAGGATTTACTGCACATGCATTGAATCCTAAATGTGAACTTATTTCTATTTGGACATTTGGGACAGACATATGAGCTCTGTACCTTTGAGAGGCAGTGTTTAACCAGGTGCGTTTTAACCTCTTTTAGAAACGGACATCTGCTAACAGGGAGTCTATAAAAATGTTTTCTTCAAATAATACATTTAAGGCTATTAGAACAACTGAAGCCAATGCAAATCATAAACAACATGCAAACATATGCATAGATCCTTCTAATACTTAATAACAACAGAAAAAAAAAACCAAGCAAACAAAAAAACCCCATAAAAACTAACCCCTTATATTGTGTACTTATTTACTTTTAAGCTTTAGTGCTTTGATGTCAACACTAATTATTACAGCAAATAACTAAGCTACTTTGAATCAGTATCTCTTAATTACTAAGCCTCGAATTTACAAAGGGAAGACAACAGGAGACCATGAAAGGCAGCAAGGGAATGGATTCTTTGTGAGACCTGATGTCAAATTCACAACCAAGATCATAAACTTAGCCTGACAGTTGTACTCATGACAGAGTTGTATTAACTTCATCAAGATAACAAACAACCATAAGTAAAACTGAAATGGTGAACATGCGAGGAAGGAAAGGAAAATCTTCTTAGCTTAGTTTTAAAGAACATAAATATATTAATTCATAATAGCCTTCTATATTTTCAGCCCCAAAGTCACATGGAGATAAGCCTAATGAAAGGAGACACTACTAACAACATAGTGATACCTCCTATCACAGACACATCATTATCTAGAATCAATTTCCATCATCAGCCCAACAGCCACCCTTACATTATGACTGAGGATCAGCCAGTTGCTTCATTGATCACATTTTTTTCCTTTCTCTCCACTGCTTCCAGTCAGGATCACTGACATCTTGCTACAAAAAAGTGATATTAAGAAATAACTCATCTTGTGATTTTCAATATGAGATAACCAATGAACAAAGAATGTATCTGTGCATCTAGCAGAATAATACAATAATTATTGTTTTATAATATAAATATCTAAAATTTTGACATTAAAAAATCTTATAAAATTATCAAGTATCTCAGTTTCAGTTCAACATTGCCTTTTTCTGTTTTGTTATTAGGTTTTGTCTGGAAGGAAAAGATACCCTCCACTTTGACCCTTGGACATAGCTGTTGTCCTATAAGGAGAGCTGGAGGCAAAACAAGATCGGGTCCATATTTTTGACCATGGTATTCCAAAAAGATTATTACAAGCTTTCAGTGGGCACAGAACAGGACTCTAAATTCACTCGAAATATCTTGATTCCTGATGAGGAAACATATTTTAGAACAGAAATAAGAATGACCTTAAAACCAAAATTTTCTGTATTACATACTTGAACAACTAGGTATTTTGAATAGCAAACAACCATACAGGAGTTAAGATGAGTTGTTTTCTTGTTTATATTTCTCAGTTTGCATTATGCAAAAAGCCACAGGCAAATTTTAAAATTCTACCTAACAAGCACGAGGAAAATACTGCTACTCTGATATACATCACGGGTTTAAGATTAAACTATTTGTAACACGGAAATACAGCATTTCAACAGAAATCATAGCAGTTCTATTCTTTAAAGCTGATCTAACATTTCACAAGTGGAATACTAATAACAGCTTTTCTGATTGTCTAAACAAGTGTAATTTTTAACTTATGCAACCTGCTGCCTTCTTAAAACTGATTTCTAAACTGCAGCAGACACAATGCAGGCTCACCTCACTGTTAAAATGATTTGATTTAAGTAACAAGAGCTTAATCACAGCAGTAAATCACAAAGTATCACCCATTCCTGGCAGCACACATGCTGTAAATGGTCTAGAAGCAGTCAGTGCATCTGTGATTTGGTAAGCTGGAGTGGCAGCAAAAAAAAAAACAGTGTGAGAGGGTTTTTCATCACCTTGACACTGCAATAAAAGACCCTGTAAACTAGTAATTGTACCATTAATTATTGATGTCCCTTTTAGTAATCACAATGCAGAAAGTAATTTGGTATATGTAAAAACATCTATTTTTTGAGTTTGGTTACATGTTATTTTTCTCAAACCACCTTCTTTGAAGGAAATTAATTACCTCCTTAAAGAGGAACAAAAAACCTGAAAATGAAACTCCAGTGGATTCCATCAGTAATGATCATAATGAGCTGTCTAATTTAGTTTCATACCTTCTTTTCAAAGGCTTGACGGCTTGATACTATAGAATTAAATTAGTTTAGAGCAATGATCTGTTATACCTGGTTTACAGTTTAAAGAAAAGATGTGCAAAAATAAAATACCAAAGACTGCAGGGCTTTTTTAAGACACCTTAGCACCACCATCTTATTTTGTGCCTATATATGTTTATATGTACATATATGCATACAGGAAAATTCACATATGTGTTATATTAAGGTTAGGTTGCAAAATGAAACATTCAGAAGGCAAGAATTATATGAAATTTAGTTTGCCATGGAGCATTTAGTCTCTATATAAATGTGTATTAACAGAATATTAACGTGTATTAATATAATATTTCATAATATGATGGCAAACTTTCCCCATCCCCCAGGACCATCATCATGTTCTGTGCACAGAAAAAAGGGTATAGAATAAATAAGTAACAAATCAATAGCTTTCCTTCTTCAGTTAATGACCCCTTTCATTAGTTACTGAACATAATCTAAATGCAGATGTAAGTACAAAATTATTTGTCTCCTGATAATATTTCTGTGATGGTCTCAGAGTATGTTAGTTCTACAGGCATCAGGGTTACATTCAAGGAATTTTTCTTTGCAGCTTGCCTGCATAATGAAATGAAGTGGATGCTACAACTACCCTCTTTTAAAATGAGCTGCTGAAATGCAGATATAGAAATGAAAACCATGAAATGTTTCAAGCAATTTTCTGTGCCAAACTTGAGAAATATAGGACTTGATTTTTCTTCAGTCATTTCTAGGGCTGTAGTTCTGCCTATTTCTAGCTCTGTTATACTCACGCTTAGTAAATGACAAGAATTTATCAAAATCTACTCACCAAACAAGCATTTTATTTTATTATATTATTAAAATGAAAAATATTCCTCTTCCTGTCCATCCAGGACCACTCATGTCTATGTGTACAAACTGGATGGAAACCTCCTTTGCATAGAAATTGTCTAAGGATGTTCTTCAAAGAGAACTAATACAGTTATCAAAATGTTGGGGAGATATAAGGGTAAGATTGTTAAAGCCATATATATGAAGAGATGCAGATACATTAACATTCCAAAATTAATTTTGAATCCTAATGATAAAAGTAGATTTCTTAATTGTATTTTTCAGTCTCTTCATGATTTTAAAAGAATACGGAACAATAGAAGAAGGCTCCATGAAAGAATAGTTGGTTGATGTTCTGTAATTATTTCATTTAGCTGAATACATAAATAAGCATGTTGCTCAGGGACCTTTCCACAGTCAACAAGAAGTACTCCCATAATTATAGCCTTCATGGTAGCTGAAGCTGTAATAAAAGTTACATAAGGGATTTAATCTCAGTCTCCTGTTTTTATATGATCACAATTATCCAAAAATATATCTCCTGAGGCTAAATATTTCCAGAATGTGCTTAATCAAAAGGTCGGTATTTTTAACTACTTTTTAAGGAAAATTCCTTCACATCCTCTACTTGCTCATCTTTAATTTTCTGGAAAGCTGAGGTGAGAGGAGAAAAAAAGTCATAAGAATTAATGCCTGCAAAAACAGCAGGCGATTTCACCTCAGATTGGGCCAGGTCCTACATTATGGAGACTCTCATTGCACAAAGCAGTCCTTTGGGCAGTGTAACTTCTTTAGCTCACACCAAAAGAATTTTTCAGAAGCAAACGAAAAGTACAGATGAGACTGGACCACCATTCTCTTCTCCAGGTAGAAGAATTATATTCACAGAATACAAGTTGCACATTTCTGGTGTAAATACTGAAACTATACTGCTCCAAGTTGATGTTACTAACTCATTCTTGTTACAAATATATCAAGGATAACAAACAAAAATGCCGCAAAGGCCACGAAGTGACCAGATAGGCTTGCATAAGACACTTGTGGTGCAGCCATTTTCAAAACATTCTCTTCTCCCTTGCTTCAGTTGCTCATTTCATTGTTTCTTCACCGTGAGGGTGGTGAGGCACTGGCACAGGCTGCCCAGAGCAGCTGTGGAGGCCCCATCCCTGGAAGCGTTCAAGGCCAGGCTGGATGGGGCTTTGAGCAACCTGGTCTAGTAGAAGGTGTCCCTGCCCATGGCAGGGTGGTTGGAACTAGATGATCTTTAAGGCCCCTTTCAACCCAAACCATTCTATGGTTCCATAATTTCCTTAGATGTTCGCTGTACTTGACAATAAAATTAATCCAGGTTAACACAGATTTTGCAATAAAAGACTTTTCACATTCACCCAGTGACTATCCACATCAGTTTTATCTTCAGATAAACTGCTACTGTAACTAACCCACTACTACCTAAGGCAGACTAGCAGCAAATACATCATGTTCTTTCCATCTCCTGTCCTTTTCAGAGGCTTATGCAGTTCACTCTTGAAGTACTTATTCACTACTTATGAAACTTAAAGCCTTTGAAAGGGAAACTTAACAAAAAATATGAAAATTGCATAAACAATTTTAAAAAATTATTTTAAAGTGTCAGAAACCTGTTGAAATCAAGTTCTTGGGGATTCCCATTATTCAAACATTACTGTTAAGGAAGAAATTTTTGTTGGCTTTTATGGTAAAGGAGAGGAAAGCAGGGCAGAGGCTGCCTCTTTTCCTCATCATGCATTCTTGATATCTCTGTACAGGACTCAGCTGTGAAAATAGTTGTGGTATCCAGCTGGCACAGGTGTCATCACAATGACCTTAATAGATATGGCCAGCTGACTTGTAAACAACAGAAGGATCATTCTCCTGATTTAAATCTGGCAGTGAATACTTGGAAATGCACCTATTAGTCCCTTGAAAGAGTGATCACCAAATTTTTCTTAGAACTCTTTGAAACACCCTTCTTTTCTGCCTGTGACTGCTCAGAACAGACAAAATACCATAGAGCATGTTTGCTGTGTGGTAAGGACTGCAGTCCTTGCCCAACTCAAGGTTTTATAAAAAAGCAAGGCCTTGAATAAGCTACCAGACAATAAATGTATTACACTTACAATATTTTAGTACCTGAATCTGTCACTTTTTAAAAGTCTGTGATTATATTTTTATTATTTTACTGTGATTATAAATAATTTTAACCTCAGTATTCTGTTGCTGCTTACTATTAGGCAAGTAAATTTAGACTATTTGTATCTATCAAAAGAAAATAAAATTAGCTTAAAATGAAATCTTGATTAGTAATACTGCAAACACAAAGAATGACACTATTAACACTTATCACTATACATTTCATAATGGGCTGTGATTTGTAATTCCCATTTCTAGGATTGATTTGTTGAAATAAAGAGATAACACAGGTTTTCACAAATGTAGGATAGGCTATGCTCATAGCTACACACTGTAAACAACTAAAGCAGTTAAGGACTTTTTAGGGTGACATTGCACTTCCTGCCTATTTTTTTTTAGATCATCCTCTGTCAAATCCGATAAAGAACTGGCAAGTATGATATGCTTTGGGAATAATAACTTTGGCAAACTACATGTCTCAACAAAAACAGTTATAGAATTTAACTGCTTCACTGCCACAATTCAACATCTTTTCTTTTCCTTTCCTTGTTATTTTCAAATGAGATCTTATGCAAAATATGGCTTCCATGTTTCATATATGACTGTGTTTTTAAGATCAGTCTCTTATAATTTTGTTTGTCTTTACAACATCCTTTAGTTCATAAGCAAAGTATAATAAACAACTTGTTATTTCTTAGTAGAGTCAGAAGCAACAAAATTTGACAATACGAATATCCCCTACTCCCTGGCCTTTATATATTTCCAAATGTAAGAGTGTCCCAATAATGGAAAGGTAAAAAAATCTAATGCACTTTTTACAACCATAAAATCATATTCTCTTATCTCCAAGATCACAGAATCACAGAATGTCAGGGATTGGAAGGGACCTCAAAAGATCATCTAGTCCAATCCCCCTGCCGGAGCAGGAACACCTGGATGAGGTTACACAGGAATGTGTCCAGGCGGGTTTTGAATGTCTCCAGAGAAGGAGACTCCACAACCCATCTGGGCAGCCTGTTCCAGTGTTCTGTCACCCTCACTGAGAAGAAGTTTCTTCTCATATTTAAGTGGAACCTCCTGTGTTCCAGTTTGTATCCGTTGCACTTTGTCTTATCATCTGTTTTCTCCAAAAACTCTGGCACATGCAATCAACATCATGAAATCAGACATGAGAACTAAATAAATAGGTGAATGCAACGCTGGTGAAAGACAACTTTGAGAACAAACTGACGCAGCTACAGGAGTTGTCCTAGCCTTTGTCAAACCATGAGAGAAATTCCTGAGCCAGTGTTACACTGCAGGCAATGCCACTGTCCTTTCACAATTTTATGTGGTTCTGGACAAGACAAGGAAGCACTGCAGGCAACACCTCACTGTAAGCCATAGCTTAGGAGTTACCAATCCACGGTGCAGCAGAAGACCAAAGTGACCACCGACCTCTTCTTGACAGTTTGGTTACACTGAGGAACAGGAGCTCTCTCATCTGTGAGAGGCATAATTAAATAGTTGCCTCTGTAAGACTGATGCACTTTTTCACTTCTGTGGAAGCTGTTTATGCTGGTAATAAACACTTTCAGAACTGTTGTATTACCAGCAAAGTGGGGATGGTGGATGTCAGGACTCTGCGGTTCTTTCCCTGGCTTAAAGGTGCCCATCAGGAGAACCAACAGGCAGAGCCAGGGCAAGCAATACCAGCGTGGGTTGTTATTTCTGAAACACTCTATAACAAAGGCATATATTCCACACTGGAGATTTCAGGTCCTGCTCCCTGCTCTGGCCTTGTACAATGTCTTGGTTACTTAATATGATAGAGAAGAAAAATCATTTAAAAAGTAGATGTAGGAGAGCTTTAAACTTAGCAAAAGGGCTATGAAGCCATTGTACAGGAATGAACAAATGCTAGTAGTGCAAATGGAAGAAAGTCAAAGGGGTATCACAGTTTGAGAATTTACAAGATTTCGATTTTTGCAAAATCTTACAAAACCCAGAGAGACCAAAGGAAGAAAAGTAACACACAATAAGTCAAAGAAACAAGCATGGGGGTTAGATGGAAGTGAACTGAATGGAGAAAAAACAAAAAAAAACCAAAAACCAAACACATTTCTTGCTTTGTTTAAATGCTTTATGCCTGAATAGAACATCACTTCAACCCCCAACTGAAATCTAACAATTATAATGAACTGAAAAGTGAGCAATGAGTTCAAAATACAAGGGACCTGAATGTTAGGCTTTGTTCTGACAGTGGTCCATTGATTTCCTGTCCACAAAATCAAGATAATAAAGCTTTCTTCCACCTACAGAGAAAGGAATGAATGTGAGCTACTAAAATACTACTGTGATGAGCATGGTGCAAAGGACCATGAAAAAAATGGACAGTTACATTAATCCAGGCTCTTTCAATAAGAATTAAAAGAATAAATATCTGTCTCATTTCTCCAGATACCATCCATTCTCTACAATGAAAAGGCAGATTCCTGTTGAAAAAGTACCATGGGGTAATCAAAGATCCTGGTACAAAGGATGTGAAGTACAGCTGACCATGCAATTTTTTAATTCATACTTGATTCTGAGACACCACAATGCAGTGTGTCAATTCCAGTTCAAGGGAAGAAGCAATAAGAGACGAGCTCTGATGCACAAAGGTGCAAATGTCTTCTCAAAGGCGAACGCTCAGGGCTGAGACTTCTCAGGCAGGTGTGTAGGAGCTTATTTGGTCACACTGTGGATTTAGTTTACAAAAGTAATTTTTTTACACCAATACTTGCAGCTGTGATGTTTGGGATTATACATACATAATTTTTTACTCAATTTGGATATTATCTATTTCAATATTTTAAAATCTTCATTATACCTTAGCAGGTACTATGTTCTATTTAACAATATCAAAATACTGTTCTCAGTCTATATTTGACATCAGCCAGAATGTTGTCAGCTGGCACTGCAAATACAAATGTAAGGGAGAATCTGGTCAGCATTTCTCAAATTGTAGTTATGCAGTAGATTTTTCTTATGGCTTAGGAAAATATGTGAATTTGTTTTATGTAAATACAGCCATTTTAAATGCATACATTATAAATTTTGGTGGGCATTATTTGTTTTGTTTTGTTTTCTGCTACCATCACAGAAGAAACGATCATACATACAGAATTATCCTCATTAATTAAATTACATTAAATACACTAAACATATTCATAAACACACTTTTTTTGTAGAATATGGAGAAAAATGTGTTTGTCCATATACAAAATTCTCATTTTAGAATTTATAAAATACTATAAAAATTAGAATACCTCACTTTCATCTGTGAAGAGTAATTAGTTCTGTAGTTTGAAAAAATTTGCCTTGGGTGACTAATGTCATATGGGGTCATACGAAGCTCAAATGTGTAAAGTAGCACTGTTAATATGTTAATATTCACAAACCTTTTGGTCCCTCTGTAGGCACACAATGCTGCATTTAATTTAATTGTTCCAGAACTTCATGATTACTGATTACAGTAAAACAATATCCAGTTTTCGGACACTGAATACAGCTTTGTTACTCAGTTTAACATCAAATATATTTCTATTATTTAGCTCTTTCATACAAAATTTGTGTAAGTCCGCAGCTTGCTTCTCATTAGAACTTTCTGAAAAGTCTACACTATATTGTGCAGCCTATGGAGAACACAATGCAATTGATAAAGAAAAATGATACTATTAACCGTCTGCTTCATCATTACTATCAACAGTCAGCATTTTAAAATGTTACCATGCTGTTTCAACACTTATTCCTGGAAACACATTTCACATGTTTCAAATTACCATATTATTTCATATTGTCAGCTACTGGGAGAATAAGGAGTAACTTATAGGTATAAGCTAGTTCATTAAATTCCTAGATTTGATTATACATCCACATCATACTTACTGAAAAAGATAACCATGATCCATACAAATGCCTCCAAATGAAGCAGAAATTCTCAGCTGACTTCTGAATTCATGACTTGCATATTCTGCCCTTTGCTTTGTATGGCAGATGCAGTCAACCCCCCCCCAGCCAAAGCAGCAGCAGTTTGGAACATGGTTCATTGTTCGTGACTCAGGTTAACAAACACCAGTACACATCAACATTTCAAATTGCAAAGTGAATTCAGTTTTTTGTAGTCTTTCCTACCAGTGAAAATATTTTTCAGCTACAGGCAAAAAGTATTTTTCTACATATGTTAAAACATTTCTCTAAAGCAAGTTCCATATTTTAATAACAAGTTCCCCATAAGCCAACATTAGATAACACATGCGTTTCCCATGCTGTGTTTCCACTCTCGGTTGCTGGTATTATTCAGGCATTTTCTTTGCAGTGTTTTAAATGCCTCAGTAGGATGCTGGGTAAAAAAGAATCAAGCATCTAATTTCTTAGGAACTCTTATACAACTCTTATTTCAAAATGACAACTTCAGCAATCAATACACCAGAAAAAGGCAAAGGTCCACTGTCCAACATGAAAAGCAAAAGTTGCCAATGAACATCACAACTAGAACTGAGATTTCTGGTCATTTCTCAGCTAAAAGGGAATATAAAGATGTGGAGCTCCACACTGAACTCTGTGATTTCGGAATGAAATCTGGACATATTGCAGTTTTAAATGGCAGTTCTTGTCACTGTTTTCCCAGGAAAATCAACCTACAATTCAAGAGCCTCTTCAGGCTTGTAAATCTCCAGCCACAAATTGCTGTGCAAGTAGAATTTTGCTCATGTTTGGGAATGAGAAGCAAACCATCTCCTTCTCACAGCTCTCTGGGGTGCTTACAAAAAGCACAGCAAAAAACAGGTTAACAGAAATAAGATACTTGAGAAAGAAAACAGGTCTTTTCACTAAGCTGCCAATTTTCCAGGAAAAGAAGTACTTTCAGTACTTTCAGCTGTAGCCAAAGAAGATATAAAACATCTGATAAGATTAAATGAATATACTGTGCTAAGAATACAATCTTATAAGCTGCATGAACATCGTGCTTTACTGAATTTCTACACTGGGATTGTAACTTCAGAGTTTGTCTTTCCTTCATGTTCTAATTTACTTATATGCCATATAAATCAAATTATAATAAGAGTTACCACTAACAGTAACCTAATGAGTTACATACGTAAATAATTTTTGTTATAAATCATGAAGACTACAAAACAAAGTACTAGGAAATGGAGGATGCTCTGTTCATGTCAAGTTCTCTGTTTTGTCCCTATTTTTCTTTCTATTCCTTTAGTCTGAGTTCTGTGGAACACTCCAGAAATACCCAGTATAAGCAAAGACACATAAGTAAACTGTATAGCAAGCTTAGATTATTGCACAGTACCTATTCTGCGCATTTTCTAATGATTGCTTAGGAAATGTGAAAGGCAGTTTTATCATATTTGTAAAACGTTGGATTTTTCTGGTTGTTCTTGAATTCATTGTTGCTTCTACATTTTTAACTTGTTTGCATTGCAATTTCAAAGTTTGCAATGAAGGCCTTTTAGCTTTTTTAGCCTTTTTAACAGTCCTGCTCATGTCAATCGCAGGTGTTAATGTCGCAATCACTCCATTTGCTGCATTGCAGTTCTGTAATCTCATGTGCGAATCTACGATGTTAGCCCAGATTTATTGCTCTCCTATCCTACTATGCAGACCTAGATCAGCCCTGTGTCCAAATTCTCTTTGTTGCAAACGCCTTTGTCAGCCCCACACAGTTCCCATTTTCCTACCTTTTCCTTGCTACTGCTATTCTTTTTTTCTCTCTTTGCTCTCCATTCCAACTGTTTTATCCCCTTTTCTTTACTAAGGTGCCAGAAAAAGCAAAGACTGATTCGGCTGTATGAGTCTGCCTCCTCGGGTTGGCAGACATTTTCTGACTATTTTGTTATCCAATTTTTTTCACAGTATTGGACCATGCTAGCCTCACTGTTAGGAAATAACTTGCCAAATGTTTTGCCACTAAGATACCACGGAAATGAATCCACTGTGAACAAACTGTGAGCAAACCAACATAAATTTTTGCCCATGATATAAAGGTTCCAAGTTTTTCAACACCAGGATGCAATTTAATATCTTTTGTGAATATGAATATTTTGCTTGATCAAATCTTATCCTGTGGCAGAGTGACTTTTTGAAATTTAGTTAGGTCAAACCCAGCCTTTTTTTTGGTCCCCCTCCCTAAAAGCTCCAGTTTCTCTGTTTGCTAAGAAATACAAATATTTGTAGAAGAAAAAATAAAACCTTAATAGTGCTACATACATTTTACAACACAGCTATTACTTTAAGAGTGTTTTTCTTAAGGGCAATGTTTAAACCAAGACTAGCGGGGGGGGAAACGCAAACAAACCCCACAACAACAAAACAGAACATAGAAAAGAATAAAGATTAGACACAGAAATATGTTCAGACAAAAGATGCATAATCCCAAAGACTTGCATTGTAGAGGATTATGGGGCTCCTGTAGGGCAGATGTTTGTTTATCGATGACACAAAACAAAAAAAGCAAACAGTGGGAGAAAATGAATAATTTTTCACTGGCTACAGATGTTGTACATCCTAGATACATCTTGTAATAAAGACAGTCTTCAAAACCACTCAGCAAACTCTGGTTTGACTACAGACTTGGTAAAGGTACTAAGGAGTTTTGTTTTGTTGGTTTTCACTTACATTCCCCAACTCTTTTCCATAGTTTACAACTGTTATACTGCAACTGTCATGTGGCTAATCTTCGGAATTTGCATTCATAAAGAAAATCATTAACTCTCAGAAAAATTATAGGATAGAAAGAAGGTCACCACGAACAAGTTCACTTCAGTGCATACGCGCTACATCATAATGATTGTATTATCTTGGCCTTTCCATTCTTAACAAAGAATGTGTTGTGCTGGTCTCCTCACTGCCTTAGGAGAGCACCCCATCGCAAATTAACAATTTCTGTGAATGTGAGTAATGTAAAACAAAATATAAGAATGTGTACATAGTTTATTAATAAAGTTTAAGCAAGAAACTAGTTATGAAAAATAAAAGTCCCTGTAGATAAAAACGTCTACAACTGCAAAATAAATTCAGGAACAGAAAAATGGGAGATTAACTTAGATTAAACACAATATTTCACTGTCACTTTGAACATACAATTAAAAATTCAAAGTCTACAATCACATTATATTAGCTTCATAACATTTAAGAATTTGTCATACTAAAACACTGTTTTATTATTTTCTAGTTAAAATGTCTGGCTAAAAGCAAAACATTACTTACCTTTTTTTCCTTTACAATTCACTCAAACTGCAAGCATTTTATTTTATGAGGAATGCACATCAAGGAGGCAGAACATGTCATATGCGCACTTTTCAACTGTATTAAAATCCTACATTGTATCATGCCATAAATCAAGTTTAATGATATGACTTACTTTAGAAAAAAGAATGCAGATGACATGCTTTTTACTGCTTAGTCATATGTGTGATGCTATAAAAATATGTAATCCTTACAACCTTCTTATCAGTGAGATATTTTAACCCTGGACTTCAAAAGTGCATTTGCCATCCACCATCACTTTGAATTGCCCTGGCCTGAATATTAGTTTTCCACCAATATACTTCTCTCCGCACTGCTGAAACTACATTTGTGATGATGCTTTTTTCTAACTATTCTCATGAAAAGAAATTATCAAAAAAATCATTACGATAACTCCCCAGGGCCATCATATTGGAATATCTGTCCAAAGGTAATTCAAACACTTTCTCTTAGAAATAGTATTGTTGTACTTGAAAAGAAGACTAAAAAATTCAGTCAAAGATGAGACATAGCTTTACAAAAACATTGCAGTCTGTCACAGATGCAAGTAATAATTATGTGCAGATGATTTTCCTAGCAGAGGTACAAATGCTTTATTTAGACCCATCTGCACAGGCATTTGAGAATAGACTTAATCTGGTATGCCAATTCGCTACATTTGCTTAACAAAGGTTTATCATACTATTAATTTATCACATTATTTTTCTCTTAAAGGAAATTATTAGAGTTTTCTTAAAAACAACAAACATTTTATTCAAAATTGTGGCTCCCTAAAAAAAAAAAAAAAGTTTTTATTTTCAAGACTTTTTCAAAATAAAAGAAAAAAACCCACTGTCACTGAAAGTTCACAAGCAAGAAGAATACTTTCTTCTTTATTTTTCTTTTAAAGTTTTATAGGATTAAAAATATCAAACACAATAAACTCCAGGTATTATAGGGATCCCCCACATAAATGTGCACTTGCATTCAGATATTTAAATATTTGTCTATCACCTAACAATATTTTCCCACTTATGCTTGCACCCAATATTATAATTTTCTGTCAGCTTTAATTTAATGTTATTTTGCTTGAGAAGATTTCTTAAAAAATCTGAGTCAAATCACCAGTTAACATTTTCACAAACTGTATTACTGTCAAGGTCAGCTTCTAATGGCTTCTACCAGAAAAATCTAGGCTGTGTGCATTAATCATTCCAAGAAAGTGCCTGAGCATTTGCATTTGTTAAAATAGTCTAACTTGAAGGTGCTTAGATTAACTGGATTCCTTTTTGTAATTAAAACATAAATTCTCATTCCAACTAATGCATATGGGAGATTTCATACTAAACTCTGGGGATCCAAAAATATTCTAAGCAGATGAATTTAACAGAAAGTAATCTCAATGTCTAAATCTTTGCACAAACTTTCAAATTAAAGTGTAAATTTATTTAAAAACAAAACAGAGGAAACATACTTTCTTACACTAGAACTGGATGCTTTGCTGGCATTATAGTCAGTGCTAATGCCCCTCTCAACATTTAGATTGAAACCTGGCTACACTTAAGACTATAGGAAAACTCTCGCTGAGAGCAGCAGAATCAAGATTTCACCATTGCTGAGCAACTCAGAGATGCTGCCAGCCATCGGGGATCAGCCACTCTCATCTTGCCATCCTGGAAACTAAAGCTTTCCTTTCAGGCTGCTTTACTCACCATGACTCATGCCCCAGCTGTTCTTGCTGATTAGCTACATGGGCCAGACCAGAAACCTGGGAGCTGGTCGACTGGCTGAATCTGAAACAGCCTCCAGGCCAAAATCTCCCGTATGCTCTCCAGTCTCCCAGTACATTTTCTCTCCTCACTGCACTTGGTGTTCTCGTCTGTCACTTTTCTCAACCTCTATATAACCAGTATCAAAACCCTCCAGCTTTTGAACTGGCTTTGTGCTCTCCCCACCATCATAACCAGTACAAGAAGCTCAGATACAGTACGCAATGTTGTCCAGACTGATAACAAAAGGAAAGGAGGAGGAAAGGCAAGGCAATTAGTAGAGCCCCAAACTAACATTTGGAGATTAAAGCCTACCCATTCTCAAATGATATGTTTACATAGTCCTGTACCTATTGCACTGAACAAAGCAATCACCATAGGGGAAAAGGCTTTCCCTATTTCCTTTTCACCTCTCTTCCTTTTTTTGTCAGAAATAACATTAGCAAACGTTAATGAGCCAAAATATTTCATTGCCTCTCCTTTTCCCCAGCAATAACACCTAGCACCTGTGAGAGTCCCTTTAAAGTTGGTGTTTTTTTCCCTCTGAGGATGTTACATCATATGAAAAAAAAAGTCAGTTTTTCATTACTCAACTTTCATATTCCCATCATTTAATTATTTTCGGTTTGTTTGTAGGTGTTACAGATGTCAATAGCAATACTGAAAGAATTAATTTTCTGAAAGAAAACTTTATCAAAGCCCCACAAACTATCATGAACTGCTCTCCTGCTGCAATAGTAAAAGTAAAGCAGTACCTTTAGACATATTATTCACATTCGAATAACAGGTATCATCTATAGAGTCAAAGGGAGCAAGGCTAATATGCTGCTTTAGATTATGATCTGATAAACTTCATTACAAAGACATCTACTTGCACTTTAATCCAATCTGTCCTGTGGGAGACTAGCAGTATTAGCAGATATGCACAGAGCCAAAGCAAAGTTTCTCAGCTTTGCAGACAGAACTGAATTTTTCTGCACTGAGGCCTAATGATGTCCTGTAGTAAGGCCCAGGGAGGCAGAAGACGTGAATACATTCAGAGCCAGGTTTGTTGTTCCTACTTCCTCCAGGCCATGACTGTCACTGCAGCTTGAGGAGAACGCTCAGCTCACCCTCTCCCTGTCTCCAGCAGCAAACACTGCACCAAACACCACCCTCTCTTGCAGCAGCAAGAGCAAGCTCAGCATGCAAAATAATCAACTGGGCAATGTCACCAATCCTGATTATCCTGGGCTGCTGCCTACTTAGATTAGTCCTGAAACCCATCCAGGACATTATCTCCAGAGTCAGCTGCAAAGTCCTACACGCTTACTTCTTCTGTCACCTCTACCAAAGATGCATAAACAAGCCCTCAGCTGGAAAGGGCATAATTGTATTTATGCAAACTGTGATAATGCTAGTAAAACCACCCACTCTATTGAGCTTATTATCAGTCACACACTAACACGTGGAAACAGCTGTTGAACTAGGGTTGGCAAATGCCCCTCCAGTTCAGAGTAGAGAAGGGGCTAGCACTTAGCTCTGTAGATATGTTCAAGTGCTAATTTTACTCATTTGCATCTTGTTAATTCAAGCCAATCCAGGTCACAGAATACATCAATCTCAGAGAGACAGAAAATTCTGCTCCTTGAGGCAAACCTGAAATACTTGATGCCACATTTATTTTAATAGTCTGAATATGTTACTTCCACGTGAAAAGGACTTGCAGAGTATGTCATGCCAAGCTTATTGAGTATCCACAGTTTACCTAAATTCTAATTTTTGCTTTGGTTCATTGAAGGTACTTTAGGATAGAGAATACCTTTAGAAAGCATTTCAACCTCTGCTCCTTCAAGCTGGTGTTACCTGCTGCATCGCAGAAATGACTACAGCTGCTCACACATTCAGGAAGGTACACGGGCTCAGCACAAACCCTCCCTGACAATGGGATCCCCTCTGCCACCCAAAGCTTAGCATCACCCCACAAGAGCAGGAGAGGGTTTTTTTCCTGTTTCTCACACCACACACCAGCAAGTGGGCTGGGGGTGCACAAGAAGCTGGGAGGGGACACGGCTGGCACAGCTGACCCCAACTGACCAAATGGATACCCCCATACCACATAGTATTGAGCTCAGCAACAAAAGGTCTGGGAGGAGGAAAAGAAGTCTGAAAGAACACAAATTCTTCTGCATTCCAGAGGAAAAGTACTTCATGTTTGCTCTCACTCTTTTACAAATGCATTCATTGAGAAATGCATTATGAAATCTATCTCTTCTATTTTCTTTCTTTGATACTTGACTTCCAGTTATCATAAACTTCATTTTTTCCCTTTTAAATATTATGTGAACATGTTACGTCAAATTATTACAGCTTTTAGATTTGTATGTAGCAAAATCTGACACTGAACTTCAACCAGTAAATAATTCCAAGTAAATGTCTAATTTTCAAGTATATAATAAATTTTTAATGAGTAATATATTGAGCCTAATTTTAGAATCCATATTTTCTCCTCGTATCATTTTAGGAATGCCTTCTCTCACTGATTTTAAATTCACTAAGCATATTTTTTTTAATAAAATGAATAGTTAAATCGCAGCATGGTGTAACTTATTCTCTTATTACTGGAATGATAATGACAGACATAACCATTACCTCTGATATCTTGGATCCTCATTTTAAATGGCAGGAAAGTACTTAATCTAAATTCAATTGGTTTTTAAATTTTCTTCCAATAAAGGTTATCATCCTCTTTTCTGTAGATCCTTTCCTATTTTAATTTAATGATAATATTTTTCTTTATATTAATTCATTTACAGGTTTGCTGGCTCACATCATCTAAATGACTACATTGAAAACCTAAAGCAAGGCAGCCAGTTAATATGTAGGACACAACAAAGCATATTCTCAAACAGAACTGTCTTTCTCTAATTAAAACACAATATTATTTTCTCTGCTCATGTCTTCATATATTTTAAATTCAAAACTCCTCATATTAAAAGGTGGAAAAACCTCTCCAGAGCAGGGTAGTTTGGAGATCTGTTTAGGGACTAAGAATATTTAGGAACTAAGAATATTTAATCTTTTTTGTTAGGTTCAGTCCTCATAATTATTAATGAAGATGCATCCAAATTGAATAAGATGAAGTTTTGCCATTTGCAGCAACCTTAGGGGCCCAGATTACATATATGTATGAATGTTGCTCTCTGTTTCTGTTCCCACACTGCCTTAGGCAAATGCAGAAACTTATAATTTGTGATTAATACCGCTGACTTTACCAGGATGATTTAGAATGCAAAAAATAAGCCTCTATATCTTTCAAGATGAAAGTTTAAACCACATGCAAGGCTAGATGAGTGTCTGGAATTTAAACCCTCACCATAAATGATAACAGAAATCATCTATTGAAACAAACTCTTAAGAGACGTCATAGCTTCTCATCTCTCCTTCACACAAATGCTGGATGCCTTTCAAGAAATTCCCTGTGATCAAACACAAGATGTTCTTCAGCCATACAAGTTATTGAGCTCAATATCAAATTAACAGCATGACAATGAATGGACTGTGATATATAGCAGGCTGTATTAGATGTTGTAATGGCAATTATTCATCTCAAATTCTGTAAGGCTATAAAAATGGTTTAGAAAAAACACCTGAAATACTACACAAGTACTAAAGCAGAGCTTTTCTGCCCAATAAAGCACTGTCACTTGACCAAGTTAGCCTCTAGACAGCAATATATCAGTTCTATTGCAATAGCACCTATAAGCAGCAGTCAAGGATTAGAGCCCTCTTGAGTATGCCTCAGCCTGTAATATGGAAATGCAGCTACTATTTTATGCTTATGCTTTTTCATAAATAGTTCACAAATACATGATCTGATGGGGCTGTCTACTTCAGGAAAATCTGCTTTATTTTTACAGGGACTATGATATCCAAAGCATTTGGTGGATTATGCTACATAATACCAAATTTAAACCTCTAATAGGAAGGCCAGATCCCTGGCCTTGAAAAAGATCTGCTGTGCACTCCTCAGCCATGAGAGTGGGCTCAGCTGCCAGCAGACAATTGGCCAGTGTGAGAAAGCTTTGGGGTAGCATAGAAACGAAAATGGCAGGTACTTGGCACATACTTGTGGAACCAAAAGATTTCTGCACCACACAACACCTTACCTAATAAAGTATGAACACCAGGACATCACAAGGTGATTTGATACACTATAATCACAGCTGTGCCACTGTTAGTCTGCAGCTGTGTCCCCCATGAGTCACACTGAGGTCCCATCCACTCTGTCCCCCAAGAACAGTACAGCTTTAGGGAGCTGCTGTATACAGAATATCAGTTACATATTAAATAAACACAATGAGTAAAGGTCTACATATGAATACCGACCTGAAGCCTGAAATGGAAGGAAAAATGCAAATCTATCAACTTAGCTTCTACAATTGAGTTGAATTCCCTTGCGTCATTCACTATTAGACAAGCCGTTTCAAAATTATTTACAACCCACCTTGACAAATATGACTAAAAAAGATTTGCCAACTGTGCTAGTTGTTCTCATACAAGGATAAATCTTTAATAACTTTCACTCTTGCAGCAGCAGAGGTTTCAAAAGGCAGTTGGAGAAAAAACATCTAGCTAGAAAGATCTAAAGAACAACAAATACTCAGAAAACTGTATACAACAGCTAAAAGAAGAATGACAAAATACATTAACTAAAAAGATATTTAAATTTGTTTCTCAGACTGCAGTATCTGAAGTTCTGCTTTGTGAGCCTGCTGATCCTGTTGCTATAATTTGATAAGGGCCATGTCATAGTGAACAGGAGAAACAGTTTTTATGGTTATTTATTGCCATAAAAATCACTTCATAATGCTGTTCAGTTCATCTGTACCAGAGGCTGAACTGTAGGAATTTAGTCAAGAAACAGTATTTTTAAGTCAAAAGAAATTATGATAATGAGCCTAAGTAAACTGCAGAAAGTACTATCGGAACAATATTTAACACATTATAATTCTCCCCAACAAATACAGGAGTAGCTCAACTCAAGTATGGGTCTGTGATGATCTGTTCCATAAGGAACAAAATATTAACACATAGCTTTGGCTGAAAAAGGTGCTGTTTGGAAGGCTATTACACTATTTTTCTTCAATACAACAGGAATTTAATACAGACCACTCACTTAAATCTCTTTAATTATTTGGTATAACTGTATAAAACTTCTTGTACAGAGCATATTTCAACGTGTCAGAAAGGATCTACCATCAACTGTGCAGAGAGGGGAAAAGTGTTTAACTACTCTTGAAGTATTCTGGGTGAATGAATCTCATTTTTCCCTGCATATTGCTTCCTTCCTCAACCTTGGCTTCCCTTTGAGCAAGAGGCATTTTTAATATTATATAAATTCCTAATATGAAAAACAAAACAAAACAAACCCCACATATAGCAGGGGTTGGAATGAAGTAAAAGAAACACGTGTTCAAGATCACTGAGGAAATGGGGCCTTGCAAGAGTGTACTTTTTCGTAGAAACCCTGGACCATCTGTTCAGTTTGTATCTGCATAACTCTAGTGACGTTAACGGAGTTAAATATCTAGGTAAACAAAGCATTTATGTTGCTCTTCTTAACAACAGAACAGCTAAGAGAAACAGAAAGGCACAAGGCTAAAGGTTTGTTCTAGTTTAAAAAACAAAGTATTTTGAGAAAAATGGAGCAAATAAGATAAAAGGGAGAACTAAATAAATAATGGATTTATGCACCTGCAGAATACCATCATATCACAACAAGCTAATTTCGAGCAAAAAATGTATCACCTATATTCTCAGGATGTCCAATCTTTTTGGTGTTAGTATTCAAATAATAATAATAATGAAGACCCGCATAGGGAAAAGAATCACAGATACAGTTGTAAGATCAAGTGTTCGAAAAACTGGGAAATGGCACAGTGAATGGTACCAACCCCAGGCTCCTTACCAGCTCCAGGTTGCCACTGAACAGCACTAGACCTGCCCTTCCTCCCTGCTCAGCTCCCCAGCCCCAGGCTGCCCTTGCCAGAGCCAGCAGCCCCTCTCCTGCCCACCGGCTTCTGGCTCACCCATCTACTCCCAGGGACAGCTTCTACTTCTCCATCTCGTGTCTGCGCCACAGCGTTCCTGTCCCAGTTTAGTGGGTTTCCTCCTGAAATTACCTTTAGTCGACTTTATAAGTCATCTGTTTTTTTCATTCCTGTCGTCAGCGGGATGTGAAAGATATGTCAAGATTACAAAATATATAGTCTCTTGTACTCTGTATTGCCTTGGTCTGGAGCAACTCTTGTGCCTATAAGTACCCAGGAGAAAACTAGTTAACAATTCCTTAGAAAAGGTCCTTACATATTGTGATTATACAGAGGAGCTTCAACAAGTTCAGTAGAGCCGCAGATATAAGTAAAATGAATACTAACAACCCTCTCCTAAGCCTTTGTGACCTGTGATTTTTGTTCAGAGGCTTATAATGCAGCCAGCACTGTGCCAGTTTTCATGGTGACATGAAATGCACATCCCCAGAATGAACGTGATGCACCACTTCAAATTAGTGTCTTAAGTAATATAACATGGACAAAACATTTTCATCTGGACTTACCATTCAAAATGGTTGAAATACTTCTTTTGTGAATTATTATGGTTTGGGGGTTTTTTGCGTTTTTTTTGTTTGGTTTGGTTTCTTATTCAGCCTGCAGCACAAATGCAGCAAGGAAAACTGCAGCACAAACAGCCACGTCTCACTGAGATGGAAATTACAGATAAAACAGTCTCCAAGTAGGAAGACTGAGGAAGTCTCAATGTAAGGCAGGGCTACAACCTGTTTTTTACAGTCCAGGTGACCTGCAACTGTTATGTATATTTAGCAACTACATTTATAGAATTACAATGTACTTTCATAGTACTTCTTACAGCACATTTTACTGTTGTCAATAAAAAGGCAACTTCAGCTTCACCCAGCTCTGTGAAGTGCTCAGTGATGTGTATCTGTGCAGTCACTGAAGGTCACTGCCTTCACAGGGTGATGGGATTTCATGCTCACCCTACACAAATGTAAATGGCTCAGAGGTAGGGCACTGTATACAAGTCTCTTTCCAGATATTTAGAAAGAACAAAGCTGTTCACTAAGCACTCTGTGCTTTCATTGAATTTCACAGGCACACTGAGACTTTAGCACTTCTGAAAAATGAAGCTTTTATCTTGCACTGAGAGGCATCTTGTCTAGTCATCTGATACACTGTAAAGTGAATACAAGGAAAGTGTTAATGCTAGCAAATTGGAAAAGTAATGTTTTATACTCACTTTTCAGTCACTTTGTACAGATAAAAAGGCTCTGGAGCAACAGAAAATAGGGCTCCGAGAAGGCTGAATGGGAATTGTGTCAAGATGCCTTCTTGTATAACTGCTTTTACTGTTTTTTCCTTTCTCATAGAAAACTATTAGTGAAAAAGGCATTGAGCATATATTAGGGAAAAGGGTAATGAGCATTTCATATATTTTTCTGGCACAAACTTTGCCATAACCATAATATCTTTGTCAACCTATAGCAGTAACACAAAGTATTGCCATTTTTATAGATGCTTTTTCTCACCTTACAAAGGTGTCATAACAGATTCTTATTTGCTCAAGCTCACTGCTTAGAGAATTCATCTTCTTCCAGAGCCCAGGGCTGAAAAGCCTCTTATCTCACAGGGTATCTAAACACCAGCAGTCAGCCTCTGCAATAATGAGGCCACGGGCACAGCAGCTTGGCACAGACTCATCACGTGAACGTTCACCCAGGGTTTCAGCCATTAGGGTCCTCTGCAGCTCCCGCGCTACCAGTACTTCAACTACCACCCTCAAAAACAATTCTCATCTCTAAAGATGAGTTGCAATCACATTTAGGACTGCAGTGCAGCCCTATCTTTAGACACTGTAAGTCAGGTAATGTTTGGATTTGGTCCAGATCATCGAGTATGAGAGAGGATAAAGAACGTGACATTCATTCAAGATGGCAATGAGCTGCTGGCTCACCACAGCTCGCTTTACTCAACCACGCGTCAGGACGAAACCTTCTGCTCACTATCTGCTCAGTGCTTAAAGTGAGACACTAGCACTTGCTGTCTTCTCAGCTTTTGATTTGGCCACCCTATTGACCTTAATTTCCATGATAATTTTATAGTTTTAAAATAAAATTCCTGCATTTGAATGGATTTATCTTTTATTGCAATACCGCGTACACAAAAAAAATAGCAGAAAACCTGCTGCAGCTTGCCTTAGTATGCTGAATTACATTTATGAAGATTTCAACTACTGATGAGCCCTGGCTTTTGTAAAGGATCATAGTGACTGATCTGAGGCAGTGAATTATGCATGGCTGAAAACAAGGAACTTTTAGTCACATAAATATATTCTCTACATGGAAGAGACAATAGAAACCTTTTAAAATGTTCTCAGATGACTAGTCTGAAAATCAAACCTAATTCTGGTGGCCTTCATCAGTCAAAATCTTTCAAGAACAAATTCAATTATTTCAACTCATCAATATATTAGTTTAAAAAAATGCTTTTTGTTGTAATCATCTTTTTTAAGTGTATTGAAATTGCATGATGAAAACAGAACAGGAAGATTTTCAAAGGAACTTAGCTTTTAGAAACTCTCAGTATGAACAGATTTTCAGAAGTGAATTTTAAATGCAAACTATAATATGCAGAAAACTTGTTAAAAGTCTTAAAAATTATAAAATCCAATGAAAAGTAATACATGCAGTCATGTCTTAGATAAGGTATCATGCAGCGTCTACACATCCCGCAGAGTGCGTCTCAAGCCAAGCCTTTCCTTGTTCTTGAAAAATGTATATAAAATTAGCCTATAAATATGCATAATGGTAAATAGTCATGGAGATTTGTGATAAAAACTTTTATTTTATTCTTATTTATATTATGTAACTAATGTTCATATATTTCAATTTTCCAAGTAAACAGATTATATAACTATGGCCCTAAAAGATATTCATAATCTAAATGTTTAGAAAGGCTGAAAGTATAACATTGGAACTATTTCTTTAAGAATGTTTCTCTAGAATACCATTGATCTGAGTACTTTTCCTTAAGAATTGCCATCTTCAATCTAGTCTAAACTTCAGTGTGTGACACAGGTATTTTTTACATACTTATTAATTCAATTCATATGTCTTTACATGTCTCTAAGGAATATCTTAAGAGAATGTAGAGAGTACTGCTGCATGAATACAGCCCATTAAGTTTGCTTTTCTATTGAAACAAATGAGACATAAATCAGAACCCACATTACCACATACCCTCTATATCTCGATACTCATAAATGCTACTCAAACTTCCCTTTAGAACAAGTTATTTAATCAGCGAGGTGAAATTAAGAAATCAGGTATGTGTGAATTCACATAGTACATGTGCCAAGTTAGCAAGTTAAATATTAACTAAAATAAACTGTTTTAAAAGCTTCTTCAATTCTGAAAGCCTGTAAGTGCTACAGCATAATCAATAAAATCATTGCCTAAACAATGTGACTTCAAAAAAGAGAGAAGGAGAAAAAAAAAACAATGTATGAGAAAAGTTAAAAATTCAAAAAAGGCAAAAAGCACCAGTGAGTAACATTTTGATGGGTTATACAAAGCGAGAGCTGGCTGCTGTGTAAGGAGTGGGGATCTAGCCACAAGAAACTCAGTCAGATTTTTATGTGATCTCTCTCCATTTTTCCCCTTTTATCCTGTAATGTTTTTTTTAAATGTAGCAATGCCCAACCACAATAATCTAGTAGTTAAGACCAAAATCCTGCAGACTTGTTTTGTCATCAACACATCTGGATGTTCTAAGATGCAAATATTTTAACAGTAGGACATGATACATTTTATAGGAAATATTTTCAGAAACATGTTAAAATTAGATTTTTCAAATGCTTTCACACTTCAAAACCATGCATAGAACTTTATAACTAAAAAAGTGATGATTTATAGCCAAGAAAAAATAATGCTGGGCTAAACATTCTTATTTTTTCTTCACAATAGTCTTTAACCTCTCCATGACAAACAGGATTAGTTCCATAGAAAAGGTGAAAGTGTTAGCATACATATTATCATAAAACTTTACACTTAGGAGAGATGTAAGTAGTTTGTATCTCCAGGCAAAATAAATTTCTCAATGCAATTTTACAACAGAACCACTGAGCACCAATTTGATATACTGTAATGATCAAATACTCTTCAGGTACTTTTATTTAATATTTTCTCAATTATCAGAAAAGTCATTATTATTGCATCACAGTTTTTCTATCTTGCCCCTAAATTGAGGATTTTAATATCAAAACAGTGGACCATCACAGGAGAAATGCACTAATGATCTTTTGAAATTAATGAAAGACACCAAAAACTTCAAAATGCATTTATAGGGTTTTAGATATATTTTCAAGAAAATATTACTGTTGGGAAAAGTTAGCTAGAATTTCCACAATTAGGGTGAAATTCAGTTCTTAAATCAATAATCAGATTCCTAGGCAGGTGGTCCAATTTTTCAAAGGTTCTCATCATTCGCCAGGTGGATTTTCATTGGTGGGGCAGTGGGGAGTCACAGTATTTCATTCTTTTGGAACACTTGACCAGCTCCACGGGTCTCTGAGTGAGACGTGGGGACAGATTTCTGTAGGACTGTAGCTCTGACAGCTCCTGCCCTAAGCTGCCCAGCTCACCCCTCACACTCGCGCTGTTTCCTTCATCACAGACCCAGCTCCCGTGTTATAGAGCAGCCCCTGAACAGCTGCAGTTGAAATTAGAGCCCAGCCACTTAAAGGACAGAGAAATTGGTGCCACTTTATGTAGATTGTTCATGGCAAATATTTCTGGTGCCTAGATTATAATTGCAATGGATGAGGCTTGAATGGGGAGACAACTGGGGGAAAAAAGGGAAGGATATGCTTTCTTCTCGCAAACATGTGCTTCCGGCTCTCATCTTTGACAATATTCAGTTTCATCTGAAGCAGCTTCTGTGACCAACCCAAGGTCTTGGATGGCACATTTGGGGAAGCCTGGGGCAACAGGGATAAAGGACAGAGCATCCTAGGATGCATCCAGTTTTCAGGTGAATTACATAGATACAGCCCATTCTGCTTATTTCCCCTCCACTTCTGTTTCTCTACTTCTTCCCTTCTGATTACCCTATCCTTAATGAAATACACATAAAAATAGCAGCAGAACAAGAAAGATGCTTACATTTTTAAAGAAAATGTTAAAAAAAAAAAATGAAGAATAATGTATTATTGATAGAATACTTCCAACTAAATAATTATTTTTAATTAATAAAATAAAAAGGACAATGGCCCATTTCATTTCTGGTAGTTAACAGGGGAAGCAGAAAAAATACCTGCAAAACTAGTTTAAATAAGTCATAGGAAGGTACTAACACAATTTAAAATGTAGTCATTAGATATGTGACAGATAGGTTTGAGTGTTTTATTTTACTAGAAGAATAATTATTTTATCAAAGTATGAAGAAAATTGTAATTTGAAAAAGATATGCTCTGTATTCTGGAAGTATTATTTTTTTCTGTCATTATGTGTGTTTGCTGGGATTCAGCTGTGAAAAAAACTAAAAAAATCACAGTATTTAGGTAAATATTCTGAAAACTTCAGAGAAAAATTCCATGATGGCTTTTTCTCCTATCACGGCATTGTAAAGAACAGAAACATTCTATACAGAATCCAGCAAGTCTTCATATTGGCATATCTCTGCCAAATCTGTATTAATTAATAGCTCTTATTTCTGATGCAAGTCTTGGATTATAAGTCTCAAGTTTCAAACTTAGTTCTTATTTTATCCAACCCGGTCCACCTATTTCTAATCAAAATTTCATTTCAACTATCCATCTCCATAGGAAGCCTTGCATTTCTTAGGATGAACCCCTTTCCAAGCATGTTTGGACAGCAATTTATTTCATTGCTACTTACAGTAAAACGTTAGTGAATATTTATTGAGTTTCTCAGGAAATATTCCAGCTGCCAAGATGTGAAAGGCTAATGGGAAATTATTTCGAAACTATAACAGAATTTTTTTTGTTTGTTTTCTATTTAAATTTGAAAAATATTTTTAAAGTACTCAGAGAAACAACAATGCTTTTAATGATATTTTTAAGATGGGTCACTAAGAAAATTCAATGTCTTACCATTTCAACTGAAAAACAAACAATTTTTACCTTCAGAATACAAAATGTTGACAATTTCCAGGGCATAATACACATTGCAGTTAGTGTTAAAAATATGGAGTTAAGCTGAAGCTAACTTCCAGTGATAGGAATTTTCCTTGAATTAAAAATATTAAAAATAATGTTGTCCTATTAATAATTAATCATTATTCTCATCTGGAACCATAAATAACCACAACTAATGTACTAAAATACTTCAATAATAACTCATAGTTCTTCCACTGCATCATAGAGAATTAATCTGGTGCCTGCACAAGACTTCTGCTATAGCTGTAGTTCCAGCAAAGCCCCAGGAAATGTGATTAAAGAATTAGTTTTAATGGTTTGTGTACATTTGCTTATAGAGGTTCAGGTTGTAATGTAGTCAAGGTTTTAATGACTAAAACTGAGTATTAGACTTTTTTGTTGGAACCAAAGTGCTATGAAATTATTCACATTCATTTACTGATGAGAAAATATTCTGTGTTCTCTGATTATTATATGAAAATATTTATTCTTCCTTACTTCAGCAAATCCTTATCTATCCTCAGGTTCCACTACGGCATAATCAGTTACACACCCTCTTTTCAGCATGCATTATAACACCTAAGAAGACATTCAATATCATTTTATCAAGAAGCTTTGAATGTTAATATTTACCATCTTTATGCCTAATTAGCACTACCTCGCAAAAGTTTCCTGGCTTGATGCAGTGTGTACCTGCCTGAATGCTTCTGCCAGCAGAGCGAAAGGAGTGATATAAGGATGTGAATATGCAGCCAAGAATTTGGGAAAGGCAGGGCTCTTTCTGTGAGGGATATTATTGGCTTACACCAAATTTAAGTGACTGCATATTTAAAATGTTAAACAGTAGATTCCTCCAAATGCTGCAGAATATCACATCCCTTCCCTTCATCTTCTAAGGAACACAGAAGTGTCTAAGTAAAAGAAGGTTTGGCAAAGATATAGAAAAATATTCTTTACTATTAGAAATCTCTGCAACTTTAAACATTCTAGCTCTGTTATCACCTATGAAAAATATTTTTTAATGAAAACTCTGTCATGGCTAATAGTAATATTTTAAAGTAGCAAGATACTTCTCATTTAATGTTGTAAGAAGTGCTTTAAAAGCAGTGGGGTTTTTTTTATTGATTGAACATATAAGAAAAACAGCCTAATACTTCTCTCTTAATACTTGTTATCTTTGCACTTAAAATATAGGTAGTTCATAAGGGAAAGGTGGGGGGGGGGAAGAATTTCCAGTCAAACTCTTCATACATTAGAACCACATTTACTTTTTATAAGATGTAGAGATGCAAAACACAGTCTTTTAGACTGCAAGATTAAGTGAACTAATAACAATAAAAAATGTGAGTCCCTCAAATCTGGCTTTTAATAAAATATGACACACATTTCAGTATTTAAATAGTCAATTATTCTCCTTATGGCAATTCAAAATGTCATACTTTGAATTCTAAGATATATCCATGCTGAAATTGTGTGGTATTTCAAAGCCTCTTGTGTTCAAGTCAAGTGCTGCAGCTCAGTCCTGAAATTTTGCCTTCTAGTACAATTTCTTCCAGAGAAGTTAGACTTTCAGGAACCCTCTAACCTGAATGAAGCAAATTTTAGAATCAATGACCTCATTCTAATCTAATTTAGCTCAGAACAACTTCAAAGCCAAAGTTTTGGAAGATATACAAAACTGGCATGAGTAGGATTGAAATCAGGTCCCTTAGCTCTCAGAATTTAAAACTGAGAGCACTGCGATGGTATCCCACTTGCTTGGCATCTCTGCTCATGTAAGACATGTACTGTTCTTGCAGTAACACTCGGTGTGCTTTCTGTTCCTCACACCATGAGCTACCACACATTTCCAACTCGCGATGAGTATATTGTTTCCAAATAGATTTCATTCTCTATCAAAAACTAAACTGTACTTCTAGTAGATTGGTTTCAACATTGCAGTAAACAAATAGCTCCTGCAAGCTGCTCCAGAGATAAGGATCTTTTAACTCCTATAATGAAGAAATGAAGTTCTTTTAACATTTGTAAAAGACCATGACACAGCCAAAACAATGTTATATGTCCATGTTTTCAAGGCACTTAGTGACAAAGAACAATGTATTAACCCTTTATCCTGCATACACACATTTCTGCTCACACAGCTTGTGCTCTGCAGATTTCAATCAACAACACAGGGACGTTGAAGTATATAAGATCACTGCAGCCTCTCTTGCCATATGTTTTGTTGGGGTTGTTTATTGACAGTTGACTAAATATGAGCCAGTAGTGAGCCCAGGTGGCCAAAAAGCATCCTGGCTTGTATCAGGAATAATGTTGTCAGCAGGACAAGAGAAGTGATTGTCTCCCTGTACTCAGCACTGCTGAGGCTGCACCTCAAATCCTGTGTTCAGTTTTGGTCCCCTCACTACAAGAAAGACATTGGGGTGCTGGAGAGAGTGCAGAGAAGGGCAACAAAGCTGGAGAGGGGCCTGGAGCACAAGTCTGATGAGGAGCAGCTGAGGGAACTGGGGCTGTTTAGCCTGGAGAAAAGGAGGCTGAGGGGAGACCTTATTGCTGTCTTCAGCTACCTGAAAGGAGGTTGTAGCATGGAGGGGTTTGGTTTCTTCTCCCAAGTAGCAAGTGATAGGATGAGACAAAATGACCTCAAGTTGTGCCAGGGGAGCTGTAGATTGGGTATTAGGAAACATTTCTTCACAGAAAGGGTTGTTAGGCATTGGAACAGGCTGCCCAAGGAAGTGGTGGTGTCACCATCCCTGGAGGTTTTTAAAAGATGTGTAGATGTGGCACTTAGGGACATGGTTTAATGGTGGACTTGGCAGTGTTAGGTTAATGGTTGGACTTGATGATCTTAAGGGTCTTTTCCAACCCAAATGATTCTATCATTCTAGGCATATGAGTTTCCTTGATAAAAAATGGGCATCCATCTAGCTATCATGTTTTATAAAAGACCAGAGAAAGCAAACACTAAACTTAAGAACTGCACCTCTGACAAAGCACGGACACATTTGCCTTTCCCACCACAGCTTCCGCCCACCTCAGATGTCAGCCACCGTCTGTGCAAACAGATACCTCTCACACGGTGCTCTGGAAAGTGGCTGGGAGCATGATATGTGCATATGCTTGAACTGTTTACCACCATTGGAAAATCTACTATGTCCTACTTAGAGCAAATTAGAGCAGTATTTAGAGCTATCAAACACCTAGATTTCCTTGAATGAATTCTCTTTTTCCATGTAGAGATTGTTCCTTGCTGGAACTCTGGAGTTTGAGAGATTTGTGAAGAACTGTAGATGCAGATGAAACCCCAGCTCCAGCACAGATCACCTCTCCATTGCCTATGTTCTGAGTGGGGGTAGGACAGCCCCAGGCACCACTGGCTTTCCTGAGCATGGCTGTGGCAAGTCTCTTCAGACTGGCACTTTGGCAGACTGCAGGTGTGACAGCATTGCCACAAGGAATATATGGGCACTGGTAGTGTTTGATTTTCTGACTTTACCTGGAAAGCCTAAAGACACACAAAATAAGCCTGTAGCTTCACATCTGCTTCATGCTGGCTGACAAATTATGGGGCCCTTTCAAACCTGCCATAAGGTCTATTCATTACAATTGCACTGACAAACATCTAACTGAAAATGTAAATAAAAATACTTTAATATTCCCTCACAATAGAAGACACTTAATTGGACAAGCAATGGAAACAGCTGGGCCTAACTTGCACACCACAAAAACCTTAACTTCATTTGGAGCTTTGTAGGTGATGGTTCAGTGTTCACTTTACTGCAATTAACACCACAACCATTCTTACTTTATAAACCAAGTTTCTCAGAGCCTTGACGCTGATCCAAGTAAAATGAAATGGTTTTGAGAAAGAGTTGGTCAACTGAACAATCTAGAACATAAAAAATAAGTCATTATGATCTTTATGTTTACTGATTGAGGATCCATTTTACTGACATTTAAAATTTATGATTTCATAAAAGCACTGGCATTTCAAGAAGTGTTTTTCTCTAACATTTTAAGCACTTTCGTTCTTTCAGTGTTATGGAAAACAGAAATGTACCATACAGTCACCTGGTAAATTAGTATTTAGTTATGTCATTAAGGACAATTTTAATGTGTATGAAGACCTGCACAATATTCAGTCTGCAAAATCTGTCCAATTATGGCACAACCTAAGTTTCAAGTAAGCACAATTATTATCTCAGTTATGTACATCTAACACGGTTGTCATGCATTGTTTCCCAGCCTTTTAAGGAATGAACTGGTCTGCCACACCACTGGCTCCTCACCATCCTCCTGCACTTCTCACCTGTCCAAACCCCCTCTCAGGCTTACAGGTCAATGCTACCAGGTCCACATGCCTTGCTCAGGGAGTCCCAGTTCCTCTTTGCCAAAGTTCCCAAGCCCACCTCATGTCCTTCTCTCTGAATGCCCTTTTCACAGAATCACAGAATGTTAGGGATTGAAAGGGACCTCGAAAGATCATCTAGTCCAGTCCCCCTGCCGGAGCAGGAACACCTAGATGAGGTTACACAGGAAGGCGTCCAGGCAGGTCTTGAATGTCTCTGGAGTAGGAGACTCCACAACCTCTCTGGGCAGCCTGTTCCAGTGCTCTGTCACCCTCACTGAGAAGAAGTTTCTTCTCAAATTTAAGTGGAACCTTTTGTGTTCCAGTTTGTACCCATTGCCCCTTGTCCTATCATTGGTTGTCACCGAGAAGAGCCTGGCTCCATCCTCCTGACACTCACCCTTTATATATCTGTAAACATTAATGAGGTCACCCCTCAGTCTCCTCTTCTCCAAACTAAAGAGACCCAGCTCCCTCAGCCTTTCCTCATAAGGGAGATGTTCCACTCCCTTAATCATCTTGGTTGCCCTATGCTGGACTTTCTCCAGCAGCTCTCTGTCCATCTTGAACTGAGGGGCCCAGAACTAGACACAGTATTCCAGATGTGGTCTCACCAGGGCAGAGTAGAGGAGACCTCTACCTCTACTCTCGACCTACTAACCACCCCACTTCTAATACACCCCAGGATGCCATTGGCCTTCCTGGCCACAAGGGCACAGTGCTGGCTCATGGTCATCCTGTTGTCCACCAGGACCTCCAGGTCCCTTTGCCCTACACTGCTCTCTAATAGGTCATTCCCCAACTTATATTGGAACCAGGGGTTGTTCCCACCCAGATATAAGACTCTACACTTTCCCTTGTTATATCCCATTAAATTTTTCCCCACTCAACTCTCCAGCCTGTCCAGGTCTCACTGGATGGCAGCACAGCCTTCTGGCGTGTCAGCCACTCCTCCCAGCTTGGTGTCATCAGCAAACTTGCTGATAGTACACTCTATTCCCTCATCAAAATCACTGATTAATATATTGAATAATATAGGCCCCAGTAATGACACTTGAAGCACTCCACTAGATACAGGCCTCCAACTCTACTCCGCCCCATTGACCACGACTCTCTCCCCAGCCACTCGTCTCTCCCAAACTGCTGCTTCTGCTTCTCAGCCCATATCAGAATCCTCTAACCTACTGCTCAGGAAGCTCCAGTTCTCACCTTCCCAGCTATCTTTATCAGATCTGTTTCCTTCACTTTATCTGTTCTTCCCAAACTGTAGCTCACAGGTTTGTCCTACTTGATCTACCAGTTTTCTCTCCCCTCTTCTTCAGCCTGTTTCCATCTCAACCCCCTGGTTTCCAGCCACCCAATGACATTTTGGTTTGCAGTTCCTAAACTTACTTCCCTTGTCTGATCATCCTTCTGAAGCCTCCTGATTCCCATTCCAATATGCCAGTCTTCGCTCTAGTTTATAACCCAAATTTCCTGTCCAAATATAGTTGTATTACAAAAACTGTGCAGTATCTTAAGAATCTAGCTCTTCCACACTCGAATCTACATTTACAATGCTTCTTCACCATGTCTCTGTTTCACATGGCTTGCCTGCTGGGTGCCTGAGTGCTGTCTGGGTGTTCATCAGCTTTCTCCACTCACAGTTTCCCTTGTCTCCCATGGAGAGGAGACAGGGGCATTCCAAGGCAAAGGTTTCTCAGACCATTACCAGAAACATGCAGAAAATATCACGTTCCAGTTTTAAAAATCAAGGAAAAAAATACCTTAAAGCACACAGCTACTGAAATGAGATCAGATCCAAATACTTAAAGTCAAAGACATTCAGTAATAATAGAACCTCTTCCCAGAGCTCTTAATCCAGAAGCTGGTTCATGTCTCTGTTGGACTTGGATAATGAAATGGCTAATCTTCATTTTGTACGCATATATATGTTCTAACCATATATACATAAAAATGCTTTTCATTTTGGAGACAAGCTTCAAAAGGCAATCTTTCAGCCCTATCAAGAGCACATGACTGTAATTTTTCCTACGTTTTCAGACACTTCACAATTTTCAGACCATTTTCTCAAAACCAATGTCAGGACCTTGTAAAATCTCAGATGTAATTCAGTGAACAGCTGCTGCTGCAGCTCAGGCCCAGGCTGTTCCTCACAGCTGAGCAGTTGTTAATATTTATTTGAAGAATCTGTGAAAAGACGTGGGTACTCCATAGAGAAAGAGACGGAGAACAAATTATTCTCCTCTTTTGGAGAAGTCATTATTACTGCATCCAAAATCTCACTCTAACATTGCCACCCTTCATCACTCCAAGGCCAAGTGTTTTATATTTACCATTATATCTTTGGCCAAACAGACTTTGTATGTGGCTTAAAAGTACAGCTGAGAAATCCTCAGGTCTGGAGTGTTTTTGAAGTACAGAAACTGAGCAATTTGGGGGGAAGATAAATCCATTTTTATAAGAGGTGTTTAAAAGACTTAATTATACTTTATCAATTAAGGAAATAATGTGTTGCAATACAAGGAAGACTGATGGGGGGATTATGTGCTGGATTTGTTTTTGTGGTATTCATGAAAAACTGCTTGCTTTTAGGTAAGAGAGATTCATGAAAATAAAAAGAATAAGGTAGGACTTTGTGGGTGTACGCATAGCAGCGGTGAACACTGGATCCAGGTGGCGAGACCCCCTCTTCCTCTTCATCCTCGAAGATTTCTTCTCACCTCCCCCATACCTAGCAGAAGCCAAGTCTTCCCAAATCCACTCAAACAAATACTTTTCTGGAGCTCTAGGGTTAAAAAGTGGGGGAGAAGTACAACTGGGGCTGAGGATATTGTCCGATAACATTAGCTGGGCTGTGGAGGCTGGCACCAGCTGGCTTTGGCTCTGGGCACAGGTGTTACTGCTGGGCTGGCTGCCCGTTCCATGCATGGTCACAGCCTCCTGGCCCATCAGCAAGGGCAGAAACAGGACCCTGCAGCTCAGGCTGGAAGCAGGCACAGTCAGAAGCAGCCAGACCTCTTTCCCATCCAAGCAGTTGCTCTTTTCCTCTATGAAAAACCAAGGCTGTTCCATGCTGGTTCCAGCCACAGGCCACCACTGGGCCATGCTGAAACACTCTGTATGTCATGAAAACTGCTTACGGTGATTCACTGTTGCAAGCTTTTTTCATTCATTTATCAAATACATGCTCAATTTAGCTTAATTCACTATCTCAGAAATCAGGACAGATATGATGTTATCATTCTCATTATTATTAACCATTGTTATTAATAATAATGTTTTCTTTGACAGTTAAAATACAAAATAATTTAAGTGAAAGCTACTATTTATGCCAGATTACTATGATGACAGAAAATCAAACATTGTTTGTATAGTATGTTCTACGTACAAATATTTTGCATGTTACGTGTACAAATACTATATCATTTATCTATTATTCTGTATACTATGTTTCCTATACTGAATTTCAGTAAATAAACACTTTGTTACTACTTCCCATATATTCATTTGGTCTAGTTTCCTCAAGTTTGTTACTAAGACCAAAATCTTGAACGCCCTGATGTTGATAGTTTTTCTGCTCATCAGGAAGACTAAGTGGGTCAAGGTTTCATCACAGTTGTTTCAGGTAAGTGCATGTAACTGTCTACTTTGACCTGGGTTAAATTTCCTTCCATTCTACATTGTCTTGCTCCTTATTTGTCAGACCACAGTTGCTGCTACCAACATATGAAAATTCACAGTAATTTAACAAATTCTAATGAATTATTTGGTTCAGAATCAATTTGAAAGCAATATTAATAAAAAATACTAGCAAATTTTCTGGTCCCAGCCCACAATAACAGATGACCATTCGTGAGAATTAGCAAAGGTGCACTGAAATAACAATAATAGTAACTGAAAATAAGTTATAACTATTGTACTTCTTTTTCCTCGCTCTTCATACCTTGAGCTATGAAGGAGCACAAACCATTCATGAGAATTAGTAAAGATGCATTAGCATAAGCATAATAACTGAAAACAAGTTATAACTATTGTACTTTAGACCAACAACATACGTGAAGGATAAGAGAAATAATATTATTCATTTGATTCAGTTCAAAGTGATGGTCCCCAATGCTTTCATATTTAAGTCACACACTACTTCTGGTTACATTGGGAATCATTTCACTTAGTCTTAGCTTTTTTTACTGACAATGCTGTAACTCCAACATCATGAATTCTAAAAAGCGCTAAAGCCAAAAAGCACCATATCCCCACAACAAAAATAAACCTCCATTGATATAAACCACCTCAGTCATTTCAAATTTGTTTAAAATTTAAATGAGTTAACTTTATACACACAAGGTTTTTTGCAGATCAAATGCTTTTTAACCTGCAGCAGCTGGCATGAAACTGGCATAAGCTCTGTATCTTGTGCTCTAGTTAATTCAACAGAAACGCGGTCATGCTCCCACACTTGATCCAGATCCAATTTGCACTCATTGTGATCCAGGAGTACCCAAATCTGGTATTAATGGACATGAAACCATGGCCTTATATGATAGTCCAGCTTTAGATATTTTGCAGATTTAATTGACAGGCTTTTCAATAGGCATGTTTTTTCCTTTAACATATCCAAATAGTAACGGTGAAGTTCTTTTCTATGTAAATCATTAAATTTAGATTTAAGTAAATTAAAGAAAAAATCAGAAAAAAACGTCTCCCATCACAACAAAACTTGAGTTCACCTGTGGAGGACTGCAGATATATGATTGCAATCAATTCTAATAGGTAAAATAAACATACAATGGAATGGAAACTGAACCACAGCTCTATATTGAAAGAGTCAAAAAATTACAAATCTTACCTTTTTCACTAACACTTTCACTTTCAATCTCTACATCATCACAACTCGTATACTCTGGAGTGGATGCCAATTCTTCTTCTGAGCTACTTAATGAAACCTGGCGCATTTTACCTCCCTTTTTTGTTTTATGGGGCTTTGGTGGTGGAGGTCTGACAGATTCAGACTGGTCTGAGCTGAGTGAATCATTCCGTAACATGGTCTCCATCTTTTCACGTTTTGTTTTCCGTACAGCAGAATTGGGATCCAAATGGTGTTGTTTCCTTAAAGAATCAGAGCGCCTCATGTCTGGTCTTTCCAGAGGAATTGGACTCCTCCTAGGTGTAGGAGGGCTATGATTTGTGGTCCTCTGACGATTGGGACTTGGTCCCTGAGCCTCTCGAGTTCTTTCCATAGAATATGAACGTTGATTTTCCATGGCAGCTCTGCGCTCAGATACAGATCTTTGTCTCGACGGTCGTTCCATCCTCAGCATAGACATCCGAGAATCTTCCAATTCGGTATTTGCCAATGAGACATCACTATGTCTCCGTTCATGACGTGCTCGGGACACTTCAGCATGGATGCGCATTTGTTCCTCATATGGTTGTGGCTTGACTGGATAACGAGCCAAATTAGGATCACTTCGGTATCGTGCCTGATATTCCTCTTCCCTCTGCTGTCTTTCATATTCTTCCCTGTTCTGTGCATCCTCCTCTTCTACCGGATACTCCTTGGAACGCCTGCGACTCCTTCTGTTGGAATCTCTATAATCACCCAGTTCAGGTTCTTCATATAACTGAGGCCCACGCTGTGACCGCCTATCCGAATAATCTGATGGTGACCTGGGCATCGCACTGTCTGATGTAGCATACTGTGAATATTCGTCTCTCTCGTCCCTTTGGTCGTATCTTCTGTTTTGTTCTCTTGATATTGATGGGCTTCTTTTCCTAAATAATCATGACAAGAAAGAAGAAAGAGAACTCTGTGAATATTTCTTATTGCACAAGTATACAGTTAATGCTAATTAAACCATAGAATGATCAGATGATGGAAAAAAAAAATCCATTGATTGCATTTCTTTGTGAAAGTTCTCACACATTTTCTGTACTAAATTAAAGAAAGCAGGTCACGCTACAAATATGCTTATGGTGCACAGTTTAAATAAAAAACAGCTTTAAAGGAAAAATGCTAATGCAACGTTATAAAACATAGAATATAAATACTTACGCTACTTTGTAGCCATAACTGCTTTACAAGTACCAAAATTTTATAATCCTTTGTAATCATTTTACAGCTATAAAACTTGACCATGTACTTCTATTTCATAGGGTTTTATAATCACCATAGAAATTAAGGCAAGATGCATCATGCAGTTAGTTTGATCTTTTAGCAGCCATTATTGCTTAAAAACATACATGTCCATTCCCACAAATCTATAGTGTTTGCCAAGGGCAGAAAACAGGACAAACAAAGATCCGATGGCAGCACTTGTCTAAATCAGATGAATCAGAAAACAAAATATTTTTTTTTGTGTTGCATAAGAAGGGAAAGAGCTTCAAAGTCCTGCCTGTCTGACTTGACAAACAAATCCTTCCCATCCCTATAGGGATGGCAATGATATTAATCCATGCATTTGAGCAAGACACACCAGCCAGATACCAAAATGGAGTTCCTGTAGCACATTAAGCATTGACTCTTTGTCATAGACAATATCTAGCCATAGACAACTTCTGAGGCTTCAGAGGTGGGTGAAAAAAAAATTATCAACATTTTTCAATTATTTCCTGACACTGACAAATGACTGACTGGAGCACATGATTTTATTATATGGAATATTTTAATAGAGGATGTGTCTGGAATATATTATGAATCTTATATATTCTATTTCTTTGATACAACATTCTTTGCTACTTGATTAGAAGGGATCAATTCAATAGGGAGTGGTGATTCATAGGGAAAAAACAAGCTGGAGCTTCAGATCCTGCCTTTATCAATCCTAACAGGGTAAAAAGCCTTTAAAATGCTACTTCCAGATATGCCCAGATTCCTACTTAGTTTTTCACCCCAGATGGACTGAAGGATTTACCTGCAGGAAAGTGGAGCAAAGATCCCAAATGTGGATAAAAGAGACTGAGAGGTGGGCCTTCTCTGGAATAAGCTATATCAGCTCAAGCTTTAAGTAATGAAAATATGTATGTGAACCTATTTTTGTATTATCAGCCCTTTCCTGTTATATTTAGTTCTATCTTTACAATTAAGATCCCTTTGAAAATGTTTTCTACCCTCACAAATGGCCACTGATTCTGCAGGGCAGCCTTGCAGGAAGGAACCAAGAGATCCTGCCTAGTGTGGGACGGGAAAAAGGAGAGCAAAGACACAGCCCTGTTGTTGCCACAGTTGTCCTAGAAAGGATAAGAAAAGGAAAGACTTCAACTTAGTGAGGCAGAGAAGAAAAAAACAGGTTCTCCTTGGTGCTCAGGAAGATAGAAAGGACTCTGCCTAGCTAGTGGGAGAGAAAATGCTCTTCTCACAGCCAGAAAGGAAACGTCGTCTCTGCTCAGCACAGGAAAACCACAACTGTCTGACCAGAATGTGCACACGGAGGTGACTGGCAAACTTGCATCCTCTCTTGGGTACCATACAGGGTCATTAAAGTGTGCCTGAAAGATTTGGACCCAGTCTTGCCTTGTAAATATTAAAGTACTGTAGCCTTACAATGGCATCTGCAAATGGGGAAACTAATTCAGTCTTGCAAAAATGCAACTCCTCCTGTGAAGCATGACAAGTAATATAAGCATCATTTGGATGCCTTTTTGCTTATGGTGAAGCTACGACATCCTATCTGTCTTATTAAAGTGTCATGTTAGTACCAGCACAAATTATAACCTCTGCAAGTTTAACAAAAGCTCTATGGATTCTGCTACTGGGACTCAAGTTGAATTGTTCTAATGTGATGTGAACAAAGTTCCATAAGTCTAAAACCAGAGTGGTCAACTGACAATTAGGACAATCAGAACCTAGACGGTTTGCAAAGACATAGTAATTTTCACTAAGACAACAGAGATTAGTTGTAGAAACTTACTTTAAGAAAGATATTTTCATTTTAAATATTTCAGCTGATAAAAAAATATACCTTATCTCAAAATAAGTTGTTCCAATAGCAAATTACTTAAGTCACTGAAAACTTCTGCCATGTCTATAATAAAAATGTGCCTATTTTACCCTCCCCAATTCTGCCCCCCATGTTGACAAAATCTTTTATCTCTTTGCAAATCCAATCAGAATAAATGGCACTCAACAGCTATGGCATTCATCCGTGTGGATCTCATTGTCAGATTGAGAAAAATATGTGTGTACGTGGAATGTACACATAGTCTGCTGTTAATATTCATACTGTGTACACTCAGTCTGTATGACATATGGATCAAGTTGTGTTCACAGCCACAGATTTTTGCATAGATTGATCCTCTAAGACAGGGGTGTCGAACTCCTTTTCACCAGGGGCCACACCAGCCTCGCGGTTGCCTTCAAAAGGCTGAATGTAATTTTAGGACTACATAAATGTAACTATTATAAGACATCAAAACACTCTAGTGAGTATGGTTTATAGGATCAACTCCATCATGAACCATGTAACACACAAAACTGTATAGAATCTAGTTCGACAAATCTCACACATGCCTTGGAGCAGACTGAGTCTACACATTCTTCAGGACTAAACATCTGTGTACATATATCTATAGTAACATAAACAAAAGAAGAGTAGGAATTGTTTTAGCTACATGTGTATATATATATATATATGACTCCATGTCACAGTGTCCTCATATGGATGCAAAGAATAGTGTACAAATCTCTTCTGGAAACATTGCTGCTACGAAGTGATGGGTGGAGAGGCTGAGGGGATAAATAAGGTGGAATTTCTGTTTGAGTACAAACACTTACTGTAGACTTTTTACTGAGGGATATGTACTTCTGTCAGGAAAGCACATCGTCTGAGGAACTGGCACAAGATTTACTAAAAAGTCCACCCTTTTTTTCTGGCATGAACTATGTTAATAAGAAGAGGATGTGCCAATTTAGCATTTTATTTTTATACCTCTTAGACAAGCATTTTCTAACCTTGTCTGTTACATTTACCACAAGCAGTCATTGCCTTTCCTTCATTTTGTTGCTAAGACATGAATATCGGAACACCACCTATGTCTGACAGAAATGTAAAGATCAGCTGGGTCCTCAATCTATTCCAACCTTTCACGAAGGAAAAAGCTTTACACAGGTGTCCAGCGTGTGGCAGCTACCAGACCACATGCAAGAATAACGACCTTCCTGAAAATGCAACCTTTTTCTTCAGAGAAAGCAGCCTGATAGATAAAAGTAAATAATTTAATGCCTGGCCTATGCTGATTGGCACTACCAAACTCCCTTTCTAATTAATTTCATCCCGGCTGAAGGGATCTAACTTCACTACCGGGATCAAATGCCAGAAGTTGTAAGCCTATCCATCAGAAATAAATTAACCGTACCTGTACACCTGATCAGCCAGAGGCCTCACTGGCAGGAGAGGGCTCATCCTGCCGAGCAGCCACCATAGCATTTAGTCCAGCCTGTCATTCTCTTTACTGGTCACCACACTACAATTAGCCCCCCTTTAGCATTAATCATTTTTTTTTCATTTTACAAATACCTGCTACAAACACAGTTGTACCATGTATGCTATACATTTTAAACCAGTGTTATTAAATCATGGTAGGAGGAGCAGTACTTGTGAAAACATGGCCAGTCACTACTATTAAAAATCTGCTGTTATTTTTAGATCACAAGCTAATTCTCACTCACCTTCATGAGCCTTTGTCTAATCCATTTCTCACTATTAACTACCTTAAAGATACACCAATAAAAGCTTTTCTTCGTGTACTTCCAGCTAAATACACCATGGAAAATGGCTACTCCCACCTTTCCAGGACTTTCCTGGAATATTAAAAGTTAAGAGAAGTTTAAATGTATGTCAACAGCTGTGATACGCACCCTCCAGCTGCCAGCTCAACTAAACACTATACATCTCTTGCCAGAAGGATTACCACCTTTTCTGCAAAGGCTACCACAGCACTGAAAAATCCTCCAGGCCACTGTGTTTACCGCTTCTTTGACACAATAATAAAATAAAATCTCTATTATGGTTAGAAAACTCCAGAAACTACACAAATCTCTTAGGCACATTCTATACTTTTTTTTTTCATATAGAAACTGAAACTTATTTTCTACTAATTTTCACCATGTTTTTAATTGCAATTTATCAATACATAATATTTTAATAGACATCTTTTAACCTTACACTGATGGAAACCTTATTTTCAGTGCACTACAGATATCGCTATGTTAACGTTTAAGGCTGCACTGGCAATTAAACAGAGGACAGATGCTCTCTATTAAACTTTTCCTTGCCCAGAAGGAAAAAGGAGAGAGGAAAAGGGACAGAGACCTATGGTTTGAAAAATTAAAACAGCTTTAACAAAAAAGTAACAATGAAAAAGAGTGTAACAACATTAGTACTAATACTAATAATACTACTACTAAAATAAAAGAAGTAATGAAATACATACAAAACCAATATTGAGCTCCCCCATAAGCACTACAGGTGCTGGGCAGTCCCAGACTGCACTCAGCAGCAGATGGGAATTGGATTCAGGAACACATGGATCGGGATCAGAGGCAGAGGAATAGGCAGAGTCCCTCACAAACACCAGCCGTAATCCCTCAGCTTTACACTGAGTATGATGTGTATGGGATGGAATACTTTGTTGGTCAGGTTTTGGTCACTGCTCTGTCTGCTCCTCCCCACAGCTTTGACCCTTCTACATCTTTTCACTTGTGGAGTATAGGAGATTTAGCAGTGACCTTGGTTCCTATAGGGATAAGTATAAACGCGAGCTTTTCTGCACGCCATTCCTACCATTACCTTGGTAACAACTGTAAACATCAGGCATTACCAATTCTAGGAGTAGATATTGACTGAAAAATGTACTTAGCTTCAGAAAGTTCAATTACTTAGAAGAAACTTAACTGAAAGGAAAATTACTGATAGGAGAATTGGTTCTTAGTCAAAACAGGACACACCAGTACTATGAAAAGCAAACAGCTGGACTGTAACCTGACCTCCTGCTCATAAAGTTATTCAACTCCTCCACACTACAACAGGAAGTAAGTATTGAAAAAATGGCATAGAAGAATATGACATCTATCCTGCTTTGATGGCTCTGATTTCAGTAATGGAACTAAGTAGGTTGAAAGTCTTTGACATTTCTTTGTATTATTCCTTGAAAAGAAAACACTGTTCTGTTTTGATTTACATTTTTTGAAAATTAACCCAAGGAAATTTTAAAGGTAAGTTTCCTTCAAATTTCAGAAGCCATGGATATGAAAACACTCTGTAGAGTATGTAAAGTATTTACATCACAGGAAAAACTAGATTTCAGGTCTTCCTGGCTACTAATCTTTTTCTCAGACCAATAGGAGATACTTTCGAACTGGAAAAAACTTCCAAGAAAATATCATTCTAGAGATACTTTCAAACATATGGGTACATGAATTCATCTACCTTTACTTGGAAATTTTTATAATTAAGAACTTTTTGGTCAACTAAAAAACAGTAAGGGGTCAGTGGGCCTGAGCCATCATCAGTTACTTGAAAACTGAATATTGGTCACCTACTTGTAAGACCTAATTATGATTTACTAGACAATACTTTAATATTTTCTTCTCTGTTTCCTATAGACTAGCAAGGAATAAAATTGACTGGAAAATTAAAACTTAAAATATTTCTCCTGCACATATTGTAATTTTGCTCAACTGTTTTCAAAATGTGATCCTCTCAGTACCTGAAAGAATAATTCAGAGTAGGTAAAAATTCATATTTCACACTGAAACTCCCTCATGAAAGTTATGCAAGAGACGGCGCTTCTTGTTAGAGACCTCACCAAATACACTGAGGACAGCTTTGTCTCTCCTTCACTATATGGCTCCTGTTGGAAAAACAGCATTTTTTGGTTCCTGAGTGATCATAAAAGAATAGTTCTGCCATTCTAAACTTTTATACTTCTGTGCGTTATATTTAACAGCCAGCCACTGGGTTTAAAAGAACAGTGACACGAGCAGATAAAACATTATCAAGACCCTCAGCTGCAGGAAGGTGAGCTGAACACGCTCCGGACCTTGCAACCAGAACTGCCTGAGTGCCATGAGCCCAGAAAACTGCTGTGCAAAATTAAGCCTTGGCTGCCTTTCTCAGGGAGGGTCCTACTCTCTCACTGTTAGGTAGTCATCTGAAAGCATTTCCAACGACCTCCTTTACCATACTGAAGAATCTGCAAAATGTTTACCTATTTTTGGCAATGTTTTTAAGAGACTAGCTGGTATTCATGTAACTTCTTTTCGCATTCTCTTCTTATAACTTTTGCTTTTGCTGAGTCACATTGTGCAGTAGAAATCGTTTTACACGCTCTCCAAAGCAGTTACGGTTCCAATTTGTTGAAAAATAATAATGCCTTCTAAGAAGTCCCAGTTTCTACTAAGATCTCTTTTTGCAGTTCTCCAATGCTGTCTAGTTTTATACTAAATTAATCTTCTGATCTGTCTGTTCCCCTCTCCTTGGCTTGTCACCGCCTCTCCCCCAAAAAAGAAAGAACATAAGCAACCAATGCACAATTTGCAAGCTAACTCATTTAAACAGCCTACTCTGATAAAAAGAAAAGGTATTTATTGCATTTCTTGACCACTACAGTTTTAAACAGGCTGTTCTGAGGTACATCTAACACTCAGATATCTAAGCAATTCACCCAATATAGTTCATCTGAGACATTACTTCATTTCTCTTTTCAGCCATGCCTTACAAATTCTATTTTATTGCAACCATATTTCAGATTATTTAAAATACCTTCCAGCTAAATATCTCCAACAATAATGAATTAAGCTTACAATGCTGATTACAAAATATACTGAAACATGAGAGTGATACTGCTGATGCTGATCTCTATTAGACTTTATCTGAAAATATAATTTCACCAATTGCAGGCTGGTACCAACAGAATGAAAAGAAATCTGCAGTAACAAAACATTAAAATAACTAAATTCACCACTGATAACAACTTTGCTTTAACTTGACATGAATGGATGGCATTTAAAACAATACAATTACTTCAGAATCACGTTTTCTGTACAAGCAATTCAGCAAAAAATCATCATTGCAGCTTTCAAGGGCTAATTTCACTTTCGTTGGGAAAAAGAGTCATAACACGGAAAAAAACAAGGAATTAGTGATTTTAAGTATCCCTTGCTAATCTTCATATGTTTAGGTAATAATTTTGCTTCGCAGTTTTTTATGACACCAAGAATATCACAGATAAAAAATGGAACTACCAGTAGAAATAGCTTTGTCCTCTCTTATTTTGACTGATTTTTCAGTAGTCCTTATATCATATAACTTTAGAGAACTGCAAAGAGAGAAGTAAAATAACTATATTTTAATCTTAGTTCATTCAGCTACATTGATGAATGCTTACCTTTTAGATTAAACAACTTGACATTTTTCTTCTACTATTGAACATTTTCAAAATGAATAGTTTGCTAATTATTTCCACTTAATTTATAAACAAGAAATATAACACCTACTTTTTCAGTATAATCTTTTGTGAAAAAAGCTAGTAATAAAAAAAATGCTACATGGTTTAAATAATTTTCAAGAATAACTGGTCAGAATGTGCATTCTGGTTTTCTGTCTCAGTACTGACACCAGGGAAGTAATTTGCAGAAGGGTGGAATCAACAGCTGCCACTGAGGAGGATCGAAATTAGTTTAAAACATGGGGTGTTAAAAGAAGAGTAGGTCACAGAAACATTAAAATATAAGAATGAGTTAATACAATACTGAACTCTAACTAAAAGGGACTCTGAATAATATAACATACAAGAAAATTCCACAATTCTGCATATACTATTTTTATGAAAATAAATCCAACTTTCCAATACATATTTTTGTCACAGAAAATATAATACAATTTAAAATACTAATTTAAACAAAAGCACAAACTTTATTAAAGATAGTATGCACAAATATCTGAAGCATAGTAAAAAGGTTTTCAGTACTTCCATAGAGCTTTTTTTTGCTAAAAGTAAAATATACCTTCCTAATCATTCTCAAAAAGAACAAAAAATGCTGAGCATTACACATTGTTTTCACACAACACATTCAGCATCTTTCTTCCCTGCTTTACCTTTTGATCAGCCACTGCACATCTGGGAAGTTGGAAGCCTCGGGTTCATGAGAATACATCAATTTCTGTGCTGGCTAGGTCTTTCATTTAATCCTCTAGGTTCAGTGAAATCATACGAATAGTCTCTTAATTCGAGACACAATTTTTTAGATATATTTTACAATCCTTTCCCTTCCCCCAAAATGTAATTACAAAATATAAGGCATCTAGGAACAAAACAAAACAAAAAAAAAAAAAAAAAGAAAAAAAAAGAAACAAAAAAAAAAAAAAAAGAAACAAAACCAAAAAAAAAGTCTAGTATATGAAACTACAGCAATTCAAGTCAGAGAGCTGACCCAATGGGAAGCTATTGAGAGCATGAGAGGAGTGTTATGGTTTAATGCTGTTACCATGTGCTGTATATAGCTGGAGGTCAAGTAAGAATTTGCCCTATAAGGAGGATTATGGTACTTAGCTGATTAGTGCCTTGCTACAGTACTATTGCCTACAAATGTACGTGCACAGCATTTAATTTTAACCATTTTTAAAATTCTGTAGTTCCAGTACTTCACATTTTGTGTTACTAGGCACAGCCTCTTCTTTGTGTTAGGTCTCCAATAAAATTACATATTATCCATTATTTTTAGTTTGTAACAAAGACAAATTTTGACATAGTTTTCAACCATTAGGTTAAAGTAGTTATAGTATGTACTTCAGTCTGATGTGTTAAACATACTGTAGAACTGAAAATAGGTTTTTTTACGTATCATTTAAAAAAGAACAGTGATAATGAACTAATTATTTCTAGCAGCAGATATCAGAACTCACTTTCAAAATATGGTGAGAATGTGAAAATAACAGAAAGCAAATGTGTAGACAATCTGGCTTGTATTAAACAATTATAAAATAATTATAAACACATTTTTGCACAATTTCACAAGTAAGGTATATTCTATCTATACATGGTAGCTTGCAGATAAAAGCACCATACTCCAGGCAAATTCAACTATAATAAATTTAAGCCATGATAAAGTGGCATTACATGGGAAAAATATAGATTTAGCAGGTCTTCTCCACCTCAATAATAGTGAGTTCATACTCCTGGAAAAGGCATTCTGACACCAAAGTTTTTTCCCTCAGCCGTCACAGAGAATATAATACACTTCATCTATATCATCTATACATCATTGCATCTAATTTTGAGTCTAATCTTTTTAAAGTGTTTCAGTTTCTTACCACAGAGACCATTGAGCAGGTTCTTTTCCCAGCAGTTTAAAGTATCCTGGTTTTACAAAGCAAACCTTTTAGTCTAATGAAGATGAAAATTTTCTTTCAATGAAATACTCCATCATTACTAGGATATTTAAACCATTAAATAAAAAAATAGCTACTTTAATAATGATCATACAGTAAGAAAATATCAGCAACATGGCAGTCCTATGAGAGAATTGTTTCTCCTAATAACATCTCTGCAGGGTACTTTGGATTATAGAACTCCTAAAACTTTGACGTTACTAACGAATGTGAGTCAGTGTATCTTTTCGTTTTTTCCTCTCTTTCTTGTATCGACAATTATACTATATATGTGATATCATAAAATGAACTTTAGGTTTAAAGTATCTCTATGGTTCATATTTCAGTATGGAAGAGATGAAATAGATCGCACTGAGCTGTTTTGATGCCTCCACAAAAGAGCAAGCAAAAAATAACTGCTGTGAAAATGTCCAGTTTCCTCAGTAATGTGAGGTAAAGGCCCATTATTAAATTCAGTGCATTAAATCAGTGACACCTCATGAATGAATGGTGGGTTGTGCTTCTCCAACAAAAAGCTGGCAGGCTAAATGTGTTCATGCCAGGAACATCAGCTGGACCACTATGAAATGAGACAGGTGCATTCAACAGCTCTTGGAAATTACCATGATACATAAAACTTTAAATTTCCAATTCAACTCTCATTCTCAACATGCTCTTGAGACAGGAATAAATGTGTATATTTCTAAAGGAACGTCTAACTCTATTCAACATAAAAGCAGAACATGAATTTACAGAAAAAAATATTTAATAGAATCATAGAATAGTTTGGGTTGGAAGGGACCTTCAAAGCTCATCTAGTCCAACCCCCTGCAATGATCAGGGACATCTGCAAGCAGATCAGGTTGCTCAGAGCCCTGTCCAGCCTGGCCTTGAATGTCTCCAGGGATGGGGCACCTACCACCTTTCTGGGGAGCCTGGACCAGTGTTTCACCACCCTCATGGTAAAAAATTTCCTCCCCATGTCCAGCCTGAATTTCCCCTCCTTTAGTTTAAAACCATTACCCCTTGTCCTGTTGCAACAAGCCCTACTACAATGTCTGTCCCCATGTTTCTTATAAGCCCCTTTTTAAGTACTGAAAGGCTGCAATAAGGTCTCCCTGAAGCCTTCTCTTCTCCAGGCTGAACAGCCCCAACTCTCTCAGCCTGTCCTCACAGCAGAGCTGTTCCAGCCCTCTGATCATTTTTGTGGCCTCCTCTGGCCCCTCTCCAACAGGTCCATGTCTTCCCTGTACTGAGGGCTCCAGACCTGGATGCAGGACTCCAAGTGGGGTCTCACCAGAGCAGAGCAGAGAGGCAGAATCACCTCCCTTGACCTGTTGGTCATGCTCCTTTTGATGCAGCCCAGGATACAATTGGCCTTCTAGGCTGCAAGCGCACATTACTGACTCATGTCCAGTCTCTCATCCACCAGTACCCGAAGTCCATCTTGGCAGGGCTGCTCTTAATCCCTTCCTCCCACAGCCTGTATTGATACTGGGCGTTGCCCTGACCCAGGTGCAGGACCTTGCACTTGGCCTTGTTGAACCTCACGAGGTTCACATGGGCCCACTTCTTGAGCTTGTCCAGGTCCCTCTGGATGGCATCCCATCCCTCAGGTGTGTCAGCTGCACCACTCAGCTTGGTGTCATCTGCAAACTTGCTGAGAGTGCACATGATCCCACTGTCTACATCATGGATGAAGATATTAAATAGCTGGCTGTCTCAAATCACCTCCCTGATCTCCATGTGCCTTAGTACAGCTTCTAGGAGGATCTCTTCCACGATCTTCCCAGGCACAGAGGTGACGCTGACAGGTCAGTAGTTCCCTAGTTCCTCCTATCTAACTTTTTAAAAAATGAGTGCAATGAAAATACTGACCTTTTCTAGCAGGAAGCAAACCCATGTTGATTAGTCCTTGCAGAGCTACCAGAAACACAACAGCCATGAAGAAAATTCACTGAAATACATAACTATATCTCCTCCAAGAACATTGTGTGGGAATCAAAGGCACTTCAAAATGAAACAACTAAAATAAAACCAGTCTTGTAAACAAGCCCTGAGGTGTATTCTGAATTCTACTGCAATGAAGATAGACTTAATTACTCTAGCCTTACTTGAAAAAGAAAAGAAAATGCCATTTTTTATATTCCACACGAGAAATAAATGTTCCTTTTGTAACTCCATGTGTATACAAACACCCCGACCAATTGATGCTTTACAGTTCCTGTCACCAGCATAAGCTGCATTACCCAAGAGACTAGTTTTCAGTGGGATTCTCCAAAGTCAAGATAGGAATTATGAAATTCTGACTGAAGTTCAAGGCTACATGTTAGAAGATTTTGGACCTAACCTTGGTCTCTTCTTCCATCAACAACAGCATTTCTAGAAAAAGTATGAGTACTAATAAAAAGAAGGGCAACTGGACTCAATTGGCAAATAGCTGAGAAACACTGAGAAGGAATTTTTAAAGTCATACAGGTTCTCAGCACCTTTGATAACACAAGTCTATTGTGAAAATTACAGAGTACTTTCAATAACTCAGTCAAGTACAATGTGAGCAGTCAGCTAATAAAACACAGTAAAGGAACAGGAAAAAAGTAATCAAGGAAAGTGATGATTTAAACATTTTGTGAAGACATTCATGAAAGCTTTTAGAGATTAGTGATGACTTCATCACTCTCAGTACTGTTATTGTCAGATTGTTGGGATCAGTAGTATTTTTTAAGTTAACCTTTCATTGTTGAGCTAAGCAACAAGAAAGTTTAAATGTATGCTCACTGAAGCACTTTTCAAGCATGAGAGCAAATGGATGTCAGGCTGGGGAGCCATGCTCTGCAAGAAACTATAAAAGACATTCAGGATACTTGAGTTGACGAAGCAGAAAGCAAAGATCAAGTTTCTGTAATTTTAGAGGAGAAAAACAATCAAAACAGTTGGACAGATTTGACTTTTACAATTGCCAAAGAATACTTCAAGGTATATAGCAGTTTTGAAATATATATCCAGGTGAACACAAATCAGTTACAAGATTAATAGATTCATAGGTAATAATGAGAGATGGATAACCATGGTCACATAGTTTGATGTCCTTCCTCCACAGAATTTTTTTCCAAGGATTAAATTAATGCCAGATATAAGTAAAACTTCGCTGAGAAGGAAGAAGATATAAAATTGAATTTGGCCTTACTGTGGCACCAAGCTCATTTATCTTCATCATTAGGGTGATATTTCTCAAAGCAATGGATTAGATTATTTAGGTTTATATGGATGATAGGCTATTAATAGCAAAGCCTGGAGAACGTTTACCTTTCCACTATCCGGCCATTTCCCTGTAGCAAGGTGAGAAAAACCAAGGGTACCCAACTGGAATTTTGAGTCTGATTTATAAATACGTAGAAATTTGGGGCAGGGAGGGCAAGGCAAATGTGGGAAAGTGGATACTAACAGCCATGTTGGAAAATTACTGCTGCAGATATAAACACTTAAAATACAGATAAAATCTTGAGAGAATTACCATCGTCAATACCTCATAGAAAAAAAATTAGTTTCTAAAAGTCAGTTTTGTGACAAGTGGACAGAAAGATATTACTGTGCTAGAGGTTATAGATACTTCTTCAGCCCCTTTTTGCTTTTTTAGACTAGTTTAGAAATAACGTTGATAATGCATTAGAGACTATCTCTGAATGCAGAATTCAAGCGGGGTTGCTGATCAATAGTGTAAAGGCTAAAAACTGACATTAATGATACAGAAGCATTTTCTAGCTAGCATTTGCCCAACATTAACAAAATATTTGGCATATGAAGAAAAATTCGAGTTCAGCAAAAACTTGAGAAGAAAAGGTATTATATCAGTAAAACTGAAAGTAGAAACTGTACCTATGATTTCAAAAGGATATTTCCTGTTATAAAACAGGAAAAGTAAAGCACAAATTTATTTTGGAAAACAGAGGAACTTTATGACTTTTGTTCTCTTTTTCAGTCACTTAAACTAACAGGGAAACATTTTATCTACACTTTATGCTGTATTTACCTGCTTTACCTTGCTGATTCTGCACTAGGACTGTTCTTGTGCCTTGTGACAACTCTGTTCCACCAGACAGTTTAACCACACACGTCCCTAGAGACATTTAGAGACAAGTAGTTCGCCTCCTCAGCTTTGACAGACACTGTAGCTGCCCTATTCTATACGTACTTTAGCCATAGCTCTTCCTTAAAGCACTGGCTTAAGGGAATGTCAAGCTGAAATTTTTTACGCTACTGGAAGAAATACCAGAAAAATAAGTCAAACTTCTAAAATCATTAGGAATAACACATTTCTGCAAGACAGCAAACTTAACATAGAAAACATGTTCATAGCCAAGAGATCCAACATTTTGCCAGCTATTCTGAAATCTCTTTGTCAAGAATCATCAAATATACAGGTTTCCAGCCAAAGGTTGGCCCAGCAAAATACTTGAGGACTTTGCAGGGCTGGCAAAGACTGGCAATTATATAATTCAACTTAATTCAGCTTAATACAAAATAATGTTTTCTCTCTTCCTCAGCAAGCTGCCTTAAGAGAACACTTACTCATTCAAAAGCCATTTTCAGGTCAGGTCATTCTAACACTGGTAGAACCATGTTGTCTCAATGTCTGAAAACAGTACTTTTTTAGTTCAAAAATTCTGGAGTCTTTCACTTATATAGGAACCTGTACTTGACATTACAGTACCAGATTATCAAGGATAATGGATCTATTCATCACATAAAATAAAATTATTAAAGATGGTAACAGAAACATTGAAGTGATTGGCATTTTATGCAAATTATGTATAAGCATAGAGACTAACATAGGAGCCTATAAATACTGCAATAAGCTGGACTGGGGCCTGATCAGGACTGCTCTGTTATAGTCTTAAAAATACAGGGGAGCTGCAAGCAACAGAGATATGCATTTCAATGAAGTGGACTAAAAGGCTTTCATTAATTGTTTTATTTGGAAGTTGTATGACTTGCAATCTGTGTTTTGCACTAGTTGATAGAATGGGCAAAGAAGCTCATGAAGGAATGAAGAATGGGATAAATGCTAAATATAATGAAGTTGTACTCAAAATTATAATCAATTTTTGATTAATAACAATTTGACAAAAGATGAATCTGTAAATCTACATTACAGCTTTACAAATACTGCCAGCAGAAACAATAAAAAAGAAAAATTAGTACTAGGAGAGACGGATACAAAACAAAATGCAATCCAGGATGCTTCTAATCTGAGTTTCTGTCACTTCACATTTTCTGTAATAGCAGTGCTTGTGGGAAACAAGAAGGGAGTGTTGTACATTGCTCCTGTACACTGTTTATTTATTTTCCTGCACACATGCCCAGAAATATTTCTGCTTTCAAGATGTTTCTTATCATTCCCATTCCAAATTTTTCAAAATATTGTTTTGTCAGTTTATTCATAAACTTTGTCTTCTGGCTTCCTATGGTTAGGAATGATTTGCCCCTTCTTCTTCCTTCTAAATGGATATTGCCACAAGGAACATTCTAGTCTGGAATGGGACAGCGATTCTTGCCTGCAGTGTTTGATACGTCCTTGCTTATGAACTCAAAGGACAAGAAAGGGTTATATGTGAAATGTATGTCCTAATCAGCCTTAGACTAGCAACACAGCAATCATTTCTTCCTCACCTTAAAAAAATATAAATAAACCCACTCACTTTCATACTCTAGAAACCTGTGAATGGCCAAGATCAAGAATTCAAGATCACAAGGGCATTATCATATATACTCACAAACTTTAATTTTCAATAAATATCCTGAACAGAGTTTAACAAGTAGGAGTATAAGTCTCCATGCTCCATTATTTATGGCAAGTTTGAAGGTGCCTGAAAATGTCTCTGGGATTATTATCTCATAAAAAGAAAAAACAGGAATGTCTGCATGACTAAGGTTAGAGCCAGAACATCGGTGCTAGGTGTCTCTATGAAAATGCTCATAAAAACAGCCTTTGGAAGTGAAGAATCCCAAGTGACTTTGATGAGGACATGTGAAAAGCAGTTTTAGCACCTGATTCAATGACCAAGCTGAAGCACCAGCATAACAAAAGACTTTTTTTCATGTAAATTACTCGCAAAGATGAAGAGAAAATTAGTCCTCTGGACTTCTATCTTAATTATCTGACCATTAAAGGGAGTTTTGACACAGACATGATTTCCCTTCCCACTTTCCTCTGTTGTCAAGCAAACTGCTGTCTAATAATTATGCCAGTGTTTCATACAGTACAGCAAAATATAAATACTCCAACTATTCTAGTACATGGGTTCATTTGTTCTGGTCCCCAAAAAACAAACACAGGTTTGTTTCAGTAACACAACCTGCACACCAGTTTTATTGCAAAAACAGTTTTCTGCTGATGCATTTTTTTAACTTTCCAGTTCTTCGCATGTTCCATAGATGACTGGCACATTTAGGCCAATAATGCAAGATAGTAAAGAGCAAATAAAAAGCAACACACATTACATATACATATGTGTATATATATGTATATATAATATTTTTTTAGTTACTCTTCCTGAATCCATGTATATTCCTGTTCTTTATTATCAAAAGTACTTTGTGACCATGTCAAAATCACGACCTTATCAACACCAGGGATCCAGTACCTATATATTCCTATACCACCTTTTAACAAGAGGCATGTAGCTATCATGCCCAACTGCAAATCAGATGTCTTCCATTAGAGAATCTGTTTGCATCAGGCCTTCCAACAAAACATATTTTTAAAGCACTTATCTTCAGAGCCTTTTTCTGAGAGAACTTTTCAGGTCATCTTTTATGACACTCCATTATGAGGCTAGGCAACAAAAAAGCAGATTTTGTATCTCTTCATATGAACTGCAGTTATGGAGGCTATTCTCAAGTAATGATTCAAGATCAGCATGGGAGATAAAATTGAATGCACTGCTATCAGGAGTGGATAAAACGCAAATAGCAAGATTTAAAAAAAGACAATTTAAATTAGAAGATTCCCAGATTTCTCGGTTTGAGGTGACACACACATTTTTCTTACAGTAAGTGGTACACTAAGGAATAGCGGTACAATTACTCCATAATTATTAACAATTACTTCTAGAGCTGAAATTATTTACCGTGCTAGCTTCACCATTCTTACACAATATTGTGTTGCAGATTGCAGAATGGAAGGTGCCTAGCTTTGAAGTCCAGGGTGAAATCACAAATATGAGAAAACCTAAGGAGCAGTTTGGTCTGCAAAGCCTCCAGTGTTGCAGATATATGAAGAAGTTTTAACACTCATTGTCCATGTTCTCTTGTATGGAAGGCACAATGCATATAACACCAATGCACACTTATTCTGATTAGAAATAACATATAAGTCTTCCGAATTTATTACTTCAGTAATAAATATATTAAAAAGAAATAGGTCCATAACAAAGATAAAACCTTTATCTGGAATTCGGATGGATAAAGCAAAGGAATAGGAGGTTATATGACTCAAACTTCCTGAATATTTCAGAAAAGTACTTATGCACCGAGTGGGCTACTGCACATCCACAATGTGATCAGCCTCAGATTACTCCTCTGTGCCTTCAGCACAACAAGGAATGGTGAGACAGAATAAAGAGGGAAGCATATATCTTCAAAGACAAGGCTCAGGAAAAAGACATAGAAAGAGAAGCAAGAAAGCACATGTAGCATAACCTCCACCTACTGTAAATGAGGTTCCCTTCATTACATTCAGAGACTTATTTAGTGGTTCTGATATCACCAAATTTACTCCAGCTAGGAGTCTGAGATTCTCAAAAGTGCCTAACATATGAGTCCCTATTTCATGGCTTTTCCCAAAACCATTACTTTATGACAGATCATCTTCAGAAAAGCTGTTTTCCTCCTATTACTTGTATCTCAGTAGAAATGCTGCTGTTGGGGATTTAAAACCTATTTATAACTTTTCCATAACACTCAGACAAAAAGCAGTCTGAACTTGAGAAATCTATGTGGAAAAAAACTTTAAATAAATGCTTCTTAAAATAATAAGCCCTGGCTATAATATTATATTTTTTCTTCAGATGAAATCAAAATATAGCAAAACACTAATAAGTCATAACATTATTTTGGAGTATTCAGTATGGAAAATCTAACAAAAAAAGTGGAATGTTGAAACAAAAATTATTCTTATATTCCAATTAGGATTTTAACAAAATATTTATTAAAAAAAAAAAAAAGACAACTTTTTAATGCTAAAGATCTATGAAGATCACTGTTAACAATAATGTGGCAACACCTAAAGCAATCCAGAGCCCTAAATCTGAAGGAAAAAAAAAAAAAGAAAGCGCCATTAAAAAAAATATATATCTCATTGCTAAATCTTACACTAAGATGTATTTTCTGATGAAAACCAGAATACCAGGAAAAAAAGCCTATATGTGGATCACTTGAGCCTTTGAGCCGTTATTTAATGGGGTTAAAACTAAGTATTGGTGCAGGGCCTGATTTTTAAAAGGACAAAGATGTCCAGACAAATATAACTTCAATTGTAATTCCAGGCATGACCAACAGATACTGCCAATTTTTAGAACACATCCAGAGACCTGTCAGAGAGGTGAAAACTGGCTGAGACAATAAGTAACCATGCCATATATTTAATAAAGTTTCAAATCTTTTAACCAGTAGTGTTGACAATGCCCTATGACAGTTTCACTCTAAGACAATTTTCAGTGCTTAAAGAGCCAACACCAAAACCTTTAATAAATCACATGTTTCTGAACTCTCTGGCCCATTCTATATAGATCAAGATTTATACCTTTATATAAATAAAAATATTGCTATTTTACACCATTCTGTTCAGTAAAACAGATATTTCTGTGATGTGCTCAATAATGAACATAAAAGCAAACATGGCAAGTAAATGTCTTTGGAATTCAAATATCTTTTCCTAAATCTTAGATTACATTAATTCTGAAATAGAAAACAATTTAGGAGTATTTGTATTAGGAGTATTTGTAAAATACTTTTGAAACCAATGAAAGTAAGCTTAAACATGTTATGCTTTTGTAGGTAAAAAGTGCAACTGCTTCTCTTGCCAGGATCTAATGGGGATATTGTACAGGGCACAACATGACTGCTGGATCAAAAGCCCTAGAGGGAGAGAAGAAAATATACTCCTTATCTCCTTTGGAATATTGCACCTACATTTGTCACATTTCCACAGACATTTATATGGAAATTTCTCAATTACCAAAATTCAGTATGCCCCTGAAGTATGATCCTCAGGCTTAGAAAGCCTTGGAAATTTTTACTTATGTTTTCTCTCTTGAAAGTCATACTTCAGTGAGTTCATTAATTTGAGGTTTCTACACATCATGGCTTTTCAAATCCATAGCATGCCTTACTTCCAAGCCAATGACCTTGGACAAACTTCTATTACAAGCTTAGAATAGCCAAAACAACAAAATGCAAATAGATTATATTTTTCTAGTATTCTGAAACAAAATTATTTTTACAATAAGTAAATTGTTATAATTATTTTATTAAATTTCTAGAATTCTGGCATAGACTACTTAACTAATTTTACCTATCTTTCAACAAAATTCATTATATCATGAAATATCATATATAATAGATGGTTTAGTGTTAGAGAGGTTTTATATTCTACTAATGCACTTTTTTTTTTTTAAGTGAAAGGTAGTGGTGTTGTTTTTATTGTTATTTTCAGTGAAACGGACAGTTTTTAAAAATAATTGTAGTATTTAATTTATATTCTCTAGAGCTCCATACTTTTCATGCCATTACCAGAACTAGAGAGTAGATGCTGGGGCGGTATTGTACTTTCCAGTTGAAAGAACAGCAAAAGGAGACAACTGCACATTTACTCTGATATTCACTAGGAAAAAAAAAAAAAACACACATTCAATCCGTGCAAAATAAAAAACATACATGTTCACTCTGAGGGACACAATAAAAATAACAATACAAGATCCTTTCAACAAATAATGACTCATGCATTCAGTCTTCGTTCATTTTCTCTTATGGCTCATACAAAATGCTACAAAATACTGGGTCACTGAATATACAAAATGTAACTGCACACTTAGTCTCACAAAGAGACGCTCCTTTACAGACTCTTTTAACAAAAGGACACAGCTAACCAATTCAAAATATGCAATGCAGTCTACCAAGTAAACCATAAAAGTGAGATTTCTCAGTCTATATTTGCAACTGTGCTTAAGAAATGTAATTAACTGGCCAAGAAACAACAGAAGAATCTAATCAGAGCAGGATTTCTCAGAGAATTCAGTGCCCTGTACAAACACACAGATTTTCAGCAGAATTCTTAGAAATACCCAGTGAAAAGAAAAGCATCAGAAGAAAAGGTACAATAATTCATAAGCAACCTGTTCTTTATTTATTTCCCAAGGTGCAGACACCAAAAGAGAATAAATATCTACAGTAATTAAGGTACTGGATCAGTTATCCAGGAGCATTATATTCCAAGAACATTTAGAATGACCACAGATTTTTAAACCTCAAAACAAGACTGAGATCTTTTGAAAACTATTATCTTTACACTTCTGTGAATCACCAGATATTACACAATAGCTCTCTTGTGTTAAAATGTATGTAGTTCTTCCACCCGTGTCTGTAATAACAAATATTTAATTTATCTACTTATTGTTTAGCCACTGCAGATCATGGAGATAAAAATTTCACAGGAAGAGGCATACAGACTTTTTGGTAGTTTATTTTTACGAGTAAAGGGTAACAATAAGATGCAAAATTTGTTTTTACAGCTAGCTTTTGCGATCATCACTTTTGCACATAATCTCTTTTACTCTTTCATATATGCAGACTTTCGCAGTTTGCCTGTTTGTAGGAATAACCATAATTAAACAAACAAACAAACAAACAAAAAAACTTACCTTACAGCAACTGGAGTTGTTTGAGATGTATTGTTTTGATGCACAGACACCTCAGGCACTCAACATGTAATCTTAAGGCCAAAGATATTTGTTGGGGTTGTACCCAACTGCACCCACTCTACTCCCTACAAGGCATGAAAAGGGTGATGTCAGGACCCGCAGCTCCCTGGCCACCACAGAATCCGGGTGGGAGATTCCTCAGTGGTGAGGACGGAGGAAGCTCCATGGCTCCTTATGCACAGGACACCTCAGGAACCACAGGGATTGACATCCACTTTCTTTTTCAAATGACTGGTCATCAGCACCTCATTTCTGCTGACTCACAAACTGTAACCTGATATGCAGAATCTAGATGCTCCAGGTCTATCTAAAAATTACTCACACAATTCTGCCACATGAGCAGCATACCTATAAGCCTTTAGAGAGAAACAGGATCCCATAAATGTTCATATTAACCCCCAAAGCAGCTTTTTAAGAAAACTACAATCCAGTCCTGAAAGTGAGGACTCAAGTTCCAGCATATTTGTCTTCATCTAAAATAATTCAGGGAAATATTATAAAACAACCCCCCTGCCCTCAAAATATCAAATCACCTATTTTATTCTGAGCAGAGTGCATTCCCAGAAAGGAAAAATAAAGAAAAAGTTGGAACAAATGTTAATTCTGCTTCTGTAAGCTTGTTTAGGATTAATTACAGGGAAATACAGAGTATCTTTTAACTCAGGATTTAATAAACCTGATAAAAAGCTTAGTCATAAATAAAACCTTTTTCTTCCCATATTCACTACAAAACTAGATTTGACCACTGATGCTGTCAAAGGGACATTAAATTTCAGTCTTGCTAACAAAGCAAAGAATGATTTTCTATATTATTTTGCTCATTGTGCCTTATATTGCATTAATCCTGTTATCCCTATGTGTTTAAAATAATTTACATTTTGCTGCCAAATGATATTGGAAAATGTAAATTTTTAACTCAAAATATGTGAAGAATGCATACATAGGGATTATATTTTTGTTTTACTTCAATATTTAGATGAGATACTTACATAATCACATTTCAGTAAACCATGTTTACTACCTGAAAGTGAATAAATATTATGCCTAACATTATCAAGACTACATAAAGATAAAATTCTTCTTGAGAGAAAATTCATGACTAGATGTATTTTTGCTCTGTGTGTATGTCTGTGTGTGAAATCTCCAATCTGAAACTCAGCGTATCTAGAAGAAATTAGAACACTAAATAACGCATGTACCAGAAACCACATTCTGTACCTTAAAATAAAAATCAAAAATAGCATATTTTACTCTAGAATTAACAGATTTTGCTCCATCTGATCTCCTACATTGTGATACTACTTTCAAAGATGCAAATAAAATAGATTGAGGTTAACTATCTCTACATAATACAGGACAAGAACCTTAATTTCCACATATATCTTAATGGGTGCACGTTGACTTACAAGTGCCTACAGATCATTGGATTTTGTCTGTCTACTTGCATGTGCATATCCAAACACTCTTGAAGTTAGCCCAGGGAATCTGCTCTCCCCAGGCTCCCTCTACAGTCAGTGGAGAAGAGGCAGATGACTCTAGTGGGCAACTGGGAGCAGAAAACAATGTTTAGGTTCTCTGAATCATCCCCTAGAGAACCCATCTCTATCCATCGACTATAAAGGGAGCCAAGGGAGAGGAATTTCAAGGTCAAGTCACCTATTAGGAATCTGTTGCACGATATTACATTGTGTAAAGTGTGAATGAACTATCACAGTCCTCCTGGCTAAGAGCTGGCGTCTATGTCTCTTTTGGACAAAGGTTTGTGAAAAACAGAAGAATCATTCATTCATTTATGGCAGTTTCCAAAAATACTAAATGAAATCGGAACCTTTGCCTTTTGGATAATGAATATTACACATTAAGATGTTCAAACTAGCAACGAACATTGTTGTCATTAACACTCAATTGTAAATCCAGAAACAAAGCAGCCTAAAGACATTATCAGCATGGTTTTGAATAGATCTGCCTTTTTACATTTTTATTTAAAACAAAACATTTACTTAATTTTATTTTTTTAAAGTATATTTTCTTTAAAACAAATGAAACAACAAACCTCAGACCCAAGGGACTAAGTGATCTCATCTAATCAGAGAAAACAGCAGTTAAAGCGCTTCAGAGCAAGCTCCTTAAGTCATCAGTCATTCCCTTAAGAGTCACTAGAAAGAAACGGCACTGTAAAGTCTAAGAAATTTTAGATGTCCAACATGGGAAAAGATTGTTCCCTAGGAGTACTTATTTTTCGCCATTTACTGTAAGGGAAGACTAGACAATTAAGATACAGCATTCTACAATGTAGACTTTTAAAGCCAAATGAGATTAATCCAAAATTAAGAATACCAAAAGCACTATCCCAACAAAAAGGAACCACAAAGGCAAACCAGTCATGGAGAAAAATAGCAAATATAGGAATAGAAAAGCCCTACTCTAAACCGTGAAATAAGTAACAGGGAAAAAAAAAGTTTTACTAGGATCACAGAATGAGAAAAAACGTATCACTGTCTTTAGGACCATTATGGTATATGTGGGGCATGTGTGATACAGCTGCTTCATCATGAAGTGAAATCAACAGCATATTGATCTGAAACTCAAAATGTAGTATTACATGTAGTCTTACCTGTTCTGTATTATGTTTATGTGTCTTTATATTGCTAGTACTCCGCCAATGCTTATATAACTTGTCATGACATGAAAAGTCCAAATACATTGAAATAATATCAAAATAATCTCTTTAATAGGACCCATCTGCATCGTGGTCTTGATGTTGTTTTCACTAAGTAAAGGGAATTCCACAGTCTGTTTATTTACTACCAGGACAGACAGTATTTCATAGAAACCTAGAGCAGTTCAGGTCAGAAGGGACCTTTGAAGACGATCTAGTCCAACCCCCTTTATACAATGCAATAAAGTCTCCCCAGAGCCTTCTCTTCTCCAGGCTGAACAGCCCCAACTCTCTCAGCCTGTCCTCACAGCAGAGCTGTTCCAGCCCTCTGATCATTTTTGTGGCCTCCTCTGGCCCCTCTCCAACAGGTCCATGTCTTTCCTGCACTGAGGAATCCAGAGCTGGATGCAGGACTCCAAGTGGGGTCTCACAAGAGCAGAGCAGAGGGGCAGAACCACTTCCCTTGACCTGCCGGCCACGCTCCTTTTGATGCAGCCCAGGATATGATTTGAATCCTTACAGCACCCTGCAAGAACTGAATAATCAATCCCCATCCTACCTGAAATGGAAAATGTGGCATCTGTCTCACAGATTTTCCTATTTTAACACAGCTCCACTAAAAGGTTGGCACAGCTGTTCTGATGGCTCAAAGACTTGGTGCAACACCAGAGCAAATAGTCAGGATATAGGATTATTTTACCAAAAAAAGCTAATCAGAAAATCTTTCAAAATCAGTGTATTTGATCTTCTGAATTACACTTCCAGTATTGGATATGTAATAACTCAGGAAAACTAGCATTTCAAAACATCAACAGTCCTCAAGCTAACTAGTCTGAGCATACTGACAACATTACAATGCTCTGTGGTTCATCTTTACATGTATTTTTAACACTTGTCTTAACTTTTTCAAGATTAACTAAAGTCTTAGAAAAACATAAAATCTCTTGTAGAACAAGAGCTATACTTGAGAAAATATAGTGTATTTTTGCACCACTATTACCCTAATGCTGCATCTTTGTACACTGTAAAGCCCAGAATTAACATGTTCCTTGCTTCCTCAGACACAAAGGATTCCTGCATTGATATCTATTCCATTATTCTGCAGAAAGAAGACTTAAAGTATGTGTTTGACATCTATATTTCTTTCCTCCATCTCGTTTCTCTTCTTGCTGCCTAACTCACATGCTGTCTATCACTGTTACATATCTGATAAAAAGGATGAGACCATCTGGCATGAATGTTCTTTTCTCTCTCTCTCTCAATAACTGACAGCCAGGATGACGACATTGCCCTCCAAATGTCCAGTCTGAACTTTCAGACAAAAAAAGGATTGACTCAGACCTTGCCAGGTTTGCAGCAGGATCTGAAAATAAGGTCTTTTTCCTTTATAATGTCTCAGCTGGTTTAGGCTTATTTTCCAAAACAGTGTCAAAGAATTTTTTCAAAAGAACCCACAGCACTTCAACTTCATTTTAATAAGTGGCTTCACAGAATAATTTAAATGTCGGGAAACACTGAAGGACTAACAAAAAAGTTATTATAGGATAGATATATCTTGAGTAAAGGTTTTTAAACTTAAAATGTATCTTTTTAGCCCATATTAACAAGACTTCATGACTTCTGAGGAGGCAAATATTCAGTTACGTCTTTTTATCAAACATTCATAAAATTTTACTGGAAAATGGCTCTAAGCCTAAAGATATTTTGCAAAATGAAAATAACCGCAGTATTGTTAAGTTCTTGTGGAGGGTCTGATTTTTAAGTTGATATTTAATAAAATGATTTTGCATTATTTGCCCAATTTTTCAGTTTCTAACCTTGAACGACAAAAGTGTCAAGGCCCTGTCCACAAATATGAGAATAATTCAATTTAATTTAGTCAAAATTAGCATTCTGGATTTGTTACAGAGCTTTAAATGACATACGAAGTGAATCATAGAATGTTAGAATGGTTTGGGTTGGAAAGGACCTTAAAGACCATCTAGTTCAACCCCTTGCCATGATCAGGGACACATTTGTACTAGACAAGGTTGCTCAAAGTCCCATCCAACCTGTCCTTGAATGTTTCCAGGGATGGGGCATCCACAGCTTCTCTCAGCAGCCTGTTCCAGTGTCTCATTGCTATCAGAGTAAGAAAATTCTTCCTAATATCTAATCTAAATCTACCCTCTTACAGTTTAAAACCATTCCCCCTGTCCTTTCAGTACTTTCTCTAATAGAGTCCCTCCACATCTTTCCTGTAGGCACTCTGTAAGTATTGGATGGCTGCAATAAGGTCTCCCCAGAGCCTTCACCAGGATTAACAACTCAAATTCTCACAGTCTGTCCTCATGTGGAAGGTATTCCAGCTCCAGATGATCTTTTTGGCTCTCCTCTGGCCTCTCTCCAACAGGTCCATGTCTTTCCTGTAATGAGGGCTCCAGAGTTGGACGTAGCACTCCAGGTGGGGTCTCACCAGAAAGGAGTAGAGGGGCAGAATCACCTCCCTTGACCACACTTCTGTTGGTGCAGCCCAGGATATGACTGGCTTTCTGAGCTGTGAGCACACATTGCCTTGAACGCTGAGAAAAATACATATTTGTAAGGTGTATTGGTGCCTCATTAAACAATCCAAATTGCTGTGGCAGTTTATTGATACCAGCTTAGAGAAAATTAGTTGAAGCCCATTACATTACATTTTATGGGAAATTCTAGATTTTTGTTGCATATTGAAGACACTTTTGCTTTCTGTTTTATTACAGAGGACTAAACTTTAAAAGTCAATGGTTTTAGGTAATATGACATTTTCCTGCCAATATGTGCTTTTAAACAGTATGCTGAAGTACTATATTATTATCCCAAATACAATAGCCACTCTGAGTGAACACTTCCAGCCAATTTACAAAAGTTCTATTTAAATGCTATAGAGTATAACAATTTTCTTAACTAAGTAACTGCTAGAGAAATATAAACTAATTATTTCTATAAGAGACATTCAGGTACCATTCATTACCTACTGCCTTGAGTAGGTATCTTTTGCAGTCAGTCTTGAAAACCCCATTCCCTTGAATGTCTTCATTAAATTAAAAATTAAAAAGCTTGAATGTCTTCATTAAGAAATTTGACTTATTTTAAGCATTAATGTGAGCTCACAGACTGATTGTCTCATGTTCACAAGGTCAAAATGTAGGACTGTGCTAAATACACATGGTTAAACACTTTAGGAGAGAAGAAGGGGTTCTTGTGTGAGTAAATTCAATTTCAGTAGAATCTGTGTCACTTTATTACAAGATCTGAACTTCTGCACTTGCTAAGAGGTTCTCAGCTGGTGAGTCAAGAAAAGCGTGTTCCCTAAACAAGCAATGTTTATGTAGACACTTGGTAGTCACATACAGTCATTAAGGAATCAGTTTTGTATTACCACCTATAATTTTTATTTACTAAGATTACATCTGGTAACACAGCTGTATCAAAGATTAGCTATTACCCCTGATGTGCTATATCTCCTCCCTAATAAGCATCTTCAGTCACCATTTTTTCTCTTCATTCAAATTATTTAGTAAGAGGAGATATCTTGCACACTTGCTAAGGCAAACAAATGCAAATCATTTGCATACTTCCTATGAGTAATGCTGCTACAAAGAAAGACCAATTTTGTTTTCATCTGATGTACACCAAGCCAAAGGTTTTAAATTTTTAAACTTCCACTTACTTTTCACCCTTCAGTCAGACTGCAACACCTTATTCCCTAATTTCAACACATTCTCATGCTAGGAAACTGTGGTATTACTCTAGTTCCAAAAGAACTTTATTGAAAATTTATATCTGCATTCTTACACAGGCCTCAGAATCCATATTTAAATATTTATTTGGCTTTTGAAAGAGAAAATGCGAAGTTATGTAAGCAGCTACTTTTACACTCACCAGATATAAGGATAGAAAGGCAAATATTCAGACACCTGGGAAAAAGCTTAGCTAAACCTTTGTTTCCCCATCCTCAGTCAAAATATACCCCAATATTACTTGCCTATAGACTTTCGCAGTAAACAAATATATTGTGCTTCAAAGGCAAGTCACATTTCTATGGGAATGTAGAACGAAATTGAAAATTAAAACTCCATAATAGTACATTTTTAATGCTAAAATCAGATTAGAGAATGGTCATTTTAAACCTTTGTTGTGAAAAACTATGGAAGCCAGAACAATATACATAGGGCCAATTAAAAAACCAACCAAACAAAAAAAAAACAACCAAACAAAAACTATGTCAATATTAAATTGTTGGAAAATAAAGGCTTGTACAAGAACACTAAAAAAGGAATAAGGAATACTTTAAGAACAAATTATTTCTTTATAGACAAATTAAGGCTCAATTTCTAGTAACACTTCCAGCAGGTAGAGTGGTCCATAAGTCATTTACTGGGAATGGGTACATGATTCAATATTGAATTTCAAATACGTTACATAAACATTCCAGAAATACAATTCAGTTTCATTCAGAGAGAAAAAGATGTTTCAGTAAAGAAAGTACAGTCAAATTTAATTATAATATATACATATTAGCTGTTCAAATAATCCAGTCACTCCAAATTAGGAAAAACTTGTAGTTACAGTACAATGAAATCTGAAATATTTTCCTTTCTGATCATTCTCAACCTTCTCAACTGTTTTCACAGTTCACTGCAATTTAAGTCAGCTATTCATCTCAAAATAACATCAGCTTCAGCTCAAATTTTAGCATATACATTTTGTTCTTTCAAGCTACTAAGTGTTAACTCACTGTAAAGCAATTTATAGAAAAAAAAAGAGGAAAAAAAAAGCAATAAAAGCTTGATTAAAATTCATCTTTTTCTACTGGTAAGGAAAAAGCCCTACCTTTTTGGCAATGGAATATTATACTGTGTGCTATATTATGCTCTACTACATTCTATACCATATTATATTAATATGGTAGTTTAGCATACTTGTAGCTCAGATAAAAAGCTTATTCAGCCATTCAGATACTCAAAAATAATGTGAGCAAAGTAAAATGTCTTCACAAATTATGCAGAATGTCTTTTGTCCTTTATACTGGGACTTGTCAAGTGAAAAAATTCACTCTGCAACCAGAAAAAATGTGAGAGACAAAAGTTATAATTATGCTTTTGTTTTTATGCAACGTTTTGATGAGTAGGAATATCCACATTCAAGCCAGAGGCTACATGAATACCTTACCAAGCAGTAAACATGATGAACTAATTAATTTACAGTGTGATCTCATTTAAAATTTCACTTCCCAGAAATAATAGTTCAGCAAGCAGTGACCATTTTGCCACATTTACTTAAGAGGTATAACTATTAGGAGTCTGTCATTAGTCAAAGAAAAAAACAAGACAAGTAACAGGAGAAGGTAAGAGACACCTATTTTAGCGGTGTAAGCATTATATATGTATAGCAGCTTGTAATTGAGCCTGGCAAATGAAGTAAAAAAATTACAGTAGTACACAAGGGATTTTCTCCTAAATGAAGCTTCAAACAAAAGCTCAAGCTGCCTATGGGAGCTAATTACATAGCCTTCAAAGACAGTTGGTGTAGGTGTTTAAGGGCATTGAGGGTAAAAATAGAAGTCTGAACAATTAGTAAAAATTCCTTTTGTAATTGGGTGGCAGCTCTAATCCAAACTTTTATTTTTTAAAGGTAAAATAAGACATATATGGGATGTACAGAAGCATAACTAAAAAAATATCCCTAAGAAAAAAAAAAACTCAAATTTTAGGGCATAGATTTTTGAGGATTCTTTCTTTTATACTGTAATTTCACTACAATAAATAGAAGTCCAGTAGTGCAAAACACGTTATCTCTGACATTTATTAACAGATATTCTCTTTACCATGATCAATGCTATTAAATAATAGAACACAAAGCTATGGCCCAGAAGAAACCCTAATGCAAGCCGAGAAAGCACAGGGTCCTGAGTATCTCTGCCTTCAGTTTGACTCAACTACTGTTCATTTATTCAGTCATCCAACATGCTACTCAAGGATGTGCTGCCTGACTTGAAGGAGCTATGAATGAGCACTTGCAGCACATCTGCCCAAAGGGATGGTAAATTGTGTGCAGGGAATGTGTGACCCACTATATGGGACACATGAGAATGGACCGAAAAGTTCGAAGACAACGTGTCATCTAAACTGAATTCTGAGTGGGTTCACTGATCATTCACATATTCAATGTTAGGCGCACACTTCATTATCTTCCTGCACAGAGATAGTCACTTGCATTTTTAAAGCCATCTTTCATCATACGCATTGTGTTATAGATGGTATTTTTCTAGGGCTTATCCTATTTTACCCTTTCTTTTCAACTCCAGTGTTAGCAACAACTCTCGTTGATCAAAGTAAATAGTTAGTTAAGCAATATTCTTTCTTCCTGCTTTCAAAATAACAATTGATTTTAGGGCCCATACAGATTTCTATATCTCTTCCTTTACATTTTTTCTTATTATTTTACTAGGAATTGAAGCAGGATTTAGGACATGGAATTTGGCAGGGTTACACACCATGGTTTTGAAGATTTATGCTACCTATGCTACCTCATCCTCCTACATATTTTTATTAACTTTTAAAGCTGTGCAAATTAAAAATATAGCAACTATGCAAGTTAAGCTGGAATCCATTTGCATGCTTGAAATCACTGAAGTTGAAGAAAGGTAATAATCTCCGAAACAATTAACAACAGGATCTGATCCATCTCCTAGTGAAGTCAGTAGGAGGCTTTCTATTGATCTCAGTAGAAGTTGTTAAAGTAGACTGGGCCAGTACTAAGCATAATGGACCTCAAAGAAGCACTTATACTGCCAGGGACGGGGTGTCTGGTGACCACATTTGAAGGAAGAAGGAAGCACTGCTTCGCTGCCTTTCTCTCTCCTTTCATCACACGACACATTAAAGATCTGGGGTTTATACAGTCCTTAGAGCCAGTGCTTGCAGGGTGGCTGGAAGGTTACCACACAGAATACATACTCCAAAAAATGGGTCTTTAGAGGCAACAGAAAAGGTAAGCATTCAAGAAAGCAGATGCAGGGAAAGATTGCTCATCTTCGAGCAAAATGTGTATTAGGTACCTTATAATAAACTAATCCACCATGGGAACTTGGGAAGTTTGGGTGGGTAATAATGGCTGTAGAATTGTAAAAATACAAACTCGAGTTCCAAGTTTCCTTTTTCTCCTTCATGGGCACAAAAGATGTATGCTGATAATATTCAGTATATTTATAGATGACTTCTAAACAGACTTAAATACTGACATGACAGTTTTCACAGTTATTTAAAATACAATGAAAGTAACTGTTAATAATTACAAGAGATCTTACAATAACAATCAGAGGATAAGCTGGCACATAATATTAAATGTTAAAAAAACATAAAAGGGCAAAAATAAACCTAACCAGACTTAACTTGTAGAAGACCATAAATTAGCTATCATCTACACAAAAAACAGAGGCATTGTGGATAGCTTTCTGAAATGTCATATTAGTTATCAATAGTGGCCAAAAGCATAGAAATAATGCTTTGAAATGTTGAAAAGAAACAGTGAAGGCTGATTGAAGATGTCAGTTCATAGAATCATGTATGAAAATGGAAAGATCAACAGGAAACATTCAGTCACTGTATCTCACAAACCTGCATGTACACCATGAAACTGTCAGATTACAGCTTTTAAAACAAACAAAAATGAAACTTTTTTTTCCACAAAGGACATAATTCACATGTCACAATAGTATAATAGCATGTGTATGCCAAAACACTAACTGGATTAAGAATATTATTTAAAAATGGGAGGACAGATATATCAGAAACACTCAGCTGAAATAATGCCTCAAGAAATCCCTGAACTTCTACATCTTGGCAGCTAAGGTGTTCTACACTTTCACTGCTTTTCATCCTGCTCCCTAAACAGAGTCAGAGACGGGAAACTGAGGTACATGAATATCTGACCCATATGGCCTTGCTTACATCATGAAAAAGTCAGTTGGATGGGAAAAGAAAATACAAAGGTGGTGCTTCAGCAGGCGCAACTTTTACATTATTCTTATACATCATAGTCCATACCATTAGACTAGGTGGGCAGTTTTAAGTGGCAACTATATAACCAAAACAGTTGTTCTATTTTCTCTAAATAATATGTTTCCTTCCAATGAGATACCTAGTAAATATTTTTGCCACTAAATTAACAGATGTTGAGTTCTCTGGAGTAGGACCACGCTTTGCCCTCCATTGACTGATGAATTCATTGACTCATATGAAAATTCATGCAAGCTGAATTTTACTTAGATGATCTACACATTAAGCAGAAAAAAATAATCTCATCTAATTTAAAAAGCAAATACATATTTTTTTAATAAAGTAAGTTTCTAGCCCTTTCAGCTGGAGAGAAAAAGTAGAAAACCTGACTCCTAAAGATTCTGAAATGGAAATCTACAACATCCATTCTTGGGAACAGGTAAAAAAAATAGAATAAATTTTTTTAAAAGCACCAACCACCACCACATCACCACAGCTGTGATTTCACAACAAGCCTGAACTGAATCTTTGAAATACAGTTTTGGTTGGTCTTACTCCTTAAAGCTAGCCACAAAGCTGTTTTGCAAACTTCTATAGTGTGTAGCAGAAAGTAAACACAGAAATGTGCAGCCCAGAAGCATCCACATTCATCACCTGAATCTGAGAGTTTCCAGACATACAAAATAAAACACAACAACAGAAATGGGAAACTTTAATAATAATCTTGCTTAAATGCAAAAATTTTTGCTGCAAAGTATGCAGTCCTTGACTGAAGCTGTTTGAGGAGACCCAGGTGGTGTTTCTAAATCAAATACAGGATACATGCAGTGATTGATCACAGCATGACTGTAGTATAATACAAAGGAGATTTATAGTGAAAAAGGCAACAGTGATTCTAGGACTAAACAAAAACTTACTCTCAGTAACAGAAATAAGTATTGGTATCATTGTAGGAGATACTGTAAGTCTAACTTAGATACTTTAAGTCATTTATCTTCAAAACAAAGTAAATCAGGTGGAAGACACACTGCAATGACTAGGAAAATGGAGAATTTCGCTAAAAAGTAATACTAAAATGGTTTACCTTATCTAGCTATGCAAAATGAAAGTCAAGAGGGAATATTATGACTCTATGTATTTAATTAGGGACAAACAGAGAGAGAAAATAACACCCTAAGCTACAGGATAATTCTGTAACAAGATGCAATAGATACAAATCAGTCATGAATAAACTAAGACTAAAACCTGAAAAGGTGTCTAACCATCTATGAAGTCCTTTTCTGGGATTGCATCCCAAGCTGTAGCAGAGGCTCAAAACCTACATTATTTTACAATAGAAAAAGTAATTCTTAACAAGGTGCCATCTGACCATGAGATAGAAATATAAGCTTGAGATATGAGCACATAGGACTGGGTTTAACTACCACACATAAGGAAATGTAGAAAAACAAGGCTTAGATCCTGCTTGTTCCACCATCTTGTTTAACAAGTCCTGTGCTTTGTGTCTTTCAGTGCTCATATGTACAGTCTTGTTTTCCCAGAAGTATGATTTCATTTTAGATTTGCTAGACTTTCGTTCTCACTGATGTGTGAGATTTTGGCTCTATCCAGGAACAGATTTTTGAGAGGAAGACAAGCATGTTCCAGATGGCATGAAAAAAATATCAGCTGTCTCATTGTTGCATCTTTGTTACCCTTTCATGGATAGACTAACTGATGCAGTTGAGGTCAAGAACGAATTTTAGCTATGTCAGATTGGCAGGGACTTATTTTTTTTTGCCTTCACCGGAGTATAAAGTATCGTCTACTTATTAAGGTCATGTGGCATTTTTATCTGTGGGTGTTACTCCTTTTGTAAAAATATAAGATACTGGTAAAGCTCTTGGTCATTTCTTCCCTTTTCTTGAAATCTTACATTATTGGTCTAATTTTTTAGGTGTAAAAAGAAAAGAAAAAACAAACAAACAAACAAACAAAACAATGTCAGTCTTTGCAGTAGGTGGTATTTTGTAAACCTCTCAAAAGTATTTGCTTGCATCCTTAACTGCAATGTAAGGGATTGGGCTCAATTCTAGTACCTTTTCCCCATGCTCTGAGGACATAGGATCTCCTTTGAGAACCTTCTTAAATTTCTGAAAGTGAGATGCTAATTAGCAGCACAAACAGCCAACAAGAGCCAAAGGATTCTCATCCAAAGACTGTAACATAACTTTACCCACATCAGAAATAAGACATTAAGTTACAGTAAGTATATTTAGCAAATGAGTGAATTCAGCTACAAGGAACTGTTCTAAAGACTGTTAAGATTGAATGTGCCTCAAATAAATGTGACTATAGCCCTGCCTGGCTGAGCTCTTTATACTTTAAGAATCTATGTGTTCTACTACGTTTTATTACATGATCTCATTCATTTGGAAAACCTTTAAAAGGAATCAACTTTGCACTTTTCCCCATAGGCTACATTACGTTTTAGTTTTTAAAGGTCTTTGTTCTCTCTCTCTCAAGAAAGGATTCTTTTTCACATTAAGGGCATGCAAAGGTTGGTGGGTTGTTGCTTTTTCTATTGCGTTTTTCGTTTGGTTTGGTTTGTTTTCCTGAGGAGGCAGGAGCCTAAAGGAAAAGGACAAGAAAAGGAAAAGAAAAACAGGCTGTTTGACTTGAAAGTGTGCGAATACTAGGGAAGTAAGTAAGAAAGTGACCTAAAGGACACTTCATCTGTATGTTCTGTAGTGAGTAGTAAGCCACTAAGAACTTCAGTCTTGCAAAATACCTGCCAGATATTATTATGGCTATAGGAAGGCACCTTTAAGTAACAATTATACAAAGGAACAATGTTTCGGAGACTCAAATTCTGCTTGCAGTCACATTTTAACTCATCGACTTTAATTTCAAAGAAGGGGCTGTTTTTTTTACTAGTAGAGTATAGACGAGGTCTTTTGAGAGCCTCTAAACTGTCCGACAAAGTTATCCAAGATGTCAATGAAGAAAACTGCCAAATAATGTAACCATATCTTGCTCACTGGAATGGAGTAAGCTACAGGACTTATAATTGCTTAAAGGACTTTTAATGGCTACCCAACCCAAACAGTAAGACACATAAACATGTTCATAGAGAGAACATCCAAGAGACAGATATAGTCCTTGATGATCTCTGTTGATAGAACGTAATGAAAACTTAAAAAAAGCTCTGCAAGAAATAGGTACACCACTGGATGCCACACTGCCTTCTAAACTCAAGATAGAAGATATAATTATTGTCTGATGGGCTTCTGCTAATCATAATGGCACATATCAGAATTAATGACACTGCCATACAACACCTTTGAAGATAACAGATAATTTCAGAAGACTAAGAACTAATGACTATTCTTGAAGGCATTATTAATCACAACTTGGAAGTGAACATTTGTCTAGGTGTGAAATTCTAGAACATAAATGCACCATTTCTAAAAAGACTCGTATCTTCATACAATTATGTCACTAAAAGGGGGTCAGAAAATTCACTTTATAAATTATGTCCCTTTTGTTCACTAACCTACCTACCTGGAAGTACACTGAAAAGCTTTCAGTGAAATTATCTCAGATGTTTTTAAATAAATGATTTAACATATAAAAACAAAGGATAGACTACAAGTTTGCTATAACTTCCAGCTACCCCTGAGCATCACCTAGTACGCACAAACTTTGCATCATGTGACAGGATCAATCAGCTGTTCCACCTCCAGATTGCAGTTGCCAAGAATCAGACTAGCTACAAAGCATCTGTTCACACTAGCTGAGTAAATGACAAATTCATTAAGGCTCACCTATAGGGTAACAAAGTAAAAGTTTTTCATGATGTGAAGATATTAGTAGAGGCATATATGTCACACATACTGGAAGTCTCAGGCTATCAATGCAAAATGTCCCTACAATTTTTTTAGAAAGATAGGTGTCAATAGTGAAAAAAAAAAAAAAAAAAAAAAAAAATTCAACACAAGACAACCTTTACAGACATCATCCTGAGACGATGAGGAACCGGAACCAAAACTGAGTAACATCCTAGGTTCAGATTAGCACAATTACTTCATCTTTGTTATGTGACTCACAGTCAAGTCCAAGCCTGCAATATACCCACAATGTTTTTAAAAATAATCTGTGCCCCAAAACTGAAAACAATTCCAAATAAGGATGCAAAGCAAATGAGGGAAAAAAATGTGAACTCAAAAAAGGAAATTCTGCTCAAGTACTCTTCAGAAGATTTTAGCAGTTGTCCTTCACTTCAGCAGTAAGTGAAAGTAGTTACACAAATATAACAAGTGGGAAAGAGAGGAAGCTGAGAATAATTAACATAAAGCTAGAAGTTAACAGAAATCTAGTAATGGAACAAAACATATATAAGGAACATCCCCTGTCAAACGAGATGAGAACAAAAAATGTATGAAGTATTTCTCCAAGTATACTAAGAGCACAGAAATTCCAACAATTGTATGAATCTGTTACGAAATGGAAAATTTTCAGTTGATAGACAGAAATGTCAGCAGGTATTGCTCTCCTGTGGTTTGAAAGGAAGCCAGATGACATATAGATATTAGGTGGTCATGAACATAAATATTTCCCATTCCATCAAGAGCTAATGAAATCTCTAATTTTAGTAATGATTGGTTTACATTCTTAAATGATACAGAGTTTATAGTTTTGTACCCAGTAGCTTCAAAGGGCAAAACAAAGAACAAGGTCATGTGTTAAAAGTGATTTTCAAGATCCCAAAGCACTGGGAGTGTTGTGCCAATAGTTATTTACACATTTATATTTACATATCTTCCAAGTAAACATGAACTTGTCAGGATGACACTGACTGAATGACTAAAGGAATGGGATAACTTCAAAAATTATGTTGCAGCATAGCTACAAGGAATCTTAACAGCCAGGAAAAAACAGGTAAGTCATATCGTTAGGATAGAAGACTCCACATTGAAAAGTGGTCGCTTCCATTTTCAAGAAAGAATCGGAGGAAAGAGGCTAACATAACCCATGAATGTCTAAATACAGACCTGAGGAAATCGAATTCATTACAAAATTTGTATTACCTCCGTTATTGCTATAAAGTTATATTGCAACTGACTCTGTAGATCATGTCTAAGTCTACTGACCAAACTCCAGGAAGTACAAACAGGTAAGGTTCAACCACTGAGAATATGTCATTTAACAAAGACTCAATGAATATGGACTATTTAGCTTATCAAATGGGAAACAAATTTCATCCCAGGTACCCTCTTGATTTAGGAAAAACAGTAACAAGATCTAATACATGATATTTGAAACTAAACGATGAGGTGGGCTCCTTTAACAACACTCTTAGAATCTGAATGATTTTACAATGGATTGAAATGAAAACTGAAAACTGCTGATTGAAAGATGTATATTTTCTTAACAAAATACATTATTTAAGCCATGAGTCCATTTAACCTCAGAATTTATGGGATAAATTGATATGCATACAGATACATTGATGACAGTCAGGATAAATATTTCAATGATGGTCATAGAAACAGCTACCTGTGACTGTAGTGGTGAATCAGCAATACCCACCACCTGGGTAATCTGCTTAAACTGCACAGATATCGTATCTACCCTCCAATCATTTGGACTGCTAAAATTGAACATAAGACATGCAATACATACAATAAAAAATATACAGTAGTACATATCTAAATTACACTCTGAGGTAAAATAGTCTTTAAGACTTATTTTAAAACAAAATTAATACTAAAATCAATATTATTTGAAATGCCCACTATGGAAAGTTTGCTTGAATTAAAATATCTCTTATTGACTGACTGCAGCCACAAAAGGCATGGATGGACTAATGGATGTCAAAAGATAAGCAAATATTTTTGAAACTCAGTAAATTGGTTCATTGGGAAAGAAAAATATAATATAAAACAAATGTCTATGAAAAAATTAAATGACAACATTGCATATAATATTTTATTACCAGGATGAATGGTTAAAATTAATTCTGAAAGCTTGTTTCAAAACTGCAACAAAGTTCACCTGCTTGTGGCCAATTAGTACTGCTGTTTTCACATGTTATTGTGGATAAATACATATAAGATCTGCTATAAAGATAAAACAAAAACATTGAAAGAATATTATGCTCATGAGAACTAAATATTAAGACCATTTCACCTTGGAATATCTGGGGGGAAAAAAAAAAAAAAAAAGATCTATTGCATTACCCTGATGTCCATAAGCAGACCATATTACTTCTGTGCACAGTTCCACTCTCTTCCTATGTAACGTAGTTTTATCTCCACCCAGACACTCCCTTACTTTTACTACAACTTTCCTTATCTCCCTTTGTCTCAGATCTTTGTGGCTTACGTTATAGATTTTATCCCCCACTTAGCCTTTAGCTGGTTCATAAATTAAATTCTAAAGGAATTATTCTTGTCAACCCATATGGTCACCTAGATGACAAAAATGATATTTCTTACATCAAGACCATAAATTGCATTTGAGTTGAAAAATAAGCTCCTAAAAACATTTAATTGTTATTTAGAGTCTTCTGATGTAAAATCCCCCAACTCTAGAACAAATTTTTTACCCTTTTCTAGTCTAAGATCTTGTTTTCCTTTCAGCTAATGGATTTTGCTGCATCTAAAAAAACTTTTCAGGGAGAAGGCACCTATCAACCATTATCAAATACACACTTTACCTTCTTTAAATATACTGCATCTTTAGCCTCTTTAACTTTAAGGCAGATTTTCCAGACTTCGAAGACCCGCTGTAGAGCTTTTTTAAGATTTCTCAGGAGTGAAAATCCCTTTGAAAGACCTGCACCTAAAATTGGATACAGTTAATGATCTTACTAATGTTTTTAAATTATCTCCCACATAGGCAAATCTGATCACACTTGATTTATGTTCACAGCTCTCTGAAAGACAAAATTTTGTCTGAATGAAAGACAAAGTCATGAAACACCAGCCTACAGTCAACAAAAGGTTCTGATTTGCCAAGCCATTAGGAACTCGCCCATTTGAAACTCTTACTGTTCCTGTATTACTTTACTACCTGACTAATTGACCCCCAATTTTATCTCTGTCATGAGTCAACTTTGGGACCGCAACTTACATGAGCAGTTCATGAAACATAAGCAGTCCATTCAACTTTTCAGGTACTCATGTTCTTCCTCCAAACTATACCTCATCTCCAGTTCTGCTTGAGCCTTCTCAGCTCCTTCTCTTAATCACAATAACCATAATAACATAACACAATAACCATAATTATGATAATAAGTCAAACACTGCTGAGAAACTGACAGGTTTTTCACCCTTCACTTGTGAAATCCACAGATAGGGTTCTTTCTCAAGCCAAAGCCACAAGGAAGAGGATCCTGATTCTTCCCTGACTCTTCCACCCCCTCTCATTAACCCGTCCTTTCCCATCCATCAGGTTGATTAAACTGATGCGCTATTCTGAGGCCAGCTGGACACCATTTAACCTCTTCCCACAGTATACAGTTTAGAAGAAGATGTAACTTTTTATTCTCCTATACAACCTGTAACTATTTCTGTCAGGGTTTGATCACCTCAAGCTGCAGAACTGTACAAGACCAGTAGTACCTGCAGGCTTATACCATAATAATGTACTTATGTATTCACTAAGTAATAATTAATAACATATTTACGGATTACAAAGTAATAGTAAAATAAGTTCTTACACTGGGCCATAAGTCATTTAAAATAGAGAACTGCATGGAAATTTTTTGCTTATGTTTACAATTAAATCTTCAGGACATAGTCTGTTTCTAATTTAGAAATTAAGCTCCTAATGATGAAAATAGAGGGCACACATATTTTTAAATAAAAGGAAAAGTTTGCATAATATGTCCTTGCTTTTGCTGATGGTTACCTTGCCATCTGTAATCTATGGACAAATGCCTAACTAATACATAACTTACAATAACAGGATAGACTCCTGTGCTACTTCTGTCATACAGAAAAAAATCTCAAAGATTACTACATCAAACCCCAAAAATATAAACTCATGCAATAATTTTGATTGGAAGAGACCCCCAGGACCATCGAGTCCAACCGTAACCTAACTCTAGCACTAAACCATGTCTCTAAGAACCTCATCTAAATGCCTTTTAACACCTCCAGGGATGGTGACTCCACCACTTCCTTGGGCAGCCTGTTCCAATACCTGACAACCCTTTCCATGAATAATTTTTTCCTAACATCCAATCTAAACCTCCCCTGGTGCAACTTGAGGCCATTTCCTCTTGTCCTATCACTTGCTGCCTGGGAGAAGAGACCAACCCCCTCCATGCTACAACCTCCTTTCAGGCAGTTGTAGACAGCAATAAGGTCTCCCCTCAGCCTCCTTTTCTCCAGGTTAAACAGCCCCAGTTCCCTCAGCTGCTCCTCATCAGACTTGTGCTCCAGGCAGCTCTCCAGCTTTGTTGCCCTTCTCTGCACTCTCTCCAGCACCCCAATGTCTTTCTTGTAGTGAGGGGCCCAAAACTGAACACAGGATTCAAGGTGGGGCCTCACCAGTGCTGAGTACAGTGGCATGATCAATATGTTTGATTGTAGTCTGAAAATGAATTTCAGATACACAATTTCCTTTAAAGTATTTGAATCAGTCCTGCCTCTCATACCGCCTCTGACAATAAACCCCCCTTTTTAGGTTTTCAAGACCAATCTCATGCTATGAGATTTCAAAGCACTCCAACCAGCGCTTCTTCCTCCAACCCCCAGCCTTGGCCGCTAACCCACTAAAGAGAGAAAGACAGAAGCAAGACAACTCCACATGTTCCAGTATCTCTTGCTAGAGCCTTAACTTACCACACTACCCTCTAGAGCCGAGAACCAGGAAGAAAGCTGCGGATAACAGAAGATTTTTAGCTACAATTATCAAAAACCTCAGCATTTCCTGTAAAAGATGGGGGGCATAAAAAACAATATATCAAACTAAAACCAAATAACAGATAAATTATTAATTATATACTCTTTCAATTAATCTGTAAATATCCCTTTATCTTCTCCAGTTTTATAGGATCTTTCTACAGCATACTGCTTTTAATACTTACTTTGTGGTCTGAAATTTTGTAAGCTTTACATTTACAGGAAATGAACTGAAACAGAAATGTTTACTTGATTCTAATGAGCTAATGAATATATTTTTAAAAGTGCCTAAATAACTATCCATAAAACATGTAAGAGAAGAATAGGTGTAACTGCTCTACCTTCTGATTAAAAATATCTTAAAATCAGAAATCAGGAGCTGGCTATACTAGTGGTATAGAGTCAAAGTTGAGAAGGCAAGACAATCTTGCTCCCTTATATGAACTTATATAGGTGGACAATGACAAATGTTTCATAAGTATGTAGTTCATTAAGTGGGAAACAAAATCCTAGGTTAATCCTTAACTGTTCTTACATAGCAAATTGGAAGATTTAGGAATCTGAGAATTTGACTCATTATGTTTCTAAGCTGTATATGGGATACGTAAGCAAATAAATAGATGCTCTCCTCCACAACTCCACCAAGTTCCCAGCCCTGGTGAAGCAAGTCACCCATGTGACAAGCAAATAAAATTTCAGGGCGTTTTTGGCATTTTGGGGATCTACTCCCACTTCCTCATATTCTACTTCCACTCACTCAACTGCATCTCTGATTGGGGTATCCCTCACCTCCTGGCTGCCTCCAGGGAGCAGTGGCTACTACATGGAGTGCTATGTTTGGTGTCTCTGTGATCCAACTGCGAGACTGTGACCCTCACAATATGTTTCTTTTTTCTGATGCATCTTTCACTTTAGTAACCTTCTAGGAGGTCCTTATGCTTTCACTAACAGGAGAACAAACAACCCCAGGCCACAGCTGTGGATTCTCAGGAGGAAGTTGTGTTTCTGAGCAAGCATGTCCACTGTCGGTGTGTCTTGTGCTGGCCTTGGGGCTCCCTGCTTGTCCCACGTGTCTCTGAGCCTCACCTGGGAATCCCACACTGTGCCACGCCTTTGTTGCATGACAAGATGTTCAGCTCCACAAAACCAGTAGGACCTGCTCAGAACTGCAAGCAGTATATAAATGTAGTCATGAAAATGTGGGTGTCCATGATCTATCAGCTACCTAAGTAATTCTCCACAGATTTCCATGAACTGCTTAATTTACAAGATGCATGTGGATTTATTTTTCAAAATGTAAGCCAAACAAAAAGAGCAATTCTTCTTGAGGACAACCATAAATTTGTATTAATTATTAAATGTATTTTTAAATGCGTGTGTTTGTATATACAAATATAGGTACATATACATGTACATATACATATATATATATGTAATAAAAAATATCCTTGATGTAATTTTACAACAATTTATAGTCTAACATTGCATCTGTGGATGACTGAACAGGAAACTTATCTGGAACCAGTCAGAGTGACAGTGCAGTTGGATATGTACCCTGAAGCATTTGGAGAAGTATGTTTTTTACTTGAATGAATTAATTGTAGTTGTCTCTGTACAGTATTTCAGAGCTATTCAATTAAATTTTATGTGGCTTCTATTAAAGAAAATATATAAAATGAGAAATTCTGGAGACGGTAGCACAAAAGACAAAGAACAGAAATAAACAGCTAATGATAAATCTAATTTTAATTTTAAACATTTATATTGAATTTTTCTCCTGTAGCTATTCTTTAAACACAATCAGAATCAACGTAACCATCTTATTAGACAAATAAATACCTGACAAGCCTTGCTTATTACTTTTAATGAATTAATATTCTTCTCTTTCTTTTGGCACGCAGAGCCTAAATTTATATTCTGAAAAATGTGGCTATATTTTGTGCTGATTCTTTTTCATCTCAGTGGTTTGGCTGCAACAGCTGCTGTTGACAGCCATAAGGGAAGAAAAGGTAGGCAGCACTGTAGTTCTCATTAGACTAACAGGAATGCAGGACAGATTTAAGTGAAATGTGAATAAGCTGAAATACATTATTTTCAAATGTACCTTCTTTGGGAGTATGAAGATTTTTTAAATGAGTCTGCAATATTTTCAGAGAATTTTTAATGTAAGACTATATTTGATATTTTCACTGTAGAAATCATACTTTTTTTTAAGTGCAGGAACTTGAATGGTGTTAAATTAAACAGTGAAGGTGTTTGAAAAAATAACTCCAAGTCTGAAAGCAGGATATTGATAATTAGTATAGCTGGAAATAAGCTTCTACGGAAAATGATACAGTATAGAGCTTACTTTTGGCAAATCACATTAAACTGCATTTGCAGAGAATTGTCTAACAAATTTACCTTCTGAAGGATTCCACTGCTGTCAGAGTGTACAAGGATAAGCAAACATTGCTGTAGGCTTGGACCTCTGCTTAAAAAGGGACTCAAAGATTTTTTTGTATTTCAATGAATTTATTTGAGTAGCCTCAATCAAAGTTTTAGTTTTAAGACTCGGGCTGTGGTAATTTAAATTTTATTAATCTTATATTATTTATTTTGTGTAATTTTTACATCATAAAGGGTTTGTATTTATTCTCTAAGCAGCACTGTTCCTCCAATCAACCACCATAGTAGTTAGATGAAAGAATAAGACTTTTTTATATAGACACTACATGTAAACTACTAAGGGAAAGAAAAGGATAGCATTTCTTTATCACATCAATGACTGATCCCTTCTCTATATATGAATCTTCTTACAATCTAAGTAGAAGGAACTGCCTTTGCCAAAGGAAAGATAAAGAAATTACTGCTACAAACAAATATTTATTCTTTAGCAACTTCTGTTGTCTTTAGAAGTTATATCATCATTAAATATTTCCACACATTATAATGCCAAAATACCATTCAAACTGCTGTAACAAGGATACACTGACCTCATTTAGACAACTGATTTGAAATCTGGGTGCATCTAATGGTCATATTCATATTTGTCTCACACTCCCTTTTTCAGAATGCTCTGAGTTTCATTATAATTACCACTAACTGGTTAATTATCTTCAGCATGTAAAACCTTAGGTGTGCAATGTGAGCAAGAGGCATTAATGTGGGATGTAGCCAGCAAGGAAATTTTCAAGGAACAGTAGTAATTGTAAACCTTGCACTCACATCTCCTTACCAATCCTAGCTCCCCAAAAAACTGAAGCTACTACTACCTCACCTTTTCTGGTCAGCAATACACTTAAATTAATGCAGCTGCCTACAATATGTCAACTGGTCTCTGCCCTAAAATATCTGTCTCACCACTGATTTCACATGAGGCAAAGCAGAGCTGGGCATTTCTTTCTGCAGTCTGAAATGTTCTGGGTGCCTGATACCAGCCTCTTAAACTCAGTGTCAGCTTTTGAAATATTCCTTCTACATTTTGAACTTTAAATACAAGCTCAATGTCAAGTGTTTGTAAAGATACTGTCTGACTCAAAAAGTTTATATAACTGGTTTTTATATAATAGCTTTCCATTTTAGCAATGCAAAGGGTAAAACCTTTCTGCTGAAAACTTAGAAACTGCAGATAAGTGCACCAAGCATTAAAAATGCCTTCAAAATCTATACATTCTGTCCCCAGGGTTTCTTGTTATTTCTTTATATAGATACATGACTTCTGAATTAAGTCTTGTAAATAAAGACAAAATACAAAACTGGAATTTAAGCAAACACAACTTCTGATAATGTTTTAGCTACAAAATTCTCTAAGTGATCAGGTGACAGTTACCTCTTTGTAAAAAAAAGGCTGTTAGATTGGGTTTAGGTCAAATTAATTTTCAACCTTATGGGAAGAAGCATGATTTTTATATGCGATATTATTCTTTAGAGAATATTCCGAACAAAAATTTACTTCATAAAAACTTGTGTAAAAGGTAACATACAAACTCGGTCCAAAGATTTTTCTGAAAACAAGGTCTTCCTTGTCAAAAGGATGTTAGATAAAAGATAAATAAAATTAATTAATTTAATTTCAGTTCTTTGACTTACATTGCATTGAACTGAAAGACAGAAGAATTAGCAAAATATAACAGAAGCGATGCTGGCATGATGGAGAAAACAGAGATAGTAGCAGTAGTATTTGTTCTGCTAATAATGCTATTTAGTGCTTGAGTTTTAATTAGGCATTCAGTTACAGTAAACAATAATTCCTACTTAATGAAAGATAAACTTCCAGAGATAGTACTGAAATCTCAGCTCTTAGTATACTACACTGCATTGCCAGACAGTAAAAATAATCAAAAATGCCTCCCTTCTCTATAATAACTTCACCTGAAAAAAAAAAAATGGCAGAAATAGAATAGGGCTAGAGATGGAAAACACTTATTAGATCACCTAGTTTGTTTCCATGACAATGAAGGATCTTTCCCTACAGTACATTTTCGAGAGTTTTCTCCATCTAATTTCAGAAGGTCTTATTTTTTAAGGCTTATACCATTTCCTATGTGATTCGTTGCATAATGTGGTAGATTAAGAAACTGCACAAGAATTCAAACCCTCTATTAATTACACCACATTTCTGGATTATTTTTTTTTTAATCTCTTAAATCACTTTCTTTCTTGTTGTTTAAGGAATTAATACATATCTATGCTGTTAACCTGTCTCCTTTCAACTCTAACTAAACTCACCTGGACATATTTCTATTTCTCTTCATTATTCTCTCCTGGATTTTTTTTTACCCCTTTTATTGCTTTTCTGAAATCTAGATTTGCTAAAAATGTTCATGTAGAATTATGCAAAGTGGATCCCAGTGTCAGTGTTTCAAAGCTGTTTAGGACAGCACATTCCACCTTCTACTTAACAGTTAGAAATACTACTCAAAATACAACATGGTGTTCCAAACTTTTTAATTGGGTGATAACCTGCCACTCCTGGTAAGCCCCAACAGGCACCTGTGGGCTTTATGTGGAAAACATTAAATTTCCATTCTACAGGTGATGTTTATCTGAAGTTCACTGCTATTTTCTAAAAGTCTATTTTATCTCAATCCTAGTTCCTGAGTAACATGCCATAAACATATGTTCATCACTAGAAGTTCAAATACAAAGCTCCTTTTTCCAAGTAACTCACTAGAAGCCAAAATTCTCATCAACATATAGAAAGATGGTTTAGAGAAGGACTATAAGGATGCTTGGGAGGGATAGCATAAGAGCTTTTCATTGCAAAATGTATACTTGTTTTATTGTATTAGATTTACTGAAGACAGCAGTAGACATTGTAATCCTCTTGAAAAAAATAAATTTCTTCTGTGTATATAGCTTAAAATAAGTAAACCACCAGAGTAAAACCCACCTCTATCAACTAATCAAGATCAATAAAGATTCATGAAAAATTATCTTCAATTGCTCAGTTTCAGTCCTTTTCAGTTAGGAGATCATATAGCTACAAAGAAATTGAAAAAGGCTGTACTAGTACCTTATTCCTTCTAGTGTTTGTACAGAGCTGGAAAAAAATAAGACCCAGTATGCACATATTTAAATTATTTTACAGGATTAGAGATGCTTCAAGATACACAGACAAACCTAGTTTTCCTGAGAGAATGTTAGGAATACCTGAGATTTTTGTTTTCCTTCATACAAGCAAAGAAGTTGAATTTTCTGCTTCAAAAAAAGAGGGGGAAAAAAAAAAATAAGGGCAAGATTTAACATTAACCACAGAACCATACTTAATCCATGATAATATAGATACCTGTATAAATGTAGTATCATCCCTGGTTAAGTATTCAGGCTGCCTTCTTTATGATACGTGATTATATACCACAAATGAAATGCAGCAGCCCTGCAGCAGAAAGTGCAGCTAATCAGCACGAAGTGTATCATAGACAGAAAACATAATCAGGCGAAATGGAGGCTGTGGTTTCACTGCAGAGTTAACACAGATGTCTGCTGTGGCATCGACAGTCTCCTTCCTCACAGCTGCTCTCAGAAACCAGTGCAGCAATGCTTCTACATTGGACTGCCCGATATGTTTTGATACAGGCAAAGTCGGGGTATAGGATCTATAAACAAAGGTCCCTACTATGACTGTATCAGTTTCATGCTGGCATCAGGCAGTTTGCAATTAGTATAAAGTGCATTAAAATTAATCAATGTAGCATTTTCTTATACTTTTTGAGTGCATCCAGCTCTGTCTTTGCTCAAGTACACTCTAAAAATGCACTGCATAGAATGATTAAGTACAAACCCTATCAAAATTATAGAAAATAAAACTTTCTTTCTAGATCTGCTCAGTACACAGGCTAATGCAGTACAGTGCTGATTAAAATCTGAAATTAATATATTGGCCTGAGAACATGTTACCTTCTCTTGTTTTGATTATATAACTTAAAGCAGTGCATTCTCTTCTGGAAAATAAAAATAGTCACCAATGGCCATTAGTGCAAAATCATTTGAAAAACTGAACCAAATATAAGGGGATTTTTTTTGTTTTTAGCTAGTGTTACGAGCAGGGAAAGATGATGAACTTTGAATGAAGTGCTTTTGTTATGCAATAGAATGAGATTCATCCCCATCTTAGGTAGCTAGAAAAGAAATGAAAGTTTCTGAAATGTGTTGTTTAAGTACATGGAGATAATTAAATATTCCACTCTATTGCTATAGTGTCAATTTTGCATTACATGAGGAATCCATGACACATGATCTAATGAGGATGTTTTGTTATTTTGCAGCATTTACTTGTCAGGGGAGAGAACAGAACGAGGAAAAGGAAAAAATACAGATAGGCAATAGACAGAAATAAAACACTGCAACTCAATGAATAGATCTATATGATAGATTCCATTTCCTATCTTATCTCCACACTATTGCACTCCTTAGATTTCAGTATACTTTTCCCACACATTTTCTTGGCAATTAGAATGAACTAACATAATTTTCTAGAGAAAAAAAGATATCCCATCACTAACACATCACTCCAAATTCAAAATTCTTAATATGAAACACCTAGAATTCAAGCAAAGCTGATGCATTGCCAAATACCTATTAAAAATATATGTTTTTTTCTTTTTACTTAGCTCATCTTACTTCAGCTGAAGTACCAGTAGATTGGAGATTAGTTCTCAATTTGACCTAAGCTATTGTTTCAATATCCATTTGTTCCAATCAAAGGTGAATATATACAATAGACTTCTTTCCATATGAGACAAGAACAGTTCACATATAATCCACATGTGATCAAAATTAAATACTGATCAATATACTTTGCATAACTTCAGTAGAAAAGTGACTATTTGGACAGCATTTAGACACCAGTGATTATTCAAAAGGCTTCCCAACTAAAGTAACTGGGCAATATTCAAATTTCTCAGCTTTGTTTGTTTCTATATTTAGCTGTGAACTCTAAAATACAGATTTATTCATAGTGGATTACAACAGACTAGAATCCAGTAAAGATACCTTTGCATTAGTTGCATGTAAGTACTGCAACAATGAAATCCACAAAAATGCAGATCTGCAGGGTTTTGCCCAGTTTACCATCAGGAGGCCACACTGCACCCCCTACAGAATTAATGAGGTTTTTTCTGTGCTAAACAGGAGAATAAGGTTATTTCTGTACACTGGAGCAATCTTGTGAGCAGAGTCCCTGAGTAGCTTATAGAGTTACCCAGTTTTTTAGGGTCTCTATTACACTTGGCAAATATCCTCACAGCACAATATCCTCACACTCATTTAGAATTGATACATTTGTTTTATTTGCACATGTTTACAGAGTTGAGAAATTAAGTTCAGTTCCTAAATTAATGAAAAAAGCTTCTGAAAGACCTATCCCAAGACAAAAAAAAATCACTGTAGTGAGGCCACACCAGCTGTGTAGCTGACAGTGTGTAGAGAAATAATGTAATTAGTAATATGATACAATTTGCAGCTGGTATGACAGGGGGCATCCTTGGTACAAGTGAAGGGTATGGCACAAAATCCTTGTGCATGTGCCACATGGCTTAAAATCTAAAGATGAACCCGACTTCCCAGAAAATAGAATGCAAATTTAATTTGATCTTTCACTTGCGTATACTTGCAAACCCAGGATCATTAAGACCTTTGCAAATATTTGTATAAACTTCAGAGACTCCCATGAGGTATTAAATATGAAATATAGCCCAGAAAACTCCAGCAGTGACATATACGTGATTTTCCTGGCACTACTAAGGACATGTTGACAGTGGCAGGTGTACAATTCAGACCCCTGCTCCCCAAGTTCTTTGACTGAAAGACACTATAACCTGCTTCTCATCCTTTATTCTAAAGTAAGAGATTTTAATTACTATTACAGCTACTCCTTGTACACAATGATTCTGCTGTGTCCTACAAATGAGTATACTTTAACTATAAAGACCCATGCTGAGTGCAAGAGAGCTTTTGGGCACATTAATTATCTGATTTGCTGTGTTTTTACTGTTTTCATTCTTGTTGCATTTTAAAATCTTTTCTGTCCTCCCTGACACCTTTCCAAAACTTCCAAAAGTATGACAGTTAGATAAAGCAGGTTCTACTGGAATAGTTCTTGAAAACAGGGCACTTAAAAGCTTTTACTGTAAGTTATTTGAATAATGATCAAACAGTGTTAGAGTCACTGTGACACACAAGAGATACAAAGTTTGAGTCTGCTCTAAAAAACACATTTTTCTTGTAATTTTACAGCAGAACAATGCCACCATTAGCAGTGAAAAAGTGAAGTTCTCAAGTGAATAAAATATTGACTATCCCTGGAGTCTTCACATCAATGCAAAAAGCACTTGCTCTGAGTGCAATCTGAAGACATAGGAGCAACAACATAAAAAAAAACCACTAGGAAAATCAAGAAATGTGAAGAGAAAGATTGGTATATAGAAGAGGACGGGGTAAGAGGGGAAGAGAGATTTTATGCTTGATGTTTCAGCCAAAGTTTTTAATGTTTTCCTAGGTTTTTTAAAATTATATTTATATAACTATACTTGCAAATAAATTTTGTAGGACCAGAGATGATAAAACACTAATTAAACTACAAAATCTTGAAATGCTGAGGTTCCATCTTTTAGTGATGTTTTATTCATCATCTTCTCTAAGTAATTTTAAAAATAATATTTTGAATGTGTTATATGGAGAAAAAAAATAAAATTTGCAACAAATATTCTCATTTCATTATTCTACTACTTATTTAATAATAAAATGAGTTATTATTTACTTACAAATATGCATGTGTAATATATGCCAAAAGGCCCCATCTTTGGACCACAGTAGTTAAACCACATACTAAACTTCTTCGGTTTAGAGTATCTATCTCTGACTTGATATATTATTTTATAGGTTAAAAATTATAACTAATTTAAAGCAATTATCTTAATTGCATTACCTTGCTTGTCAACTGAATTTTGTGCACCTTTTAACAAGTAAAGGTTATTGTTCCTATTATTATGTATATGGCTATTACTATCTAAAACGCTTGGAATAAAAACTAATGTATTGAAAATATTGATGAAGTTTCATGATAAAATATTATCTGGAATACCAGAAGATATGAATTTGGAAGTATATCTTAATCAGAAAGATAAGTCAAAAATTGCAGTGGGATAAAGTATATTAATCAAGATAAATTTCATTCTTCTGAATAAAGACATCATGCAAATTCAGTCTGACTTCTGTAAAATAAATCCAACCCAATTCTTATTCTAAAATCAATAAAAGTTATGTTTCAGCAATTCAATCTGTAATCCTTGTCATACTTAGACAAATTTGCAACAAAATTCTCCAATACACAACATTTTTATTTCATTCCTCATTCTCCTAATTTCTTGCTACCAGAAAGCTGCTTTTGCCTCCTATTGCAAGGCACAGGCTGAAGTGAAGCCAAGGACTTGAAAAACTTCCAACTTCTGCTTCAAACCTTTTATCTCAGAGTAAAGCTAAAATGATACTGTTACCTCCAATGCTCATCTCAGATTTCACAGTTTTTCAGGGGCCAATAATATATTTTTTTATTCCTTTTCCCAGAACCTTAAGGTCCAGATACCAATCTTTCTTCAATTGTTTTGAAACATAGTGCTTTCTATGCTGGAAAGCAGCTCTGCGGAGAGGGATCTGGGGGTTCTGGTTGACAGCAAGTTGAACGTGAGCCAACAGTGTGTCCTGGCAGTGAGAGGAGCAACCGTGTCCTGGGTGCATCCAGCACAGCATGGCCAGCCGGGCAGGGAGGTGATTGTCCCGCTCTGCTCTGCACTGGTGCGGCCTCACCTGGAGCACTGTGTGCAGGTCTGGGCAACACAGGATAAAAAGGATATAAAGGTACTGGAGAGTGTCCAGAAGAGGGCTACCAAGTTGGTGAAGGGTTTGGAGGGGAAGCTGTATGAGGAATGGCTAAAGCCACTTGGTTTGTTCAGCCTGGAGGAGACTGAGGGGAGACATCGCAGCTACAGCTTCCTCACAAGGGGAGGAGGAGGGATCTCTTCTCTCTGGTGACCAGTGACAAAGCCCGAGGGAATGTCAGGAAGATGTGGCAGGGGAGGTTTAGGTTGTGCATTAGGAAAAGGTTCTTCCCCCAGAGGGTGGTGCAGCACTGGAACAGGCTCCCCAGGGAGGTGTCAGGGCCCCAAGCCTGACAGTGTTCAAGAGAGGAGACTGGACAACACCCTCAGACACATGGTGTGAACTGTGGGGTTGTCACATGCAGTTGGACTCGATGATCCTTGTGGGTCCCTTCCAACTCAGGACATTCTATGATTCTATGAGTAAACTTGCATTCAACCTTTACAGTGTGACATCAAGAGTATATTCCTGAGAAATCTAGAGGGACACTAGGTCCGTAGTTGGAAGGACAGCCCTGTCTCACCTGGAAGGAAAGCAGCAGTGCAGCTGCAACACTACTCTCTTCCATCCTCGCCAGTTTCACCAGACCTACACAGCCAAACTTCCCGATTTTATTTGTGCTATTCTGTCCACTTTTAAGTTGTGATAGTAGACATCTAAATTGATTTGTTTTCCCTTCTAATTATTTCCCTACCCAGAATCACACTACACCAAAAAGAACCAAAAAAAAAGGGAAAAAAAATCACGAAACATCAGGGTCCACACCAACAGAAGACACTGAAACAGTAATGGTGGCAGGAACAGCTGGCAAAAGTTCTCTATCAAGAAACACAAAGACTTATCTTAGTTCCGATAAGGAAGGTTTTGCTTTTTGAAGCCTCATGTTTCTACAATGCATTATAATTACTATTACTGACCCGGTAAACTGATAGTGCCATAAGGAGGCTCATTGTGCCATAAATGTGTATGTGATTTAACTTCCTGACCAAAATGGAAAAGAGCTAAAAGTATATAGAAAGAAGTAAAAACAAGGTCAGGGACCACATGACTGCCATTAACCATTTTTTACACGCTGACCAAAGCAGGACTGGTGAACACTCTCTCCGTGAGTTCTGACCACACAGGTGCGAAAACTGAAATATTTATGAGTCTGACCAGCTACAGCAAATGGTCTGGTGTATTGACTTTGCCTTATATCAATACAGTAAACTCAAAACTGGGGCAGTCTGGAGCAGATTCACATAATGTTCATGCCAGGTTTACCAGAGTGACACCACCCTGAAGAAGGGTAAAATAGATAGCTCGGGCTAGTTATTGGTTCAGTCATCAGAGCTCAATTTATCCCCAAATATATTTATTACTTAATCAAGGGTCACCGCTAGCAACTTTGATCTCTGGGTGCCCATGTGGGAACATGTAGTTTTCATAAACTACTGGGATCTTGTCATTGAACAAATCTCTTCAATATGTTTCAAGTTGAGTACACAAAATCACTAGTCATTTTTTAATATCATGGTCTCTGTCTCTTCTTCTTCCAGAAAAATAAGATAATACCCACTTCTTATGGGGATGTTCTGAGGAATGACAGAAATTACTGGAGTCATTTGAGAATGGAAAAATATTTTTTTAATATGTTCTGATCAAAAATGTTGTACTAGGTAACTCAAATATAGATTATATTTCTGTTGCTCTCACCCAGGTGAGGAAAAAAAAAAAAATCAAGTTGAAAGGCATGGTTAATCATTTCCAAATTTAGGATTATTTAAATTTGCCAATTTAACATACTATCCGAATTGAGATAAATTATCGACCTCTGACCCATCCTCTTTTTCTTCCTGGCGTGAGGTTAAGATCATATGCCAGCCAGGATTTTATTACCATCATCATATAACAGCAGCTGATGTACAATGAGAACAGAGAAAAGCCTGTTATGGCTGCAAATATCCACAGCTCTGTGAGATTCATGGAGGAAGCATATGTCAACTTATTAAATCTGTAGCAACTGAGGTGGAAGTAACAGAAGGTATCTCTCTCCAGAGCTGGAAGAAATGGGAAGAGAAATGGTTCTGTAAGGAAATCTCTTACTTTTCTCTCTCTGAAAATATCTGTAACAGGATGTTACAGGGGTCGTTTTTCCTAGAAATGGGGATTTAAAAAACAACTCCAAAAAACAACAGCTGCCAAGACACTATGGAATGCAGAACTCCTCAGAAAGAAGTAGCACTGGGGCAAGTTAGTACATTCAGTTGCTTCCTCCAAGGCAAAGTGAAATCTGAGAAGAATATTTAAAAACTCATGCTACTTGTCCCACTTTCTCCCAAAGTAACAAATCAAGAGGCAAAGCTTGTATGGTGTTACATACACTTATTCACAGCTCAAAGAGAACATAGAATGCTCCATGAGAGAGACACATGGCAAAGGTACAAAGAAGACCAAATGCACAGCTGTAAGAGTCTCTCTCTGCCTTTTACATACAACTTAATGTGCCAGCCAGTCTTCCCCTTGTGTTTACTGGCATTTATATATCTATATATATATATATATGCACATCGGGATTCACCTGAATATGGCTTATGCCTCTAATTTTAGGAACAAAAAAAAGACAGAGGATCATTTGACAGGGATAACATCTCTGAAGTACCACAGATATATAGGCTGGCATTAGCTTAGTGTTGGAATTCTGATGCAAGACAAAGTTAAGAATCTGGGGAGGAAATAGCTTTACTAAGCCTTTAACTCATTAAGGAAAAAATACATAGTAGGAATAAAACTAGAAGTTCTGGATATTTTTTTTCCAATATTGCATGTTTTTTTCAATTGAGAAAGCATATCAGCTGCAAATTTCAGGAAATTATTTAAAACAGGATTATATGAATCTAGTATGGAGGTAAAAAGGGTGTCGATGTGAAAATCCCAACAAACTAAATTTCTAAAGGTAGTTATAGACAAGCTAGTTTTTGAAAGTGAGAAGAGGCAGTTTCAGTTATTATTCAGTATTGTATGTTCAGAATATGGACAATATACTGTCAGTTCTAACATCAATGGTGTGTTTTTATTCTTGGCTCTTAGACTAAAAATATTTGAAAATGCAACATACTCTTGGGATTATAGCTAACCTTGTGCTTTGTTGAACTGATACAGAGTCAGGAAAAAAAAATCAAATCTATTCTACAGAAATATTTCAACAAAACTGTTTCCCAACAGCAACAGAAAATGATCTGCTTCCTTCAATGTCAAAGTAATCATTACTTGCGCCATGACAAATAACAATTGTCTGTGCCAGTAATTCTTGACATCATGTGATGGCTTCATTATAAAACAGAGCATTAGTAAATAGCTCATAGCTATATTTAGGAAATAAAACAGAAAAATAAATAATGAAAATAATTTTTTTTAGCTAAAATTATATTTTCTCTGTAAATATCTGGTTTCACAAACAGGCTAATTTATCAGGCATTTTAGTAACCTTTTGAAAAATCAATGTATTTATGCAACAGATGCTTACCAAGGAATTGAAAAAGTGGAAACCCTTAAGAATCTTTGAAAATATGTGGGTTTAATTTAACAAAAGAAAATACAGTTTAGTTTTTTAAACTAAGTGTGTCTAATTTCAAAACATGCACCATTCCTAAGTCTCTGCTGTCCATAGAATTTGTGAACAACATTTGTACTATTTTGGGGTTGAACATATTAGTTATCTTATGCCCCTGTGTGGCCAACCTAGACAACAAATTCACTTTCACACAGCTGTAACAAAGAAGAAACAACATGTCATGGGAGAAACCAGGTTTAGGTAAATCCATTGCTTTCCATTCTCAGAGAAAAGCTGTGAATATATACCGCAATGTTAAAATTGGACTGCTACTGTTCTGTACAGTTTGTATCAATTTTAGTCACAAAGGAGACTCGCCATTACGCAGTGATGTGTTAATCTGAATATTGCCCAAAGCAACTGTGTCTTTGCAAAGCATGCTGCTACAAAGAGAGCATCTGACAGCACAGTATTTGTACACTATACATGAAGAATGGCAGTTTATCTGATAACTAAAGGTTTTTAAAGACATTTAAAAACTTTATTTCATTCTCTTTAGTCTTTTTAGCCTGAAAGTCATCAGAAAAATGTTAGACTGCAAAAACACTGAAGCTCCTTTGGATGCTGCTTTAGAATTCAGATGTATTGTAAGCACTAAGTATGTTTTCAGAAAAGGTCTCCTGCTTTCTTTTTCCATACTCTGTTCCCAGACACATGAAGAATTTATTCCCCAAACTAGCTATTTGCCAGCTGCCAAGAATGCAAAAATGATTCTTGTGAATTCCTGACATGAGGTACTTCTAATCATTTTTCAATAGAACGTCACTTATTACTCAGGAAATAGCACTACAGTCCCCAGCACAGGTGAAACACAACTTTGAGGTAAAGTCACAGCTCCTACTGCTGCAACTGGCTGGAGTTGGTAATGTCAGACAGACGTGCAGGACCAGGAGAAGGCCCAGTAAACCAGCTCTCTCTTTTATACTCGCAATAGCATCTTACAGCAAAGTGTTGACGTGTAGCAGGCAAAAGAGAACGAAACTGCAATATTCCTCCAACTGAAGCTGTTAGCAGAGATAACTAAACCCATTTAAATGGTAAAAGCAATCTAACTCAGGAGGAGTTGAATATCATTTTGGTCCTCTCACACCAGCTACCATAACACAAAAAATAAGCAAATAAAAACCCAACTCATGTAAGGCTTATATGGGAAATTATAAAAAACTAGTTTAATATATGTTCCTGATAATGTTTGGCATAATATCAGAAATCGAAGGCTGAAATAACTGGCTTTCCTGCAACAAAATCACAGTGTATCTAAATTTCCAGAAGAACTGAAGAACTCCTAGAATACATGATGTAAAATTAATAGGAATGTATTTTCAGTTACAGTTATATGCATACTACCGAGTTCCCTATGACTTTCTGATTTATATTCCATTATCTACTATGCTATTAGTATGCATTATCCTGTTTTCCTCACATTATTACTTCATAAAAGCAGCAGTTGATCATTCTGTGCTTAATGTCAGGTGTTATGTTTCTGGACTCATGACTTTTACTTTTTAGATGCAAAACCAGAAAGAAAAACCTTAAAAAGAAAGTGCATAATTTCTTTTTAGTCTGACAAAATATATAACTTCAAAGTCTGAAGAAACAGACCACATTATACTTCACCAAAGCAGAATCTTTTACATGCTAGAGGTATTTTTGTTTTCCTTACCACAGTTCTGAAACATTAACTCTTAATGCATGAACAACCAGTGTTTAGCAAGTGTGTTACATTAATTGTGCAATGCTTTAAGTGAATAATCTACCTAAAATATAAACTGCCTTGATTCAATTAGAAAAAAAAATAAAATAGATTTTTTTTTAATGAGTAAAACATGAAGGATGAGCCTCTGAAATAAGCGTCAGAAGATTTCTAGTGGCTCTTCAATAGATGACTTCTTCAAAGTCCTTTTATCAAGATCAACTTTAAAATACTGGTACTTATTCAGAAGACAGAATCTTTTTACTCAATAACCTCAAATAACTTTTAACTAACTTTAACTTTAGAAGACACAGAAAGTATTACTTAGTCCCTCATTATTACTGCTGCATATTGTTGAAAAACTGAGGCCACACAGCATTGCTACCTAGAAAAACACGACACTGCTCCTTCAACAAGAAAGCCCACACCAGGTTGAAGGCTAGGCTTTCTAATAATCCTTTCTTGTTTGCCAGTCTTCTAGAATAAATATAATTCTAAATCTCAGGCACAGCAAATGCAATTAAATAATTCTCTGACGTCTTTTGATTTGAAACTGATACCATATGCAGCTTTTGTCAGAGACACACAAGAAAATACACACCTAAAAGCACCATGCGCACATATCTCTAAAAAGAAAAAAAAAAAAAAAAAATCAACAAAAAGCATGCACTTTGATCTACAAAAACAGATCCAGAGAATCAGGACTTGGTTTGTAGCTGATTAGAACAGTTGCTAAGGGCTTTGTTGGTTGCTGCAGGCCTGAAACTATGCACTTGGAAATATGCACTGTTTTACAATCACAGTTGATGATACATAAATTATTGCTCCATTTTGTAGAGCTTCAAAGATTTCACAGTACACCAAAGGGACGTAAGAAAAAACTCATTGACTATAGATTTGACAGATACATATGTGTATATATATATATATAAAACATAGTTCATTTAAATTATTGTGATTACTAAAGCTACCTCCATAATTTTGCATGCCCAATTAGAAATTCATAACCAAGATGTCAGAACTCGAACACAGTAACATTAAATAAATATTAAAATATTTATAAAGGAAACACGAGCAGTAAGGGAGAGAATCCTTACAGTAATATTCCGGGAAGTAAAATGGTAACAGTCTTCTGAGTATTAAGTGCAAATATCATTGCATTTTAGAAATAATATCCCATTTAAATGGGATTTCTCCCACAGATACAGAGAAGAAGAAATGTTGGATGTAGACTCTGCAATATTACTTCCACCCTTTTTCCAGAATGTTTCCATCAGTGCACTATCTCTATAAAAAACTACATGGTTCTTTTCCTCCCTCATCTGCACTCACACTCTTTTAGATAAAATTCTTAATTGTATTTACTGTTAATACTTAACAGCTGTATGAATAAGTTCTAATCAGTATTATAGTATTTTACTGAATAATGCCACAAAAATGAGTCATTATTAATTCAGTTTACCCCTCAAAAAAAAAAAAAATCCTAAGAAACTAATTTAATAACCATCTCGCACCAATAAACAACAAATTCTCCCCATCATTTCTAATTCCCACAATATAATAGCTTTCATAAAAGGACAGCCTACAGAGCTGACTGACTTGCTGCAAAGCAGCCACTGGTCACCTATAATTTGGCCAGTTAAAAACATTATTGAAAAGCATCGCCCACAGTATCCAAGTCTTGTAAAAATAAGAAACTCCTTTCTGCCTATTTTGCAAATGGTATGTAGGGCTACTAATTTACATCTTCCAGCAAATTGTGTATGGTTAAACAGACACATTTTTGAGCATTTAATCCTTTCACTGCCACATCCACACAGGAATGATTTTCTCAGACAAATTTGTTTATGAATATTTAATATGCTTTAAGGATTACAGCTAATAATGCTAGCTTCTAATGGCAGCTAATGTATTTGAAAGATACATAACCATCTTAAATATTTTATTCTATCTTTTCTGGCTTTATTTCTGCAGATTGGGTTCTCATTTAAATCCTTACATAAAACATAAAAGCACCAACAGAAGAGACTCACTGCTACCATAAAAATATTAGTATCTGACAGTGCAATTATAACAGTACTTCACTGGAAAACATGCAAATAGATTACTATCTGCAGAAGCATAGAAATAGTAAGGCAAAAATGTTTCATTTCTACTCACCTAGTGTTGTTCAACGTTTGTCCAAAAATATCATTTTGTAAAATATTTGGAGGGGATGAGAAAACCCCATGAAAATGAGATAAAACAGAATTGCAGACCTGGCGCAGCGTCTCAAATTGCATTTTCTCTGTTTCTTTACCTTCTATTTTTCTTCACCACCTGTCTTAAAAGTCATCTGTTTTGTACACACCATCAAATGCAAACATGCCAATCAAGTTCCATATTTCTCCTGATCCCTGTAAAAACTGTGCCTAAATGAGCACGGGCTGATGGTTAATTGTACAGTCATTATTCTTCTAATTCAGTCGTAGAAGATTTAGTACCCGTGCGGCTTTCTCCTGACTGTAGCAAGAATTCTAAACAGCAGTGAGCTTTTTGGGCATTCCCAGCTGAAGTGTGAAGCTGAGCTGCTTTCATGTACTCTACTCATATTTCTCTAAGCCTATTAAAAACACACAGTGAATAGATGCTGTCGTCAGGAGTTTCAGCACATCTGGCTGCCAGCAATAAAATCTCAGAAGTAAAAAAAAATGAGGACAAGGCATCCTCACACTGTTACTACTGTCTAAGAGGAGGAGGATTTCTGCATCTTCCCCTCCTCCTTCCCTCCCCTCTAAAAATGACTAACATCACTGACTGTGTATGTAGGGTTTGGTTTTTTTCTTTCAATGTAAAGGCAGCTCTTCAGAACAGAAAGATCACACTAAAAAATTCTTCATATAATAAATAACATGTAGCACTGAGACTGTAACAGTAGATCTTCCATCTCATATCTGAAAAGCTATACCGTACCTTACGTGAGATAACATGTTTTTCAGTGCAAACATTTAAATGTAATATCAATTCATGACTGAAGCAAACAGTACACATTCTATACATAACTACTCTGTCTGGTACTGTACATACAGCATCAAGGCAATGATTTATCACGCTACCTTGAACAACCACTAAAAGGAACAGCTGCATTATGTATGTACTGCATTTAAAATTAAGAAGTCTTCAGCATCTTTTAAAAGTTTATTACACAGAATCAGCCATGATGCAACCAAGCAAAATCAATCACTTCTCTGGGTGCTCCACACCTGTCTACTTCGAGGAAAACCCACTGCCTTACGAGCCTGCGTCTCCGGTACACACACAGCACAGGAAGTCAAAGAGCAAGAAGCACAATCAGTCATCTAACAGAATACAGCGAGACTCTGCAGCATAACATGCACAGTGAATACCATTAAATGTACAGAAAATAAGCATCCCTGACTGCAGAACGTATTTTTTCTCTTTTCTTTCAATGCTTGTTCTGTAATGTCATCCTCTGGCACAGTACAGAATATATTCTATCATAGACAAATTGAAAAATAACAATTAAAAAGATTTTCCTTGGAATATCTCATTTTCTATCCACAGCTTTTAACATCTTAGCACTAATTACAAAATCTCCAAATAAACCAACATAAAATGAGGGCCATTATTAAAGCTCTTCCACTGAAAGTGATTTTAATCCCAGAAGATCTGGGAATAAGCAACCTTCCAGCTAATTAAAAGTGTTGTATTGATGTGCTCAGAAGGGAGTACTCATCCAGGTTTCTTTGGCCAGAAGGATGGCAGCAACAACTCAGATTTTCCATAATAAAAAAAAAGAAAAGAACAAATTCATCTCCAAGCCCCTCTAAAAGAGCTATAGAAGACTCCCTACTAACACCCATGTTAAATATTAAAAAAAAAAAAAAAAAAAAAGATACAAAAATCTGCTACTAAAACTGTTCCCAAAACTCATGTGAAAACCACATAAAATAGTTTTTAGTATCTATTTTTATGCCTATAGCATACTATGCAGTATGGAAACATTTGCATTTGAGGAATCTATTACAGTTTGTCGTAAAAAGCACCAGGCTAGACGTATGGCAAAAGTCCTAACTGTTGAGATCTTGGATTCGGAGCTAATGAGTACTTATGACTACCTTTCTATAACAAAATTAAAACTTACTATTTGGTAACCACTTTACTAACATTACAGAATATTCATGTTTGTAACATAAAAAAAAAATTGCCTATACATTCGTTCCATCAAAAAGACAAAATTTTTGTATCCATGGCAGGAAACAGAATCATCTCATTACAAATGATTCAACTTATTCTAATAATTATTAGACTTACATGCACCGCTTAACAGTTCAGAGATGATGTTGACCGTGGAGAACCAATATTTTATGGTATATTTCAATTATATCACCTTTTTTCTTTATACTTTCTGAATGGTCACCAAAGCCAAAATGTCCCTGTAGTTGCAAACAAGGTCTAAACATCTGACACTTTCCTTTCTATCTCTTAATTTTCAGATATTTAAAATGGAAGTTATGACATACATTCTTTATTTTTTTTTTTTTGTAAAATTGTTCTAAAACTAGCGACAAAATGGGAAACGTATTTAAAACCTCTATATTTTTTTTCATTTAATTCTGAGGTAAGGAATGGAGAGTACTCTGTAGCTATTCAGGCAAGTATAACCTTTAATATGGAAGACATAAAAGGATACATTTAAAGGCAAATACTCCTTAGCTGCTACTAGCAGCAAAATTCATCTATAATGACAGAGGGTTTGTGCAAATACACATGTTTTTGGACACCTGGAATTTTCATCAAGATTGAACTTACTATTGATAGAAGTATAGGGGTGGATATTTCAAGAAATAAATGCTACAGAAAAATAAACAGAATTGCCTTTGTTTCCTGACCCTTCTATTTTTATTCAAGAGACCCTTTGGCCAACAAACAATTCCTTCCCATATTTACTATATGGATTATTATTATGGTGTTAAGACTATATTCTAGACTTATTCCTAAACCCTTTTCTTAGTTACTTCCATATTTTCCAAAATGTAATCATTTGGGCTGAGAAGAATCAAGGAAGCAAAGAGGCCTGGCAAGAAGGGGCTGGAGGAGGTGATGGAATGAAGGAGCATGAGCTGAGTGCCCATTCTTTCAGAACCAGAATGGAACTGACAATCAAAAGAACTCTGTGGAACCACACACAAAATTTACTTTCTGTGCATTAATATTGTCTGAGAACAAAACAGTACAGAAACTAGTTACGTTATGTCAATCCTGTTAGTGATCTTCAAATGTGTCAGTGCCTTTTATATTAAAAAATTTACTGTGGTGAAGGGCACAGGGATTTAGTGTCATTTTTAAGATTTAGGAAATTATATCCTCAGCATCCCCAGATTAGAAGACTCACATAAGAATTCTGGAACAGACAGATTTTTTTGTTGTTTGTTTTTTTTTTTTTCTTATTTGATATTTAACTTACTTAAACTTGAGATTTCCTATTCTGTTCTTGAGGTCACTCACTCTACACCTTTCAATATCCATATTAGAAGAAAAAGAAGTCCTACCTATACAGGCTTCTTTTTACAAAACATCCCTAATTGTGTACTTCAACACACACCAGGTAAGCCAAGCACTACACAAGCACTTGCAATTCTGGCATTTCCTAACATCTGAGGGCCCGATTCAAATAATTTCTATAGGGATTTTTATTATTGTATTTTGTGTATTTATACTTACATATAAATCTAAACACTGTTGCTGATTATACTTTGATAATGATACATTTCATTTCTACACCAGTTTTACAAAGGATTTCATCGTCATGAACACAAAGTGCTTTAAAGATATTGCACAGAATAGGAAAAACGATTACCAAATAGTCAAAGCAAATACCAGACATGGCTGACAGCCTATTTCAAAATGAAAAGACAAGCCTGGGAAAGCATCATTGGATCCATTAAGCCAGGCTACACTGAGATCCATACAGATATCTATTTCTCTAGCCAAGCGGAATCTTAATAAAAACCCTCCAGCTAAGAGCAGTTTGGAAGAAAAGTTATTCTAGAAAGCTCCCAAGTATGTATGGATATTTTTTCAATTTATATAAAACATTTCTGTTTCAAATATAAGATTAAACTTCTTTGAAAATAATTCTAGGATTCAGAAAGCTCTTAAGGTAAACCTACTGTACAAAGTTGACAATATGTACAAATATGTTATCTCAAACATTACTTAAAGGTATCACTTCTTTATAATAGCCACACAGAAAAGATATTTCACAGAAAGTTATATCTTAAACAAGGTAAAGTCAAGCAATCCCATTAAAGCTATATATTACAGCTCGTAAGGCAAAGATTGTCCTGTGATAAAAGATACTATCAACTACAATTTTGGATTCAATTCCATTATAATTTATTGGATATTACGTAAGTATAGTTCAATGGAATCACAGAAGAAAATGGCAGAGATGAGCCACTTGGAGTATGAGGGTAAGAGTGAGTTTTTCTAAATGCACATGGATTAAAACATTTACTTATTCATCTATACAGTAAATAAAATTGGGTAATTAACCACACATAAATGCCTGTAATACAGCTACCATTGCTCTTCAATATGTCCTTACCAAAGCATTTAGCTAAATATTTAGGATTTTAAAAAAACTGACCATTTAGGCATTCTCATTATAAAAAGAAAACATATCTGAACAAATGCTTTTCAGACAGGTAAGTTAATGGTGGCCTTGCACATTGCATGATATTATATTACTGCAGTTCATAAAACTACTCATTTTGGGTCAGATTAGCAAGCTGATGCCCCAAGCTGGGACATGATTTTAAAGGACTAACTGATATATAAATTCAAGGCTGGATATTTCACTTTGCTACTGCAAGTGAGATGCAACCAGAATTCCTTTGGCAGTAAAGCACACATTCATTTGTATTTCTTCACATCAATGTTCAGCTTCACAAGAGAAGTTTAACAAGAACTAAGCCAAAATCTACAACTGTCAATTTAATCACATAAGAAAAGGAGTCATAGAAGCCAGTATCTTCAATACCTAGGATAGGAAATTATAAAGAGAGGGATGCCGATAAAGCCCCAACCCCAAAATGATAAAAGTACCTAAATCCAGGCTGCAGCAAAGCATCGGTCTCTGCCCAAGAACTGTAAGAATGAATCCTCTTCTTGAGCAGGCGCCTGAGCAGTCATTCAAAACACACCCTTCTTTTTATTACAGGAAGCCTGGCAATTAGAACAGTGCCTAAGAACATGGAAAACTGAGTCCCTGGTTCCTCTCCTGACTACCTCAAATATGCCCACAAAGTCCTCATCAACACCCTCTTAGCTATTCCAAAGGGAATTTGTCTTTGCTGTTGAGGCTGTTCTCTCTCCCCTAAAATAATTAAATATTGAAAGAACTATTTAATTCACTGAGTTAAACATTCATTGAGAACAGAAAAGTGATACTGATTTTATTCCCTGGTAGTGAGGTCACAGATCTACAATGGAAGATACTGAAATTCCAGCTAAGAGATCAAGCCTTGTTACAGAAAATATCCACTAACAAACTACAGTAATGTAAAATAAAGTAAATTCATCCTTGTGTTTATCCACCAAATATTGTTTTTTCTTGCTTGTATTTTTATCTCAGTATCTTTTGCATTTCCCTGTTTCCTTAGTTTCATTTTTGAGGCATTGTATCCATATTCATATATTTCTTTTCAATGTCCCTCTTCATCTTCCTCCTATTTAGCCATTTAACAGTAATCTAGATTCTCCTTTTAGCCTAAGCTACAGATTTTAAACTAAGGATGTGAGACTTAGAAATCTGGACAGTCTGTTTATCCATTTTTTCTGTCCATATTACCGTCTATCACCATGGTTATTATGCTTGAGGAAAGTGGTTAATTTCATACAGGCATAAATATCAAAACAGTTAAATTCCAGCAAACTGTGTGAAAATCAGCATCATCATAGCAGGAGAAAGTCAGTGCACATAGAAGAAGGGCGGGCAGAACTGAGCCAACTGATTTTGGCAGTAGAAAGACAGTAAGAATATGGTTAATAAATAGCCACATCATTGCCATCTTAAGTTTGACGATACCATCTTAAGTGATAGGAAAAGGTTCTTATTGTGATTCTCCACATCTCAGAGGAAACATCATAGGCTATATTGATTCCAGTGCTCACAGAACCACCTCTCCAGTATTTTAACTTCCTCATTCCTCAGTTTCCAGTGGACTTGCTGCTACTGGTATTCCATGCACAAAGGAGTAACCAAAGTTTATCTCATGTTCCACCAGCAGTAATACAAAATAATGAAATAATAACAATTTATCCTTAGAATGAGCTTTACAAAAATATCTAATCATCACAAACTTTGTAAGTACATGATCTATTAAATACTTCAGGAAATGAAGCTTCAGTGATCCAGTTCAGGTTACAGATAAGAATAATGACAGTTGTCCAGAGAAGATGTATGAACCCAAACCCATTCTCTTACTTGCTGTGTTTAGGGTGCTAGAACTTTGCTGTTCCAAAATCTGTTGAGCTGCCATTCCCTGTAGCAGCCACTGTCAAGTAGCCTAATTCCAGTGAAATCAGGGATAACGCTCCATGCCAACAGCCTCTGGATCAAGGCCCAGAAGCACAGTTCAGCACTCAGCCTCTAGCACATTTCCAGATCTTGGAACTGCTCCGGTGCCCATGGAAGCAGTCGGTGTGCTGCTCCTCAGCCATGAGCTCACCCAGCAAGGACCACTACACTCCAAAGGGTTAAGAGGACACTCTCATTAATCTACTTACATTCAGGATAAAATACAAAGATAAGCTGTCAGTTTACATTTTACACCTTTACGGGAAACTGGATATTCCTATCTCTGAAAATTCTCAGAACTAATGTCATTAACATGGGGGGGAAGAAGCAAGCAAATGTCTTTTTTTAATGAAATACAAAATTAACCTTGACACGTATAGATTTCCAAGAAAGTAAAGGAGCAAAGACTACATCAACCCAAAAGGCTAAGTCCTGATGGGAGATTCCAGATCTGCTTTGGCCTTCCTAAACAGGAAAGTGTCAACTGTCCCTAATTAGGTATGCTGGAGTTCTGTGATGAGACCAAACAATTCATTTACATTTCCCTGTGTCTAATCATCATCTAAGTAAATGGGAGAAATTATCATGATCCACTGATCAGTATGGCTCTAAAACTTTTTAAAAGGTGACAAACAAGTTAAACATGAGATTTTATTCATTTGAAAATAATATATTTTACAAATACATATTTGGAAGCTGGGATTTTACCCTATTTTGACCAGCTATGGCTTAAGTAAATTCTAAATGTATGAAAGGAAAAAAGAATTGTGAAAGTTAAATGCTAGATGACTTGTGTATTATAAAGTTTCAGTGTTAAAAAAAAAATCTACATTTTTAAAAACTCAGATAAAACAATGAAAGGTCTGATTTTGCTCCTGATGCGCATACTAGGAAATGCGCCATATGTTCACTTGAAAAATCCTGCTGTTAGGCCTAATATGGACACACACAAAAACTGGCACTGACCATCCAAGTTGCGCATTCCAGGATGAGTAAGATAGAGGAAAGAAAAAACATAAATTGGACAAGGGAAATACAAAAATTATCATTTGTCCTTTTGTTAGAAATGGTGATAGACTATACCACAACAGTACTACTTCTTGAAATGATTCAGTAGGTATGCCTCAGAACCAGGTATGCCTCCCAGTATAATTATTTTTAAGCTATCTTTAAAATGAACAACTTTGACTTATTGGTTAATTTCCTTAGCTCAATATAGATTATGGCTTCTCAAACCTCTCCACGGAATTCTCCTTCATGCATTAGTTGAGAGGTAATATGGGAAATTTTATTTAAATGTGACAAGGCATAGAATAGTTGAAAACAATTACATGAAATGTTTAATCTTAATTATTTCTCTTATCTCTCTCCGTCTCACGCTTCTGAATATTACCCAATATATACAACTTGCATGGTGAAACAAAAGGCTTCTACTTCTAGGGCAGACCACAAAATAGAGAAAAAGCACAAGTTGCATCTTCTGAGTCGAACACATCAAGTGATATAGTATGGAGTTTGAGGGGTTTTTTCCAGCACAAGTGGTAAGGCACTTCGAATTTTGCTATTTTGATAATAATATCATATGCTACATAACATGTTCACAAAAACAACTCTGAACACTAATTTTAAGTACATTGTTGCCTACCTCTGGTTTGCAACAAAGCTCTAGTGCCCAGTTCCTGCCCCACCAGATCTGGGCATTTCTAAGTATTCCTTGCTTAGGGACTTCTGTGCTTAAAAAGGAAGATGTTATTGATTTTAGGCAAATTCAGAGTTGGAACTTAGATTGTCTGAATCATTGCTTGAAGTTATCAACACAGATCACTAGATTCCACTTAAATACAGATGACTACGGTACATGGTTTAGAAGCCTAGCTATCTTTTTCTTCCTGTATAATCAATAGAAAGGAGCAAGTAAAAAAAAATCACGTGACCAAAAATTGCATGAGTGCCCAAAAATAGGTTTAATGAAGTGTTCTTATGCTTGTCTAAGTACCTTATTTAGGAGGTATGAATATAACTCTGTGGTTGCATTTCTATTGCTGGATCTGAGAGCACTTTCCAGTTCCTGCCCTGGCTGTGTTCTGACAGTATGCAACAAAAAATAAAAATCCAGGTGTGCACATTCTCTTCCTTTTTCCTGCCCATGCATTGTCCCAGCAAACAATCCACACATTTTACAGATCTGCATGTTTTCTAGCAAAATTCCTAGTGATGGTTAATCTCCCATATTAAAAAAGAATACCTAAAATCTAGGGATACATGGTTTTTAACACACTACCCTGACCTAAGACATAATTTATCTAAAAAGTGCTGGGACAGAATTTATATTTGGCAAACAAAAACAACCTATTTGTCTAATAAGTGTAGCAATTGCTTCTTCAACCTGCAAGACCATAATTCACACATACTGCTAATTTTGTTTCATGTCTGCAGGACTGGTAGGTTTCCTACAAGAGAAATATATCTGTTTTTTTCCATTAAATAATACACATTTGTGCCTGTTCATACATGGGGTATAAAATATATATATAATATTTTAAAAAGTATTTAAAAAATACTATTAAGATGGGAGAATTGGGCAACTGGAGTTCGAAAAGGTCTAACTGAGACTTCATTTCCCTGAATAAAGGAATAGCTGCTTTACCTGACAGGAACAGAAAGCTGTTATACTCTGGTTGAATAAGCAGAGGACTATGTGTAATACACATTTGATAGAGCAGGCTCAATACGCAGTAGATGCTGCACCTTGTAGAATGCGTGGAGTAGTATATTTCAACCAATTTTACCTTCAGCTGACTCACAATCAATTGATATTTCTTTGCACCTTATTACAGTACATGAATCCTGCTTTATGCCTCATTTGCAGTTCTGGATGGTTCACCAATGAGATGTGTCTCACTAGTCAAGAAGTGTTGGCCTAGAACAGAGATTTGATTGATTTTTGAAACAATGCATTGAAAACTTCATCTGCTACAAAAGAGACTTCTGTTTTTCACCTTCATCAGAACTTACTATTTGCCATTTAAAAAAAAAAAAAAAAAAAAAGGAAAAAAAAGTGATTTAAAATATTACAAACAAAGTATTATGCAAGATTAATAATGCAAAATACTGAAAACAGAAGCTGAAAATACATGGACTAACAGTTTTCAGACATTATTCTTTCCTCTCTACCTCAGAATGATGTATTAAAGTGAAAGTTGATTTCCTTAGTGCTCACAGGCAGTTTGTACTTTTACCTCTTATTCTCCAGATTGTACCAATTTAAGAGAGAAGATTAATAGCACAAAGCAGACAGCAAAAATTAAGTCCTACAACAGCCCACTGATGATTACCAACAACATAAGTGCAGCCAACACAGTAATGATTTCAATAGATACACTCAGGTAAAAAGAAGATGTTCTCTTTGTGAAATACAGAGTTATCATCCTCTTTGGAGGAGATCCTTTACACAAAAACTTTTTTGGGGGAGCAGGCTCATCATGAAGCCCCTTAGTATGTAAAGTAACAGCTACATTGATCCTGAAGTTCATGGTGGTTATACATTGCAGAAATTATATTTTAAGAGATTTATTGCAGTATCTCCACTTTCAGATGACTGATTTGGACCTTTAAAGGTCTCCAAATTTGTGTTGAGTGTCAATGTGTCCAAGTGATCTGTGATGGAAACAAAGGCTAATATATGTGTAAACTAGAAGACAGATCATTCTCCAAATGACAGTAAGATTAAAATTGGCCTTTTCATTTTGTAAAACAGGAGCTAAGAGAACACATCTACTGGATTGTTTATTAATTTCTGCTGTTCGCTACACTGGATAAAAGTTGGAGCCTTCCATATCTTGGTAACGAGTTCAAAGAGACTAATTTATCTTTCTTTCATGTCACTATAAGATTTATGGTCTCCTGGGTTGCTCCTATCTTCAGCTGATTGGAATACCAGAAGAATATTTTCCTGATGATCACACACCTCTGGAATTCATTTTCTTTGACAGTGTCACGGAGCCTGGGTTTTATCAGGACTAAGGCAGTGTAACTATCTTACTTTGGAAAGATTTCCATTTAATACCGGAGATTTATGTTAGTGGAGTAAAGGCAGTGCTGGTCATTACGTTAAAAGCTTTGGAAATGGGGTCAGTGTTAATTTCATTAATGATTGTTATAATAACTGTAAGGCTTCATGGTACTCGATGATATACCATAGTATAAATTTCCAAATAAATCCCATTTTTAGAGAGAAAAAAGTACTTCTGAGTGAAGTACCCATATGCCACATAGAGCATGAAATTTAAAATGCTTGTCTTGAGGGAAATCTCCTGGTTTAGTTAACTTCACTGGGCTTCACTCTGAAAAGAACTGACAGCTTTTGTGAAAATCTGCAAATGAGACTCGAGCATTCTTATAAATGTGTTTAATTACTTGAAGAAGGAGCAAAGAAGTAAAGTAGGCAAGAATAAATGGTATTGATCTAAGCCAGTCCATCAGTCACTACTGCAATGTAGTCTGTCATCATCCAGAACAAGGTTGTCGAGGAGGAGAAGCTGAGATACTACTACTATTGGTAGTAGCATCCAGAGTTTCTTTTGAGTGAGTCTCATCTCTAAAATATTCCTTCCTTTTCCATTGTTTAAGTGACACATCTTCCTTTATTCCGTCTCACTCTGATTATCATGGAAGAATCTCTGCATCAAAAAAAAAAAATCTGCTGTGTTGCAACTGTATTATTTTTGCTTTCAACTTTATTTCATTCAAAGATCCAATTTCTTGCTTCAAATATTGATACATATTTTCTAAAGGAAAATAAATTCATCAATCGTATTTACTTGAGCTAGGAGGCATGAGAAGCACCCAAAATATACATTTTTTTTTAAGAAAAGGAAACACCAGTTAAATTGAATTTCTTTCAATAATTCCTTTTGAATGGTACAGGAAGACGAATCATTATATGTCCATTTTAGGAATAAAATGCAATTATCTCAGCATCGTGAGGAGGTGAAATTGCTGAACCTAACTGTCTAGTTGTTGATTTTTTTTATATTCAAGAGGTGTGATTGTAGGACTAATTGTGATTCCTCTTCTAGCTTAAATATTTTTCACAGTTCTAACTGGAGCATAAAGATACAACTGAGGCAGGTCCATTTTTTTCAGCCCAGTACCTCATGGCAAAGTCAACAAGATTTAATTAAAATTAATCTACCTCTGGGAAAAATGGTTTTGTGCACTGATTTGGAACTTTAGAATGCAATGTCTCTCTGAAGCTTCCCAGTTTACTTGGAATTACAAAGAAAATCAGATGCTTTCTGCTTTAATTTTATCTGCTCTAATGGCTATTTTTTTTAGGTGATCATCAAGGAAGTCTATCATTTAAAGTCTAGGATTTTCACTAAGTCATTACAGAATAATACCTTTTGCAGCTAAGATACATTGCTTTCTATCCGTTCATTACCATAAGAACTGTTGTCCTTGCTGTTTTCTTTTTGCCAAAGAAAATAGGTTTTCTGCAGCAAAGTTCATGGTTTGTACTGCTACAAGCTGCATAATAAAAACTTACTTTGGCAGATAAACTACATCCAGGGACCCATTCAAGGACATAGTATCAGCTGACAAAACACTGGACCAGAAACTAGGAAAACTGTGTTTGGAGTGACTTAACTTCATTTTATTCTTTGAAAATGATACACTTACTGAGGTCCCTAAGAGCATTTCCAGGAAGGCCAGTGCTGCAGAAATGGGCACTTTCTGATGTCGTTTTATGAAACACCAGGGCATGATTACAAGACACAGCGCTGCACAGGGCAGAGATGTCAGAACAAGTCACGTATCCCCAACCCACTGCATACCATACATAGATATTACCTTGAATTTTAAAACTCCACTTTAAGTTAAGAGGCATTAACTTCAGGTCACCTACATTTTCTACTGAACTTCAAATGACATTGTACCGCACTACTTTGCTGGAACAGGTAACTATTCCCTTAAAATGCCTGTGATTGTCTTCCTTTTGGTTAGTAAAGAATGCAGCAAGGCCTGTTTTTACTGAAAGGTGTAAACTGACATTTCTCATAGCTTGGGAGAGAAGCATCCACATATTTTAGCACAAATCTGAAAGGACACTTACGAATGGTTTCAGAATTGTTGGAAATTGAGGAACAGAGGTGAGATAGAGCTAGGGGAAAGAAAAAGAACTCGGCTAGAGAAGAAAAGGATGTCTGTCTTCAAGTGAAAGAATACCATGGGTACATCTTCGAAAACACTTCCAATGTCTAGCCCAAGTTTGGGAAGAACTGACATCAATGAGAAAGAGATGATGATATACAAAAGAAAATGAGCTAATAAAATAAATAAATAACCAGATAAAGACATTTCAGAGTAGCCAAACGGATAAACAAGGAATTGGCTTGAAGAAGGATCAGAAAACAGAACAATCATGCTAAATACAAGGTAGAAAACACAATGGCATCACTTAATAATCTAATTTTTAGTTATGAAAACACATTCATCCTGGTCTTATTAAATTTATTTTCAGTTATATTTTTCCTAAAATCTGACTTAATAAAATAGATTGACATTTACTAAAATTATTAAACTTGTCATGTAAAAAATAAATGACAACTAAATTGCACTACAGAAGTCATTGCTTCATCTTTTGTGACTGCTATGGGCACAAAGAAAGAGCAAAAGAAAGAATTTGTACCAGTAATAATTACTCATTGTCATTAATTTTCATTCCATCTATATAGCTATGCTAAAGCATGAAAATAAAAGGCTATTCATTTAATTGCATCCTGAAAATTCCAGAACCACTTTGCTGTCAGAAAACACAAACTTGAGCTAGCAGAGTCCTTTATTAAATGTTACCCATTTCCCTTGGCTGTGCTCCACAGATGTAACTTATTCACCTTTACACACCAATTCTGTAAGTATGAAACTCAAACAAAACCTGTTATTTATACTTCTGAGGAGAAATTAGCCTCCAAAGAACAAAGCACAGCACAACTAAGGATTATGAACACATAGTGAGCTCTAACATTCATGTTTGTGCAAGGTCAATAAAACAGCACTTAAGAAGACCTGCTCAACCCAGAAAGGTACTGGCCTCACTAATTTAAAAAATTGAATTAAAAATGCTACTACCCTCATTTTTTTCTCTGGTATTGCTTTCTTTCAGGGTCAATTTAGCTAAAAGCAAAACTACATTTAATTCCATAAATGTTAGCTGCAGTCAGTACTTAACAAAAAATGTTCCATATTCTGATACAGCCACAATCTGTGTTTACAGATATAGATCATTAATGGTCTTCTAGCACAGTTAAAGAAATAGCTGTGATATACAGAAACATAACACTGCAATGGAAGGCCAAACTCTCCTTCTAAGATACCAAATACCAGCACCGAATAACAAGACTTCCCTAAGTTCATTCTGCATAAGAATGAGAAAAATCAAGTAGTAAGTGCTAGTTTTCAGTAAGAAGTATGCAACATATATGCATAATTAAGAAAAAAAAATCAAGTAATCAGTAACAGTAAGCAAATGCAAACATCATGTTGCAATGGAATTATTTTTGAAAAGGTACTCTATGGTAAATCGTGAAAATGAAATTCCCTAACACTGACATGAGATTTGCTCAATGCAGAGAATGACTGCAGCTGAGTTCAGATTGTCACTTAGAGCTGGAATTCAATCTCTTTGTTATGTGTTTAATTAAAACACTCTTTCATGTTTGAAAATAATCACAGCAGTTGTAGCAGTTGTTAAGGTAGGTTAGTTCTGCGATGCTTAGGGAAATTTACTCTTTCTCTCTTCTCCAGAGATGAGCTTTCTCTAAAAAAAAGGATCCTAAACTGTATCTACCTTTGGTCAGAGCCTCAACGCTACTCAGTACAGATTCTACAACTAAATAAAGGTTGGCCTTAAAAATTTATTTATTTATTTATTTATTTATTTATTTATTTATTTATTTATTTATTTTGATAAAACATCATCAGAAAAAAAATTAAAAACAGCTGGCTCCTTGGTTGTTCTGCCGCTTTGGATAAAATAACAGTGTAGAGAGGGAAGCAATGCACATCTCAGAAAAACCACACCGAAGTGACAGCATGGCTGCGTGTCCTGAGTGTTGTGTTAGCATTGTCACTGTTCCTGTGAGCAGGAGATCCACAAAATCGACATTAGGAGACAAACAAAATTGCACAAACAGTTTTGTTTCTCAGAAGACAGACAGTTCTGCAAAGGCAACAGAGAGAAAAAATTCCCCCTTTTTCCAGGATGTTAGAGTAGAATGTAAATGCCATAACCCATTGCAACCTATTAGTAATAGGCAGAAACATAATATACCTCTTATAGGTAGTCTGGGCTGTTAAGAGATAATGTCAGCACCATTCGGGAACTTCTTACAGAGACTCTGCATTACAGATGATACCAAACTCCTTACTCATCCTTGTAGATGTAGATTAATCCTTGTCAGAAGTGTCTAATTATTTCATTAAAACTTCTGTGCTGAAGGTTTTCAGACTTTCTTGGACCCAAGGTACTTCTTTTCAATAATTAAATACTGCATTTTCTCTGGCTCGTTTCCCATACATTTCTATTACTTACTCTGGCCATAGATATTATTAATATCCTTTTTATGCCATTCCAGATTGAGAAAGCACATAAGCATAGCTTTAGTTTCTTCCTGAAAACTGGAATAGCCAAGAAATGTTGATCCACAACACAAAATCTATATGTAAAGGAATGAAATAATTAGGAGTTCTGTGGAGAAGAAACTAACTTGCTTGTTCAAAGTTATTACCTCCAGAATCATATGAAGCATACAGTGAAATGGAAGACAGCACAAGAAACAAAAGCAAAATTACTGAGACTGCTGTTTTCAGACCAACATTGTTTTCACTTTACAGCTTCAAGGACTGACTACCAAAGTGGTGAAAAATGCTGGAAGAGAAGTAGGAAGATGAAGATAAAACCTTATTCACATGCAGTTCAAATCCCGTAAAACTTAAATCTTTAGTTAATACATTAAAAATACTGTAAGGTACAGGGAAAGTCAATGACAGCTCATTGCAGTCATGCATGGAAAAGAATAGTGATTGAATTTGAAACTCAACCTGCAAAATACTTGTACAAAGTATTAGATTTATTAATGAAGTGAAAGAATACCATTATGCTTTCTCAACAGTTGTGGGGTTTTTCTACTATAGTGGGCAACAATGTTAAAAAAAAAAAAATAATGTCAGTTAATTCTTACATAAAGAATTCTAAAAAGTTTAGAAACACTGTTGTCCTTAACAGATACTTCTGAACACAAACAAATCTGCACATACCATTGTCAGTCTTGGATACCAACTTCCTTACTTTAAACACTACCACTATACTATCATTTTAACATTCCTCACTGTCTTTAAATATGCCATCTGGTATATAAAAACATAAGTGAAAAAGTTAAAATGCCTTGAGATTATTGATACTTTCAGATATTCTTGGTTCCCACATGTTGAAGTAAAGATTGTACACTTTTCTAAGACACCTGGGCTAAAGATACATCAACTCAGGTACTTAGAAATAGAAACAACCAAAATCAGATGTGGCACTATAGTGCTGTGTCATAAGTGTTTCAGATGAAAATTAGGGATTATCTTGGGAAATGACAAATTTCTGGCCTTACAGAAAGAAACATAATTGACCGATTCTTTAATGTCACATTGTCGTATTGTAAATTGCAATAAACTGCCATCAGTGATGTTCTCAGTATCAGTTGTTCATAATAGTGCAATTAAAGAAGAGCCATTTGAAAAATACGTAATATGAAGCAGATGGACACACATTTTCATTTATTTAATTCATGCTGCTCTTTGATATTTCTCAGCTAGCTTACGCCTGCCTTTTCCTCTTTCCTCCTCTTATTTTGGTCTCTTTTTCCTCTCTCTTCACACCCTGACATCCCCAACTGCAGTCCCAAAAGACAGAGCCTATGCTGCCAGCTCATACTGGCACTCCTTCCAAGAATGGAAGCCAAGGGACACGGGGGACCGCTTTCATTCTACTGCCATTGGTAACGCAACAGAATAAAACCTTTATATGTGGTAAACACATGCATACATTCCATAAAGAATACATGCACGAAATCTCCATCTTCAGACCAAAATAGCCTCAACAGTCTTATAAAATGCATCCTCCAAACCCACTATAGTGTGTGGGAACCACCATGAAAATCTTTTTTTCCTGAGATAAAAGGGATGATAGAAAACGAACCCCCAAAATAGGTATGTATCTTTGAAAGGAGGAGGGAAGTAGGATATATTTTATCTGTGTCTGCTGGCCTGGAAAATAAATACTGCTGTTGTGCAACTCTGCAGCTGCTCACTCTTTCAATTCGTTTTTCTCATTCTGTTCTTTACGATTTAATCTCATATCCTTACAGTTAATCTGAAAAGGGTTCAGGCACTTTTATTCATTAATCTTGCTTCAAATCATGATCCTATAGATCACGATCTTTACAGATACAAGAACAAAGTCTCTTTTTTGTGACATGGCTTGCCCTCTGATAGATGCAGCAATAATAATTTTACATGAAACATGGGAAAAAAATTTCCTCATAACATTTTCACTTGCGTTTTTTTGCACTGAATTTCATGAAAAATATCCTCAAGGACAGCTTTTCTTACACTAATAGAATGCATCACAAATATATATAGTAAATTCAAGGTTAACGTTTTCAAATTTTGAATTCATACACGATAGATTAGGGAAAAGAAAAAAAAAAAAAAAAAAAAAAAGAAAACAAAACCAAAACCACAAAAATTCATCAGTCACATCTACCCAAACTTCATAACATAATAGGCACTATATTAGAAATAGTTCTGTCATCATAACCTTGCACTGGGAACAAACAAGGGTTGGTTCCTACTTCAAGAGCGCTATTGCTTAAAAAGGATTGTAAAATGCCACATCCACAGAAAAGAGGTTTGCAAAGCAACACCTCTGTAATGTCATCAAAGATATACAATTTAAACCACTGAATTCATAAGTGGAAAATGACTGAAATGGCTTTGCAATGGATCCTACCAGGAGCAAGAAAAATAATTATTTTACAACTCGAGCATAGCAACACCACCTAAAGATCTAACAATTCAGGCAAACAGAATGACATATAAAAAAACGCTTTGTATCAGCATTAACGTTCCTTGTTCCCCAGCTTTTATTATTAGGATGTTGTACACATTTTAATAGGACATTATAAACATTTGCTTTGGCTTAAGCTTCGGAATGAAGAAATCAACCATTTCACAAGCTGATTGCCTGCTACCAAATGACTGAAAAAGATTATGTCTATTCAAATAATTTTGCTGCTAGAAAGAAAACACAATGTATTGAATGATGAGTAGCATAGGTCTTGGGAACAATAAAGTGCATGAATGGTTTTGATCAAAATAAAAAGAACCTTTTTGTATAATCCAGAATTAATGTGAAATTGGATAGTACAAATCAAAGAACTGCTGTGCATACAGCCATAAATCTAACATCTGTGCACAGCAGACCTCAGAATGGACCTTCTCAGTCTGTGGATTACATAGAGTAACATTTTGCATTTCTTTGATTCACATCATTTGGGAATTTTCAGGGAGTCTAGTGTTACACTACATGAGCATCCATACTCAGCTCACAAGGGTAAGTCTGGGAAAACCACTACATACAGTTAATTATCAATTGCCCTTAGCATAAAATTTCCATGCAATACAAATTATGCTCGTCTCACCTCAAACAATGTCAAAAATAAGACTGTCAGTTACTGAAAGTAATCGAACACTGGATCCTATGGTGTGCCTGCTGCCTCTGCCTGCTCTGTGGGTTTACTACACAGAAAGCAATAAAAACACTATAAGGCAGATTATAAAGATTGGATATGAATTAGAAAAAAAAATAATAATGGAAAACTGTTCTGGTGGTGGTAAGGACAAATTGCCCCTGAAGAGTTTTTCAATTCTCTGTTTTTCTGTAATGGATCCAATACAAGAAAAAAAGTCCTACGATAACAGAGTGGCTCAATTTCTGCATGGAATTAATTTAAGAACAGAAAAAAACCTGTCATGATGATCTCCCATATAACAGGTTCCGCTACTGCATAGTTCTTTATGCTAATGTAAAAACTACAACAACAACAACAATAAAAAACACACCACACACCAAAAAAAACCCATCATGTGAAGCATTCAGAAAAGACAGAAGACCAGAAGCCTTTAGGAAAACTTATGTACAATTGCCTGACAATAACTGCAAGTTTAAAATAGATAATATGAATTTTGTATGAATTTTGTTAACTTGAACAATAATAATAAGCAAAACATATATGGATTTATACATTTTATTATTAAAATTATATCAAATTTTTATACCTATTCTATGCATGATTTCATTATAAAGATAACTATATATTATCTTCTGTTCCTAACAGTGGTCAAATGTAAAAAAATTCTAAGCCTTCCCAGTATTATTACTGAGAACACCAATGGCACCACAGCATATACAGGTCCAAACTTAAGCGTTGATATTCTCCTCTAAAAGCCCATTTGACCAATCAGACACTGACTGAGCCTCAAGCAGAAGACTTTTTCATTATGCCCAGCAAAGGAAAGACAGTTAATATGAGGAAAATTAGGGAAGAAAATTATTCAGAAGACCCTCTAACCTTCAATAGCATGTAATATATAAAATAAGTATATTCCAAGCATTCTAAGCATACTTGTATATGTTAATATACACTAGTATTAGTATCCAAATAAAACAGGAAGAGGATAATGACTGAAAAAAACAATCTGGATTTAAACAATATGCTGAGTAGAAATGATCACAATCAGCTGAATGGTTCTGATTTCAGGCACGAAGTCTACATTCTTCCTGTGGGTAAATATTACTTCATACTGTCCATGTTTGTCATATAACTCTGCTTAGTGTAAATGCATATTACATATCTGAATTATGTATTTATTTGTACATTCCTCTCTCCCTCTCAATTTCTGCATGCATATAATATAAAAATGCTTTCAGAGTTAAGTGATAGCTGAGAAAAAGAACTTCAATTTATGTATGATACTATTTTCCTGTCAAAAATAAGGAAAAAAAAAAACAAACAAACAACCAGAAGATAATCAGTCTCTCTCCTGCTCCTTAGCATCAAGTTAAGCTGCCAGCTGTATTTCTCAGACACCATGCATGTAACTGAGGAGCACTCAGAACCATTAACTACTGAACCCACCAGCTGATATCAGAGGCAACAGGTAGAATAAGTTAAACAAAAAGGGTAAGTTTTGTTATCAAATAAGACCAAAAATAGGAAATAAAATATGGTGGAATACAGGAGGTGAGGGGAAAGGAAAACAATTGTATTATATTAGCCGTAAAAGTTACTATAGCTTTCTAACTTGTTTCAAGTTTGTAGAATAAGTACTGTAAGGAGGTCACAGCTGGGCAGCAGAGGAAGGCTGCCAGACTATACTGCTCTGGCTGCCAAAATCCAAGGCAGGGGGAGGACTCTGGAGAGAGAGGGTATCATTGCTGTGGAAACACGTGAGCAAGCTCACTCTCCTCTTTGCCTTCCCACCATGTTTAAAGTTCTGTTCTAGTCATGCCTTGAAATAAAATACATTTCTTCAATGAAACAGTTTTTACTTTTGGGTTCTAGTAAAATATAGCCACAGAGGTTGAGAGCCTTCTGGCGCCGTTTGATATAATCACATCAGGAGAAAGGGAGGGAAGTTCCAGATCCAGCCTCTGGCTAAACTGGGCCTTTCTACATTAGCACTAAGAGGGACACAGTTTCAACCAATGCCAAGTAACAATGAGCTAAAACAGTGAAGAAAAAAATGTTCATACTAACAACAACAACTAACAGCAAGAAACTGAGAAACCATGAAAAGACTCAGGTCATTAAACAAAGATTTCACCATCTTTTATACTGTGTACAACAAGTACTACCAGCTGCTTTAATTCAGTAGTCTCAACAGCCACCATCTTCCATTAATCTGCTTTTTTGAGCCCTATTTTGGATTGCTAAAGTTCTGCCATAAAGGTAGTGACTATGAAAGAAATATGGTAACATTCTGTACAGCACAATGACTACGATTCAACAACTTTGCAAGCACACGCAACTAGCTCTGTCACACTGCAACTATCATTTCCCGGTTTGGTTTTTTAAGGAGAAAGAATGAAGAACACACATTGTAAATGACCATCTGAATACAATAAGAGACTCGTCAGATCAAAAAGCCTAGTATGTATTTCATAGGCTACAGAATGAAAATAAGATGAAACTTAAAAAGATAAAATTTGTAGCATAAATTCAGCAGATCTTATCAGTATAAACATTGAATAGCTTCTTACCTGTCTGAAGTTGTGTCACTTGTTACTTGATGGCTTACTCCTGAGCCATTCTTAATTGAGTCTTGTCTTGTGAGCCCTTGAGATCTGTTTTTGTCTGAAACTTGTGTGGATATGTCACCTGATGGTCCTTGGTACTGCGAATGCTCCTGCAGCTTTGCTTTTTTCTCTTGAGGTGCTTCCTCGTTCCGCAAACCTCTAACACCTTCTTGCTCAGGCTGCTGTGGTGCATTTGTTCCACTGTTATAGAACCAGGCTCCTGATTTTGTGAGGATTTCTTGTTGTTTTCGGCACAAGTTACATACCCACATTACCTGTTCAGACATATTTAAATGGAAAAACTGTTAGCGTGTAAATACTCCAGGGGAAGTTTTCATCAAGCATACATCAACTGATTGTTGCCATTTCCAAAGACAGAAAGAATACTATTTTAATTCTTTCTATTAAAATTATAATGATTTAGCTACAGCACAATAAAACATGTCTATACAAGCCTGGAGGAAACTGGTTTAGAATTAAAAAAAAAAAAAAAAATCAAAACTTTTATTCTACCTTTGCTACACCATTTATTATAGAATGGAAAACCACAGATAAAGGCAATATAAATGAAAAGTATCTATATATTGACATTCTAATGGGAGTAAATGTAAGATTTGAAAATGAAGATTATAAGTTGAAGATGACAGGACTCTAGAAAAAAAAATAAAATAAATCTAAACATTTAATCCATCCTCTTACTAAAAGTAAGGAATTTTGGAATAGATCCTCTTCTGTTGCAAATAAGTAATTTTATTATTTTCCAAAATGCTCTGCTGATTTATTTCAGTGGTGGTCTGTATCTTAGATTTACTTGAAGAGAGTTAAAGAACTGACTTGACTTTCACAGTTGTTGTAAATTAAAGTCATTTTATAAATAAAGTAACACAATATATAAGGTGGTGAGTGTCTCATAGCCAAAATTTAGCTTTCAGTGTATGCTTACTAAATTATTAAATGATTACAACTTCCCAGTTGTGAGATTCTGCACATAGTAATGAGATTTTTTTCATATTCTATAGTGTACTTGCTTGAAAAGCTTTTGTATCTCATCACCTTTGTCACATGGCAGTGCAGGAAATTGCCAATGACAATTATCTGTACATTAATTTCTGATTTAGTTCTTGTGTTACATGAGTAAAAATCAGAATGGAATGAATCAAATACAACAGACCAGTTATTAATACAATAGCACATTTAAACTGGTTATTATGTTACCTTAAAATTTGGATTGTACATAGCATTAATTCACCACAAGCCTAGTCCTTCACCCCTTAATCTTCACTTTTCTTTAGCCTTAACTCTGCTCTTCTGTTCTTTACATATTATTGTCTTGGTTCACAGACAAAATGGTGTCATTTTTACTGCATGTCCCTTGAACATCTACACTCAGCCTTCAATCTAGTTATCATGCCTCCCATTCTAATCCTAGAGCAATGTGCCTCTTTTTCAAGGGTTTACAGTATAGAACACTCAAACGCTTACATTAATGTTCTTCAGTATTCTTTTAAATGCAAGTAGCTGGATGGTTGGATCACACAGAAAATGTAGTTTCTACCTTCACAATGCATCTAGCTCAGTCCACCAAAAAAGGCTTCAGAAGCTGTGATCTGTATATTACTTCTATTCTCCAGGCAGTTATCTAACAGAAAATTTGGACCATGCTGTCTAGTCAAGTCTCACCAAAATATTTTTGTGAAAGCTTCATATAGAAGGCTACATGGATGCAAAGTTCATATTCAAATTAAACTCATTGATTGCCTCATTCACAAACTGCCAGGCTTGGGCAGGAAAAGGAGGCATTGCTTGCCCATTTAATGGTGGCAATGTGCCCTATCCTGGTAAACTTCCTTCTTTACTTTTCACAGTGCTAATACTCCATCTGTGAGAACTCATGTCTGCTTGTCTCAACAAGATGGAACAAACTATCAAATCAGTGCCAGTAAAAAAGAGAGGCTCCCTGAGTAGCAGCTTACTTGCTGAAGTAAGTTAGATATCCTGAGAACAAAGGTCAATACTGTTTATACTTCAGGCCTGGCCATCATTCAAATACAAATGTAAGAACAGGTCTGTTTTACCTCTGCTAATTAAGTTAGAAAGTACACCAAACCTCCACACTGAAATTTCAGCACCAAAGACAGAAGTATTTTTTCCCTCTTTAATCAATAGCAATTAAAAGCCTTTAATATTTCTGGTTGGTTTCTACACAGCTGGAAGCAGTTCTAAACTTTCCATGTATGTGTCAGCACATTGCAAGGACCAGATCTGAACAAATTATTTAAGTATACAAATATACAATAACTTGAATGGATGAGATAATATCCCCCAAAGTTTTTGTGTGCTATTTTTCCTTCTACTAGTAGATATTAAAAAGTCACAAAAACTAGATATCACAATGTAAACATTTGAGCAACTACATCCTTGGCTGACAGCCACATTTTGTCCCAGGACAATGCACTCCAGGATGACTAGTATTATTATTTTGTACACAACAGAAAGAGAGGTCCTTTTGAATGAATATGATTTAATATCTCCTCCTCTAAAAGCAGAATCAGGAAGAGTACTCCTGACTTAACCTCTTCCCCAAGACACACAAAATTTAGTGATCTGTTTCACCACAAATCTGAGCTCCTGCCAAACTAGGGAGATGTATAGCAGAACAGAGCAATGCAATTGTCAGCACCGTCAGACCCCTATGAAACAAGCAAACATTTAATGATTAAAGTTCAACCAAAGCCAGTCCCTGATTAAAGATGCTATGCCTATCTTTGTTGTTGCTATCTACTGTATCATCATCTGGTATTGTACTTTCATCTCTACAGCTTGGAAGCTGTTTTTTACTGTCAGTGACACTTCAAGAAAGACATACTATCTCCCAGGCCCCACTGAAGTCAAACTGGTTCTAACTGTTTCCATTGCACAATGTTTCTTACAGACTACCAAAGTAATTGGGTCAGACCTACATGAAATAATATGATCACTTAAACTGAAAGCTCCTCATGAAACAAAATTTTAAAACAAACAAACAAACAAAAACCAAACAAACAAACAAAAAAACCACCACAACAACAAAAACATGGTGTTTCCTGTATTTTGCAGATTTTTTTTCTGCCTTTCTAAGAGTGTTTTATAGTATTTATGGATAACACTTCTGATAAAGCCTAATTTACAATGTGCTTTCAACATGTAAACTTCCATAGTGTTGACCCAAGCAGTTACAATTTTAGCTTCAAGTAATCACACACAACGAGCAGAACGGCAACTGTCACCAAGAAGTTCAAACCCCCAATTAGTACAGGGATAAACTGACTTCTCAATCCTATTGTAGCATATAGAATTCTTCTTGCAAATTAAAAAATACTGGTAATTTAGAGTGCAGACCTCTCTGTTAAATGACAGATGCACATGTGAGATAGTGTCATAAGAGCACAGGTGAGAAGGGGGCACTTTCCTGGAGAAGATTTCTCCTCCTTCCCCCAGGGCCCTGCGACAGCGCGCTCAGCAGCTCACACACACCAAGCAGCTCTGTCCCCACCATGTCCCAGCCAGGACAGAGCGTTTCATGTGACTGAGGAGGGGAAGGGGAAACTCCCCGAGGGGACTGCATGCTTAATACATGCATTTTGGCATATCTGCAGAGAAGAACCGCAGATGTTTCCCTTCTATAACAGGAATGAAAAAAGAGCAAATCCCTTCCAGGTGAACTCTGCACGCTGCTCCACCCTGCAGAGTTCCGCTGTCCTGAACACATGTTGTACATGAACATCAGTGTTGCAATTTGTGGGTGTCAGTTCTTCTCAGCATGGGAACACTGCCAATATGAAAAGGAAAAAACTGACAACTCCAACATCTCTAATTATTCTTTAAGTACTAAGTTTAGAATATAAAGCGTTAGCAGTACTGTAACAAGATGCACATTTCAGTACAAAAGGCTGAAACACCATCTAGTGCTTAGGATAAGAATTACTGAAGTTCTTTTCAAAGAACTAACTTCTAAGAACAAAATGGAAATCTTACTTTATTTAATATTACATTAAATGACACAGAACATTTGATTACGTATCAGGCTGAGTTTGATAGTTTAGACACCACAAGCCAAGAAATAATTACACCAAATCCTCATAAGCCTTCAGAACATTACTTCGAATTACAGATATGCAGTGGTGCAAAATCATACTGGAAGGTTCCTATAAGACAGTATGGCTTATTATTACAGTTTTACCAAATCTTTTAGAGTTCTGCTTGGAAGAAGCACATAATATATTTGCATTATATTAACATATGGGCTTGCTGCTAGAGGTCTTCAGAAAATTTCACTTGGTTTAAATGTCTATATATTATTGTTATTTGCCTTGTATTTTATGTAATAAACAATTCCTTAAACAATATACAAGGTAAAGAGCATACAACATTGAAAGCAAGGGGGAGAAAAATGGAAGAGTAAGAAAACTCTTTGCTCAGGTACAGCATCAAGGTAACTAATCATGTCTACTAACACACTAAAATTAGTCTCTCTCTTTTTTTAATCTGTCCCAAATGGAAAGCAATTTCATCACATCACGGAGCAGTGCAATGTTTGAAGGCAGCCTGTACCAAGGAAGTGTTTTCAAGGAAGGAGCACTTCACCTCTCCATTAGTCACTGCACTGACTTGGAATAGATGCTGCTGAATCAGCATTAGCACTCAGTGACACGAGTCACAACTGCATTTCGGTAATTATTTTTCTACACAAAAATAAATCCCAAATAACTGTTTTAAGGTCAACAGAACTAATTTGGATTTATTTGATTGTAACTGAGAACAAAAACTTGCAATACTGTGAAATACTCCTTAAAGATGTTTTCGTTTTTTATTTGATATCTATCAAATTTACTGCTTCTCTTTCAAAGCAAAATGAATCTGCAAGATTTCATGTCCTCTAAAATAAATTAATATCATTATTGACATTGTGTAGTAGCTGCTTTTGATACTGCATTATAGCAAACAGAGGTTATATCTTAGTTTTTATCCATTCAGTTCTACCTTATTCATTGAACTATACCTGTGGGATACCTTCAACCTTCTTGTCACACCATTTTCTTCTGTGAAATTAATGTGTTTAGTCAATGAAGTATATTACAGGAGCAAAGACAATATCTGAATTTGTGACTGTTGTAAGAATTGATACAGATTACTTATTTTTTCAATATTTTGCTATGCCACTAGTCTGTGCTATAGTACTGATTTTCACGCAAGTAATAAAGTTATTATCAGTTTGACAAACTGCCAAAACTGCTAATGACACGTGAACACACGTCCCCCAAAATCGCATTAAATACCATATGGATTCCAACATCAGTTAATAAAAGAAGGAAAGTTTACAATATTAGTATGAGATTAACATACTTCCATAAATTTTAAAGGATATGTGTATTAGCAAACAAAAATTCTGTATACTGAGAGAGCGACTATACTACATATTTGCTTCTTGAGGAAGCTGTACACAGTGGTGAGGTCTCCCCTCAGCCTTCTCTTCTCCAAGCTGAACAAACCCAGTGACCTCAGCTGCTCCTCTGTAGTCTTGCCCTCGAGACCTTTCACTATCTTGGTCTCCCTCCTCTAGGCACACTCTAATAGTCTGATGTTCTTCATACACCGAGGCACCCAGAGCAGCACACAGCACTCAAGGTGGGGCTGCACCAGCACAGCGCAGGGTGGGACAGTCTCCTCCCTCCACCAGCCGTCAGTGCTGTGCTACCCAGGCTGGAAACCCTGAGCTGCATCCTGCAACAGCTACACATCTGATGCCTGTATGAGAGTCAGTCGCAGTTATACCTGACAGAACAGTCAGAAAAAGGAAGATTAAAAAAAATATTTTATGTGTACGTCAGTCTAATGAATTTTAAAGTAGAAAAGGACAATAAGCAACAGACTCAGTGACACCTCACATAGACAGGTATATATAGTCTCAATATCCTGAGAACAATTATATTTTATGAAAGGAAAAAGGAAGTTATGTACAATGAAATAAAGCTTTTTTTTTTTAACTCCAGCATCAAATAATCCCCTTTGCTAGGAAACACATCTGGTTAATTGCCTACATATTTTCTTTATCTATATTGACAGCTCTCTGTACTTTCATAATTATTTCACTCTTTAAAACATATGCAAATTCCATATGTGCAAAGTCCTTCTGCTACTTCAGCAGCCTGTTGAGGTAGCTAGGTGAGGCCCTCCCCTTCACTGCTACTATAAATTAGTAGCATTTGAAAGTCTTATTAGTGAGAATTGCTGCCTTCCCTAAAATAAGTACTACTTCACATTTCACTCAGATAATTGTATCTACACTTTAACAACCACTTCCTGCTTAATTATTATTTTGCATCCTTCCCTCCCTGTGGGGAAAGGGAGGTAGAAGGTGGTAAAAGTCTTCATATACACATTATGTGTATGGGAACTGCCAGTATAAAGCAGAACAATGCAAAGTCTCATACTTAAGTCCTTTGTGTCCTTCAAAACTCATACTAAGAGAATACAGATGAAGTAACATCAGGAAACAAGTCATGCATGAAGTGTCTTGAAGAACACCAATAACTTTTCAAAAAAAGAGTCTGCACTATGATTTCAGTCAGCAGCTAACAACTAGTGGACTGTACAAAGTATTTTATCCTATTATAAGGATAATTTAGTCCTGACAAACTTTGCATCATGATTTGAAGCTCTTAGCAGAACAGAATGCTTTCTAGATATGTGTCCTGGAAACCATGTCTAAGCCTTAAAAATGACACACAGTTTGCCTAACAAAGAGTATGTTGTTTGTTAGAAAATCTTTTTAAATCGGCTGTACAGTTATTACATTTCAGCTCACAGGTAAATTTATGAATTTACCTTGATAAACCAACATATCTTTAGTGTCATCTCCTTGTAGCTTCTGCCTCTTCCTTCATTTTTTCAGCATACACTACAATGTTGAGTGAAGCAAGTCAAGGTCTGTGGAGACACTGCATGCAGCCTACATAAATGGTGTAGCTTAAATGTTTAAGGCTTCAGGAAGAAAAGTGGTTAAGCAGGCATTTTCATTCAGACCAAATCCTGACACAAAGGTTTCATTATGAAAGAATTTTTGGCTTCTCAGGATGTGAAGTTTTATGTGTTTTCATTCCCAACTCTGGACTGGGTCTAACCCACATTTAACTCCATGAAAGACAAAGACAGCAGGCTATCTCTCTCTGATGAAGCCACCCCTTTCTTACCTAGCCGTCACATGTAAGTTTGTAACTGGTGGCATTCTGTCCCTCAGGTAACTGCCTTACACAGTTTTGTGGACTTAGGGCATGAACAAACCCTTGCCTATGATAACTATATGGCATGAAGATGAGAATGCGCCGTAAAGGACACGGCATTATGTTACACTTTCCTAGAGTTCAAGGAAGAGCAGAAATGAAAATAATCTAACATACACACTTGGCAATATCATAATAACAGATTTCCAGCTCCCTCTAGTGGGCTGTTGTCGGTTCCATGTTCGCAATGTTATAGGGCAGCAGGCTTTGAAAGGTGTAACACCAATTTTGAAGTCCTGCCTCAATACAAGCCCTAAAGACAGACAGATACTAATTCATTTTATTTTTCTTTTCTTTTAGATTTCAAATCTAGACACTTGAAAGGCATAAAAGCCCTGTACTGACCTAATACCTGAGTATTTGAATAGTCTCTCACATTACAGTGTTCTCTGATGAAATTGTTCATGCCATAGAGTCATCTTTTCTACAAACAAAACTAAGTTTAGGTACTTTAGGATTTCCTCAAATCTGTGAAGTACAGATTTTCACACTGCAAGTCCTTGAATCTTCCTGAATTTGCAAAATCCCTTGTGTTAACAGTGAACATCAGCCACAGATAAAGATGTTTTAACTACTTCTATTCTTAGAACAATTTCCCCCTAATTTTTTTTAAGATTTTCTCCATCTCAATAGTATGCAGATTCTCCTTAAAATAGCTGGTTCCAAATAAAAGACTCATTTAAGTATAATAAAGTGAGCAAAAAACTTAGACCTTTCTTTATATTTCTGTTGCACAGCTCATGTTATCAGAGTATTCAGTAGCAGGAACTTTCAAGTTCCAAATTAGAACCAATAAAGTGGGGTTTTTTTCTGTAATTGACTAAAAATATACTTAAATAATTTAAATTTTATTCCCTAATTTGAATGCTCTTTCTCTTTTTTCCTGATCTGCCAGTACAAAGAAATCAAATGCTTGAAATCCTAATTTTGATGTCATAAAAGCATTGACAAAGTTTTGTGTTGTCTTTTGGTTGGTTTTTGGTTTTTACAATTAGTACACTAGTTATAGTAAAATGTTTAAAAGTCACTGACAGATGATGACTAGGCCAGTAAACTGCCTCCTGGTTTAATGCAATGGACGACCGTAACTGAGCCTATAAAGATGAGCTCACCATCATGGATTCTAGAACTGAAATTCCAGCCCATCCTTCAAAATACACTTATATACACCGATAATATTTCGAAAGATTTTTTTTAATGGTAAATTGTAAAAAAGAAAATCTGAAAGATCAAGGGCTCCCCCCACTACAGTCTATATTTGCAAAGGCAAAGTTGTTTAAAGTAAACTGCCACTAAGAGATAAAACTCCCAAAGACTGATTCTATGTGACTCAGGTTTTGAAATGAGGGAAGGAAAGCACTCTTCTAGGGGAAATAATATATATACATATTTTATATATATATATATATATATATAAAAATTACATCAATACTAGTTAAATTTAAAAGCAAAAAGGCTGCCAATGTTAACGTGCCTAATCTGAAAAACATGTTCTCATGACACAGCTGATATATGATTTATAGCCCGCTGTATCCTGCTGTAACTCCAAATCAGCTAATAGTAGTTGAAGAATGGAAACTCTGTCATCAGTTTTGAAGCAATATGATAGTATTCCTTTTTTCTTATATCTGGTTCAGAATTATATTGCTTGAAAAATGTCTGTTGAATAACACTGGTTTTGAGAGAGTAACTCACAGACAGGTAACCTCACTGTAGTAAATGCACACCTGCTCTGATTTCTGAAAGCAAAAAGTATGCACACTTGCAACTTTTACAAGAGGAACATAAAAAAACAAAACACTGCATAGTTTCTTCTCATGTATTCATGGTAGATTCCTGAGCATCCTCAAATGTCCTATCAGAAAAGACAAAAAGACTTCTTTAAGGGTCAGAAAACAGTAAAATATTTAAATTGATAACCAGAGGAGTGTGCCTTCTATAAAGCCTAAAGAGTAAGGATATGCACTTTTCTAAGTTTTCTATGACTTTTTATAAATTCACCAAAGTCATCCTAGTTAAAAAAAAAAAAAAAAAAAAAAAACACCAAGAAAACTAATTATGTTCATCATTTTTATCCCTTTGGATCAGGGTCCTCACATGGACATAGCATTAATTTCAGAGTTCTGATGGCTGATTTCTTCAAATTATATACAGGCAAAAAAAAAACCCCACATTTATGCAATTTCACTGATTGTTAAACACGATGAAGATGAAATCAAACCTCAGTAACTTAAAGGATTCCTTGGGAACTCAGCTGACATGATTGGAAAGGCAAATAGTTTTTAACTACTACAGACCTATCTGCAGAATTTATTGAGATCAGTTACGTCTTCAGTCCTATTTGACAAGTTAATTTCCCATAAGTATATGGCACATAAGACAGAGGAGGAACTGCTCACATCAAAATTAGCATCACCACTCATACAACTATAACTAGAGTTTGAACATGATCACACACAACTACAAGGATGAAAGACAAAGTTTCTATTCCACAGTAAAACTACTTTTTATGAACTTAAAATAGTAACAACTAAGGTCCTTGTCTAAGTAGCATGATTGGAATTGCTTTCTAATTAACTATAGAGAATCTAGTAAAGTCTGGGATATATGGGGCAAGTCTCAGTAAGGTTTAGCATCTCCTCAGGCTTTAAGAATAATAGCCACGGCTCCCTGGCTGGACCAGGCATATCGAAGATCTCACTGCACGGTTTGCATATGATGGGGGAGGTAGCGGGGGGAGGGTGGTAGAACTAACTAGACAAGTCATTACATTTCATATGATATCATGAACTTTCTGAAGGATGGCTTTAAGGTGTATTGTAACAAAATAGAAGCATATGATCAGATATGGACCAAATTATTTTGGTGTACATGGAAAGAGTTGTACTTTCACTTTGAGCAAAAAAGGGTGCTTCATGTTTAGTAGTTTTAAAAAACACTCCAAACTACATCAGGGCTGTCTAAAAATAAAATGTGTTTGAGTTCTATTAATGCCCAAAATTCAGTGTTGGATTCCTTCTCATGTGGCAGGACTGCTGGTAACAAGGTGAGAAATACTAGCTTTGGAGAGATCAATAAGAGGAAACTCACAGATTTATACACAATTCTCTTCCTTCTGGCCTAGAGACACTTCAAATTCAGCATCAGCTGTGAGAACTACTGCAGGCATATGCACACATACTTACAATGTAAATTACAAATTTACAATATGTGCATGTCATCTAGCTCTGTGTTTCCACACCAACAGATGTGAAGAAAACTTTCCCAAGCTAATTAGAGGCTAGAGAAAAGTAGATCAGTACAACATTTCACTTGTTGAGAGCATTATCACAGTGACAGGAACAAGGTGGCACATTAGGGCTGTGGGTTTGGATCAGTCACCGTCCTTGAATGCTGTATTTCCTGTGCTTGCTAATTTCATCACTGCAGACTACATTCAGATTTACAGCACCATTATTATCAGTTGGCTTAGACACTGCATGCTTTCCAATCAAATGCATACTTCTCTAGTTATCTTTTTTATTATTTATTTATTTAGGAATATTTTTGACAAAATACACAGAGATCTGAAAGACTGATCACAGAACTTTTACGACACTTGTGATTTAAAATACCTTGCAGCAGATCACTTCTGAGAGACATACACTGCACAGATGTGTTCCACAGAGCCAATAAAATACATTTATGTTGAGATCGGGATCTTTATCATTGAAGGACCCAGTTAGTTCAAAGCCTTCTTTGTTCAGTATGTCACCTGTGTTCTATAGGAGGCTTCGACTAACAGAATCCCATACTTATCTGAATGGTAACCAGTAAATAAAAGTATATCTATTTAAAGATAACTGAAAACAAGGATCATGTCTTTTTATCTTTACTAAAATGGTTAACGTGTTTAATTTACACAATGTTTTCCTTAAATAATACCCAGATAAACTGTGCTAGTAGTGTTGTACTAAACATTAAAATGAAGTATTAATAAATAATGTTAATAAAAGCTAAAACTTATAGGAGAAAGAAAAACCTAATACTCTTGGATTTGTTCTTACTTTAAATTGAACTTTAAATTTGTGACACAACTACAACAGAAGTATCAGAATGCTATTCACAATACAAAATATATCTATGGTATTTTACTAAGCCTTTAGCACAACAAAATTACAGAAGTCTACTGTTGCAGGACCATACCTGTTTATTTCAAAGTCTCTTATAAGTAGCTACTTAAGATAGGTCCATGAAGAAGCTATAAACCAAAAAAATACTCATATTCATCTAGAAAGAGCCCAGAGACATGTATTACCAAAAAGAAAAAAAAAATCTCTTTGCAACATGGTCCATAATAATAAAGTACTTTCTCTTGAATAAAAATTAACTTTTTTAGACATTTTTAATGTGCACTTCAGATTGCTGTCTGGTTCTGTAGGCTAAATTGTAACCAGATTTTTACTTTTTTGCTACAAATATTTTAATAGCAATGCAAACAATTATGCTCTCCCCAAATGACTAAGGCCAAACATCCACTACAGTGACAGTTTTCTTTGGGCTCTCCCAGTGATGGTCATGACAAAAAGAAGCAAAGCCAGGATTAGATAAAACTAAAAAAGAATTAAAGCTGAGTTAGAGGAATTTCCTTCCCAAGTACAGAGTAAAAACATAATGTTAAAAAATATATGTCATCATCATGGTGTCAGAGTTTAAAAAAAGTATTAATGCTGAATGCAAACAGACAACTAGACACTTGTACACGTTGGCAGGAAAAAAGCATTTTAACCCTGTTTTCAAGGTAGAGGTAAAACTATTCTGACCTCTTAGAAAGATACCACACGTTCCTTACCTTGAACTGTAAGAAATCCAAAGCGTTAACAACAATAAATATCATCTTTCATAATCACATGACCAAGTATCTGAGACCAAGAACACCTTAATTAACCAGGTCATGACTCTGAAGTTATGTAGCAATTACACTGAAACTGAAAGATGAACAGGTTAAATGAACACTAGTGATTAACACTGCCCAAGTTTAAACATGTAAAGACAAATGAGGGGTGTACCTGTACAGTTAGAATCTTAGTCATTTATTTTAATTTCAGTTAATAAAGATACATCTAAGATTCTATCAGTATAAAAAAACTCTAGGGATTTATTTTGTGAAAGCATATTATCCACAACATCAAACAGAGCTTCTGTTAATTTTTTAATGTATTTGGTTTAGAAAGCTAAGGGTTTTTTTTTTCTTACAGATTTAAAATGATCCCAACTTGTGAACTAGATGAAACTAAATCTCAAAAAAACTACAAACATTAGCACACATCAATTGACTGAAATTGAATTAGCTACCTGAAATCCCGGCTTTTTCATAGATCTCCTTGATGCTGAATGAAGGCATCTTTACGATACTTCAAGGAATTTTTAATTTTCAAATACCCTGCTATTTATACTTCACAGGTGACATCTTGTTTAAAGACAGCATTTTTCACATTTATTTAAATTTCTCCATGAATGTGCTAAAGTCAAATGTTTGATGGTTTACATAAAGTCACTCATAATATGCTGAATAACTGTCTTGCCTGTGCATCGAATATTTGATATATCAACAGATGCTTGCCATACAAATTTCTTTTTTCATCTAAACAACAGACAACACAAACCCAAAGCAAGTCCTTTTTCATTTAATTCCTCAACCTTTCAATAAACTGTTCCTTGAAGACACTAGTTAAATAAAGCTCTAAGTAAACAGTTGAGGGGAAAAAAAAAACAAACCAAACAAACAAAAAACAAAAAACAAACAAACATGCACCTTGGGAGGTTTGCTGCTTTATTCTATTACTAACAATGTCTTCATTATTTATATATATAGGCACTGGTTTCCAGCCACGGAAGCTGAATCTAGGTAATTAAACATTTATACCATCCCCCGCTGTGCCATAATGTCTAACTGTGTCCAAAGAGTCCTAGGTGTGCTGTTACACACCCGGGACTGAGACAAGGAATTTGCTGAGCTACCTTTGATAAAGGTCTACACCTGGAACTTAATAGCACATGATATGGTTTCTGAATATTGCAAGAGGTGGCAAAAATAACTTACTGCTCAAGAACTGTTTCATCTTATGGTTCCAGAACTGCAAATAGCTCTATTAATTTCAACAAACATGAAAGTGAAAATTTGTTGATATGATAAAGTATATATTGTTATTACACTGTTTCCTTACACTAGATTATTATAGGATAGCTTAAAGAAGAATTTAAATTGAAATGGATTTATTTTGCACAGTTTGAGACCAGAAGATAAATTTCTAGTGTTTTCAGAATAGGAGAAATAGTTAGCAGAATGAAAGTCAGCCCCTCTAATTCCATCAGGCTCACTCTAAATCAACTATAAGGCTTTTCGGAAAGTCAGTACCATCTAAAAGCAAACCAACAACTTCTAATTTCTGTACTATAAAATTACAACACCACAGCATACATGCACAGGACAAGGTTTATAGGAGGAACTAGTACCTTATACAGTAACTGTTGCAGGTGAAAAAATTATAAAATTTTTGGGGCACATAAACTCTTTCTCATCTAAGTACATATATGACTCTAAAAAGATTTTTTGACTTACTCTGCTAGTTAGTTTTCTGTTTATTCTTAAGCACAAAAACATATCTGACAGTGTTCTCCAAGCATGGACCCTGCTAACAAAAGTGAAGTCTCACTACATAGATATAAAACCCCCTGTAGTCATTAGATTGAACTATTTAAAACCATTTTGAAGCTGTATTGTGTCATGAAGCTGTTTTATTTTTATTTTCCAAATAACTTTCAATTACAAGAGAAGTTGGAAAAGGAGACTGGCAATTCCTAGGATCACACACTCTCCTTGAACACTGTGGAGTGTGTGTCATTTATCTGTGCATGAGGAAATGGGGCAAAGGGCATTACGGTGAAGGGAGAAAAAAAAAAAAAAAGGAACTCTCATTCCTTCCCCTTGTCCCCCAAGTTCTTCAGCAGCTCAGAGAAGTTAATAGAAAGTTGGACTACAGTGTAGTGTAATCTCTATGTTCCTTGACTGTGATGGCCAACAGAGAGTGTATCTTAGTATGACAGTAAGGCCAGCAAAGTTAACAATACATGGGAGCTAATTTAGGGAAAACATTTGTATGTCAGTTTAGCCATCAGTAGGATGCATTGACTAGGTGTGGTCTTCATAAGGATATCAAGCAAGTTTAAATCTGCAAGTTTAAATCTGCAACTTTAACAATACGTGTGTGTACTGACTACATCATATTACATTGCATCATGACAGTCTTGAATATAGTGAAAATTGAAAGCTAGGTAACATATTTTTGAGTAGAGAACATGATTTGACAGTGCCATCATGGTAATTTTCACAGAGAGAAAAGAAAGCAACTTGGTATTTAAACGTATTTACAGAGAGTCCATTTTTTTTTGTTTTGCACTCCAGCCCCAAGAAACAGAAGACAGAAAAAATGTGTGCTTTCAGTGCTGTGTTCATTAAAAGCACCTACTGCTGCTGGAGGTTCATTCTGTAGTGATGAAGAGTGAGCTTCGAACACAGTAAGATAAAGGAGACAATATTAGGCAAATGGATACATGAGAAATAGGATCAGAGAACAGCCTGGGACAAGTGGCCCAGACATGAAGGTCTAAGTTGCCAAGTCTCCAAAATGCTTTTAGAGGAACATGGTGAAGGAAAACTGGGGACTGCAGTAAGACAAAGGGAAGGAGAATAATGTTCTATGATGATTGCTTTTGATCTTTTCTGATATAATTTTATACAGAATTTGCTAAAAGTTCTTCTGCTAAAAGTTTGCTAACATTAACTGCCATTTTCTGAACTCTGTCTAGGAATCTCAAAGTTATTAAAATTTCATTTAATGACTAAAGTTCAAATAAAAATACAAAGTCAGTCAAGATATTAGGGAAATTAACCTCGTAAACTATTCAGTAAATACATTTGATTCTGAATTTGCTTAGAGAACTCTTTGAGATTTCATTTAAAAAATTCTGCAAGTTCTTAAGACTGGTGAAGGTTGAAGACTTGATTTTTAAAGACAAGCTATTGGTCTGTGTCGGAAGTATTTCAAAACGTATACATTACAAAGGTAGCAGACTTACGTCAAGGTAAGTCTCAAATGTTTTATCCACTTGCACAGGAGATAAAGACAGAACAAGGAGGCAGTTCCCTAGCACTGCTCCTCAGATTTATCCTTTACAGAATTATAAATAGTTCTGTTGAAGGTTTTGATTTATGTGTAGCAGATTAAAACAGTTTCCCTCAAACAACTTCCTGAACCCAGTAAGAGAGATAAAGGAACAGAGAAAATATCAGAACCTCCACTGAATTGCCCATTTCGTGTCACTTTAAAACATGTCCCTTGAAAATCACCACTTGAAAAAAATGAAGTGATGTATCTAAACATCAAATGCCCATAACTAAAAACTGCACATGGATTTTATCAGTTTTTAGAAGCCAGATCATGACCAGCGAGCAAAGTGTTTCATTACCTATGCAGAAATACAGCTATGAAAAGCAAATTTCTGCTTCCAGTTTGAGTAACAGGTCTGTGTTAGAATCTGTGAGATTGATAGCAAGTAGTTCAGTCTTTCCACTTTCTCTGATGGACTCCAGATCAGGTTCCAGTGCCACCAGTGCTTTCTCAGGAAATGATTCTTCCTAGTGCTGAATGAAGGGGGTGCAAGAAAACTGAGAATGACTTCCTCTCACTAGCAGGAACATGAAGGAATCACAGTTTCTCTGAAGTCCCCTTTCTCCTTCAGCTTTTAAAAAACATGTTTTCTCTGTATCATAAACACACATATACATTCCTTTTTTTTCTTCAGTTGACGCCAGTTTTATGAGAAACAATCAACAACTTCAGGGATGGAGGGAAAACCAAACAAAAAACCAAACAAACAACCAAACAAACAAAACACAAACAAACAAACAAACCACAACATGCCGTATTTCACTATCAATCAGCAACAGGCATTGCCTAATCCAGCAAGAGATTTTCCCTCTCCTACAGACGCATCAGAACTGACTTAAACAGCACTTGTTGCAAACGTTTCCATGTAGTTTAATTAAGTTGCATCTAACTGGAGTCATAAAATTGGGCCTTTTAGCTCTGTACCTGAGACAGTTATTAAGCAAACAATAAGAAAATGAACACTTGAAAAACAAAACATGAACTGATGTATTTAAACCTCAAATGTTCATAACTATACACTGTACAGGGATTTTATCGAAGTTTTTAAAAGCCTGATCATGACCAGCAAGTAAAGAAACCTAAATCAGAAGGAACCATGTCTTCTGCTGCCAACACTTGCCAAAAAACTTTCCTTATCAGGTTGCTTCCCTACTTGTTTTCCCCAGAAATACCAGTGATTACTTTAAAGCCACTACCTCCAAGTAAAGCTATGTAGTATATAATTTCATTTAAATTCAGGATAACATTCACTCAGAATTAAAATATGCTACTACTTCTTCATTTTCAACTATTTGCAATGAAAATATGTTTTCACACAAACTGTATTGCACTTCTTAGTTCCTCATCTGTTTAATTAGACCTTCCATGATTTTCAATGATATAGCCATACAATTTCACTACTCTAGCTAATGGTGTTTCTCATTTTAATAAAGTTATTTTGTTAGGAATAGAATCATCAAAATCTATGTAAAAGGAAGATGATCCTGTGAATATTTTTTGAAATAAGTTTCATTTCAATCATCCTTAATTGACTCTGGTTTCTCAAAGCGCATTCCTATACCTCACAGTCACATTTTGATTTAATAAGTGACACAACTGTAGGAAAATCTTGAAAATGTACCTGTGTTATTTGAAGAAAAAAAATCCAGAAGATAGGAAAAATTCACTAACCACACTATTTTCAATTAAAAAAAAAAAAAAATCAACTGTTTCCTTCTCAGACACGATCTTCCTCTTTTATAACTTAACATAAATTATTCCTTTCTGGCATATCTGGGTCTCCATTTTGCAAAACTACTTCTTTATATACTGTGATATCAGACTAACAAAGGACTGGGACATTCATTAGTCACTCCCATGTTCTTTGTGGAAAAAGGCACAGTGATCTTTACACTCCAAAGTGGTTTTTGTATGTAAAATAAGTTCCTTTCTGTGCATGTTTAATGGTACCTTTGCAACATCACAACACAGTCAGAATTCACATCCAGCTCCGTTCCCCACCACCATAAATAGCACCAGTAGTTTGGTGCATGATTGTCCCAATCATTCAACACCCTGTGCTGTCCCAGCTCTTCCCTGCAATATTAATCTTTATCAAAAAATGTGACAAGATTTTTGCAGGGGACATACTAAAATGTCTTTCTGCTCTCTAACTCCGTACAGACGTGATGCTTTGAATACACCTCATTTTCCAAATCCATATTGTTTAATTGGGTCAACATACCACCAACAGTCACTATGTTTCCATAGCTTTATCTAGGAGCCCTGTAGATTGAACATGCCATTCTATGGTTACAAAATACAGAACAGACCTCTTAAGAAATACTAAAATTCACATCTTCTCTGATATGCTAATACTGGAGAATGAAGGATAATCAGTAACATTAAGGATTCTCTAACTGTCTTAACCTACTGGTAAATAATGCATCACACAAAATTCAAAAATCCTGTTTATTTTGAAGGACCTATTTTGATGGTATCTACATGAAATACACCAGGGTTTTTAACCTTCCTCTTAGCACTAAAATAGCAAGATAGATACCACTGCTGTCCCTCCTTCACAATGGAGTTGAGAAAAAGTTGATCTAAAATACTTATTTTCTTTCTGCCTTCATGACTTCCAAAACATCTATTTCAAAATCAACAGAAACAGATATTACATAAACCAACTCAAGGCACCATAATTATTTATGGAAAAACCTAACTAGTTGATTAGCCAGAGAAATTCCTGTCCCCTCCCTCCTTAACACATGTACATGGTAAGACTAAATAATCATACAACCTTCTTACTGTTACCTCCTTCACTCCTCCTATTTTCCAAGCAAATTTAGGATTTGATACTGCTACAATGTAATTGACTACCTTACAGACACCAGTTGATGAATCGACTGGGGAATACTGTCAGCATGCCTCAGTTACTTACAAGATTATACAGCAAATGTAAATTCTTCAAGAATAAAATTGTTCCTTTTATTCATCTACATTTTGTACCCTACAGCTACCTCTGTATTCTAGGAATTGGTGTTACTTCATAGCTTCTATGAGTTCACAGCCTTTTAATTGTGAAAAACTAATGATGCAGGCCAAAAAAACTACGTAACCCTCTAACAGGCTGGGGGACCAGTATGTGGGTTTACCATTTAGGATGTTCTTCCTAGAGGGCAAAAGCAGCAGGTGATTACAGCTTCTGTATTAATGCAATGTATTTCTGAACCATATGTGTGAGCTAAACAAGAGCCTTGACAGTGCTATCAGTTAGAAAAAAAAATTATTTATTGTAGCAAAATACTTTGCTGTGTATACATTCACTAAATGCCTATGAACGATAAAGAATTTCTTTTCTCCATCTAAAATAGGAGCTTATTTTACAACCAGTACAGGGCAAGTCACTTTTGTAACTGCAGTTCTTTAGAATACAGGAGAGACTTTCAAAGAGCAGATCTACACTAGCTCAGGTAGTTTTCTCAACTCTGTTATTTAAAAAAAAAAAAAATCACATTTAATTTGGTAAAATATTGAAATATATCCAGGCTTATTCTCAAATTCAGCTTTATACTACCCTTTCTAAACATAGCTAAAATAACATCTAATTAAAATATTTACTGTAGGTGTAACATTCACAAGACAAATGAAGTGTCAGTGACATGCATAACATCTAACATTATTTCAACATTATGCTCAATACAATACGTGCACTATATTTTAGGAATGCCTACATACCATTTAATTTATAAAATAATTTAAATCTTAATGGATAATTCCATGACATTGCTGGCATATTCCTAAATGTTTAAAATAAATGTTTTCTTAATGCTTACTGGTATCTAATTGTATTGTCATTAAAATCAAACCCAAACTACCACGCTAAAAAAAGTTACAAGCTAAAATGTTGAGTGCATACATATCAGTGATACAAACATCCCTACCACAGGGTGAGAGAATTTAATAAAATTTAAGTTTAAAAACTTTATCCCACTTCAATAAAATTTGTTTGTATTTTTGTAAAAGAAACACCTACGAGACAATTACCTCTTTCATTTTCCTAAACTGTGCACATATCATATTGCAAAACTAAAGGAAAAGTAGGAGCAAGCTCACAAAAGCTGCAAACAGAGCAGGATATCATGCATAATGTTCACAACAACTCACAGGTTATTAGTAAGTTATCTGAAAAACAGGTAAGCCTTTCATGCCAAACATTGCTTTCATTTCAATGACAGTAACTCCCCTTGCCTTCAGCAGGAATTACACCTGTGTAAATGAAAGCAAATGTGGGCCAGGAAATCAGTTTACCCATAAAAGAAAGGAACTTTAGACAGAAAAAAGGCTCTAACCACTTTGTCCTCCTGGAGTTCATATCCACGAAAGCAAGAAAGAAAGGACAGAAAAAAGACAAAGAAGGGAAGAGTCACTTTCATTTTGAAAGCAAGCAGTAGTATTTGTTAGTAAAACAAACAAACAAATATCAAAGGAATTAATATATATCTGTCTTATTGCCCCAAGTGGTGAAGATCTCATGAAAAATGTGACATTTTAATAATCTTCTTAATCCTTTCATAGGTGAAATTGAGATTATTTTATATATCAAAGAAAATATTTGTACAAAAAAAATTGCACAAAGAAAATTATTTTCATAAAAATAATTTGGGATTCATCTTCTAATTACCTTAATAAAACAAATGGAGTGTCTTATAAAAAGGATGCAGAATTTAGCTCTACATGCCTTGGACCCCAGCATTGCAAATGATTAGCATGCATCAACCCTTGGCACTTGCAAAGAGTCCAGCGAAATTAAGAGCGTCTGTTCACTGCAGCCAGACACAGGGTGTGCATAATGGCATAACTGCATGTTAGTAACTCAGTGCATCTTTAAAATACTGGAGTTTCAAAGCATTAGGTGACAGAGTTTGTCACAAGTGTTTACTGTATGTCATGTCAGATCTGTGTTAGTTACACTTTTTCATATCCATAAATATTAAACACAAACATTCCCATTTATTATTATTTTCCTTGAAGGAATTGACTGTTTAGCTGCCTAACATTGTAAAATGGAAAAATACTTTTGAAAACAAAAATATTCAAAATGCTTTCAGTCAAAACTATTTCCCATATTTGTGAATGATGATTTTTTTTTCTGGTACCTTAATTTCACATGCCAACACAGAGACTAAATCTAGGCATGAAATTAAGCACTTAGCCATGTTGGAAATACAACTGCTCACCAGGAAAGAGTGACAACTCATTTTATAGCTTTGTTGTTCAGACACGTATATGACATATAACTTTGTGCTCTTATAGAAGTTTTAGGTTCCCTCTAATACTAGAGACACAAACACATAGGAGAAAATACAACAGAGGCCAACCAAGACAGTCAGGGCAGTGGAGCACACAATATATAAGGAGAAGATGAGGGAAATAGGCTTGTCTAGCCAGAAGAAGGCTGGGGTAGGGAAGGGTGCAGGAACAGGGGAACTACTTGCATTCCTCAACTACTTAAAGGTGAGCTATAGGGAAGACAAAGCCAGAATTTTCTTAAAGATGCACAGCTAAAGGACAAAACACAACAATCAGGGGACTGGATTGGACAGAAGTAAAAACAAAATCCCAAGAGTGGTTAAGCCCTAAAAGTGATTGCCCAAAGACAATTCTCCATCCTTGGAGATTTTTACAACTCAGTTGGACAAGATCCTGAAAACCTGGTCTAACTTCAAAGTTAAGGCTTCTTAGAGCAAGATATTGGTCTAGATAACCTCCACAGGTGCCATCTGACCCAACTTACTCTATGATTTTATGTACAGTGGTAAAAGATCAAAGTATTTTCAAATATGTTGGGGGTTTTGGTCGCATTCTCAATTATAGAAATAGGATGTATCATTGAAAGCTATCTAAATCACAGGACTTGTAAGCATTATCACTCTGTGTGCAAAGACATATTTATCTGCACAGCATCAGGTGTTCTGCTGCTTTCCTAGCAGCACATCTTGTCTCATTGCAATAAGAGTGGCACTAGCTGCTCATAGATGTTTTGAATGGAAACATCTAGTGCCCCAACTTCTCATCCTCATCTCTGATGAAATATACCCTACTATGGAAGTGGAGTATAATCCATAAGCAGGTATTTTTAGCACAGAGGCTAAGAAACTTTTAAAACTGTAAATCCCTAATTAGGTTGCTTTCTTAGTGAAAGTCTCACAGCTGCAGGAAGAGGCAAGTAACAGCACAAAAGAGCAATTAAGTCAGAATACACCAGCTCCCCACTTTAAGGACGCAGACAGCAATTAAATACAACATTTTAATACAAAATAACGAGAAAATATTAAATAAACTCCAACAAGACACAGTAGGCAAAATAGCACATGACAAAGATTTTAAATAAATTAAACTGAATTAAAAAGTAAAGGTAGCAGTTTTCACAAAAGTGAGAGGCAGAGACAGTGATATTTCAAACTAGTAAATGGGAGCATCTCTAAAACAATCAATAATGAAAGAAAAAGGTAAATATTAGGTAAAAGAGGTTAAAACTTATACAAATTTTCAAAAGGGGCAAGATCCTTAAGAAAACATCCTTAATGTTGTAATAACTTTTAATGTCTTCAGTTTTATCTTCTGCTTTTCATCTTCTGCGCTGCACCACTATTCCTAACACTTTAGAGCAGACAATAAATAAGGTGCATAATATTTGAAGAAAATGCTTAGAAGTTATGCTATTTTGAAAGTGTTAATTCCTTATAATTTTCACTACATAAAATCTATAGTCTGGTCATTTTGTGACAATTAGTATTATGTGCAGTATTCTCCTCAAGGATACACACTGAAGCATGGGATAAAAGGCAATAAATACAACTTACAACACAGGAAATTCAGACTAAATAAAAGGAAATTTTTCTTCCATTTTTTAGCCATGAGAGTGGTCAAGAACTGGAACTGGTTGGTCAGAGTCTCCATCCCTGAAGATTCAAAACTCAACAGGGCAAGGCCTTCTGAAAACTCATAATACAACACTCTTTGAGCAAGAGGTTAATTATTCTATGATTCTATTCTTTCTCAATCATGAAGAAAATCTAGCTATATTACCCTTTTAAAATAACTATCTCCTACATACAGTACAAATACACATTTTGTTTTGTCATTCATATGGATTTCTTTCCCAATTTTACCTCTATTTCAAAAATGGCTTATATAATTTACCCACTGCCCTGACTACTTTTATGCTGTTCTATCGCAGTATTCCAGTCTAGCCAAATCATAAGTGATAATTATGTATAGAAAATTTTTCCTGTTAATTATTCTAATAGTCTTCTGCAAGCGCACAGATGACCTGCATCTCTTCACACTATGAATTATGTTCTAATTGATTTCACTTTGTTTTCACCTAAGATAAGAGGATTTTTAAAACACTTCTGAGGAGTAAAACCATAATACACAAGAAGAAATGTAAATTCACACCAGAAAAGCAAATTCAAATAACAACACAATGGAGTATACATTCAGACCTGTAATAGGGATGACTCAGAAATAAATAAATAAATACATACATACATACATAAACAAACAAACAAACAAACAAACATCAAACTCTCACTGCAACACTGCTGTATGTTTTAGAAAGGACAGTTTAAGAGTTTTGAGACAGTTTTTCTAACGCCCAGTCTTGTGCCAGGAGGTTCTAATGTTAGAAACTAATGGCTCATAAATATTGATCTGGTAATACTGTTCTGTTTCATCATTCTCTCATTTTGCCAAATCTTAATTTGACTCAAATCAAGAGTTTCCAAAACTCAGACTTAACTTCAATCACAGAAAAGATAAAACAGATACTAAATACATCATAAGACTGTAAGCAAGGAGAACGTACTGACTCACATTTTCTAGAACCCAGACTACATTAGTAAAAACCATGGCTAATCAATAATTCTCATATATCAAAGATATTACCAGTAGAAGTCTCACTCTCTGTTAGCTCAAACGTTATCCCAAAATACAAGCACCATTTAGGCAACAATTAAAAGTGTATATATATGTATTTATAAACTATATATTAAAAGAAGATGAAAGATTTTTCTAGGCAACAACTAAAAGTGTATATATATGTATTTATAAACTATATATTAAAAGAAGATGAAAGATTTTTCTCAGAAATTAATGGCCTGATGAAGATTCTCAAACACTTCACCATGTAAGTGTAAGCTTTCCAGCACAAAGTAGTAATTCCAAAAATTGGTGGCTTTGAAAGCACAGTTAAGACTCCAAATCCTATCATTCACAATGTGGTCATAACAGTAATCAAGACTTGGTCACATAATCTACCTATGTCGAATAATGTCCAGGATGAAGAGTCTGTTTTCAGAAACAGGCTATGAAATATGAAGACATGGGAAATTCAAGACAAGCCACCACACTTTACTGAACACCTCAGACTACCTCCAGCTTCTCAGCTGCCTCCTCCACATTGCTATTAAACATTCTTGGTTTCAGAGAAGTACAATGCAAGTAGTGACATGACTGACCATAAGAGAGACAGTCTAGTCAGTCACTTCAACACCAAAGACATTTGAGAAACTGTTCAATTCAGTTCTCGAAGAAGTTCTCTAAAAAAACAGCAAATTGGTCAGACTTCAGTGGTATTTGTTCTGTTCCCTTTGAAAATGCAAGTATATTTTACTGTTAGTTTTACAGGGAAATATTAATATTCAGACATACAGAAATGTTAGCAAAATGACTGGAATTCCATCCCAATCTCAAATCTAGAATGAGTCAATATCTACACCTTAAACTTTTAAAAAAAAAGAAATCTGTTAGAAGGTCAATCTGGCATCTGACTTCATGAGTCAAAGCCACTGTTCACAACAGTGTTTTTTCACTTTAAGTGACTAAAATTATCAGTTTGTCTAAAATTATAAGTTCTTCATTGTGTGATCATAATAACCTCTCAGATTTTTGAAAGCTTTGAAATAGAGCAAAGAGTTCAAGTGTGCCTATCTTCTCTTAAAATTGAAACCATCATCTGCTGCTTAATGAGATTCAAAACAGCTACCAAATTAAGATAGTTTCAAATAAATAAAATTAAAAACAGAAATAGTTTGTGCAGTTGTCATTTGAAGGGAATGATCGTATCTACACAGCTTGTATGAAAAGCGTGGGGTTCTCTTGAAGAATCAATAGAAACAGAGCTGTCAATACAGAAATGCAGACTTTGAATATCAGTTCTGATAGGCATTAATTTGCAAGAAAAGTTTACAGGTTGGAAAGGTGCAATATCCCCTGGTTCAAAATGATTGTTGTGGTAAGGCTTTTACTGTTAGTATCAAATGTAGCAATTTAAGGAAGTGTTTTGCTGGGACAGCGCACTACTTCTACACTGTCTGGGCACAAGCAGGGTCAGCAGCTTGGCCAGGGCCAGGATCAGGGTACAAGAGGTGATACAAGATGGGCCGTGCTCCCACCAGCAGGGCTGTGTCCCACAGCACACATGCAAGGGGAGCAGGGTAGGGGCCAGGACTGTAACAAGGGTCAGCAAAGAATCCAGGTCCCCAGCAGTTCCACGGTGATGAGGCCAGCTGGGATGCTGAGCCTACGGACCTGTGCCAGCAAGGGACCGGGACAGCAGCACCGTGGCTCAGGCAGGGACCAAGGCTGAGGCCTGAGCCAAGGAGCAGCTCCCAAGCGAGGGGATGGAGGCCCCGGCAGAGCTCATCGAAGCCCCGTCTCCCACAGCTCTTTCCCCAGGGCTGAGCTGAGGTCACAGCTGTGCCACATCAGAGCTGCCCAGGAGCACAGGCAGCCAAACCCTGTTCCAGGGAAGGAAGGAAGAACAGTACTAAGGACCATGATGTAGAGCAGCTGAAGTAGCTGAGTCCTGATTGATTTGGGTATAACTTTGGAACGACTAAAGAGGGTGATCACCTAAAATAAAATGGAGCTGATCATTGTTTATAGCTGTCTTAACAACCACAGATGTTCACTAAGGCATTAACATTGTTTTCACATAATCAGGATCAGATTTCAGATTGGAAATCTGTAATATATTTGATAATACCAACTCTATTCATGCAGAGATTGAGGTGCAACATTCACTCTAATTAGGAGGATAACTTTTACAGCCTCCAGTTGTGAATTCAAAACTTCTAATTATAAGATTGTCTTCTGAATTTCAGAGATATTTGTACTGAGATTTCTCTGAAAGATTAAAACATTTGTAGGTTATCAGATTTTACAGGTGTTACAAGGACTAAACTGGGGAAGAAAAAAAAAAAAGATTGCTAGGAGATTATTGAGTTTATATCAAATCCTAGTGACTTAGAAATCCTCATTGTGACAGACTAATTCTTTGGTGCTGGTCAATTGTTAACAGAATGAAATGGATTACACATTATCACAAGCACGCTACAATTTTGGTTTGTGGCTCCATATGAAAGGTCACACTGCAAGTCCTGCAGTTAGAATCACTCAACAAAGAGCACTTGATGGTTTTCTGAAAATAAAACATAGCTCCAGAGAAATAAACAGAATGCAAAGGTTTCACAGAACCAGAGGGAGCTGAGAGTACTTCCCCACTTATACATTATGTTTTTCACACACAGTTGCTATGTCTGATTAAAAAACTGAAAATCTCTTACTTTTCATGTTCAAAGATAAAAAGAGAAGGATGTTTCAGTGGCTGCAAGTGATAGCAGGTTGCATTCAGCATGTGTCTAATTAAGTTTTCAGGCAAGTACTGTCTTCTTCCTCTTCAAGCGAAATGTGGTCTTAATGAATTGGCATTCTGAGCTGTTGGAATTTATACTCACTGCACACAAAGTTGTATCTATCTGGGAGCTGTATTTGTGCAATATTTTAGCATGTAAATTTCCCAGCTGCATTAACTTCATTCTGCTGTCTACTACATCATTCAGTGTGCATTTACCTATATAAATCAGTATGTAATTAAAAAAGAACAGTATTATATTTTGTATATAAGCGGTACTTAAATTACTAAGAACAATTGTTATCATCTTGTTATCATCTGGCTTGTTATCATCTGATTTGTTATTTCCATTTCAATCAATCCGAAAATGTTCATAAAGATAAAAGAATACAGTTCAAGCTCCCTTACTCCCATGAAATTAAAGCCCCCATCCTGGCTGAATACACCATTCACTAAGGTGATAAGCAGTACAGAGCAGCAGCACCACCCTTTATAGTTTTCTTTGTTTGATCTAGAAGGATAATTTTTGTACAGCCTGAACTGAATTTTAATGCTTAAATTTCAGGCACTGTAACCAAACAACAAATAAATCATCCAATCATTCTGAGAATCCTAATCTAATGCTCTGACAACAAACATTTTTATGCTCTGCCCCTACTCATGACCATGAATGTACCCTGTAGGCAATAGTCCTCCTTGTGACCTTTGAAAGAGAAGTGTTCTTTGCAATTCTACATCTTCTGAGATGTATGGTGCTAATACCGGTCTATACTAAACTATTTTGTGGCAGAATCTGGTGTAAATGTCAGGAATTTGGCTTGAAACTTAGTATTATGATAAAAATCATGAACTGATCAAACAGCTCCATCAAAGAACATTTCAAGCAGTTTAAGAAACACCTTATACAAGGTCCAAATCAGACATATGTAACCTGCCAAAAAAAATGTCTGCAAAGACCAAAGAAAATCTAGCACAGTTAAAACAGGAAGTTATTACAAGTCATCCTTCAAGAAGTTGAAGTTGTCTCCATTAAGGAAAACAGAAAATAAGGAATTCAGGTGAATTCTGGTAGACCAAAAATGATTTTCATGGAATAATGTGTATAGGCATAAAACAGAGGATAAATAGAAGACTACCACAGTCTGTGTCTGAATTAAATCTATTGTATTCAAGTTCATGGTGATTAGAGAGATACTTACTCTAGAATATTATTTTATGCAAAATGCACCAGAGGATATACTTGAAACTGATATTTCAGAAAGAGAAGTTATAAAGTGAGTCAACAACAACAAAAAAGCAGTAACAAATTTTTAAAATCAGAAGATATTCAGTGTAAAACATCTCAAGTCTAAAATATGTAACTACATAACTAATACATATTACAAAGTCTTTCATTGACAAGAAGAATAAAAGGTGGCAAAACTTAATTGATTACATTACAAGAAGTACAGGAATAAATGGTCGGGGGTCTTTTAAGAGAGAGGTATCACTAGTGAAGTCTCAAGCAGGATCTGTCTGGAGATTCCCTGTCCAGCATATTCATAAATTATCTAGAAAAGAAATTAAAAAGAAACAGAAAAGCTTATCTATCATACTCAGTTATCAACAGTAGTAGGAAAAAAGCCAACTGCGAAGAGTTGCAGAACGGACTCATAAAACTGAATGGAGAAGCTGGCTTAGAGAAAGGCAGATTTAAGTTAGACAGTAAGAAAAGCTTTCTATGATGAGCACAGTGAAGCAGTGGAATGAATTATCTAAGAGGGTGTGGAAGAATCTCATTGGAAATCTGTCAAAAGAAGTCAGACAAATACCTGGTTTACATGAGCCGTCGTGGGGACAGTCCAAACGATATATCAGAACGCTTCATTAGGAGATGAAGCCTTCCTCCTAATACACTCAAATATCTGTCCTGATTGCCTTTTATAATCAGTTTAAATTAATACAGACAGTATTGTATCTCTTATGACCAGATACATTAGTTAGTTAGTTAGTTATTAAAAAACAATAAAAATATGTGAGCTTACTGAGGACAAAATTTTAAAATTACCTTAACAAAATCCAAGGCAGTTTAAGAGATTTACGCATGATCTTGGTTACTTTAATAATCAGGAAATACCAAATTATTTTATACTGTGTCAATCCAAAACTTGATTCCATTATTTAAGCCTACCTTTCAATCTTGGACAAAGAAATTTATAACATTTATACCATTGTGTTCTACCTTCCAGAAGATTAAGGTAATATTTTCAGATTGCATGGTATTTACAATGAACATATTACAGAAAAAAATAGTTTTATGGAAACAAATTACACTGAAAAAATGATTACATCAATAAATATTAAAAAAATATTGTGCTGTTTTACAAAAGATGTGTTTCAACAGAAGATTAGCATAAGATGTGTTGAGTCTCGTCATGAGTATTCTACAAGTGTCTGTCAGAATCTGAGACGTGTATCAGATGTGAATACTTTATCTGAAACGTTGAATAAACTGACCTCAGAACTGTCTTCTGTGACTACTTCAGTTCTGCTGAATTTTCTACTCTATGGTCCAAGTTCTTAAAAAATCATATTGCTGTTTTACCTATTGTTACAAACAGCAGTATACTAGCTGTAACTATGTTGTTACTTCATTTATTTTTTTTTCTAAAAATATTTTGATGTTTGCATGCATATTTATATGTACATATACATAACCTATGTGCATCTGTGTAATAGATAATAAAGACCGAAAAGCTCCATAATATATTGTGTATACTGTTTTAACACTAATTTTACAATAATCTTGTACAGAAGACCCTGGACAAGCAGAAAAGAAAAAAAGTCTTTCATCTGACTTGTAATAAGTGGTGTTTCAACTTTAGCATCACTAGATAGACCCATCCATCTCCAATACAGAGCACCAGTCTTCCAGTCAAAAAAAACTGTACTTTCAGGAGTCTGCTAGCAGAAGTGTGGCATGTATTAACTTAAAAGCCATAGTCACAGCTCTATCTGCAAACGGAAATTATTTGAAATTAGGACAGATGTCTTAAAAGTCCCTAAAGCAGATATCATCACCTCCTTAAAGAAAATCTGTTTCAGTAGCTATGTGATTTGGGTGCATAAGAAATGAATACGAGATACTGAGTTTAGGAGAAGTTTGTTACTAAACTTTCATAACTCCATACCTTATTTGACCGTAAAGACACTCTTCCTCCACAGCGTGCACAGAATTTAGTTTGGCAATACGAACAGTTATGGCCACAGCCATCAGCAAACTTTGTTTTGTGGCAGATACCACAGGTTGGGGCATCACCCTTCTGTTCCTGCTGCTGCTGTGATTCTTCACCCATCTTCTTCACTTGCTCCTTATACATTTCAAACTGCTGATGTAATTTTCTGCAGAAGAGAAGAGATCATTAACTGTTATTTTATTTAAGCTCACAAATACTTTGCAATCACTAAATTGCAATCAATTCAAAACACAAGTCAGAGAGAAATACTGTAGCAAAGTAAATTCATTTAATTTATGATGCTCCAGATGTGTAACATTCAATAATGATTTCCTTTTCATTATAGGTAAACTCTAGGAGGAGGCCCAACACTAATAACATGCAGCACAGTCCAGTCGTTGCAAAGAGAAGTAACTTCACTTTAGGATGTAACCAGCTGTTAGCTACAAATAAAACAGTAAGAAACATGGTCTGAGTTATACAGGTGCCTACAACACTAAACAATAAACAGGTTAATAGCAGAAAAAAAAAAAAAAAAATTCTAATTTATTCTTCCAAGTGTACTTTTACCTAATTCCACCAGACAGATGGAAACATCTTCTCTTGATACTGTTTATCTTCATTTATCCTAAAATACTGCACAGAATAATTATTCAAATATGCTTTTTCAATCACTTTTCAAGCACTGGGTGCAAGCCCATAAAAAGTTACATCAGTGTAACAAGTTGTTATAAATCGTTTAAGCCATTTGTATCATTATATAGGCATGGCCATCACACACCAAATGTAAGGTAGAAAATTACCTTAGGTGTAAAATCCAGGGACAGTAGTTTAAAATGCACACACATATATTTTACCTTCCATTTACAGTAGACCAGAAGCACATTCATAGTCAGCTTCCATGTGCATACAGAACTGCAATGATTCCTTCAGGCATGCTACTTCATTTGTATTTCTGAGACTACAACCAAATCTCCATACATGATAGTTAAAACTGCCTCACTAGGACCAAAGTTGCAACTCACTGGATGCTCCGTAATGGCAGTTTTTTCTCAATGCCCCTGTTTCTGAAGGTAAATGATGTAATGGGAAATTTTATTTTCATTTTTGAAAGTTATAATTTTTTAGCTGAAAAAAAGCTGGAAAATGTGACATGGAGTATTGTAAGAGATTCAAAACCAAAGAGAAAAGAACTTTGCCTTCTCTTTTGTTTTTATCCATGTGATTTAAAGGCATCTGAACACTGATCTTTAAATTCTTACCATGGAATTCAAGTCACCTAATATTGCTAATAGAGACTGTAAATTTTAGGAATCTAAACGTTATTAATCTAGTTTAAGTAGTTTATTTAGTTCCCTGAACAGACACAAGCAAAACCCCAAAATGAAGCATTTTCTATGAAACATTAAAATACTATACTAATGCTTTACTAAGTCAAAAAGCGCAAAAGAGATTTATTTTTCTTTAGAATTTTCTTCAGGAGATTCTTGAGATGAGATTGTTAAAAACAAACGTGAAGCCTAAGATAGAACAAAGGATATCTCCTGGAAAAAACTAAATCCAGGATACCAACTTCCTTAATCACAGAATGTTAGGGATTGGAAGGGACCTCAAAAGATCATCTAGTCCCATCCCCCTGCCGGAGCAGGAACACCTGGACAAGGTTACACAGGAAGGTGTCCAGGCAGGTTTTGAATGTCTCCAGAGAAGGAGACTCCACAACCTCCCTGGGCAGCCTGTTCCAGTGTCTGTCACCCTCACTGAGAAGAAGTTTCTTCTCATATTTAAGTGGAACCTCCTGTGTTCCAGTTTGAACCCATTGCCCCTTGTCCTATCATTGGTTATCACCAAGAAGAGCCTGGCTCCATCCTCGTGACACTCATCTTTTACATATTTATAAACATTAATGTGGTCACTGCTCAGTCTCCTCCAAGCTAAAGAGACCCAACTCCCTCAGCCTTTCCTCATAAGGGAGATGCTCCACTCCCTTAATCATCTTTGCGGCTCTAATGCAGAAATATATTCTTTAAATAGTTCAGATAAAAATTAATGATAAAAAACTACTTCATCAGAAGTGTCAGAGGCTCTTACAACAAAAACTATTACACTGAATCAGTTGAAAATTATCTCAAAAAAATTATTTACCATGGCCAGTCACAAATGGTGCTCCCCATGGTTCAGTATTGGGGCCAGTTGTGTTTAATCTCTTTATCAATGATCTGGATGAGGGGATCAAGTGCATCCTCAGTAATTTTGCAGATGACATCAAGTTGGGTGGGAGTGTTGATCTGCTGGAGGGCAGGATGGTCATACAGAGGGATCTGGACCAGCTGGATCGATGGGCTGAGTCCAAGTGTATGAGGTTCAACAAGGTCAAGTGCCGGTTCCTGCACTTGGGTCACAACAACCCCAGGCAGCGCTACAGGCTCGGGGAAGAGTGGCTGGAAAGCTGCCTGGTGGAAAAGGATCTGGGGATGTTGATTGACAGTGGCTGAACATGAGCCAGCAGTGTGCCCAGGTGGACAAAAATGCCAACAGCACCCTGGCTTATATCAGGAATAGTGTGGCCAGTTGGACTAGGGAAGATATCATCTCCCCATACTCAGCACTGGTCAGGCCACACCTCAAATCCTGTGTTCAGTTTTGGTCCCCTCACTACAAGAAAGACATTGAGGTGTTGGAGAGAGTTCAGAGAAGGGCAACAGAGCTGGTGAGGGGTCTGGAGCACAAGTCCTATGAGGAGCAGCTGAGGGAACTGAGGCTGTTTAGCCTGGAGAAAAGGAGGCTGAGGGGAAACCTTACTGCTGTCTACAACTACCTGAAAGGAATGTCTTCACAGAAAGGGCTGTCAAGCACTGGAACAAGCTGCCCGGGGAAGTGGTAGAGTCAGCATCCCTGGAGGTGTTTAAAAGACGTATACATGAAGTTTTTAAGGACACAGCTTAACGCCAGATTTAGGTTATGGTCGGACTCAATGATCTTGGGGGTCTCTTCCAACCAAAATGATCCCATGATTCTATATTCACAGATATGGCAAAAATTGTTGAGATCTACTCCCCAAGAATGTACTTTACATTATTCCATGGAGGAGTTAGAGGAACAAACAGGCAGCTTCCTCCCTCCATCAGGCAAGACAGGAGTCAGGAGGCACGCCTCTTCTGTGTGTCAAAATGCTGCCTCGAGCTCTCAGCTGCCATTGACCCTTTTCCAGAAACGGGGAACACAGGGTTACTTCATTTTATGTGTCATTTTTCTAATCTACCTGCTCTTGCACTTGAGTTGAAGTTTGAGTCCACGTGCTGTCCTCAGGAAATAGCAGTTGCTTGTTTTTCTCTCACTTTCAGCCCTTCTCCCCCACATGTGTGGAGTCAGGGCTAAGTGCCTTCCTCTGCCTACTCACTGCTTCAAAGAGTTCACTGCTGGCTGTTCTTTGTTGAGTGTGGCAGGACACAAGTTACTAATAAGAAAGAGCTGAATGAAGTTGAGAACAATGTTTGGAAATCTGGAAACCTGGCACATTTCTGCATTTTACACTGACAACAATAAATAATTGGTAGTTAGTAGTCTGGCCCATTTCCATCAATAACATATGTAATCTCTGAGACCTTGATTGCCTTTTAATTTTGCCAAACGTTGCATATACTTCATTTAAAGCATATTATCTATGCTGAACTTCAAGTTTATTTTAGGTTACATTCAGTTTTGTGGCTTCCTTATAATCTATGGCCTTTGTTTGTATGATTATTTGCATAGCAGTCTCACTGATGCATAAAAAGCACAAGCCTTTTGCCAGTTCTTAAGCCTCATGTGCTGAAATAATTTCATTTCCCCTTGGGCACAAGAATCTATGTAAAGGTCACAACTTTTGCCTCAAAGTATAAACTTTTCAAAGTTATACAGAGCGGTTTTCTAAAACAACTAAAACAACTTTCTAAACAACTAAACAACTAAACAACTTTCTAAAACAACTTATCTGCCAAAATAATTCATTATTACATCTTTTTATGTTCCAAGAAAAATAGTACATGTATTGACAGCTGAACAAAGAAGACAGAAATCTATTAAATAATCAGTTATACACTGTATATGTTCTGCTTACTGAGCAGAATCATTTGAGATGAGTATACGTACTTGAAAAAAAATGCAAAGTATTCATTTTAGGAATTCCATAAAGAAAATATTTTTTTTCTATTTTATAGATCAATTTTTTTTTTTTTAATTCTCTAGATGCAAGGGGTTTAGCCACAAACTAAACTAATAACACGCAGCAATAATGAGGTGTTTAGAATAGTGGAGAATTTGAAGCACAATCAGTATATATGTATAACATTCTTCAGAAAATGCAACACAAATAAAGCTGCATTTTGTTCAGGTTGTCTGTATTCACGTCTCTACTAAGAACATTGCTATCTGAAAGAGCTCGGGAGTTCAGCGACCAGGGAACTGAAAGGAACCAGTACAAGGCCAACTTCAGAGCCTGGGGCTGAACTCGCGTATCCCAAGACTACAGCACCCAGGTCATATACTCCAGTGAATTACTCTGTTGATGCAAGTGGCCAAGATCCACGCTGTGAGACTGAAAAACAGGCTCTGCAGATGAGCTGCGTTTTAGGCCAAAATGATTATCCATTACACAAACCTCATCCTTAGGCATGATAGGGGTTTTTTTGGTTGTAAACCCAGATAGTTACATCAGACCATAGCGTAAAAGAACATTTAAGTAGAAAACTCAGCAACCAATATCTATAAACCCTATTTTGACAATAACCTCAATAGCACATGCCATCTATCTGTACTGGTGCAAAATCTCTCTCCTTTTCCTCATTGTTTCCAAAAATACAAATATCCACTTTAATAACTGCTATAAATTTTAAAGGAAAAGGAGAGGTTGATATGAGTTTATCCAAAGAGCAAATGATAATGAAAAGCTAGGCTGGAAAACTGGTATTTAAGTTCTGCTCATTTTCATCTCTTTTGAGAATGAATTCCCTGAATCACACTCATATCTGCTGGAAGTTACAGTGGCAAAGTTCATGAGGTTTATATGACTAGTCAATAATTTTTTTAACTGCAAAACTTTGTATCCAAGAGAGCTGCATAGAGGACTTTTCAGTGTCAAAAGCAACTGTTTTAAGAGTTTGGGTTGCTCTGTCAAGGTCAATAAATAGTTTCTATTGGAATACTTATTTTGTTCTGGAATGCAGTTAAATTAATTCTGCTTATTCTTGGTTCCCCACACCTTTCTGGAAATAAGAAATTCAATATCAATAAAAAGAAGCAGCAATCCATAAGGTCTTTCATGACCCATGACCTACTGCCAAAGGCAAGTAAGAAAAGCAAGTTCAGTAATCTGATGTCTCTTATTATTACGAAGTTTTTATTTTCTCCTGTCATCCAGCAATGCCCACAAAAATTGCAGCACTTTAACGAAAAATAGTCCTTAGTACTGAGAAGAAGTTCCAGAGCCATTCCAAAAGTTCACTTAAATGTTTCTGAAATTTCCAAAGCTGCTTGAAGTCTGCCATCAGAAGTGGGAATGTTAAGCAAGTATCCAGGAAGCTGAGGCCAGATCTAAGTGTAGCAGCCACTTCTCATTTCCTGGCTACAGTTCTCTTGGAGTTTCACTACTGATGGTAGCCTGACCCTCATTTCCTATTCCCAGGCACAGAGCACATATGTTCTGCTTACTGAGCAGAATCATTTGAGATGAGTATACGTACTTGAAAAAAAATGCAAAGTATTCATTTTAGGAATTCCATAAAGAAAATAGAGCTGGTCCAACCTGAGGCCATTTCCTCTAGTCCTATTGCTTGTTACTTGGGAGAAGAGATGAGCACCCACCTTGCTACAACCTCCTTTCAGGTAGCTACAGAGAGCAATAAGGTGTCCCTTGAATCCAGCTTTGAAAAACGGTTTGTTCTCTTCCAGTTAGTTCAATGACTGTTCTGCCTGGTGGCAATGACTATCTGGTAACATACAATGTTCTTCCCTGTACTTTATTAAAGACTTAATGAGCCACACACAGTCTTTGAGCCACTGGTGTGTGTGGTCTCATTACAAATTGGACAAATTACATATGGTGCTACATTAGCAAGAGTATGAGCAGCAGATAGAGAGAAGTTATTTTTCCCCCTTAGTTGGTGCTGGCAAGGCTGCACCTGGAATATTGTGTCCAGACTGGAGTCCAGCAAGTCAAGAGGGATGTTAGCAAATTGGACCAAAAACACTAGTCAGGAGTCCAGACTATGTAGTCTGCAAGGTGGGAATAAAGGAGCTATGTTTGTTCAATCCAGTGAAGATGAATGGACTAAGGAGTGATCCAACATCTGCCTGAAACTAGTTATCTAATCTAAAAATTACCTGAAAAAAAAGTACATAGCCAAATTCTTACTGGTAGTCACATATCCCAAAGAAGGGGCAAAAGGCACTGTAATAGCACATTGGGAGGTTCGGGTTGGATATTAGGAGAAGTTTTTTCACTAGGAGGGCAGTGCAACACTGGAACAGGTTTTCCCGCGAGGCTGTGGGGTCACCGTCACTGGAGGTTTTCAAAAGCTCAGGCTGCCCTGATATAGTGCTGGCAATAAGCATGCTTTGAGTGGGAAGCTGGTTCACAGATCCCCTTCAAACATCGTATCTGTTATTATCTGCTTGACAATGGCTTTGTGGAAGATGGAATATACGAAGTCTAAAATCAAGCAGAAACATAGGGGAAAGTATTCAGCAACAATTATTTGGCTCAGCAGTGCTGAACACAAAGAAATGATTTAACTTTCACCAACAGGGGAAAACAAATAAACAACAAACTTTTTCATTCTTTTCATAAAATACTGTGAAAATAGTTAACTTTCTCAAAGTCTGACCAAAGACCTCACATGTACTCTCAGCTTCATGTAATGCAAAGGGCAGAAAAACCTTGAGTTTATACTTTCATACTGATGTGTGGATGCTATGAAAAAGATTTTAAAAAAAAAAAAAAAAGAAAAAGCAGTATGGTGAGTAATGCAAAACAGAACTTTTCTTAATCACCACATGACAGTTTCCCAGTAGCTGACTGAAATGAGAAAGGGCACCACATAAAATTCCTCTTCAAAAGACCATAATTCTACCTTAAGTCTAGCAAACAAAGAAATATTATAAAGCAATTAAAGACTCCACATCGAAAAAATAATCTTACATCCAATTCTGTTTAAAATTAATGGATTACCATACCCAGGCTAATAACACAACTACAGTCTTGATGCTATTCACATTTCAGTTTTCAGGCTTCATACCATTGAAGATGAAATATTGACATAAACTAGATGTCAGCAGAGATCTCCACAAATATTCACTTAATCCACAACACTTTTCTTGCTGGCAAAATGAAATCTCTACTGTCTCATTAGAACTGTCATACTATTTTAACTGTCTGGTTTCCTCGAATAAACAATAATTAACTATTTTCTACTCTCAGTAGGTTTAACTTCAGAGCCATCTAGAGAAGTGAAATGCCTAACCTTAAATTTTGGTTTAAAAAAATCCCACCAAAAATATTTAGAGAATACAAATTGAAAAGGGTTAAAGTCTTAACTGTAGGTTAAACTCTTACTTTTTAATCTATGCCCTGGAATTTACAATAACTGGGAGAATTCCAAGATATTGAGAAGAGCTAGTCTGAATTTTCGAATTAAATGGCTTTTCACTTGAGACACTTACTTTGATTTTCTGCTGAAAGTACCAGTTTTATTAATAGCCGAACCTTCACTGACTTGTCTTTTTGATCTCAGACATAATGTCCAAAAAAGAGAAGAGATCATAAAATCCAATTTGTTTGGGTGTTTACTTGACATGTAAGAGACCTAGATTTTAATTTCTACCTGCCTTGAATCCCAGTCTCCCACATTCTATGCAGGAACAGTAACTCACAAGCTTATCTCAAAATTATGCATAGTCCTCCTACGGGAGTGGTTGCACTTTGTATAAATAATCTGAATTTTTTTAATCCGTTGTAATGAAGAATCTAGGGGAAAATGAACTTCACACTAGTTTTTTCATAGTTAATAGCTACAGGGATTTTTCCTAGCTTTTTAAGTATATTTTTAAGAACAAGGAGGTTAAATATAAGCCATATAATGACAATAACAGCCATGCTCAGCGGTGTCAAATCATGTAAGTTTTCATGGTGAGTGGGTTTTTTTTAAATCTACAGTAAATCCTTCCAAAATTGTCAGAAGAAATAGATCTCTGATTTTTTTTAGCTTTTTCACCTACATATGGTTTAAGTTGTTTTACAGATGGGGCTAACTGGCAAAAACATGGTTTTCATGTTTCCCATTTTCTAACTTATTAAGGAATACGTACTTCAATTACTCTGTGATATTCATTAACTTGAAATAAGAACAGATCAAGACTGATGAAACTTCAGGTACAATAACACGTTTAAAAAGCCTAGAAAAATAGAGTGGTCACAGAATAAGAACTTCATGGAGGATCTAAAAATGGTGAAAGACTGACTGACTGACTGACTTACAAAAGAAATCACTTCATTCACACTAAGAAAAATACTGCCTGTCTCAAATCACAGAATTATTTTTAATCAATACAATACTCTTACTGAATTCATATTAAAAACACAAAGTGGCCAAAATCTGAATCCTAGGTTAAAAAGACACAGATGCAGTTAAAATAAGTTACTGCAGTTCACACATATGGGACATAATGTTTTCCAATAATTTCGCGGAAAGAACTATTGTAAAAAACCTATACTTTGATTCTGCAATATGTATCCTCTAAATTTAAGTGAATTACACTGACTGCCTGAAATGCTGAACAGAAGAAAAAGAGCTAAGAAAACAGAAAGAAAGGGGTGTACTTGCTAATCATCTTGCCCTTGGTTTATACCAGTGCTGCTGCTCACTTGTAACTCAAGTAGGAAAAGCCAACTACAGCAAAGCTAATCAGCATCCAAAACGCTGTTTTGGCCTCTCCTTGTCATGGAAGAGATCATCGTAAAGACATCCTATTATGCCCTAACAGCATTTGCCTAAGATGGGTCTCCTTTCCCCATTTACTAGGGCTTGCTGCAGAAGCTTCCAGTTCACACTTTATCACATTTTGTTCTCAGTTTTTTTTTACTTCCTTCACAAAATAGCAAATATTCCTTTCATCACACTCTTCTGATGTCATAATGAATTACTTAATTGATCTGGTATGACACTAAATAAGTTTGTAACTACAGATGAAGTCATGCCACTGAATCTATCTTATTTTAATAGATTCATAAACTCAGTAAAAAAGACAAGAAAGGATATGGAAAAAAATACTGTTTTCAATAAATGAGTAGAATATGACTCAATGAATCAACGAATTACATGTCAGTTAGAGTCTAACTGGAACTGGCAGGATTACTTTAGCTGACTAAATTTTGCTGTTTATAATGCTCAGTATTGAACAAAACTGCAGCCTTTGTTTATTAACTTGGTTTATTAGCAGCAGTGAGGCTGCTCTTTGCTGGCAAGGTAGCAGCCAACAATAGGTAAGTACAACAGTCCTGTGCAAGGCTACAAGAAAAAAGATAACATGGAGAAGATAAGCATATGGCCACTTAAAGGTTGAGCTAATTAATGTTACCATGTTTCTGTGTGGTTTTAATGATATTAGGATAAAGCTAGAGTGTATATATATAAAGGAAAAAAAGAAGTAGGTAACTCCTGGCTGTACTTGTTACTTCCAAGTTTCCTCAGAACAACAGACAGATACTTGCTTCTACCTTTTCTGCAGCAGTTCAAACTAATTTGAAGATTAAATTCAGAAGTGGTATCTTTGTGACTGTTTCTTCTTGGTTATTCAAATTAACTTTAACAGAATATTTTATTGTATTTTTATGACCTGTAATACACAAAAAGCTATGAAATCCCAATTAAGGTTTAACAGGCAAAATATAGTAACGCATGCAACTCATCTAGATTTTTTTCAACACTCTTTTTTAGCTATAATGAATAGAAGGGGCATTTAGAAACAAAGAGAATACTACCTTCCCCCAGTAGTTTAACAATGGCCAAATAATTCAGTCAAAGCTAGCTGATTTCTCTGTAACTGACCATTATGAGAATAGCTGCCTATAAAGAAGGTTCCTTCCTAACTCCAGATGAAATTACTTTACACCTTTGAATATCTTCATAACCCTCTGTGTTTCATTTCAATATACATGAGCAGGTTCCAATCATTCTTTTCTGAATCCTATTTAAAATCTTAAGTTACAATGGAAGTTTCCACAACTTTCATACAAATACTTCGGTGCTATACCAGGGTGCTCATTTTCATTAGCTGCTCTTGTATTAGGGGAAAAAAAAAAAAAAAAAAAAAAAAAGAAGTTTCTTTAAGATATTATGAGTCTATAGGTTCCCATTATGTTTTTCTCATTTGTTTCTAAAAAACATTCCTAGCTAAACTTTTCATTCCTTTTCCATAAAGTCTCCATTATTCTTCTAATAAATTTTGACATCTACTACTCTACTTTCTCCACCAATACTAGAAATAACAGTAGAACTCTTTTTTTAATGTTAAAGCATGAAGCAGGTAAATTAAATCCATATTGTTATACAAAACAGTGGTAGTTTTCCTTCTGCTCTTTACCCTTGTGACAAGGCTGACACTTCCTAGGTAATTTTAGGTCTTATTCAAAGTAAGATTAACCATGCCAGTTGTAATTGAAAATGGGAATCTTCCAGTGCCTCAGTCTCCAAGGAAGCTCTCCAAGTTCATTCCACAACTCTCTCAATTAAAGATATTTTATCTCCAGTTCCATGGGCCTTGTCCCTGTGTTTGCAATCCACACTGTCCCAAAGGAGCTGCTTTGGTAAAGTGCTGAAACTGTAAGTACTAATCTTCAGCTGACAATGAAGTTCAGGAGCAAGTAGTTGAACTTCCAGTAAAAATAGGCTGCCAGGAAGTGCATGTGGCAGAGCAAAAGAATAGGGTCTGTAAAGATGGGCTATACTGTCATTTCATTTCTATTTCACCATAGTTATAGTAAGCAAAAGAAATTACAAGGTTGCAGATTAAATATTACAGATTGTTATGGTCAACCTTTGTTTTTACTAGCTTATTACGAAACAAGATGCAAGCAGTTACTGTGTGCCTTACATTTCCAGACACTTTCAAATTCACTTGAACAATTTCTGCCAATTCTGGTGAGAAAAAACAATTGCCTGAAAGACAATTTGATTTCAAGTTTGGAAAAATGGTCATAGTGACAGAAGAGAACTTTTGGGACTGTCACATCTAAGGGTAAATATGCATCATGAGCTCAAACTTTACTGAATATTAGAAAGGATACAATCAGTGATACCTTACGATAGTGACACTATTTGAATCTTCAGCTGTATTGATAGCATAATATCATCACATATTGCTGCTGCTAAGTAGTTTGGACAAGTGATAGGGAGTTTTCAGAAACTGTGCATGAGTCTTTTTTTCAGCATTCAGTCTACTATTGCTGATGACCAGCATCTGTCCTTAATTTCCATGAGAGAAGGCAAAAAAGACAGGAAAAATCTGAAGCATATATTTCTGTAAAATAAGCACATCAAATGTAGCATCATATGCATTTAGAATCATGATCCTCTCAACTATCTCCACTTGCAGTAGTCTGGGTATCAGAAAACCCCAACGAGAAACGCAAATTTCTTAGACCTCCAAGTCAATGAGCCACAAGAGACTCCCAGGTAAAAAGGTAGAAAGATGAGTCAGAGTTCCATGCTAATGAGAAGGGAGATAATTTCTCATTATTTGTTTTGCAACAGAAAACTACTTTATGAAAAAGAATTAGGATTATTTTGCAGTTATTGCAGCACCCCTATTATATTATTGGCTTTATGCAAAAATTAAGATTCCTATTTGGATTTTTTCTATGCATATTTGACACAGACATACACAGACGTTCATCCCCTGTGCAAAAGTTCTCATCCGAAATCTTAATCACTGATGAATACACTTGGCTGAGGCTCTCATAAGATTTCCTTTTACAGTGTATCTGTATCCTATCATTCTGCTTCTTATATTTAAAAACCATGCTGATTTTTATAGCTACTGTTACATGTTTCTACCTGATTCACCCACTGGATTGGAATGTTTTGTAACACAAATGTTATATTAGTCTAAAAACATCAGAGATATAGTTGCATGTTGGCTATTTCTACTTTTTTTTTTATACTGTTTGTGTAGGAATTCAAATAAATATCAGTTTTAAGAAAGCTGGGCCACCCCTATGAACTTTTTAATTACTAGACCTTTATTTTTTAAGCAGCTTCATTATTAAAAATTATATAAATTACTGTTATATCCAAATAATTCACACACAAAAATGTTTCACAGTGTATCTTATATTTGACTTGTTTTCATAAATCATACTTTTAAAGGCATACAATACTTACTGAATGTATCTTAAAAAGAGGCTAATTCAGTTGCTAGCAATTAAGCGCATTGCAGCATTATTACATTTATAAAGAGCATCTCCAGCAGAGATAATATTTCTCACAGTCACTCGGGTTACTTTATTTGCATGATCAGTTGACTTACAAAAGGAAGGCTTTAACTTCACACCTGTAGTTTTAGAAACACCCAAAATAACTAAGTTACTGTGTTAAACTTTTTTATCCTTACTATGAAAGGCAAAATTACTTTTTCATTAGACAATTGCACACACAGTGAAAATAAACACATGCTAAATAATAGGTCAGACTGTCTTGGCTCTGAAATGTAACACCTCCTGACATTACAGTATCATGATTAGAGTGAGTTCATTCCATATTGTTTACAACATTCATGAGCATTTTCAATTATTAAGTAGCCCCTATCTTTTTACCTCTGTGACAGGATTGTTCTTATCTTGATGATTTCCCTTTTTAACAAACAGAAAACAAATTTGAGCAATGCTAGGAAAGCTGGCGTAACCAAGTCTCAGTTGTGCTCACCATAAGGTTGCCTGAACTTTACCTAAGCAAGCTACAACAAAATGCTTGATGCTGAATTATCACCACCAGAACTGGTAGTAATAATTACTTGTGGTGTATCTTGCATTGGTTTGTATCAGTACTCTTACACCAAAAGTACCCTCAGTGGAGCCATACTGCTAACAGCACTATAGGGGGAGATCCTCTTTAAACAGTTTCCCAGTTCTCAAAACACTATTATTTTCCATACTGTTCATATTTTTAAACTAACAGGAAGTAGGGCCAAAATACAAATTATTTTCATCATGCTAATGAAAACAAACATCATGCTAGAAACAAACAAAAGGAACGGGCCTTGAAATGGAAAATCAAATACAAACCACAATCATTTTTTATGAGGAAAGAGCTCACAAAGGGTAAGAGATGCTGTCACATAAAGGAGAAATTTTTTGTAAGTGCATGAACAAGGTGTGTAACAAGTTTCGCCATGCTAATTATATCTAAATATTTGCATCCATATCTTCCCTTTATTCAAGAAGTGCACTAAACTCAAACTTTACTTCTCAGAAGTAAAATATAATGTTAATTTAGGTTCCAGCAGTATTTTTCCAATCTAGATAAACAGTATTGGATAATGACTGAAAAGAGCCTCAAAAACTCTACAAATGGTAGTTAGTCTAGTACTACTTCTGAGAGATAATGTTTGAGTTTTCCAAATAATTGGAGCTTTGCAAAACTACCCAAAAAAAAATCAGTACCAGAGAAAAGATCAGAATTCAATCCTACATTTAAATCCTATAACCTCTTCATTAAAGCTTATTAATTAAACATTAAAAGCTCAGAGCTACTGGGTATAAATGAGGGTTGTAAGACAGCCATGGTGGGCTAGCAGCTGGCCTGCTGATCCTGCTCTGCTCTTCACAATCCCATAGAGTGGAAGTGTGTGGTAGCAGCAGACCCTGTAAACCAGCTGAGGGAGCAAGGACACTGTGACACCCATTAAGCCAGGAACTGTCCTAGAGACAACTCTGTGAAATTCTGGTTTTCTATAACACTTGAACACTTTTCTCTGCCAAGATTTTAATATCAGTTTATTAAAGCCACGTCCTGGAGTACTTCTGTTTGGAAAAACAGTGAATATAAACAGATTCTGCTCAAGTTTGTTTAAAGTCTTAAGTTGCAAGTCTTAGTTCTGCTCCTCATCAACCGATTTTTTTCCTTATATATAAGAGTTATCATGTTCATGCATTCTTTCTTTTCATACTGTTGAGCAGGGATCAGAGATATTTAAATTGCTGAGAAATCTTTTTATTTAAAAAGTAAGATCTACAGACGTAACCTCTGAGTGGGCTGAGCCCACCTCAGATGTTCACTGCAAATCAAATTCGGCAGACTCTGGCAGAAGAGAAATGTTTACGTTGTAGTGTTGCACTCCATTGCCTCTGTTCACTGAGGTATCTTCAACTGCCATGGCCTTTCAACGAATCTCCTATCCTAAATTAAAGACATTGCAGAACACAATTTGGAAAAATGAATACATATTATTAATTCTACTGCAGAACATGGTCAATTCCACCTAAAGAAAATAAATCCAGATGTCCAAAATCAATTGCCGCTCTTACTGTAGATAAGTCTTCTGTATTCAGAATTGACCAGATATTACAGACACTACAACTTCAAGGAAAGCACAATTATCAACACTGATAAATTTTCTTCCCCTGCTAATGTAACTAATCTGTTACAATAGGATCTTTGTAACAGTAAGTTTCCAGCATTGGAAATAGGATCTTTCTTTGAATATGAACACCCAAAAAAAGAAGCTGATTATATATACATCTCTCTTTCATCCTTCCCTGGCCTGTAAAGGCGGGGTCAAAAGAGAGGCAAAGGCTTTGGCTAGGACATTAACAAACAACACTTGAACAAATCACCAGAGGAGATAGAGTTGTAATCCTAGAATTACCATTACTCATCAATGTTACATGTTTAATCAAAGAAAGAATATTTACTTAGTGTACATAGGCAATTAGTATAGTAATACCTAAGAGATATAAACAATGGAGTCACAAATTCAATAGTAAATCTTTTACAGAACAGTTTTCAACAGAACACATAGCATCACATTTTGTGATGAGATTCAATAGGGATACCACAAAGAGGAGAATGCAGTGCCATCACTACATATGATGAAACACAGCTGGAATATGGTTGTTAACTTAAATATACATTTAATGTTGAAACAGACAACATTCTGCTGTTTCAGAAGTCACCTGTTAATCAGATTTTTGTCACACAAATGTAGGTGGTTTTCATCCTGTGGGTGAACACTCCACTGGAAACAATAACACGTGTTTTGCTCTTAGGTACATAACTGGAAAACAGGAGTCCACAACTGTTCCAAAACTGTTTCCTGACACAGACTGAACCCATGGACAAAGTTCTCCTGAGATGAGAAGTCTGACTGTGCTCCTGCTGAAAGACCTCTTTCTGCCCTACTGAATAGCCTTGCACTGAACCAAGAATATCCTTTTCCTACAATAAAACTATCTTTAGTAATCAGTGGTGGAAGGAGGGAATACACAAGTGCAGGAAAAGCTTCCTGAAGGATGAGAAAATGGGGTCATGCAGAACAGACAACTGAAACTACTGACAGGCTTTCAAATTTTGGAAACATTGAATTATGTTTGTGACAGAACAAAATTCCCAATAGGCCACAATAAAAACTGGATTTTTGTTTCTGTGAGACTGCTTTTTTTTCCTCTGTGACAATCTTCACCGTCTGTTAATGTTATTCATAGATGAGACTTTGTACCCAGTAGTACTCATCCTCACCCCAGGCCCCTGATCAACTCACCCTAGCACCATCTGTCTATGTTTGTTCTGAGTCCAAGATACTCCAGGAGACACATCACTATGAATTTACTTCAGCTTTCTCTCTATACAGAACATAATCAGAAAAATATCTTTAGGAAGAGATAAGTGAATTTCCTTCTTCTGTAAAAACAATATTACTTCTACTATGATCACAGAAAGCCACCTGTTCACTCACATGTAAAAGCAAATGGGAATTATTACACTGAAAAATTTAAAAGCTCGAGTCATCTGTAAAATAAAAGACCTGACTGAGGGTTTAATGATACAAATGTTTTGAGGAAAATGCTCCTTTTGGAACATACCTGAGATGTTTTGGATATAAATAAATAATAGAGGATAAACAGACATGAAGTTCCTCTAGCTTTGCTGCTCCTTCACACCTCTTCATTTAAGGCAGGAATACCTCATTTTATTTTTATCTAATGAATCAACAAAATACTCCCACTATTCCTCATTGAAGGAACAAAACAAGACAACAGTGAAAAGAACACTTTACACACCCTCATTCACTCTGAAACCTGTAATACAATCAACCACCGCAAATACATAAAAATAAAAGCATATAATTGAGGGAGTAAACTCTTTCAAATACAACACTGATCCACAGTTATCAATTAAAGAGAAATGTTATTGAAGGGAGTTGTGAGTTTAAAAGCACATAAGCAACATTTCACCTTTCTTCTGAAAAATGGTGCAGCTGAGAAGCCTAATTGTATTTCCAGCAAGCCTAATTATATTTCCTGACTCCAGGGGACAGGAATTCCCCAGATACTGATGACTGACAGGTCTGGTTCTGCTTTCAACCTGCAAGTAAGCAGAAATACTCACTGCTATGTGAAATTTAGCATGTAAACCAACCGCTGTTTCCACTAGGATCATTAGCAGCTGGAAGTTCACAATACTTCATGGTAGCATCCAGCACTACCTTCAACTGGGTCATTTGTAGAAGTTATTCAAAGAGGTACAAACTACTCTCAGTACTTTCATTCAATAGCAAACATTAAGATGTGCCACACAGGTAGCCTTTGTGAAGTGCCAAACATCTTTCAGTACCAAAGAAACTTGATGCAGTTATAAGGTGTTCATCAGCACCTCCAGTGTTACTGGTTTAGAAACTACTTCTTGGTTCTGAAATTGGTTATCAATTCATGAACCTGATTTTTTTTTTCTTTAAGAATTTAATCCGATTTTTTGAGGGTAATTATGCAGTTATGACATTATAATTGATTCAACCATGATCACAAAATCTCTCAGTACTTATTCAACATTGTTCATTATGCTCTTCTCATGTCTTAATGTTAATCATACATGATAGAAAGGGCTTCCAGTGTTTGTCTTAAGAATAATCTCTACCCTTCGTGCAAAATAAAAATAGAATTTTTAATATCTTGAATTACCATTCATTAAAACTACCCTTTTGAAAGACCATTTTATTACAGCAATCACTACTGATTTTGAAAGTCTGATGTATTTGATAAAGATAGTTACATGTCTTCAGTAAAATCACTCTGATTATTCCAGGAAATGTTATTTCCACTTCCAAATAACCTTTTATACATCTCCAACTTCAAATTCTTGGTCAGCTTGCTTCCCAGTTCAATCCAATCTAATAATTAGAAATGTCTCATAGTTAATTTCAGAAACTTTCCAATCACTCAGTAATATGTACAACAAAAGAAATAAGGGTATCTTTTGTTCATGCTTTCTCACCCAGAAAACCCAGGGATTGCTCTGGGAGAAAGCTACTGCTCTGCAAAAACCACACAAGTCACCATCTCTACATTAGTCCTACCATTATTCATGCGTGATACTGAGTATTTTGGGCTTTTATTCCACATTTTTAAAAGCCATTCTGAGCTTTTCCAGGTGAAATTTAAGCAAATGAAAGAAATTGAAAGAAGGTGAGAAAGAAGAATAAATGCAGAAGAGGTACTGAAGGACTGTTTTAATTTACAGCCTCAAGCAAAAGATCTAGAGAACCATGCCAAAATAAAGTAGCTCTTAGCCTACAATACCAGGTGAGCCTATTTACAAGAGCTGAACACAACAGGGAGCTCAAGTCAACTGTTTCCATGTGAAAACAGAAGCTGTAATGCCAAAATGAGCCCAAGTCAACTGTGCCATACAAATAGTTCCCAAATGATGAACACCTATATCTCTCCTGTCTTACGTGAGTGCTTCCTGAAAATAACTCGTTACATTTGCAGGGCTACTAGGGTAGCAACATAACTCACAGAAGCATATTTTTAGGGAAGAGACTTAAGACACTATATATATATGTGTGTGTGTGTGTGCATGCATATGTGTGTGCATATATATATGTATCGATATGAGCTCCACTGAAATCACTAACTAGTTCTAACATCCTTTGATGTTGTGATTCTGACCACTAAGTTTCTTATTTTCTCCTGGAAACCTCGACCAAAAAGAACACTAACTAGTAAATAGCCACCATCCCTGGAGGTGTTTAAAAGACGTTTAGACGAGGTTCTTAGGGACGTGCTTTAGTGCTAGAGTTAGGTTAGGTTATGGTTGGACTCTATGATCCTGAGGGTCTCTTCCAACTGGAATGATTCTATGATTCTATTTAAAAACTAGATAATACAGACCACACCATAACATGTTGATCTGTTCTTCAAATCCACTAGCGTCAACTGACATTTAAAATGTTTAGAACATCACAAAATGCTAAGTATCTCACTAAGGCAAACATTGGGGGCTGAAGAAATTTTAAAAAATGAAAAAAATAAAAACCCACCACTGGGGATTAATTGCTTTCAAAAGTTCATGAACATCAGTGTCCCTGATGATAGAAGTGAGAGCCCCTAGAGTAACTGAAAGACATGAATCCTGTGTAATTAGTGTTTTACGCAATTCAGCCTCACGATGCTATGTTCATATATACCCATCAGAGAAAATACTGACAACAATAACTGATTTCCATGGAGAAGAAAACTGTAATAGGGTGGAAAAGTTCAGAAAGCCAAAAGAAATCTTTGAACTAGAAAAAGGGAAACCTTAAGTTTGAAGAAGATGCTCTATGAATTCGTTTTTTCTAACCAGAGCTCAGAAATGCATCAATTAGTGATGGCAATTGCATACACGATCTCAGTTCTCCACACACTGTAAGGGTCCTATTTGTATGTTTACTCTACAGCACAGAAGCCTGTGCACACTGACTATTCCTGTCAAAGGTCAGCATATAAGGAAACAGTAGACAATTGTTTCAGCTTTCAAAGTGAAAAATAAAACAAACAAATTCGTACTCCTTTTCTGGTTTCAGATCCTTCCTCTTACATAGCTATATTTTTTATTTACAAGGACATATAAGACCCTTTTTTGATACACTCAAAATTTAAAGAGGTTTGTTGTGTTCTGTGTGGGGAAAAAAGAATCCCTTATGGGGAACTGGGATATTTCTTACCAGATTGATCATCACATGTTGGTCTGATTTAAGTTGGTTTTGAAAGTACTATCACCATTACTAGCTGGTCTTTAAATTGTAGCAGAATCAAAAGTTGTCAACAGAACACAGTAACCCTTCCAATTATCTCCCCATCCCACCAGTGGGGAGTGAGCGAGCAACCATGTGGTGCTTAGTCACCAGCTGGGGTTAAACCATGACACCAAATCCCATCATTACACCTTCAGATCATGCACCAGGCACAGTCTGGCTGGACTATGAGGTTTGGGTTTCAGGCTAGGATTCTGACTGTGCAGGAATGCTGTAGAGCTGCTGAGTTCCCAAGCTTCCCTTCAGTTTCAAGCACTCTCACTGTATTCCTATATGATAAAGTTTTTGTACTGAGACTATATTCCCAATGGGAATATTGAATCAGCAACAAAAATTTACTAGAGGGCAAAGAATTATTTAAAGCAAGTGACTTAGATAATATAACGCCCCTGGAAATTCAGACTTCAGTATTCATTATGTTCACTATGAGAATCATGAACCTGGCCACTATTCATCAGTATGATACCATTTCCTGTATTCTTTATTATCTACCCAAGCATCAGATGACAAATGCTCCCCACTTGAAGAGAAAGCTAAAAGCTGATAATAGTTTGTATCAACCTGCAAACAAAACATGAAAACCAGAAGGTATTCTCTTTTTCTTTTGCTTAGTCTCTGTCAAGTCATCTCCATGAACTTGAATAAGAGATTATTTTAACAAAATAGTAGGTCTAAAAGAGAGCTAAGAATATATTGCTTACTACAATATTTCATTGGATAGAAAAAAAATAAAAACAAAACAGTTATTAGAAGTTACTTCTGCAACCTTGGATTTTGGTCAAAATTTGCATTGATACAAAAGAAACACACCATGAATGGTTAAGAATTGAGACACAGTGCATGAAAAAATAGTCTACACATAGAAGCAGCTATGGGTGCACTGAACAGTCACTTCTAAATAAAAATCCAGACATCTCTACAGTGAAATCCGTATTTTCAACAATTAATTTCTGTATATGCTCTACCATGAAAGTGAGTTTGCCCTTTGTAAAAATTCAAGGTTTTTTCAATATTTCCAGCAAGGTTTAGTCAGATTGCCTCAGCAAAAACAGCCGCTCCTTTACCTGCTTACTCTCTGACAGATATAAAAAAAGGAAATAAAGAAGCAGGTATCTGTAATGGGCTGAAAATTGCATGGGCAAGTAGAAGCATGTTAGAGGAGGGAAACAAAAATCTAAGTAATGGATATTCGCAGCCTCCAGACATAGGAGCATGAAGGAAGATACTTAGAGCCAGAGACAGCGAAGAAACTATACTGAATAGCTACATTTTGTTACACATGTAAATAATAATTTGCAGTTTAAGATGGTTATGAATTCTAGGGAACACAAGGTTCAAATTTCATTTGGCAAGTCAAAAACATCGTTCCATTTTTTTGAATAATTTCTGAGAAAAATAAACGTCTTGGAACCAGTAATATTGCAAGTAAAATAAGGTTCACATTACTTTTACTCACAAAATGTAGCTTGCCCTGTAACCTTAAGGAGAAAGGCTTTAAATTATTAAGAATAACGCATAGCCAGTAGAGTGCAGCAGCTGTGATATGCTCCTCTCTAGAAGTTTTGACACTCCTCAGACAATTTGATAAACATCATACAAATTAAACTTGCTGTAAGACCTTTATCATCAGTTCTTCACAGAATGAAAGGCACAATTCTTATTTGAAAAAAAAAAAAAATCCATTATGGTTATGGTCAATGCCAAAGTAGGTGGATAAAGGCAGGTTCCATTGGAGACTGAGGTCACTGATTCAGCTGCGTGCTTAACGTGCTTTCCTCTTGTTACAGTAAGAGTATCACTTATGTCTTCTTTAAGTTAAGCTTAAACCAGCATTTTCTAAATCTATTTGCTTATCTCATTCAGACAACCTGTCATCCCTCTAGGGGTACTGTCCATTTCTTTTGGAACGCAGCTCAAAGCAGGATGTTGTCAGCATATTAGCAGCACCACAGCCCATGACATCCACAGACTGAGAAATTTCAAAAACTATAACAGAGGGAAAATACTCTCACACAAAGCTTTTACGAGCTGCTTTAATTATTTTACAACATGTTTCAGTCTATATTGTCTAGATAGTGATGGGTTTATTTACACCTATACGTATATACATATGGAAACATTCTGTTCTTCAGTCATACTGATTTTTTTTTTTTACTTCTTATGTTGCATAACACAAAAGACCTAGAGATTTCAGCACACTAAATAGTTCAGCTACAGCCCCATTTCAGCCCTACCTTATACATAAGTGGAGTTATTTTCCTTTATTACTATTATATCCATTTTCTTCTTTGAGTAAAGTATATACACTTGGATTATCTCAGTTTGGAAGGCTTTTTTGTCTTTTTCTTGCCCATAATGCTAACTGCCAGCTAAGTATTTTTGGTTGTGTTCTTTTCTTCCTACATGCAAGTCTGGTTTTTAACTCCAGATCCTTGAGGAATTCCTCAGAACACCATACTACCTAAATTTTTGTTTAAAAAAAAAACCTATTTTCTTTCACAAATAGACATTTTTAAAGAATAGATTCTGTGCATTTTCCCTGAGTATTCTTTAATTCCTCAGTAACAAGATTCCTTAATTTAGCAAAAATGTGAAAACTATTATCTTTGAACTATTGCGTTCTGTGGGTTCATCTGTAGAATTACAAATCTGTATGTATTTTAGGATTAAAATAGATCTGTTGGATTCCAAGTTAAATATAGAAATATGTTTCTTATGATCACTATATCTACCTGCTGCCAACATGTTTCTCTTTGCCCTCTGATAAAATTTGGTTCCACCATATTCATGTCTACTATCTTGGTGTCACTAACATTGTGAACAATCTAGCCAACATAAATTAGTCTTTATTGTATTAAATATTAGGAGCAAAAGATCTGAAAAAGTCCAGGGCATCTTTACAAGCCAGGCAAGCACAATCGTATGCTGTAAATGATAAATTTAACAGTATCATAATAGTAAGAGTCATGATCAGTCAGCCATCAGAATCACACAACAGAAGTTCTTTAAGTACCTCATATTTAATTTATTATGGAGACGAAACCAGACGTATAGTTAAGAAGGTATTCTGTGAATTTATATTTTACTTGGAAAAAGCTATAATCTTCCTGTTTTCTTCATACTGCAAATTCTAATTTTATTTTTAGTTCTTTTACTCTTCATTTTCTTTCCATCTTACTGCCTAAGAAAATAAACACAGGGGAGTGCTAGACTCCTCATGACTACCATTTCACAAGTGTATTGGCTGCAGAGACATATTTTTCTCTTTAAGAAAAATATTCCTTCAAGTGGAGTGTGTTATTTTCAACAGATTCTATTAAAAACCACACTGAACATGAACTACACATACTGTAAATAAAGCTGCTGACTATATATAGTGTAAATTTTATTCAATAGTTGTTTATGTGGGCTTGCTATCACACATGGGGTAGATAATCTGAAGAAATTCAAAGCTACTTTGTGGTTGGTAGACATATTGTTTACAATGTAAATTTAGAATACAAAAACAATAATCCATTGATTTATGTCAAGTATTTGAGAAATGCCAATGTATTTTAACCAGAAATCAAGCCACTAAAATATCTGGAGTCAAGTGGCTGTACCAGAATTACTGTATGCATGCCCTCCTCCTTATGTACATTCTTATTAGATATCCATTGCCAGGCACTGCCAATACACAACATTGGAAGCTCCTTTATTTTGATTGCTTAATACTATCACATAATGTTCCAAGATTCATACAAAACTAAAATATAAACTCCAAGTCAAACCCTTAGGCACAAAGAACATCACCAAATCCTAAGGAGGAACTATCTGAATATACCTCTTACAAAAGATATACCATATGAATCTAAAGAAATAAAAATCGACAGGCTAATTGCTGAGCATCAAAAGGAGTTGTTTCAGAGGGCAGCTGAGTATTTCTGATCTGTAAGGATGACAACATGGAAATATCTTGAACACTGCAGAAAAAAAATCAAGATGAAGTACACAGGAGCTGGAGATAAAAGTATTCTTCATCAAGGAAGGCCAGATATACAAGACCACTCAATAATCCTTGAATGATCATGGTATTTGGAGAGGTGCATGATGACTGGCAGAAAGCAAATGTCACTCCCACCTCCAAGAAAGGTAAGAAGGAGGATCAAGAGAACCACAGGCTGGTCGGCCTCACCTCGATCCCTGAGAAGGTGATGGTAAAACTACTAATCCCAGGAACAATTCCCAGACACATGAAGGACAAAAACGTGACCAGGAGTAGTGAGCAGGCATTCACCAAGGGGAAGTCATGCTTGACCAACTGGATAAGCTGCTACAACAAAATAACTGGATGAGGGGAGAGTGGTGAATAGTCTGCCTTGTCTCCCGTAAGGCTTTCCACACTGTCTCCCATAAGATCCTCCCATAGAAGCTGATGAAGTCCAGGCTGGGTGAGTAGACAGGGAAGTGGATCTAAAACTGCCTGAATGGCTGGGCCCAGAGGGCGGTGGTCAGTGGCACCAAGTACAGTTAGAGGCCAGTGACTAATGGTTCCCCCAGGGGTCAGTACCAGGTCCAGCCCCATTCAACATCTTCATTAATGATCTGGATGATGGGGCAGTGTGCACCCTCGGCAAGTTTGCAGGTGACACCAAACTGGGAGGAGTAGCTTATATACCAGAAGGTTGTGCTGCCATCCAGAGGGACCTCAACAGGTGGGAGAAATGGGCTGACAGGACCCTCACAAAGTTCAACAAGGGAAGTGCACGGTCCTGTACCTGTGGAGGGATGACCCCACGCACCAGTACATGCTGGGCGCTTTCCAGCTGGAAAGCAGCTTGGCAGAAAAGGACCTGGGATTCCTGGTGGACACCAGGTTGAACGTGAGCCAGCAAGCCCTGTGGCAAAGAAAGTTAATGGGCCGCGTTAGACAAAGTATTGCCAGCAGGCTGAGGGAGATGATCCTTCCCTTTGTTCAGTGCTGGTGAGGTCATACCTGTAGCTTCCCAGTTCAAGAGAGACATGGACTTACTGGAGAGAATCCAGCAAAAGGCTACAGAGATAACTAAGGGACTGGAGCAACTCTCATATGAGGACAGGCTGAGACAGCTGGGACTGCTTAGTCTACAGAATAAAAAGTTCAAGGAGGAATCTTTTCAATATGTCCAAATACCTGAAGGGAGGATGCAAAGAAGATGAAGCCAGGCTTTTTTGAGTGGTGCCCAGTGATAGGACCAGAGGTAATGGGTACACACTGAAACACAGGAGGTTCCCTCTGAACATAAGGAAACACTTCTTGCTGTAGGGGTGACCAAGCACTGTCACGTGTATCTCTAGCCCAGAAGTTCTAGAGTCTCCATCCCTGGAGATATTCTAAAGCCATCTGGACATGGTCTTGGACAACTGGCTCTAGGTGACCCAGCTTGAGCAGCAAGGCTTGGATAAGATGATCTCCAGAGGTCCCTTCCAAACTCAACCATTCTGTGATGCTGTCGCACAAAATTTGTGTCCAAGGGAGTCAGATTAATCCTGCCTCTACCTATAATGACACATGGTCAACTCTTCTTCAAAAATACTTTCACCAGAGCAAAACTGAAATTTGTAACATGATACTTTATGTTTTCAACCACCACTATTATTCCTTTTTTGCCTTCTCCCACCATGTTTTGTCCTCCCCAGGTTAATTGTAAATAAGTTTTTTCATCAGCAAATTTGGACAGCCAGATGTATCTTGAAATCTATTACAGACTCAGAGACTGAAGTGATTTCAAATGGAAAACACGCCAATATGTAATGGATAGTGGTAAAAATTTCTTCAGGCATATGGAGCTCCACCCTGTCTGCAATGTGCCACAGTATTCTCAGGTACAACCATGTTCTGCAAGCCACTAAAGTCAGAAAAAGAATTTAAATAAAGAACCTCACCATAAGTATTTCTGTTTTATTTTCTCCCTGAAAGCTATAATAACCCCAAAAGTCCTGTTCATTAATAAATTAAGGAAATTATCACAAATAAACAGTGCTGGAAGACACCTGAAAAAGTTACTTAGTCCATTTTCTTGTACCAGCACAGGATCAGCTAGACTAATGTATCTTCTAACAGATATTTGCCAAACCTGCTCTTAAAGATTTTCAGTGACACGATTTCCACACAAGCCCTAGGCAAACTATGCAAGTATTTTAAGTTTTCCTTCTGTTAAAAAGTTTTCTGCACCAAGCTGATTAACTCCTTTCTGCTTCCCGACCAGAGGCATGGAGAAAATATTATTTCCTTCCATTTTTTGGCATCTTTCTGCATAATTAAAGATTTGTCTGGCTCCATCCCCTGCGACTTTCTCTTCAGAAGGCTAAATAACTTCATGTATTTTGATCTCTTCTTATACATGCCATGTTTCTTAGACATCTGATTATTCATTCTCATTACTCTCCACTGAATTCCAATTGCTCCATAGCACTATTGAAGGATAGTGTTCAAAAGCAGGCATGTGATTCCAGGCAAGACTTCACCAAAGCTTGGAAGAGTGAAAACTTCTCCACAGCAGTTCCAGGTTACTGTCTATACATTCCAATACAATATTTCTCTCTTTCACAATACTGGCTCCTGCTCAGCTTACATACTACTATGGCTCCCAAATTCTCTGCCAAAGAATTTCTACCTATATCATTTTTCTCTAACCTATGTCAACCATATAAACTATATATAACTACACCACCCTGCGTTTATCCTTTTGAATGGCATCGTAACTATAGTTTGTTTGGGGGGGGATAATTTTGAAATATAATCCTGCTATTAGATGTTACACTTCTCCCGGACTTGTGCCATATGTAAGTTCAATTAGTATACAACTTAATTTCTCAGTTATTTAATACAAACAGTGAACAAAGTCAGTTCCCAAAGAGATCACTGTTTGAAAAAAATCTTTCCATAATAACAGCAACCATTTATAAATACATTTTGGCAACCATAACTCAACTGTGTACACTAAGTCTACAGTATTTTCAGTTTCTTCAAAGCCATATGCTTCACATCTACAACACTGGTAAGCAGAACAAACTTTGCATTAAGGAAACTGGGAACACAAAGAATGTACTGGGATGTTGTGAAGAAAATGTAATATTGCCAGTATCTAAAAATAACCAATAAAGAAAAACTTCACTATTAATATTGTATGCAATTTTACGAGAATATCAGAAACAGAGCTCAAAATAATACATCGCTTTACAGAATATCAGGTTTATGGCCTATTTCTCTGTTTAATTTTGTTAAAATTTCTCACTGTGTATTCTCAGAAAATAATTCACAGCTTTCATGGCCTGCAAGTAGGAAATTCCACTTAAATATACAAATTTTAAAATCAACTAAAATTGATTATGCCTGGAAAATAATTAACAAGTAATATGCATGTTTCAAATGAGTTATGCATGGGTTCAAAAGCAAACATTTATTTTATCATATGAACTTACAAGGCATTCCCCTTTAGAAGAATGAAAAGACAGCAACTTAACTGTTTAAAACTTAAATAATAGCAGAAGTCACATTTTAATAATTTGAACATTTGAAATCATAAATATTTTTAGATTTCTCATTATGAAAATCATATTGTCAGCTCCATGCTTGAAGATCTACTCTCATACTGAATGTCCTAGCTTTGCCAGTTTCTGTTAAATCTTAACATTTTCAGATAGCAAGAAAAGTAAAATTTTTCACATGGCACTCATACTGGCTTCGCATCGCGAAAGGTCCATGGATGAAATACTGGCCCCATCAAAGTCAAAATTCCCTCAGCCTTGAGAGAACCAAGATTTCACCTTATATCCGCTAAAGTTTTGAAACTTCACAGATATTTAAGAAGCATGAAAAAAAAAAAAAATGAAATTACATTTTCCTGGTCCTTAAAAAGCTCTTCACACATATTACGCAGATTTGTATAGCATTCTATACATGACCAATATCACAAGTACCATGCATGTGTATAGACATGCTATATATAATACTACATCTCTTACCATTCCAGCTCCTCATGCACAGAAAAAACATCACATCACTGGGAGTTTCACGTGTGGAGCATTTGCAGGAAAAGGCAAATGGAGCAGTAGTAACTCCTCAGATTGGATTCTAATGTAATCACTTAAGCTACTGATAAGGAAAGTAACACCTGATTTTCAGTTTTCCCTTTGCAAATGAGGGATTGGAAAGCAAAGTGTCACCTTGTAAAACGCCCTCATTAGGATGTTCTAAATGGGCGATTACTTTAAACATACTCTACCAGTATGTTTTAACGCTATACAGACATTACTTAGTCTACAGAGAGCAGCTTACTTACGTCGGGGGCTCCTTTTCATTTTGCTGTTTTTGCTGTGGTTGAAGAACGTTATTTACCAGCTCAGTGATCCCACTAAAGGGAAACCACCTGTTTAAATAAGCAAATAATGTGACTGAATAACCAATAAAACCACACTAGTTTAAATGTTTTCTTAGCCAACATCAATAGAAATATACAGGCGGACAAGCTAGAGCCAATGGGAATGCTAGCTGCAATACTAAGTCAGCCACTAAGGATGTAAGGGAAATAAAGTTTTACAGTTCACCAGTTCACAAGCAGGCAGCAAGAACCTACATCCAGCTAACGTGTGGATGAAGTAAGAAGCTGCAGGCAGCTCTTACAAGCCAGTCAGGAAGCAGATGACAAACTACCTGCAGCCTCTCAGGTATTAGGGAAAGCCAATACCATCAAAGGTGCAGAAAGCAGAACATGGCAAAGGTAGAAAAGTCAAGCCTACTGCATTTTAAAGGTATTTTACTTACTGTGTCAGCTGTGGTTTTTGCTCTTCTTTGACCCTAAAAAAATAAGTTTGCACAACTGAGTGCAACATGTTTTAAAAAAACTACCCTGAACTTCTATAACTTGTATCACATGGGCAGGAGAAAGTTCTTACTTTGAGTTAAAATTAGTTAATTTAATATTTTTCATATATTAAGTTTTCATTAAGTTGTATTCTGTGCTTATTTCCATTTAGGATTAAAAATGGGGAATGCCAAGTATCTAAAAGTTTTAGTTACAAAGTGAAATCTGTAAAGTTTTACAACTGGGTTCCAATTCTTTGGCCAGAATATCATGTTAGAACATTTCCAGCAATACATTCAGCTATAAATGCAAAGGAAGGTGCTTTGATTGTGTTAACTATTATCTTTTTTATTATTATTATTTACAGTCAAGTTGCCTATCATAATTCAAGGTGAATTTATAACATGTAACAAGCCATTTAAAATACAAAATCCTGAACTAACAGATCAAAGGGAAACCTGCACTATATTTATTAAACTACAGTGATGTCAGGGTCTGCATACAACAACTCTAAAAACTAAGGAAGGAAAGCTAAGTAATTTTACTCTGAGGAAAATGTATTAGGACTTGCTAAAAGAAATACTTACATAATACATACAGTAGGTTTGTATAGTACTGATTAATAGTTGTTCATTGTCTTTAGAGAAATTTTCTCTCTGTAGTACAAGATTTAATCTGAGTGAACAAGCCGATGTTCTATGCAATTCCTCTCCATCAAACCCAAGAATGGAGACATATACCCACAAGAATATTTATATCCTCAAATTGCAGATATGTGTCTTAAATATCAAGTTAGCGTCTAGCTTACCTATATGTTAAAAAAAAAATAAAATAAAAAAGTTCCTAAATAGATGTTCTGAATGTCTCCATGGAGAATACTCCCTTAACTGACTAATCAGGGAGTGCAGGCTTCCAATTTAAGCAGATGCTTAACACTGGACAGAAGATTAAAACTCAGCAAATTAGCTCTATGTCTCTTCCTCCATATCATATCACAGTGAATACCTCTACAAATAGGGTCCAAAAGAACTAGACACTAAGCCACACTAAAAACTTTCTAAAACTGACTACAGAAAGGGAAAACAGAACGTGCAACACACAGTAAAATGTCTTCTAGCATGGTTTTTGCCTCTTCAATACTTTATATACAAAGACATGTTCCAGTACCAAAAAGCAAAAAAAAAAAAAACAAACAAAAAAACCCCTTCAAAATTAAGAAATATGAAAATAAAATTTTCTCATACAGTTGCAATTCCACCCTACCACATATCTTAATTATAATATTATCTTTAATCAAGGGATTCCATACTAGTTTTTTGACACAAGAAATCCAAAGGGGGGATTAGGGAATCAAAGTATATCCATACTTTCTTCACTAGGCAGCTTAGGATATTTAATTCAGAACCCCCACCATTAAGAGCCTAAAAGCTCTATATGGTCAACTGTGGGAAGGAAACAGTCCCAAACAACATCTCAGAACTCCTCGGTCGCATTTCTAGACCTCGACAGTGTAAATACCACTGCCTTGGACAAAGAAAACTGAATATCCAGCTGATCCATGGCTCCTTATATTCCTCTCTATACATGACTCCCAAACATATTTAGTGGACACTGTTAAGTTATTACTTCATTGTGAATTTTTCTATTGAACTAAACAAAAGGAATTTGAGCACTTCACCTAATCAGATTACAATCAATGTATTTCCTTTGGATAGTGACCATGGTCAATTTTTTTCACATGTGGAACTGAGATCAAAATAGAGTAAGATCAAAATTGCAATAGTGTACACTAATCCTGAGTGTGTCATTTGAAATCTTTGGTATGTTTTTTTCAGGAGGATCTAGCAGTTTAACATAATAGTATATGTTTTGTGACTTCAATTGCAGCTGTAAACTCTTGGTAATTTTGAAAATCTTAGTTAGATTTTTAGTTCAGCACAATTAAATAAAAATACATTGCCCATTAGTAGACACTTTGAAAGCCTGCATTTAAAATTATTTTCCTAGCATTTTACTGGAACACTGTGTTCCAAGTCAGGAGTCTATGACCACACAATTCAAAATATATCTCCTATGAAATAATCTTTTCTTCTCCTACGATTCTGTGTCTCATCAACTATACAATTTCCAACACTGCAGTTATGCGAGGACAACAGCTTCCATTATTATATAAATGTGATGCATTCCTTGAGCACACTCCATACATCCATCAGTCCTCAGATCAAGCAATGAACTTTCTTGACTTTATAACAGCAGTGGATGGTAAGCTACAATTTCAAAAGAAAATATGAAAAAATCTGTAGGAAAAAAAAAGATTCTACCATATGAAATTAAACTAATAGTGACATCGTAGATCAACAGGCCTAGACCTTTCAGGCGTACAGCACAGATATTTCTTGTTCAAGGTCACAGAATGGAGATTCTGGATCTAAACCAGCAAGCCGCAGCCTAATGCCTGCTACTCTCTTTCCACAAGACTCTTCAATCAGATGAAATCAGGAGTAGAAGTTGTATTAACTGATAGAAATAATGACATATTAAATGAAATACACAGAATGCATTTTTAATAAAACTGTGGTTTAAATAGCTTTTTCTAGACAAAAGAGGACTGAAGACACTCCTGTTTCTTAAATCCTCTCTACGTAGATGCATACAGTTGTATTTACTTTGGTTACAAGAACTGCTTTCTGTTTTAATAGATCATGCACTCTCATATATATGCATTGCTTTCTCCCTTCCTTTCAAAAATCAGCAACTAATAATTGCTTAAAAGGATTGGATTGACAGATCCTAAAACACTCAAAACTTGATTTCTTCAACTAACTGCAAAACACCAAATAGAATGACCACACGCTGCTTCTTCCAGACTACCTTCCCAAATCTTTTCAATCTTATCCTCTAAAAACTCTGCCAAGAACAATGCCAGTCCTCATTATTTACTAGAAACATTTTCTGATCAATATTTGTTTACTAAAACCACCAACAGGCTGCAGATAAAGTTTCTGATTGACAGTGACTTGGATAATGCATTCTAACAGTTAGAATATTAAACACTTTACCACCTATTTTCAATTTTTATTATTTCTGGCATTACCTGAATTCACTCAATGCTTTGTACAAGGACCAAACTAATTCTAAAATGTTAGAAGAGTCAGGAGCCTTTGTTACATCTTTTTTGCACAGATCACAACTCCATATGCTGCTTCACTTGAAAACGAGCCAGGATTTTTCTGCTTGTCAACAATAAAGCATTTTTGCACCTTGCACTTTGTCATCAGGAAACATTCATGCACTTTGTGCTTTGAAACATTCATAGTACCATTTGTCTTGTGTTCCTCTGTAGCCTACACAGTGCAAGTGCCAGATCCCTTTGATCGTTTCCAGGAGCTAACATCATTAGGTTAGATCTGAAGTCTCAGTGAGCGCTTTTTGATGTTAGATCCTCTCTGTGTAATAAAAAATTTCCTGAAAGATTATGGCTAGTCCCCCTGGCACAGAGAATGAATAGGACAGAACAGAAAGAAGAGGGAAGAGGACAAGAAAAACAGAAGCAGGAAAAAAGGTAGCAAAAACATTAACACAAAAAATTTCTTAGGGCTTTAAACTCCTAATTCTTTTCTATACTTCAATATACTGCTGTCAGTAAAACCTCTTCTCTAAAATCTACTACAATGAAGCCATAAGCCATTCTTCCCAAAAGATCCATTGGTCACAGGTAAACCCACAAGCACTGTGCTATCAGACCTCTTCTGTACTTTTAAATACTTGGGTGCATATCCACAAAAACATTCGGGCAGAATTAAGGTGTCTAAATCCATGAAAATGACCCATAAAACACACTCTACACCTCCTAGATATCTGAAATGAGACAGGTATCTAGTTCTCCAGTGAAGTCTGGGGAAATGCAGATTTCAGCATCAGCCATCCTTGGCAGTGATAAACATTCTAATATCTATCCCAAATCCAACAGTGCTCTCAAGATTCACAGCTTTGCCATCTAAGGACCTACAAGCACAGGAAATCTGACCTGCAGGACTAGTCTGGGTGCACCTAATGTCTCCTAGAAACAGAGTATAAAGCACACAACATACCATGTCACTTCCATTTAAAAATGTTACAGGCCAGTAGTTTAAGTCCTTGACTCAGCTCTCCTTGGCCTGAGGGAATCAAAGGACACCCCATATCTCTGAACTGCCTCAGCGAGGTGGTTAGAAGAGGCTACGCTGGGATGAAATTTTTCCTAGACCTTTTGTTGAAGCTAAGAGGATTGGAAATACAGATCAATCTTTTCTTTGGGATTCTGATTTCCTTTATCCATTAATAAAAACCTCTAAATTTTTATTCATTATTGCAATTAATGTTGTGACTGATGATGTCTGTATCAATTTCACAAAGTTGTTGATACTTTTAAAGTAGCTATTTTTATTAAATATTATGCCTATGAAGTCCAGAGAGTGTGACACTTGTATGAAATTTTGTTTAGAGAACATGGAGCCTACTGGCCCAAAACTCAAAGCAGAATATATGTACAGTAGTCTCAATGAGTAATGTGTGTTACATTAAACTTGATTAAGAATTAAGAAGAAATATTAATATGCAGAACTATCTGATTTTCCTAAAGCAAATCATACAGGAACAAGGAGAGATAGTCTCAGATCTAAAATAAGAATCTTCATATTTTCTTCCCCTACAGATACAATACTGACATGGACCTCCAGCTGTGGTCACAACAAAGAAGTAGAGAATAATTGAGAGAAAACTGAAGCAAATAATTTCTTCTCAAATACAGATTTCTAGTTACGTGCATAAAAAACATCCATAGAGCTGATATGTTCCAAATAAAACCAACAGCATGAATGCTAACTACTTGACACCAACACATATTATAAAGTGAATTAAACTGAATACTATCCTCAGGATTTGCATTTGCTCTTTGCATTCCAGACCCCACCAGCCCAGATGCCAGTACAGAGCCAGTAGCTCTCTCAAGAGTCAAGATCAAACACACAGTCTTTGAAGAGAAGACAGGTTTCTCTCTCTTCAATAATTAGCAGATTTTTAATTATTCCAAAATCATTTGATAATTAGCAAATGTTTCTCAATGCAAAACTAGTTAAAAGCAAAGAGTGAAGACAAAAGTGTAAATTCAGGTTTTGGATTTTAAGTTAGATACTGCTCTTTTTTGCACAGAAGTCAACAGAGATACTACTAATGCAGAGGACTACTGTGACTACACCACACTATAGACTGCTCTGGAAAGTGGCAGAAGCCACTTCTTGTAAGTAGTAAAAAGAGGGGTTTTCTGTGTTTGTGATGCTTGTGATAGTTGCTATAAAAATGAAAAATCTTATGAAAAACCTACTACTAACAAATGCCTACCAATGAGGTATTTTTAAAGCCATCCCTTCCAAGCTGATGCTTCCATTACCTGAACAAAGGAAGTTCTAACCCATCGGAAACACAGAGATCCCCACATCCCTTAGGGCACAAAGTTTTAAATGAAAGACACACAAAAATTCATAACCAGATCCAAAAAATCCCAACTTAAGTTACCTTATTACACTAAATTGTTTAGGTGGCCAAAATACACTAGATGAACAAATTTGTTCATGTTTTGTGATGACACATGCTGCTCACCAAATGTCTGTGAAAGCCTGGAAAAACTTCAGGTTACAGGTAAACTCTCGACATACTTAGAAAGAAGAAGAAATTACCCTTGCCATTGGAAATGTTTAATTACATATCTTCAAAAAGCTGGAATTTCTGTATTTTGTGGCTCATTACTTTCCATCCAAAATCCTGATTGCACATTAAAGGAGAAGAGTAAAAAGGAGATCACTGTTTAATCTCTCCGCAAAAATTTACACAGATTAAAAATGTAATTCCTAATTTAATACTTTGCAACAATGTTAAAAAATATAGCATTACTCAACATGAAATGAGCTGTAGACTTTTAAAATACTTTTATTAAGGTATATAACTGTCTTTCTCAGGAATTTATATATTCCTGTTCTCATACTACATGATCATAAACTTCTAAATGTATTTACCATCACCAATATTTCTTAATATAGAAAAACTTCCTCCCCAATATACCCTGGAAACAGCACTGAAAATAAAACAGGATTTAAAAAACAATGATAAAATTCTACTCCTCTCCTCTCTCCTTTCCCCCTTTCCCGTTTCTCACCAGAAATGGCATTCAGTGTGTAACTATATCAAAACCACTGTGGGGATGCCTGTTCCCTTGGTGCTGAAGAAGGGGGAAGATCATCAGCTCCAGCCACATTCAGAGGTTTCCACCACCCTGGCTTAGAGTGCAAGGTCCATTAATCCATTTTCCTATATTCCCTGCTGTGGACTATTTATTTTCTGCTTCTGAATGTTTGTAATAGCATCCCAATTATATGCACTGCACCAAATGCTAAACAGTAAAAAAAAAAAAAGTCCTAGTATGCAGTGACTATGTGCTCACATGTCAGAAGTGAAGACATCTGACACATACACAATAAATGACTTTGCCTGCACCCATTCTTGACAAAACAGTGGAGTTAACACAGTCACACAGTCAAATATGTGTAAAATCACCTATTTCCTTGAAAGAGGGCACCTCTACTGAATAATTAAATTAAATTACGCAAGTATGTTTAACTCCAAGAAACAGACGGAAGAAGGTTAAATATAAATGCCATGTCAGTTGGATAACTGTAAAATATTTACATATTAGCTGAAGTGGTTATCTGCATTAATTATCCTATTGATGTTATAAGAACATTCACCTTAGAACATTCAGCTTAATTATTTTTTTATCAAAATTGGTCTTTATTTTACATGACTGAGAGTATAGGTTGTTGAATTAGGAAGGATCATATTTTGGACAATAATGTCTTTTCAAGTGAAAGATTTTCCTGAAGAAGTGTGTAGATGATTTTCCTGACTAATTCTGACCTGTTTGTAACAAAAATATCAGCAGTTTCCACAAAAACACTTCCAAGATCAGCAGCTGAGAGGTAATTAGACACAAGCAGGTGGAGAATTTGGGTGCTTGGGCTAGAAACGATATCTGTAACACATAATAAATATTAAACTTATGTAAATCCAAGCTGAAGAGGTTAAACAATCCTGAAGTCCAATCTGAAATGATGTTAAAGATACAAGAGAAACAAGAAAGCACCATACACACTTCACTGATAAGCACAGACCTACATATGCTCCTGTATAACAGGTCCAGCTGAATGAGCTCGCTGCATGAACCCCAGGTGAACACCACCCATAAACATCATAAGTTCCGTAAGATTAAGACTACTTTGGCATTTAGACGCTAATTAGAAACAGGATTGTTTTATCCAAAGTTGCAGACCAACAAGTCTCAAGGTGAAATTTTGACACTAATATTTTTTAGAAAATCTATACTGAAATCTGCTTCACTGCAACTGAAAACATAGTGCTCAACAGCCCTGTACTTTCAGCTCTAAAATTGCAGAGACTGACAGTACGTTTTGATTATTTCAGAACCAGCAAATAAATCACACTCTGCTTATCTTAGGATATGAACTCTTCAGGGCAAAAATGTTTCCTACTATTTGTTTCTGGGACAAAAGATAGAGACACTGTGTTCTACAAATAAAATCTCCCATACTTCTCACACATTTCCTAGCTTAGTCAGACTTTTTCCTTTCCATTATGGTGTTGATAGTAAAACCATAAAATGAGTGGCAAAACAAAAAAATCAGCACATGAGAAAATGACTGTAGTACAACCGTAATAATAAGTAAGCACTACACTGAATGGTAGCCACTATGATATGTGCAGTTCCAATAATTAATTCATGGATCAATGCTCTCTTTTGAAGGTTATCCAAAATTGCAAGCAGGAGGCCTCAACCAAGGAGGTGATATTAAAAGGTCAATGTTAAAAATCTAATGTTTGTCCAAAACTACCACATTGCTTCAAATGGGCTACTGCGGCTTTTTCCTATATTTAGCAAACAAGAGAGTATTTTGGTTATCACAGATTAAGTGGGAATTTGTAACCGTCAGCATTATAATTGGTTGCCATGTGGAACATGCCAGCTGCTTCCCACTTGGGTATCTTGTGTCTGCTGAGGGAACAAGGCATATACCAAAACTAGGAAAAAAAATTATAAAGCTCTAATTAATAGAAAGTCTTGGATCAAGCAAAGTTGTCAAAGAAGGGCAATAAAAATAGCTAGAAGACAGTAGCATTGTTCAACTCATACAAATAATATTAACATAAGAAAATATACTCAGTGAAGAAATGTCTTCCACTCTTAAAGCTCTAGAAGCTTTTTTCAGGTTGCTTCATTACCAAATTTCTTGAACTCGGGGTTTCACCAGTCTGATTTTCTCTGGGTGAATTATCCATTACCTGTTAGTTGTTCATCTCTGATACCATATATAACAGCTACAACATCAGAGCAGCTAGCTTGAAACATGCAAAATCAAAAATCAGCCTGTGTTATAAACGTAGTAAGAGCAAAACAAAGATCCAGTCAATGCACATGAAGGCTGTCAAATTAAAAAGAGCAAGCAAGTTTCAAGGAGTCCCTGAGCCTTTGTAAATGTTTCTCTAATAGAAGTTCACCTATTCAGTTTCTATTGGCTCATTTAAAGACCAGCTAGTACAACATAATTCTTCAAGAGAATGAATTTCCAAATCCAATTATGAGATCATGAGATATGGGTAAATACCTCCTTGAATTTCATTGGTTTGTTTTGTCAGTGGACTCCTTTCTAGACAAGAAAAAAAAATACTCTGCTGCTATGAATACCCTTTTTCTTCTCTCTCAGAAGCTACATTGTGAGACAATAGTTTAATCATTTGTCATCTATCCTGTGAAGTACTTGGTCACACTATTGTCTCTCTCACACAATCTGAAAATCCTTGACTTCTCTATGATCTCAGTGCTCAATATGTTATACAGGTTGAAAAGCCTCACATGGGAGCCTGACACTTCTTCAAAGCCTCTACAGTAGCAGGAACTGCCTTCACTCAGGATGTTCAGCATATTCTAAACTATTTTAACAAAATTTTAGCTGGTTAAGATTTAAAAGCATGTATATTTAAATTCATCAAGGAAAAAAAAATTTAGGTTTAATCTCTTTTCTGCAATTTAGTAACTCTTACTCTCATCAAATCCTGCAGATATGTGGATATTTCAGACAGGTGATTTACAGAGAATAAAATATTCAACCTAAAATAGCAAGAGTCAAATCAGAAAAAAATACTGGACTTTCCTCTCATTTTCAAAGAAAGTACACAGGCAAATTTGTCCAATGGTCATGTAAGATTTGTTCATAAATGTAATTCTGTGTAAGTATGCAGACCCCATAGCAAGCCTCGGGTGAGATTTGAGTTGAAAAATTGAGTTACACATACTACTACAACTCAACCTCCTAACAAAGATTAATTTTTGACAGCTAGAATACAATCAAATGTATCTATTTTAAAATAAAATTTAAGGAAATTCTAATCATCCTTTACTTTATTGCTGTTGTTAGTTTTAATTTAGCCAGGATTTGGTTTTGCTTGTTTGGCTCCTACATTTTTAAGGACAGTAACAAACAGTCAATTACAAAGAAAATTTTCCTCCAATGCAGTCCTTGAGACAAATACTGTACTCTTCTACCTCATGTTACTTTAAAAAAAAAAATCAGGTTTCAGCGCAGGAGTTCTGCAAAAACACTTAGGTCTTACGTCTACCACCATAATCTTTTAATATTTTGTGTAATAGAAAAAAAAAGTTTCATAGTCTTGCCTACAGGCTGTGTGAAACACATCACAAGAGCTGCATCACAGTAAGCTATATTTCAGGAAATGAAGACGACTATAACGTGATAACTGTGTATTATATTGTCTTGTTCACGACCAAAATGCAAACTTTACCAATATCATTGATAGTAATAACACATGCACAAATATATCCCAATGTAACATACAGGTTACAAGACTATTCAAGCTTGAGTGAGTCTGTAATCTCCATGCACAGTTTTATCAGAGTGAACTTCAGTAGCAGATAATCAGATAACATTTTAGTTGTTGTCCTACACTTGCTTTTCTTAAAAAGAACACAACAAAAAACAAAAAAACCCACCTTTTTTATTTTTTTCCACAGAAATGTCTTTCTCTTAATATTTCATTCAATTTAAATGAAAATTTTAATCATAAGAATTTTAAGGATTGTTTATTACACTGTCTGGATTGCAACTTGCCTAATTTAATGTAACTGAGTCTATATTGGAAAAATGAGATGTTACTTTTTACTTAAGCTTCACTCTGTTTTGCAAGTAACTGAAATTCTCAGGGAACTCATAAAACAAAGCAGAAAGCCTAGTTTTAAAATAGATACAAAATATAGGATACTGAAATCAAACAGCTTTAGTCCCTTTTCAGAGCGTTAGTTGAAATCTACGTAATACATTTTAAATATTCTGCAAAAAAAAATATGGCCTCAGAAGTAATAAACGTACAGACACAACAATGTAAGTAGAGTTTTGTTTTAGAATAAACTACTCCAAAAAGACAGATTTTGCTAGGGGTTTTGGTTTTATGATGGGGTTGGTTTCTGTGGTTGTTGTTGCTTTTTTTTCTTCTTCTTCTTCAACAGTAGATGGCATTCCAAGCATCTCCTGCAGAAAGTGCTTTCCTAGATGCTTGTACTGTCACCAGCTGTTACAGTGAAATATGCAACCCTGGGCTCAGCTGCTAGCAGGTGAATTAAATAAAATTCATTTTAACTTTGTAATTAATTTGAAATCCGTTAGTAATTATTTCAGCCTGGATAAGTTATTTTGCCTGTTAAACAAGGATTTTATAACATTATTAGCCATAGTATCTTCACCAGGTGAAAATCACACACACTAAAGAGCTCAACAACTACACAACAGATAGTAAGTTAGTGTTTCTCAGACTGCGACATTTAATTGCATTAAATGGATTCAGATTTCCTCAGAGTGCAGACAACCCTGGAGAAGGATGGCTTGCAGAGGAAATAACAGGAACAGAAATGTCATTAATTTGTTGTTCTTGTTCTCAGCCTCTTCAAAATAAGCCTTGCGGGGAGCCCCTTTGTGAGGTGGACTTATGTCCTGCCTCCACGTGTATATGAAGCTCTGAATGACCATCACAGAACAAACAACGGTATTGGCATTATAAGTATTTCATCAGTAAGTCCGGCTTACTAAATGACACAAAAAATACAAGTTCCTTACCAAAAAAGAACCACTGCACAGCTTCTACTATGAAAACAAGATTAGAATCTGATTTTGATTTAAACGGGAAATGAAAAACCAGGAGAAGAAAAATAAATGAGAATAAACGCAGTCTATTGTTCCACGCAAATTTTGTGACAACACTTTCAAACAGATTTTTTTAATCTAGGAAAGTGTTGTTTGTACTGACACAAACTTTTCTGTGCCATCTTCTTGTTAAAGAACAGAAAATGTAACTACATATAATACAGATATTGCCATGCTTAATAGCCAATTTATCAAGAAATCATTTATTTTTGCTGATTTGCTGGTACTGTTCACATAAATCTTGAAAGATAGAAATTATGTCATTATTATTAAAGAAAATTTTAAAATACTTTCTGAGGGAATAATTCCAATATTCTTAAGACCTGTTATGATAATAAAACATAAAATACTAATTTTTTCTGAGAAAATAATTAATTGCATGAAAAGATAAATGGGAATACTTTTAGCTACCTGGATTCTCTATTCATGTATTCTACAGAATTTATTAGTTTATATCAGGGAAATCACTGGAAATTCCTGTGATATAATCTCATCTATCTGTGTTATAACCTCTATAAAGCTACATGAGATACTTGAGGTAAATACAACGCCTAGTTTATATGCTACTGAAAGAAAGCACACATGGTTTTCTTTAAAAGCAGTTGTCATCTGGTCATTCATTTGAGGCATGGAAGAGCTAGAATCATCAATAGAATACTATTATAAACTGTCTGCATAACTAGTTATAGTCTACAACAGTGGAAATGTTCTTTTCCATTGGTTTCTAAGCCTGAATCAATGTTCCACTAAGAAACAAAAGATACCAGTCTATTTTTTTACAGAACGGTTTGCCAGTTCTGTCTACCTGTATCCTTTGATCAGCACTCTGTTGGGGTTTCTCTGCCATTTGCATCTTCATTTTAAAGTGAATTGAAGTTAGATAATACTTGGAACTCACCAGATTTTTCTAGACTTTTTTCTGATTCTTTGACTTGCACACATTGTATGAATAAGGCTCTCCTAGTCTGAGGAGTTCATTTAAATTGATAAGAAACAAAAATTTCTACAAAACTTATGTTGTACAGATGTATTTACGCCTAGAAAGCAAAGTGATTCTAATGTTTTATCACAGATACCAATTAAACGGGAGTTTGTAATCATTTACAATTATTTTTATCTAGTGACTAGGCATTAGGCTGAGGAGATGAACACAATTTCCCTACATTCTACTCTCTCACAGTTAGTTCCAACTTTTAAGGTTTCAATACTGATGTTCAATACTATCTGCATTAAAAGAGGAACTGGTTTGGTAAAAGTAATCTAAACAGCAACCAGCAAACCACCCTCTGTAGAAGACATGACTGAGATTAATCTTTAATGATTTTGATATTTTTGGCCTGGAACTAAAATTCTTTCAAATAGCTCCTATATCACAAATTGCATACTAAGCAGAAGCTTAAAAGCATTTAAATGATCTGCTATAAAAATTAATGAAAATTATTTCTTTCAAACTAAATATAACAGCCTCTGATCAGAATTACTTAGCCTCTCCAAAATATCTTGTTTTGCTGAGAACATCAATAATTTTAAAAGCTAAAACTATTTCATTTTGATTAATTTTCATTAACTCCTGCCACATACGAACCTCTGCAGTGGCCAGAGGCTGAATCTAACTGAGACATTTCCTGGTCGAGCGAGCTGTGGTTTTATTCAGCCTACTAAAATCTTGATACACCAAAACTTGAGAAGTGTGATGGCTTGTGTCCTTTAGACTTGATGTTCCAGAGTACCATGCAGGTTGATGAAGAGGCTGTACTAAATTTCAAGGATGTACTGCCATGTAAATTTATTTTCTCTTTGCGTCTTAATTTTCTTCAGTGTCTTTCTACAGGTTATTCAGCAAATTGGTTTAATAGCCAGTGAAAAAATTCTTCAGTTTGATCTCTCTCTGCATTGTAGAATGAAGAATGCAATGAGAATCTGATATGTGTATCTATTTCCATTGCTCAATGAAAGCAAATCAACTATTCTCTAAATAGGCTCCAGCAAAGAACTCTGCAATCCAAAAATAAAAGATCATAACCAAACAAAAACTGTATTACTACTTAGTAAATTCTATGTTTATTTACAGTCCCTCAATTGGGTTTCATAGGACAACTACTCACACACACAAATAACTATTCCTGTGAGCAAACAATGTAACCTCTGAGACCTTACATAAATTAAAGTCTAAATCAATAGAAGCTGTTCAAACATTTAATTTCATTCTTCTTCTGGTTCAAAATATATCACGGTGGTTCCTGAAAGTAGTAAAGACATTTTGGTAAAAATCAAAATTATTTCCCCAAAGTGGTGAAAAACTTTAAACGTGTGATTACTTTTAACATAGATTTTTAAAAATATAAATAAAGTATAATTGAAACTGTAATGGTCTTAGAGTTTTCTGACTTTGCTTTCTTCTTTTTTTTCCTAAGATTAACTTTCCTAGTCAGGCTGCAAAAAAAATCTTCCAACATTCAGAGGCAGAATCAGGTGTCTAGGTTTGTAGGCTTTAAAGCTTTTCACCAAATACCAATGCAAATCTTAAGTGCACAATTAAAGATCATACTGTAATTAAGGAAAACTACATTATTCTCTCAACAATTAACATTTCAAAGTTGACTAAATACCCAAACTTCGTGAGAGGATGTAATGTCTCTTGCATGGCATTACAAAGAAGAATCTGAAGTTTGCCCTCTTTGTTTTCTGTTTCCTTGGAATAAATTTATGAACCAATTAAGAACCCAGAACACTCTCTCTGACATACATGTTATCTGGAGCACACACTACATCCTTGTAACAGTGATCATTTTTGAGTTCCAGAAACTCAAGATTGGCTGTAATAAGTTAAAGACACTTGTAGGAGGAAAGGGAGGGGTAAAAAAAGAACTTCAGTTCCCTCAGATTCCACATTCTTGCTCCAGCAAAACTACACCTGTCCTAGAGGGATAAATGGAATGCTGCTTCTATAAATACTTGCTTTTGTGAGCAATGTTCTCCATAAACATATGTTATTCAAACTCTTCTTTGAAGAGGCGTTCTAAATGTTTAATCATGGAATTCTGAAGCGCAGCTCTGGATGACCATTTAACTCCTAAGTCTTTATTGTAATGCAGACACTCATTCTCATTTCCAGCTAATTACAAGCATTCATTCATGTCTGTTTGCAATTAGGGTGCATTTGAAATGAATAGAACTACCATTCATGAAGACACTATAAATAAATGAAAATTAGTATATACAAAGTGACATCAAACACAGCTCAGACAATAGTCCTATGATTTCAAATGTAGCACATACTAAACAGTCACAAAAAATTCACTCGTTAACACACTTTGCACAGCTACAACACTAGTATCCATTTCTAATTGGGAGTATGAAACTAAATTTTGTAAGTTCAGTATTTTCTTAAATCCACACTAGTAGTATAATGAGAAGTAAAGGCAATCTACAGAAAACAAGTTTGAAAGTGATTCTCAAGTTCATAGATTAGTGAATTTGTATGCTACTCTTTTGTACGGAAAACACTAACCCCTTTCTTCTGAGGAAGGAGGTACATGCATTTTTGCCTAAAGAGACAGTGAGAGAGAAAAATATGTACTTCATACATTAAAAACTCACCCAAAATCAGCACAGGGAGCAGAGTTTTCAAAACTGCAGAAATTACTGATTCAAGGATGAATTTGCTACATTTCAGTCACAGTTATTCTGATTAGCCATTGTCTATCCCAAGCACAAGTTCAATACTTGCAGTCATGTGTAAGGGGCAAATGAGAGAACAGTGCATTAAATAGCTTAGTGTGTGATAAAAATATAGACCTACTATCTTCTATCTTCTTTAAATCTCCCAAACTGCAATTTAAGCTCAATACTTCTTGTCCCATCACCTACAACAGGCACAAACAGCAGCCTTTCATTTCTTTGGAAATCTTAAAGTTCCCCTCGGTATTCTGCCCTAAAGCATATGAAATTTGTTCAGCATCTCCTCACAACATGTTTTCTGGAAATCTCACCTGGACTGTTGTCAACTAATCCACTGCTATTTTGAGCTGCAGTTTTCGAAACTAGACACATTTCAGCTGGGCATTTACTGGTGCTGGAACTGAAGTACTGCCTCACAGCTTTGTAGGACATAGTGATGTTTATGCAACCTATGATGGCAAATACGCTTTCCAAAACACCACAGACAATTAAAGTTCATGTTCAGCATAAGAGGCAGTTTAAAGTATAGATATTGCACTTGGGAATTGCTACCTAATCAGCTGCTAACTTCAATTTAAATGTATTATTACATCTTAGTATAGTACTTACTGAATAATGTCTTTGTTTAATATTAGTCAATAATTTTAGACCCTATCTCTAATTTCTCAAAATCATTCAAACCTCTTTTCCAACACGCTTGTAAGTGCACCCTATTTCATCATTTTGGACATTACCAAATGAGCTTGACAACTTCAACTGTTTCATTCAGTACATCTTTCTGTTCAGACAGAAAACCATCTATAAATACTAAGTAAATCGTTCTGACTGTTACTCATTGGTACCTATTACCATTCCACAGCGGTTTTCTCCATATCATCTGCCCTGGTTTGCTTAGGAATATGTTCTGTAAAATGATATTAAAGCTTTCCTCAAGTCAAGATATGTTATCTATTGCTACTGCTTTGCCTACAGAACCTGATACCTGTTGCAGAATTAGATTCTCTGGTATGATTTGATGTCTATAAATCTGTTATTCATTTCTCTTTTATCATCTAGATACTTATAAGAACTTGCTTATTTCTCCCACTGTTTTTCTGAGAATTAAAGTGAGCTGATTCACTTCTAATACTCTGGCTCTTCTTCCACCCATGCCACCCCCACTTTTTAAAGGGCGATTCTGTGTTTGATCTTTTCTAGTCTTCTCTAAGAGCGTATCTAGGAATGAGATTCCATCAGATTTCCTCAACTCTTAAAATAGCTTAGAATAAAATCCACAGGACGCAACGAATTAGTAATTTTATCATTACCTTCTGACTCATAAATGCATTTAAATTCACAATTTTAGAGACAATCCTAGCATCTCCGTTAAATAAACAGTACTTTAGCCAACAGAAAACTATTTTCTAAAGCCCAGGCTATTCAGACCATTTGTCTGAACACAAATATTAGTAGAAAGTCTGATCTTGACCTTCTAGAACAAGGCATAGAATATCTGTGACTGCTTTCAGAATTGTTCTCATTCCCATTCCTGAAAAAAAATGCAGTAGTCCTGTACAGTTACTGAATGCTCTCTCCTACAGTTAAAACACTTGTCCTAACCGAGAAGAAAAATTTAAAACTGTTTAATAGTTCTAGGCAACAGTGTCTTGGAAAGCACAATGGCTTCTTACTAACACAGGTGATCACAATTCACCAAAAACACAGAAGGTTCATCTGTCATAGCCCTGCCAGGCCTGCCTGTGCCACTACTTGCCTGTATCAAACATTCCAGGGTTTTTTTTAACTTTTCTGGCCTATTCCCTCAAGATCTCAGGATTCTTAGCCACAGCTGAATTCGTACTTCAAGAAGTGACCCTGATGGAGAACAGAAAATGCACAGAGACATGGATGTGCTTGTCACAGCTCCAGAAACAACACATTTTGAAACTGACCCTTACTTATAGTCTTATTTTTTTCATACAGCAAATAATACTCTTTTTTTTTTTCCCCCACTCAAAAGAGACACCAACTATAAGGAGAAGGACCTAAGTAGCTATATTTAATCACCAAATTTATGATGAGGGCATATAATTCAATATTTATTTAATTTTTTCTTTCCAAACAGTGTACACTAAACGAGGGGTGAAAAGAGTGACCAGCAAAATTGCAGTACTAGAGTTTAGAACATATAGGCAAGAACGTCATGAGGACTGGGGAGAATGTCAGTGAGATGTGAGTTCAGGATTTAGCCTTACTAGAAAACTGATAAAATCAGTAATTTAATTTCAGCCTTATCCACTTCTGTATACACAGGAGACACAGACACTCTTAAAGAGTGTTTTGTCTGTGAAGTTGGTTCATTTTTTTTCCACTTTAGTTCTCCGGCTCCTTGATCATCCCAAGTGCACACATATTAGTTTGCAGCCAGGCCCATTATGGCTGAACCAAGCAGTCATCTTGATGCAGAAAAGCCAGCTATGAATGATAAGATAATAAAGATTGCTCTGCACGGGGAATTCAAGTGCCATCTGGCTTGGAAGCCTGGGCTTGTTTCCTAACATATATAAAATGACAGTATTGATATAGACAAAAAATCTATTCTGAAAGAATAGAAGGGGGGAAAGATGAGAACAAAAATGCAAATTTTAAAAGGTGAGGTTTTTTAAATATTTAAACATTTTACTCACAATAGTAGTGAAATTTCAGAATTTTAATATTGGGTGCATTTCTAAATATTTCAATCTCACTTTCTGGAACTTGATGCAATAATTGCTCAAAGAGGTGGTATTACATGTAATGGATGAAGTCAGATCATAGTGGCCCCTCCACTGACTCAAAAATTTTCCTATGTGTGTGAATCCAAACACGTAGCCTTTTTCAACTGATCACCCCTTCCAAGATAAGCCATCACCTATTATGTCTTAATCATATATTATTAACAACCATCTAACTGAAGTGTGAAAATGATCTGAAATGAAAATTATGTGAGCAATTTTATAGTTTCTTAGACATTTTTTTAAAAGGATTAATAATAACATGCACTGAAAAAATAGAGGTTGCATTCTATGCACAGGGCATATTTTAAGTTAATGCAATAACACCACACCGTTTTAACGTTATTTCAAGTGAATACTATACAGTTCCTATTTAAATAGCAATGAATAACATTATCTAAAAAAATGGGGGGGTTATGTGTCCATTCTGTTTATGCATTGTCAAACAAATTTCTGTAGTTTGCTTGCTAAACCTGTAGAAGTCAGTTTTTTAGTTTGCCTAAAATTTTGTTTCAACATCTCTGATAACAGCTGTAATACAAGCAATGCTAAAAATATAGCAATATTATCTCATTGACTGCAGTGACTAAAAAAAGTAGCACTGTGGAAAAAAAGAAAGGCTACATTCAATAAGGCTAGATGAAACTATAAAAATACAAGATTACTGAGCTTCAGAAGGAGAAAATAGCAAAATTCTTCCAACTTATGTGAAAAATGATTCTGGAGAACCTGCATACAGTGGCTTGTAATGCAGCTCAAAGACAAGCTTATACCCGGAAGAGAAACACTTAGAAAATGGATGTGTGAGAGCAACCTCATTTCTGTACAAAATAAAAACACTCTAGACTGACCTATAAAAAGCACATAAAATTACTACCTAATTAATTACCCATAAGGTTATTTACTGCTAATACAATGCTGCAGAATAACACTGATTTGCAAAATGCTTTTAGAACAGAATGCAGTGATGGGAAGTACTCTGCCTTCTTCCACAGTTCTTATAAAGAAAGAGCAAGCTCTTTTGATTTCAATAAAATTACATTCTATAAATAAAATTTATTTATATCTTTGCAAATAAGCACAAGAGTTACAGTGATCATGGCTTTAGAAATCTTGCCTAATTTTTCCATGATGTTTCAAAGCCCAGCTTGGCATCTGGATGTGCTGATTTTTATAATTTATAATGATAACAGGTTTTCAGTACTTGAACAAGATCTCTTCAGGAATGAAGAAGAGCTGGTGGAAGACAAACAAGATGAAGTGAATGGGCAGAAGAAACCACTTGGAAATCTTTGTATCCCTATTTTGTTGAACATACATATCCTCAAACTGTCAACTCAGTCAAAGACGTAAGATTTCTCTTGGAATTCCTCCTGATAATGGCCTACTATACAGCACCTACAGCTCTTCCTAGCGTGTCAGGATATTCCATTTCATCTTTATGGGTGCCCATATTTATCAGCTGCCATTATCATTACTGTCTCAACCACAGTAATGCAAGACTCCTCAGCAAGAAGCTGTCAGCCATTATCAAGCTGCCATCTATATTTTTCCACCACAAGGGCTGTAGCCTAGTTTTCTACACTCTGCATTGATTTTTAACAGAAGAGAACATCAAGCGGAAAGTTTCATTTCTTCAAAAAGCTCATAATCTTATGACCAACATATCCAGGATAAAGATCACGGTCAACAGTTTCACTCCTCAGGCATAATAATGGGTTTAGTTTACATGAAAGGAGACATAGCTTTTCTACAATAATCCTCAACTACTAAACAACCCTGTATTTTGTTATAGCTGCAAGGTGTACTGATCTCACCTCTTCTAATATGAACACAAAGAAACATACGTATTAAAAAAAAATAAAAATGATAAAGAAAAATGTTAAAATAAACCCCACTAACTGTTCATGAACTGCTCATGAAATTCCTCCCTCAGGGAGAGAATGTGAGAGAACAAACCAAATGTAACAGATGTTAGTCATGTCACTTAATGCATGACTGAAAGACTGAAGATACTATGATGATGAGGACAACATACGAACCTCTGCAGAACAGAATGGGATTAGCACTTCAGTATCATTAAAAATGAGGGAGCAATGTAAAATAAAAACAAAGATAATTCTCTTATTCACATTTAATTAAACTGAAAACTATAGAATGCTCCAACAAAGATACTTCAGAACTTCTAATTTGCTGTAAAGCCTGCCAAAAACCCAGATGACTATGACCGAAAATTTACATTAAATCAGCCACAGATGACACAGCACTGCGGTCAAACCGATCTATACTAATAATACTCTATTTGTGACATCTTGCGTTGTTCCTGTGCATGATTTCAGGATGTAAATGGAGTGACTTCATTATAAACACTACACAAACTAGTTACTGAAACCACAAATGAATGCCAAAGTTCCTATAATCATTGTATTATTAATTATAGGTATTATCACAGCAGGAAAAAAATAATGTAGACTTAGATTTTCTTTAAACAAAACAGGATATTTGTTCTGCACATCACTGACACTAGCTATGGGGGAAAAAAAAGCTATAATTAAAAACTATTAGAAGTGACATCTTTAAAAGGTATTATAATTGTATTTATTGCCACTTACTTAAAAGCCTCAGAGTTCAACCAAAACTCCCATAAAAGGAGCACTTAAAGTTTGAATGTATTTAAATATAATTTAAAACATCTGGAAAATGCTAACTGCTTTCCTAACTACTAGTTGAACTTAGGAGAATCACTAAAGAAGGCAGTCAACCTTAAACAAGGCAAGTCTAAATCAGCCTTCAAGAAACAGAGTAACTGCCCAGTTACCTTTCCAATAAACTTTATTATTTCTCTGCATTATGACAGCACACACAGGCTTGAGAGAACTCCTTCCCACCGCTTTTGTGTCCATACATATAGCAAGGGAAAGCTGAAGAGCTCTGTTTTCAAATATGTTCAAAGAGTGCAAATGTTTATGAACATGCTTCATTTACACAAGTCTCTGCACAGGCAAGGACTAATGGCAAGATTTAGTGACTACTGTGCTGCATTCTTACATGGCCTAAAAGTACCCCAAGAAAACTATTTAAAATGTCTAAATTATGCATGAAGTACAGTTAATGAAGTTAAGTATCCTCAAAACAGAATCCAGTTCGAACCTGAGTGGATTCATTCTTCTCATAAACATGATACCAAACTTTTAGATAACAGCTTGTCCAGACAGAAATGAAAGGAACAGAATGGAAATCCAGATCTTTTTACACTCCCAGATGAAGGCTGTATCTGTAGGGCTACAGAGCCAAGCTCTCCAGCTTGCTTTCCTGTCAGCCTCCAAGGCTTTCTGCATTGTCTGAATGATACCATAGGTTCAGCAGCTGGGATAATTGATGTCCTATCAGACTTTTCACTTCATTCTTGTAGCAGGCATGAGTCTCAAACATCCTGGGTGGAAGGTTATGAAGCAAATCCTATTAGAAGCCATTTCTAAGCACAGGAAGGACAAGAAGGTAAATGCTAACATACCTGAATTACCTTATTGCCTTCTGTGATGACATAACTGGCTGTGTGGACAAGTGGGGGGTGCAGAAAAGATGAAGCCAGACTCTTCTTGGAGGTGCACAGGTATAGGTCAAGAGGTGATCTTGCTTTGAGCAGGACCACTAGATTACCTCAAAAGGTCCCTTTCAACACGCACAATCTTGAGATGCTATGACATGGTCTGTTGCCTGGACTTGTATTCTGACCACCTTCTCTCATTCCCTTATAAAAATATAAGATATTTTCAGTTAAATATACCCACATTTGCCGTGTTTTACAACAGACTCAAAGCCATAGGTATTCATAAGATGAACTCACTATCTCAGATGGAGTTTAGGAAATTCTCTGACTAGTTTTTTTATTAAGACAATGAATCTCCTGTTTCTTCATGCTAAGACATTTCTGTGCACATGCTAGTGCCCAAAGCTAGCCATGTAAGGATCGTTAGAACAAATACCTGATTGCATAGTGATGGTTAGGTGCATGTCAGAAGATAAATTTATTAGACATCTGTATCTTACATATGTTCCTATGACTGTGAGTAACCTTAGCAGTTTATTCACTTTACTAAAGTTAATCATGGCTGTTCAAGGCAAAGTAGCACATTAAGTGTTCATTGCTAGTATCAGTGTTATTTTGATTCTGTTTCAAACAGAAATGGGTCATTCCACAAACAAGTATTGGCTCCCCTTTTTATATTATATTTTATTTTCATCATTAATTACACTGCCCATTCACTTACAATTCTTAATGCAGTTTACAAAAGCAAACATTTGAATGACGATTCAAAGAACCTTCTGGACAAATAAGATTTGCCATTTTACTAAGTGCTAGGTAAGTATTAGTGTGAAAAAAATAATTATGGTTTTCATTTACATAAATACTGTCCAAAAAAGAGACCAATTATCAATTTAGCTTTGCCACTTGAAAAGCTGAAACAGCAAAATCTATTCATGTTCCATTTTTGTGATTGTTGCAACTTATTACAAAATGTACTAGCTGTAAGAAAAAAATAGATTGAGTAATAAATATTTGTACTGAAATGTGCGAACACAGTTCCTGTAATTGTTCTTACCTAAAGCAAAACACATCAAGCAACATGACAGGTGGCGTCTGACAGATGCCATTGATTCTTCTTTGTTTAATACAGAACAAGGTGTCACTAAGTGACAAAGTGAACATAACATCCGTGACATTCGCTTTTTGGAGGATTTACCACAAGTGGCAACAAGCGGACTGGCTACTTTCATTCTTTTAATGTTTAATATTTTCAAAGCATACTGTACAAAAGGGGTAAAATCATCATTTCAATGTCTACGGATATCAAACAGGCACTTCTTCTTCAGGTCACAGAAGCTCACAGACGTTACCTAAGATATTTCAATGCACAGAAAACAAGAGAGTTACAGTTCCAACAGCTGTCCCACCATGAAAAGTCATTTCACTATGGGGATTAAAGTAAGAAGGCAAATGAAACATGTCCAGGAAATGTGAATCTGGACAAAATCTATGGCAGAGTATGTTACACAGTTTTTCCTATAGACCAAAAATTGAAAACCGCACATTAATACATATTTGGAAGACAAGAAATCATGTGATATGTATTGATAATAGCATGATTACTAGCTATTATCACTATTTCTTTTTAATTTTACAACAAAAGCAGACAAATCCTCTGAGTTCTCAAACCACAAAGATTAACATCTAAAAATAAGTGAAGATATAGCAGACTAAGTATTTCTAGCTAGCTCTCATAGCCAAAGTTTTTGACACAGACCACTACAAAAATTCTACAATCTGTTATACAAGAGTTAGACCATATGGTTGTAGTGACTCCTCTTTAGGAAGAGCTCCTCATAGCTTTAAAATCTATGACTGAACATTTTAACTATGAACTATTAGGAAGCATGCTGCATTAGGTTTAAGACAGCTTGAAACATTGTGAATAGAACTCACCAGTAACAGCAATTTTGAATTTCTCTCTAAAGAGAAAGCCTAAAATGTCACACACATTAAAAAGTTGTTATATCAAATCGTGACTATTGTTTCATTAGCATTATTTTTTAAAAATAAGGTTTAAAATTTTCTATTCTCTCCTACAATAACAGGTCATTCTTCATTTTCATGATTATTTAGGGATCACATGCAAATATACTGATCTTTCAGTAGGAATCTAATACAGAGACTACTTAAAAATAATGATGCCAGTAAGTAGAATATGTAGAACTTATCATAAATAAATAAACCAGCACAACTATTCCCTTCTAAATGTTTGGTTCATTTAACTTATTTCTATAGAATGTTTTTAGTACCTCTAAAATGTATCTATTTTTGCTCTGAAAATGTTTATAATACAAAATGAAAATTAGCAAAAAAAATGAACAATGCCACTTTCAGTGAGCAATTATTACACTATATATGATTAATGCATACATTATTTTAATCTTCCTTTTCATTTACCTATACAAAAGTAAAAAGAAGGTATTTTCAAGGTTGAAAATGCAATCATGTGGTTTTCCCTGCCTTGAATAGGAGGTTAATTGACATCTTAACTGTCACAACAGTAACCGTGGGTTTAAGGAAATAAAAAAGCTTTCTAAGTTTAACAAAGTTTACAAGAGTCTGTCAAGATTTGGAGACGTAACTTCAATTTAAGATACCAGCTGGGTTATTGTATTGGAAATGTGCTTCTTGAAGCCTCTGTTGGTCTGTCATTGGGCTTCATTCCTAATCAACTCAGGATATGAATATAGTGCATAGGAAGGAATTCTACTTCTGCAATAAATCAGAAATCTTGCATATTGAATTACTATAAGGACTCTTAAAATGTCAAACATCTTAAAACAAGTAATACTGACAGAAGAAGATACCAGAGGCAGATAAAGTGAATCAGCAACTGAAAAATACTTTAATTTCAAAAAATACTACTATCACCAAAGGACAGTGTGTTAATTATGAATGTCAGAAAGGAGCCTTAGATTATGGAAAAAAAAAACAATTGTAGAATGGGCTGTGTTGGATTATTTATTTCGTCAGTATGACAATTTGCCATGCCCTCATCTCCTGTGGCCCATAAACCAAAACAATAGTAACAAGCATTCATTGGCCTGATCCTAAGAAATATCTCAAATGGACCAAAATTTTTAAGAAGGCATCTAAAGCAATTACTCCTAAATCGCAGAAAAAACCTAGAAGGCAAGACTCAAACCCCATCTAATGGTTCTTTCTCTTCTTTGCCTTCTACTTTGTCTTTCGTCTACCACCCATTGCCACCACCAGATCAGAACCTCCGTTCCCGCGGCAGCCCCATGGCCGCAGCCCCCCGTGAGCCGACCACGATCAAGGCAGCTGACAGCAATGATTTCACTGCTTCAGGCTGACCAGACTTCGTGTTCTGCCTGTGCTCCTCCAGCACTGAGCTGCAAACAAACGTTAACACAAAGATACATCTTTTCTCTTGCTTTCTTTTACCTTCCCTTCATGTGTGTTTGTCAGTAAAAGGAAGAAGAATCAAAGTAACAACGGTTGCTAAAGCCCAACTTGCCTAGTTTTCTTTTTCCTAATGGGACATTTCAAGGACTGTCAGATCTTGTGAAGGAGAGTTGTTTTTTTAAAAAACTCCCTAGTTAGCATGAAAACATTAAGATATATTGTTACCAAAAAAGTGTTATTTAGCATTTTACACTCTTAAGTGTTCTGTTTTTCTTCTTTCCCTGTCACTTAATTAACAGCTTTTAATATATTTTTGTGGTCATCCTTGTCATAGGATTAAGCAGGCCCAGGTCTCCCTTCTCAAAACTCTGAATTTATTTTAGCTGTTCAGCAATAGAAAGCTATGCTGTTAGACTATTTGCTAAACTCATTCATCCCCTCAAAACTGACAGAATATCACTCCCCTATTGCAGCTCAACTAATCTGTTATATTAATCTGCACTCTGGCAGCCTCCTGAGTGTTAAATGACATATGAAGTATAAGACAGCATGGCCTCTCCTACATCAAATCAGAATTTTGAATTATTAAACAGAAAAAAATACAGGGAAAAATAATACAACATAGAAGTTAGGAACACCATATACAGACAGGGTAGGGAACCACCATGAGGTCAGAAGTACATCTTGCTAATTCCAGGGTTTTGTAAGATCAAGCAGCAAAATTATTAGTTTCACAACTCTATTGAGAAAAATCATCATAATTTAATGAACAGAGAAGTGCACTAGGATTTATTTTTCCTAACTATCAACTACATTGTGATCTGGCAAAATTATTGGTTTGTTGCAAAGACAGAAAGGCCCATGAACTACAGCTATTGAGCCTTCCATTTTACCGACTGCTACAATGTTCACATTGTATTCAAATAATCAGTTTGCACACTGATATAGTACAGAGTAAACAGCCAATCCACAATATTATTTAATTTTCATATAATTACTAAGTATATTTTTTAAAGTTAAAACCTGGCTTCCATCTCAGAAAAAAAAAAAAAAAAAAATGAGGCCATCCTTTGATTTACTGCAAAAACTACTCAATACAATTTAAGAGATCATTTAGAATTTTAGAAAGAAAACCTGCAAATTCATATGCTGGTTCTTTCTGTGCTTTAGGCAGGCTGTGTGCACCACAGCTGCGATCCAGCACTGACCCCCCTACCCAGGAGCCGTCCCTGGGAAATGGCCATTGCTTGTCCCCAGCCCATCATGCACAGAGCTCGGTCCTCTACAGGCACAGGCTGCTGTGGAGAATAACACCGACACATTTCACAGACATAATAAGTCAGCAAGACAATTATTTTGTTCCGTGTTTACGCCAATCAAGATAGATGCTCTCTTAAATTCAAATCAGATTAAATCTGCTTCTCTTAGAATACTTAAAAAAATTAATTCACTACTGTATTTGCCACTTTTTCTCTGCTTTGTACTCCTTAATAACATGAAAGAAAATGCTACATAAAACATAAATAATTCATGTATCAAATTCAGACAGTTAAGCAAACTATCCTACCTATTCTCAATAAAAACTAATTTCAGGATGTAAAAACATGTCATCAGTGTATAGTTAAAAACAAACTGAAATTCCCTTTGTATGAATTTAAGTATCAACTCCCTGTAATACGTGAGACATGACATTTTTGCAGTAGAAGCGTGCAACCACAGCAAACAATCTTCTGATTCTCCCACAAATATATTTACAATGAAAAAAAAAATCCCTTTACACTTGAGAGTTGTTCTACAGTTCTCCCAGCATTGCCAGAGGCCACAAAGTAGAGCAATTTTTCGCTTATAGTGTATAAAACTTTTAAAATTTTAAAATTACTGTCTTAATACATTCTCTTTGGGTTTTTAAGTCATATTCCTACTCAAATAACTACATTTTCATGAATTTTCACCTCCAATAGTATTGCCATGATATTGTTGCTCTGACGATGAAAGCAATTTTATTTCCATTTACTGGCTGATTTTTTACTGTGCTCCATTTTATATTACCTTTAACCTCTATTCATTTTTAGCACAATTATTTACTGAAATTCCTTTTCCTGATACCTGGATTGTTTATGATGAAGAACATTACGGGGGGTGGGGGCGGGGGGGAAAGGCATGACTTTAATTTAAAATTCCCAGAATTTGAAGTGTAGCAACTATGAAGTACTGAGGTTTTGTTTCAAGGGTTTTGTCTTTATGCTGCTTTCTGAAACACGATAGATTTAAGCACATGTACATGGAATTCCATATTGACATTTGCACTTTGCCACTTTTCAAAGCATAACCACAAGATGGTTTGCCTTTAGCCTTTACTGTACCCATAGACTATAGCAAAGACATAATATTTCATACAGAGAGCGCAAGCGCCTATAGTGTAACAAATGTAAAATTAACCTCATTGAGTTTTTAGAGTAGATTTTGGATTTTATTTTTAGCCATGTGTGTGCCATACTTTCCCATAAACCATTTTCCTATGGTAAGAAACCAAAATGAATCAACTCAAATGTTAATAATTTAAAATTTTTAAAAATGTATACCCACAAATGAATTCAGGTAGGTATAGGTCAATTAATATTCTTCTTTACTAATAGACAAGAATGACCATGCCCTTTCCATTATAAAATATTGCTTTCAACTGCATAAAACTTTGTCACTTTTCAACTGTTTGGCCTGATATTCCACATTACAGGTTTTACTTCACTCTGTATTTCTTTAACGACATATATAAATGTTTCTCTACTTACATAAACAAAGCTGCAGGAGAACAAACTGCTTTATTTTCAAAAAATAACTAAGACATCTGATGATATCATATTGAGCAACATACTTCGGAGGAAGGCATAGCATTTGACAATTGGTCATCATATGCAATATTGCAATTGATGTGCAATTGGTCATCATATGGAAACCAACCAAAAAAGAGAGTCTGAGAATAACTTCAGATCACACAAACTAAAGAGAATTCTCAGAGTTTAGAAGCCAAATCCTCCAAACATTTCATCTGCAAGGAAAACCTCCTAACCTGGACTGAACAAAACCATATCTGAAATGACAGTTCTGAGCTTCTATGAGTCATATCAGGTTCTGATCCAGACACTTTAAATGAGAACAGAAAGGCTCTTTCTCCCGAGATCCCTGCTGGGATCAGGCATCTTACAGGAGATGCATTATAATCCTCAATAAATCCTAATATGTATTACGCTTATTTCCCACCTCAGCTAAAAACAGAACCCACAACTATCAGGCATTCCTCTGCTAATACTGCTGACAGTCAGTGGCACCATATTCCATCATGCTCTTTCTATGCATTCAGGCAGAAACCAATGAACAGTCACTGCTAATACTTTTATTAGCTCCTGTAACAGAGATAAGAGTTGTCATTCTAAAGGTTCCATCCTTATGTGTATCAGTGCAAGGCAACCTGATGTGCTACGCTCGCATATAATCACTTCTGTTTATAAAATGAAGAACTGAAGAGTTAGAAAATATATTAGAAATTCAGTGTTGTTTCTGTGAGCTCTACTCAGATTCTATATATGTGTTACAATAATTACATGATCACACACCATTTTTACCAAAGATCCTATGCCTCACTTAGCACTGTTCAGCTCAGCAGCAGTTACTCAGTATTTTATGTTCTTCTCATTTCAGATCTCCTCATTTTCCTCATGCTGAATTTAATGTACACTATTCTAATCCTGCTCTCATCACATTAATTCAGTATTTGCAACAGACTTTCCACTTACTCTTGCTGCTATCATCTGAACCTTTAAAAAAGGAAGGCTATTTACCACTAATAGGAAATTCGTCAAGATATGTAATCACAGATAGGTTCCCACCAAGTGTGAGAATCACATTTAAACATTCAAGATCCAACTTTTTAGCTTGAGAGTTCATATGCATTCCATTATTTCCTGTGCTACTGTCATGGTTTAACCCAAGCTAGCAATATAACCACAACGGCTGTTCGCTCACTCCCCTCTACCCACCCCTGAACAGGGGAGAGAATTGAAAGACAAGGGAGAAACTTGTGGATTGAGATAAACACAGTTTAATAAAACAAAAAAAATAACACTAATAATAATATGTATAAAATGGAAATATAATATAAAATAACAGATACTCAATGCAATTCCTCATGAATTCCATCTGCATTGAGCAGCCAGTCCCAGGAAGCAGCACCTGGTCTCAACAGCCAATCCCAGAGAGAGAAGAGGGAAAAAGGCAGAAAGGCCCAGAGGACACTGCAGAACAGCAGGATGGTAAATAGCCAAAATAAAGAAACTCCCAAACAGAACTCTACCAAAACAGAGCAGAACCAGAACAGATCTCCATCCCAACTCCATCATGACTCCATAGCCAGAAAGCCCTGACTCTCCTGAAATATGAAGCATGATGCTAATGGTGTGGAATGTTCTGATTGATCAGTCTGGATGTCAGTCAAGCTCTGCCCCATCCATGCCCCACTTCCTCGATGCCCCACACCTGTGGGCAGAGCTCAGAGACCTTGGGTCTCAGAGAAAAACAATTTAAAACATTAGCTCTGTCCTGGGGTGTCACCTTTTTGTTCTCAAACTAAATCCAAAGAATGACCATGCTAGCTATGAAAAAGAAAGGTTTCTAACTGCATGAAAAAGATAATCCACTTTCAGTCAAACCAGCACAGCTACTCACCCACAGTTTTATGGCAGAACTTCTCTGCCAGGTGCTGCCTCACACCTGGAAGTCACTAAGGCACAATGTAAGAGTGGCTGACCTACAGATGTCAAGGATGAAGGTTCTCTTCGTCGTTGATAGTGTCATCACTGCCTCAGGCAGTTGACCCACACCCTCAGTGTTAGCTGGCGATTTCTTAGTGCTTTCAAGCAAGAAACAATTTTGATAGCCTTTACTGTGAAGGTATTTGTGTGCCTCTGATTCAGAGAAAGAAAGACAACAGAATTTTGTTTAACGTAAATAAAAAGCAAATTATTCTAGACACCCAGGATGGAAAGTGACATCCAGGATGTAAAGCAATGTTCCAGTTCTGGAACAATACACATTAAAAAAAGGAAGAACTATCATTACTTAAAGAAAACTTCTCCTGGATGCCTTCTGAAGCAGAAGAGGACGAGCTTTCTCTAGTGCCTCTGTGCAATGGGAAAGAGCATGATAAGGTCAAAACAATATTCTAAAGACCAGTTCTGTAGATGACACATTCTAAGTACTAGACTAACTTTGAAAATTCCTTTCCTGTTCAAGCACAAGTCCAGAGGGAAGCCCATCTGACATTCTAATTAGATTGACCTAAACTGCCAGATTGGAAATGTGTCTAGTGAAACTCTCAGACAAGTAGTTTTGAGACTTTTTTTCCATTCCTTCCTATTTCTGAGCTCAAACGTCTGGCAATCACTACAGTTCTTCCAAACATGTCTTCACCCAGACAGACACCCAAGAAGGTAAGAATGGCTGTCAGACAGAAGGAAGCTATATTGCATGCCAAGCAAAGCCTGAAGCCAGAGGATTTTTTTAAGAAGCAGCTTTGTGAAGAAAATTAACTGAAGTCCAAGAAAGTTATAAAAAATGAACTTCCCCACTGAACATGAACAGCCAGGAAAAGATAAAGAGTAAATAAAGTGTAAATAAATAAAGCAAATACAGAAACAAACAAAACAACAAAAATAGAAGAGATTCAAAACAAAGTGAGGTTGTTTCAACTTAAACATGTGGCATCCAGGATGTGCCTCATTCATTTACATTTCCGAGGAAAGTATATGGGGCTGAATAGGAGTGCACTGAACAGAAATCACTAAGGATAACAGAGTTCTTGAGACCACTATAAAAATCACTCAGTCAATATCAGGAACTGCAGAAACATAAACCAAAAGGAAATAACTCTTCCATCAGTCATCAGTATTGTTCTTTCCTGTGTACCTACAGATGCAAAGCTTAGCTGTGTTTTGAAAGAATCAAGTAACAATAGGTCTGGCAATCCCTGTAATAGACTATCCAATAGATTAATAAATCCTCACTCCCCAAATATTTTTATTAAGAGTTTGTACTTTTTTTTTATTTCTTCTCCTTGATTTGCTTCTAAAGTTGTGTAGACTGTTATATTCTCCCCCTATTAAAAGAGGAATTTTTAAGCTGAAGAACATAAATAATATAGTTCCTCTGGAATCTATCTTGGGAATAAGTGATTTTGTCATTAATCTCCTATATAAAAGAGCACGACACATACTTTTACTGACACCCCAAGTCAGGCACACCACTGCAGCACTAGGACTAAGGCACATGGACACTGTGTGCACTATGAACTAGCTGACCTGAGGTAAAACCACAACAGGGGTGGGATGAGAGCCAGTGCGGCAGTGTCACACTGGGCTGGGACAACTGACTCAGTTGTCACTCTCCAGTGACTCTCCAGGAACCCACCTGGGACCCACAGCCTCAAGCAGCTGCTGCCGGCAGCCTGTGGAGAACGTTCCAGAAAGGCAGGCTGAGCCCACACAGCGACAGGCAATGACTAGGAGCGGCCAATAATTTGCAGACTAAAAGATGAGAGTCACCAGAGAAAGAAAACCAGTCCAGCCACCAGTGCTAAAGGAAGAAGTGTTAATGCCAACATGCTGATGTCAAACTTCTTGAACAGCACACGCAGTCCTATTTATCCCTCTTCAAGAAAGATGAACGTACATGTGAAGAGTTAGGAGGATGATTAGAGAATCTAATTTAAGAAACAGGATGCGATACTTGAATTGTAGTAAAACTAGAAATGAAAAAAAAAATGGAGTAAATGCAGAGGCAAATATCAGAGAAAGAAGGAAAATGTTAATGAACAGGTATAAATCAGCTGGGACTGGTTTAAGCAGGAAATAGGATGGTTTCTGACTCTAAAGAAAGCAGTATACTAGGACACCTTCTAATAAGAAAAGTGAGAGCAAAATACAGTTAAACTAAGCAAGCTCTACCTATAAAATAGTTATGAAATGGACTATTAAGACATGCTCATCTGAGAGCTAGAGTTTGGACTTGGTGACCTAAGAATCATTCATTCCTTCTAGGGACTCACCTTCTGTTCAGCTACATGCTAAAATAAATAGGAATGAAGAGTAATTACCAGTTTTCTTTTTAAAAGCGAAACAATCCATGTCTTGTAATTAGAACATCTGATACTAAACATGAGGACGCCAGTAGAAACTTGGTATTTCTCATTTTGCCATAAACATTTCCGTATCTTTATATGTACGTATGCCCCACACGTACAAATATCTTCATTTTCAGTAGCTGGTTATAAATGTGCCTTGGATATTGAAGCTTAGAAATTAGTCTTCTGGGCATTATGTGGAATTCTCTGGCCTGCAGGAGCCTTGTACTTTTTCAAGCGCTGCACTCCCAGAAGACTGCAAATGCAGCACAGTGGATTATAAGCTTCCAAAGCTATCAGGAAACACTGTAATGCCAAATTTTTTAAATGTTACAAAAAAAAAAAAGAGAGAGATGGACATGGCTACTAAAGATTTCAATAAATACATTTTAAAACATTAACACCTGGCAAGAACAGCACTCCATCTGTTCTGTTATCTCAATAATAGTCGCATATACCACTTTAATAAGATTTCCAGCTAAGTAAATAAATCTTGTACTATGACCATATACACATATATCTATATTCTCTACATTGTCCCAGTTAGCAGTGCTTCACTGCTTTTAAGGCAAACTATAAATTAATTATAAAAATTCTGAACAAAAAAAATATGGCAAATTTTATTACATAAGGTTATAATCACGTTTAGAACACATTTTTTATAATTTCTCATACATTTGCATATATAACTGTTACAGTCAAACATGCAATAAGAAAACTCTCTTTTGTAGTTCTGAGGTGCAAAAAGATTTAAGTTCAGTAACTGGAACATTAGAAAGCAGATGAGTAGTATTTATATTCAAATCAACTTCTGATAGTATCAGTTTAATAAAACTACCAAACTACTGGAATTCCTCATCTGTACTGTACAAAACAAATCTGAGAAAATATTCATATGGGATGGGGTATTAAAAAGTTTTGATTAAAATATATGGGTTTAATCCTGTATCTAGTGCATTCTCAGTTTAAAATGGCAGTTCCCAAAGCTTGGATATTGTCATCTAAACATGAGACAAATATAAAAAAATAAACTTTGGTAACAAAATTCACCAATCGTACTGGAATTTGAAGTTCATTGAGAAGAATCATAAGAAATCTTAAAAGACTGACCAGACAGGTAACTACATGTTAGATAATATTCAGTGTAATTCAAAGTAATGCACAGGGGAAAACTAACCCTAGCTACAGATATAAAGCTTACTAATAAATTAGCTATTATGTTTCAGGAAAAAGAACTTATAGTAGAACTGTAAAACCACTGTAGCTCAGCTTCCTTAACTCTCGAGACAGAACAACTGAAACCTTGTTCCAACTCTTACAAAAAATCTAGAGAAAAGCATAAAAAATTATTTGTTAACCTCTTTTGTGAGGAGGGGAGTGAAAAGACACATCTCTAGTATTTAATGATTAGTTCCTGAATTACACTATGTTCTTACTAAGTCAGGGTGTTGCAAATCTGTGAAACAATAGTTTCCTTTACTGTTTCAAGTCCTGATATCTCTGAATTTTGCAATATGTACATCAAGTTACACATCAGAAGTCTCTGAGAAATGCACAGTGCACTGTTTCTTCCCCAGTATATTTATCAATGAACAATCAATAATTACAGAGTACAGAATTTCAAATACTTATTAACATACAAAACCACATCTGTCTTAACCTCATTTTACTATTGCCTGTCCAGAATTTTCTCAAGAGAATGGCAGACTTAGTACCGCATAGTCCTGTGGAAGCTGAAAAATACTTCCTATTTCTTCACCACTATTTGCGGTGAAAATATTAAAAGTCTAAGGAGACACTCACATGACATCCCTGATGTTAAAGGCTGCTAATCTCCTTGGTACACATGACTGTATCATTTACTGAATTGGTGAAAGCCCCCTGTGGCCCCAAATCAAAACAAAGTCTTACTTGCTTCTTCTTCAAAACCTCTGCTTGTCTGATACATCTGTTATGTATCTCTTGAACAAAATATTATTCCATAGAAAATAATATTCCAGATACCTTGTGCTTTTAAAATAATAAAACAGATCAGTATCTACATCCCCAGCTTCATCCAACAGGTTTAACATTATTTTTAATTCTATTCCTCACCAACCAGTGGAACAACAGGGGCTAATGTTACACACCTGATACCAAACTTTATTGCAAGCTACATGACTCATGCCTAGTAAACCGATCGATTGATAGGTATTACAAAATGTAAAGTATATTTGGGTTGCAAAATCATTTCAGTTGTAGTGCCTTCTTGTAAAACTACCTGTAGGAAGTGAAAATACTAACCTAGAATTAGCATACATTTTCTTAGCATGCATTTACCCATCTATGACTATTTTGCTTCATGAATCAATTCTGTGTCCCATCGACACTAGCTTCTTGTATGGCCTTTACCATAGCAAATCCTGCAAAGTCTGAGAGAGGTCATAACATTTCTTTGTGTGTCATGTTCTCTAAAAAAGCCCTCCAGCTTACCCCTTAGATTTTTCAGTCTCTGACTCTGCTATATCCTTTTTCATATATTTTCTTCAACACTTCAGAAATCACTGTACTAGAAACAATAAACCAAATTCCTAGCTGTGACAGTTGTCTCAAGCATGCATGCTAGCAAATGTGATTGCTTTCTGTGTCATCTTATACCCTTAGCTTGGGAAATGATTACTTCCAAAATTCCCTGTAATACAAGGATATGTAACGTAATATGACCCTCTGTTTAACACAAACTGAAATTCCTACTGTTCCCGAGACACTTGAGCCTCATGAATTTGCAATTTTTAATCCATAATTATTTTAGCATTTGAGGAAAACTTAACACCTTAGTTTATCACAGGTACTGCAAGCCTACCAAAGCAAGCCCAACTCCCACATTTTGCATTTGCTGTAAAGACAGAACAACTTTTCTGCTTCCTTAACCTGAAAGAGGTACAACAGCGCACCCAATCTGTAAACACTAGAATAGACAAGTGAAATTGGGTCCCTAGGGATCCCAGAAGTGGCAAAATGGCATTTTGGAAACACCCACGGAAGGGATGAGGGAAAGGGAGAGGGGGAATAACCCAGATTTCTGAAGGACAGAAAGAACATGCTTGCAGTTTCATCACTAGATTCTACTCCAGACAGAAGCCCTGGAAATCTTCTTCACAGGCTTGTCATCTCTGCGGACAATGAGCTTTTGATGGTCAGGCACCATCTAGGCACATAACCCTTCCCAGAAAGTCCACCTCTTGCTTAGCATGAGCAAAGAGTTCAAGATGGGTATAAAGTATCAAGCTAAAAGGTAAAAAAGCCCAGTTTGACACAAATTTCTTCATATGTTTTCAGTCTATCATAGATATCAGGCAAAGTGATTGAAGCCAAAACGTGCAGAACATCAAAACTGATCACCACACCACAAACTATTTCACAAAAAAATCCTCCTCTGTTTCAAGGATCTTCATAAAAAACAACCAACCTTTTCAAGAAAATGACCTTCCATCTGTAAGAAACAGTCTCGGCAAATCACTTTGCTTTTATTTGCTGTTTTATCAACAGCACCATAGCACACCATGCTTTCACACAGATTTGCACATGTAGCCTGAAACAAGGAATAAACACAATTCTGGAAAAACATGCCATAAAATCATTCAGGCTTGAAGCCAGAATGGTGAAAAAGAATGGGAAGTACTTATATTCTCCCAAGTGAAGATGAACAATTTGCTTCACCAATGAGTAAAGCTTCAAGCTTTTTTCATTTGAAATGCTAAACAAACACCAGAGAAAATATAAAAATAAAATCTTCCAGCTTTTCTTAGTATTCATGATAATCTCCTCAATGCCAGCATAGGAAGTGAGAGCAGACTGTAATTTAATTTTATGATAAAGCCATAAGGGCACATCCTCAGTTGGTATAAATCAGCACCTTCCAAAATACTTTTCTGGCTAGGATACTGTCATGGTTTAACCCGAGCTAGCAATATAACCACGATAGCTGCTCGCTCACTCACTCACTCCCACCTCTGCCTCTCACCCCTTAACAGGGGAGAGAATCAAAAGGGAAAGCAGAAACTTGTGGATTGAGATAAACACAGTCTAATAAACAGCAGAATGGCAAAAGGCCAAACTAAAGAAAGTCCCAAACAGAACTCTCGTAAACAGGTCTCCAGTCCCAGCCACTCCAAGACTAGCCAGAAGATCCTGACTCTCCTGAAATATGAAGCATGACGCTAACAGCATGGAATATTCTGATTGATCAGCCTGGATGTCAGTCAAGCTCTGCCCCATCCATGCCCCAATTCCTTGATGCCTCACACCTGTGGGCAGAGCTCAGAGGTCTTGGCTCTCAGACCAATTAAAAAACATTAACTCTATTCTGGGGTGTTATCTTCTTGTTCTCAAACTAAATCCAAACAATGACCGTGCTGGCTATGAAAAAGAAAGGTTTCTAACTGCATGAAGAAAATTAACTCACTTTCAGTCAAACCAGAACAGACAGTCACTCTTCATCATTTGGAGCAAAGTCCAAAGACAGTACAGGAAAAATTACATAAATGTGGTGATAAATGAAAAAAGAAAAAAAATCCACCATGTGTCTGACTTAGAAACTAGCTCCAATTGTATTTAATGAAACTGATTAACAAAGATGGAGCCTTCAAACAAATTTAAGTTTGAAATTACTGTTACTTCTAAGTGTTACTTACTATTCTCCGATTTCATTTATAAATGTTTTTTGTTGCCTCTTCAAATGTGCTCAGCATGAGCCAGGTTGTCGAAAAATTAATGAAAGCAAAAAGGCATATTTCAGAGCAGTTCCTCTGGGGAATGTTAATCACAGCTACATTTTAACAAAACTTGCAGAACTACAAATTTTAGCGTAATCCAGAGTAGACATGCGCTTCTAAACACGAAAAAGTCCTGTGAGCTGCCCCCAAATGCTCACATTATAAATTAGATAAGGAAGAATAGAGAAAAATAGGCAATTAAATTTGTTTTCTATTATTCTCTATGCACGGGACTAATTTAGTTTTCTGAGGAGTTAAACAAGTTTCTTGTTCTAAATGAGATAACAGAAGGCTATTTGTAAAGTGATAACAATGATTAGAAGTACATTTTATTTGTTGGCTGTGCTGAAAATACAGAAAATAATATTTAAACACTATAGAATATAGGTAATATTGGAGTTTTTATAGCAGAGGCTAAGCCTGCTATGGTGCCAGATCCATTTAATGACAAAGCATTGGTTCAGCAAGAGATTTTAATCAAACAGATAAATAGAACAAAAATAATTTAACACTGCATGTCCGTTCTGGGTCAAAATTTTGTTGGTTTATGTACTTTCAGCACTTAGTTGGGAAATTCCAGTCCCCAGAAAAGAGAGAGGTAGTCAGAGTTAATAATAATTTCTAACTGTACAGATTAGTTGGGCTTAATTGTTTTTCCTACCCCAAAACATGTGAGATCACACATTCTTAACAATTCACTATTCCCCTTCATATTTGTGAGAGCACTCTGAAGGCATAAATATTGTTCCATAATAATTTTTATACAGACTGAGGAAAGATAAAAGAAAGAAAGGAGTTATATTAATTTGAAATACCAAAAAAGTCCAGCTAGAACATCCACATAAGGAAAGGAAGATACACAGTTCAAACCTAGCAGTGATTCCGTTTTATGGAAGAATGAACACCAGAAATTCAGCACCTTTCCACAAAATGGAATTACTGTCTTTGACCTAGTTTAACCGCTAGTCTGGGTTCTGCAACAAGCCACCTGACATGCTGCCCAGAACTAAGGGTCCTGGAAGCCCCAGCTGTCTCCGCTGCTGAAGAACTAGGGACTGAACGACTCAGAGGATGCAGAATACGGCTTCCCACCAGCCTGCCAGCAAGGCTGCCAAGGAGCTGGGGAGAGGAGCTGGCAGAAATTCTGGTTTCTCCCAGCAGAATCCAGATATCAAAACTTGTCTGGCTTCTAGCAGCACATGGAAAGTTCTGACAAAAAAAAAGTAACTAAAATTGATTTTTTTTTTCATTACCTCAGTGAATATGCAAATCCCAACAAAAGTTGAGAAGTCTAATGAAGCTCTGAGTAGACCCAGACCTTACAAAGGACGTTAAAACAAGCCCAGGAGCCCACTAGAACATACATGGCTGTACTACTTCTGCATAATACACTGCAGTAGGAAATCGTCTTGGTAGAATTTGAAAATAAAGAAAACGTTAGGTAAAACCTTGAAAGCTCTACACACAAAAAAAGGTGCTTTCTCCCCTCTAAAACTTCTTAATGTCACTTTCCACCTGGACCTGCCTGTCGGCAGTTAAACTGAACAAAACCTCGACACTCCTCCTGCCTTCCTTTTCCTCACAGCTCCTGACTGCCATGTCTGACACTGCATGCCAGCCCTACAAAGAAAAAGTCATTGTAGGAGTGGAGTAATGGTTGCACTGCACAGAACCTGCCTGTGTTGTAGAAAGATCTTACTAGGAATAAGCACTGCAGGGAAAAAAAGAAAAAAAAGCATGAGTGAAAGGAGGCCTGAAAGAGAGACAGTGAATGAAGACAGAAAACAAGTGTCACCCAGTTCCAGCAAAGTCAAAATAAACATACTTTAACATTAACTATTACATATCAAATAAATTCTTTCTCTTATCCCATTTAAAAATATACAAGGATTTTTTGTTCCCATTTTAAAATGAGAGCCCTAAGAAGATAACCTATATTGAAACTGAGTGTTAGACCGTAAAAGAAATTGAAAAATATAGGGAAGATTCTGAGGCTCACAGACAAGATCAGGAATGAGAAATACTTTGTCACAGATCACTTCTTTGATCACTTCAAATGAAACCAGAGGAACTAACAGCAGCCAGATTTAGTGCTGTTGTTTCTCTTTTCCTTGCCCTTTTTTTCTTTACATTTTTCCCTTTTTTTTCTTCATACTTTCCCCTTTTTTTTTCTTCCAATATTATATTACTTTTATTCCTGACCCAAATAAATTTATGGCAGTGAGCTAAATTCATCCATCATAAATGTCGTCCCAACAGATAGCCTGACTTATAAAAAGACTTTTTCTACTGTGTACGAGGCCTGAAAGGACAGGTCAAATAAACCCAACCTAACAGTATTCAACGGTAAAAGTGTTAAAATAAGAATAAATGTCATTATTCACTGTTAGACTACAGCTAGGGGCACAGCAAGCTAATTGCTTCATTACAATGGACGGATTAGATTATTAAGAGTGAAATGATTATCAAGTGCACAGTCATGGGGTCATACTTTATTCTTCATTTCTCCTGGAGGCACAGTCATACTGATGGCAAAGAGTGTTTTTAGAACTTGAAGTATCCAGGAGGCTGCACTTTTCCTTTTCAAATGAGGACAGTGTCACTCTGATTCACAATTTAATCATTTCCTGATCAGACTTCAACTTTTTATAATGAGGATAAGAAAACATAACTTGTATAAAACTGAGTAACCTCTCTGTCAAACAAGAATAACCTGGGAGAAAACAGCTCATCACACACTCTCTGGTTAAAAACATCACTGCAGGTCAAACTGTAGATTTTGCTGACATAGATACTGCTATACTATTAATATATGGATAGTAGATACTACAATGCAATGCGCACTGCAGGCAATGGAATTCAGGACAGGACCTAGGGTGAACCGAAACAAATCTCTCATTATGCATCAGGACCCAGATATCCTTACCTTTGAACCATCCAAAACAGCTATATTTCATAGTATGCCATGGCTCTCACCTGATGGACATGGCGATGCTTCCTTTTTGTGGAAACCAGGGCACAGAGAAAATGGAGAAAATTTGAACACATTTTAATTTTGTCCTATTATGATGTAAAACCCTGAAGTCGAGTTGCACACCTGGATCCAGAGAACTGGGACATCTACCAAGCTGCGGATAGTTGGAAATGTTTTCCAAGAAACTCTTAGATTCTCAGTATTAAAAATTGTGTTCTCAATTTGAAACACAAGTTTTGCAACTATTTATTTTCAATACTAGACTGAGCTCAAATTCATATGCCCCTTAAAATGAATGGCCTGCCTTCCCATTGAAAACTTTCTGCAATAATGACATCCTTCCTCAAGGACAGAAAATAACAGAAGCAGAAAGAGAAAGACAGAAAAAAATGAACACACTAAGATATGAGTCTCGTGGATGATGCATATTTGCTCTATTTTTACTAAAAGCCCAGAGAAAGGAACAAAACCTACTTGTGCTGCTTCAGGGGCAACATTTGTTCAAGGCTGTGAAAATGTATTTTGGGAGTGCAAAGGGATAATCTAAGTCAGATTTGTTCTTGTTTCTAATCACTTCCTTCTTTGTGAGAGTGCAGACAATCCCAAAACTTGCGAACAAATGTTAAGGTCAACTCCCTCTCCACCTCTGCCCAGGAAACACCCACACAGCTGCTGCAGACACAGTAGCAGGCCTTTTTCTGGGCCCAAAAACAGCTTGGTTACCCTCTGCAGCACACAGTCAGAAACAGGGCTGGGCGATTTCACTGTATGTTGAGCATTTTGGTATCATTTTTACAGGCACCTTCACTCAACCCATCCATCTTCCGAAGAATTTAGATCAATATGCTCTAACTAAAACCGGATAAAACAGCTTATTAAAATACGGAAACATGGCAAAACAAACTAGTGTTGAAGTGTAGACTACAACTTCCTTTAAGTGTGTCTGGCAGATTGAGAGAGCACAGAATGTTATATCAAAGCAAGAAAGTGAATAAGCAAATGAACAGAAACTGATAGCATCCAGGCTCTCGCATTTTGACTGGCAGAGCTGTCTATCATAAGCAAATTAAAAACAGCACTTCAGTTTGGAATGGTGCAGGTGATAGCAAAAAACAAATAAAAACAAAAAAAACCTTCAGCTATCAAACACCAACTGTTAGAAATAACATTAATTAAATACGCCCCTTCCAAATTTCTGTACTTTGATTCTTACTTGACTAAGCTGGATAAATTTAACTACAGACAAGAGTTAATTTTGTTAGCACTCATGAAAATGTATTCCTTTAGAAACAGACATATTTAGGACAACCAGATGATTAGGCCCAGTCAGTGTGGGTTTATGAAAGACAGGTCCCTGCTTGCCTAACCTGATGTCCCTAAGATCTCCTTTGTAGATGAGGGAAAGGCTGTGGATGTTGTCTACCCAGACTTTAGTAAAGCCTTTGACATCATATCCTACAGCATTCTCCTGGAGAGATGGCTGCTCATGACCTGGATGGGTGTACTTTTCACTGGGTAAAGAGCTGGCTGGACAGCCAGGTCCAAAGAGTTGTGGTGAATGGAGCAAAATCCAGTTGGTGGCTGGTCACAAGTGATGTTCCCCAGGGCTCAGTATTGGGGCCAAGTCTGTTTAATCTCTTTATCAATGATCTGGACGAGGGGATTGATTGCACCCTCAGTAAGTTTGCAGATGACACCAAGCTGGGAGGGAGCATTGATCTGCTGGAGGGTAGGAAGGCTCTACAGAGGGATCTGGACCAGCTGGATCAACGGGCTGAGGCAAATTGAATGAGGTTTAACAAGGCCAAGTGCTGGGTCCTGCACTTGGATCACAACAACCCCAGGAAGCACTACAGGCTCAGGGAAGAGTGTCTGGAAAGCTGCCTGGTGGAAAAGGATCTGGAGGTGCTGGTCAACAGCCAGCTGCATATGAACCAGCAGTGTGCCCAGGTGGCCAAAAAGGCCAACAGCCTCCTGGCTTGTGTCAGGAATAGTGTGGCCAGAAGGACAAGTGGTCATACTCCCCTGTACTCAGCACTGGTCAGGCCACCTTCAAATGCTGTGCTCAGTTTTGGGTCCCTCACTACAGGAAAGACATTGAGGTGCTGGAGAGAATTCAGAGGAGGGCAATGAAGCTGGTGAGCAGCCTGGAGCACAAGACTGATGAGGAGCAGGTGAGGGAACAGGGGCTGTTTAGCCTGGAGAAAAGGAGGCTGAATGTGGTGCTCAGGGATGTGGTTTGGTGGAGAACTTGGCAGTGTTAGGTTAATGGTTAGACTTGATGATCTTAAATGTCTTTTCCAACCTAAATAATTCTATGATTCTGCATAGGGATTTGCCACCTAAAAGAAAGATATCAGGACAAAGAAAATTCAAGACAATAAGTCAACTATTTAACATATTATCTATGACAGATAAAATAGCACTTTAGTATTTTATAGTGTAACACAGAGAGTAAACAGCTTTTGATCAGAAAGATTTTCTTAATGGGACCCCAAATGATACTGACTTGTTGCTGTTTATTTTCTAGAAATAATTTACATTTTTCATAAAAATCATATATAAAAACATACAGAGGACATTTTCAATTTTTAATATTAGACAACTACATGCATAATTTCTTCATTGTGCTTTATTAATTAAATAACTTTCAGATTTAAATTAGAATTGTTCTTTGAATATTTTTAATTCCAGAAAAAATTGTATCAAAACTGATTCAAGTAAGTCAAATAATGAGTATGCTCTTAAAGGCTAGTTAACTGGGTATAAAAAAGAGAGAATGGTAACCACTGAAAGCCCTATTGTTCTCCCTTCATCTACTGCAAACAAATAAAAACCTGAAGTTGTATTTATACACAAGATGATGTCATAAGTGTAGATATCAAATTGCAATTTCCTTCAGCTCCCTTGCTTTTCACTGTTGTAAGCACAATACTTGCTACACGTGATTATTTCTGAACTTTAACCTCAAAGCTTTAACATGTTTGTGGAAGGTACACTAGTTTCACTGTTTATTAAAATGCTAACCTTTATACTCTGTGCACTCCACAAACTGATGTTGCACAAAAATATTTGGAGATAGCAGAGCAGCCAAAGACATATGAGATTAACCAAGTATTTAACATTAAAAAAAAACAGAAAGGAATAAACCCTAGAATGAACAGTAAACACAAGAAGTACTAAAAGTACAAGGCTTGCTAACTTCTCCACTACTTCATAAATTCATTTTTAACAGGTAGAGTGAATAGCTTGCTTAATGTCAATATTTATAATGGGTAACCATCATTTTACTTGCTTGCTTAGGCATCCCAGGCAAATTGAATCACTTTTCTGTATTTATTTTACAGATTTTATCCACTTGTCTGCATCTGGTGGAACACTAAATTTCATGTTTATTCACCTCTAAAAAGGGAAAACATTACTAATTTTTGAAGAAATTACCAGAAAACACCTTACTGTGTAAGAATAATAGAGGCATCAGCAAAATATTAGCAGCCAATCTACAATCCATGCTTTCAATACAAGCACCTCCAGCTCAAGCAGTATTAGCAGTAAAAATAAGAAAATTTGGAAGCTTCTACAGTGGTTATGACAATACAATGAGGGTCCCCTGTATCAAGAGAGAATGGAACTCTTACCAAACTAAAGAATACAATTCCAACATGACAGAATGGGGTTTTATTTGTTTCAAGATTTCCCCAGGCTGGACACACTGGGCACTACACCTCACTTCAGATTGCTGTTCTCTCCGCTCTTCCACAGTCAGCAACACTAGCTCAGGAACTACAGGTTTATAGCTTAAATTTTATAGGAGAGGAGCAAGGCTGTCTGCAGTCTCTCACTCCCACATGGCTATTATAGATTTTGACATAAATGATGAGGAATAAAGGGCCTCATTTTTTTCTTTGACAATAAGATTGAATCAGAAGTGATCTAATGACATCGGTAGACTTATAACAGATAACAAGAATGCAAGTCAGACCCAAATCAGGCTCAATCATTTTATTATGGAAAGAATATTTTCAGGAAAGAACCACAAAAAAAGCAATAAAGTGTTTTATTTGCCAATGACATGGTTTAACCCAAATATTTTCTTATAAACTCCATCTGTAAAAAATCAGTCATGAAATGTGTAAAATTTGAAATAATCTGTATTAAAATCTATAGGACTAACAGACTTAAATGGTCATCTCCCAGAACACTTCTATGTAAAATTACAAAAACTGAGAAATCCTATCTTGCATAACCTAAATATAAATGAAATGAAAAATATTAAAGTAGCACTTATATAATTTAAAATATATTTGGAGCACTGGAAAATATATCTCACTTCTTGGATAGAAAAAAGGGATTGTTTAAGATGAACATGCCCTCCATAATATCTTCCTTTTTTTCAGAATAATTCTATTATTGTCTCTCATATATCTCTATCAAAGTTCCATCCTCATTTTCTACAGAGAGAAATGTCTAGTATGAGTGTGTCTTCTTTATATACAGCATTAGGAGGAAAGACCTTTTAGAATTTCACTGGACAGTAACACAGGCATTCAAGCCAGCAGTACAAACTAGTAATGGAGTCACTGTAATCCAGTCAGACACTGGACATTTGTTGAACCAGCCACTGAGACAGTCTGAATATTAACCTGTGAAAAAGTAAAAGCCTACTATACCCTCCAGAAATTTAAGTCTGATATTTATAGAAAAAAATGTTCAAAAGGAAGTTCGTTTTAATAAAATTGCTGGCTTCTGAGTAAATATGACATTTTAAAACATATAATTTATTCATATTTGGGGGCAGTAAATCATTCCAGAAGAGTGGGTTTTGATTCTGAAAGTAGAACAACCACACTCATTTGGGGGTATAATACATGTTAACATGTTAAAATATTGCTTCTGTAGTAATTTTAACCAGCATCCTAGAGAGGAGGCATAAGAAAGGGGACAGCTGTTTTATTTTTCAAGAAAATGTAAATCAAAGATGACTGTTGTAGCAATCTGAGACCAAAAACAGAAAGTAACCAACAGTAGAATGTAGCTCCTAATGAATACTGGGCTAATATTAGCAACTGAGTAGAACAAAATATGTGAATATTTAATAGTCCTGCATAATAGTCCTAGTCCTAATAGATTTATTTCTCTTCTGAAAGAATGAAATATTCCTCTAAATATAGCATCACTTAAAAATAAGACAGCTTGATAGGCATTCAGAAAATTGCTACTAGCATGGTAATATTTTTAGTTGCTATATTTCTTAAGCAGTCATTTTTTAAAAAAATTCAATTAAGTCAATGAGGCTACAGATCTGATGCACAAGTAAGCCTTCAAACATATAACTTAGTAGGATCAATTACTCTTATTAGAGTTAGAAAAAAATTAAGTGCTTTGATGCAAGGTCTATCTTTTTCTTATGTGTTGACATAGACAGTGGCAATGGTGAGTTCACACTTGGTATTTGCCTGTGCAATCTTATGAACTTTGGCAATTCATGAGTTCATGACTCTGGCATATTGAAATTCAATCACAGTTGTTGTCATCTACAGGATTCAGTGTTTAAAATTATGTTTTAATAACAGATTAAATGGCAACAAAATAATTTATATGTCCTCTTTTTTAAAATATCCATGTAGCCTATATTTCAGTATATTGCAAACATATAGCCAAACTCATCACACAATTTGAACAATCTCCATACAAAAACTGAAATACTAGGGGCAAAGCAGCTGTCTTATAATTTCACACAATAAAAAGAGTGTCCAGTCACCTGTGAAAATATAAGAGCTTGTTTGTGCAACAATTACAAGCAGGACCTTTGCTACACAGCTTTCATTATTTATGTCCCAGATCACATTGGAAAATGCAACAACACAGCTTTCTAGAGCCCATTCACTTAGCCAGCTTCCTCCAAGCTACTTCCTCTCTCCTTTCTTTCCATGTCCTATAAGCTGAACAAACTTATTCCATCACATCAGAAAATCAGAATTTTGCAAGTGTCTGAGAAAAAAAATGTATACACTGTTTGATACAGAGACACAAATCATAGTTCTATCTGAAATAACACCAGCAATGGTCTTTCACCTCCAGTTATTTAACAGCAAAAATTTTTGAGCATTTTCTTTGTTTTCTTCATGAGAAAAGCTCTGAACAATAATTTTGGCTGCATCCGCTCACAGACCTCAAATGGCACCTTCAAAACCAGAAATTATTTCATGAGTGTTGACTGCTGCTTTTCACTGCAATATGACCAGTCATTGCAGACTGTGGAAATAATGGTGGAATAAGTCCCTTGCTTCCAGGAACTCCAAAAGTACTGTAGCTAATCTCTCCCAGCTCCTCAGTTGTGTCAGCTCAGCAGCTTGTGGGACTGTACAGTAAACTGGATCAGTTCCATTTTGTAGATTAAAAAAATGCTGTCAAAATGGTGAAGGGGAAAATATTTTTGATCAGCTTAACTTCCCTGAAGCAGTTTCACTGGACAGTTCAGGAGACACTTGCACCAGGGCCATGATGGTGTCACGGAGGCAGGAAGGAGCAGCTGGGGTGGTGATGGAGCAGCCTGTGCTGCACTGACAGCCGAGAACTACCCAGGGCTCCAGAGCTGAATTTAGCCCCTCAGAGGTACCTTCTGGAGAAGCCTCTCTTGCTGTGTTGATTCTGCAAAGAACCCAGGAAGAGTGGTGTCACTAAATTTAAAAACACTGTGGTGGGTTAACCTTGGCTGGCTGCCAGACGCTCACCCAGCTGCTCTCTTATTCCTCTTCTTCAGCAGGAAAGGGCAGAAAAAATGATGGAAAAGCTCATGGGTTGAGATAAGGGCAAGGAGATTCCTCACTGGTTACTGTCATAGGCAAAACAGACTCCACTTGGGGAAGATTAATCTAAACTGTTGCAAATTAATAACAGAGTAGGGCAGTGGACATGAAAACAAAGCTAAAAATACCTTCCCCCTACCCCTTCTTTGCAGGCTCAGCTTCACTCCAGAATCTTCTGCCTTCACCACCTGAGCAGCCGAGGCGAATGAGGAACAGGCGTTGTAGTCAGTCTATAGCACTTGGTCTCTGCCGCTCCTTCCTCCTCACACTCCTCCCTGTTCCAGTGCGGAGTCCCTGCCATGGGATCCAGTCCTTCATGAACTGCTCCAGCATGGGTCCCTTCCATGGGGTGCAGTTCTTCAGGAACAGACTGCTCCAGTGTGGGTCCCCCAAGGGGTCACAATCCTGCCAGCAAACCTGCTCCAGCCTGGGCTCCTCTCTCCATGGGGCCACAGGTCCTGCCAGGAGCCTGCTCCCGCAGGGGCTTTCCATAGGATCACAGTCTCCTTCGAGCATCCACCTGCTCTGGTGTGGGATCCTCCATGGGCTGCAGGTGGATCTCTGCTCCACCATGACCTCCATGGGCTGCAGGGGGACAGGTGACTTAACCACGGTCTGCACCACAAGCTGCAGGGGAACCTCTGCTCTGGTGCCTGGAGCACCTCCTGCCCTCCTTCTTCTCTGACCTTGGTGTCTACAGGGCTGTTTCACCCACATTTTCGTCACTCCTCTCCCTCACAGCTCATGTGCAGCACTTTTTTATCTTTTCTTCAATGCGTTATTGCAGAGATGCCACCAGTGTCACTGATGGGCTCAGCCTTGGCCAGCGGTGGGTCCATTTTGGAGCTGTCTGAAGCCAGCTCTGTCTGATATGGGGACAGCTCCTGGTGTCTCCTCACAGAAGCCACCCCTGCAGCTTCCCCCAACACCTGGACATGTAAAGCAAATGCAAATACTTGCTCTATATGAAAAAGAAGCGATATAATTGTTAGTTTTGAATCTAGTAAGTTACATGCTTATGTATAAAATCTTCTCTAAGTTTTCATTTTTTATGGCAATAGGAACCTAATTATGAATTAAAAGGCAAAGAATAATTGGGTTGATGGGAAAGAGTTCAATAACAATCCTTCCCTCTATTTCAAACATAGAGAAAGTTTTTGAAGAAAAACTTTATTAAACTGAAACTAAGGGTCAAATATATTTCACTAATGTAAATACAAAAACTATTATGCAAATGTTCAAACCATCCCTAAAAAATATACTAATGACAACGGAACATATTAAGCAGTAGAAATGCACAGTAGAACTCTTGTATAAATTTCCTTCCACATCATGATAATAATATTCAGTAAGTTTACAAATACTGAATAAAAGATATTTATGTCCAAGATAGAAGATACTAAATGGTAATTTCCCTCTTTTAACATAAGCCACCATCTTTCTTGTGGGCAGCTTTACTGAACACCCAGCAGCACCAATGGGAGGCAGGAGCTGGTTTAAAATAGGTCATTGTTATTAAGGAAGTGCTTAGTCTTACTTGTGTTAGGAACTGCAGCCCTTTCAAAAGGCAAAGTTTTTACAGATAACTATAATAAAAAACTCCTAAGCCATTGTCAAATAAAAACCTTGTTATGAAGGGTGACAAAACAATCTACCAACTGTAAACTACTCTTTCTTATTTAACCTAATAATAAGATGAGGTGTATATAATTGAATTATTTCAATAATAACAACAACAAATATACAATAGTGTCTTTACTCATTTAATGACCCAGTGAACTAATTAATTCACTGGTAAAATTGCAGGAAATCCTTTCTTATTAAAAGAGCAAATGTTGTAATTTGCAAAGCACAATGGTTAAAAACTTTAAAAAAAAAAAGAAAAAAACACCAAACTGATTATTAACTATTGAGCTGTAACTCAGGCTCCACAGTGAAACTCTCGTTTCAGTGAATGCTTTTTATTTTTTATTTATTTTTTATTACAAAGGCACTATTTCAACCTATATTCCTTTTAATTAATGGTTCTCTCACTTGTAAATAACTGGTCCTATTGAGTTAAAAAATAGTTATTTACTTCTGAGAAGTTAAGTTTAGGCACAAGTGTCAGTGTTGTAATGGCCTAATTCTATTGTTTGTGCAGAACAAATATGACCATTCATACTAATAGTTACAAATCTAACCAAATCTTCATTCTACCCTTCACCAAATAAAAGCTGCTTCTATACAGGAGTATATCTGTTAGAAAGACTTTTCAAATATATGATTCAGACCAAATTTTAGACAAGAACACTCAAATTCTGTGGAAGACATGTTAACAGGAACACTACAAAGTAGTTTAAAACACTTATCTTCCAACCATGCCTAAATAAATTCAAAATACATAAATGTACATCAGTGCTCAGCTGTAGTCCATCAAATTTCATTTATCTTCAGGCACCTGCATGTTCAGATATCAAGCAGACAGAAGAATTCAACACTTTCAAATGCCAAGTACTTTCTCTGTACTCTACCCTGAAAATACCTTTTCTTGGCTCAGTGCCTTCATAGTACCCTCAACAGCATTTTTTTCAGATAAACCATAAACAAGGCAGGAAAAAATATATTTGGATTTTCTGATATGTATGTTTAAACATGAAAGATACAATTTGTAAAAAGAAATGTGGACACTAGCTAAAAATACAATTTTATTCCAGTCATATTGGGTTTTTGCTTATCTTTACAACCTGCTAACTTTCGAATTTTCCTGGCATTTTTGGTAAAGTTCAGCAGAATAATTAAAATTACTGCTTCACTTGAAACGTCTTTTGATGTTATATATATTAGTATGGAGGTAAAATCAGCACTGAGGAATATTTCCCATTCAGTTAAATTTAGCTCCTCAAACCTACCACTTACATGTAAATCAGACTATCAGCAAAGTGTCCACAGGCATACTTCTACAACTAATGCAAAAAGCCCATAAATTATTAAAAATCAGAACAAGAAGCCTCATTCTATTCATAAATTAAAATTAAACTCTTATTTTTAAACAGTTCACATTGTTTACTGTGATATTTCATATCTGTAATGCTGCAAGTCTTTTGAGAAAAAGCAAGATTTTCCCAAAGCATTTTAACTTTCGTACAAAACACGTGTTCAATAAAAGTGTAATCCTCAGCCTTCTAAACGTGACAGTGATGCTATTTTTCTAGCTGTTAGGTAATACATGGTTCAGCTGTCACTTACTGTGTAGCAGTCGGTTACACAGAATGAAATGAATCATAATCGCAATGACTAACCAAATTAATGAAAGCGTGCTGAATCAAAACCCATGTTCCCGAACTGTCTTGGGGCCTGATTCAGCAAAAACATACTTGATTTCTATACCACACAACATCTTTCACAGATACCTGTTTATCCAGGCTTTTAAAGCAAGGGAGTGCTGAACTCAGAACGCACAGCAATTCAATAGCATGTTTTTAACAGACTACTATCAAAAGTGACCTACGAACTTGTAAATACACAGTAGCTACATAAATATTATTAAACCAATGGCTAACTGGCAGAAAATAATTTAAAGCATAGAAGATATTCAAAGCATATGTGAAATCTCTAGAACTTCTCTTAATACATAGCAAGAGAGATGGTGTGTGAGTTAAGGAAAGAAATTATCAGCTTAAACTGAGTATATAGATTTTTCTTTCAGTCTTAATGTTACACAGTCCTAAGTTTACAAGTAGTAGACAAATCCTGTGTTTGTAACTTCTCATCTAGCAATCAGACTAGCTTCAGCTATGAGATTCTATCTTCTGTCTCAAAATAACCACTCATTATTCTTATTGGTGAATGACATGTGAAGATTTTCTTTGCAATGTACTTTTGTTAATAGGTATGCTTAATCCTGCATGCTGGAATGATCTTGTATTCCAGGGTCTTTTTCTACATCTCATTCTTCGAAGGCTTTCTGAATTTAGAATAAGAGATATACCAACTCCTAAGAATAACCTTGGACCAGAAAGGAAACGTGCTCAGGTTCCCAGAAGTGAGTTTTAAATAGTAAAGATATGGATAAATAAGCATGCCCTAATTAATAATTGATTGAAATATATGCAAAAGATGCGGGTTGACAAACAGGCTTCTAAAGAAGTCTGGAGAACCACAGAAGTCAGTGCCAGTAAGGAAAGTGGCTATGGCATTCTTGTAAGACCAAATTGTGAAGAGTTACTCTCAAGCCAGAACTCTGAGGGTGAGATTCAATTTACCTAGCTCAAGATGTCTACAAAGTAGACCTCTACATCTGACACATTCACTCTATCTTCTTTTTAAGTCCATATCCAGAAACTGGCTCTGCAGTTCATCCAGCCTGCCTGAAATGTCTAATTTAAGATGAGATTGATCACATCCTAAAGGTGCCTTTTTATTTCCATTTGCTTTAAACCGAATCGAAGAGATTTCAGATGTAGCTGTGTTACACTGCAGATATTCATATCTGGTCAGAGGAATCCCAGAGAATCTGAGCTCAATCCTTAACCCAAGCTCTAAATGTTGTAACATGGGAATGAAAAAGATACCAAAACTGAGACAATCATTTTCATTAACGAAGTTGAGCCTAAAGAAGTCTTCTATTGTTCTTCCCCATAAGGACTCCTTGGGATGTAATATGGTATGAACTGACTTTTCACAGTCAGGAGTGTGGACAATCCCTTTCCACTACCCATCTATTTTCATTAGGCCCTTAGTAATTAAGTATCTTTGGGACCTTAACTTCTTTGTCAAATTTGTTATAAGTCAGCTAACAGCTTCCACAGACTAAATAAATCTACCAGAGGACACATCTGTCTCCCTTACAAGACTGTAGCAGTTATGTCCTTCCAAGGAGGTGCCAGATCTGTGTTGTAGATCCTTCTCAGCTTGAGATTTGAACACAGCTCTCCTCCCTAACAAACAAGCTATGGGCAGAACTAGAATAAGATTATTCTGCATCCTACCAGTGAAGTTGTGCAACTGTGCAGTCAGGAATGTGAATATATGGACAAGCAAGAGAAAGTCTAAATAGCTCTGTGATCAGGATACTCGCTAGAGGCAAATCCTTGTTCTTGCTCCAAGGGCTGTTTGTGCATTCCACTTAAGCACTCTGATACAAACTGCATAAGAGGCATCTGATACAGACAGAATAGAACTCACTGGGGATGAAGGCAAACACTATGCATAGCTGAGGTAATGAACTTCAAAACACAAATGAGGAATGATTGATTCAACAGCAGTTCTGCAGAAAAGCATGTTGAAAATATAGTAGATCACAAGCTGACCATGAATTCATAATGTTATACCACAAGACAAAACCTGAACACACATGACACTGGCTGTACAAGGAAAGTGTTCTGTGCAAGACAAATGACGTTATCTTTGTGCTCCCCACACACACTTTTGTTTGGTATAATGTGTCCGGTTTTGGATATTGTATTTAAAAAAAGATCAGTTAGAAAGTATATAAAGAACAGCAACGAGAATGGCCAAAAGCCTAGAAAATATGACCTGCTGAGTCTACAGAAAGGAGACAATGAGAATCTACAGTAGGTGATATGATCACATATGTGAAATATATGAAAGGCTGCTGCAAAGACAAAAGCAACTGACTGTTCTGCATTTATATTGAGTACAAAGTAAGGAGAAAATGGCAGGAAAGAGATCTAGGTTTAACAGTAGGTGAAAAATGTAATGGTAAGGGTGATGACTCTGAGTAATTGAGACAAATTATCCAGGGAGATCAAGGAATCTCCATCTCTAGTTAGGTCACTAGTCAGGTAAGCCATTCTCATACCTTTCAGTAGTAAACTGTAATTGAAAAATCTGTACAAGTTTCATACTGGATCCAAGAACTTTACCCTAAGATCTGTTTGGTCCACTTGTCACCTTCTACTGTGTAGGCAGCATAGCCTCTGCAGAGCTGATTAGCTTGAGTTGTGTCTATCATCTGTTACGTGCCCTTGCCTCAGCCATGAATCCTACTTATTCCACGGGCCAGGTGGGCCCTCACAGTTGGGACAAATAAGTGTCAGGAATTGCTGTCTTATAGTTGGTTATACCACAAGGCAAGGGGTGAATTGGAAGACCTCTTGAGGTCCCAACTAGCCCTATTTTCTATTATTCTACATGTTAGCTGTGCTTTAAAAGCATTGCTTCTCACTTATCCTTTCTTTAAAGAGAAAAAATGTATAAATGCACCAAGACTCAGAGTAACAGTATACGGAAAAAGATTTCTTGCTAACACACTGGAGTACTTGTTTCTGAAAAGTTATATGAAAGATAATAGCAAAACCTTTTCAAAAAAACGTTGCTTCTAACTTACAATTTTATTTAAAGGTCTGAACATTTGATGTCCCGCATATGCTTAAGATAATACGCATTCTAAAGAAAGCATGCTGTCACAAATGCATAGAACCAAAATGCCACATTATATCAAATACCTAGTAATGCTTTATGACCTGTGAGATGTTCTGTGTAGAAATAAAATATAATATTTGGTATAAGAAACCATTCACCTTAAAAATATTAATGTTAAATAAATAATCAGTCATCAGAAAGTATCTAAACAACTTGATACGAGATTGAAGAAGAAAGAACCAGCCCCACTGAGACAGTAAAAAGGAAAATTTTTTTTATGTTTTATTTAAAGTTTAAAGATTTTCCTTCTAAATTTTCTAAATAGAAGCATTAGGACTTCTTTGAAACACAAGTTCAGCTCTCACTAACTCCTGCTAAAACAAACAGGATATTTCACTACGGTTTTAATAAAAGAGTGGAAAGTCTAAATCAAAGATGTTCTTGTGACAACCTTGAAGCGCTCCCCCACCTTGCCCCCATCCTTAGCAGAACAAAGGACTGTGTTATGCCTTAAACATCTAGGTTTTGTTACTTTGGGAGGACAAGATAGATGGCTGTGGAGGCAGACATCTCGTCTTATCTTTCCCAAGGTTTTATTTTGTGTTTGGTGGAAGAGATGGATGGCTGTGGTGGCAGATATCTTGCAAGATAAAGGCAATCAAGTGAAGGCCCCATGGCCTAATTGGAATGATAGAGGTGAACCATCTGTCGGACAACCAGTTATCAGAAGAAACCATGAACTAACAGCTACACCTGACAGGCAAAACAACTCACTTCTGGTCAGTACCATGAACTTTCCCCTAGTTTGAAGACCCCAGACCCATTTCCAGAAGAGTCTTCCTAATTAGCATGAAGAGCGAACAGAGGGAGGAGATGAACCACCCACATGTAAATGAACTGGGTTATAAAATGACCCCGTGTGTGGCATCAGGTGAGGCATGTATATGCTGCGCAGCGTGACCAAAGTCTTCAGTGCAACCACCCTCCCTCCATAGGACATCATCGCTGGACCAATAACCTGTAGAGTGGTGATATCTTACTCTCTCTCTCTCTCTCTCTCTCTAGTATCTTAGTTTTTCTTCTCTCTCTTTTTTTTTTTCTTCCTTTTCTTGAACATATAAAAGTAATATCATTGTAAGTTCTGCTACTAAAGTCTTGTTAAGTTTTGGATTATAGTTACTAGTTGTTGCCAATCCACTGTTTTTAGAAGGACTTTTGCTGTCAATGTATTGATAAGTTTTGTGATATTATAACATACTTTTGCCATGTCACTAATTGCTGTAATTTGTATTCCACCATGTGCTTTTAGTAAATTCATAATTGAATTGGACCTCTGGCGTGATTGTCTGTCACTCGCTTTGCATAACCGCACAGAAATACCCAGAGTTAACTCACACCTGGTCTCATCTGTTGGGTCGGGGCACGTGTCACGTTCAGAGTTAACTCATCCCTCATCCAATCTGTTGGGAAGGGACAATTCTTTAGTTGCAAAACTTCAAAACTCCAAAAGATACCTAAAGAACACCATTATAAACTCCTTCCCAAAATGCATGAATTTAATTTCAGTTTATTAAAAAGTAACTAAGATCACTCTGTAAACATGTTTAGGCAGAGAAATGTGATGACAGCTGATATTTTAATTAGACACTATAAAAGAACTGTCTTCCACCTTCAATGAAAACAGCAGAGAACAGTATAAATTACTTCAAACTCCTACTCTCCAGAAATGATACGTATTAACTTCTTAAATGCACTGCTAGTCCCCCTATACAATCTTGTACTGTTACAGTAACTCTTATCGTCTCAGTTCTGACTGATCCCTTTGCAGCTTCAAGACAATACCTTGGAGAAACAACAAGAGGAAACAGTCACAACATAATACTATGCATAAGCAGCTTTTCAGCATAGCCCTGATTTTGCAATTTCATTGTGTCATCAGAAGTCTAACAGATCACGAGACATAATTACTGGGGTTTACTGAATTTACAAAAGCACTATCAGATTAGATGCAAACTGTTCTTACAAATAAACTATAATATACCCTCAACAGACAGTTACACTTCAATATAACAGTTCCTCCTGTTACACCATGTAGTTTTGCAAGAGACAAAATCTATATTCAGTAAGAATTGAAAACAACATGGTTTGATTTGAACTTAAGATTTCTAACAAGAATTAATTTGCCTGAGACATCTGGTTTTGAATTACATTTTTAAACAATAAGTATTTAAAGAGATTCTTCTTATGAGTCTAAATTAAGAGGACTCACTGTTGCCCACTTTTCAAGAGATTATGTTGTCTATGATAACTTGTAGCTGTTAACCAGGATATAGTGAGACGTAATTAAGACAGCCCACATGATCTAATCTTAACTGGAAAAATCACCCCCACCTCAAAGCTCACTGTTAAGGTGTAATGTCTGTTGCAGTCAAACAAGTATAGAAGATATCATAATTCATCATTTCTTGTGTTCTTTTGGGTTTTATCTTCCCAGTTGCTATAAAAAAAAAAAAAATCAGAGAAGACATTGAAGAAAAAAACAAAAGATGGCAACACACACACAAAAGTCCTTCTTGGGAAAGGCAGGCCCAATGGACTTAGAAACGTTCATAGCCTTCTGACCGACTGTGAATACAGCAGTAAAACTTTAAAGAAGCCAGTAGAGCAGAGGGTTAGAGGTGGCATTCACTGAAGAAAATTACCAAGGCTGTCAAGCTTACCTTACAGATAAAAATTGAACATTTATACACATGACTAATTTCACATTTCACTGGATTAAATTTCGATGTTCAAAGTATTATCTTACTTTTTGCTCCTTATTATGGAACACTGAATATGCTGCAAGTATTTTAAAACCTCATTGGCACGGTAAAAACACAGTTTGTATCAGTTCTGTAGTAACCTTCTGTGTATTTTTACACTTCCAATATAAACATTAATTAAGCTGTTGTTTCAATGGAAAAATCAATTATTTGACATTCTCAGTTATTTAAACATTACTCAGCTCAGAAATGCATGCATACAAAAACCAGAATGAACCATTGAGCCCCCTAACCTTGCTTCCAGAGACCACTGAATTTTACCCAGTCACTGCTTTCTAGGCTACAGTCTCAGTGCCTTAAAGTATGGTCTACAGTCTTGTCTTCAAGATGTAAAATTAAATGTTTTCTTCTTTTTGTTTCAAAGCAGTGTAAAAGCAGATCTATTTGACAAGATTTTTTTTTTTCAGAAAGCACATACTGGCTAGTGTTAAATACTTACTTTTGGGGTTCTTTGTTGACTAAATCTTCTAATGGCTTTTCTATTTTTTGGCCCCATATGGTGTCAGGCCTTTTTAAATCCAACCCATCCTGCTTGTACTTTTTGAGTGCACTATTGCAGCCTTCTGAAATTTTACTAAACAATAATATTAGCAAACCCAGTAATCAGTGTAACTGCCAGACTGTATAATCTCCAGATACATTCTGCTTAGTCACTAAGAGGAAGTACTACTGCTATTATTTGTGGAGAGTGCCCAAAAGTGTGCTAGATGCTTTACAGAACAATTGTAAACACTGGGTCTTCTTGAAGAGCAAATGGTACAAGCTGTAACATCCTGACAAGTACTATCTACAGTATGAAATGTCTGAGCATGTGGTGAGAGAAGAGCGAGGGATAATGACAGTTTTGAGAGATGCCCAAAAAAGCAGTACAAATGGTTAAAACAAAAGAAACGGGAGACGACAAAGAATATGAGGAGGAAGCAGAGAATGAGGTAGTAGGAAGGGAAAAGGGCTGGAAAGAGGGGAAGCCAGGACGAGGGACAACTGTCTTCCTCAATTATATCTTTTCATACAACTTCCACTATCACTTATTTACACTGCATGAAGCTATTACTTTTAAAGTCGTCTTGACCATACTTCATTTTATAATACATAGAAACAAAAGCCAAATGATAGGGGTGTGGCAATGGACTGTTCTGATAGCACTTCAGATTCTGGCAAAACACAGTGTAAAGCTATGGGACCATAACTTAAAATAAATAACTAGTTACCTGGAGTCCTAGTTTATGATGTAGCCAAAAGCAAATTTTTTCCAGTAAACTCTGTAAATTCCCACATACATTTTTCTATTAAAAAAAAAAAAAAAAACCAACAACAACAACAACAAACAAACAAACAAAACCAATAATCACCACCTACATCTCTGTCATCCCTCCAGCCCCAAAAGCCAAATCCTAAATATGCAATGCTTTTCAAGCAGCGTAAATCAGAGTTGGTTATTTATAAACCAGGATAATTATTTATAAAGCACTACAATAGCTTTGTGAGGTGGATATTTACACTGCTGTGACTCAGAGCCATCAGTCTACTGCTTGCTTTCCCCCAGGCCCAGCATCCTGCCCCACATCTCCCTTACCCACAGTGCCATACAGAGCCCACACAGTTTAGCTTCTCTGAGGTCTGCTTTTTTTGTTTCAGTCACCGCAGCCACCCAGTTATTACTGTGGCTGGGCAACCACAGACACAGAGCAACTGAGGACACACAAGCCTGCGGTCAGTCATACCTTCCTAAAGCTAACTATGGACTTGAGGGTGGTGGCTGACAGAGAGCAACCACCCTCTAGCCAGGCCACTGTGTTTCCATCTGTCTTCTCCCCCTGGATACAAGAGATGACAATGCCAGTCGATTTCAGCCACACACACATACAAACGAGATCTTTTATAAGGACCTCATGCTAAACCTGTGATGCTTTGAAAATATATGGAAAGCTGGATGATTAATTTCTCCTGGGAAAACATATCTTCTACCGGGCCAAAGTGTCCATACCCGTGAAAAGCTGAAATGCCTGTATTTTCAGAGCCGCGAGTCGACTTTACAAGAAGAGTGTTTTATCTTTAGAATAGTTAGGCAAAGGAGATAGAAACTCATGATACTGCAAGTGGAAAAGTGTATATGCACATCACACAGGCTGAAACATAAGCCTACAAATAATGTCAGTATCCTAACATCTTGTACAAATCTTTTTTTTTTCTGTGTGCATCCTCTCAAGCCAGTCCTTTGATATAGAAAAAGTACAAATTAAAGGTAAAAAAGCACAAGACTGATCCCATAAATTAATCCATATGGAGGAAAGTGCTATCTAAAATCTTTCAGAAAGCTTACACAAACAAAAATAGAATTTGTAAGAGGAAGGAGGTGCATAATGTAAAGGAAAAGCTGTCACCGAAAGTTTTACACTATATGCATGAAAGTAAAACAGCCACAAAGATAAAAGTTGAAAATATGTAAATATTCCTGTAACAGCAGAGAAGGACTTACACTCAGTTTACAGACATAAATTCACTCTCTCTGAGTGCCATGCATTATGCATATTAAATATTACGAAAAATATACATTTAATAACCCTGACAAAAAGACACCTTCCTAGTACACAATATTCAAAATGCATGCCATGGGTCTCAAAAATTTCAAAAGAGAGACAGTCAAAGCAGCAGATTTTGCTACCCATCCTCCTTTTTAAAGAGGAAGCTCCACCACAGGAACACAGTGCACAACTGTAGCTAGATGTATTTCACAGAGCAAACCAGGCCAACAGAGAGAGCAAATCTGGAAAGCTTCTGCTTTCCATGCCATCATGTTCCAGCAAATCCTGGCAAGAATTCATGCTGACCTGACCACTATTAGTTGCTACAGATTACAACTCAATACCATCTGCATTTCCTTTCCCCAAAAAGAGTAAAACAACCATAAGGAGAAGAAGTTATGTATCTATTTTAAATCCACACATATTTACTCCAGAGAGTGAAGGGAAAAGAATAAATAGTCCACATTACAGATGTGAGTCACACTACTTAATGCACTTTTGGAAGATGCTCAAATACCACAGTGATGGGCACAGCATAAGAATTTGAAAAGCACAAAACAGAAATAGAATGGAGAAAGGAAACAGAGCCCAGGGACTAGCCATTCATACTGACACTCATCATAAATTATATTTTTTTTAAAATGAGGAAATCCATCCTTGCCCCTTTTTAAAATATTTGTACAATTCTTTTGATAATATCTCTAAACGTCAACTCTTGTTTTCACCATCTTTTTTTATCCTCTCATATTTCTCTATGGAATGAAATGACACAAATTTATTGCTTAGTCAGACAAAAATACCTTCCACTTCAAAAGGAGCTTGCCTTCGAGGAGAATTACACTTGAACAAAGACTGCAGGATTTAGCTCTATATTTATCTCTATGCAATAACAGTAGTTCATTCATATAAATATGGGGTTTTTTTCTTTCTTCTTCTTTCTCTACTCTTGACAGAAGGAAAACATCTTTCAGGGGAATTAAACTCAGTAATATCTCGCTAAAAATGCAGAATAAGCTCTGGTATGACTTTGATGGAGGGTTGTGCTTAATAAATCTTTAGATATTTTCAAAATGAACATGTACCTGATGTTTCAAGGAGCCACTTCACCTTAAGAAAAATGAAACTGTTGAGTTATTCATTTGACTTCACTTCTCAGTATTCTGTAAAATATTGTGGGCCATCTATCCAAATGCCATTGACAACAGCATTTTCCTAAGACAGCTGTTTTAGGCTACCCTTTGTGTATCCATTATGCTGTACCATTTCCCCCACAGCTTACACAGAACTCAAGAGGAAGCTTTAGTGAAACATAATGAGAAATTAAACCCCACATGAAGTTTATAGTTTAGATTTGATTAAGACCTTTATTTTGTCCATTGTCTGCTTCCAAGATTCTGAAGATTACAAATGAAAACAGTTCTGTTGCATTTTTAAAGTTGATTTTACCTTGTCACTACTTCAGAACAGTTTACTCTTTGTGAGCTTGGCGATTGAAGCTGATCCTCGCATCATACTGAAATCATACTTTATATTGGATTGTAAAAATTATTGGCCACAACAAAAGTTGCCAGGAGCCTTCTTTAAAACTGTAATGTTACTATTGTATACTTAAAATGCAGCCTGAATGATCTTCCATTTTCTTCTTTCTTAATTATTTTTAAGAGTGCAGAGATTTTAGACAAAAAACTTGCATTTATTTTGATAAGCCACATGATTTCTCAATGTGAGAGTGTTTAAATTGCTTTAAAATACATGTATCACAATAGCAATCAAATTGTATAGCATGAGACAGTGAGGTATTTAGTGATAAAACAAGGTATGGCACTTTATTTCCAGTGCTCACATCACACCGTCATTCTTCAAAATGTTCACCCAATAAAATATCTTTTTACACAGACATTGAAACAGTTTTAGGAGATCATCTCACAGTTCAGTAGCTGTCCCACAAATGATATCTGAAGATTTCATTATGACAGTAACAATAATGCAATGAATCTTGGAAACAGACTTCCAAAGTCAGCAACTAAAGCCCAGAAGAGAGCTGCCGGGTACAGAGTGTGAAGGGCCAGCTGCAGTTAACATGTCCAGGACACAATGCTTATTTTGGTATAAAAAGATACTTAGTGCTTCAGCTTCACCACACTCACAACAGTCATGTCCACGATAGTAGTAGCTTTGCTTATTTGTAAGCGTGACTACTCCGCGGCGGAGGGAGAACAGTTTCCTTGAGTTTACTCATTGTCTCACAGTCGGGCTGGGGAAGGACACGACCCACGGCGCTCAGGAGAGCGGAGCCCCGCGCGTCCAGCAGCGCCGGCTTCCCCTTGGCGGCTGGGGCACAGCGCAAGGGGAGAGCTCCCGCCTGCCCGGCCCCCGCGCCCGGGCGGCAGCGGCGGGACCCGGCGCCACCCAGCCCCGCGCGGGGCTGCAGGGGCGGTGTCGCCCGGACAGCTCCCGGTGCTGGAGCCCGGCCGCCCGGACAGCTCCCGGTGCTGGAGCCCGGCCGCCCGGACAGCTCCCGGTGCTGGAGCCCGGCCGCCCGGACAGCTCCCGGTGCTGGAGCCCGGCCGCCGCCGCCTCCCATGGCCGCGCGGGGCGGGCGGCAGGGCTCCCCGCTTCCCCCGGCGCCGGGGCTCACGCTTGGAAAGAGCAGCGGGGCGGGGGCGGGTGGCAGACACGTTGTCGGGGGAAGATGGCGGCTGTGGCAAACCCACCCAGCGAGACGGCCGGAGCCTAGGCCCCGGCGGTCCCTCTCCGACCCGGGCGGCCGAGCCAGTGCCCGGCAGGGCCGCCGCCACCAGCCCGGAGCCCGCCGCGCCCCTGGGACGGGGCCCGATGCCGCCGATCCGCCCCCTCCGGCGGCGCCAACCGCCGCCTCGACCCACCCCCCTTCCTCCTGATGGCACACGCCGGGTGAGAACGGCACCTGTGCGGCCATGTTGGGCGCCTTGCCCCCGCCAGCGCTGGGGCGTGCGGAGCCGGAGCCGCCGCGCCGCCGCCCGCCCCGCGGAGCTCGGCTGAGGCAGGCGGCGAGCTCGAGTCGCGGCGGCCTCCCGGCCCCTTCTCTGCCCACTCCCGCGGCGGCAGGTCCCCTCCCCGCGCCCCACACTCGCCCGGCGCCGAGCAGCCGCCGGGACAGAGCCGGCGGCGAGAGACACCTCTGCCCGCCCCCGGCCGCCCGGTTCCTCTCTCCCGCTCCGGCTGTGCCGCCCCCGAGGCCGGGGAAGAGACTTCCGCGCCCGCAACCGAGGGCCCGGAGGACGAGAAAGGGATACGCCCGCCCTTACTTGAGCACGGATTGCTCCTTCTCCTCTTCCTTCTTCTGGCGGTCCATGACGGCCAGAATGATCTTCCGCTCTTCCTCCGTGAGGTGGCTGAGGTCGGGCATCTCGGGCTGAGGAGCCGGAGGAGGCTGAGGAGCGGCGGGGCCACCCCGGGGCCCGGCGGGAGCCGACATGTTTGGTGGGAGCTCGCCGCCGCTACGGGAAGCGCTGCCCTAACTCCAGCGGCCGCGGCGGCACCAGCGGGAGCGGCCGCCGCCGGCGCCGGGAGAAGCACATACAAATCAATACCCTGTAATCAACCGGCAGCCTAATGACGGCCCCGCCGGGGAGGGGCGGGGTGGCTGGCAGCCCCGACCTCGCACCCACCCGCCCGGCCGCCGGCTCGCCGGGGGGCAGAAGGGAGGACGGGGACGGCGGGGCCCGGGGGGCGAGCAGGGGGAAAGGGGAGGGGAGAGGGCAGCGCCGGGAGAGGAAGGGCCGGAGGCAGGGTGGGGAGGGAGAGGGGAAAGGGCAGGATTAGCCGTGGGAGCGCTGTGGTTTGGGTGCGAGCGAGATTATCCTAACCCCGAGCACCCAGCGGGGAGAGCGGGGACGGTACCAGTGGCGGGAGGGGGGGGAGGGGGCAAGAGACGGGGGCAGAGGCTGCCGGGGGGGGCGAGGCAGGGGGCGTGTGAGAGCGGAGCCTCGGCGCCCCGGGGCGCGCAGCGGGGGAAACCCCAGCGGGCGAGCGCCAGTCCCGGCCGCCGGCCGCGGCTCATAATTCCTCGCCGCTGTCCATGGAGGGGGCCGCGGAGCGCCGCGCCCGCCTCCCGCTGCCTCTCGCCGCCGCTCCTCGGCTGGGCCGCGCCGCTTCCTGCCGCCGCCTCGCTTGGCTGGTGCCCTCTCGGCTGCGGGATGGAGTCCGCCTAACCCATGGCATGGCGGAGAGCCGGAGTCACGGGAGGGGGCTCCGCATCGCCCCACCGCCTCCCCAAGCGGACCGGCGCGGGGCCCGGCTGCCGCCCCTAGCGGCGCCGCGCGGGCTGCGAGGTGGGGGGCGGGCGACAGCGGTCCTTATTTATTTATTTGTCCCCGCACAAAAAATGGACGCGATAAAAATCACGCGAGGAAGGACAAGGAGGAGCCAAGGCGCCGGCGACGCGCTGGGAGGACCGAGCCCGGCGACCGCGGGGGGGCGGAGGGGGAGGACGGGAGACGCTGCGTGGCCGCTGCTCCCATCGCTCCTGCCGCCCCCCGCCGCCGGGGCTGTCCAGGGGGGCGGGCGGAGAGGAGCGCCCGTCCGGCGGCGCCCAGCCCGGAGTGCAACCTCAGGGCGAAACAGCTGTCGGGGGGAGCGCAGGACTCGGGGAGAAGAAGAAAGATACACTGGGAAAGGCGAGGGGGAAAGCGGCCCGGGAGGGCTGCAGGGTCGCCACAGCATCGTCCCCTCGAAGGCCCGACGGCGCGGTCTGTAGTTCAGGCTGAGAAGGGGAGAGCAGCGGCCGGAGGGGCGCGAAGGAGGGAGCGCCAGGCAGGCCTCCGGCTCCCCCGGCCTGGAGCAGGACCGCTGTTCGGCTGGGAGGCTCCAGCCCAACACAGCGGCTGCTCCACCAGTGCTACATAACATCCTGCTGGAGTGTCCTTCTGCCAATGCGAGGCGGGAAATTTGCCCCAGCCTCTGTCTTGATAGATTCCTCCAACCCAGAAGAGCAGGAATGTGACACTGCTGGGAGAAGACCAGAGATGGAAGGCCTCCTCCCACCCTGGAATCCAGGTGATGGTGGAATAAACCTCTCAAAACGCTTTTGCTACCTATAAACCCCCCACCCGAGCAGTCATTTTGATGGCAAGGAATAATTTCTGGACAATGCTCAAAATGTCATCCAGTCCAAATAAAGGAAAAATAACATCCTTGGGAAATACCCAAAGATGACGAAGAAACTATTCAATCCATATCTGTGGGTTTTCAATCTATTTACAGACAGTAAAATTCAACCTGCTCTTCACTTGCATTATGAGACATAACTTCCATTTCACATCAGCTTTTGGATATCATATAAGTGTGTGTAGCAATAATAAAGTCATTTTGTAAGGTTTGATTTGGACAGTTTGAAATCTCCACCATGGATCATGCATTTCTGGAGCTGGTGGACTAGGACACCAACTTAAAACGAGGTACAAAGACCTGAGAAAAAAAGTCATCATCCTGAAAGTATCCTGATCCTAATTAGCTGTAGTTCCACAGAGGATGAATTCTAGGATGTACCTTGATTAGCTGAAGAGCTTTGCATGTGATGCTGGGCTGAAGACATTCCTTTAGGAAAAACAAGTTCTGGAGGAACATCAGCAGAGGGACATGATAGTTTGGGTATGGTAAAGCAAGTCTTAATAGTGATCCATGCATATTGTCATGCACATATATTCATCAAATTTTATTAATAATTTTGTCTAATAAATGCCATTGGAATCCTTAGCTGAAAGGAGCCTGTTCCATTTCTTGATGCAAAATTATCTATAATAGACCCTTTGCTATTACATGTAAACTATTGTATAGAAACTGAGCATAATGTATTTGAGCAGATACCCTTGTAAAATAAACTGTGTGATTTTCATCGAGTCCTCAAAGCATTCTGCTCTTCCAGTCAACATCACCTTCACCTTTCGGACTGGATTCTAGCCAACTGGCTCTCACCCAGTTCCTTGTTTCTTCCAGGCACTAGATAAATCTGGCATCTAAGTCAAAAAGAGGAGGAAATGTAGAACTGTGTGTCATCAGATTGCCAAAGATAGTACAGTCCTTATCAATCTATGAATGTTGAATGGAAGAATTAACTGGACTGATCCCTTTGGGAAAATACATTTTATCCTGGTGAAGTGAGGAAAGAGAGAAATCACTCAATCCCTTTTAAGAGTAATTAAAAACAACCAGCCCACTTGAAGGCAATCCCTCCACCCTGTCAGGTTACACAGTTGTTTAAAAAAAATTTCATGCCATGTCTCAACCATAAACACTGACAGTATTCTGACCATAGTTTTGTTTGCTAGACATTGCTACTATTCTTTGTGCATTGCTTCATTCATCTGAGTTTCTTTCCAATAGATGTTCACCTTTGAGCTTTCTGGATTTACAGTGCCTGCTTCTGTAATCATTTCAATGTGCTTGTGATTTTTCATCTACCAATTACAAATACCTACTCTCAGCATGACTGTAGAATATCAAGAGCTTTCTTTTCTCCTTGATATTTGCTCTGTTCCCACTAAATCCGGTACCATTAAGCAGGTAACTATAAACAAACAAATCCAGGGACAGGAACTGTAATCCCTATATGCTACCTAGCTATTTGCTTTGAAAGGAGGGAGCACATTCAGAGTAGAAGATATTCTGTGACTCACTGAAGAAATGGTTCAACTTGACCTTTGTCTGCTTCTGCCTTTCTTTCTCCTCATCAATTCACCTATCATTCCATGCATTTTCCTGCAATTAAATCAAAACCCTATTTGTTCACATTCCTGTCAGCCTGCACAGAATTGTCTCATGCTGTTACTGTTATTTACATTACCCAGGTGACATACTGATGAAAATATAAGCAGAGCACAGACTTCTCTACCTACTTCAGAGTAATTGTGTCAACAATAATCTACAATCAACCAACAAGACAAATTATCAGGTAGTATGTTCATTTAAGAAACTTATTTTTAAGGAGCATTCATTTGTAATTCCCTCAGCAGTGAAACATCTATAAATTCTGGCCTTCACATTCATGTGTCTCCAGGTACCTGCCTTTCCTGTTCATCTCAGCTCTCATTACAAACTCAATACCATACTCTGAAAAGACAGATTCCCGTTCTTGTTTTACATTCTTCCATTGGAATTGTTCTTCCACTGTATAAGCTGCAACTCAAAATTCATTGCAGTCATACATCAAAGGTATGTGATACTCTCTTTTGGTGGCTTCTCTAAGTCATCTGAATGTACTGACACCAACAGGGTTATTAATATAAGTTTTCTGATACCCTTTTTGTTTCTGTTCCTTTCCATTTCTGTTAGACAAGAGGGATTCCCAAGAAAACAGTGTTTTTAACCTGGTTTTATGTATCACCACAAATTGTCTTTCACTAAGGGTCACATTATACTTATTCCTATTTCCTTTCTCATAGCAACTACAAGAGTAAATGAGTTGGTAGATTTATCATTCCAACATGCTAAGTGTAGTTCTTTCCTGAAAAGGTAATGCTAACATCTGCTTTATAATGTTTTGTATAAGGAAGAAATCCAGTGTAACTAATTCTTGCCATTATTTTTGTCCCAGATTGAAACATTTATTTGGAAAACATCTTTATGTAGCTGACACAAGAGGAACTTGAAAGCATTCTGTTATGGATCAGTGAATGGAGAAAATGAAAAACATGTTCTTGCTTGAAAACCTCCAGTATTCAGATTCTTGATGGATCAAATCAGTTACCTAACCAGCAAGAAATGCATCTGGTAGGACCCTTCTTAGAGACATTTTGTAAGGCACTCCTCAAATTCCTGTTGAGGAAGGACAGAGCTTCACATTACAACAATTTGTGATTCAAAGGTCCTATACTAAGTGCATCAAACCATCATGGAGTGGTTTACTGGTGCAGCTTTGGATCACTCCCAGATTTCCCCTGTCTAAATTGAGGAAGCTAATAATATTGTATAATGTTACCGACATTTTAATTTGGTTTATTTCAGGAGGATTTTGCTTACTCTATATGCATTTTTTTTCCTGCTCCTAGCAAATTTATTTTACTTGGATACTTCCTAACAACTGATTTGAAGAATGATAGATATTTATGGGTAAAATTTAGTTTTCTTTAACTGTTACTCTCACTTCTCATAAAAGGTTATCCACAGTTTACACAGCACTTTCCACACCTCTGTGTCAGCTATACTTGATGAAATAGCCCTTCCCATTTCAACAGTATAAATGATATACCTGCAGTAGATGGAAAAATGTTGGTCTCTTAGCTAGTGCCCCCACTTTTTCTTCCTCTCCATGCATGTGATCAGTATCTCCACAGACTCAGAAGAAGGGGCAAGTCCTTAAGTTGTGCTGAAGTATGCAACTTAGTCCTACCCACTTCCAAAACCTTCCTTGCTCAGCTGCTCAGGAAAAGCCTTTTGGATTAGAGGAATGGGGGCTCATCACGGTCATCATAGTGGTTGCTGTAGGTATGGAGAAGTTTTGACCTTATTCCTAAATCAGCTTGGGTGACAGGAGATTGTTTTGTCCCCTCTCAGTGGACCAAGGAGCTGGTGCCCAGGCTGTATTTTGGAATGGGATGTGGGAGAGCTCTGACACGTAGGTGTTTGCTAAGTACAGTTGGCTGAAAACTTGAAGAAAGGCTTCGATCAGTTAGATTGTTTTCTGAATGGGATACTTGAGAAATATGATTTCTAGAGCTTGGGATGTTTTGTTCAGAGCAATTATACACAGACATACAATTCATAAGATCATAAATGTGATAAATTCTAATAACTTCATCAATCCTCATTCCTGTAATTCTGTTTACATGCTCAGTTTGAAATATTCTGACTGAATATAGTGTAACATAATATTGTGAATTGAAGATGTAGATAATAGTCTTTACAGGATCTTAAATTTACTCAGTATTTTGTGTCTCGATGTGACAATTCAATTCTGATTGTTGTTCAGTTAGTCAGTTGAAACGTCAAAGGAAGAATTTTTGAAAGAAGCTAAAAATTCCTGCATAACGGCAGTTCTTCGGTTATATATTTTTGTTTGACTCCTGATGTGTACCATCAATGTTTCTGAGTAACTGGGCAATAAGTGAGGCCCTGTACTCTAACAGGCCAAGATAGTAATAAATCAAGTGTTTTGTTTTCAACAGCATAGCAGTTGTCCAGCTAAGTTTCAAGAATCCTACCAAAACCATACAGGAGTCTATTTTTATTGGTCACCCACAAGCCCTTCACTGGTATTTAATACCTTCATTAATATTAAAAACTGTCCTCAACTTGGGCACCTTGGTTTCTTTTTAACTGTTCTGAGTTGGCAGATACTATGCAGGTTTCAAATATGAAATAATGAGCTATTAAATGATGTTATTCAACATAGAACATTATCACACGTTCCTGTGAGGTACGGATGGATGCAGCATTGCCTTCCCTCTTTGCTGCCTTCTGATCCCTCTGCCCTGACCCCTCCTACATTTCTGAAACTCAAGCTGTTTCAGAACAAACACCAGTATTAAGTGCTGAGTGATTTTTTTTCATTCAGTCACAAGAGTGTCCTCCAGAGTTGGTACAGAGTATCCTGTACCAGATCTCAGGAATATATTAATTCCTATTGTAGTCACAGTTTGGAAGTCCCAAATCTCCTGATTTCCTGCAAGACAGAAATGAGTGTTTGCTCTTTTTTTTTTCCTTAATGGTGCCTACTATGCAATTCTGTCTCTCAATTAATTATTCATTATTAAAAGTACTAATACTATCCTGGATTTATCGTTAATATTATTATGCCTAGAAAGCCTGGTCATGTATGAATAGTCTAGTGCCCTATCTATCAATAGAAAAATTAGCACAAACAGCCTGTTGCCACAGAAGGCTCATGAGCCATGTATGAAATGCATCAGGTGGGTAACTCAGATAAACGCAGTGGGTTGAAACGAAAAGACAGCAATCAGATAAAGTTGGCAACACTAAATAAATTGAAGATGACTTTTTCTTCATGAACATTTTAGTAAGATGGGGTTAAATTGATCTTTGAAAAAAACAAGGAGAGAGGGTTTTGGAAGTGGAGGGGTATTGCTGGAACTGCTTAAACTTTTCCTAACATATCACACAAGTGGATGGTTCTCAAGGTGCTGCAGATCTGTTCAGCAGAGATGGCAACATCCATCCATGCAAAACAAGCCCATTACTGAGCTCCTTCTTTCACTGCACCCAGCTTAAGTCGTGGCCTCTCTTTTGGCAAGAGAAAGAAACCACTGGTTTGACTGCTCATTTTCCTCAAAATCCAAAGGCAGCTGGGCTTTAGCTGTTTCGATTTTCAAGTAGGGTTAATTCTTGCTGACCCAGAATATAGCAGTTTTGATAATGAAAACAGGCCTGAAAAAGATTATAATTAAAGCTTAGCATATGGTATTTTCTATCTAGAAATCTACCTATCTAGGTTTCACATCTGCCAAATGACAAAAAAAATTAATCAGGAAGTTAAATTAATTCAAACAATAAGTAAAGGCAGAAGTGGTAGCGCTGCTAAACTGCTTCTAAAAGCATAAGGGCACAGGCATTTTTTTTTCAATTTCTAATTTAAGCAAACACTCTTTCTTTGACATTTTAGCTCCAGTAGATGGAGAAAGGAGCCAGTATGTGGTGAAAGTTCATTTTATACTCCAGAGACAGAAGGCACAAAAGTTAATGTCTAATTGGAAAACAATTTTTTTCTTGTGTCTTGAGATCATTAGTTGGACACTTTCTAGTTCTCTTTTCTTGAAAAAGCTCCTCATGATACTAGTTGACATACCTCAGATAAAATCAAAATGTACAGCATGAAAAGTTTATGAAGAACAGTATTAATCAACATTAATCACATTTGGCATTTTACTAGGCTAAGGGAAAAATTGCATTAGGCCAAATGAAAGTCAGCAAATGCATGGTAACATGACGATGCCTGCTTTGTGTTCTGCTCTCCAGAACAGGATTCTGCCATGCTTAAAAGCACAAGTATGATTAAAACAAGATTCATTCACTAGTGACATTAATATAATTAAATTCATAATGATTTCCTAATAAGTAGGAAAATGAAACATTCTGAAAAGAGATTAATGTGCACAAAAGCTTGGCTATTTTTACTAGCCATATTAGTCTAAGAAAATATACTACCTTTGAGTACAACTATTACCTTCCCCAGTATACAGTATCTTACAAATTGACATGAAAAATATATGTTAGGATTGCTGACAGACAGCAAAGATAGTTACAATATTAATGGATCATAACTTTATATTTTTACTTTTATTTCCAGTTTTTCCTGATGATAGTGAGGTGGGAGAAGCAGTAGCTTGGAAAAGTTATCTGCTTTCACAGTGGCCAACAAAAAAAACCCAGTCTTTCTGAAGAACTGTTTTGCAAAGGAAGGGATGGAAAGGAAATGGTAATAAAATATGAGCTAATTTGTAACATTTCATCTTGCACTCAAAGATGCATATCAAAAAGCAAATGTTGTGAATTTCCATCTTTCAGTGTAAAGGGAGTTACTTCACTCTCAGTGTGCAAGGAATCTCTTAGTGTGACAGTACTTTAGCCTATCAGCTATGAAAGCCTGCCTTGCCCTTATAACAGGGACTACATCCTCTATCAAATTAGTGGATGACACTTTCAAGAGCAGGGCGTTTATTAGTTGGAAAGGAAAAGAACAGAACCAGCAACTACCCTAATACCTAGAAAGCCCATAACACTGAGCTAAAACTGCTCTGTAGCTTAGATTTCATTAAGTAACGTACCACAATTAAGGTTACCGCTACAAACTTGGCATACCAAAAAGCCCAGGCAGGACGCAGCTGCACAGAAGGACTTCCCAGCCTCGTCTCTACTTTGGCGCAGGGAAGATTTCCACGGCAGATGTACATGCTTTCCCACAGAGAGCAGGCATTGAAGCTCTCCAGCACCAGCCACACCATTGGATTGAGTTTCTTCCACTTGTGAATTTAGGGGTGCAATAAACATGCTGCATGTGCTGCACTGAGGGTCAGATGTTTATAGTTGCTTCAGTAATGCAGTCCTGTCCTTACGATGCTTGTCTCAGTACTGTTGCACTTCTCTCCATAACAGGTTAATAATAGTTTTTATTTTCCACCAATGTGTTAACAAGAAATATCCAAATAAATTCCTCTGGTTATCTGGGTGCATTCTTTCCTATATTTCTGTCTTGAATATGAGCTGTACTGATGAGTGAACCTCTCTGTGCACATGTTCTCCCTTGTTCCAGCTATTTCAAAGGACAAAAAGCAGGAAACCATCAATAACAACTGATGGCATTTTGTTGGTGATGCTATGGATTTCATATGTATTTGCCCATCAATCACCATAATTTTCAAAAGCATTAGTGGCTGTCAGCTGCTCAAAAACCATAAGGAGTAGCCCATAACAGACCCACATCCAAAACTCAGTCACGAAAGATGCAGAAAAAATTAGTAATATCTAGAAATAAAGCATTACTACTTATGTAAAAATCACCATGCCCCAAGAGGACTGTAGGACAAGTCAACATTTTACAAACCAGTGTCAAAAAGGGCTACTTTTCTGGTCATCTAGTTTTAGTGCACCTGGCAACATATCTTTTCCAAGGAAATAATGATTTACATCAGTGACCCGGGGGTTTTCCCTCCTTGCTTTCCACAACTATACAGAACATGGATCCAGTCTCCAGGTTGCAAGCTTTACCAATGATATCTTTGGTAGAAGAATAAAATAGAATAGGAAATAGAACAGAACTTCTTCAGATGGAAATGACCTGCAATGATCATCTAATCCAACTGCCTGACCACTTCAGAGTGGAGCAAAAGTTAAAGCTGTTAAAGCTGTAAAGTTGTTAAGGGCATTGTCCAAATACTCCTTAAGCACTGTGTGTGGCAGTTGCACACACCCTGATAAGGTCCAGAGATTGCAATGGGAGAGCTGATGGCTCTTTAGCCCCTTTAGCCCCACTGTGCCAGTCCCCACCCACGGACACACCTTGGTCGATTCTAACCCTCAGGTCTCCCCCTCTTTCTGGGGCACAGTGACCCCGTTGGCTGGGGGAGCAGGAGGGCTGGGACCCTCTGTCAACAGACAGGGTCCTCAGCCAGTGAGGTGCCCTAGGCCCTGAGAAGCTTCTGGACCTTGTAATGATCGCAGCCCAGATCTGACCAGACTATAAACGGGTCCCCTGCCAAAGACCACCTTGGAGTGGTCTTCCTGGAGCAGTGGGACTGTGAACAGAGCACTCCCCTTAAATAGGGATACCATCTTAGAAGAAGAACTGGGATTGGGAGCCCTCGCCTTCTCCTTGCTGAGTGATTATTTCTCCTGGATATATCCTTGAGTGAGCCCTTGCCCTCTCAGGCAAGCAATTATTTCTTCTGGGTACCCTTGAGTGAGAGAAGCTTCTCTTGAGTGAGTGTGTGCAGCTGTGGATCATCATTCTTGTGTGGTCATATCTCCAAGTGGTATCTCGAGCCTGCAGTTTGTTAAATGTTTTTGGAGTGATGACTGATTCAGAATTACCTACCCCCATTTTGCATTGGTTTCTGTCATTTGGTTTCAATCTGCTGTTTTCTTTTCTGTTTTGGTTCCAAATTAAAGTTAGTTTAAGCTTATTATTTGCTCGGGGTCATTTTTGGGTGCCTCTGTGACACACTGACAGGCTTGGGGCATCGACCACCACTCCAGGAAGCCTGTTCCAGTGTTTGATCACTCTTTCCATAAAGAAATGCTTCCTCATGTCCAGTCTGAACCTCCCCTGGCGCAGCTTTGAACCATTCCCACGTGTCCTCTCACTGGATCTCAAGAAGAAGAGCTCAGCACCTCCCTCTCCACATCCCCTCCTCAGGAAGCTGTAGAGAGCAATGAGGTCACCCCTCAGTCTCCTTTTCTCCTGACTAGACAAGCCCGAAGTCCTCAGCCACCCCTCACAGGACATTCCTTCCAGCCCTTTCACCAGCTTAGTTGTCCTTCATTGGCCAACAGATAAGACATTTGATCTGACTTCAAAGACAACCCAATTCAATACAAAAAGAAGTCATTCAGGCCACTGTCTGCAGCAGAACATTGACAACCTCATTTCAAAACAGGCAGTCAGATTTTGCCGATCTGGCTCTTACTGAAAACACTTCCATTGCTCAACACCTCAACCTCTCTGTTAGAGAAGAAAGTTAAATTCTTTCTGTCCTTCGGAAGATGCAGCCTAAGATTCACAAACAGAAGAGCAGCATCAACCCGTAGCAGCAGAGGACTGCAGGCCAGATAGCAACAGCACTGCTGACTCACATCCTGAAAGCAACGGAGACACGTTGGACACATGGCTGCTTGCTTCTCTCACAAGGAACTGCTTCTCATTTCTAGTCAGAATGTTGCCTCCTGTGACCTTGTCCACCCGATGTCGCATCTTAAGCTTTCATATATTCATCTGCTGTTACACTGAAGTCTATGCTGATGCTGTCCATTATTTCATATCCAGCAACTATTTAACTTCATTGCTTTATGTCATGATTTTTCCCCATATTGGTACATAGGATAAGAAGCATATGCAAAGATGTCTCAGCTTTGCTTTACACTTTCACAGAATAGCCTGAAGAGGAAAAAGGTAAACCTATTCATTACCTGACCAAACCATTTCCGAGGGAGGAATATATTGTCGCTATCTGATAATGCCCATATGTCCTTATCAATGATGTTTTGCTGTGTCCAGACCTTCATCCTGCTTCTCAGGATGCATGAAGGAAGTAGCATAAAGTACTCTGTGTTCACATTGACTTTATTCCTATTTGATGCTACATCATGTATACACTGATTGCCTCTTGTACTTCTCCAATTTTGGTACAATGAATCCTGTATTATTTTTTGAGAAAGAAGAAAAATCAATACTATTTTTTCCCAAAAATGAAGTAAAAAACACATGACAACAGAGTAGGGTGCAACAGGGCTAATCATTTGAGATAGCAAGATCTGGGGTGATAGGAGGCAACATTTGCATGACTCAAGAAGGAATAGATATTTCTACAGGGCATAGATACATGAGTCAGAACCACATGTAGAAACTAAGCAACAGACAAATTTTGATTTATAAAGATATAATTCTATTGAGAGTTTCTGTTAACTGGACCATAAACTATCTGAACTTCACTCCTGTAGTTTATAACATCACTGAAACCTCTCATTACAGTCTATTCTGCATCTCTATTTTCCCTCATATTCTCACACACACACACAAACATAGGAGTCTGTAGGACCTGAAGGATTATTCAAATACTGAAAAGACCTAATTTATCAGATTTCTAATCACATGATACTTAGGAGCATTTTACTTCAAGACATTATGTGAGGAAAAAAGCATTAAAAAAATGATAACAAAGTAGTCCACCAGACAACATGTAACAGTTGTAGTATTTTCTATGTAAATGAAATTAGTTGATGGCTGAGAATAGGATTTTCAAAATCCTTTAAGCACCAGATATGAAGACATAGAGGAAAAACTAAATTAACCTGCTTAATTCTGAGTATACTAGAATATAAATTGCCAGAATCATGCGGAGTACACACACATGCGAGCACTCACACCCCGCCAGAGGCAAACCCACATTTTTCCCCATTTCTGAAACCAGTACCTTGCTGTGTTGGGTTGCTTAGGAGACTCTGATCCAAAGAGTTATGTCAGCAGGATTATATAAATTCCCGACAGGTCTACCAAGGCTGGGTATATCAAAGATAGAGGCCAGAGAAAAGATTCTCTCTTGATTCTTCAAGCGTGGGAGCTGGATGCAAGGCTGACCACCTCCCTCTTCAAAAATATTACTGGCTAAGTCTTCACTTTGTCTCCATGACAATTTCCATCTCAGTTTCTTGGATTAGTGGATAGTCCCAGATGAATTTGTGCAACAAGCATCGGTCCAATCCTGCCTCAGCAAGGAGCTCAAACCTGGAAGTAGCTGCTGCTCCAGAGTCACTCCATGTTATGGATGAGATTCTGGCATGTACATACAATGCTGCAAGCTGGAAAAATCAGCTCAAGTTATGAGGGAGATGGAAAATTACAGTATTGATATTCTCAGCATGAGTGGGTACAGATGGTCAGGAACAGATTGTATCAAATTGAAGAACAATAATAAAATAATGAACTACTCAGGTTCCCCAGCTGGAGGGAAAGAGAGAGTTGCACTGATTGTGAGTGACGCCATGTAAAGAGCTCTGTGAGACAGACGAGGAACCAATTAACAGCAAAGGAGCAGGTACACAGTGCAAGGTAGTAGGTGAGAATGAGAACCCTCCAAGCACTCCCACAATATAAACCCACTTTCCAAAACATCCTATAGAACCTCACTAGCAGCAGCACGCCCCTGTTGACATGGCTGGGCACAAATGGGAGAGTAGGGACAGCTAATTACGGACTGCACACAACCTAGGTACCTAGAAATTGTTCACACAGCAGCACTCACAAAGAGCTCATCCAACTTTGATAACTAAATCACTCATTGAAGGCAAGAATATGCTCTTCTGATCCACAAAATCACATTAGACTGGATGTCACAAAAATACAGGCATACCAGGTTCCAACCCACAGAATTTTTTGTTTGTTCCTCTGAATGTTTGGGCATGCAAGTTTCGTGCCCTGACAGTGAGTACAACATATGTGCTACCATTGTGAAAATAAATTAAAAGCAAATACTTTCATAGGAAGCAAATAATCACTCAAATCTAGGGAAATTAAATGTCAGTTCTTAAAAAACAAGTTTTCCATAAACAGGCATCATTTCACATTAAAAAAAAATCTTTAGTAAAATATGTTAGTAGAACTAAGAATTTTCTGGTATTTTTCAATGGGTAGAAAAAGGAGAGGTGGGTCACTGCAGTGTTGCTGAGGGGCATCATCAGATAGGGACAAGCAAAGCAGAACCCCCCAAATACTCACATCAAAATGCCATTCAAAATGGAAAAAGAGAAAATGCATTAATAGTTATGAAGAAAAGACAATCACATTGGCATGCAGCAAAAGAAGGCTCTTCCAACCACAAAAAGCTTGCAGGTGATTTTAATAACAGCTAGAATGAACAAATAAAAAAAAATTAATAAATATTATTACCATCTAAAAAAAAATGAAGAAAGGAGACTTTCACTGCATACTAAAACTGCCCTGTCACCTGAAAAAAAATCAATTTGGATAATTCAAATAAGAAAATAACTGTGAGAAAATCATCTTGCATTAAGCTGAAAGTAGCTTAAAAATTAAGCACTGGAGGGCACAGTGTGGGGTAAAAACAATCAGACCTGCTCAAAGAAGGTGGGAAAAAGCAACACAAAATGACGGTCTAAATATTGACCCGAGCACAAAAGATTATGAGTCCATTGTAGAAGAAAAACCTTCAAAAAACTACCTGAAAGACACTTCTAGTGACTGTAAAAATGTCATAGAATCACCATCCTCTCCAAAAAATTCTTCAACATACTTACACTGAATTGGATTTGCAATGTCGCTGCATCTTCAGGTACTTAAAGAACAACAGATGACTTTTGGCAGCCTGATCTGATCTTGACCATGATTTCAGGCTGTGCACTGTCACTGAACAGCCAATGCACACTAGCAACACAGGGCACAAACCTGGATTGCTTTGACTTTCAGAAAGCTTTCAAAAGGATCTCTGAAATTTTTGACTGACTCTGCACAACACCCAGAAAATTTTATGGTTTCCATTAAGAGACCAGATGGGCCAATATCTCTAACCAGTTAGTTTGGAGTTAATACTGCGTTAACTGCATTTTGGAGGTAACAGATCTTCCAGACAGCGAAATTCTGCGGGCAGGTCACGGACATGTAGGTCTGGACATTGCTGATGGTATCTGCCTCCTGGAGACATTGATAAAAACCACGCCACTAAAGAACTGTCAGAACTGAATAAAATGTCCTGAAATCGGAAAGTCAAAAAACAAATGTGGTGAAAACCAGCGTGACCCCAGATGATTGTATTGCTTCATAAGAGGAAAGTCTTGAGAAGCGTTGTTTATTAGCTCACTTACTAAAACAGCAACTTTTGCTTGATTGCATCTGTGAGTAAATGACTCAAGTGGAAAGCCTTGCTTTTCTGTGGCTGGCCTCCAGTGGGGAAATCTAATGCCCTCCATGACAAGCTGGGAGTCTTTTGTACCTATGCATTAAACATATACCTGCAGGTCAGGAAGGAACGGATGAATGGAAAACTGCTTTCGGCATTGGTGTTCCCCTTGGCTCCTGGGAGAGATGTGGTTGCGCAGAGTGAGGCAGGCTCTGTTCTGGGACCAGGCACACCTCTACACCACCGCCATGAACTCTGGCATCCCCAAAGCCAAGGAAACCAAGGAGTCATTTTCAGCAGAGCAGTAACAGCAGCAGCAGCTTTGCAAGAAGATTTGGAAAACTGGCTGTGATATACAGCTTAAAGGCAGCTGAACTCTTATGCTTCTGATGACATGAAAAGTGGCTCGAATTAAGATGGATAAAACAAGAAACTGACTGATCTGTGGTTTCTTCCTTCAGATATCTCTTGCTGAAAGGCTTAACTGGTTAGTTTAGCATCCCACTGCACACTATTTCAGCTCTTCCCGTCTTGCAAACGATGTTTGTGGTTACTAAACATTTTAACAAAACATTTTTTAATGAGTGGGTTTTCCAGTGTTTAGTTCTGATCCGTTCTGCCACATTTTTCTGTGTCTGCCACCATAAATGCATCCCTTAGCGTGACCACCCAATTGAACATTGACTCAGCCCGAAATGCACTATGACATTTGTTCAAAGTGCAGCGCTCAGTCAAAATCTCTGTCTAGGGCAGGTCCCATAAAAGACTCTCCACAGAATAAGGTACAAAACCCATAAGAGTACTTGCTTTTTGAAGCAAGTTACTATGCATTGTTCACAGTTTAAAGAATTGTCACTGAGCCAGATTCCTGGTTTTATTCTTTTTATTCCTGGGGGTGGGTGGGGGAGTGAAACAAACGAAACAAAACACCACTGTTCTGATTAAACCTTAGTTTCAAATCACATTTAGACACCAAATTACCATATTAAGTTTATTTTGCAGTTTGACATCAATATCATAATCCAGTTACCTATTCCACACTGCTTTAACTTGTGATAGTGAACATTTTCTGCTCAAGATATTGTACTGCAGCCACTGGACAGCCATAACTGACAGGATTATGTAAAAACAGTGGCTTATCATGAATGTCCTAACGTTGAATACTCAACAGAGAATGACGCAACTGCAAATATTGCCAGTGGTTTTGTTTGCCAAGGTTATATTTTGCCTTAAGTGATGCAAAAGAACACAGGCTCCATTCCTGAAATAGCTGGTCTATAAATATGATACCTTTAGATTTCTAGCTGAGCCAATGAATCTATTGCCTTCAGACTTAAACGCTGGATTATCACATTTGTGGGGAAAAAAAGAATGTAGGCAATTTAGATATTTCACCTTACATACTTGTGGCATAACAGATTGATTTTTCCCTGTTGTCTTTACTCAAACTGAGTGAGAAAACTGCTGACACGATCCTTCCTTCTCCATTTGTGCCTTACAGCTCCCCCGACTCCTGCCATGCCAAACCCCACATCTTTGGCCAGTTGGCAAATTATTGTTATGTTCTGGTAATAATCCTTCCCCTTTGGATCTCCTCTCTTCTCATCCTCCAAGCATTTTTGATGCCAGGTTTCCTTCCTCCAGGTACATCCCAAACACTAAGCACATCATAGCGTAGGTTCGTGGGCATAAATGATTCAAGTGACCATAGGTCTTCCGGAGCTTAATAATCCTCATTTTGAAGGGATTCAGGGCAATGTCCCATCAGATAATGCCATATGGTAGAAATAACCTCAAGAAAGTTATTTCTGTTTTCCGGTTAGCAAAAGCTAACTGATACAGCGAAGTCAATGATGACCATAGAGGAAGGAAGAATATTTGAGGCGCTATTTAGGGAAGAAGTTGTGTGAAGAGAACAAAAACAGAAGAGAAAGCAAGCCATACTACTGGAAAATCTGTAATCCTCTGATCAAACCAATTTTACAACTACAAAGAAGTTGTTTCATCCTCAGGTACTACTCAATCTCTACCCTAGCTCTCAAAGTGCAGAAAGCCAGCAAAAGGCTGTTCTTCTCGCAGGACACAGTGAAAGAGAAATGAGTAACAACCTAACACTGCTGTGTAGCTACCCAAGGATGTTTGCCCCAGATAGTAAAGGTCGGAGGGCTCAGACTGAGACTGTGGCTGTTAAGGTTTGGCTCTAGCACGAACTAGTGGACTTGCCCTGTGCAGCTGTTTGAAGCAATGGCCTCTCCTAACAGATGTAAGAGATCCCCTACCCCTTGCTACCTCCTGCCATTCATCCTACCCTATGCCATGACAACTTTTCTACACCATTTTGTCAATCAATTGTATTTTTCAGGTCGCTGGGAAAAAAGTTTGACTTATTCTGCAATAAGGGGGAAAAAAAAATCTGACATTTTCAAATAATTCCACTCTGCTTGAACACAACTTAAAGCCTTGGATGTCAGTCTTGTAATAAACACCTGAGTGCAGCATGGCTACTAAATCTATATTAAATCTGTGGCTTTCTATCATATTGTGTTTTTTAATCACATTTTTACAATAACGGTCAAAATGCCATCTCCATCCATTTATCTTCTTAATAATCAGCACTGCTCCTTTGTCTGCTGAAAGATCTTTGGTTTTGCCCACACAAGCCCTAAAAGTAGAAAACATGATGCAACATGCTATAAACTCCTGATCATATCCATCTACCCACTGAGAACACATCGTTTGCATCTGCTGAAACTGCTCCAGGCTTGGACAAAATGAAATCACTAAGTATACTAACATATATTAATATAAGAAAAACTTGAAAAACCATTATTTTCCACTTTATTTCCTAAAATCCACAGAGATCTCAGATCAAATTTTCAAGGTACCATAAAACATCAGCTCTGCTTAAAGTCAGTGTAACAGTAATTTCTCATCACCTTTGAAAGTAAGTCCTTAAGTTTGTTTCAAATCACGTATAAAGAATATGATTTTCAACCCAGAGGAAGCGTGTATTTTTAGTTAATATAGGAAGGAATGACACTTTCTGCAGTTTTTAGTTGGTGGCATTTGAACTATGATCTTTGATTTTGTCCTAGAATTCTTCACATAGCTTCGAAAGCACCAGATGTCTTAGGTGAGTACATCAGAGTCTTTTCTTTCTGATTAAAGTCCCACTTCTTCAAATGCCTTTGCATCTTTCTCTAGGATAACACTGAGCTCTTCAAATTTCCAATAGACTATTATCCACAGAAATGTCTTTGTCCTCACTCACCAAACCTCATTCATCTTCCTTCAAATGGTTTCAGACTTTTGTGACGCTGAATAGCAGACCAAAACTTCCAGAAGGTGTTCACTTGTCACTGGTTTTGCTCATCTTAAACCTAACTGCTTCAACATGCAGTTCTGTCCAAACATAGGCAGATATTCACAAGTTAACCAGCTGCCTTTGGCATCACAATGTTCATTATAAAATAAAACAAAGTTTTAAATTGTAATATAAATGTCAGAAGTATGGGAGAAGTGTCCTCTAAAAGTACCAATTTATCTTCACCGAGTACAGAGCGAGATTAGGTACGCCAAGCTGCTCACTGTGCCTGTTCTGCAGCACTCGGAAGTTCAGCAAGACGAATTCTACTCCAACTGCCACATTCTTGGTCCAATGGCTATTATGGGATCAGAAGGCAATGGAGAGATCTTTTTGCATAACAGAGCATGTTAGTTTATCTGACTACAGGCTAAGCAAACTAAACACTAATCCATGGCAAGGATCAGAAGAACAATTAGTGAAAACTAAGCACAGACTCACTGGACCCAAAACCATCAACAGAGAATAATTCAGTTCATTATACCTGGTGCAAAACCCACTAAAAGTGTAGTAAACTCCCACAAAAGCTGTGCAAACTGAGGGACTACCTAAAGGGCTATAAGACTTCTTACAGGACACAGCGTGACAGGGATGGAACAGGGGACTATATAAAGTTCATTATGGGTTGTTTTTAAGGGGGTAGCAGTGATGTCCAAGACTTACTATGGGATGTGAAAGGGAAGAGCCAAAAAGTGTGTAAAGGGAGGGACTAAGGTAAACGGGAGAAAGACAAGCATGGGAAAACCAAGGACAAAGAGGATAAAGGGGCCACTCCCACACAGACAGCTTACCCACCACACCTCCACACACCAGCCTCGCACTTCATCACTGTAGTTGGTCTGACAGCCTCATTGCACCGATCCTAAGCCATCTTGTGTGCATGTTCATGTCAATGCCAGCAAACTTCAACTGGGGCTGGCCCATGAGTGGGACAACAAGAGTTGGTATGAGCCACTGGAGTGGGACCACGAGCCTGAGGGTCCTGATGGTCCAGTGGCCAGCAACTGGGAGAGATGGGCTGGCTGCCAGTCGCTGGGTGGGCTGTCTCACAGCAGCTACCACAGACCCACCCCACAGTGCGTGCACAGCCCATGGTGAACTTCAACCGTGTGACAGCCGAGCGCAGCCTGTGTTTGCACAGGGGCCAGCAAAGGCACTGCCCTCTCCCCAGGCTGACTTGTGCTGGGCACGCATTTATGGTCTGCATCATGTGTAGGTGCACACAGGAGTGTTGTTCTATATTGTTATGGGACTGGGGATACAGTCTTACAGTAGCTTTGGATCATGAGGGAAAATAGACCTCCTATCCCAAAGGGATTCGCTGAACCACAAAGTGACAAATAGCCACACAGACAATGGCAAAAAAACCCAAAACAAACAAAAAACCAAACCAAAACCAACACCAATGACAAACAAAAATACCAACTCCTGTGGAAGTATTTAGTTGGTCTAAAACTTTTTGCTATTTCCACATACACCTCAGAAACCCAAGTGACAGTTTGTTATACCAATAGCATTTAAATCCATGGCCAGGGATCCTCTGAAAAGACAGAGTGCAAAACTCCAAACAACTGACTTTCCACCAGAAAGCCCCAGCCCACACCTACACTGGTTTGACAACTAGCACGTTTCTGGAAGTCATAGCATGACTTTATTTTGGAAAACAGACCTTTTCCTGGAACGCTAAGAGAGGGCACCCCACTTGACAGACCTGTACTTGATGACAAGACTAAGATCTCTGTACAAGACCACACTCACTGAATTCCGAAAAGGAATTCACACCCAAATACAGAAGCTTTCAATTACCCTCCCAATCTTAAATATCCTTTTTTCAGCATGCTGTTACAATCTCTCTAGCAACATTTTTAGCCAACCCCGATCCTTTGAGTTGCTCCACTTGGGAGCCTGTCTGAAAGCAACAGGGCACAAAGGCCTTTGAACATGAGAGACCTTTGGACACGCTCACGCAGCAGAGCTCCACACCAGCCCCACACTGCGACCACACTGACTGCAGGACTGGCAGCTCTCTAGTTACCTTCAGAGTTATGCACCAAGGCTAATGAATTCCAAGAGGAAGGACTCCTTCGCAGCAGACAACGCAACCACCAACTACATCAACTCAAGCTAAACTGACAAGGCTGAAAATTTTTAATTACATTCCAGAAGATTAGTTTAGTTTTGCAAATTGTGCAGGACTACAGCTGGGTCACAAGCCTTACTTTGGACTGCACATTCTCCCTGAATTTTCTGTGTTTCGGGAAGGAAATAAACTGTATTTGGCACAGAGTGCACTGTGTTAGTACAACAGGCACACAGCCAGCACCAGTCTATTCCCTGGTCTGTTCCCCTGCTTCTCATCATCCTACTTACAGCTCTTCAGATCTGCTTCTCCTCCTGCATCACCCCATAAGGTAAGTGATCCAGAGAGTAAAAGATACATTATGGCCTCTTACCAAACAGCCATAATTTTACCATGGTGATCCAGGAATCTTGCCCAAACAGTGCTGGAAGAGAACTGAAAGAGCAAGAACTAGAAATGCACACGAATGTTAGTTCCAGTAGATACAGGATGCTATATGAAGGCACGTGCTCAAGGTGCTCAATTTCCAGATTAAAAAGTTAAACTATAAAGTTTATTTTAATTGAACTCATTTTCTTTTTTGTGCATAAACTAGGTGCAGGTGTAGTTACAGACTGCATTGCAGTGCAAAAGCTTACAAAAATCCTTTTGTATGGAAGATGTTAAGCAACACTTAGAGTTGTTAAATATATCATATTTCTGCAAGAGAAGCCTTCACCGCAGGAGGCCTAGTTGAATTCCAACATAGTTTTCTGATCACCTTAGCATCTTCAGTAAACAGCTGAGTCTGTCCCACTGGAACAGAAGAGGAACATTTCCCAGACAAACAGTAAAAGAACTTCAGACTACATATATCTTGTGAAATCTTGAAGCTTTTATTTTTTTATATAAACTTAAAATAGAAGGTTTATAATAAATTTCATCTAAAGAAGTTTCTGGCTTTTATATGATTTCCCATCTTTCATCCAGATTTTAGAAGTTTTAAATAAGCTAAAGAGAAAATATATTTATTCAACTACGTCACAATATTAGCAACAGTCTCAAGTTTTGTCAAGTCATATAACAACTGTTAAGAAGACAGAGCAAAACTATAAATATGTTTACAGTTGTCTGACATTCCTGTTGAATTCCTTTTCAATAAAAGAATGTACTGTAATAAGTAAAACGCAGTATATTTGTCAGTTGGAATAATCAAGATTTATTTCATTGCCTTAAGGTCACTTGTTTACTTGATTAGTTTTGGAACAAAGGGGTTTTTTGCCTCTGACAAATTTGAATAAAGTTCAGGGTTCTTTTTTAGTATGAGTACCACAGAGCAGGATTGGAACTACAGATATCCTCTACCAACTACCAAGTTATCTGCTTATATGAGAAGGGTCAAACTCCACTGCAATATACAGCGTCGGGCCAGTAACGTCAGACACACAAATAGCAATAAAAGATTACAGGGCCAATTCTCAGAACTACCCAAAGCAGACAATGACTTGAGACATCAGAGCACGTGTATACTTGGAAGAAAGGCCATGTTTCTGGAGCCATACACCATCTTACCAATGTCCATCAAATTAGGTACTGTGGATTCATTCTAGTAGTGACATTTTCTTTCATTGTGACATTTTGCACAGATGCAAACAGTTATTTCACTACTGCCACAATATGTTTCTTCTTTTCTGACACAAATGGCACAGATCCTGGTTTGCTGTGCTTACGACGATTCAGTTCCCTAGAAGTCAAAAACAGAAGAATGAAGTTAAGTAGTCAGACCACCATTTTAACAAACACTAGCTTCCTCCTTAAGCTACTAATGGATGTATGCTACAATTCAAATAAAATATACATATATTTAAGAATTGCTCTGCTTTTATTAATCAAAAGCCATGTACTTCCTCCTTTGAGAAGGACTGTCCCTCTGAAAAATAACTTTAAAATAGGCTAATTCAGAAGTTTGAAATTGAGCCTTTTCTTGGGATCTCAGCTTGCTTTGTTTTCTTGCCAATAATATCTGCTGCTCAAGTTTGTAGTGTCTTTCAGCTCAGAAAGATGACTAAAACCCACTACTATTTCATTGTACTGTTAATTTAATGGCTACAAAGTATTCCGCCTGCTCCTAGAAATGCCAATATGGCAATGATCCAGGTGACTGTAAACACTCATCATGGAGCCTGGCACTTAATAAAACAAAAACAACCCAACACCACTCCAACAAAAACCACAACCTCCTCACACCCAAACCAGGCCATTTTGTTTCCATTGCAATGTTGCATCATGTCATGTTTAACAGAGCACTGTGGCTCCTTCCAACATAGTATTTGGTCCCATTTCTTCAGTGAAGTTTTGGGAAGCAGCCAGTCCTCATTGATACTGGCACTTATCTGCATTTTCCTTATAATCAAAGGCTAATCAATCCAGTAGTTCATGATCACTTATTCAGATGTTAAAAGTAGCTTCTACTTGTTCCTCCCACACCCCGTAGCTCTGTCAGTCCCACACATCGCTGCTACAGCACGGCAGTGATGCATTTTATTCAGATCAAGAGAAAATAAAGCCAGAAGAGGAAGACATACTTTCGCCGACGAGCTTCTCTCATGATGCGCTGCTCCTTGATCTGGCTAAATATGCTCTTAGGCAAGTGCCGGTGTTGAGCTATGCGTCTGATCTTTGGGTGATACTGGAACTTCTCCTTCAGCTTCTGATTGTAATTCATAGCTGCCTTCTCTCGTGGTGCGAGCTAGAGGCAAAACAACACAGGCAAGCATGTTGTAAAAGAACAGGGATTTAACTGTCGCAAAATTTCTCTACAAAAACAAAAAATAACTTTTCATTCAAATGGCTTCATTCAACAAATGGCTGTAATCACAGAAACTTCAGAATTAGGGCAGGTAAGTATTAAAAACCTACAATTTCAACAATACCCCAATGCTCAAACACAAAACATTATCACATTTTCAAAGCTCAGTGAAATAACTGACTACCCCCTGAAAATCAGATTTTAATGTGCTATAGAAATAGCTGACAGTAAAACCTCTTTGATCAGAGTCTGCCTGCTTTCCTAACCCCTGATGATGATCAACTTCTGTTGTGATACAAAGATTTGCAGGCACTTTAATCACTAGCCAGTGTAAGTACAAATGCTATAAATGAACTGTCTTTATGAACAGCTTTACGGACAGCTCTTTAGGTGGCCTAAATCTTACCCAGTGCCTTGATCCATTATCCATTAAGTACACTGGGCTTCAAGTATCAGCTTGACTATACGGTACACAGGGAGTTCCAACTTTCATCATACACCTAACAATATCTTTGTATCAAACACGGATGAAATAGAGGTGAGCTAGTATTACCACAAAAGACGCTATTTTTTAAAATTATGTCTGAGCCATCATTAACAACACTGAAACTAAGAAATGTCTTTTCCTAACAGCTAACCTATAGAGGATATATATATATTTTTATCTAGGCATATTTCCTTTGGTCCTAATGCTTTTTATCAAAGGGAAAAAAACCCTGTGTGCTGTGTTTTTGTTTAAAGCATGCACTGCTTCACAAAGAATTTCTGTTTCTATGTACTTTGGATTTGCTTAGATCTTTGGGAATTTCAGCTGAATTTCAGTCTAGTGAGCTTTCATACAAACAGAAAATCTGCTAATATTAAATATTTAATATTAAATATTAACAGAGGATAATCCTGTCGTCTTCCTCCTACCTTCCCGCCCAAAACACACTAACTCATGAGACATTTAAAAGCCCTTCATATTCTCGAACATGCAGTGGCACAAGTCTTTTGCTCTCCCACATCTGTTTCATCCGCTGCTACCTGCACCTCAAGTATTAAAAGCAAAACAATAGTTCAGTTCTATATACTCAGCTTTGCAACTGACTCACTGAACAAACCTGAGTTTCAGACACTAACCAAAAAAAAAAGCAATAACGAAAGCAACAACTTTATTACACACACAGAAATTTGGAAGTTCCACCTACATTATTATGCAACATGCTTTTCCCCCCCCTTTGAAATCAGCAACTGGCTGTTCTGCACTCTGGAAATCACTTTTAAAAGTGACTTCTTTTAGAATATTTCATAAATTCTGAAAAAATAAATATCCTACTCAGATAATATTGGTCCAAAAATACCATTAATGGTCTGAAAGCAAGTATTAATAACACATGTGGCAAAGGCATTTCTCCTTTGGGACAATAAAGAAAAAAGATAGCAGATGCAGAGTTGCTCATTGTTCAGAAAATTCTTATTCAGGCATCACAAACACAAAATACTCTCAGCCTCTGTTTCTCCACATACCCTTATCGGGAAAACCACATCCTTCTGCTTTACTTACATTTATCATGATCTCTCAAATTGCAAAGGAGTAAATTTTAACAATCTTAACCCACTAAAACTAACATCCCCCTGCCCTTTACTGAAATTCCTCCTGGTGAGCCAGCCTGAATAGCCTGTTCACTCTCAGTAAATCCCAGGTGTTCCCACTCTGCAGAAAACTGCCAACAAAATCCAAATTAAAGAGCTTTTATTTTAATTAAATGCAACGATTTTCCTTTAATTTAAGAAGAGCAAATTGCTGCTGATTTAGAATAGCCTGGATGATCCTACAGACAAGAGGTGAATCTGTAAATTAAAGATACATCCAGGATATCTTATTTAAAAAATTAATACAGATTAAGCAGTGGTTAGTGGTTCCATTTTTATATATAAAGAGGTATATAGAAAGGCCAGCTACTGAATGCCAATGCCCCATATACCAGGCTGGGCTAAGCACGTTCTTATCTACATGATGGTAAAAGAAAATTCTGCAGTAATGACAAGTTTCTGTCTAGTTACAAAAGGCGCAGACAGCTAAGAAAGCAGACTGCAAGAATGCATGGAATTCCAGTCGCTCTTGCAAGTCATTTTCCAGAGGTCAGCCCAAGCAGCTGAATAGAACAGTGTTGCTTCCCATCCTGCTTCGAGCTGGAGAAGATGCTGTAAACACAACAGGATTAGAGATTTCGTTTGTAGGGACCAGAACACTCCACAATATAATAGATTAGGATTTATATGACAGCATGAGTGGAAGATGCTCAAAGATGAAGTATGACCATTTTTCATACATTCCAAAAGTAAACGTGCCACTTCTTTTCTCTATGAGGGAAACAGAAATTATGTGGCAGAAAGACAGCTGAGTTGTGCCATTACCGCAGCGATACTTCACAGCAAATATCTAGAGTAAAAAGGGGGAAAAAGAACCCTAAAAAATGCAACCAAGTTGTCAGCAACAGGAAAATTTGAACTCGAGTAAACTGCCTATGCCTTTCTTCCCTCCAGATGAGAGAGGTTGGTTATTTTTCCCATCTGAGCAGAAGGAAAGTAAGCATTTTTCCAGAGCTCTGACTGAAGAGCTAAAACCACCTTTAACAAAAAATTGTCCTTTTAAAGGCTATGTACTGTGCAGTCTTTAAAACTCCACACTATTAGACTCCTGTAATTCAGCATGAGAATATGAAATAGCTGTTTATCTATCCTGTCCAGGTTGCCCTTAAACAGCAGGGCAGACAGAGCACAGATGCAATGTATTTTTAGAATCCAAACATATTCCAGCAATTTTCTACACCATAGCTTGTCTTAATTTAATTTTTTCCATTGCTCTGCTGAAAACACCTTTTAAAATTTATTGTCATAAAGTTTATTACTCATTGTTTCCTTAGATCAAAAACAACAGAAAAGGTAACGTGGATGTTAAGAGCACAAAATCATAGCTAAAGGGATGAAGTTACATGTGCATTGAATCAAAAATACAAAATCACTATGAAAAGATTGCCATGTCATACAATATCTGGTACTGCTTATCAGCCATATGTCACAAAATAGTGTGCCAGCAGCAGACCGAAAGGATATACAATTAGACAGTTTTGATACGCTCCTGCTAATGCACTTTGCTAGATCAAAATCAAGACCTGTAATTGCACTTTCTCCCATCTTTTTCAGTCCTTACTCTAAAGCTGTTACTTCTGCATCTTGTAAGAAAGCAGCAAACCTATGCTACACTACTGCTACACTCCTCACACTAGTTTTACTGAAACATAAATCATTCCTAAGCAGAACGTTTTCTTCTTCAATTGTCCAGTGCTCTGTTCCAATTCTTAACTACTCTGGAAATGTAACAGAGCCAAATTTGGAGCTGTTACTCACAGAAATAAATGTTACCTAGCATTTACACTATAAGAACTGCAGGTGCAGATATTTTCTGATGTGTCAAAAGACTGAAAAATCAATACAGCTTTCTGAAGTTTTACTGATGGTTCATTGCTTTCACTACAATTAAAAAACCTCAATCTACCCATTTCTTTGTATCAATTAGATTAATTCTATTTTATTAATTGAAACTTACTCTATTATTGCTGCATTTCCAGCCTTTTCACTCAGATGAGGCTCTGTTTTCCTCTCTTCCTCAAAAGCCAAAAATCATTTACCTTTTCAGAAATGCCAAACCTCTCCAAAAGCAGAGGTACAGAAGACTCAAACATACATAACATCACATTTTAAGTACAACAGTCTCGAGTATCTTGAAGTTCTTGTTTAATTGGGTCTTCTGCTTCTGGACATGCAAAGCTAGATGTTTATTGCTTTAAAAATAAAAACTTCTAAGTCTTATTTGATAGTATTTGCTATTTAATCAACTTTTATTAAAAAACTAAATACTGCAAATTATTTTAATGCAACTTCTCTGGTAGCCCTAACAGAGATTTGAGGTTTGCCACCCCTATGTAAAACCCATACAGACTTTACTGTCAGCGGAGTGCAGACACAGCATGCCTCTGGCTCCTCCTGAGACTTATTCTTTAATGTTTCGCTGATTTTAAATAATGAGTGTGATGCCAAATACATTAAAAACCAATAGAAACATGCATGCCAGAACTGATGACTGCTACGGCAGCCACGGTTCAGAAAGTGTAACCTTCCAAGCGGATAAATGTTCATCACTCGCAACATAAGCACTATGTACTCACTACAACTTCACTGCAACCCAGTAAAGCTAAAACCAAGACTAAGTACTCACCAAAGGAAAAAAAAAAAGTTTGATTACCATTCCCCTTTCGGGATGCTGGTTTCCATTCACTCCCATCCCAAAAATATCCATCTTAAAATACAATGTATTACAAGATGTTAGAATTATATCAGAAATACAGTGACCTTTGGATGAGTCATTCAATCAAATCTTCTCAGCGAAGAAAAACAGCAGACCAAGCAACTAAGCGTTTAAGACATATTCTGACACTTCCGACAGAATTACTGAGTGTTCAATTTTGAATATTCAAAATGGTCAAAAAATAGCCACAGACTATGGAAAACTGGACATTTATAAAACGAGCAAGCATATGCCTATGAAGATAAGAACACCAATCCTCTAAAAAAGGAGCAGGTACTAAAGAAAAACAGCGGAACCTGATAAACAGCCATTAACAATTGCAATGTTAAGAATCACAGGAACTACCAGGTTGGATCGAACAAGGATTGGCACAGCTGCCTGAGGTGAAGCAACATTTCCAAGGTATGTCCAAGAACGTCGTAAGACATAAAGATACCACCCTTAAGTTCCACAAGCAACAGTTACTCTCTTAAACATCTGAACAATAAAATTTCATAGTGCTTCTAAAAAAATTCTTAACAACTACAGCAGCTTTGGATGGTTACTAATTTGATATCCAAATTCTGTGTGTTGCTATTTCAACAGCATCAGGCTTGAACACACTTCCACACAAGATATGGGGAGGTGAAACATGATCTCTTCTTATTATAACTTTTTTTTACAAGTTCATTAGCATCACCCATGTGAAATGAAAGCAGTTTTTCTACATAATTCACTATGACAAGTTTTGTATTCTAAATTACGGGATAACTTTCATTTCTCATAGCTTTTTTTTTTAAAAAAAAGGGGCAAAACACCAAATGAAAAAAAAAAAAAAGACACATGCCACTTGACCTGTGTGTCTTGGGAGCTGACAGCTGGAGAGCTTTGTCAGAAATCCTTACAAACTCTTACAGGTACATACAAAAGCTCTATTTGCACAATCCCACAACAGCAGAACTGAATGGTATGTGCAGCCTCCAAGATTATGAACAGAAAAAAAAAAAAAACACAGACGGGCAATTTAATATAGGATACACTGTCCGGTCAGGGAACACAAGGACTATTAATGCACAGACCACAACCAATACCTGATAGTCATGACTGGTAGTGCCTTTTTAGGCCCACCCATGGTCACTTTTCACTGATGCAAATACTATATGAAACAACAGAATGTCATTTACCACTCTACATTTTGAACACTGAAAAATATCCAAGTTGTCCTTTTGGTATGTAATATTTCTACAATGCAGGAGTAGTTGGGTTTGCATATTACTTCCCAGAGCCAATTATCCTTACTCTTTCATAAGAAAAGGAGCCAATGCCAGCTAGTAGTCAATAATGTGAATTTTCTGTTCACATCTGAAAAAATTAGGAGTCATTCTATATGAAAATTGTATTTTTGACATTCTTTCTATCCACTAGTCCTTCACAAAAAGGGTACAGAGTTAAGTTTTATGTCAAAAATACCAGAAAATTCTGTTGCAGAACATCTTAGATAAGAACAGCATGCTCCTTCTGTGCTAAGTATGAATAAAAAATGTTTCAGCTAATGCTGTAAAACCAGGTGAAAAGGACATTGCCATGACCATGTGGACACAAGAGCAGGAAAAGAGGTAATATTTCTGCCCAATACCGCACTGTCTAAGCAAACTGAACATAAAAGATAAATCAGAAAGTAAAGTCTATAATGAGTTGCACAGTCCTTAGAATTAGCAAGTACAGTTAAATGTTTGACTGGAGGACTATGTGGGAAAATCCCAAGAATCAGTTCAGAAGAGGAAAAAAAAAATAATAGAATCATAGAATAGTTTGGGTTGGAAGGCGCCTTCAAAGCTCATCTAGTCCAGGCCCCTGCAATGAGCAGGGACACCTGCAACTAGATCAGGTTGCTCAGAGCCCCGTCCAGCCTGGCCTTGAATGTCTCCAGGGATGGGGCATCTACCACCTCTCTGGGCAACATGGGCCAGTGTTTCACCACCCTCATGGTAAAAAATTTCCTCCCATGTCCAGCCTGAGTCTCACTTCCCTTAGTTTAAAACCATTACCCCTTGTCCTATTGCAACAGGCCCTGCTAAGAAGTCTGTCCCCATCTTTCCTACAAGCCTCTTTTAAGTACTGAAAGGTTGCAATAAGGTCTCCCCAAAGCCTTCTCTTCACCAGGCTGAACAACCCCGATTCTCTCAGCCTGTCCTTACTGCAGAAGTGTTCCAGCCCTCTGATAATTTTTGTGACCTCCTCTGGGCCTGCTTCAACTGGTCCATGCTATAGCATCCTCAACAAAAAAAGTTATTCCATTACAGAAATTCAACTTCAATATAGTTTGTAACCACAAATACTGTATAGGCTACCAAGATATATGTGTATATATTTTAATCTATAGCTCTATAACGAAGATGAGAAAAATAACAGGACTTTCAAATACCTATGGCAACCCATGGCTCGAGAGGCAGATGCTGTTTTCGCTGTGCTACTCCGTATCGAGTGCTTCACAAGGCACAACAGTCCATGAATTACCCCATTCCACACTATAACCCTAAGTACTCCGGCCACTCCTATTCACCTGTCACCTCTCCCAGCTCCACTCCACTCCTACGCAGATACTATCACTTGAGAGAGCTTCAGGTAACCACAAGCAGCCCTAGACAGAATTATCCAATAGATCCATCCCCTCAACTGTACAATATTCTTCCATGAATTACAGCTTCCCTTTCCTCTCCCCTCATTCTTCACAAGATCAAGTAGAAACTCCCCTGAGCATTATTTGACAGCTATGCTGATAGGCTCAGAAAAGGCAAAGTAAGCAACTCCAAAACAACCTAACAATATAAAGCTACATAAAGGGATTACTCCCAGAGGACAAAGTGTCAAATCAATTCTCTAACGTCATTCAGTACTTTAATACAACTGTGCAGAGGAATACATGCAAGTGGTAACTGTAGCAGAACATTTTGGCTTTGTCTATACATAAACCTTTGAACAAGTGTAACTGACGAGACTTGTATGCAATTAGACTGATGTCTGTTCCTCCTATGGACACTTCAACCAAACTGACTTACACTGCAGACACCACACTACAGGGTGTTCCAAAAAGATGGACCCAATTTCAAAGATGTAGTGATTTCAAATTGGGTCCATCTTTTGAAACAGCCTGTAGTTTGCGTACCCGATATCTGAGAGTTACATAGGCTAATGACAATCTCAGTTATGCACCAGGGCAAGTGCTCTGTTTCACAACACATATGCTTATCATTGCACATCATATGCACAACTGCACATGAACCAGTTGCATGCCAGCCAGAATGTTTTAAAAGTACTAGCCCTGAGCTTCAGAAGAATAACTTATGTATGGCAAACCACAATTTACTGCTTTTTCTCTAGTGCAAAGGGATGAATTCTCACCTGTAGCATGCAGGTAAAAAAACTTCCCATCTTGTTTAGTTAGAACTGATGATTATTGTTAACATTAAACAAGACCAAAAACCCCACCTTGTGTAGCAATAACAAGGCATGTAATTTTATTATTACAAGCTGCAGTAAATGCAATGAGTTATACTGCATGTCAGTTCAAATTAAATACAAATGTCAAACTACAGTTCTACATTTTCCCTTTATAAACAAATTTTTAGAAGTTAAACAGGCTAACAGTTGTAATAACAATTTAAAAAATGCAAAATGCAACTCTTACCACTCCCAATTTTTCAGAAGCATTAGCTTTCCACAGCCGAATATTCATCTCATCTGAGCCACAGAGAATATATTTGTTATCTGAAGTCCATTTTACAGTGATGACGTGCTGCATTCGCTTTGTATGATATACCTCCCTGAAGAAGAGAAACATTTTTAAATGATCTATCATCACTTTTCCCACCAACATTACCTTTCAAATAGCAGAACACATTCTGTTCAGGACAAAACATATTTTTAACTTGTTGGTTTTTTTTAAACACTTAAATCTATACATAGAGAGATTTAAATAAAGTATGATGATCAGACTGATAAAGGACCACCTAGGATAGGATGGCTTTTTAAATATGTGTTTTCATAGAAATTACAGTAAATAGTTGAAGAATAACTATTTTTTCAAAACATGCCATGGGTATACAATATGATATGTGTACTGTTCTCAAGATGATTTTCATTAACATGCTGTTACACTGATCAAGCATTACAGAATGGGACTGCAGAAGAACTGGTGCCAAAGAATCTGACAGCACCATTACAAACAAGAAAGAGAACAGTAAATAAACACCTCCAGCTGTCCACTTATGTCATGGCAATGGACTGGCTACTCTTCACTGTGATTTCCCTCCTTTCCCCAAAAATTGTCTTCCTTATCATTGCCTAAGAGACCCCTAGGAAAAATTTTGAAACCCTAAAAGCTCAAAGAAAAGTCTCCAGTCCTGCGAACAAGCTCAACAGTAAATATCAGTTAGTAAAAAAGCATTCAGAACAGCTGTGTGGCTATTAAAGCACAAACTACGTTTAATTTCTCATCAGACTCTAGCTCAACAAGTCTTGGCACCTGTTGAAAAATGTTTCTTCATGTTACATTTAAACCAATATTCAATGAAAATTACATTAAGAGTTTCATATAAGAACATATCAAACAAGCAAAACAATATTAATAATAAAGTTATTATTTAATTTCTACTATAAAAATACAGAACCAAGAACATTTTTCTGGTAATTTCAGTTATTTATTAGCATTCTAAAGGTGAAGAATAAGCAAGGCCTACTTATTTTCTGTTTATACCCACTCCTTTGGAATATTAGTCATGCACTGCAGCTTATGGACCATTCTCTTTCTTCTACCCAGTTATTTTTGCAAGTAAAATCCAAGTAGTAATGGAAAGAAAATATGGAAACACTACATATTCAAGAGCTGTGGAAAAACTGGACTGGGGTTGAGCTGGAGGGGTTATGAGAAAAGCAAAAGTAATCAATACAGCACCTTAAATAAGCTTAACCACCTCTCGTAATTCACACTCAGATAATGCTCTACAAGAACAACCATGTGGAAGACCGACCATGAATACCTTCAGAAAACATTAATACTCACATCACCTTTTTACTGATGCTTATGTTTAATAGTGTGCATACACATATGCATTTTCATAAGTGTGTCTATGTTTAATTTTACTATTTGTCTCAATAACAAAGCTTTTCTTCACCCGCCTTTGGGGAACTAAGTACCTTCCCTTTTCTTACTCTGAATTTTCAGCCTTTACCTCTCCTGTTGCTGTCATCACAAGTTATTAAATACCATTCTCAGGGAAAGGAAAAACACAAAACATGGCCAAATAACCTGGATCTGTCATTTAAAAAATTTACACAGACATCCAGTTCCGCTTACCAAGAATTTATTAAATTTAATCAACTTCATAAATCTTATTTCTTATGGCTAATCCGTTCCCTTATTTCAATTGTCATTTTAAAATAAAATAGAAATAATTGACAGTTAGGAGTTTCAGACTGCTGCAAGATCAAAAGTCAAAACTGGAATATTGTCAGGATCCTTCTTTACAGATACTCTTAACTGCTCTCTCAATTTTCCAGGTGGGATCAGATCTTTCATTTGGAGACTTTTCTCCATTCTAGTGGATTGATTTCAACTGTGCAATTCTGAAAAAGTCCAGCTTCCAAAGAATTTTAAATGTTCAAGAATGCCCTAGTCAGCTTGCATGAGTTAAGTTCTTCATTTGTAAGGCTCCTCCTCACTAGACTTGTGCCCCCCACACAGAAGGGGAAAAAAGGAGGGACAGAAGAAAATTCCTTCCATGGGCCTTGGCAACAATCTGCTATAATGTGGAATGAAACCTTTTACTGTTGCATTAAGGGGTCTGCAAACATCCCCTCAATGGTGATATGCAAAGTTAAAGCACATCACTATTGTGAACATTACTATTCCATAGAAAGGAAGACCTGTAGAACACAAGAGCTGCCTAATAACATAAGAATTAAAAAAAAAAAAAACCACCACCATATACAAAGCAAAAAAACAATGAAACAACAAAAAACCTCCCACTAAAACCAAACAAACCCACAAAGGAACTGCAATACATAGTTACATTTAAAATATTGCAAGGCAGCAAGAAAATGAAAACTGCCTGTAGATTAGTTATAAAGGAAAATGTAAACAACCCCTCTGAATCTTTAATAGCGTACAGGAGCATACAAAGTTACATTGAATAATGCACACATAGCTGCATCAATCAACAATAAAAATATACTATTCCCCCAAACAATATTTCTACATTTCTATCCCCAAAACCACTTAGAACATGACCTAGTAGCAAATTCTTGGGGGGCTGAGGTTGGAGAGAGGAAGGCAACTAGAAGTAAAATGAAGTTAATAATAAAGAAAAAAAAGAGGAAGAATTGACAGCAGAGAATAATGAAGGTGGGTTTATGAAGAACAAGTGGTATCAGACAGATCTGGTAACTTCCTTCCATTTTCATCAAACTGAAAAAAATAATAATGGAGGCACAGTAGATCCAATCTGAACTTCAGCAAAATATTTAATACTCTGCCTTATGAAATCTTACATGAAAAACTAATTCAAAGTGAACCGCATTGAAAGCATTGTCACATGCATCAGAATGTGGTTGACAAATATGAACAAAAAGTAGTAAGCGTAACAAAACAGATCACATAAGTGTCCCAAACTGATCCTCCAGAATACATACAATGCTTTTCATGTAGCGCCTTTAGCAATCGTCCAAACAGGACGAAAACAGTCCCTAGAAAACCAAGTGCCACAATATTGTAAGGCGCTGTAAACTTAAGCAGCAACAGAAACAGTACAAAGTGACCTAAAATCATTAATGATACATACAGAGGGAAATAAGATGGGATTTGTCTTGGTAAAATACAAATGAGTACCCTGTACCCCTGAGACCCTGGATGAAGCCAGGTCAATGGAGGAGTTTGCTTTAGTCGATGAGGACTGGGTTAGGGAGCAATTAAATAGTCTGGACATTCATAAATCCATGGGTCCAGATGGGATGCATCCGCGGGTGCTGAGGGAGCTGGCTGAAGTCATTGCTGGACCGCTCTCCATCATCTTTGCCAAGTCTTGGGAAACAGGAGAGGTGCCCGAGGATTGGAGGAAAGCAAATGTCACTCCAGTCTTCAAAAAGGGCAAGAAGGAGGACCCGGGTAATTATAGACCGGTCAGCCTCACCTCTGTCCCTGGGAAAGTAATGGAACAGCTTGTCCTTGGTGCCATCTCAAGGCATATCAAGGATAAGAGGGTTATTAGGGGCAGTCAGCATGGCTTTACCAAGGGTAGGTCATGCTTGACCAACCTCATAGCCTTTTATGAGAATGTAACAAGGTGGATGGATGATGGCAGAGCGGTGGATGTGGTCTACCTTGACTTCAGTAAAGCCTTTGACACAGTCTCCCACAGCATCCTCACAGCTAAGTTGAGGAGGTGTGGTCTAGACAATAGAGTAGTGAGGTGGGTTGCAAACTGGCTTAGGGAGAGAAGCCAGAGAGTGGTAGTCAATGGTGCAGAGTCTAGTTGGAGGCCAGTATCTAGTGGAGTGCCTCAGGGGTCAGTGCTGGGGCCAATATTATTCAATATATTCATTAACGACTTGGACAAGGGAATTGAGTGTACTATCAGCAAGTTTGCTGATGACACCAAGCTGGGAGGAGTGGCTGACACGCCGGAGGGCTGTGCTGCCATCCAGCGGGACCTGGACAGGCTGGAGAGTAGGGCGGGGAATAACCTAATGAAATTTAACAAGGGCAAGTGTAGAGTCCTGCACCTGGGCAGGAACAACCCCAGGTTCCAGTATAGGTTGGGAGATTACATATTAGAGAGCAGTGTAGGGGAAAGGGACCTGGGGGTCCTGGTGGACAACAGGATGACCATGAGCCAGCACTGTGCCCTTGTGGCCAGGAAGGCCAATGGCATCCTGGGGTGGATTAGAAGGGGGGTGGTTAGTAGATCGAGAGAGGTTCTCCTTCCCCTCTACTCCACCCTGGTGAGACCACATCTGGAATATTGTGTCCAGTTCTGGGCCCCTCAGTTCAAGAAGGACAGGGAACTGCTGGAGAGGGTCCAGCGTAGGGCAACGAAGATGATTAAGGGAGTGGAGCATCTCCCTTATGAGGAAAGGCTGAGGGAGCTGGGTCTCTTTAGTTTGGAGAAGAGGAGACTAAGGGGGGACCTTATTAATGTTATAAATATATAAAGGGTGAGTGCCATGGGGATGGAGCCAGGCTCTTCTCGGTGGCAAACAATGATAGGACAAGGGATAATGTGATCAAGCTGGAACACAAGAGGTTCCACTTAAATTTGAGAAGAAACTTCTTCTCAGTGAGGGTGACAGACACTGGAACAGGCTGCCCAGGGAAGTTGTGGAGTCTCCTTCTCTGGAGACATTCAAAACCCGCCTGGACATGTTCCTGTGCGACCTCACCTAGGTGTTCCTGCTCCAACAGGGGGATTGGACTAGATGATCTTTTGAGGTCCCTTCCAATCCCAAACATACTGTGATACTGTGAGTACACCCAAGAACAATAACCCACTGCAATATTAATCCAAAATTGCATGAATACTGCAGTTAAGTACAAGTTCTACTCTAATACATACTCCAGAATTATCTGTCAACTACATGACCTGTCAATTTCAAGTTATATACAGATTAAGATTTCAATATTCACCAAAAGTAAATGCCTCAATGAAGATGTTAATGAATGAATTAAGAATTTTGAGGACTAGGGAGGGATACCACTGGAATGAATGACAGCAAGAAAGGAGTAAAATCACTCACCTGCTGTGACCTTTGTCTACTGGAAAAATGCGGATGGACTTATCAAAGCTGGCAGAGACAAATTCTTTCCCAGTGGGTGAATAATCCACATCAAGAACAGCAGACACATGATCCATATGCACCATCACAGGTGATTCAAGATAGCGCATATCAAAAGTATATAAGCTTTAAAATAAATACAACAGCTTAATATCTTTAAAACTCCAAAGTAAATAGCAAATTTTTGCTGAACTGCTACTTTAATCACACATAAACCATACTTAAGAACAGATCCATATTGCAGAGGGAACTTTTTAAAACTGCTCATAACACATTAAAAGAAAGAATGACATATTGTTTAGGGTTTGAAAACAGTTTATTATCCAGAGGCTTTGGTTATTAGATCAGACCTAGGTTTCTTGCTCACTGTCAAAGAACAGACAGTCTTCACTACTTCCTACCTCATCTGTTCATGGGTCACTAACCAAACCTATTTCTTCAATGACCACACTGGCCTCCTTTACTCCATCTTCAGATACAAGTACATAACCTGAAATAGGGCAAACATCTCTGAATCATTACAGCAAGCCTATCAAATCTGCGAGGTTTTCAGATACTCCCATGTTGGGAACACCTAATAATTCAGAGTCTGCTGGGAAGCTCACACATGGTTGGCCCCTTTCCTACTGCCTAATTGTCTTTGGGCGAGACAATGTTAAGAGCCCAAGGAAAGCTTGGTCCTTCAATACATGGAGATACCAGTTCAGCAGAGCACACTATCTGTAGAAAAGCATTACATTAAAAACAAACACACAGCTGCTGGACCACAGCTGGTTCACTCTTAAGCACTGCAAAGCTAAGGTGAGATCTACCTGTACTTGTTCTGAAGCAACAGGCCCACTGATACACAGCAAGGCATAACAACTGACTAGGTCATTAACGTGCTAGTGCCGATATGCAAAAGTGCTTTACAGACAAAACACTGAATGAAACCTGCTTAAGATATACTATTTAGTAGAACTACTATATTAAAAACTTGTAATTTAGCAAGTTTCTCACCCTCCTTGCTGCAGATGAATGCGTAACTGGAATTAATTCAATAGCTCTTATTCAATAGTTTACTGGCAACTATTACTTTTTAATTCTAAATTCCCCAAGTATGGTAGCATCATATTCAAAACCTCTGGTCCATATAATCAGCCAACAGCTGCACGTGCATTGTTGATATATGCGTTTTGCATTGCGCTTATACCGACTGCCTTAGTTTGCAAGAGGATAGTTGCCCTGAGATTAACAGCTTACAGCTTTTAGTTTAGCAAAGGGAAAAAAAATAGATAACATAGCTTGGTAGCCTTATCATACTATAACCAAAATAGGTGAAAAGCAGTACATTAAATACAACACCCACTTTCAAGGCGTGGGCCAGATTCCATTTCCTTGGAAAAACAGTCTTAAGATAAGTGATAAAATTCCTGTGTTCTAGAAGAAAACAGCAATCTATTGTTAGATCACCGACTTGCTGGACAAAAGGATATGGAGCACATTTTACAGTGCCCTAGTTTTGAAGAGACAGCTTTTTCAATATCAGATTAGCTGTCCACATGAATAGCATTGTTCAAAAGTAAAACACTGAGACATTGAGAGGATAAGTATTGCAGCCTCTGGAACCATTTCACAAAATATATATATATACATATTTTTAAAATAAATGTTCTCATCAAAATAGCTGATCAGTACAATATATAAGCTTCACAAGAGGCTGCAAGAAAATAAACACTCCTGTTGGTCCAGTCTGAGGCAACAGTATTCATTTTCCAGGTCTCATTGCAAGTTACATTTGCACTGGTTCAGCTGCATTTTTTTCTAAGTTACACTGCTTTTCCCCCCAGGCACTGAAATACATAGAAAGAAGAAATCTACTACCAAGCTTTTTTTGTTTTTTTCAGATCAGTAAGCCTATAATTCTCTAGGTTATTACTTGAGTGATTCAAATTTAGACATAGAGTGCTTTTTAAAAAACATATTTTAGCATGATGACAAATCAATAAGACAGAGATTAAAAACATAACACGATCAAGATTATTAAAAAGCAAGGTCACACTTACTTGTAATCTTCATTTGCTGCAGTAAAAATGAAAGCTTCCATGGGGTTCCAACACAGTGTATTTGTCCTCATGTTCAAGATAACCTGAAGAATATTTACACATTGCTACCTTGTTATAGACAGTAAAATACTTGCTATAGTTCAAAGCCTCCCACGCCACTGGAGACAAGCACTTTCTAGACACAGAAGTATGGCAGAAGAATAGTGACATGACAGAATGTTTCCTTAGCAGTATTAGAATGGGAGCTCAAGAACTTCCTCTGCCCCATCATATGCCCACTGCTTTCTGCTACACTCCAATTAAGTTATGTCCTGTAGGTCATCTCAGAAGCACATTCTTCTAAGTGGTCATTTAACATGTAAACATGTTAGTGGTCAATGTGTAAACCCAGAACTTCATCATAATTAAAGGAGCTTTAAGTTAAGTAATCTATACACATGCCTAACTGAATGGTTATTTCAAAGGATGTAGTCATTAACTGACACTGTGAACCAGCATTTGCAAAGCCATTATAAAATTTTAATGTTCTCTCAGTTATTACTACCCCTTTATTGTTTTATCTCTGAAATGGCAGTTTGTGAATGTTGCAGGACAGCTGCCATTTCTTATTGAAAGACCAAACAACATGTTCAGAAGTCACTGTGTTATAATCTACTCACCACTATCACTGTATTAGCCGTGAATCATTTGCTACACGTTCACAAGATTTGCTTGATACTAGTAAGCAGATGGCTGCAAGAGGCCAGTTTGCCTTGAAGCTGGAGGAAGGCAGCTGACGACAGCCTAACAAGACCCTTGTGCTTTGCTCACAGCAGACAAGCCAAGAAGCATTCAGCAGCTGTATGTCGGATGCCCCCACTTTCGGGGAGAGCGGTGGGAGAAGCGGAGGCAGCAAAGAGGGTCCTGACATCCCGGACCACAAAACTGCTCTGCCTTCTGCTGACTCTCAGAGGAGCTTTCAACTACTGTATTTAAAAATAAATCCCATACAGTATGCCTGACACAAAGCAGATGTACAATTACAGAGCAACTTATTAACAACCTAAACAACTCTAAACAGGATTTTCCACAATGTTCTAGGCCAGGCATTATCCTAATTGAAAATTTTGACATTTGGATGTTGAATGCTATGGTACTCCAAACTCATTTTTGTTCTCAGCCTACTATACCAAACACCATAAATTCACATAAATATAACAAATATAGTTGTACAATTATAACTCTTACAATAATGAACACAGAGGTACATATGCATGCATGTATGTATACTTTTTTATATTCAGTATATGTACATATGTAAAATTCTGTTAGGCTTGAACTTACTTCACAAAAGCTCAAACTACACCCTTTTAACTAGAGATCTACAGCACTGACTGTGTTCATTTCAACCTTCAGGTCTCTGGCTGGCATCGCTGACAGCAGTTTTTTATAAGCCCTGTCTCAGTGGCCCAAATGAGACTTCATTAAAAATGGTTGGAGCACAGGGACAGAAAGAAATACTGCTATGCCAACAACATTCCTATTTTATAACTAATTTAAATACCACTATAGTGTTCTAGTGTGTATCAGATGACTGTTATTGCAGACAGTACATAACATACAAGAAGGATACAGAGTGTGTATTCACAAACCAAAATATTGTATTTCAAGATGAAAATTGTTAAGATAGTTCTGGGGCTCAAAACTACTGAAATTGGTCAAGGTTAATAAGTGTGTATGAATTACTGGCTTCTTGTTTTAAATAAATACATTCCCTTAAGATAAACAAGAAACTTAATGTCATTCGTAAATACCACATATAAATACAATTTTGATTCCACCACAAAGGTTTACATTAGGTGCACAAGGAAGGGTCCTATCATCACGCAAAAGTAAAACACTTTTTCAAATACAGAGCAAGGGCTGTCCAATGGTGAAAACGAAATGCCTTAGAAGTTACTTTATATCCTCCTGCTTGGCAGAAGGAAGCAAAGAAAAAAATTCACACATGCCCAGACAGAATCCAATACAGGAACATAAAGTTCTTATTGTGAAATTACTGTCAGGTCAGGCACTTTATCAAGAATTACAACACAGTGAGCATGACAGCCCATTTGAATGCAGAAAAGAGCCTTTCTAACTCTGCATAGTTTAAAATCCCAACATCAATTCAAAATTCAGTTAAAAGGCTCAAAATTAGACAACAGAAACCTCAGTGAACTCACAGCTCAGAGCTTCCTTTTCTCTATTGTCATCAACAGTTACAGACTATTTACATATTCAGTACAATTACTAGTGTCATAAGCTTCTGTTAAAAGAAAAAATGATTACCTTTTTTAATGGAGTTGATTTTCTCATATCATATAACACAATATTCCTGTCAGAAGCACAGCTGCCCAAAAGGTATGTCTGGGGGGAATAAAAAAAAAAAAAAAAAAGAAAGAAAGAAAATTGGCATGTGTGGTCTTCCAAACACTTCTAGAGCACGGGATCAACAGTTTATATTAGATACCCAGCTATTTCACAAAGCTGGTAGACAAATAGCTAGTTTTTCGGTCAAGGTAACACATCCATTATTCTTTCTGTGCAGTTAATCATTCAGCAAAAACATTTTAAATAGCTTTCCCTGTAAGAGTTAGAATCCACCCAGTCCTCTCTACTTCACAAATAACAAGCAATTCCTTATAAACAATTCATCTACAAACACAGCCCAGCCACGAGGCACATGGGAACTGCTGATCAAAAGCGATTGTTTGCCACGAAGAAGGGGACAAGTCTTTGTCACATGGAGCACAGAACTGAAACAGATGAGAGCTCCACAGCCACGTAACTGCTAAACCATATAGCTGAGGTACATATTGCTGTGGGTGGAACAGAGACCACCCTATTTTTCTTTCTCCTCGCCCCCACAAACAGAAACAAAAGATAAAAATATGAAAATATATGGAACTACATTCCAAAGCAATACAGCCACATGTATACACACTCCTAAATATTATGTTAAAATATATCAAAATATAAATTTGCAAAAAGACATTAAATATTTTGTTAAAAGAGTTTAGATCTTATACTGATCAAAAAGAATATTGATTTCCAATACATAACAGAAACATTACCTCAATGGGATTAAACTTTACACTGTTTATGCTGTCAAAACCCCATGTGAGGGAACACATGGGACTCGTTCTTTGCTCATCCCAAATGTCCACTTGATGGCCACAGGTGGCAAAAACAGCTTCCTTCCAGTGGTGATCAATTCCTGTATACACTGTCTTAAACAACAAAACAAAACACCACACCACAAAACAACCAACACAAAAAAAAGTAAAAACATTTACAAAATCAATTTTATATATAAATATGCAAGTATATTATTACTAAAAAAAAAAATAAAATCAACAAATCATTGCATACCACATCTGCCATATTTTTATTCACTTATACAACTGAAAACCAAGTCACCACTGCTACCAGAAACTAAGTCTTATCATCAGATGCACCCTTACACAATAGACCAGCTTTCTGTATACTCAATGTGCTTGCATGCATTTCTTGTTAATTTACAATGGGGTCAGCATTAGAAGCCCATTTACAAAGTCCTAGCTGACTTCAAAGCAAACGGGAATTTCAAGGGTAAAACTACAAATTTTCAATGAGGACCTGAACAGATTCCACAGACATTACAATAATTAAAGAGTTTCAAACTATCTATTTACAAAAAGCATTTAATATAAAGAAAATATAAACAAAATAAGCTTATCATAAATTGAAAGTGCTGAAGTACATATTTTTAGCCTTTTGCCAAAAAGAAAGACAAAGTAAAAATTTTATATTGAATGGCTGCAAGGCATTGGCATGAAAATAGTTATTTAATGCAGACTAAGCACTGACAACACACATCTAAAGAGAAAGAGACTACAGAAAGATCTGACCAGCTCTCAAGAAAGTGATGATTAGTAGAAGCAGATTTAAGCAGTCTCTGATGACACTTGAGATATTCCTTTCTGGTTGTATGTAGAATAAATACAATAAATACTTAGAAGATACTTCAAAAGTGCCAGTATAAAATTGGATGCCATTACCTTACATCCCATTGTGATAACAGGCAATATCAAACTATTTCTCTCTCCTCCAAAAGCTACACAAGAATTGCTTCAGACATAATTCAAAAGAAGAAACATGGGAAAAATCAAAACATGGATTTACTACCTTTCCAAGAATTGTATGAATAGGTTCTTCTTCTTCTCCATATTCTGGGCTCTCCATCTTCCACTGCTTCACAGTTTTATCGTCACCAACCTGGAAATATTGGAGAAAGCTTGTACAGTTTCACAAGAATATGTTCGGTTTATTTTACTAGATATGCTTTGCAATGAAGCACAGGCAGCCTTGCATAAGAGAATGATCTACGACATACACGTAAGTTCCCTCTCTTGCCTATTCACTGCTTCCTTTTATACCTCCAAGCTGAAGATGGTTTCTCCTTGTCATACTATTTCACTATAAACTGCGAAGGTACATGTGCATCATCTAACTGGAATGGAGCTAACACTCTTCACGGCAGCCCATATGGTGCTGTGGTTTGGATTTGCAGGTAAAACACCACCAATGTCTTGGCTGTTGCTGAACAGCACTTGCACGGTGTCAAGGCATTTCCCCCCGACTCTGTCAATCATCACTCCTGCCTCCCCATCAGCGAGCAGGCCAGGTGTGGGCAACAGATTGGGAGGGGACGCAGGTACAACAGACGACCTGAACTGGCCAAAGGAGTATTCCATACCATGTAACATTGTGCACAGCAATAAAAACGGGAGTAGCAGAAGAAGGCGGCAAGAGAGCTGGCTTGTCAAGTGGCTGCTGCTCAGAGACTCTCTGGGGATCTGTCTGCTTGTGAAAGGAGGTGACTGATTTCCCATCTGTCACTGTTAGTGCTCCCCACCTTTCCTTCACCTATTCAACTGTCTTTTTCTCAATCCATGAATCTTTTCCAGTTTTCAAAAGAGGTACTTCCAGGACTGAATACGAAAAAGGTGAGTTGGAATGATGACTATGTTTTTAGGCTACATTTTGTGATTTTTAATCAAATAGCACCTTAAACTGCAAATTATTTTCTCAAAGTCATTTTGATGAGCATGTAAACAGTTAAAAGGCACTTTCCACCTCCAGGTGCCCCTGTCACCTGTTCCTAAACCCATGCTGCCTCTTGCACTATGGCAGCACAAACTTTTGCCTGCCTGTGCAGTGATCTGCATCAGGCAAATTGGAAAAACAAAACAAAACAAAACAACAACAACAAAAAAACGAGTACGCTATAAAAGTTTAACTTCCTCTCCTGATAGCACTATTTCTGTTTCTTCTTTCCCTCTCTCAATTTTCAGGCAGAGGTATTGTCAACAGGGGATTCTAATCTGGAGTTACTTAGAATTTTTTGCTATGGCTTCCTCTACATCCTAACTGCTATCCTCGTGACCTGGTACATATTTCAGAATAGAAAAACATATAGTATTGAAAATAGCTCTTCAACGCTGAGCTTACAAGAAGCAAAACCTCAGGACACTCTACTCTTCAAAACCCATTGTTTTTATTGTATCTTCTTAGAATGAAACATGAAGACATACCTTTTCTAGATGGTTTACACACAACTGCATCAGTTGTGGTTGAAATAAGTTAACAGAGTTTCAACATAACCTTATTGAACCAGAACCATTTCAAATTAATCATCTTATCTTTAATCACAGGTTATAAAAACAGTTACTTTTCTAAGCGTTTGTTTGTCTTTCAATGGACACAATCTACTTACTTCTTCAACTAACATGATCTATCTACTTCTTTAATGAAAATTAGTTTACTCAAGTTCTATTTACATGAGCATCCATTAGCAATTTTCTGCTATTTATCCCTTCCATAGTCTTGAATAACATCCATATCACAGTACCAAAATAATTTTCATCAGAAACAGGATTGTCAGGTTCACTGACAAGTTGAATATATGTGTTCATTCAATATTTAAATATTGTATGCCAGAGGGTAAGTTGCTCACTGAAAAACAGATGGCAAACTGTACACTGTATGGCTGCACTGTATTAAAGAGACACATTATACTTACAGTAAAGAATGATGTACCACAGAAACGAGCACACATGCCTCGAACAAAGCCTTCATGGGCTTGTATAGTACGAATACACTGTCGTTTGGCCAAGTTCCAAATTTTAACCTGTTAAAAACAGAAAAGTATTCTGTTGTTAAGTTTTCTATAGCCCAAAACTGCCGTTCATAATTCAAGTAAAGACATCACAGACATTGTAACAAAATGGCATAGCTGGCTTGAACACTGGTCAGATTTTATAATGTTAAAACTACTTAATTATTCCCTTCTTGAAAAAAAAAAATTTTGAAGTGCTGCTCTTCCCTTCTAACCCTTTCCTCCCACCCAAACTGTATACCTACCATATTTTTGCATTCCCTTATTTTTGAAATAGAATTCTTGCTAAAAGACAGTAGCAGCAATAATCTTAGCATCTTAGCAAAAAATATCTCTCTAAAGAAAAAAAAAAAAGCACACAGAAATAACCTTTGGAACCAACACAATGTTTTCAGTCCAGTTGCTGCATTATATTCTGTAGAGATATCCAACTCTCAGAGGTTTTGATGTCAAAGCATTTGGGCCCATTAAAAGAAAAAAAAAAAACAAAAAAAACAAAAAACCAAAAAAAAAAACCACAGAGGTTTTTAGATTTGTTTATACTGATAGTATCCAGGACTTTACTCACTCTACCAGCGGATAAGAAATCTGGTCAATGTCTCATTTAAATTTATTCACCTCCTCTCTGAAAAGGTTACTCTCCTTTACACTACTGCATGACACACATACCTTCTGTAAAAAGCAGAAAGCAAACAGCTACCCACAAGTCACCTTTAAAATACAGAAGTACTACCAAATGAACAATATATGGGTAAAAGAGGACAGAGAAGGCAGAAAAGACATGATTTTTTTTTTCTGCAACTAACTCCAGTAAAAGTGTCCTTGCTTGCTACTTACCATATTTAAATAAAATAATCAAACTGATACAGGGTTAGCATTTTCTAGGCAATAAGCTAAATTATTCCACAAAGTTTTTTGTTGTGTGCCTCTTTCCCCTAGCTCATCTGACTTTATGTAGTCTTCTTAATCTGCAGCAGTTTAACTTCTTCAAAGGAAACGGAGGTTACATGGGCAGCAAAAAGCAATCATTATGGACTGTAAATATTAACATTCACTGCTCCATCCTGAGGAATAGAATATCACACCCTCTGCTCACAACCGAAACCTGCCACCTTTGAAACTCTTATGCGCACTGAGAAGCTACTGACTGCAGTTTGAGAAACACTACTCCAAAATGGGTATGTTGCACCTTCCAAGAGATGTCATAGGTGAACAAAGACACAGAGAGATAAGCAGGGGGCATTAAAAAAAGGCCACATACAGGAAGAAAAAAGAAGGAAGAAAGGTGATCTGTAACCGCAGCTTACCTCTCCATCACAAGCTCCAGACAGCACTGTAGACAAACTCTTTGGATGTTTGGCCATGCAATTAACTCCATCTCTGTGGCCATCAAGAGAGCTAAGAAAGGGTTTTGCAAACAGACGTTCTAGCTTTGTTGCATTCATAGCTCTTACGTACTCTCTTGGGACCTCAAATGGATGTAATACAGGGTCATAGTTTCTTGGAACTGCAGTAAGAATAACACAGACATTAGAAACCCATTGTATGTAGTATAGGTCAAGGTACACTGAATTCAGAAGCTTTTATCTGATTTTCCTGCTATGGGAGAATTTTCTGCAACACCAACATTTTTGCCATTCCTACTGTTTTGAAATTCGTTCATTAGTATGCTCATTTAACAAACTCAAAGTTAACAGTCTGAAATAACTCTGAAATTATTTGATGTCCTTTTCAAGGGTACAGTGCTAAACCAACAAAGATATTAATGTATATAATAAACTGGAAGTCGCAGATACCTTGCAACTATTACTTTAAAAAAAGAGCCGACCACCACAAAGCAAAACACACACATACACACAAAATCCACACATAAAAAAAACACACAATACCAGCTTCCTACCACTGAACTCTAATATACACAGAAAGAACACAGTTAAACGGACATGCAGAGAGAGGCAACCTCACACTCCTCATGTTTAGTCAGTTGCAAGCCAGCCCTCACTCAGAAATAAGACTCATTAGTTTCATTATCGCAGTCCTCTGCAAGCACTATCTGGTTTCCCGGAGAGGAGCGTTTACACCCAACAAACTCCAGGGAAGGGTCTCTCTGCACTCACCTGCACAGCTGTACCTTACAATAAACTGACAGATAGTGGTTATTGACATTGCGCTTCTGTTTTTTGTCTCTTTCATGCAAAAAGGTTGAAAAGTCAGAAAAGTAACTGCCATCAGATCACTCATTAAGAACAGATACTTAGTTCCATCTGCTGATTTTCAACGATTATTTGATGCCTATTAAAATCTCTCAAATCTCTGATGAAATTGAGTTAGATATCACTCTGTAAGACACCACAGAATTTGATTTTACCTCTCATACACAAAACACATTCAGAAAATTACAATATATTCAGCTACTGTTGCAGTGGGTAACTTCAATATTTTTCCACGTTCTAAGTGTGTTACTACAATTAAATAACTAGAGAATACTCCTTCATAGATCATAGCCACCCACCCCCAATCAAATAATGAAGTATATGCAGTTTCAAATACTATAGGTGCACTGTCCTGCTTAAAGTAGTTTGACTTTGTGTATCCAAGACACACAGAGTTTTATTCCCACTCTTTCTGATGACAGGTGGCCACTTTACAAAATATTTCTCACACTAGGTAGAAACTAAACCTAATTTCTATCACATTACAGAGGTGAAACTGCAGGACTGTGCGAGATGAGGATGAGAACAGAGCAGGGACAGTCATCATCACAGCTACCAGGCTGCAGTTACTACTTGTAAAAACAACGTGTAAAACGTACAGGATTTTTGCCAGTTTTAATAAGGGATATGCGGGAAGCAGGATAAGATGTAGCGGGAAACAACCAGCAGTAAATGCGATAGAGTGCCAAGGGTATCGTGAGTAACACTGAGAGCAGCCTGGGAGGTCCAGGCCGGTGACCAGCGAGCCAGCCCCGCGCTCCAGCTCCAGCGGCGTCTCCAGACCACGCTCTGACACCCCGAGCACCCCGAGCAGCCCGCGCTCTCCGCCCGCGCGGGCAGTGGGGGCAGAGCCCGGCGGGGAGGCCGCAGCCCCGCGACCCCCGCCGCCGCACGAGGAGCGGGCGAGCGCATGCGCACAGTGCCGGTTACCGACCGGCCGAGCCCGGCGGCGAGAGGGAGAGCAGGCATAGCCCGCCCGGGGCTCCGCGGCTCGCAGCTGGCGGACACCCTCCCCCGCTGGCAGCTCAGCAGCGGGGCAGGGCCGGCAGGCACCCGAGTGCCTTCCCTGTCTCCGCCGCCGCTGCCCTGGGCCCTCCCGGGCGGGCGGCAGACGAGGGCGGGCCGGGCCGAGCCCCGCTCCGGTCGCCCCGCCGCACTCACCGCGCTGCAGGTCCAGCTTGGTCTCGCGGACATAGTCGTCGGGGTTCCGGCTCAGCACCTTCACCCGCATCCTCGCCGCCGCCGGGAAGCGCAGCCCCGCCCGCCCCGCGCGCACGCACACGTGACCGGATTCGCCGGGCGCGCCGTTCTCGCGAGACCCCGCTGGCCGGGCCCGGCTGTCAGCGCCGCCCCCCGCCGGCCCGCGCGCCGCCGCCGGTGTCGATGACGATGAGCGCCCCGGGGCCCGCGTGCGCCGTGGAGGCGCCGGCGTCGCGCGCGCGGTCCGTGCTGCGGCACGTGCAGCTGGAGAACCTGGCCGCCGGGCTGAGCGGCGGCGTCGTGTCCACCCTGGTGCTGCACCCGCTCGACCTGGTCAAGATCCGCTTCGCAGGTGAGGCCGGGACGGGCCGCGGGCTCTGCTGGCTCCCGGAGGCCCCCGCGGGGCCGGGGCGGGGTGTGCGCCGCCAGGGGAAGCCCCCGAGCCCGTCCCCCGGCCCCGACTTGCGGCTGCGCGGACAGCGAGTGTTGTGCTGCCCGGCACGACCCTGGCGCAGCTCCCGCGTTCCCAGCCAGAGCCCCAGCGGCGGTCACCCGAGGAGAGCGCAGCCCGGCGAACCTGCGCGGGTCTGCCCCGGGCCGGTGCCGGGACTCAGCCCCGGGCACTGCTGGAACGAACGGGCCGAAAGGGGCGGCCTCGTGTTCTTTTGCCATCTGTCCCAAAGCATGAGCTCCCTGTCGTTTTTAGGGTCTGTACAATGTGCCGTGTGCCTCGGGCTGTTCTCAGGTGAAACAGAAGAGCCTGCCAGGCTTTCCTCTCTATTCCATGACCACCCGTGCCACAGGACACAGCAAGATTGCCTGGTTTTAACAGTCGGATTGCCTCAAGCCAATGTACAAAGTTCACCTTGGTGCCAAAGATTTTAAGCACTTGAAGCGTAACAAGAGTTTTATGATAAACTTGATTATTAACAGTAGTGGCATTGTTTTGCAGAGAACTCTAACTTCTTTGTTTTTCCAGAGCAGAGCATGTCAGCTTCTCCCTATTGATTTTGCTGTTCATATGAGAAAAATGTTGCCTATTTGTCATGTTCTCTTTTATAGAATTTGAAACATTTTGCTGTTATCTTTGGATTGTTATTTTAAATGGATGCATGGGTGTTCAAGGTACCAAAAACAGTGAGCTCTCACAGAGAAGTTTTTTCAAAATTTAAAGCATTTCATTTCCCAACAGGCTGTATGTGAAGTTGGATTTTATTATGTATTCTCACGTGGGCACATCCTAGGCTGTGTTGTGAAGAGCATAGCTGAGAGAAGTGCTCCTTTCTCTCTCTTTGGTGCTTGTAAGACCACATCTGAGGTACTGTATCTAGTTTGGGTCTCCCCAGACCGAGGAAGACATTGACATACTGGTGTGATTCCAGTGGAGGCCACCAGACTGGTGAAAGGGCTGGAGCATGTGACATGGGAGGACAGGCTGACAGAGCAGGATCAGTTTAGCCTCGGGAACAGAAGGCTGGGGGGATATTATTGCCGTCTGTGACTATGGGACTGGAGGACACAAAGAAGGTGAATAGTTGTAGGGCAAGAGGGAACACACACAAGTTATTTATTAGGAAGAAGAATTTTTACCATGAGAGTGGTCAAATACTAGAAGAGGTTACCCAGAGAGGCTGTAATCTCTTCAGCCTCGGAAATGTTCAGGAACCAAATGGATATGTCCCTGTGTAACCTCATCTAATTAGAGCTTTTGAGCCGGAGGTTGGGTTTGATGACTTCTGGAGGTGACTGCCAGGCTAAATTACTCTATGGTTCTGTATGATGGTTTCAGTTTTCTTCCCAAATTCCATCTGTTAGGTTCTGGTTGGACTCACCAACATTCATGGCTTTTTTTACAAAAGCTTATTCTGAGTCATTGAGATCTGATCCCCATCTTTTAACAGAATAGCTCATGTGTTGGTTTTTGATACGTGCAAAATACACCTTTTGCCACAGGAGAAAATAATGTACTGATATGCACTGAGTTTAGATGTCATTTAAGGATGTAGACTCTTCCTCCTTGCTCCATGTGAGTGTGGTTAACAGCCCTTTCCATTGTTTGAGGCCACACTAGCATGTTTTTGAACAATACCTAAGCTCTTTGCTAATACTCCAATGTTAAACTTATTCTGCCTTATCTCCAGGCTGTACAGAGAAAGAAGGATAATTTCACATGCTTGCTTGGATGAAAAAGAATGATTTGTCTTCAACCAGGAGATAAGGGCTGAGATCAGAAATTGATGTTGTGAAGATTCTCAGCAGCAGCCTTGGCAGACAGACTTATATTCATATGTCTTATTTCCCCCATTCTTTAATATGTTTTAAAACCTTATTCAATGGCAGCATGGTAGATTCAGAAAGGTCTCACAATGCTCATTCGGTAGGTAGAAGAGAGGCATTTAATTTGTGTTCAAGTTTTGAGCAATTGTCAAGGTGTTGAGGCTTTGTGACAATGTGGTCAGAAGAAGCATTTTGTCTTGAGTCCCAAAGTCATGACATGTAGTACTGTACACAAAGGAGAATCAATAATAAATGTGGCACTGAACAGAAAACATCTAAAATTCGTGATTACCAGGGTTAATCTTGGTGGGTACACATAAACTATGCTGACTTTAAAACTTTAAGATTAATTTTCAGTAAAACTGCAATCTAGCTGTATGTCTACGTTAAGAATGAAAGCTGCTGCTATGCTGGCATCATAGACTAATTTAGTTCAGAAGAGATCTATGGAGTTCACCCTCTGCTTAGATCGGATTGCTCAGGGTCTCATCTGCTGGAGTTCCAAGTAGCTCCAAAGATGCCTTTTCAGGCAACTTTTTCCAGTAATTGACCACTCTGATGGAGAAAAGGCTCTGGTCAGAATTCTCTCTGTGCCAGCTTGTGTCTGTTACCTCTTTGCATCTCACCGTGTGCTACGTCATGTGTGTGATCAGTAACCAACTTCCTCTCTTGCTGTTACAGTAGGAGCAATAGTAGTTGCCACTGTAATCTGCATGAATATCTGTGTTCTGAATGAAATCTTTCAAACAAAACCTTGCATTTTTTAATCTTTTTGACAGTGATCTTTTCTGAATATTTAGAAAATAAGCTGTTTGGTTATTGGGTGGGAGAACATTCGGTGTTTCACTGCAAATCCATTCAATGAGAACAGAAGGAGAACACAGGAATTTTTGATGGAAATAACTTTGAGCGTTTGTTAAAAACTGACTTTGGAATCAGTAAGACATGACCCATTGAAAATACTCAGATCTTAGAAGAACATTTTAAAGAGGAAGAGTTGTTACTTGGGGCTTGTCTAAACTCCTTACAGAAATGTGTTGTCAAAGACGCCACACGTCTCAGTTGAAATATGATGCAAAACAGCTGGTGTGCTAAAAAAGAGACAAAATCTTCAATTCAAAGCTGCTGCTCACTAAAAATGTGTAGCAGTGAAGTTAGTTAGCCTGTCGGATTGATGGGAACTTTATCTTTGCAGGACTTAAAAGTTCTTCTTCTCTTTTTTTGTTAGTTTTTCCCCTTTTTTTTTTCTTAATGTTCTTTACCTCTATACTTATGAAGCTATAAACCCCAGCTCTTTCATACTTTTAAAACACAGTTGATCAGTTAGGTTTCATGTTTGTTTGCAGCTTGCTTTGGAGGCTATGTACTTCTGTGGTGGCTTTTACACAGCCAAACTTAATGCTTCCTGAAATGTTTTTCAGTTTAATTTCTTTCTTCCATAGTAAGCGATGGATTGGAACTGCGTCCGAAATATAATGGGATTCTCCACTGTATGACCACTGTCTGGAAGCATGAAGGGCTACGAGGTCTATATCAAGGGGTAACTCCAAACATGTTGGGAGCAGGGGCTTCCTGGGGACTTTACTTTTTCTTGTAAGTAGAACGTAAAATGTGTCATATTGTGTGTAATATGATGTTCAGGTATACACTGTGTCTTCTTTGGGGGGAATAAAAATGTACGAAGTGGCTGATAAACTTGTGGTTCTTTTAGTAAGTCCAGGTCTGTTACCCTTTAAATTGTGGTTTACTGTTTTTGAATTTAAGCAAGTTGAGTCAGAGACCTGTTACTTTGTCAAGTACAGTGCATTCCCTTGATGCTGAAAAAATAATAAGAAACTTGAGAGATGGTGACATCATTCATGACATCCTCTGAAAGTGCCAATACTCTGTGCTTAAAACCTCACAAAAAATTAAAACCTAAACTGATGTGTTAAGAATTAAAGAACACGATAAAGTTTTCTGCTAAAGCTGAATGTTTAACAGCTGGGCAAGGTGCTCGGCCAATCTTGTCTAGACTGTGCTTTTGCCAGGAAGGGTTTGACCAGTGGATCCCTCTGGTCCCTTCCAACCTGGTATTCTATGATTCTGATTTTTAATAGTGACAGTCAGTTCTTTAATTGTTTTTGCGAGTTGATGGGCTTTGCTAATAAAACCTGGTTTTCGATACTCAATCTTTTCTACTTTATTAGCTGTGTAACTGTGACCCGATTTACTGCTGATCACTATTAATTGAATACGTTAGGGAAGAGTTAGTTGGTATGCATATGCAAACCTCACCTGTCAGTTGTCTAGACTCTGTTATTGTTGGACCTCAGTCCTCAAGCTTTGCTATAGGTTCCTATTGACATTTCAGCTCCTGTTGACAGTTTCTCAATCTGCAAAGACTGGAAACTGGATCAAGAGAAGAAAGTTCAGTATATTTCTGAGCTAGAAGATAGATACCTGTCACTGGTACTCTCAATAAAAAGAAGGCAATCTAATAGTTTTTGTCTTAGAAGTTAATTCTTGAAATCAGATAGCTGCTTCAAGACGGTAATACTTTTCCAATTCAAATATATGCCATAGTTCACTTTAAAGAGCTACCTGCTCAGAGATCAATAAATCAGCTAAACAAAGATAGTTTGATTAAATATGTTTCAAAAGTTGAGTACTACCTAATGTTTTCTGTAATCTTAAGACTTATTTTGGGCTTTTTTTAGTAATGTATGTTTGTTTTCACCTTTACCAAAATATGTTGTATGTTTTCCAGTTACAATGCCATCAAAGCTTACAAGAAGGAGGGGAAGCTGGAAACCCTCAGTGCAACTGAACACCTAGTGTCAGCTGCAGAGGCTGGTGAGTTTGAATGCAAAGAAAATTGTTTGCCTCTAGCCTTTCCATATGCTGCTCCTGTGTCAGTGCTGCTTTTTCTTACAGGTGGCAAGTGTAAGTGTTCAAGTCCAAATACAATCATTTATTGTCTGTAAATAAATTAATCACGTCTAAGGTGAATAGTTGGGTCACTGTGATCTTTCCAGTTTTGCTTAGAAGTAGCAGTTGTCAAAATACCTTCTGACTTTGTTTTAATCATGTATAAGCATTTTCCTTATTAAGTACTATATTGAGTCCCAAAATATAACTATGAATCTGCTGCTATCGGCTTGTTAACTCATAAAATGTTTAACTCATAGACCTGGAAAGGAGAAGGCTTATTGAAGTAAATATAATAAGTGAATTGGTCATTGGTCTTTGAAAATCTTTATCTATGGTCTAAGTTTTCTTGTAAATTAAAGATACAAAATAAAAATACAACTTCTATCAGTGAGACTTGTAATACGTTGTTTCTAACATATGTTCTTGTACATTCTGCGCTGTTGTATTTAATCTAGGCAATTGAGAAGACTTTTTATTAGCTGTTGGAACATTCGTTTAACGTTGAAATATAAGACATACTGTTTGATGTGAAAAATAATAGTGGGTTATTTTACAACTGAGTTTTTAATAACCTGTAAAGCTACAGCAGACTGCTTCTATTAACCTGTCAAGATGATTAAGCATATCTCTCATGACTGAGGTGTCCATTAAACAGTTGTATACCCCAAAAATAACTCAGATAATCAGGAGTATGTTAGGAAATTATATATGTTTCCTATCTACTACAGATTACAGTACTGACTGTGGAAAGGTGAGGCAAAAAAAGTGCATACTAAGAATATGCAAAAAGTCATATGCTCTATAGAAGTACTCCCAGCGGCAGTGGTTTGGACATGGCTGTGAGCTTTGAAGGCAGAGGGAGAATGATGGGTGGGCATATGCTTCACCTGCTTTAAGTAATATGAGTACTCTCGTAGGATAAGTAGTTTTGTCATTGTAGAAGCCCGTGTTACACTGGACTGAGCAAACTGGGACTAGCTTTGGAGTTGGCATAACAATTAATCTAACTTCCATCTGTTCTCAGGAGCCATGACTCTCTGTATTACGAACCCAATATGGGTGACGAAGACACGACTTGTGCTACAGTATAATGCTGGTGTTGATCCATCAAAGCGCCAGTACAGAGGAATGTTGGATGCTCTTATAAAGATATACAAGACGGAGGGCATACGTGGCTTATATAAGGTAATAAAGTTTAAGAAAAATTCCAGGATGGGCTGGCACCACTTAGTAGCGTGGTGGGGCTTGTAAATACTCATCTACAAAAAAAAAAAAAAGCAAGTCATTTTTTTGTATTAGCTCACTTGCCTTTATTCTGTGAGTCTTCATTCCCACTAAAGAGCTGCAGCAAAAAGAAGAAGAACTATTATACTGCTGAAATGTAGGAAGACACTGAAGGAACAGAGTGCTAAGTTTTATGACTAGGCCTTCTACTGGGTGACAATGCTGAAATGAAAGTAAACTACAAGCTGTTTTTTATTCTTTTGGAGTCTTCCTATAATTAGAATTTGGATAAGGAGGGCAGCAATAGTGTAATCTATCTTGCTGCTAGTGCTTTCTTCCATTTCATCCCTTATCTCTGTCTTTTTGACATCTTGTGGAACATAACATATGGCTCAAGTAGTTGCTAATTTTTTCTTCCACAATGGACGGTTTCACAACTGCTCATTTGCCCTCTAGTTATTGAGGTCTGTAATCTGTCATCTCTAGATCCATAAAATTTGCAGACTTCTAAATATGGTCTGCATATGTGTGGGCTTTTTAGTCCCTTTAATTTAGGGAAACAGATGGCAACTGGATTTGCACTTTTTGCCTCCTCCTTCCTTCAGGCCATGACATCAAGATGTGTTCATCAGTGCCTGGAAGGTGTGAAGAAGCCTATTTTAATTCAGTCTGGCTCTTCTTCTGCAAGTAATGCTTTAGAACAAGAACACTGTCTCTTAGGGATTGACCTGATTACTGAACATTAACTTTTTCTTTGCAGTGAAAAGTATAATCCTTCCTATGCCGAAAGACTACTTTGCCACATACTGGTGAACGCCAAATTCTGAAACCAGGGACAAGGCATCTTACTTATTCCTAAATTGGAATTGTCAGGATTTATGACTTGCCTGCCTGGATATCTGCTCTGTTCCACGTAGATAAGTTCTAATTTCTTGCATCTGTTAGGGTTTAAAATATCCTTCCATTGAGTTACTTTTCAGATTATTAATGTATGTAAGATGTGTTGCCTTTGGCACTAGACACTTCTTTGTAGTGTTAATCTGTAAGTGGGGAACTAAACCAGCTACTTCCTTTCAAAGTGCAAATTCCTTGCTTAAGTCTGCAAAGAAGGTGACCTAAATAGGTCCTGAGTGACCTACATAACTATGCACACTGAGCAACTTTCATTTGACGTCAGGATTTTCTCAACCTTCTCTATACTGGGGAAAAAGACACCTCATCAGGTGGCTCCTTGACTTGTCCATACTTCATCCTTCCTCCATTTTCTGGTTTTGAAGGAGTTTTCATTTTTTCTTTTTCTTGCTTTATTTGAAATTTGACAGCTAAAGTTTGTTAATTGCCATGGGTTGCAGGAGCTGTAGTGCATATGAATGTCTTATTTTTCCTCAAAATCTTAATTTCAGATAGAGTTCCTTATGGCAAATAGGGGCATCTTGGAGAATACCACCACAAGTTGGAAACAAAATCTGGAAGTAGTTTCTTTCTGATTAATTTTGAGATTAATCTTCTAAAGAATGGTATTTCTGTCTAAGCAATTCCATGTCTTTCTCTCTGCTGCACAAGATGCTGTTAGTGGTCCAAGCAATTTCTTCCAGTCCTTTGGGGCACAAGGCTAGTAATGTCAGGATGCGTCTGATCTTTCTAGCAGAGATCAAAGCTGTCTTTATTAGCTCTGTTGGGTATTGTTTGTTATGTCTTCGTACTTGTATATAGCAACATCCACTAAGCTTTGCCCATCTTGACTTCAGTTTAGTCCCAGGTTCTACAGAGAGACAGAGGTATAAGTAACTAGCACATAAAAGATGGTGTCATTTTTCATCATGATGGACTGAAGATGCGTAGGGAGACAACAACATACTTCCAGTGTCTTTCTGCACAAGTTGTCAGAGCAGGACGCTGATACTACTGGTCTTTGCACACTGAGAATCCAAATGAAGACAATGCTAAACAGATTACAAGGGGAATCTGCTGCATTGTTTCAAAGTGTAGCAGAGGCTGCTTTGTCATGAGCTTTCAAACACTTCAGGCAGTGATGTGAGTACCACATCACCAAATTAACCGTAATTCCCTTCTTTACTAAGAAGCACAGGCTTTCCATTGTATACGTCTGCCTGACTTCGTTGTGATGGGCAACCTTTGAAACACTAACCAACAGGATATTTTTCTCTCGTCCTGGATCTTTGGCACTTAACAGCTGTTTAAGCCAACTTTAAAATACAATTTTTTCCCATTGTCTGCTGTTCAGGTTTATATGCTTTACCATTTCCATTTCTAATTATATATTTAATTCTGTCTGTTATTCTAATCCTTCAAAAAATAATTCAAACAAGATGTTTTTAAACAACCATTGATCCTGTCAAGCCCTCATGGCAAATATTTTCTAAAGATAGACTTGAATATTAAATTAAAAAAACCCAAACAGTTCATAGAGTGAAATTATTTTAACATTGGTCTTCACAGTCATATTGTAGATAAAAAATAAATATAAAATTCTATCAAATCTTGAGCAAGAAAAGATTTTTGTGCAAAGTTGTAAGAATAAGAAAATAGAGTAGGAATATCTTTCAAAAACTTCCTCTGCCAAGTTATTTCATTACTGTGAAGAAATCAGTTTTGCTTTGAAACATTTTTCCATAAGTACATATTGTTTTGTATGATCAATGGAAGCCTCAGTCAGCTCTTATTTTACTGAGGTGCACTGGCCAACAGTTGCTTCAGTCCCTTTTGCATTTTTTAATATTAGTGCAACATTAGAAGTCCTTCAGTCTTTGGAAGCTTTCCCCATCAGCAGAAGACTTAGAGCATGCTGGTACTCCTTTAGCAAGTATAATATCATCCCTAGATGCTATAGGACTCTTGGGGTGCAAGTTATCCAAATCTGCTGGCTTAAATTGAAGAGTTCAGCACTCTTAAATGTTGTTTAACATTCTTCTTTTGTTAGTGGGGAAAATATTACTTCATTCTCCTGTGATATGAAAATGTAATTCTAATTATTTCCAAGCAGAGAGCAGTTATTTCCTCTTTTAACACTCTTACTGTTTAATCATGAGCAAATGTTTGTGAAGATTTTCCCTGCCATCATTATACATAAACTTCATACCATTCCTTGTTCTGCTGACCCAGAAAATTTTTTCTTTGATATTTTCAATTTTTTTTTTCTTCTATTCCTTCTCTTCAGTTTTTATATTACTGGTTCTTTTTCTTTTCTGATCCAGGATTTCTGAGTTGTCCTTTTGCCTCTGTTGTTGCCCTGTGGCTTCAAACTCCACGAAATTCTATGACCCTGTATAGATGTTTGGTTTAATTCTACTTGTTCTCATTTGGGAAAGTGTTTTTTCTGGGACTTTAGCTAGCCCTTAGTGCATTTCATCAGTTCATGGTCACTGATAATTAGTTCATGACCATTCTTTTCTCACAGGAGAAGAAATTCATCCTCATTTATCAAAAAGATCCTAAAAATCACTTGCTCTATTACTGTGCTATCCTAAACTTAAGGAATCTATAGCATCTAGAGAGCTGATTTCTGAGGTGGTAGAAGCTCTGTGCAAATTTTATGCCTGCTGTTTAGTTGTTTCATTTTTTTTTCTGCAAGTTAGGAGTTCATGAAGTAATTTATTGGGTTTTTTCCTGTTAAAATAGACATTCCAAAGGACTTCTACCAGGGTCCCTTCTCTTTTTCTTCTCCTTCTTCAGGGTCTTAGCAGTATATTGATAGGTCTTTATTCAACATCTGGGCTTCCGATTTAGTCCAATACAGAGTTTTATGTCTTGACACATCTTTTAATTTCTCTGTTTTACCTGAACGGATCATGGGAAATAAGATAAAACTGTTTGAATACTTTTACCCACATTTTGATCACTTGCTCCATAATAATTGTCCCTTTGCAACAGTTTTCAGCAAGCGTTTGTCTCCTTTAAGTAATTTCTGGCCAAGATTAATTCTCCATTTATTTGTATTTTTCCAGTGTAAGTGACCAACTCTTCAAAAAGAGAATTAGTGCTTTTCAGAACCCATGCAGCTGTCAGCTCATTTTCAGCTGAGCTATTCCTGCTCCTGAAGGAGTTCCTGGCTTCTCTTTCTTGTTGAGACACTTCAGAAAACACCTGTCTTCCCCTTCACTTCAACTTTTTTGAAGGAAAAGGTTTCTATATGTTTTCATATTATACTCTTACTGTCCATTACTGCTTCTTATAAATGGGTACCATTTCCCAGTCTGCTTTGTTTCACCTTTGGCCACCTCTGCTGGGCTGTCTTGGGATATGCTCTGAGCAGTGTGAGGAATGCACTCAAACTGATCTGAATCTTAGATTTATTTCATAGAATCATGGGATAATTTTGGTTGGAAGACAATCTCAGGATCATCAGGTCCAACCATAACCTAATACTGCTTCCAAACCTTGCCCCTAAGAACCTCATCTATAAATCTTTTAAATACCTCCAGGGATGGTGACTCAACTGCTTCCCTGGGCAGCCTTTTCCAATGCCTGACAGCCCTTTCAGTGAAGAATTTTTTCCTAATGTCCAATCTGAGCCTCTCCTGGTGCAACTTGAGGCCATTTCTTCTTGTCCTATCAGTTGCTACTTGGGAGAAGAGACCAACCCCCTCCATGCTACAACCTCCTTTCAGGTAGTTGTAGACAGCAATAGGGTCTCCCCTCAGCCTCCTTTTCTCCAGGCTAAACAGCCCCAGTTCCCTCAGCTGCTCCTCATCAGACTTGTGCTCCAGGCCCCTCACCAGCTTTGTCACCCTCCTCTATACTCTCTCTAGTACCTCAATGTCTTTCTTGTAGTGAAGGGCCCAAAACTGAACACAGGATTTGAGAGTCTTTAATGTAGATCATCTGTAAGTCCATATACACACACACACATACATACCTATCTCCAGGACTTTATCACAATCATTTTTTGTACCTCTGCTCCTGATAGCCCTCCTCACTGAAGTGACACCAGCTTCTGTCATTGCCTTACCAGACTCAGGTAGGGACCAAACAGCATAATGCCAGTCCCTGGAAAGGGGCAGGCACTGAGCAGCACATTTGCAAGACTGTAGTTTATGTTCTCACAATCTGATCCATGTTACCAGCTTTGCTTGTGCTCTGTGAGGTGGAGGTCCTAGGCCGCTTGTTTTATCTTGCTCGCTCATTAGATGTCTTTACCCTGTAGGTCATTGGAGAAAAGTAACATTTATTACACTTCTGTGTGATGCCTACTAGTAAGAATAGGAACCCAGAATGGGCTTTGAGTCATACCACCCAGTAAATGTGTGCTGTCACAATTTGTAAAGTAATGGTGGACATATGTGTGTGTCAGCTGAGCTCTTTCAAGTTACGTAGTTCTTGTGGGTTGCTGTTTAACCTTGTTTTATTCCTTTTTTTTAGGGATTTGTGCCTGGTCTGTTTGGTACTTCACATGGAGCACTTCAGTTCATGGCATATGAGGATTTGAAACTGAGATACAACAATTATAGAAACAGAGTATCAGATACAAAACTGGTAAGATCATTGAGGAGAAAAATGTGTTGTGGCATGTGAACAAGTGGAAATTCATTCCATTTGTCTAGGTCATAAAACAGCCACATTTACAAAGTATTGATACGCTAATTGGAATGTAGAATATACAGAAGGAAATAATGCTTTTTCACTTTTTAGAAACAAACAACTAGTTAGTGCTGTTTTCTTGTAGGGAAACCAACTTCTTGTTTTGGCAAGTGTTTTGAGGATTTTAGAGAGGGGAATGATTTTTTTGTTGTACTTGTAGAATCCGTGGGGATAGTCTTAATCACTTACATGGAAAACTGGTCAGGTGCAAGTTGGGCAAAGCCAGTTACTTTTGAAAGTGTTTCTCTTGTTAGGAATGAGAGGGCACAACACAATTTACAATTAATTGCCTGTAGCACTGTATAAATATTGCCATTTTTTAAATGTATGTGTTACAAAAGGAAAACATCTGGAGTATTTTTTAGTTCAACACTGGAAAATCAAATAAGATTTTAGGAAACTGTCTAATTTAAACTATACTTAAGGCAAGCCTGGTAATTTTTGTTGCTTTTAGAACACTGTGGAATACATAATGATGGCAGCTGTATCCAAAATATTTGCTGTGTCAGCAACATATCCCTATCAAGTTGTGCGAGCTCGTCTTCAAGATCAGCATAATACATATTCTGGTGTGTTTGATGTGATCGGCAGGACATGGAGGTAGGCATGCAAAATTAAAAGCTTACATCTTCGAAAGTGAGTCTTACAGAATCAGAACTCCCGTGCTGCTGACTTTCAGAACCAGTGCAGCCTGGAGCAAACAAACTGTTAGCTGAACAAAGTTGTTTTATGCAAGATGCCACTAATAGCAATAATCTAAGGACAAAGGAGGAGATAGGAGAGGGTCAATGCTAGCCTGCGCGCTTCTGTTGTTTGTTCTGCTGCCTTCCTCTCTTCCCCAACAAATCTCACAGGTTAAAAAATAACATTGAGTTGGCCGTTTTGAGGCTCTTAAACAGTGAAGTCTCACTTGATCCACTTTAGATCATCACATACACAGGAGAGTTGTGCTGCTGGGGGTTGTGGCTAATCCAAATTCCTGGCAGGAGGAAGGGAGCTAGCCAGAGCTGTTCACACTGATGTCCTGGGTTACCCTGGGGCCTGGCTGCATTTGTAGTTTAGTCCCAGCATCCTGTGGGGCCTTCAGAGAACTGTTAGCTCAGACCTGTGCATATCTTCTCACAAACCTCTTCCCTCAGCTCCAGAAAGCACATTAGAGTTTTAACACAGAATTCTGTAGTTAGTAAGCTTGGCCACCTCAGCAGTATGCAACCAATATTAAGCTTCCTTTGGATAATATTTCTGTGTTGCAGCATATTGCTAGAGAGCCATGCCTGGGTCTACTAACTCCTGGGGTATTAAGAGGTGCCACCGGAATGAGGGAAAGGGGCTGTGTTGTTCCAGGACCTCTGGTTCAAGAGACAGTACAACCATCAAAATGAAAATTGCTCTGGTCCCTCAGCGCTGTGCTTTTCAGTGCTGCAGTCTATAGGAAAGCTTATTAGCTCTGATACAAAGTGTGAATGTATACAGCTATTCTGGGGCCACTACTGTGCTCATTAGGAAACAAATGCAACTGGAGCCCTAGGGAGGGTAGTGTAAACCATACCCAAGCACACTCCAGGACCTATGTTAACTGTATTCACTGCTCCAGGTAGGCCACTGTAGGGCTGGAAAACAGGGAGCTGAGAATAAAAGTCTTGGAAAATTCTAACATGAATACTCCAAGTATGAATATTCCAAGTGGGAGAAGTTAGATTCTCATTTATTGGCCCATAGAATCAAAAGGTGCTTTACTTCTCTGAACATAAATGGTGACTTTCCCTAGGTACGTTGACCCTCAGCTCACTTGCTGTTACATGACCCAAAACCACCAAGTCTTTCAGCCTTGCTGGCTTCAGTGAGATTAAATCTATAAATGCTTTTTGTAACAGGCTACAGAAATTTTAAGTTATTTTAATCTGTTCTTGTTGCATGAAGAAAGACAGTAAATTGCCTCCTACTTAGATGATACAAAACCAAACCAAATCAAACAAAAACAAACAAACCACAAAAAAAACCCAAAACACCACCAAAACCCACCACCCAAGCCCTAGGCTAAATAACTGACCCACAGAATACCTTTGTATGTTTACAAGAGAAGAGAAGATTTGATATATTACGGCTCTTTAAACACTCTAGTAAGAAATAATTCTGAAATTGTTATTTCTGACCTGAAGTACTTCTCTTAGTGAGAGCACAAGAAGAAAAATGCCAGGTTTTGTTTTATGTCTGATTTCTATTGAAAGACAGTAATTAAATATTCTTCTGTGTCTTTAAAGGAAAGAAGGAATTCACGGATTTTACAAAGGAATTATCCCCAATGTGATCAGAGTGACTCCTGCCTGCTGTATTACCTTTGTTGTTTATGAAAACGTGTCTGGTTTTTTACTTGGTTTTAGAAAAGGAAATAATTAAAGGTATGAGCTTGTGTTCATAAGGAATATATCATTTATTTTTTATATTTATGATCTGGGAGAGATTTAGTTCAGCAGTATTTTTTGACACTCTGAATTCATCTAGTATTTTGAGTAAAGAACCTGGAGATAGTAAAACCCTGCCAGCATCTCTTCTGCTGGATGTTCCTGCATTGCTGCCTTCCCTCTGAATCAGCTGTGTCTGCTTGCACCAGATGTCTCTGCAACTGTGAAATAATAGCACTGTGACTGGGTGAAGGCAGCTGTGCAGCAATTCAGCTCATCCTGGCCTGCCTGGAATATCGGACTAATCTGTTTTGACAAGTCTCAAGATAACAGTTGGTCAGATTCTACCGTACAGAAGTGGAAAACTTCATGTAAAAGCAACTCTGGGGGCTGTCAAAACTTTTTAAAATCTGAGTCTTATGAAGAAAGTATGTAATTGTTTACAGCAGTGTCTTCTGAATTCACCTCTGTGTTATTTGTCAGATTTTAGGATATGTAATGCTCCAAATTCCATTGCTCATCCAACACAAAAATGCTGCCTCAGTGGGGTGCAGTTTGGAAACTCAAATTGTTTTGTGAAACAGCTGTCCATTCTTGGGTTTGAATAATTGCCAATCTGATGAAACCCTGTTCTTGTCTCATACCAGGACTGACTTGCATTGTGGGTTTTGGTTTGCTTTGAGGACCAGACCAAAGTGTATGTTGTGTGCATTGCTGGCCACTTATTTTCTCCCTCTTCCCTGCCTGCCCTCTCTCAGTCTCTGTCTCTCTCCCTCTCTCTCTGTGAGATTCCATCTCCATTACTGATACATCTGACCAAATACTACTAAGTAAATGCATATTTGCAAGTAGGCTTACATTTTAAAAACATGGGTTTTTTCTAGTAATCCCAGAGAGAAGCAATTTTCAAAGCACTGTGATAACAAATAAGAGCATGCTCACTTTCAATAATATTCTCTGGAAAAAAATAAAATCCATAAGCAGTCTAAAAAATATTGTGCACAGGACTTTATTAAAAAAAAATCCATTAATGTCTTCTCATTTGGTTGGAGGAAAGGGCTGTAAGAATATATTGATTGCTAACTTAGCCATAAACTAAAGTACAGTACACCTCAGTAAATTTGTTCATTTGCATGCCAATAATTGCAGTCAAGGATATGTACTTTTTGGAGGTCTGGGTTTGTTTAGTTCTTCTTTAAGAAAATACATTACTGGCCATAACATCTGCTTTCTGTTTTTAGTAGGAAGGTATTAAATATTGAGAAAGTATCGCGTAACTAAGGAGGACATAAGTTAGCAAGCATTCAACAGCTAGGGGGAAATAATCAGTTTCATAAGGAGCAGAGAATAGTATCCAGCAAAACACCTGAATAATCACTTAGAGAAGTTTCCTGTTTAACAGAAGGCTAACCTAAAGCAGAAATAAGGCTTTTTAAATAAAATGTTAACAGATCAGCAAATTGGTTTCAGTTTTACATTAAAATCTGGAAGACTAAAGAAACTGCTCAATATTTTGAATCGTAATTCAGCAATCCACTTGCTTGTTTCTGTTGATACTATTGCCACATGCTACATTTTGTATATTCTTTATTAATAATTTACACTTTCTCCTCCACGATCCCATCCCCTATGCAGATAGAGTTGGTAATCTCATCTGAAAAGGGCATGTGGCTGTTCTGGCTGGCTTTGGTTTTTGTTATGGAAGCTTCCATGCGTATTTAGCTGACGATCAAATTTGCTGAAGTTTACCATGCAAATTACTCTACAGGTCCCCAACAGCTACTAACTTCTTCTGCCTTTGGAGGGTGTTTACTTGGTTTTGTGTGTTTTCTAGTACACAAGATGAATGTAATGGAACACTGAGTTAACTCTTGCCACCCACGGTCCAAAAAATATTGTGAAGACATATCAATAAATCATAAGAAAGGAATAAAAGTTGTGCATTTACTACCCTGGATTAGTGTGCTCTAGGCCCAGAACAGGCTACTCGCGCTCCAAGATAGATGGAAAAGAGGCTGCAAGCATGCACACAGTCACTGTACGTTAACTGACATTCTGTACAGTCACACCATAGCTTAGCTCATAGTAACTTGTTTGTGTTCAGATACCTTAAAACCCATCGTCCAAGCCAATAAAAACAGTACAGTTCTTCAGAGGCAAAACACCAGCTGTATAACTTGCTGGCTTGCAGCAATATCACACGTAAGCTTGCAGCAGGGAAAGCCTGAAATCTTATAACTTGTTCAGAATAAAAGCTGATATTTAATACTAAATGGCTGAAATAAATGTCTTATCTGAGATGTAATTTTTTTCCTTTTAATTTATGAGAAGAGTGTAGATTTCTGCATGTTGTACATGCTTTTTCTTGTTGTTTGTTGTTTTTATTTCATTAATGTAAAATCGATTTTGTAATATAAACACGACTATTGTTTCCTTTTAGAATCTGTACAATTTTTAAAAATATTTATAATTTGTTGCATTTGGAAGAAAATACTTACAAGGCTGAAGCTAGTGCTGTGCTGGCACGGCCACTGTTGTCACTTGTCCAGTCTGGAGGTGCAGTCAAAGAGCTGTGACATCATTCTTTCACTTCACCTGAACACTTTTTGAACACCAAGGCATTTCAACCTGCCTTATTTCTATACCTTCCAAACTATTTAATATAGCTAGCTTTTAATTAACAGCAAAGTGATGGTATATATCTGAAAGGCTAAATCCACGACAATCATTTTACTGGAGCAATGAAGTTTTGTAACTGTAAAATTATTTATTTTCTGTGTGCTAATACTGGAGACCAAATGTTTATACTGACATCCAGTCTGTCAAGGAGCAAAAAGAGGAAGGAGAGCTTAGATAGTCTATTTTTATGAGGTGTTTAACACTTACACATCATCTAGGTCACAGTTAAGTCACCGGGAGTTTGTTGAGATACTTAAGACTCTAACAGCAGAGCATCCTATTCTGTAGTCAGGAGTAGCTGTTACTTATGTTTTCTAAAGGCAAGACCTGAGTTTACTGTCTTAGAACTTTCTATGAAGTATTTTTAAAAACTCTGTATCGTAACACCATGTAAAATACCTTAAACAATTTGATGATCAATAAAATAGCCTGGATTTTTTTTTGTAAAAGGTCTTATTTATTTGATACAAAAAGTTAACAGTTAAGTCTTAAAATGGTGGTGGTATATTTTCATACATCAAACAAGGAATTAAAAAAGTTAATGAACTTGTGTTTCATATTCTAAAATGATCATTATAAAAAGCCTCTGCAATGTACAAAAAAAGGCTAGACAAAGACTACAGATGCAAGAGTTTGGTGCCTTTCAGTCAAATACTTGCATCCAGCTCTATAGAAATAACTTCTGAAGAAAATTGTACAAAAAGGGAGTGATTATAGAAAGGGAGATGAAGTTATTTTGGCAGTTCTTCAATGATGATTCGGGAGACTGAATTCCATCCAGTAGAAGCATCTCCCCGTGGATAATCTGAGCAAGTCCCAACCCAGATGGCAATATCCACCAAGCCGGCATTGATCCCTTCACACAGACCTTCCACTGGTTAAAGAGAAAAATCGGGTTACCTCGGCAGCCACAGCCGCTTTGTATTTCACAACTGAAGGTGGACACAAGCTCATGCTGTGCAGTTAGACCTGAACAGCATTTTTAGAAATAAAATCTGTTACGTAGAGATGTGGCAGCACAGGTTACAGAGGCATGCACTGCCTTTATCCATGCTACTGTTGACATCTGTGGCTGAACCTGAAGCACATCACAACCCACAGGATGGCTAAATGGGAGGTCTCTCTGCTTCTCTAAATGTCCACATTTACAAACCGGTAGCTGGGATACGGCTCCAATCCCACCCAGCCACCCTTTTAGCAGCGATGGGGAGGGGGCTGGGATACAGCCATAACTCCCACAGCTCAGCCCTGAAAAGCTGGTTGTCACCCTGTAATCTTTTCCGCTCCTAATCCACTGCTTCTGTACAAAGTTCCCACGTCTCTTGCCTATTTTTTTCCCCACTGGCACCACCAGTTGGAGGTGGGTTAATGAAGACAGATGGGTCCTACCCTTGATGAAAAAAAACCTATCATCCTATCTCTAGATGTTAGTTTTCATGCGGTCATGAAATAGTACAGGGAAGAAAATGGAGGAAGAGTAGAGACTTGATATTAGCCGCCTTTTCCTAGAGTCACCTCCTTTTATGTTCAATTACTTTACTAATTTGCCTTTTGCTTAGCAGTTGAATAATTGTTCCTAGATATTTCACTTCAGAGGTACTTCTGTGCCGCACCTGAAATTATAGTATAAATTCCAGGAGGAGTAAGCCTCATTTTATGCACAGATAATGCACAAATATCAGTATTCTAAGCCAGGATGATACTGTCTACTTGGCAGTAAGGCGTTTTCTCCATGTGCTAATGCAGCACAGAATGTCCCTGTATTCACATTGTAGCAGAGATCAGTAGAACTTTCTGGAGAAAAATCTCTACCATTTCAAAATTGCAGAATGTAAGTACCATGAAAAATACCATGGTAATAAAGTACCACTTAATAAATAATGCCAATACTGTTACTATTGGTAGTTAACTGTGAGAAAGCAGAGTAAGAGCACCAAGTGTTGGCTGGACACTCATCTGCCACTTCTTTCAGCCTTTGACTTTCTACGGCAGACTCTACGCTGCATTTGGTAACGAGATTTGCTACTGGCTTCTACTCCATCTCTCTTCCTGTGGGCTTGGCATACATACCTGAAGAAGTTCGGTGTATATTAATAGTAGAATTCAGCTCTGGGCTTCCTTGATCTAAATATATTATGGCTTCAATAGGAAGTGGCCCAGCACATTCTGCTCCATTAAAAGTGAAGTACCAGCGCTGACAACAGGCAGTTTTGCATTTCAGCCGAAGCGATCCGCTGAAGAGGACACGGAGAGCACTGTTCGAGCGCATCTTTGTAAATGTACATTCCTAAGAGGAGACAAAAATGCTTTGGTAGCAACCTCTGGTTTTGAACCTATATTTCCTATAACTGTTTTCAGAATGTTTTTTAGTCACTTCCCTCTGAAAGAAAAAGACAAAAACAGAGAAGAAGGAAAAAAAAAAAAACAAAAAAACAAAGTAGAGCGTGGCAAATACAACCTGGATTTAACAATTATCACAAGATTTGTGAGAGGCTTAAGCCCTGATAAAAGCTCCACAACTGAAAAACACTTTCAGGTTTTTAAGAAGTTGTTATTCTGTCTTCAAAATGCTGATTGATAGAAAGCTAGGGACAGTTCTGGAAGTACAAGGCGGTGAGAAATGTCTACTCAAAAAAGTTGATTTTCACTCTAGCCACAGCAATAGCAGTTACACTTCTCTAGCCATTCTGGGCATTGCTTCATAGCTGGAATTTCTTCCCCTCTTCTAGGCTAGCAGCATTGTGTTTGTTTTACTCAGGGCTGCAGTGAGGACAGATTGTTTGGGTTAATCAGGGAAACACTTGGTAATTCTGCTCCTGAACAATGTTGATCCTTTTTGCAGCAGCACCCTGCAACTGAGTTTCAGTGCACGACCACTTTCAAGCAGCAGTTACAAAGACGGGTACAGTTAACAGATTAAAGCAGTACATCTCTACTGTTCCTTATGACTGAAATGGCAAAGGCCTTGCCCTGTTTTGGGCAAGCCTGAGACACTTTTTTGGTAGTGTGACTTTCAACCTTACAGTCACAGATCTAGTCTTCTAAAAGTACTCTCACACCAGCCACATCGTTCTTTTGAAATACTATTACAGAAATGAAACGGGCACAGAGCTGTGGAACACAGCCGACATGAATTCAAAGTAGCTAAACCTTTGAGAAGTTCACCCTTATATGCAGAAAAAGGCTCCAATACAAAATCTGTGCAATTGGTGCTCCCCAGCCGAAAGAGGCAGATGTAGAGCCTGCCGTGCTGGTGGAGCACAGCATCCAGGCAGAGCTCACTTACCGCTATCTTCCCAAGATCGATGCCGTAATTAAGCGCACTCCACGAACACTGCTTGAAGTTGGGCGTCCAGGACTCCTCGATGCTCTCGCGCATGCACTCGCCCTTCTCCCCCTTCAGCCCGTCCCGTCCCGGGATCCCAGGCGTCCCGGGGATCCCGTTGGCTCCCGGGTTCCCATCCCGACCAGGAACGCCACTGGGGCCTTGCAAGCACATGCCATTGTACTGAAACACAGAACAGATCTTGCTGCTTCCGTCCATTAGCTGCAAGGCTGACTAAGTTAAGCACAAACAACAACAACGAAACACAAAAACCCCCTGCTGTGACAGAAACTAATGGGCTGTTTCTGGAGCACCAAGAAAGTGATGAAAAAGGAAAAATAATTCAAAGATAAGCAGTTGCAGCAGAATTTGCTGTAAATTAAGATGCCAATTATTTTATGAAAACGTGCATAAATCATAGAATTAAAATTTTTTCTAGTCTAAGGATTAAAACCTATTGGAAAACCTCAGAAGACTCAAAACATTCCAATTCAGGAAAAAAAAAAGTTGTATATTAATAGTTACTTTCTCCTAACACACCATTGTTTGTGTAACTGTCACAGCTAATAAGCTTGCTTTTTTTTTCCCCTTCTTTTTTAAAGGAGAGAAACTTTTGGTTTTCACAGAGAGTGGAGGTTAGCTCCGGTGTCACCACTCCTCTGGGACAGTACCACGTCACGACAGTCAAGCCACACAAGTCAGACTCCAGGACACACGCAGTGTGTCAGCGTTGATGTAGATGTGGGAAGCTACACCCTGGAATAACCCTGAGCTCGGGATCCCCGTTCACAGCGGTGGGAAGGCACACAGGGGAGGACAGCACACCAACATTTTCCCTAGCACCACACTCTTAGGAATGGTCAAATGCTGCTCTCCCCAGCCACACGCAAACACATGTTGCCTTCATACCTTATGAGATCTGGGCTTCTCCTCCTTGGAGAGCAGGTTTGTGCAGCCCAGAGCTCCTTCCCCAGCAGCACGAGCGCTGGATGCTGGGGGAGCACCCATGTGTGGAGCTGGCAGAGCAGGAACAGAAACCTGGAGCAGGAGCCCACAGGGGCTGGTGGTGGCCAGGCTTGGACTCCAAATGCTCTTTCCCATCTAATGACTGACTGCTTCCTCCAGTCTTCATCCCAAATCCTCACCAATAGCTATACTCCCCTCTTCCTCTTTTCTCACATCTATTTCTCTTCATCCCTGTTAAACCACCTAATCGCCATCTGTTTCAAAAGGAAACGATTGTGCAGCTCTTTCCCCTCCTGCAAGCCATGCCACTATCTGCACTGCAGGAGCTGTAAGCTACAGCCCCTGCCCTCTCTCCTCTATCAGACTCATGAACTTTCTTCATCTGGGGTTGTTCCTTCTCCTGTGCTTTGATGCAATAAAACAGAATGGGCATCAGAGGCTCAGCTGGAGCCACTCTATAAATAAAATCAGTAACTATATAAGAAGTAAGACGAACTAAAGAATGCTGCCATTCCTTTATATTTTCACCAAAGAAAACACTGTTGGCAAGTGGCAGTGGAACTAGTGGGATATCACAATCAAGAAGGCCATGTTTAAAAATAGTTAGCTGGAGAGAAGACTGCTTGGCAAAGCACACACTGACCGAGGGACCCTGAGAATGATGCAAAGACATTTCTGTTTCACACAACCCTGGTTATCTGCTTTTGCTGCTATTTTCCCATTGGACTCCATCTGTAAGAGTGACTGGTCTGGTTCTTACACATAGTTACTCACCACAGAAATCACACGGCCATGGAAATGGGCAAGAGCTGGGGTGGCCAAACCTCAGATGTGCTGTCTCGCTGTCCCCCCCAGTCCCGAGGTGCCTCACAAGGGGCCACCCAGAGCTGCATTGCCTCCTTCCAGAGAGAGCAGCTAAGCCATTGCACACCAAAAAAAATGATGTGAGTGGAAGAATTACCTGGGCTTCAGGCTTCACTCCAACTAAGTTCATCTACGCCTGCCAAATCAAATCTTTTTCATGCTTTCTTGAGCTGGAAATGCATAAAACATCTTTCAATATGAAAACGTCTGCTGAAGGCAGGATCCCCTCTCGGGCAAGCCCTCAGTCTGCCCTGGAAGGGCTTTAGCTGAAGCCGTCTGTACAACCAGGCTGTGCCCAACTCGACTGCCGTCTATTTACCTGCACTTTGCTGCCCACTCTGCCACACCTGAAAGCACAAAGCAATGCCAGAGGAATCCCCTGTACAAAGGACCCTAAAACACCACTCCAACAGAAAAGAGAAGCTCCTCCATGTGTGCAGACTCTTTATTCTCAATGCAATTAAATTTCCTCAGCAAAAGTGGAAGGGTAATGAGTGGTGAGAAAGGGAAGGAGCTTTGCCACCCGTGGTGCTTCCAGCACATCACTTGGGGGATCTCTCTGGAGATCATGGAAGAAATGGCCATGCCACTGATTTTCTATAGGAGGTGAATGGCAGTCCAGCAGCTCACAGAAATAGCTTCACATCTGCTTTCTGCATTCCAAGGACTGGAAAATCTCCCTCCTTTCTTCTGTCCCTGAGATGGGATAGTCCCAACGCATTCAGGTTTCTAGTTGCAATAGAATTGCGAACAGCGGTATGCAGTCCGTGTGCCAAAGGGAATAATAAATTAATGCAGCTCCAAAGAAAAGCTGGTTCAGTAAGGGTGCAGATAACAGTTTTCACTGTATCTAACGGCTGCTAAAGGGCAGTCCTTTAATTTCTCTTTTTTGTAGTCCATCATATATTCGTTAGCCTTTTAGGAACTAAACTGCATTCACTACTTCTGTTGCAGGCGCTGTGAGAGTCCCGCGTTGCCCCGGCACTCTGCAGAGGGCAGGAACCAGCTCACAGTGCAGCCTTTATCCCCCGGCCCGGCCTCGCTCCGCCGGGCGGACACGACGGGGCGCGGAGCCCGCGGCGGCTCGACCGCAAACCCCACAGACTCTGACTCGAGCAGGAAAACACGAAGACACCCACCCAGCCGCCGAAAACCAGCGGTTTCTGCCAAAGCCCGTCCAACCCCTTCTCAGCATTTTCCTGATTCAGCATAACCAGGGCGAAATTAAAAAAAAATCAGGAGAGAACTCAAACGGGCAGGGCGAGCTCGGCGGTGCCCGGTCCGGAGCGGCCCGGCGCGGCAGCGAGGTGTTCCGAAAACCGGCCTTTTTTCGTAGTTTTGGTTTGGTTTTTTTTCCCCCGATCTTTGCAATAAAAGAGCCGCTCCTCCGGCCGCCCCCCCGCCCCGCACGGCGCCCCCGGCCGCCCCAGCCCCGCGCCCCGGCCCCCGCCGCTCTCACCACGTCCAGCACCTCCCGCTGCCGGAGCGCCTTCTGCTTCCCCTTGGGGCTCTCGGAGCCGCCGGCCGGCGGGGCCGCCGGCAGCAGCAGCGCCAGCAGCAGCAGCAGCAGCAGCGGCGGGGCGCGGCGCATGGTGCGGGCGGGGGGCGCGGGATGCGCCGGGCAGGGGGAGGCGGCGGCTCAGGGGCCCGTGTCCGCCGCTCTGCGCGGCAGCGCGGGGATAAATGAGCCTTTCAGAGCGCGGAGCCCGAGCTCCCTCCCCGGGGAGGCCCGGAATTTCCATCCTGTAAGGGAGCGGGAACGTCCAGGCAGAGCCATCCCCCCGCAGCCATTGGCACGGGGGCCGGGGGGCTCCCGCCCCCTCGGGCCGGGCCCCGCGGAGCTGCCGCCGGGCGATGCCGGCAGCCCCGGGCCCCCGAGCGGCGGCAGGGCTGGGGCGGGCACGGCAGGGCCGCCCCCTCGGAGCGCCGAAGAGCGCTCTTCCAAGTCTCCAAGTATTTGCTCTGCAGATTATCACACCTTTCCGATGGAAGAGCTGTTTTGCCAAGAAAGCACACAACGCCCAGCAGAAGCCTGATGCACCGCGAGGGGAAACGGTAATAAAGTAGCAGCTGGGTGTAAATCGCTGATTTCGTTTTAACAGAAGTACGAAGTAAGGGCACAAAATCCCTCTGAGCAGCAGACTTCTATTGAGCAACTTGGGTGTTGCTGGATTGAACGTGGTCTATTTAATAACACAAGAAGAGCCCTCAGCAACCCAGCATAAACAATTTCATTTTACTTTAATTTAAAATGAAATTTTATTTTTCATCATGCATGCTACATGCATGAAAACACCATAAAATAAAAAATACTGTATGTCCTTAAGCATTACAAGTAAAAGTAACAAATACTTGAAAGTCAACTTTTGTATATTGCAATTGCTGTGGCATTTGTAGAGGTGAAGTTTCCAGAAGGGGGAGATAAGCTTCAATACATTTTTTTTTTTCTGAAGTATTTAACAAAACCACACATTTCTGCTGTAGGAATGCATGTTACAAGATGTTGAGCTGTTCACACTAGACCGGACAGAACCAGATTTTTGTTTATACTAAACGTGTTCATCTTGTTCTGACTGTAGCTACCTCTGGACTTAAAGCTCCTGTTCTTCACCCCTTTCCATGTCCATACTGGCTGAACAACAGTAGCGAAGTCAGATTTGGACCAGAGGTGACATTGCCATCACCTACCCTGTCACGCACTGTTCTAAGAACTGGGCCCGACATCAGTGTTGCTGATGTGTACTCCAGCCTTGTGCAGAGATACAGCGGTACACCCAGCCGACTTCATGGAACAGCTAGTAAATAATAACGCTTCCCTAAACCTGTTGGGAAAATTTATGGAATTATGTAAATCCTTAATTACAACAACTGTTCCTGCTCCTCAGTGAACATCCATGAACACACACATGCAGAACCTTCATTGTGCAATTGTGCACTGCTGCCAGCAAACCCTCCTGCCTCTGGTCCGGGCTGGTGGTAATGTTGTGAAGATGGTAATGTTTTTCTCTGTACCATGCATGTGCACACAAGTATCGTTACCAGGTGGTTGGGGATCCCCACCATCAACACGTGCTGTTGCTAGGGCACGTCCCTTCCCAGACGGCCAAACTTCTGTCTCACAGATTTAATTTCTTCAGGAGATGTGCTATAGCTGAAGCACACAGGACAGCAGCACTGTACATCTTCCTAATAAAATTACTCAGTGTTTTAGATAACAAAATTTGTGTATACATCCATATGAATTTCCCCAGCTGGGTTTGCTCACTGTTAGAGTTTGGGTCTGGGCTAGAAGCCTCTAAATGGCAAATGACTGGCTTTGCTGGGAGAAGCAAACTGAGGAGCGTGGTGAAGACAGTCCCACCAGGTAAAGGCGGGAGATCTACTTTGGCTCTGCTAAGTGCACTGTGCAGTTCCTAGACCTCATTTGGCTTGCAATGTGTATTGCCATCTGGAAAACAGAAACATCAACATCCTCCTTATCCTGCTTCAGTCCGAGAAGCCTCACCATCTGCTAAGCTTATGCTCTGTGGAATTTTGATGTGTTTAAATGCTTCTGAGGGCAGCAACCGTTGTTGAATGCTGATGAGATACTCAAACTGAATGAGAACTACTGATCTACTTTGCCTTAAATATCTCCTGGACAAAAGGAGCTGTTATAATGAATATGCCAGAGCATCTTCAAACCAGGAACCACATTATGTCAACCAGTGATTCCTTGATCTTACCCATACTGCCATATGACATGGAATTTATGTTTTATACGTGGCTTTACAAACATACCAGAAAAGATGATGAGGTACATACATCCACTGTTTAAATGCCTCTAAAATCTTCCGCACAACCTGCTGTGCTGCTGCACAGCACAGGCAGGCTCACGCAGGGTCACCGTGGTGCCATCGCTGCAGATGCTCACACCGCCCACCTGGAGCCACGAGTGCAGTCTCTTCCCACTGTGACTTGAGCTGTTCCCCCTCCCAAAACATAGCCTCTCATCACCCCAAAAAACAGCCATACAAGCCTGGAGAGGAGGATATGTTCATACACACATGAGTTTCCATTCACCTCATCTATAAAATGTTTACATTCAAGGATCTACCCACTGGGACACTGGGTCTCTCTGCCTTTCTTGTGCAAGCTCTTCCAGTATGCGAATGTTACTTATTACAGCAGCCGTTTGGATTCAATCAGTAAATAGTTGCTGTTCATTCCTTCATCTTCACAAAATGAAACAACTGCAGTAGGAAAAGAGCATTTCATAATGGGAAATACATTGCCCGTGGTTAAAGTAGAGCCTGGGAATGAAAGGCCAGGTCCATATTCCAAACCTGGTAGAAGAGACCCAGATCTGGCAGAACAGACCTAGATCTGGTAGAAGAGTCTCCTTATACAGTGGGGAGAAGCTTTAAGCACTCAGAAATACATTCTTTTCATATGGGAACTATGTTACTTGTGGCTTTTCACAACCAGGAAAACCAGGCTTAGGTGTCTAAATATTACAGAAGGTTCAAGGCTGAGAATCCTGAGCCAAAAGAGGCCCAGCAAGGTAAGTGCCAAGACCTGGTCATTTCATCTGCTTTTAACTCTTACTGCTTTATATATTTCCCTGTTCTGGTGATGTCTGGTGATTTTGACCGTCAGTTCTCTCCGTGCATCCCTGTGGGGAACGCACGAGCACCCCCGGGCCAGCGGCAGCGAGCTGCTCAGCAGTGCTGTGCTCAGCATCCCAGTACGCGGCTTCTTTGCCCATCTACCCTTGGTGCTTTTAATTGTGGAGTTCATCATTTAGGTCTTGTTCACTTTATTGCTGATGTGTGAGGGTGAGTTTTAAGTCGATGTAAAGGCTGAGGTCAGAGAAGACTGCTGAATTTCTTGAATGGCTCTTTGCAGCCTGCCTGTCTGATCGAGGAGACAAAGAGCCGTCTGTACTGCTGGAGAAGAAAACTGAAGTAAGAGCTCTCAGGGACATTTAGTACAGGTTTAAGAAACAGATTTCATTTTCTTCCACAAAACAAACTTTGGAATTGCATAAAAATTGATGGGATAATGGTCTTGATCCCTTCTAACACATTTTAATTTAAATGTATTATTTATATAGCATGCTTACTATTTTAAAATAATCCAAAACTTCTCTTCCTCTATTTTGTTGCTTTACCAGCATGGATACACTTATTTTAAAAAATCTTTGAGTAGCTTTTACATAAAACTATAAATATGGCATTATAATCACAATAGTGCTTTGCAGGTGTCCTGGTTTTGTTAAAAACAAGTTTCTCCTTTAGTGAATTTGCCTGTCAGCTAAAGCCTTCATATTAGCTGCATTTTCCTGGAGAACCGGACACATGTTTTGGTAAACCTAGCAATGGAATGCAAACTTATTGATAAGCATGGATGGACATCTCGCGAGAGGGGCAACGAGAAAACCGGTGACCAAGAAACTGACCAACTGTGTATAACATTCCATTTACGTGAATACTTCATATAAAAGTGGGAGATCACAAGGATCTCGTCCCTTTTGCCTTTGCTTTTTCCCTTCTGCTTATGGCCGACATTGAGAGAGGACCTTGCTGGTCGTCCCTGCGAACTGAGGCCTAGTGACAGACTGAATCCAGCTCCACTTGGCTGCAGAGTCTAATCCAGGACTTTGGTTGCCGGCTCTGCAGTTGCTGAGACTTTCAAGATTGTTTTTGTATATTTTGTATTATTTTCTCTATTCTTATTAGTAGCATTAGTAAAACATTGTTAATTTTTCCAACTCTCTTCTCTCTGTCCTTCTTTCCCTCCCGATCACCTGTCCTGAGTGGGAAAAGGGGAGAGGGAGGGGCACAAGGGGGAAGTGGGTGGGGGAGAGGAGGTTAACAATACATCTGCCAGGGTTTTATTGTCACCCCGCAATCTTAACCCTCGACAGCAGGTACACATATTAACATTTGAATCTTAAAAACTAGTTTGGGGCAGATTTTTTAGTGGATTATAATACTCAGTGATGTCCTGTTTCTGCCTTAAAGAAAAGCTTAACAGTGTAAGTCATATCAATATTCTACTTGCTGAGACTCTGTACCTCCAGGTAACAGTCAAGTCCTACTAATAGTTCACTGTGCAAGCCGTGAAAAAAAAAAAAATCATCTGAATGACAACCAGACAGAACAGGCAGAGGTTTGAGCACAATAACAGGGTTTGCCAAAGACAAGAGGGGTTCGACTCTCAGGAAAGCATATGCTGACTCTTGGGAGGCCTGGCTGCGGAAGATTCATGTGTCCATATACAGGACAACATGCTTTGAGTGCGAGAGAAAAATCCTGGAGGTGTTAATTCTTTACTACTGAATAAGCACATGGCGGTTCTCAATATTACTATAGGGAACATCGTCATTTTGCATGAGAGAGGATTAACATTTTCTGTTACTCAGATTAATTAAGTTTTCTATTGAGCTAAATCTTCAATGTTGTTACCAACAAGTCAAGACCAGGACATACGTAAGATACCGAAGAGCTCATCTTGTGGAAACAGCTCTTGTCATAGCCTGATAGGGCTTGTAAGCAGATTTTTTTGTCTGTCTAAGACATTTCCCTATAGCTTTGGCTTTTACAATAATAATTGAAGCACTGAGCATCTTGAACTGAACACCACTCGCAAATTGTCAGAGTTAGAAAGACTTTAATCAAACTGTTTGGGACAACCGTCTACTTCAGGTTAACAGAAGATATCCAGGCATTTCCATAGTGTAAACTTTATGAGGCAAAGCCCGTACTGAGACTTGTTTTCACTGATTGCTGGCTGAAAATGTCTGACTCTGGAGGAGTCTGATCTGTAGCTCTGCAAGACTGTGTCTCCCAGGTGCAGGCGGTGCAACCCTGGCTGCAGTCATGGAAACGTTTGGGTTGGAAGGGCATCTGGAGCACATCTGGTCGAAGCAGGTCCAGTTAGATCAGGTTGTTCAAGGACTTGTGCGCAGGGTGGAACGGGAAAATTAATTCAGTCCAGCTTTAAGTTATGTTCACTGGGCCTCCAGTGAATCATCATGTGCAAGGGGAGAGCTGAGGCTCGCGAGAAACATTCGCTCATTAGAGCGGCTGTGAATTAGTCAATGTTAGAAAAATTACTTGGCTGCCTCATGAATCCTCAGTGAATAGAAAGGCCTTTTGCAGAAGTGAAAAGCTAACTTTCCTTGAATGCTGCGCTAGTAAATAGTTACTAACACGTGAAATGCAATACTCCAGACAGGAAAGCTTCTTCAATGAAGGGAACAATCTTGGGTTTTCTACACCATTCACCAAATACACTGCCACAGGTCTGTCCTTCCAGTTTTGGAAGATAGTACCTCAAATTCTTGATAATCCTAAAGTTAAAGGAATTAACTTGAACTTTGAAATGTTTATTTTTCTTTGTATCCAGTTCCTCAGGATAAGCAAGGCAGCAATGCGGAGTGGGCTGCAGGCTGAGGAAGGGCTGCATAGCGCTTCAGCGTGGCTTACAGGGACCAAAGCCCTAGAGCCACCATCGTGAGAACACACAGAACACACAGAAGCCTGTAAATGCATGAGGATTTGGTCAGAGAAACAAGTAAATTGGCCCAGGACAGCTGCACAAAAATTCCTGTCTCAGAGAAGCAACAGAGGGGCTGAGCCACAACAGCGGTGGCAGATGTGAACACGCATGGTGCCGGTGGCTCTGCCTGTTGAATGTAGTAACAGAGCCTGTGGCATTCTTGAGACCTGGCTTCTTATCTCAGGATCATCTTGCCTACTAAAATCACATTTTAAGAAAAATAGCTCCACTTAATTTCCATGCTGAGTCCTGACTTCAGCCAGCCCAACACATTTGCATCTCATGCGCTCGGTGCCACGTCACACCCCTGTCAGCGCCACCTCTTCACGTTTCACAGAACGATAGGTGTCTGGGCTGTTAATCCATGTAATGTACATACTTGTTCTTTAGCTGAAAGTCTGGATCACAGCCCTGCCTATAGGAATTTGGAAAGAGAGCAAGTCCCAGAGAGGACTGTGTCCAGTGGGCAACGTCAGGGACTCAAACCCAGGACCACAAGCCTGCTCAGCTGCTTCAGCACCCTCAGATCTTCCGTCTTCATCTGGGTCATTCAAGACCTCTGTTCACTCTTGGATAGTAGGTATGATACTACTAGAGCTGAGTCTGAAGCAAATGCAACTTCCTGGCTAGCTCAGGCCATCAACTAATTAAGTAACTTCCTAATTATTTTCTCAAGGACCTTATTTGGCAGTGACTTATTTTTGTCCCCATGTATTTTCTTGTTATCCAGTTGTATGTGGTCAAGCAGAGCATCAGGAAGATAAACTGGGATGCACACTTTCTTACTAAAAATATAGATACTTTTCTCATCCCTCATACACAACGGACACCAAACATCCTTTTTCTTGTTAAGATCCCTTAGGTGGCCACGTCTAATGATCCCAGCATCACCTCTGTAACTTACAAACCTACTTAATGGAAGTAAAACTTTCTCCTGTTGTTTCTCTTCACCTTGTATGTCGAGAGTGGCTCCTAAAATATCAGCCTGTTCCTCTTCATTCACAACACCCACTGTCTTCTCATGCCCACAGTGCCGTACCTGAGCATGTGCTCTCCAGGCTGGAGACCAGTGTCCCTCCAGCTCCCCTGCGCCCATCTAGCGTCTCCCTCACAAAAACTGCTCTCTGGACACAGCTCCTCCTGCAGTAACTATTCTCCTTCCAGCTCCCATTTGTGCTGAGAAACCAGCTACGAGCCATTTAATGAAGGTAGATTGGTGTATGTTTAAAGATACCTTGTTATTACATTTTAAGTAGTGAGACCTGAAATAAAGCAAACTTTAATTATAGATTTAGTTTTGATGAACAAAGTTGAAATACAGGTAATAAGCATTAATGAACAGCTCAGATATAAATGTCCTGGCATGTTTTTAATCTTTTAATTATACTTTGCATCTCAAGTGGTTTTTAATAGGAAGTAAAATCCAGTTAATATACAGAAGCAGATTTCATAGATGTACATCAGAAAGATACTTTCAGCTTCACTTCTACAGATACAAAGCAGACAGCTCATCAAGGTGCAGTATAAGTTGCCCAACTTCTTTATTTTTAATTACAATTAAACTCTAGTCCATATTAAAAAAAAAAAAAAAGTATGATAAGGGACAAAAATTAGAAAGTGCAGAAAAAATGCACAGGAAATAACATTTATTTCCATAAGAGTCACAGAATACCTTTGGTGCCAGCCATCTAAATGACTGCAAATACCAGTGGTTAACACTGGCAGAGACCTTCGGTGGCTGCAGCCGGAGCGGTCGGATGCCTTCAAAGGCCGATTCAGCGAGTGGCCGGTGCCAGGGCAGGGGCGCAGCTCTTCCCCTCCGGAGCGCAGCCTCAAACGGTGCGATGGGTGGTCAGACTTCAAAGGGAAACAGGATTCCTCATCCTATTCAGCTGCCACATTTCTCAGTGCTTTGCAGAATGCTAAACTTATTTTTATCGAAGTTCAACTTTTTGGATTTAAATGTGGTGGGTTTTTTAAAATTTTTATTTTGCTTCTGAAATTCAACTGGATTTAACCACCTCCAAAACCAAGTATATTCTATATCCTGTAAAGAAAAAGGACCTACAGTTCCCTGTAAATCAGTCGGACAATTGTCAAAACAAATAGCATGATGATTCTGCTTGTTAGTGCTCCATTCCTGAATATTTTTTAAGTTTGAAAAAGCAAAAGGATTTAAAGAGGCTTTAAATACTGTAGATATTTTTCGTCTTATCTGCTAATGCATCTTTTAAATGTTATAAACAAAATAACAACTTTTCCATATACAGGGTTAGTTTTGCAAACTTGGAGTATTTTTTTCCAAATATGTACACAGATTTATTTTATACTCTATCTAAGCTTTACGCCAGTTTTCACTAAATAAAATTTAGAATAGGAGAGTAAAATAAAGTATACACAACACGTACCACTAAACTACTGTATTGGTAATTTCAGGTGCTGTTTACATCACGAATGAAATATGATTTAGCATGTTAAATTTAGCTTGTCCTTTGAAAGATTTTATATGCAACCTGATCACTCAGTGTAATGCACTTTGAAGTGATTTATGACAGATCCATTACAACAAAGAAGACCTTCTGGCACATGTATTTCAAGGCTCAGAGAAGCTGTCTGTATCCTTTATCCTACAAACAAAGGCAGAAAACAAGACTAAACAGGAGTTGGACTCTATAATCCCTGTGGGTCCCTTTCCAACTCAGGACAATCTATGATTTAAAATTGTTGGACTGACAATGCATCTTTCAGAAGAGCCAGTCTCGATTGAATTACTTCAGTTGATGGAGGTGTTTCAGTAGGAATTTATTTTTATGGTTTACAAAAAGCCCTTTTAACATGAATTGTCTATTTTCAGTTTTAACTTTGGTCAGGTAACAGATGAAAGCAAGTAACCCAAACACTTTTTGTTAGAGAAACTGACTATGAGCTTCTCCCCAGTAAGGCAGCTGCCCCTACCCTGACCCATCACTGCACCGCTCTGCTTTCGGGTTTGTGGGCATGCAGATAGCCATTTAACTTCACAGATACTACTCTGGTATTTCGAGGTTAAAGCATCCAGAGATCGCTATCTCTTTAGCTGCAAAGGTCACCTTGGGAATTCACAGTCTGTATGTTGTTTCTGGTACAGCGGCACTGAACACACAAGTGCCACAGTCTCTGCCACTGCTGCATTTCACTTCCAATGGATGTTGTGGTTACTGCTCAGTATTTCACACTTCTTTGAAAATGAATCTATTTTTAAGCCCACGGTACTGCTGTAACTCCAAAATTACTTTGTATTCATCTTTTTTTTTTGAGCATTTACCACAAAACCATGATTTTTTATGGACTACGTAAAAAAGGGAGTAATATTAAATTTATTAAAAACATGTACCAACATTTTAGGAAGGTTGCAGCAAGCACATAATGTGGAAATACATAGCCTATGTAATCTAAACGAGGTCTTTAACTAGAAGTCATTAAAGAAAGAATTCTAAACATTAGGATGAAAGAACTAGTTCAGTTTCTCACTCTTCCATGACCTCTGTGTTCATGTGAACAATTTCCACCATTGTTCTGTCTCAGTTTCTCACTTACACAGGAGGGATCAAAACATGGCAATGCTTATTACCTCACACAGCTCTCAGAAAAAAAGACATTAAAGTGCCTTAGGTGCAAAAATTCTCCAGTGATAGAGCAAACATGCTACATCTAGTTAATAAGAAATATAAACTCAGAACTCTTACTATACAACAGTATGTTTTATTACTAACAAAGACAGTAATAACAAAAGAACTGAACATGTGTATAAAGTTACCCATTTACAAACATGGCTACAAGAATGAAGGGTACTTAGTGTGCATTTTCACAGGAGATTTTTCAGAGCTTTCTCAGTCCTCAGCAGCAAGAATGCTGCTTATTTTTAATAGGGAAATTATTAAAAAAACCCCACCATGTCCTATTTAAGGCAATAAATTATAAATGCTAAAATGCAGACACTGCAATATAAAGTAAATACATTCAATTTTTAATACACGATGGATAAAACAAATAACTTTGGTTTATCAGAACTGTAGTTCCTGTTGATTCAGCATTTACACAACCTTTGTGCCATGCAATTTTGCTTGACTGTTCAAAGCATCACCATGAAAGCTGCCCACATCGGAACACAACAATATCTCTGCATAATATCGAAATACTGAGAAATATTCTCATTAGCAATCAAATGCAAGATGCTGGACAGTCTTACAAAATGCATTGAGATTTAGGTTTAGAAAACAGCAAAATCCTGGCTCCAAATTATCTCAAGCAATAAAGCACATTGACTTCTTTGGAGTCAGGATTTCTTAAGAACCGAACGACAAAATTCTTATTCATGTCAGTAGTACTTGCTCCTGAGAACCACCCTATCAAAACAAAGGCTACGTGTATTAAGGCCTTTTTGATTTAAAGAAAACAGACTGCTGTAGCATATAGAAAATAAAGCTTTGTAGAAAAAGTTGTAAGGTCTTTTAAGTAAATATATTGTTAAGCCTGTGTATCAATAACTCAACAAGTTTGTTTTCTGCAAGATATATCTCTACAGAATATGAAAAAATTAAGTTACTTGCATAGAAACAACATGAAACATACACTTCCACTGCAGCTCAGCCAAAAGCCCTGAAGTGTATCTACTTCAGATTCTGTCCCTCATACCGCGAGAGATCTGAAGCGTTTTCTTCTTTGGCACAATGCGCTGGGACACCGCAGCAGGAGGGGCTCAAGGCAGCATTTTCGGAGGCCGCGCTGCATCTCACGCGTTATCCCTGCAACAGGACGCGGGTGTTTGACCAGCCTCGCCCCAGATGTGCCGTGTACAGAAAGGTACGAGCTGCTTTCCTCAGAGCTAAATAACCTCGTCTGAGCACCACAGGACTGGTGACCTCAGGAACAACCTACGGGAAGCACGTTAACTTCACCAAGTTTGTACAACACATACAAACCAGTAGTTCTAAATATTGACCTTAAGCAGTCAGTTATTTACAAAATTCATTTCTATGTACAAAATAAAGCACTTATAATTCCAGGCTCCCTTTCATATTCAGTGTACAAGCTACCATAAAACAGTGTTATAACTGATACAACATGACACATAATTTATAGAGCATTTATAAATTTGTGTATCCCTTAAAGTGACACTGCTGTTTATAACAGTAAAAATATATATATATATATAAAAGATGCAGATATGCAGCTGGAATTTTTATGCCTTAAAAAGTAACAGTGCTTTCTAAGCATTATTTTAATACAATTCATTACAAAGTGTTCTTTATACTGCAAATACTATTTGTTTCTCTTTTTCTTAAATTACCGCTAGTCAATCCAGCTGTGTCCTATAGAACTTCAATTTCCATTATTCCTGGATAGGATTCAATACAGTACATTATTGCTGGCTGTTCCCACAACAAAACTTAGATATTTTTGTTTTTCTAAGTGCAAAGCAAGGGATGTGTGTTTTTTAATAAGGCACAGAATATCTGTTATTTCCAGTGTAACACAGAATCTATGTCAGTTTTATACATTGAAAGTGTTCATATAAAGTGTCAATCTTTCAAGGGTTTGAACTGTTTACTGAATCCAGCTCTCTTCTGGTATCTGAAGCTGAGTAGACGAGCAGTGATACAGAAGCTGACTGTGAAGCATCAGGTATTCGGGAACAGCTGCTTTGTAACGGAGGAGATTCAATAAAATCATTTTTAGGAGTTATTCTGTAAGTAATGAAAAATAAAACACAGGAAGTTCATTTTAAGCACACTGCATTACACTGGAAAAAAGACATTTTTAGCAACAAAAATTACAATATATCTTAAGCTGTATCACTTTCAAGAAAACGCAATACAGTTCTGTATACTCTTCCAATCTTAGGTCACCATCCTTCTTTTTCAGACCTGTCACCTCTCACAATGATTGCACTGCAGCCACAGCTTGCTTGAGGATCACTGTTCAACAATACGAAAATATGCTACTACAAGCTGAAGCTCTGAAACTCAATGCTTAAAAAGAAATAAGGATCTTACAAAAAGCCCATATGCTAAAGACAAGTGGCCATGTGAAGTATTTTGTACGAATTACAGTACTCTTGACGGCTACTGACCACTATTTGTATATCGAGAGTATCTTCAGAGACAAGACACGGAAAACTTACAAATTAGTGGTAAAACACGTGAACAAGCGAAAGACTGAGTTAAGGCGCCTTACCTTCCTTCACCTGCTCTTTTCATACTCTCGGCCACGCTGCTCATATCACACGTGCTATCTGCTTTGTTTCTTTTTTCCACCTGATCCACGGTCAGTTTAGAACCAGATAACATTTGATCTCCGCTGTCTTCGCCTTCCTCGACTCGTCGGGCTGATGTTCCATCTGCCTCTATCTCTTTCTCAGATGTCTCTGGAGAGGTTTTAATTTCTGCGACAGTTTCTTGGCTTAAGTAATCATGGTTCGTGATCGCTACTGCAGAAGTTCCGTGATTTGTTGTGCCACCCGTACTGGTCCCCATTGACTTGGAAATGACTTTCAGTCTGTGTGAAGTTGATTTGTAGTGCTTCTTTTTATGTTTAACTTTGGAATTGTGCCTCAAGAAAAATTCGCATGATTCTTGCAGCACTCTTCGACTCTCACTGATGGGACTGAAAGAAAATACAAGCAGGTAACTGAACGAAGAGGATAACCTTAGGTATAACGTAATATAGCTTTGTGAAAGACCAACTAATGACGCAATCTGAGCTGGATGTTAATGAACGTTAGGAAAAAAAAAAATGTATGTGAAAAGAGGAGAAAAATAAAAACCAGATCATAATGGCTCCAAAGTAATTATGTCTGTGGAACAATTTAATAAAGCAGATTTATACATTTCTTACTTCTGCAAGTAGGTCCAATTACTTCAGTAGATTAATCATCTAAGAGAGGAAAGCAGGATTAGCTCGTAAGCAGCTGTATTGCCAAATTAACTTTATAGAAAGTAAACTTGGTTCAAGTGAAAAAGGTAAGCATTATAAAAATGACTTCGTTATTTTTAAATTCTTATAGCTGAAAGCAGTTAACATCTGAAATACAAGAAAAACTATAAAGGAAATGGAAAAAGAAGGGAAAGGGAAACGAAGCTATAAGCTCACCATCAAGGAATGCGGATGTAAAATAAAAGGAGCTTAAAGACTGCTGCCTTGGGAAATCCAGAGAAATAAAAAGATCTAAAACCACAGTATAATTTATCAGTAACACAGATAACCTAAAAATAAATAATCAAAGAATAAAAAGGAACGGAAAAAATGACAACTACAAGAAATGGAAATGACATTCATAATATGTTTCAATCCATAGATATAAATTCACTAAAATGAAGTAATAAAACTGAATTATTCTGTTTCAGGGGGAAAAAAAGGCAACAGTAGATTAATACAATAAAAGTGATACTAAGGAGGGTTCAAGGAAAATTAATTTTAAAGTAAGACAAGCCTGGCAGAGGAAAAAAAAAACAACAAAAACAAAAAAAGAGGAAGTTGTTATGGCATGATAGTAAACACAGCTACGTACTGTGCCAAATGAACTAGTCAGAACATGTGAAGGGATCTAAATTGATAACTGAAATTATCTTCCCTCATTGGACTGAAAACTAGATATGTATTAGCCAACGCTAAACACAACATGTCTTCTGCTCAACGAAAGACAACAACTCAGAGGAAAATACTTCCTGTCTTCTGAGAATGCTGTTAAAAAGTCGCTGCATACGTAAAACTTCAACAGACTCCAGTGAAATTTCACTGATGCCCATATGCAGCAATTACACTCTGAAAGAGTCTAAGGATATTGTGATCACCTGAGCTATAGATTTGAAGAAACATGTCTGAAATCCAACTTATGTTAAAGTATACACTTGAAAAAACAGGAATAAAAAATTGTTCTTACTCTCTTTTGCGGTTTCTGTTGAAGAAATTGGCCCATTCAGAACAGGTCTTTTTACTTCCCACCCAAAAGACTGGAGATATGCCAACAATTAATGTCAGCAAATATTTCATCAGAAACAAAAATATTTCTGGTCTCGCTAGTACCTTTGCCTAGAAGATAACAAAGTTTAATACATTTAATAAATGCAAAAAAGAACATATACTTGCTATTTTTTTTTTCAGATGCAGAAAACAGATTATGTAAAAGAAAGACCTTCTCCTTATGGCTGTTGTTCTTTGTTGAGGCTTGTACTGCAGACAAATGTTAGACGTGTAGAGTCAAGTCAGACCTGGTTAATGTCTACAGCTGAATACACAGAGATTAGTCAGAAGGGAATATTTTTCTTTTAAATTGAAGGGAAAGATAATGGGGGGGGGGGGGGTAATAGTATTAGTGACCGTGTTCTTCAGAGATAGTTTGTATGTATAAGATTTATCCCTTCAACTTAAAAGAAACAGTAAGTGGATGAGCTGGGAGTTAATCAGATTAAACAGCATCTTCAAGGAGCCGCAGGGAACTACACAGTAGTTTTCTGTTTATTGCAAAATTAATCCACCTATTTGCAGAACAGGATCATAGGAGCTAAGACATTTAACTCAGCAAGAGATTATTATCTTCTGCTCCCAAGCTGCAAATTCAATTTACTTTATCTGGCTTATCTGCCAGTCCCATCTATGAAACTAACTATTTTTGTTAGCCAAGCAACATTAGCTACCTAAACTGAAGTTTGGGTTTGTTTGGTTTTGTTCTGGCCAATGTAATAAAAAGTGTACAAGCTGGCTCAGGTAAGCCAAGGCTGAGCACACCGCGTTAAGCTGCTCTGCAGTCAGCACAGGCTGTTTATTACAGGGACAGATCCCATTAACTGTGTCTTTGTGTAACACCCCCCTGTTGCTATTTACTCTTTCCAATGGATTAATTAAAGGCTGAGAATAGATGCTCTTTCTGCGTTATTATGCCAAGCTGTTATTTAAACACTACAAAACAAGGTGGGGTTTTTTTTTTTTGTTTTGTTTTTTAAAGCATAAAAGCCTTGTTTTCAACATTGTATATTATGGACCATTTAGGCTGATACAGAACTCAGTGTAAAACAAACTGAAGACAAGGTGCACTTGTTAGGAATGGTAATGGAAGCAAAAGTAAGCAAGAAGTCTGTGAGCTGTGCTACTATCAGCTTACACTGCCTTCAGTACAGAGGGTGTTTAAGAACGTAGAAGGATCAAGCCTTATTATTCCATAATGCTTGTGTTTATATTCCTCTTTTTAATGATAGTTTATTGCAGTAAAACCATGGCTGGTAAGTGCAAAGCAATGAAAGATGTCATGAGACACTTGCATTTCTCTCAGGGATGGTGTTGTCTTGTACATTTTTTTCTTAAATTGAAAGAAATAAACCACAAATTACTTGTGATTCCTGGAGTTTTATGTACTTACAAGAGATTTAATCCACAGAGAGTGCTGAACATGAACAATTTACTTTAAAAGCCTTTCCAAAGAAGCTGTTTTTTTAAGAGTCAAATGTTAAACACAAACACCTCCACAATTTAAAGTGCTGTAGGGTTGTGTGGTTTTGCTTTTTTTATTTGCTTTTTGTTTGGTTGTTGTTTGGTTTTTTTCTTCACATTACTGAAAAAGCAGCTTTCAAATGGCAAGTAATGTGGAAAAATACACTGCAAATTTGTTTTGTAATTTCAAGTGTTTTACACTTCTATACTTTGAAGAAAAATACTGAAGTGATTTTAAACATATGGTTATAAGCAACATTTTAAATCCAATTTAGGCTCAATTTTCAAGAATCATTACTTCAGCTTCAACTGAAATTGATGAAAACTCACTTTGATACTGAGCTAGTACTCAAATACTGAGCAACTGCTTTTAGGAACAGACACTGAGAAAAATGATCCTCCCCCAACACAATTTGTAACATCAAGATCAAATACCATAAGGATTACATATTCCCTTCAGAGCTGTGAGCTGGAAGTTAATTGCTGACTGCTATCAATTTGATTTCAAAGCAGACTTATCATACCACTGATTTTGACTTAAAAAGCAACTAATCACTGCATGTTCTTGAACTGATCACTCAATGTGAAAATAATTTACTAACTGCATGGCAGACACGGTGATGCATAAAGGCTTTTGTTAATCAACTTTCCAGTATTATTTATAAAGGAAATGGCTACTTGCCTGATAAGGACAAGGAATATGGTACTGGTCACAGTGGTCAAATACCCAAGTAGTTTCCCAGATTTTCCGGTTCACCAGTTCATATACATAACATCCAAGAAGTGCTACGAGTGGCACCAAGTATAAACCACTAAAAACTCCAATTCGGATCATAAATTTCTTTAGCTTCTCCTGGTTTCTGCCATCATGCTGTATGACTTGTCGCACGTGATTCAAAGAAATAATACCAGCTAAAAGAAGAGAGAGACCGAAAAAAACACAAAGGCACAAGGGCAAAAGCACAAAGTACAGAGAGGCATCCAGATCGTAGAGACCCACAAAACAAACTCCACTGATATTGTCCCCTTCAACTTTGTTCATCGCAAGGAGCATAATGGTTAGAAAACCAGGTGTTCCCCAGGCAACCGCATGGAACCACATGGCCTTTTGTGCAATAGCTTCACAGCTCCACTTCCTTCCCGCTGCAAGGAACCAAGTGATGGTAAGAATCACCCACCATATAGTTCCTGCCATAGTGAAAAAATACAAAACCATGAAAAGGACAGTACAGGCTTTGTTTTGGGAGCCAAGAACAACTGTTTCACCAATTTCTAACTTATCATCTGCCTCGTTACAGGCAGTTTTGTTCCCAAGTAAAAATCCAATAAAGTACATTAGAGAGACTATGCTGTAACAGACGGAGTAATATATGATAGGCCTCTCTGGGTATCTGAACCTTTTAACATCAATCAGAAAAGTCAGGAATGTGAAAAGCGTAGCACAAAGGCAAAAGATCGAAACTATTCCGATGAAGCTTTTTGCAACATCCAATTCATAATTTTTGAAGTACATATTGGGACATGGGGGTGCACACTGATCAATTCCTAGGAACTTGTAGCCTTGTCCGTTGGTGGTGTGTAGGTGCCGTGGACACCAGAATCCATAATCCCTCCGGGTCTGGCCTGGGGTCTTCTGAGTTCCATGGACATTAGTGGTTACAGCACCAGTGGCAGGAAGAGTCTCATCACAATCGACTAGTCTACAGGAATAAACAGAAACAAAAATATCTTAACACTCTTCATTCTCAACAAGAATTATTTCTTAGAAATACGCAAAAAATCTGATTTTAAGCACTGTTAAATTTTGTAGATAATGCAAAAATATGCATCATATGAAATAATCAGGTGGCATTTTAAAAAACAGACTTCAAATATCGGCAGTTTAGAAGACTATTCAAACACAGCTATTTAACTGTTGTTCTCTAGCTGTTGTTTTATTGCTTATGAAACAGTACCCCTAACTGCAATTGTTCTTTTAGAGTCTTAGATTCTACTAAAGTTTTACATATGTACATAAAAGTATTTACAGTAGTTGGGATTTTTAAAATCTGGCTAACAATAGACTGTTGGAGACAGCAAATGATCTTGTCAAAACGCAAGCTTCAGTCAAGGAACAAAGAAATAAGGGTGATGGTATCTAGAATTAACTGATGACTAATATATGATTATTATTGTATTTTTTGTGATACAGTGATATCTCATTGGCGACAACAATAAAACTACCTAACTGAAAAAGACAAAACCAGAAAAGATAAGCATTGTAAAAATGATCATTATTTCAGTATTTTTTTTTCTAGCTCCATAACATTCATTTAAAAATTGCTCAAGGCTCAATTGCTCAAGAGTTTAATTGGGCACAATATGTGACCTTTTTATATGGTGAATATAGTATTAGCAGTGTTGGACATATCTTCAAACTAGATTATGTAAGTAATAACTCAAATAGGTAAGCATTTACTCAAAATAGGATTTATATGTGATGTGAGTTTAAGCATACATTTAAAAAGAACAAGTTTTGCATTCTAGCTTTTAAACTAAGATTCTACTATCTCAAAGCATTCTTTGTCAAACACTATTATAAAATGAGTCCCTCGATGTCAGTTTGCAAGCTAAAAAAACCCTCCAGTTCTTTGCTTCTCTGAATTCTCACGCTGTCCAAATAAATCCAGACTAAATGCAAAGAAAACTGATTCTGTAGCAGATTCTTTCATTAACCATGGGCTGCAGCAGTATGCACGGGAACAGTGTGGATTTTATTCACCCATGTCTTAATAGGCATTATGTGTGTCTGTAAGAATATGAGTATGTGTGTCTCAGGATTCCAGTCACTGCCCATCTTCATCCAGTGCCTCTTCCACGGGCTCCTGCAGCCGGATCTCTGCTGCTGTGAGCATGTCCCACACTACATGGAACTCTCCGTATCGGCTACTGGGGAGACATCATTTCACACTTGAACAGAGCAGGTTCATGCTCAGCAAATGATAGTGGTAAGAGAACAATTTAAAGCTGTAGTAATTTCTGCGAAAACATAATTTGACTTAAAATGTCATTTGAAAGATATATTAAATAACTGGGTTAACTTGTAATTTTCCTAATTTCTCAAAACAATTTTTGAAGACATTTGCTGTGCTGAGTGGCATTACGGTTGCATAGAAGCTCACATTAGATGGGAAAAGTTGATGCCTTCTTGTTTTAAAACACCACAACTTCAGTTTTTTTCTGCAGAGCTAAGGGAAATGGCATTAATGCCATCTGTCATATTCACTCCGATACAGATTTCTAGCTGAGATCATGGCATAGGACGGCTGTTTGAGCTCTCCCTCAGCCCTATCGCACATTAGCAACTGCACGGGGGGTCTGGAAAATGATTTGAGTTCCCACTCTCTGCTCCATTCCTGTACTTCTTACCCTGACATGTATTTTAAAAAAAAAATGGCCTTAATAATTTACAAGTATCTGCAGCTGAAGGTCAGAATCTTGAGAAGATTAAACTGGAGTGTTTTCAGTTGTTTCCATTTAATATATATAGACTCATCTTTTCCTCAAATGTAGTATTAACTGTGTTCTCTCTGGAACAGACACGTGAACATCTTTGAGAAAATAGTTATTTGTGTTTTTTTTAAAAAGAGACTTTTGGGAGGCAGTACAGGAAAAACAACACAAAATAGAATTTGCACATTTAAGTAGCTAGGAGTAAGATAAGGCTTCTATTTCTGTGTTTGTTCGAATACATAACACTTTATAATTCACTATTTTGTGAGCAACTACTTACGAAACATATGTGAAGTAAATATAATCATCCCTAGTTTAGAGATCAGAAACCAAAGCAAAATCTGTGCTGTAACATTTAATATTTTAAGTTTTAAGAAACTTGTAGTAAAAAGCTTTTTATTTTTCTTTTTTTTTTTCAGGGATCTGAATACTGAAAATAATTGCTGCAGAACTTTGCTGCCAAAAAGCTGCAAGCAGGAAATGCAGGTGGTCATGTAAACAATAAAAAAGTTTTAATTAAAAAAAACAGTCCTATGCACAAGTACTGTAGGGTCACCAGTGCTGAGGAAACTACTATTTAACATTCTGCCTCAGATTTTCAAGTCAGTATAGGTCAAATATGAAAATACCACCCTTACCACCTGTCAACATGAAAAATACCCACCTGCTACATTCCAGCTCTTCAGGCCATGTGATTCCAAAAGTGTCCATCAACTGCTTGCAGTCCGAATACACTTTCTCACAGAGGCTTCGACAAGGGTGAATCACGTGAACTTGCTCCAGGCAGGCAGGGACAAAGGCTTTGCACAGAAATGAGTGGATGTCTGGTGAACAGTGAAGATTCATAAGCGGAAAAAAAGGCTATGAGGAAGAACAAGGCTTTGGTTAGTAATTTTTAAAAAGATAAGGCATCAAAACTAACTTTTATCACTAAGGCTTATATTTGGGTTGAAAAGATACTAGAAAATAGTGTTTGTTCAGCAGCTGTGAAAGAGCACAATTCAGCAGCCCAAGCAGTGAGTTCTGTTCGCATTTCTGGCCCAATCCCTCACCCGGAACCTTGGCCAATCTGTAACTATTCAAACCTCATTTTTCCTAGTTGACAACATTAGAAATCTGAAAGGTTTTATGAATGCCCAAGATTTTTAAAAAATTGGGTAATGTTCCAGTGTTCATCAGTCAGCTTCTAAATAAGTGTCCTGAGATTTTTAAAGCTGTGTCTGTTTCTGTAGTTCCTGTTTAATCACATTTTCAGTCGTAAATGGTGTGCTGAACTCATCAACTTCTCTCATGCTAGAGAGGTTTGAGGCTTTTTTGATTAATGAGGTCCAAATATCATTATTCTTCATTTCCAAAACATTGTATTTCAAAATCTCAACATGACTGAGAATTTCTGTGTTACCAAGCACCAGGCAGTGAACAGCTGACAATGGTTATTACTAGAGAACTCACAGAATGAAATTGAATGCAACTTCTTTTCCTCGCTCAATTCATTCCATCCATTACTTACAGTCAGAAAGGCTTTTAAGCAAAACCAAAACAAAACACACACTCCACATTTTATCAACTTTATTATTAGGGAAAATTATTTTAGCTGAAATACTACCGTGTATGAAAGCTTCAGACAAAGCAGAGGCTGCGGGTCATTTTTGAGGCAGGTTCCTGAAGGAAGCAGGTGAAGGCACAGGTGCTCACAGCATGGCCGGGCACCCTCCTGTGCTCCCCAGGGGGCTCTGTGTTGAACAGCCCTGACCCCCCAATCCCAAAATGTCCCCAGCCTTGAAATCCACTGCAGGCTGCCTGTCACTGTCCCGTCACCCCAGGCACTCGTTCCAGACCCAGCTCATGAGTCAAACAAGCGAATTTAAACACCATTCCACGAGAACTAGCCCAGGGCTGAGGGTAAAACCCATCTGCAGGACCTCATCAGCCAAAGTCATTTTTAAGCAGGCTTTTTAATGAAAAACTGCTTGCATTTCAGGAGAACGGAATCTCCATTTCACATTTAGTCAAATTCATGCATCAGGAAAGCTGAACTAACATTTCACAGTATGTTTGGGATTGGAAGGGACCTCAAAAGATCATCTAGTCCAATCCCCCTGCCAGAGCAGGAACACCCAGATGAGGTTACACAGGAACATGTGCAGGTGGGTTTTGAATGTCTCCAGGGAAGGAGACTCCACAACCTCCCTGGGCAGCCTGTTCCAGTGCTCAGTCACCCTCACTGAGAAGAAGTTTTTTCTCAAATTTAAGTGGAACCTCTTGTGTTCCAGCTTGATCCCATTACCCCTTGTCCTATCATTGTTTGCCACCGAGAAGAGCCTGGCTCCATCCTTGTGGCACTCACCCTTTATAAATATATAAACATTAATAAGGTCACCCCTCAGCCTCCTCTTCTCCAAACTAGAGAGACCCAGCTCCCTCAGCCTTTCTTCATAAGGGAGATGCTCCACTCCCTTAATCATCTTTGAAATGTGCTGATAAACAAGGACACTGCACAAAATTTTCGAAGTAGGCAGAGTTTTTTTTCATAAGATTTTTATTTAGGAAGAATTTTATTTAATTCTTTGCCATTAATAGCCATGTCTCTCAAATATCCAAGCAATGACTGCTAAAGGAAGGAGTATCTTCTGAGTCCAGATCAGCTTCTTTACTTCTGTCAGCTTTTAAGTATCCCAAATATATATATATCCCCATACCCAAAGAGCAAGTCTTACTACTGAGCATGCAGTTTAAAAGAAAAGACTGATAAATACATTTTCCCCATCTGTGTGCTGCACCTGCCCACGCCATCCCACTCAGGTCTGACCGACCCCAGGGGCTGCACCGCAGCCGCGGGAACCCAACACCCGTGGGCTTATAACAAGGAGACGAGAAGAGCTCTGGTGCAGTGCGCTCCCCTTCCATAAATTGGATTATTTCCTAAACGCTGCATGGCTTCAGATGAAAAAAATACTCAGGAGGTAACCCTAAATTAATTACATTCTCTTTGCATAATTATGATGCTTGTTTTCTTTTCAATTAAATTTTATTTGCTCCAATGGTTAATTTGTGTTAGTTCTGTTCGTCCTGGCACTTAGGAAAAGATAAGGATAATAGCCTGGGTAGTCATATACAACTCCTCTAGAAATTGAGTTTACTTTTGAAATTAAGTCTTGTAGAAATCATCTTGACTGTAATGAATTCCTCCTTTTTGTCACCCAATGTTCGTCTCAGTTGATAAAAAATAAAATTAATTTTCTAGAGCAAGTTTTGGGGTGCAAGTCAATAACTTTTGCAGATGTAGGTAAACCAGCAAGATTTTCTCTAGAAAGTAAGAACTAAAAAACCAAAGCCAAACAAAAAATACAACCACAAAACCAAAACCAACCAACCAAAAACAATGACAACCACCAAATACAAAACAAACCCACAACAATATTTATACCTATGAAACCAACTTTACCTACACAGTTATTTTACGAGCTATTTTGGATAAGCAACTAAAAATTTCTAAATAATAAGGCCACGTATTGTAAGCTGCATCCCCGATACAGAAAATTAGTATAAAGAAAGCCATCTCTGGTGGAGAAAGTTGGGACATAAACCCAACCTTTACCATTCTAACAGAGTTTCTGTTATATGAAGATATGTAAAAGCAACAATATCAGAGGAATCACTACACCATAATACTGTATATTAGAGGTAGATAATGACAAATGAAAATTAAACATTTGCAGGAGTTTCACTACAGCATGTTGTCATTGGCTGAGTACTGTTGCTCAAATAACATATTTTATGTTAATGCAAAACTACCTTAACAGATAAATACAAACCTGCAGAATTTTAGGAAGAAAGCTATGCTCAACCTGTAATGCAATCACAGTAGAAATCTGAGCACTTGGCTGCCAAGAGTAATTGTTCTTACAGTATTTCTTTCAGCTTGCTAAAAATATTTACCTTTTGACACAGGAGAGTATGAACACAAGAGCAGAAAGTCTGATCTTCTGCAAACACAAGCAGACCTTCCAAGTCAGAGCAAATGTGCATGTATGTGGTCAGCCCATGCTCACCCAGCTGGCAGCACGGGAGGCATCAGAAGACAAACCGCCAGCCCTGCCAGTGTCGGGAAACCAGCTGCAGGTTACACCACCAGCACCGTGCTGAAAAGACACCAACAGATCTCCTTGCTGCCCAGAACACATCTAATCTCTTTTTCAATCATTTATGTTTTTACCCCTTGTAAAATACTGCAGCAGTATCTTTTATTGCACAATTTAATCAGGCACTGCTGAGAAAATACTGCTTTATTTGTTTGTTGTAAGTCCTGGTCTTGTAGCCCAGCTTGTGTTTGACAAACAGCTAACAAATTACTTCTTCCATAGAATTTTGCTATCCTGCTATCATTTACATATTAAATGTATACATTAGCATAATAATGTTTTAAATTTTGATTTCTGTTCCCTTCATAATATACTTCACCTTCTATTTGCCTTGACTACATTTGAACACTGATCTCATATTTCCACAGTGACAACAAAGGCTCTTTTCTGTGCGACAGTAACTAATTGTGCCCACCTACTTGTATGGATAGCGGGACTTAATCTTCCCCCTATTCATTACTCTGTGTTTACCAACCCTAGATCTCACCAACCATTTTATAGTTGCATCTATCACCAGATCTTTCTGCAACTCTTTAGTTGACTTTATTTTCTCAGCAAATTCACTATCCATCCCTCTCTAGGTAACGTAGGAATTAGCTTTGTATCAGAGGTTCCAGTACAGCTGATGAGGGGGAACCACTCTAGTCATTTATTTGGTATAGGACAAAACTATCAGCTAATGATTTAATACTCTTCATTGTGAAAAAATACTTATTTATTCCTGCTTTTCTTCTTGTTCCTTAGGTAGGTATTAGAAAAGAAAGTCCCTGTTGGGTTACCAGAATAGTTTCTTTAAAAAAAAACGTAGGTTATGACCATGTCAAAGCCATTTTGAAAATTGAAGTATAATATACTGGCTGAATCACCCCTTTCAAAAAAATGTACCAAATGCCTCAAAAACTCTAATTGATTCTACAGGGAATGAGTCCCCTCAACCAAAAAAACCTCTATAAGATGTGAAACTTTGCCTCAAGCACATACAAATGGGATTTGTAAAAACACAGATTTATTTTCAGAAACTGCCTATTCTTACCATTTAAGAACAGCAAAATAGGTAGTGAACTGCACCTGGAACTCTGCTAAAAATTAGGTAACTTTAAATATGGGCTTCACTTCCAGCTAGCCAATTTGGAAATGTTTCATTATAGAAAATAATAGGTCTGTATTTCCTGATGGACCAAAAAAGTGAAATCTTACCAAAGTATTTGCTCCTCCAGCTGCATGGCTGCAAAATGCACAAAGCTGAGATCACAAGCTCACTGACAGTGAGAATCAGTTGCTTCAAGGCTGCGTTACCTGGATCATGGGTGTCCCAACCACCAACCATTTTTTACCCAAGTGGTTAGCTGGGTAACCTGCACACATGTACATGCTGATGTGCTGAGCATCCAAGTCTGGGATTAAACACAGAATGTAGTACCATGGTCCTCTCCTCTGCAGGAAGTTCAGGATCTGCAGGTGGCACAATCACATGAAACAGGCTCTTCCAGGAAACCAAGGCACTTGGCATTTCTAGCATTAGCAACGACTGCCCTGGCACATGAAGATGAAAACCTGCAGATTTGGTGACAGCAGTGCTAAAAACAGAGTGAAACCAGACTCCTTTAAAACCAAGAATGAAGCCTTACAAAGCCAATATAAGTCCTAAAATATAAATCCTCATCTTCCTGCTAATGGGAACCAAAACCCAGAAAATGTGAGGCAAACTAGAACACACTAACAATCTACCAAAAAAATCCCCAACAAACTGTAAAGCAAAGCTGATGTAGTCTGCAACAGCAACAGCAGTGCAGAACTGAGGACTGTGGGACACAAACTCCCCACCCTGGTGCCAGTGCAGAGCACAAGAGGCACAGTTGCCCTGTGTCAAAACCCCCAGGGCAAAACAGTCTGAACTGAACCTCCTGAAGCAACCATGCACCCACTGTGGGCCATTAATACAGTCAAGCAATCAAAGGGAGTAGAAGATCACTAGCCAGTGAAAGGAATATTATCTGCACTGAACAAAATGCCAACAGCTTATTTAATAAATCCTAGATTCTTTATGAAGTATGTCTATGTTCTATTTTCTCCAGAGGCAAAGCCAAACTGTCTCAGAAACCCAGCTTTGTTGTGGTCCCACAAACACTAACACACCTGAGATGAGTGAAAATGAATGGTGCAGAGTACAGAATAAATGGTTAGGTGCAAACACACTCTTAAACATGCTTTGCCAACAAGTGAATTGCAACCTAGAACTGTACGTGAATCTCGTGCTTGGCATTCTCTGCTTTGAGCTCAGCAGGCTTACAAGTCCAAGACACAACGGACACAAGCTCATTATTCCTGGCAGACAGGCAGATGCTCCATTCTCCCTCATCTCAGCTGGATTCTACAGAAAAGTATCACCAGAGATGATCAGATGTCTCTAGGGCTGGCATGTACAACTACTACTAACACATGTCAAAACAAACGAAAAATACTTAAATAATAGAGAAAAAGGTGATCTTTGGTGCAATCAGCTATGGCAAACTCCACTTGTAAGCGACAGGAAATATCTTGAATTGCTGAGATACAAAGGATCAGAGCCTTTGTTCAGCCACTGGAGCCAGTTATTTGAGACAGTAACAACTTACTCTCCTAACCACTGAGGTCTAGATACCAAGTCAAAACATTTAGCTTAATTAATCTAGTTAACACTGAGGTTAACTAAGTTAAACAATGAGAGACACTGTCTCAATGTTAAGCAATAGTACCTGTTTCATGGTTTGATATGAACCTTGTGCCGTAAAGCAACAACATTACAACCCTGTCACTCACACAACTACATATTTCAATCTTGGAAGCACAAAAGGGCTTAAATCTGAATTTCTACAATAATAGTACACTGTGTACAGAATCACAGAATGTTAGGGATTGGAAGGGACCTCAAAAGATCATCTAGTCCAATCCCCCTGCCGAAGCAGGAACCCGAGACTGCTACCTATATTAAATACACCAATTTTTATTCATAAAACTATTTACCTGCTTTACAGGAAACAATACCTCACCTAAATGATTAATAATTAGAATCATAGAATATGTCAAGTTGGAAGGGACCCATATAAGGATCACAGAATCACAGAATCAACTGGTTTGGAAAAGACCTCAGAGATCATCAAGTCCAACCCTTGGTCCAACTTCAGTCCATTTACTAGATCATGGCACTAAGTGCCATGTCCAATCTCAGTTTAAAAGCCTCCAGGGACAGTGAGTCCACCAGCTCCCTGGGCAGGCCATTCCAATGCCTGACCACTCTCTCTGTAAATAATTTCTTTCTAATATCCAGCCTAAATTTCCCTTAGCAGAGTTTAAGCCCATGCCCCCTTGTCCTATTGCTAACTGCCTGGGAGAAGAGACCAATCCCCACCTGGCTATAATTTCCCTTCAGGTAGTTATAGAGAGTGATGAGGTCACCTCTAAGCCTCCTCTTCTCCAGACTAAACAACCCCAGCTCCCTCAGCCTCTCCCCATAGGTCTTATGCTCAAGTCCCTTCACCAGTCTTGTTGCTCTTCTCTGGACTCGCTCCAGCACTTCAATGTCTTTCCTGAACTGAGGGGCCCAGAACTGAACACAATACTCCAGGTGTGGCCTCACCAATGCAGAGTACAGGGGAAGGATCACTTCCCTTGTCCTGCTGACCACGCTATTTTTGATACAGGACAGGATACCATTGGCCTTCTTGGCCACCTGGGCACACTGATGGCTCATGTTGAGCTTCCTGTCAATTAGTACCCCCAGGTCCCTTTCTGCCTGACTGCTCTCCAGCCACTCTGTGCTCATCATTGAGTCCATCTCCCTTGCTCCTTGCAGGACAGTTTTATTATTAATCATTAACTGCCAATTAATCATTAATAACTTACAGTACCAGACTTAAACACAACTACTGTCCTCTAAGTGTTGCTATAGAATTAACATACAACCTCAAAGCCCAAACACAATATATTTTACATATACACTTTCATACATGATATTTAGCAAATACAGCCACTGTCACCTATGGTGAATATAAATGGTCTCAAAAGAACAGGCAGTAATTACTCTTTATACTCATAGAGCTATACTAACAATTAATCTTCACAGTATCTTTAGCTACTTTTATAATGATAATCTGTTTCAATTAAAACCAGTGAAACAAGCATGGCACAGTACAGTTTATTTAACTCTACACTATTGTTTCAACAGAATTATTCTGGACTGGATGTGAACAAGATTAGCATCATACCCAGAGAGATTAATGCCTTCAAACAATTCCCAGATGGGCTGGCAAGGGTGGTAATTTGCTGATGGCCACAGTGAATCAGCTGCCAAGAAACTCTGAATTCTAATTCATGCACAATTAAGTCATGATAAATAAATGTCCTAACACATGAAACTAAACGAAGGACAAAATTTTCAAGTTCAATTAGATTCAAAGAAAGGTTGAAAAAAGACTAGGTTCTTCCTATTGGAAGTGACATTGATGGATTTAGATCAAAGGCAAGTTACAGGCATTTTTAAGTTGGTATGTAAGGATTTAGAAACTATTTTGCAGGAGGCTATGGCAGCTTAAGTGTCAGCATCTTGTTGCTACATGCCTGCTACAGGTTGCTACATGATAGCAGAGCAGTGAAACAGAAGTGTGGGCGCAGCTCATGACCATCTGTGCAATGTCAACCATCCTTCAAGCTACCAATGAAGATGGTATGAACTAATCTGGGGGCCCATGTACTCCATGTCACTACCTGAGCTGGGAGTAATAATCAACTATTGTTGCTAGTGGCAAGTATCAGTCATAATCTATATTTTCTAAACCTGGTTAAAATTACACAGGTAACTCCTCCACAAAAGTTTTTCAGGATGAAAATTCACTGATAGGAATATTTTAGGTATGAATACATATAAATATAATACTCATCACTACTGTAACTTAATTTGACAGAGGTAAAAGAAAACCATCAAAAGCAGATGAATTTGACTTTTATTTTAATAAGGTGTTTTTAAAGAAAGCAGCATTATTTCTGCAGCTTTCACAATAGAATTACGGCAAATGCAGTCATGTTTAATTTAAAAGCTTGTCAAACACTTTTTAAATGTAATCACTTAAATGTTTACAGAGGTAAGAATGTAATCTTTTGTCAGAGTAGAAAGTAGGTTACCTCCATAGTTTAAAAGACAAAATAGTTTCAGTTTCCTACTCAAGAACAATGTGGAGTTCAAGGAGAAAAGGAAGAAAAAGGTAGTAAACAAGCAAGCGGACCAAACAATGCTGTTCTGCAATGAAAAGATGTTTGCAAAGATATGAGCTTTCATCTTTGCCCTTCAACTGAACAGCAAAGGCCAGGCATGTACTTCGACTTTCCAAGGGCTCTGAACAAAGCCTGGGGACAACTCAACTTGCAAGAGCTGATAAACTGAACTGTTCCCAGCAGTCTGCTCCTCCCACGGCCCTACCGGTCCTGGAGCTGCAACCAGTCAGCACCCAAAGCATAGTGGTTTAGAAGGCAAAGTCAGATGGCGGTCGACCCCAAAAACCGCTGTGCTGTAAACTCCAGCGGCACAGGGACTGACCAGCAGGCACATGTCCAGGCAGCGCAGGCTCGGTGGGCCAGAACTTCAGCACCAGCCTCCAGCTGAGCCACCCAGGGATCAGTGCAGATCCCAGACTGTGCAACTGCTCAGTGAGCCGAATTACTCATCAGCTACATGTTCAATCCATTTGCAACAAAATCACGAGTATATTTGCAAACTCTTCACCATCATTCACCCCTACACATACAATATAGTTTGATATGTATTTATATATATATATATATACGTATATATACATATATATATATTCATTCATGTCTGAACGCTCATACTAGCTGTTCAAAGTTGATGGGAATATTAATTAGAAATCCAACATGGGAGAAGGTTTTCAAAGGTCAGTAGGGCTGCAAGGCACTCATGCACTTAAAAAAACCCGAACAAACACACCCCCCCAATACACTCCAAAGAACTACTCCAATAGCACAACTAGGCACTAAACTTGCCATTGTCAGTATACACAGACACATACACGGCAAGATAAAGCAGGCTATTCTGCTTTTTACTTCTATGGGCTCCATTTCAGTGTTTACTAGTGAATGCATTTATTTCTGTAGTAAAACAACTTAGTTCCATGTTTTCCCTCTAAGTATTTTTAAGTGCAAAATAAAAATATTTAACTATATCAAAGGTTAAAAACAATATAAACAGGAATATTACATCTCACTAAGAAGCTATTCTGAAGCAAACTAAAGTATACCAATACTTTCCAAAATAGCTTATTAGCAAAATTCACTGCATTTTGTGGTTCTAACCTAAATTACAGTTTGACTTAAATTATAGATATTCCAGCCTCTGCAATTTACTGTCCCAAACAAACACGAGAGAATTTTCCCAAGCATTGCAAAACTCAACTATTTATACAAAGTTTTAAATTATATATGTTTTTATCCCCATATATGCTATACAGAGCATAAAAGACAGACAAATGTAAGCTAACTAAAGGCAAATACTCTACAGGCCCTCAAATATCTGAAGTCTAGACAGAGCTTCATTACATCTAGACTGTGGTAGCAGAACAACCTCAAAATACTCTTAAACTCTTCATGTATTTCCCATGTATTATAGGAGTAAAAGGATTTATTACTGAACTTTTGCGTAGAATATAACTCAGAAGATTACCAGTAATCCTGTTGACAGACTGCTTGTTATCTATAAAAGAGCTCCTCATTTGAAGGGGATGCCAGCAGAAGATGTTACTGCTGTAGTTCCAGAAGAGTCAGATTTATGTTTCTCCCCGTCTTTGTGTGTGTGGAGATGCACTTCAGTGGAACACCACCACACAAGTTACTACAGGAGAAACCCTCCACCATGCTTTCCTCCTTGCCTACTTCACACCTAAACTAAATTGGGAAGATCTCAGTCATGACAGGATTGATCTTCTCAAGCAATCTTCTGTCAGCCTTCTGCAACATCAAGCAAAGCAATCAAGAGCCACATTCACAAAGGGGACTGCCTATGACAACAGAAACTGGTGACACCAACTTTCCAGGCACTTCACCACATCCTCACAGCAGTTTCCCTATCTGATGTCCTCACAGAGAGGCACTTGAGAACATGCACAGAATTCAGGAAGCAGAGAGAACCTCATGGCCAGAGAAAATGCTCAAGGGGGACAGGATTCAAATAGCACGTATTTCCCAAACTTGCCCAACGCTAAGATCTGGGGCAGCATTTATGCAACAGACTGCTTCTCATAATGCTCAGGAGTCCATGTTCTGACACCTCCTTTGCCAGTCTATAAAATAAAAATGTAAGCAGCCTTGAGAAGTTGGGGGGGAGTGGGTGGGGAGGTGAGGGGGAGAAGCTTAATTCAGTTAATTTAGCTCAGTGACTGGTTTGATCATAGGAGAGAAACTGGGGATCTTGTTCCAATAAGTATTTAAGTATCTTAAATAATGTGATACAGGATAAACAGAAGAAAACAATAGACATTTCTGCGCCAGAAAGCCATATAATCTGCAGTTAGAGATCTAACTGTTGCTGCCAACTCAGCCGGGAAGGGACAGTCAGTCGTCTTCCCCACAAGTTACTTAACTCCCTTTTCTAAACCCTGGCCATGCCAATGCTAGGACAATACCAGAGCACCGGATGCCTTTTACCATCACAGAGTCACCAAGATGGCAAGAAAGCAAGCCCTGCGGATGCGAAGACACCTGAACCAGCTCTGCACAGCCCAGCACCGGCCCAGCCAGGTGCCATTTCTACACGCCTGTTGGTCCTGCTCCGAGTCCACCCAAGAACAGTTACATGGCACAAAACCTCTGGCTCAAAACTGACCCCATCAGACCTAAAGAACCTCTGCAAGGAGCCACACTGTTGCCTGCATCAGTTTTTCCACTCTTCACAGACCTGGGCTAGTCCTGCTGTTGGTTAGGTGGGGACACAGATATTGTACCTAAGTTGGAAATTCTCCTGATTCATGAAGTTAATTCTCATGCTAACAGGGAATAAAAACCCACCACCCTCAGCCTCCCAAATCCAACAGAATGAAAAGTAACTGTATACGTTGATTTCTTGCCCATATACCATAAAAATGAGACATAGCTTGTCTCATGGCGAGCCAAGCAGTGTCTATGTCTCAAGGTATGACCAGCTGGACCTACTGAAATCAGAAGACAGAGGCAAGAACTGCAGGTGGTGAGGCAGATAACTGCAACTTCACGGGCTTCAACTCCATCATCTGACTTGCACATGCCTGACTGATGTCTCTTACATAAAAACAAAGTGAATGGATTAGTTAAAAGTTTAAAATTGCTAAAATTACTCATTTCTGTAATGTAGTACAGTATCAAATGCTTCCCTGAAATTCAAATAGACTGGCTTAGTCCCTAGAAAATCTGCACAAGTCGCTTCTGTCAAGCACATGGGTTGACAAGAAGGACAGGATTTTCTGAATGAATTCTCAGTAATAGAGGAGCACAGACCAACACGAGTCAGACACAACACTTGAAATAAATGACCTGCGAGTCTGAGCCACAAACCAGAGAGAGTTCAAAAGAACAATGGAAAACTGGATGGCAGCCTCAGTTTGTTTGTTTGGGAAGCTTTCACCATGCAGCCAACTTTCTATATACTTAGCATCCACCATCTGCTATGAATTTTGACGCAGAGTAATTTTCTGTAAATCACTGCTTCTGGGAAGATGAGTGTGCATGCAAAATGGAAAAACAGGCCTTTCACTTTAAATTCACTTCTATAGTTGTAATCTTCACTATAGCTTCAGAACATAAAAATATAATTATTAATAATAATCATCATCATTATTATTCAGAGTAGATAATTACTCTAACAGGAAAAACGGTACTTAAGATTTTTAAAAAATATATACATAAAATCTCTTTTTGGAAAAAAATGTGATACTTCATTCTTAAGTATTTGTGGGAAATAGTTCTTCTCTGCCACAAAGGTATATTTCTTCTGTGGCATTTCTGTTCAGTTATTTATTTTTATGAAGGTAAAATGTCTAGAACCTAAGTAGTTAGAGATTTTTGCAGTTATAGATATATGTACCTTAATAAAATTACTTTTATTTATTAACATTTACTTACTCTTGTTATTTATTCTGAGACACAGGCCAACCTGAGAGGCAAGAAAGCAAGGCAGACAATGTGCTTTTAAATAATTAAAAAAAAAAAAAAAATCCAAATTTTACAGGATCGATGAGGTAGCTGTTAAGAAGCTAATTCCTTTACACCATTACTTTATGATCACTTCCTCTAAATGCGACATATGTAAATATAAGAAAGGGCTCTCATAACAAAGGTAATGACATTACTACAGAAGCCTCTTTCTGCGTGCACTGCCTCATGCAGTCTCTCCTCCATCCCACCAAAATCCTTGACACTGTAAACACCCTGCTGCCTCCTGCTACTGAGGTCAAAGAGCCAAAGGAGAGATAGTTTCCCTACAGTTAATTACCTGCTGTAGCACAGAAGTAACTTACCACTGCTCTACAGGACAGTCTGGTATGAGTCTTCACCCGCCCCTCACAGGAGCCCGTCTAAACAAACAGGCATGTGCCCAGCACCTCCGCCACACTGCAGGAATCCACATCCATTAGAAGATGTGGGCTGTAGGGAGCTCACAAGCCACATTATTGTACTGTAACCTCACAGGCAGTCAAGGGCTCACATTTGCTTTTCTTCTCTTTCACGGATGCCTCTGATAAAGAGGAGGATGCATCCACCTCCATATAAGAGGCATATGTAATGGCACCTCTTCTCCCCTGGCATCTCATTCCCAGATTGCTGCATGCAAAATGCAGCAGCTGCTCTGAGGGTCACCCCGAGGTGATGCTGTAGCACCTTGCAGCTGAGGTGGCACTGGGGAAGGCAGACAGAAACAATGCTCTCCAGGTAGTCACTGACAGGCCCACCAAGGACATGGAAAAGGACCAGAGCAGCTCTTGGCCCATCCTGCTGTCCAACTGGTTAAGGATCGGGAGGACTTAGACATGTGACAGGGCGTCAACTTCTGCAGGAGACCTTCCATTTGCCTCCAGAACTGCCAAACTATTGACTATAGCAGCAACCGGTCATGCAGATGCATGAAGGCCTATACAAAGTCAGCACAATCCATAGATAACATCCTGCAGCCAAGCTGTCATCCTGAACATCACATCCATGTTGCAAGCAGAAAACTAAACTTGCATTCCACCTCCACCTGCATACAATAGGGCCTGGGCTCCGTACAGCCTTATGACTATGCATCACTGGCCACAAACAGCATCTCTCACAGTGGCAGGAAGGCACCTAACCACCACAAAGACCTTTTCAGAACGAAGGCATCGGAATCCTCTTCCATTCTTAGGCTAGATTTGTAGAAGATATAAGCACCACGAGCCTTGCAAAGATGTCCACAGAGGTACCTTGGTGGTCCACCAAGGCCCACAAGACAACCAAGTTGCTGTTGCCAGAGCTACCATGGGCCAATGCACTGGTTTGTTAATGAGATGCTTGATCCCACAGTTTGACAACTCATGGACAGCAGAGGGAAAACAGGGTGGGTCACCTGTACACCACAGTATACAATTTTGTCCATTTGTCCACTATTCAAAGTAAGATAATGTGAAGAATAACCTTTGAAATTGTGGTCACGTCATCCTTAGCATACTTCTCCTCCCTAACCTGATTTGCTACTGACCAGGTGAAGTTCACAAGGTTTCACAGGGCAACAGCCACTTCCTTAAAAACATGAGGACAATCTTGAAATTGAGTGTGATGATCATGAAGGGCAAATACCAGCTTCAAATATACCTTTCTATATCTGAAAGCTCTGTACCCACTGCTGCCTTTCCCCAGTTCCCAAGGCTGATATGTTCCCACCAGCCTGGGCTCAGCTCCCAAGCCCTAACCACCTCCTATCAATGAAGGCAAACCAGTTCCAAACAGTTTTCCTTCTCTATATAAACAGCTTTATGGAAGCTTGCATGATTGCATTCATTCACAGGTATCCTCCTGGAACAGGCTACAGCCACAGGACTAACAACTTCAACTAGTGATCCACTCCTGTAACACCAAATTACTTGCTAGTGTAAGAATAGTCTCTGAACACAGATAAAGATGAGGCTCTGGGAATCACACTGTCAGCACCATCTCAATGAACCCCAGTTAACATAAGGAAAATTCTGTCTTCATCAAGCATGCATTCCTTTGGCCCTCCGTGCATTCTGAGCAGCATCCCTTTAGAACAAGAAGCAAGACAGTACTAGCCACTTTATCAAGTGGACAAGGAAGGCTGTTCAGACACAACAGCATTAGATTTTGCAGATGACTGACATGCTTAAAGGCAGCATAATAGGATTACACACATTTGCCTGTTTTCAGACAATCTGCACAAGTTATTTAACCCTTGATGACAGGCCTCAGTACTACAGGTAACAAACACTTTTTAGTAGCTGTAGTTTAATGTACTCACAGGAATCAGCAAAGATGGTTTACATATATGTTGCTGTAAGAATCACTGTAAGAACTAACGATGACATGTTTCTTTGGAACACCTGAGAGCAAGAGTGCCAAAATGAAAACACACTCCCAAATTTGTATGGCAGTATACACATTCGTGTCATTTTGTACAATTCATCTGGTTTTGACCCCTTAGCCAAAGCTTTCTACATGGTGATGCTTAAAACAGAATTATTCATGTCCAACTATTCTGTGTTTCTAGAGACTTCTACAGACAGCACAGTCAGTTGTACTGCTTTGTATTTCCATTGATCCGTATGAAGTGTCTATTAAAAAAAAAAAAATACTTTGGCATTTGCCAACTCGAAGCAATTTAGCTGTTTCACCAAAAAGTTTTGTGACCACCACTTTGTTATGATAAGCTAGAAAAGTTATCTTAGTTTGTCCTAAGTAACATTTGATGCACAGCACACTGCATTTACTTTTCACACAAACTTTCCCTGCCCATTAGTACCAGTGGTGTATGGTAAACACCAAAAATGTTACAAGTAAAACATGAATTAACAAGCCCCCGTGCTTGTTCCATTGGGCCAATGTCCACACCTCTGCACCCTTTCTCTAACTTATGCTCCGAGGCAGCATCAGGGATTCAAGCTTCAAGTTTTAAGTAGTAGAGGTTCATGTATTACACTAAGCACTGCTCATATGGAGTAAGAGGGAGAAGCAAGACGCCTGTCTGTAAAGGTTTTAGTAAATTCACACCTGTGCTATTTTGCAGAACATCCCAGTAACAAACTTCTAAAAAAAACATCACTTATTTCCCCAAAACTCCCAACCTACAGAAGGTGGACAGCTTCCTCCTCCCTGTGTGTATACACAAACATATGTACTGATTTAAGCTTGTCAGACACCAGGCTTTCAGTTTTTAGAAGTATCTTCATATTGAATTAATTGTATATTTATATTTAGTGGAAGCTAACTAAGTGATTACATTAAATATTTTAACTCACAGAACTTCAGTTTTAAGCTTTTGAAGGTACTTCTTAATTCACTTCAACCTGTTTTTTTTAGTTTAAACTGACCCTAGTTCTCAACTTCTCCCACTGCTGCAGCCAGTGGCACTGAACTCTCCATAGACACACACACATACTCTGGCACACAGTCATGAACTCAGAGGTAAATGGAAAACTCACTACTGAGTCATTTTTCCAGTCTCTCTGAGGTACTTTATTGTTCTCTGTGGAACATTTTCCAATGCTTTGTATAGTCTGCTTTAAAAACTCACTGGCAAGCTTTTTGCCTTTGTACTTTCACAGACCCATAGATCTTACCCAGGTCAGGAAGTCTTAAGGGCTTGTCTATGGTGGACACATTCCAGAACTGCAGCAGAACTGATGAAGAGATACGAACAAAAAGTTACGACACTGTAATATTATCTGCCTTGCTGGAATAATGCCTATGTTGACAACTTTCTCCAGGGTAGTTGAAGTAGGAATTATAATTTGGAATTAGAAGTGACTTGGTTTTGTGGACGACCACGAGGGGGAGTTACACCAATTGAAGAACAGCTGTAATAAACCAGCTATTCTGCTGTGTTCATCAATTTTCCTCATTACACAAACCCTAGCCCTTCAGCTTTCCAATCTGAGCTAGTAGCAACATGAGCAGTGGTACTGTTAAACTGCTTTGAGATGCACACAGGGTAAGCATCTGCAAATAATTAGATTCCACTGTCATGCAGATGTTCAGCTAACACAAAACTTCACACCACAAAGCCATGTGGTTTTACTTTCATAAGATCACCACTTGTTGTATAAACACAACTAATCCAAATATAAAGTAAAACTCAAGCAGCCTAAATTCAAAAGCTCAGAATTAAATAAATAAATAAAGCAGGGGGGATGGAGGGAGCAACTGGAAATTATGAATTTTCTATTGCAGAAAATAAGAACCCATAGGGACTACCATGACCAGCCAGAACACCCATAACAGAGGCTGTAAGATTGAGTTAGTCCTTTTTCCTCTTCTAATTAGTTTGGTGTTCTGGTTTATAACACATCATTAAGAAGAGTTGATACATGAAGCAGAAATTAAGACCACAGATCAGCTGATTTCCTGGAGAACAACCACCACCCAAGACAATGGCTCCACATCATCCTCTCCTGGAGAATTACTGTGAAAACACCACCCAAGAAATGGCAATTTAACACCTTTCCAGAAAGTAGAGAAACTGTACAGAAGCCTTTGTGCTCCAGCAGATGGAAAGCACAGCTCTTCTGGCTACACAAGGCTCCCCACAGCAGAAGACACCAGTTGAGCCTTGAGAGCGGGACACAGCAGAGAGTTACCACAGTTTCAGATAGTGAACTTCACCTTCAGGTGAGACTTGTCCCTTTGACAAATCTTCATTCTTTCTGGGAGTAAACACTCCAAGTAAGTAATAGGAAGAGGTTTCCAGAGGGGATAGGAGCAGAAAACAGAACTAACATCAAGGCCCCTTCTGCACAAAATACTTGGATTTCTTCAAGCCTCCACCATGTGCCATGAGACTGCACGATTCAGCAGCTTGCTCAAAGTCACTTAAGATAAACTGAGGAAAATATTACAAGCCTCAATCTCAAAACCCAGTGTTTACATCCTAAGACCATGCCCAGTCTTGAGAACAGGCTGTGGGGAGAAAAGGGAGAAGAGGGAGATGGAATTAAAAACCAAGGCCTTCAAGCATTCCTGCTGCAGATCAAAAGAACTAAGTTTTAACCAACATGCTATTAAAATTCTTTCTTTGATATGAACAAAGTTTGGACTACCAATTACAGAAAAATTCAAGCTGCTAAAACAGAGGTCTCCTCCACCTCCCAACCCACTGCCTTTTAAAGCTGCAAAATGAAATCAAACAATATTCCAGAAGTCACGAGCTCCTCCTCCCCTGCTGCAACACCAAGTTCCCTGCAAAGCAGAATCCTTTGACAATCTGGGAAGGGTCCTTGTTACAATCAACCATGGACAAACTGTACTGGTGCCACTACTGAAAACCATGTAGAATCACATCAAAATATGTACATGACATTTGTATGCACTGGTCTCCCACAGAAAAAAGGCCCAGCAATGAACAATCAAACTTACCATATTAACTCAAATCTCACCACTAGCAACAGTTTCAACACAAGCTGCATACAGAATGGGAGGAAGCTTCCTTACACTTTTACCAGTAAAGCAGCTGTCTGAAAAATTCAGCTTGACCAAGGAATCAATCAGCACTGCTGAATCACAAATAAGGGCAGGTAGATCAGCACACATACATACACAGCACGTAATTTAGAAATGTCTGCACAACACCAGAGTGTGTCAGGGAAGGGATTGCCTAAGCTTGTAGAATTATTTGGTATATTGCTTCTTACAGAACTTGGTTAGAAACTGCTTATATAGAATTCCCTTGGCATAAATAAGTTTGCTTAGCATCATTTCTGCAAGGTGTGAACCTTTAACTTTCTGCTTCACTAAGTAAAAAAGGCTACAGAGTCTTCAGGCTGGAAGATTTGGGGAGCTGCATCCTTGGAGGTAAGTAGAGGAACAGAACAGCATCTAACAGAAGAATGCTTTGGCCAAGAACTTATTTTCTTCAACTGTGGGTGCAAACCAGCAACTGAAGGTCAGAACTTTAACTAAAAGCCTGCCTGACGAAAATGAGGAGATCCAATGATGAACAGGGAGACCCCAGACATTGATTTTGCAATTGGCCTGAAGTGACACACAGAGGGTAGAGGCTTGCATTGTGAGGGTCCATCTTCAGGAGGTACCCAGCTCAAGCTGCTCTACACTGAACCTTGTGAATAAATTATTTATTTTAGAATAATTTCTATAATCCATGCCTGAGTTTCTTCTGTGGGACAACTAGGCAAAAGAAACTTCCTTAATAGTAGTGAGGTATAGAATCACAGAACCATAGAATAGTTTGGGTTGGAAGTGATCTACAAACCTCACCTAGTCCAACTCCCCACCATGAGCAGGGACATCTGCAACTAGATCCGGTTGCTCAGAGGCCCATCCAGCCTGGCCTTGAATGTTTACAGGGATGGGACATCTACCACCTCTCTGGGCAACCTGTTGCAGTAATTTAACACTCTGGTTGTAAAAAAATTTCTTCCTCATGTCTAACCTGAATGTCCCCTCTTCCTGTTTAAAACCATTACCAAATTAGAGGCCAGACGGTGGCAATGACAGGACACTAGGAAGCAAACACAACAAGGTAGGGAAATCAAACCCTAATAGACAATGTTGTTCCACATAACCACCCAGCCAGTTGGCTGAGTAGGGACCAACCACTGTGGTAGTTGGTTATAATGGAGACAGGATGGAAAAAGAAAGAAAACAAAAAAAAAACTCCTCACTACCACACTGTCTTTATTAATTAGCTATATGAGAACAGGTAAGCCATGAATCCTTTCCACAAGGAACTCCCTCCACACAGAAGGTATGCACTGGGCACAAGTTACTGACAGTTCAGCAAAGTCAGTCAAAGCATACTAATAAAAACGGCTCTGTGGTCTCTGCTCTAACAGCAGCATGACTGGCAGGCATGAATACTGACAAAAGCTGGCTCAACAAATGTAGGTAAGACGCAGCAAGCAAGAATCAGCAGCATACCTGATGCGATAAAATGGCAGATGCTGTAGAAAGGATTCCTGACAAATGATGACAGGAGAAGGCACTGCACAAAGTTCACAACTGAAGCCTACAGCTTACCTTCTACTTTAAAAGCCCACAATTCATTTGAGATCTGCAGCTGAATTCAGTTGCTTGCATATGCATGTCTTAACATTTGATATCAGAATTCCCATATATTTTCATTGGGCTGGCAAAAAAGATGCAAGACCAAAGCCTGTGCCCTTCCAGGCTGACAGCCAGAGGCCAAACAGGGAATCCTGGATATCCCAAGCAACACTAAAAAAATGTTTTGGCACCTGAACCAAGCTCCTCCTCCAAACTCAGTAAAGAAAATGTAAATAAGATTTTAGTAATAGTAGCCACCTCCAATAGCAGCTATATTTTTTTTTAACCAGAAGCTTCTTAATTTTCAACTCACTTCGGTTTTGTTCTCTGCACAGCATAAGACCGTAAGCTTTTCAAGACCTGTGTTAAGATGTTCCCCCTCCTCTTACCACTGAAAAGCCATTATTAAAACAGGTTTAAAACTTGTTTTACAAGCCTCTCACCCAGAGAGGCTCTCGCCCTTTCTAGCTATTGCTGCCGGCAAAGCCTTTCCACAAGGTGGCATATTCTCAAGGGAGCCATGTTGCAGTCAGTTCAGGTAAGAAAAGTGTTTGTTTTCAGTTAAACAAACAAAGAAAAAGAGATTCTCTTTGAGTCAGAAGTTTCAGCATCCAGTCAGAAGACAACAGAATGCAAAAGCCACAACAGAGGGCTAAGAATAAGTTTAGGTACCTCTCCTTAGCAAATATAAACTAAGAGAAGAACAAAGAACAACTTCTAAACATTATTTTCCAGGGTGGCCAGGATATGATAAGCAATGTCCCTTGCGAGCTTCAAGAATTCAGCTGTATCAGTGAGGTGCCTGGGCTGTACGTCATCAGCTCTGCCAAAGAGCTCTAAATAGCACATTGCTGTGCTACACCCATTCCTCTTCCACTCTATTACATGATCCAAGGCGGGGAGGGAGGACGTCTACGGCAACCAAGAAGCTCTAGTGCACTCCAAAAAGATGTAAAAAAAAAACAAAAAAAAAAACCCCACCTAGTCACTAAATGCTTCCTTCCTTGACATTCAGTGCAACAGATACCACAAACCATTTCTCAATGACAAAAAAATGTTGTTTCACAGTGTTTGTATTTACATACTATAGTAAGGGTGGAAGAACTTACCTCCATTTGGAGAGCAGCTGTGTCCTGATCATAGTGCCCCATGATGTTGGGGAAAAAAGTCATATTGTAAGGCATTCCTGAGCATCTGGAAATAGTAATTGGTTCACATGTGAATAAACTGTGCCCTCGCACCAGAGTCAGAAGTAAACTGCAAGTTGCAGAGAACACAAGTACTCCCATTTTGTCAGGATCTCCAACTTCAGCACATAGCTCTGTTCAGTAGTTAGACAGACCAGCTTTGCGCAAGGACAAAAACACACATCTTCTGCTGGTTCCAGTGCAAGGCAAGGATGCAGGCTGTAGGGCAGGCAATCAGAATCCTCACCACTGCTTCAGGTAGTTCCCCATTTGGGCTGACTGCGATTTTACCAAATCCCGTCTTCCTCGAGCCTGTACGCGGCAGAAGAGCAGAGTAATTAACAGCAGAAACAATCCGGCCACGACCACCCGTCCGAAGGCCGAACTCGCTCCCGCTGCGCCCCGTCCAGAGATCGCGGCCTCGCCCACGGGGGCCGCCGTGTCTGGCCCCGGCTCCCGCAGCCACCGCTGCTCCCACCGCCCCGCTGTCGGCGCTCGGTTCCCAGCCCCGCCCTGGGAAGCGGCGCCCGCGGGGCCAGGCGGGGAGCGGGCCGAGAAGTCGGCCCAGGAGCCGGGACTCGCCGGGCGCGGCCTCGGCGCCGCATCCCCGCCACGCCCGGGCCACGCCCGGGCCGCGCCCCCACCGCCCCCTGATCGGGACCCGCCTCCCGACGGACGCTTCCCCCCCGGCGGCCGCCGCGGGGCACCGCGCGCCGCTCCGAGGAGGAGCCGCCACTCAGCGGGACGGGACCCGCCGCCCCGCTCCGCCGCCGCACTCACCGGGGCCGGCCCGGCAGCCGCGCTCTGCTCTGCCCCTCCCCGCCGCGCCGCCGATGGCCGCTCCGCCACGGACAGGATGTGGCGTGCGTGGGGTAGGGGAGGCGGTCGCGCGATACTTGGCGGGCGGGGGCGGGGCGTCCCGCACCTTTCCGCCCCGCCCCGCCCCGCCGTGCGGTCTGGGGGCTCGTCCCGGCGGGTTCTCCTCTGCGGGGGCGGGGGACCGCCCGGCCCCAACCGCCTGCCCGGCCGCCGTCCCGGGGCGCGCAGGCCCGTCCGTGCCCCAGCGCCCCTCAGGTGCAGGTTCAGCCTCGGCTGAGAAAGTCCCCGAGGCTGAACGCACAGATACAAACGGCATGAAAAATCTTTCAAAACACTATTGGTATTTAGGTTTTCATAAATACACTCAATATTAACTCTGCAATACACTATTTAAAGACGATTTACAGACTCCGAGGCGTTAGGAAATGGCCACGTCCTGCCCGTGGAAGAGGCCGTGAGGTTTGTTCCCAAACACACCTGGGCAGTGAGTGGGGGCTGTGGGCCCTCGCTGCCACCATCCTGCAAACTCCCCAGTCCCCAAGAGGTGAGGGCTGCGGGTGCTCGTTAAATGAGGCTAATGCTGAGGAACAGATTGATACTAGAAGCCGATGTGGAACAATTGAATTTAATGAAGGAAAGGATGTGATTTCAGGCATTTGCAAAGAAAAGAGATGATGAGGTGAGAACAAAGGGAGATGAAGGAGACCCACTGGGCTCTGGTGCTCAAGCTACAGCTGTCCTCCAGAGACCCAGCTCAACGGTGTGTGAACTGTCTTCCATGCACCCACCTCTGCTGCTGGCTGAGGCCACACACATCAGACAAATACACGTCTGGTAGCACTTAGCTAAGTTCACAAGTGCAGGCCTGAGCTAATGAGACCCAACTGTAGAAATGCTGGAGGTTATGAGGCAGAGATGACCAAATTTCTCTGCACAGAGCCACCTGAGGTCTCATCAGGCTGCTCTTCAGCCATGCAACTTGTGCTGTGCTCCAGGACTGGAACAGGAAACACCAGATGCTGAGACATGCAAATCAGGTTTAGAAATGGTTTGATGACGTTCAGGCTGTGCTGCCTTTCTGCTAGTGTGCCCCAGGGCAGTCTGTGCAGAGTCAGGCGCATTTACCCAGACAAACTGTCCATAGATGGTGCAGAGTGTGAAGCTGCACATGGTTATTCAGAGAACCACAATCTCTTCATGCAGATCTTTTGTGTATCGTTCCCTGTGTCACTGCACAGAAACATGAAACCCTTGCAGATTCCCTTATGTGAAACCATTCTGGCACCTGTGTGATTCATGGGGAGGATGATACCTACCTGCCGCAGATCCACATAGACATGATGGAAGGGAATTTGCTGTATGAACAAGCAACTGAATGGAGAGGTGACCAACATTTTCCTAGCAGATTTTACAGATCACATTAATGAAATCTTCTTGTTTGCAGGTTGTGGAAGTGAATGTGCTCAAGTGTACAAAGAAATCTACATTATCCTATGTTGTTGTTCCGGTTCTCATTTTCTAGCTGGCTCCTGTCCTAGTCTCTCTCAGTAGCTCCTTTCCATCCTAGAAATATGAAATTTTTCTTTTCATGAGCTGTGAGAGGCTGCACGCTGTACAGGTCTGGCAGGGAGAGCACCATGAGTGCACAAGAGAGCGTCTTCCTGCTCTGTGTCTACAGAAGCCATTCTAGGGACGTTCTCACTCAGCCCTTAATGAAGCCGCTGAGTTGCTCTCCTCTCCCAGAACTCATTCAGTTCCTCAGATATGCTGAAACTTTGCAGGACAGGACATAGTGCAGATTCACACTTAAGTGGATTTCTACTGAAATCTCTTTCATGTTTCGTTGACTAAGCCTATAGGCATTTTCATGGAAACAGCAGCAGAACTATCTAGGACCATCCATACCAAGTGAAAAGTCACTGCTTCACAGTATGTAGGGTTGACAAATTCTCACACAAGCTTCTGTTATAATTTTAATATGGGAAAACCATCGTGTCTTACATGATTTTCATGGAAGCTTAATAAGAAATTCTGCTGAAGACAATGGGGCAAAAATCCAAGGTATGGAAATTTCAGCCAAACCACAGAAATTTGTCACAGTAACACATATCTGAAATCAGGGTATTGCAAGGAGTTTAGCCACCTCAGCTGTAAGCACTGCTAGGATCATACTGTATGAATATGGTATTATATAAAGTAATGGCTTAGTTCCTTCCAACAGAATGCCTTTTCATAAATAAATTAAATCTCTGAAAAACAGATATGGCTAAATAACATTGTTTTCCTTCCTTAAAGGTTCTCATGTTTTTGTTGGATGATGGGAAAAGACAAAGAAAAGGAAGGATGAGCCCTTTCTTCAATCACTTTCTTTGCTCACCACCTAGTTGCTAAGCAAGTTATTCCAGAGGTTGGTTCTCAGAGCCATGATCTAAATATATTTGTGTCTGGTGCCATAAAGGTCTTGACTAACCAGAGTGAGGAATGTGAGTGCCCTCACTGGTATCTAGCAAAGCACCTTTAAGTATCATTAAGTATTTTAAGCATGTGCTCAAGTATATTGCTGATTAGGGATGCAACTACTTGGATATGTAAGTACTTTGCTCACCTGGCACTGGGGATATTGTTTACATTTCAGTTAACGTAATATTAATTTGTTGACCTTTCTCTGTCACCTCTTCAAATTATTATAGTTTAGCAATTTTTGCTACAAAGACTTCAAGGGATTTAGAGCCTTGTTCAAATCCTAGGTCATCTTCAGATGCCTTTCAACAAACGTACAGAAGAGGTTTCAGCAGTGGCCAATGGCAGCTCCTTTCCAAGCTCTGCTGGCTCCTTCCACCCTTGTGATGGATGTGGTGGAACAGACCATGTGCCGTCCCGTCCAGACCCACACTCCATCCACCTAGCTTAAACCTATTCTTGGCAGAAATGGTGAAGGCTTGCCTGGGCTATGAACTGAAGCTCCCTTTTCTTCTTCAAATTTTTGTGGGGACATCCCTCCAGGAAAGGCAAACAGCAACGTGACCGCGTTTACCTGCTCTGTGAACACGTTAGTGCCCCACATGCTCATACCCTAGGAAGGCAAGATCTAAAAGAGCAGTTGTTGGGAATAAGCCTGTCTGTGTGACACAAGGGGGATGTGTGTGTGTGGCTTTAGTACTCGCAGTCCGCACATGAGCAGCTCTACACTAGCTCGAGCTTTCTCCTCTTGGCACATCTGAAAGTTTCATAAATGAATTACACTGTTGGAACATTGTACCAAAGTTTAACTTAATGTAATTTAAATATTACAGATTTGCCAATTACATAGTTTGATGTGGGCTGATTGAGTTATAAGGTTCATAATGTTCCTATTACTCTGCATTTAAAACACATTATTCATAATTTGGTGAAATTTCAAAGGACTAAATAGCCAGTAGATGGCACCAATAAATCCTGTTGTGAGACTTAAAATTGAGAAGTATAATTCTTGTATTTTTCTCGAATGCATTTTGGGAATGAGAAAAGCTGGACAAAAGAGCATTACTGATATACTTTATTCTTATTAGTTTATAGTAATAGGGAAAACATTTCCGTTTGTAAACAGAATGTGTTTTCTAAGTCAAAACTCTGCCATTTAATTGAACACATAAACTCCTGAGGAAGGCTTGGTAAGAACGCATAGATGTGTTACAGTAATTTCCTAGTTATTTAGAAAATGCAGTCTTTGATGAGTTAATGACTTCTGAGCACTTCTCCAATCTCATGCAGCTCTTTCATCTCAAACCTTTCTTTACAATACATTTTTTTCCATAAAGCCTTTAAACTGTAACCCCCCCAAATGCCCAACAGCAATGAAAACTGGAGAAGGAAGCATATTGAGAAAGCCGGGAGGTTTTTGCAAAGCCCTGTGCTAACCACATTGCTGGGTACCTGGAACCCATGTCATCTCCCTCCCCAAACAAAGTATGACCTATTTAGACTTTAGTCCTTCTAAGTATTATGGCTATGTGGGTTGTGACACCCACACATAAGAAGATGCTGATTTTCTTTATGCTAGAAGGTTCTCATCTTTCATTTGTCTCTAAATGACAACACTGTGCCTTCACAGCGTTGCTTTAATAAAACAGTGATTATACTAATAGTATTCTTTCCCAACAGGTTACCTCCCCTGGTCTTGGACATTAAGCACAATGTAAACTAAACAGGAAATAAGCTTGTAAAGAGTAAACTTTCCTAAGAATGATCAAGGATGTTTCATTCCTTGTGGGCTTTTAGCAGGCACCTTCACTGCTGGTAAATTTGCAGCCTGTCTGCTTGGGTGACAGTAACAGCAGGGACCGTGGGTGTTTTTCCTGACCGAGCCCCTCTTATCTCTTAGTTTCTGCAGCTGGGGCACTCCTGGCTTTGGACAATGTCACAAAGGCTGGGGGGAAGGAAATCTCTGCTACAGGGCGTGAGTCATTTCCAATGGAAAAGAGGGATACAAAGCCAGCACTCTGTTAGGGTGGGCAGACAAGGTACAGGTGACACTGATGGCAAATCAGAAAGTCCTGCCTTAATGGTGTGTGTTGTAGCTGTGTGCTTCACTCCCTGAAAAACACTGATGCATTAACTTCACCTGAACTGTCCCTATAATACGATGTGTGATTAGCAAAGTGGGATTGACTTTACACACATTTCAAATGCTGCTTTTTAAGTTGTTAGTTCAAGATATTTATTGAAACATGAGAATGGCAAGGTTACAACAAAACAAAAGTTTTGGAAGCTCGGGTGCTAACTACTACAGAGTGATTTCAAAGGTACTCATCAACATGTTAAAGGCAGACTAACGAGCATCCACAGCACTGTTCCTGGGTATTCGTAATTACATGCATCCCATACCCAGCTAATGCATACTGTCTTCCCATCATAACAATCCTGTGCTGCAGGGATTTCCCAGGTTCTGGGGAAGTATGTAACAGAGTACCTTGTACAAAAAAACAGATCTGTCTGTATATACCTCTTCCTGACGTCTCCCCGTGGGATTTCTGGATTGGCGAATTCACTATTTGCTAAACTCTGAAGGAAGAAGTACCAATAGGAAATTTTAAAAAATGGTTTTCATTGTTTCACAATTTCATATTTGTCTTTAATAGCATCTCTTTGAAATTCTATGGAGTAAAGTTGTTGTTAATGTATCACAATTAAGTAGCAAGTATCATGATCACTGTATCCATCATTTTTACAAATAGAACTGCAGGTTGTTTTCTGTAAATATTTTTGTCATTTTTTTGATCTGGTTTTGATAAAATTATTTGAATTTTATAGTTTTAGTACTCAGAAATAATGGATGGACCTGCTTTTCTTAAGCTTCTTGACAGTTGCTCCCAAGCTATTACAAAATGGAAACAGCATGCAGAATACTAAATATGTTTTCAGCTGAGATGTACAGTTCTGCCCGAGATCAATGCAGAATACAAAAATGAGTCACGCTTTAGATCTCAGGGTGACTGTAACCACATGACCATTCATTTCTCAGGTTATTAAATTCTGCTGCACTCCAGGACTTGTGTCAGCATTAGTTTTAAACTAGGATTTGCAAATACACTTATGGAACCAGTTACCCCACATCCTGGGAGATGGTGCTGACCACTGTTAACACTTACAAATTATATAAACCTCATTTTCTCAGTCTCCTTCCGTGTTGTTTCATCCTTACTGTTTAGGATCAACCATTATATCACCAGTCAATGTCTGGAAATGAAGCCTTTCCAACCAAGACTTTGTAGTCAGAAAGATTGTGGAGCCAACTGTGTGATTGTGAAAGCATCCCAAATACAAATTATGGCTGAAAAATGAAATGTGAAATATTGTTAGACAAACATTAAAAAAAAAATAGACAAAGCAAATAATGAATGAGAAAGAAAAGGCTCTAAGATGTGTCAGCAGTAATCTCAGTAGCTCATAATTGGGAAAAAAAAAAGCTTCATTTGCAAGAGTTTGATTCTAAGCACAAAACCACATTTTCTTGACTATATCTAGTTAGAATTCAAATTTGTCTTCGCACCTGGCATAGCAGAGTTTTTGTAATTCACAGATACCATCAGCTATGACTGACAATTTGAGAGAAGGGGGGCCAGAGAAGGGGCTAACCCCTACTCCATTATGTATTTTTACATGATTTTTGTAACAGTCTACTGGTTCCATGTTTATGCTCCTGTTTTCTTTGTCAGACTTATTGGCATGTAACTGGATGTGTTCAACTTGAAGGGGGAAAGAGGAGGCCAAAACCCAAAAGGTAAAGCTTCAAACAGAGAAGGAAAGCCAGGAGGCAAGGAGGAAGGGGCAGCTGGCCAGGCTTCTCCAAGGCGGTGGGATGAGAAGCAAAGCAGAAAGGCCAGGAGGCTCTTTGCTCTCTGAGCAGGGCAGACTGGAGGCTGGGCAAGAGTTTACTTGCTGGATGGAGGTGGAAGTTCAGCTCTGGGTAATTGCTAAGGATCTTATGAAGCATCCAAAATGGCAATGCAAAGAAAAATGTGGCATATTAGCAATAAGAGAACCCTGAAATGTGAAGTGGGATTTGTGTGTGTCTGTGACACAAGAATCCTAACCTGCTCTTCTTAGAGCACAGGTTCATGAAGGCCTATGGTCTTGGATTCCAAACTGGGAATATGTCTGAGAAGTATCCATAAAGCATCCCCTCTTGCAAAGGGAAGGTGAAAGGCACTCATACCATCTTCTCCTGGATCTTAAAGAGCTTCTGGAAGGCAAAGAGACACTTAGGGTTCATGGGAGGCTTCTCTGGACCTTCTTTGCCAACAGCAACCAAATCGTCATGGTTGTTCTTATCCTCAGAGAACCCAAACTGCCCTTGTATGATAGGGATGTCTTCTTCCACAGAGGCACTCGTGTATGTTAGTATGATGTCCATGTCCCACAACAGAACACGGTTCAGATCCTCACAGTAGCAAAGGACAATAAATTAACAATGGCTAAGTGTTATTGTTTTTAACTGCCTCAGGGCCTTAATTTTAGTTCTGCCCTGCTATAAGTTGCATTTATACCTGTGCTGGGCCACCTGGTCGCAAATGACCACAGTGAGTCACCCTGTGCCACCAGTGGTCACGCCATGCCCTGATGATCCTATACTCAAACTTTCAGGCGGTTTAAAGACCATCTGAGAGGTTCAACTGAGATCACGATATGCTAGAAGGACACATTCTCCTGGAACATTGTTTTTATTGGTTGTATTAGGGATAAGTCTGGGATGGGGTTCTATGTCTGGTCCAACTTTGCAGTGGTACCATGCTGTAGGACTGATGACTTTCCGGGTGAAGATAAAAAAACAACCCTAGCATAGTAGTAGAGGCCTTAGGTCTACTGAGCATCTAGATGGAGAGGCGGATCATGGCTGGTAGCTGATACAGACCTGAGGGTGCTGACAGCACTTAAGGGACTAGGCCAGCTGAGCAGTCCAAGTCTCTAAAGAAGGCAACAGGGACAACCAGCCCTGTTTACAGAGGTCAGAAAAATAATGGAAGTTCCGTACCAGAGGTATTGTAACGGAGCTCCTGGGACCTTTTCAAAGTGTCAGTACAGCAAAATGGATAGACAAGACCAAAATCAGTTTAACTCATCCAACTCAATTTCTTCTGGAAATGCAATTGGGGTAATACAGCTAGGATTTTTCAGGCTGACCCTTAAATTCATAAATCCAATTTTACTGTCTCTGTGCATCAAATGTCATAGCAGCTAGCATAGAGTAAGAACTGACAATAAGTATCTAGGAACTTAATTCTTCACCACTCAAGAATAGTTATTTGCTCCTGCACAAAGGGACCAAAAATAAATTCAAATTAGTAATAACAGACAAAGATAGTGGTTCATTTCTATTCTTCTCTTTGCATTAGCATTATACTATCATGTGCCTCATATTTTGTACCAAATTCATTCAACGTCCTTTGCAAAACTCAGGTGAAGGTGTTTAGGCAAGTGTTGTGGAGTAATCTATAATAAAAACCAGATACTAACATTTTTAATAGAAGACAAAGAACAAATTATCTTATTGTATAATTTTATAATATACAAAATGTTAATGTATTCATTGATTTACATTGTTGTAACCAGCATCGGGATTTAATCCAATGGACTGACATTTCCATAATATTGTAATTCCTGTTTTGGCGAGATATACATGTTTCTGCATCTCTGCCAATTGCATTGTGTCTTTTCTTCGGCTACCAACAAACCCAAGGTTTCTACAGTCCTGGGAGTAAACAGAATAATTTATCTAAGCTTTTGTTTGAGCGCTGTGTGAATTGTGTGAGTGGAACTGTCAGATGCCAGGAAAGAATTCTCAAATTTCTACCAATTTGGAAGAATCTAAAACTGCTTTATATTCAAGAACTCTAGCTGTGTCAGTTCAAGTGCTGGTTTTAACCTGTTTCTGAATTCGAAAGGAATGAAGCAGAAGAAAATCAAACGTGCATTACTGGAGCTTTCTCCTTTCATACTAATTCACGGCAAAGCAACATGGTTTACTCTAGATTATAGGTTATTGTGGGAGAACAGTAGCAAAATGATACATGTAGAATGAATAAAGAAAGGCTGCTTTCACTTGTGAACATGTACAAAAGTAATTTCTTTTTCTATTGTATAAAATTTTATAAACAGAAACCTTTGAAAAAAAATACAAACCCACTGATTTTTGCCTGCAGTTATGTCACCTTATACCACATTGGCAGTGTAAAGGGAGAATATGCAACATACACTCATACATAAAGCCTTTATGCTAATAGTGTGTTATGCAATGGTCTTAGAATAAGATCAGTGTCCCTTGAATCAAAATTTACCTTTGGTAAGTGCAATCAAAGCAGTCAGTCAATGGAGGAAGAAAGATGTTCACGTAGGCCTATCCCCACTGACTTTTGAACTACTATTTTAGATATAGGAAGAAAATCATAGTGTAGAAACGATTTACACTAAGTTGTACTGGTGTGGCTAAGCAAAGCTTGAACCTGTCTGTCATGTGAAGAAGGAAATCATTATTTCTTTTGACCTCAAAGATATCCCAAATACCCAGCAGAGGTGGAAGATGCTGTTACTTCTCTGGGATTCTGACAGGCAGCCTGAGAGCAGTGTCAAGATATATTTATTTCTTGTACTATTCATGTCAAGGAAGTGGTCACCTGGGTTTGCTCAAGCAGATCTCCAAGAGGTTTTTGAGAGGACAGAAATATATCTAAAAATTCAGTAGCACTGATTGTTCAAGTATGGGGAATAAACACCATTTGAATTTGAAGAAAAACAGTTCAAAGAACTGAGCAGATATAAATCAGGATAGCCTAAGCTGATAAGAAAATATCATTAATTTACCACTAGAGAGGTCCGCAAGGTGATGATAAACGTGGTGAATAAGAACTAGCAGTATCTCCTCTTGGAGATCAGCCTTCCATTTGCCTCAGAAACATCCAAGATAAAAGCCCTCAGTGATTAATACCTGTGGCAGTGGATTTCCAGAACACAATGTGCTTGGGACAGTAGGAAAGACTTTTCCATTAATCTAAACAGATAACCACAAGTAATCAAATGCATTTCAGAAATTACCGCTCCTTGGTTCTGAAAGACCAAACTTCCACCTGAGACAGGGTGTCTGACCATCGCCAGAGGAACTTCTCATTGCTTCACGATGTAATTTCTGTGCTTAAACCGCCAGTGGAAGGTTCTCTCATGTATGAAAAAGTCAAATTCTGAATCACTGCAGGATCTTCCAGGGAAGACATAGAGACTGTGAGTATGGATCACTTGCTTCTGTCACAAGTCATGCTTAACTCTAAGGGTGTTGAGTCAGAGAAGCAGTGCTGACACAACTGGGAGAAAGAGCTGGGACAAAACTTTTCAGCAAATGTTGGTCACAGAAGTGCTTGGAACATTAGAGACGTTATCTCCCATGGCTTGCATCCTGCTATGGCCAGGGCAGCCTGACTTTGTATACTCTCTATAAATAAACAGGATACGTCAGAGATATCTGGATCTGTCATCAAACTCTGTTCCTAAATCAAATGATGTGAATTGTACTAGTCACTTTGATCAAAAAGGGGTATATAAGGACAGTTCTAGGAGGATTACTTTATCAATTTTCCTAGGTCTATAATTAAATATAACACAAATGTTACACATTTATAAGAGCGGAGCTAAATGAAAAACTTTGCCTTTCATGTGAGGAGTATGATATGAACTCTCTTTAGTCCAAATTCTGTCCAGGTCCAAAGTCAGCTATGGGCAGCTGGCAGCTATAGTTCTGAAGGCATCAGCCCTATTGTAGCTTATTTTCAAAATGTCAAGGTTAGTCCCTTCTAGAGCAGGCTACCTGGCAGTTAAAATTCAGTATGGCCACTAACACAGAGAGCCCTTCCAAGAGCCCTGTGGCGTTTTTGTGAACAGCCCTTTGTAGACAAAAGCCTGCAGTGATGACACAAGGTATTATAATGACTGATTTTACCCAGACTGTGATTTCTGATAGGGTGGGGCAGTACCTATCACTCGAGCATGGTGCCTGTGTAGCTGAGCATAGAGCACTCATGTGCTGAGCATGTGTACGAGGTGGACAGGAATGTGTGATGGATGCAAGTGGGAAAAGTGGTGTGGAAAAATGCAAGATTCCAGGAGGGCTGAGCTGGGGAAGAAACAAGGAATATGTGTAAGGTTGTTCTGCCTGGCGAAGGAGGATGGAGACATACAAGCTAAGGGCTTGGACGGCTGTTGGGCTGCCCAGGTGGTGTTCCCCAGGAAGCTGGAAAGGAGGAGCTGATAGGAACTGGCTTTCATGGTGTTTGAAAGCAGCTTTCCCAGAGCAATGATAGTATTGCTCTGCAGCTCACAGGAGGTGTTTATGACAGGCTGCCGATGCTCTGTGAGATGAGCCCTGGGGTGTAACACAAGGGCGCCTGTGGATGTGCCAGGTTGGGATGCCTGTGGGTGTTGGAGGTCTCTGTAGGGCAGAGGAAGGGGGACACAATGGAACCCATGCTGCCTTCAAGGAGCAGCTCCTGGCCAGCCTGGCTTTATTGCAGAGGGAGCTGGTTGTTTTGTGCCTGTGTTCACTGGGACTGCACATGCATATGTGCATACGTGCAGTGCAGATGGTTTGGGACTGGTATTGGAGCTGAGTATCTGGCAGCATAGATTCACCTTGTGATAAAAATGCATTTGTAATATGAAATGCCAGTGAGAGCTTCTTAGAGGAAATTGAAAAATACCTATACAGGCTTAGGAAGCTGCTTTCTTACCATGGATGGAAGTCATTAATGCATTGTAAGAAAACAGCATGCAGACAAATAAGCAGTGATGACTGCAATTTCAGCTGCATGTATGCTGGGAGATGTGGCCCAGTATATATTCCGGAAGTTAAACTGTTGTATTTAGTTAATTATTCTTCCAAACTGTCAAAAAATTGTCATGATATCAGCCACAGTAAAGGGACAGGAAATCCTTATTTGCTGGGTGTGAAATCCCAGCTAGAGCATTAAAGTATTGCGTTTCAGGAGTGGGTGTCAAACACTTGCCTCAGCAATGATGTTAAATGTTTTAGTTCATCTGAAAGATGGTTTTGAGTGGGAAACATGAATAATGAATATTATTTCCATGGAGCACTGTGCCTGTCCATTAGTACTGAGCTGCGTACATCCAAGTGGTTCTCAGAGGTGATGATACTGCTTGTGTGGAGTTTTAGCTGGACTGTGAAACAGTGAGAAGTAACTTTGCTTCTGTGCTTGGCAGTGTTGATGATGAGCTTTAGCTTCCCCAGGTCTGATTCTGAATTGGTAAAATTATGCTCTCTATAACATAATAATGTGTCTAATAACATGCTTCAAAAATTATATCATATTAATACTCTGAATGAAGTGGAAAAAAAACATTGAGGATGAGGAACTAATTTACTAATTTGAGGGTAAGGTGGATGCCCCCAGCACTGCAGAAGAGCTGGTTCAGGGACATAGGCAAGACTCAGCACCTGGTGTTTTAGGATCAAATCAGCCCTTCAGCCCTTGAGTCAAGAAAACTGAACATTAAGCCACTTACAAAGTGTGACCTGGAAAGTTCTGTCTGCCTTGCATGAACAAGCGAAATACTTTTATTTCCTGGTAAGAACAGATAAAGATGACCATAAATATTTTTATGCCTCTGCATCTGACAGCTCCTCACAGCTGATAAAGAATAGGCTGCTGATTAGCTATGGTGCCTTTTCTTAAGCTGCTTTTTGACTGTGAGCAAATTGTTCGTCCTATCCATGCAGTTAATGCCCCAGACATACTTCTCTGTATCCAAAAATGGGGGTGTTTGACAAAGGTTAATGGAAATTAAATTAAAGCTGAATAATACTGATCATAATGCAAGAGTGTGCAAGCAAAGCTAATTAATACAACTGACAACACAGCTCAGTCCTGACCTGTGACACCACTCTCTTTCTTTCTCCATCAGTCCTATTTTTTCATCAGCAGCCACGCACAGCAATCTAAAACTGCTTGTTTCAAACAGCCAAGCAAGCTTGGTATGGACGGATTTTCAGAGGCATCCCACTTCTTTCACTCAGGACTTAGATGGTGTTCAATCCTCCCAAAAGAAAAGAAAGAACATTCTCCCTTCTTCCTTCTTGCTTATGAACATCCTAATTCTACCACTAAGAGTAGAGTATTTCCTATTTAGTGTTTTCTGATTTTTTCTGTGCCAGGAACTCTTGCAAATAAACTTGGATTCTATCTTGTAAAAGAGGCATGTGTTACCAAATGTATTTTCTGCTGAAACAGCTCACTTTTTCCCCTACGTTAGTGACCCAGCTTTGCACTCAGTTTACTTCCAGGCAGGATAATTGCTTTTAACTCTGGATAATATACATAGGCTGTCAGGTGTCCATACTAGGACCAGTACTGTTTAATATCTTCATCAATGACACAGATAGTAGCATCAAGTGCACCCTCAGCAAGTTTAGAGATGACACCAAGCTGAGTGGTGCAGCTGACACACCTGAGGGATGGGATCCCATCCAGAAGGACCTGGACAAGCTCAAGAAGTGGGCTCATGTGAAACTCATGAGGTTCAACAAAGCCAAGTACAAGGTCCTGCACCTGAGTCATGGCAACCCCCAGTATCAATACACATGGGGGGAGGAAGGGATGGAGAGCAGCCCTGACAAGAAGGACTTGGGGGCACTGGTAGATGAAAGATCAGACATGGGCTGGCAATGTGTATTTGCAACCCAGAAGCAAATAATATCTCAGGCTGCATCAAAAGGAGCGTGGCCAGCAGGTCAAGGGAGGTGATTCTGCCCCTCTGCTCTGCTCTGGTGAGACCCCACCTGGAGTCCTGCATCCAGCTCTGGAGCCCTCAGTGCAGGAAAGACATGGACCTGTTGGAGAGGGGCCAGTGGAGGCCACAAAAATGATCAGAGGGCTGGAACAGCTCTGCTGTAAGGACAGGCTGAGAGAGTTGGGGCTGTTCAGCCTGGAGAAGAGAAGGCTTCAGGGAGACCTTATTGCAGCCTTTCAGTACTTAAAAGGGGGGGAGAAGATAAGAAAGATGGGGACAGACTTTTTAGCGAGGCTTGTTGCGATAGGACAAGGGGTAATGGTTTTAAACTAAGAGAGGGGAAATCAAGGCTAGATATAAGGAAGATGTTTTTTACCATGAGGGTGGTAAAACACTGGCACAGGTTGCCCAGAGAGGTGGTAGATGTCCCATCCCTGGAAACATTCAAGGCCAGGCTGGATGGGGCTCTGAGCAACCTGATCTAGTTGCAGATGTCCCTGCTCATTGCAGGGGGTTGGACTAGATGACCTTTGAACCTCTTGTCCCTTCCAACCCAAACTATTCTATGATTCTATGATCTGAAATCAGACAGGAGGACTTGAAAACCCCAGGATGATAATGGAATAGAAAAGAGGTCTTGCAGCCCTGCATCCTGGACAACCACATCTTGTTTCTGTCTTTTACCTCTTCCACATCTTTCACCAAGATAATCTGGAAAGGATGCACCTGGGAAGGCACCAGTACAATGAGGGATGCTTGGCCTGAGGATACTGAAGATTTAATTTTGAAACATCACAGCATATCTAGTTCTTCAAAATATGAAGCCAAATTTGCCTCACCGTGGAAAGAAAAAGTACTGTGGAAGCAGTGTGCACACAGTGTTGCAGATCACGTAGCACCTCCTAAGCTTTTAATTTCAGAAATGCTGCCTCAGCACATGTTCCCCGGAGGCACGAGAGGAGCAGAGTCCCTTAAACACCAACTGCTCTGGGGGCTTTGCTTGCAACAAGCTCTCCCCCTCCATCACTCCCTGTGGCAACAAGGACTCTGCTTGCCAGGTGCAGTCTGACCCTCGAATTTGGAGCATCCTTTTTGCAGGGTCCCCATGGACTCTTACATGCCTGACTGCTGGACTACAGCTTCCTCCTGTCCCCAAACCCTCTGGCTTTTTGGCACATCTGAAAGCTGTTCCTTTGTACTATTCTTCCTTTTCCACAGGAAACAAAACCGTTGCTGTGTCAGCATCTTGGCCAGGAATGAAAGAGAACAAGCTGCTTGTCAGACAACACCCGAGGCATAGGCAATAGGATGGGGATGATATTTCAGCAAGAGTAACCCTTTCTGGCACTAAGGAAAAAGATCTTAAAAATTTAGTGCTTTTTTTTTTTTTTTTAAAGCACTATCTAAAAGTCAGGAGTTCATTTGTTTGGCATAGGTTGAACAGTGTAGCAGCTACTTTCTCTACCCTGTGCTTTCCAGTTCAGACAGGAGTGAGAGTATTTTATTAATTATGTATTCTAGTTGCCTCATACATTTACAGGACCTGCACCAAATAAACAAAACCGGATCCCCTCTGTTCTCTGCCCTCCCTGCTTCTCCTGCTGGACACGAACCAGGCTGCCGGCTGCTAATCCTTGGCTGCTGGACTCCTGGAGACTGCAGATCTTTTCAACAGGCAGTTAACAGCTTTGCTGCCAGCAGGGGCCATGCAATTTCTCTGGCAGGAGCATTGTGCTGTTTTCTTCAACATTGTACTTGGCTGCGAGTCTTTCCACAGTAGTGCATTTTTAAATTATTATTATTTTTTGCACAGCTACTGGCTAGAATTTGTCATTATTTCATGGATTCTTTTTTTTTAGTGTCATAGACACATTGCCTTTAATGGGGGCCCAAATACACAGCCCTCACTAAGGTCATGCCTATATTGGTATGTCACTGGGGATGTATATAAAAGAACTTTTTGCACCTGCTGTGTATAGTGGTGAGGCACTCAAGCAGGATTCACTTCTTGCTGTCTCTTGTGGTACTTTTTAATCCTCCTCTCATAACTGGCTACCTTTGTAGCAGTCACATGCTTATTTTACCACATTCTGAGAGGGTCTCAGACACACCAGAAATTATCAATGTCTTGTACAAGAAGAAGAGGATATAGCTATATTAAACATATCAGAATTGCTCAATATCTTTTGGGTGAAGAAGAGGATATAGCTGTATCCTGAAGCCTAACTGGGACTGACTCAATACATTGTCCTACTTGTTTTTTCACAGTAGCATTTTTTATAATGCCTTTCTGACAAATATAACATGCACTGTAGTAATTTCTATCTGAGCACTGAAGTGTTTCCCATGACTCAGAAGTAAATGTTGTCTTTTTGCATGTTTGAATATATACCTTCTTTATCTATAGCCATGCCATATGGATTTTTCCCAAGATTTTGAAAAATTCCTCGCCAGCAGAACACTCCTACATGACTGAAGTACAGAATCATCCTTCTCCTCAGCCAGCTCTTTTTGTTTGTTTGTTTTCTGTCAATCATCCTCACTTCCCATGTCTTGTGTCAGAGAACACTGTGTCTCTTGGGACAAGGACTGTCTCATCTTGTGTTCTTACACAGCAACCTCAATAATGAATCTGCTGGGTGCAATTGGTAACAGTGACAAGAGAGGAAGAATGACAAATAGCAATCATTACAACACAAGGAGAGGTGGGTTTCCATTGCATGGGCATGTCATGCCTGATATGAGCATGTCATCCCTTTTCCTTGCAGACTTTATATCTGGATGAGCCCTGAGTAGTACCAGACTAATACTGTATGTCAAAAGTCTTTTTTGTTCACAGGTTACCTCAGGGATGACCTCCTTGGAGAACAAAAGGTTCTAGAAAACTGAGTAGAACCGGGCTTTCTGGTAGTTGTGATAGAACAACACGTGAAATGAAGAATCAGTTGTCCCTACCCCACACAACAATTATCTACTGTGATCTTAACAAACTTTCCTAGACAATCTCTCAAATACTTTTTGATCCCCAGTGTTTTTTATTTTCTAGCATTTAATTTTTCCAGCTCCCCCTTAAGTCCATTTCTTCTTGTTGCCTTCAATACCTTCTTCAGTGAACATAAAGGAAGACCACAAGAATGCATCCACCAGTGCTGTCTTGGGCATGGAGCAGGCAGGCTTGCTCGGGCTCTCTTGGGGACTGTGCCTGCGAGGCTGCCGAGTGCTTTTTCTGGTCTCTTCCAGACTTTCTTAAAGCGAGGTGCCAGAAATGGCTGAGTGCTTCAGCAGGGGCCTTCCTGAGGCTACATAACAGGGAAGGATTGCCTCAGTGTGTACTAAATTTGCTATTCATAGAGACAGCTCTGAGTTATAACTCTCGGTCTCTTCTCCCCCCCAATAACATGACATCTTATTGGAGATAATGTCTCGGATCGCCAGTTTCTTCCACTTTTGCCATGACAGCAACCTCAAACACTCCCCTTCATAATTACAGAGCTGCCATTCCTCTCATTTTTAACCTCATAAGCCTGCTTTGGCAAATACAGCAATTTCTTATGGGGAATACACATATTTTAGCTTCTTTGATGTGCCTGTACAGTCCATGAGCCACAGCCTGAGGACATCAGATACAAAAATAATTGATTCCACGAAGAGGAGGTAGGAACCATTCATCATACCTTTGCAGTCTTTGGTCTTGGCTTTTAAAAAAGATAAATCAGCAGCAAACACATGAATGTAAAGTGCACAGAATAATAAACAGACACTTAAAAAATGTTCTTTATTTTAATTTCCAAGTTCAGCTTTCAATAATTTGCAGATAAAAAGAGAGTACAAAAATTCTCCCTTTAGTCTAGTTTGAGAGTAGGTAGAGTGTTCATTATTTCCAAATAAAATTAAGCCTGCTTTTTCAAACACCATTTCTATGCACAAATTATATAGCTCATTCTTTTCATAAGGCATGTAAAACAGATTTCAGTCCAAACATTAACATGTTTTATACTTGGGTGTCAGAATTAAAAATATAACTAAAAGGTTCACAAAAACCCATGCCTGAACTGCAGAACAGAAGTACACACTCAAAACACTACACTGTACACACACAGAAACATGCTTATATGAATATATATGTATATGAACATATTAGGAAGATTAAAAAAAAATCTGTTTTCTGTTTCGTATGTGATCTTATCCATTTAGCCAACAATACATTTTAAGCCAGCACTCATATATTGCTTACACACACATTATACCTTCCAATTTTTTCAGTAAAAGATCATTTCTGTCACACAGTAAAATTGTGTGTCTTCCACTCCATGTCATACACTAATGGTGAAATGATGAAATACATTAAGGAAGCATAAGGGACAGAGTGAAGGAATACTGAAAGATAAAATTGCACTGAGTCATTGAGAAGATGAATTTGCCTAAGGATGTCTATTGGTAAGGGTAAATTCTCTCTCTTCTTTATCCAATGTCCCCTTTGTTTTGAGTGACTCCATTTCTTGCATATTGGAAGAAAATGTATTTTATATATATGTACATATCAGAGGAAGATCCTATCTATGTGTTGTGTTGGAATTGTGGAAACATAGCAAAGTAAGTTTGTTTCTGTTTAAATCCCGAATCATAGAAACTCACTTGATCTTGGCAGATTATTTCAGCAGAAAGTATGTTATTTCAGTGTAGCTTTAGAAATCCTCTAGTGCGACTGAAGGACATGGAGCAAATTAGGTGGCATAATACCTTTTTGGGGAAAATTGCATTTCAAAAATCCTGTCATATATGAAGACACAGATGTCTGCATATCCTTTATCTAATAACATGGTTATTTTATTTCATGTGTTTGAGCTGTTTAAATTTGAAAGATGCTACTCAAAGAACTGACCCTATAAGTAAGACTCTTCACTCCTAGGAAGGTCACCTGGAGTGAAGATGTCCAGATGATTCTTTGAGCTTGCTTCTTCCACTAAAACCAGCACAGGAATTTATTTTTAGGACTTCAAATTGTTTTAAGCAGTCTAGACTATATTCTGTCACCCTTAATTATACACAGTGGTATATTATTTCATAAACAAATTGGTTGTTTCTACTGGTGGTTGTCTCTAGCAGAAGAAAAGTGAAGAAAACCTAAATATAACCCTATCTATGTGCATAGGCAGGATCCACATCTCCACAACACGTAAGGTCTTTGGAAGCTTGCTCATCAACAACTAAGAAGCTACCTAAGACAATGTAATTTATTTTAAGGTAGCACTTAATGAATAAGTATAGTGTTACATGAGAAGAGTTTATCAAGTTGCCTGTAATTACGCATGGATTTTACCACAGAAGTTGGATCCAGCCTTTGAATGCCCTAAGGTTAAGTTTCAGGATATAAACAGGTTTATAAGATCTTGAAGTAGCTGAGGCAAGTTATCAGGGGCAGACAGAGGAGTCACCCAGGTCCCTCAGCCTTAATGACTCCACAGCTGCCACCCTGATGGGGGATGTGGTCACCATAAGCAAGTTCTCCAGTATTGTCCGGGTCATTACATGCCAAGGCCATCTCCTACTAACCATCCTGTCGCATCTCATGCTCTGAATACGAGACTCAAGAACTGCCTCCCTGATGGCTGCTCACTTGCAGCAAGGGCTGTTTCTCATACCGGTGTTCTCTGCAGCATTGCAGGCTTTCTTCTGTTGTGTGACCCAAGCTATCAGATACGTCTGGTCAGCACATCATTACAAAATAAATTTATTTGCTAGTAAATGATCTGCCACAGCTCATTCATCCTTGCACTTGCTCACACTAACGTGGTGAGCTATGGAACAGCTTCTTACACAATGAACCTTCCCTTTAGCCTTCCTTCAAATTCCCCTCTACTCTTTCACATACCAGCATCACTGATCTCTTTCTGTGGTTTCCCTGTATCATGTGCGTTTATGCCACACTCTCTGCCAGTAAATCCTTTGAAACAGAAGCAGGTTATGGGTCTGGCACAGATATGAAATGGCTCATCTGCTTTGCACAAACAATGCAGAATCCCAGACATGTGTGTTCAATTAGGTCAGTACACGGCCACCAACAATGGCTGTCCATTTCTAAATTAATATTGCTGAGCTGCTACAGCCACTGTTTATCGTTAGAGTGAATCAAGTCCCTTCCTCTCCTATAACGTTGCCAGCAAGTTGGCAGAAAGCCACAACTTGGAGTGACCTGCCCAGACTGTGGTTGTCTTACCCATACAACACTATTGTCAATATATTTCAGTTCTTCTGCAGTACAGGATCACTTACCAGATAACACACTAACCCACAGGAACATTAGCACAAGTCCTTTGCCCCTTTTTAGGACATCTAAAAATAAATATTTCTTACATATATTCTGCTGTAAGCAAAAATCTCACACTGACTCTGGATTTCAGTTTGCCTTTCTGTTGGAATAATTAGTGAACAATTCCCTATTGCATAAACTTGTTGCACTCCAAGTAAAATATCACATACTCATAACATCGTAGCAATTTATTAACATTATCCTAATACAGAATAAATTAGGATTCAGTCTCACTATTCTGTTTATACCTATTTGCATACGTGTAAAAAGACTTCTTGCAGTTCATACATGGATTTTCTTTTCAACAGCATCAGTTCGTTATGAACGACCTTTGAATAGTTATTTTAAATGGCCCCCTGAAGATACTCATATATGTCTGATGGCAGAGGCAAGTAAATTTGCCACTTTTATCTTCATAAACAAACAAACTCACAGAGAATATATACCATTACTTCTATATTAAGAAGTAATATGTTGAATTAATTCCTGGTCTTTACTACACTGGACATTTATATTTCTTTTAGCTGTATATTTATGATAAACATGGAATGCTATGATACAGAACACTTATTTACAATGCAATTAAATAAGTTCTGCACGGCAAATCAACTATATCTGATCAAATAAAGTTAATTCTTGGAGTTGTCATTGTTTTAAAAATCATGGTTATTTTCATGTAATGTTAGTGATCAGTCTGAACCTCAACACAATTAAAGGGGCATGTATAGAACATCCAAGTGGCCAGAACCCTACTTGCCAGCTAAGACTAAGAACTTTGAGTAAGGCTGATCAATATGAAAGTTACTGTTTTTAAGACCTAAATTCTGTCAATACAGAAAATAAATTAAAACTAAGTAATTAAAAGATTAATACATAAAAAGGTTACTATATGACTTAACTACATATAACAGATATATATAGTTTAAAAGAGATTTAATGGAAGCCATCTGTGTGTCTCTCTCTGAGATCTCTGGGCTTGAGTTTTATGAAAGCAAGTGCTTTAAATTTACTCTGTGGGTTCGAATGTACACACTTGAAACCCCTCACGGCTAAAAATGCAGGTTCATGTGCTCATTTCCCAGTTTAAACCGGGAAGAACTGTACCGCCCATCATTCAGCTTCATTGTAACAGCAACGCAAAACAAGACATACACAAGGAGATAACACGACTTAGTAAAAACCAAATGGCATGAATTTTGACTTATGTCTGTGCAGTGCCACTGCTTCAGACAAGTGACATGTGAACATCCTGCAGTGTCTGCAGCTGGTTTCTGTAAGACATATTTCTGAAGGCACTCAGCAGCAGCTGCCTGCTGTGTTCAGCATGGAACATGTAGAGATCTTCATGTCTTCAGCAACTGGTGACATTTAAAGTGCAGTGACGGATTGTTAGGTCCATCTTCACCTGCGCTTTGTTTTGTTAATTGACACAATTCTTTGTTTTCCTTCTGTCGCTTTGTCTGATGCTTTTTGTAATATTAATGGTGACTTCTTTTGTGGACATTTTCTGTGTGTCCCGTTTACTCTGTGAAAGTTTTAAACAGCACAGTGATTCCACACTGACAGCACAAACAGACATTGATGATTACCTCCTAATTTATGAAAACTGGACTACTTAATATACAGAAAGACTCCAGCATTCTTCACACAGTGCTGTGATATGGAGCAACTTTCTCATTCAGCATGGATGCAAGCTTTTATAACTGCTATAAAGGCAGTGGACACTAGTTGGCTTTGGATCAACCCTCTTGGCTATCATTAGCACCTCTGCACATATGTATTCTAAAAGCAGAGCAAATAGATCCGGTTTCAGTCCAGAAGTGGAAATTAGAAGTTCCTTTTGATGTCACTGGGAGTTGAGTGTGATTAGCCCGAGACAGAATTTTCTCTATTTTACATTTCCTAAGTGAAAATACAGTTTCAAAATAACACTTAGTTCTGTCTGCATATAGGGTACAAGTACAGTATTTACCTTTCAGAGCTTCATCAGATTATTTGCGAATATTAAAAAAAGTCATTCCATCTAAGGCATGCAAGTGGATCCCTAATTTAAATTTATCCTTCTGCATCGCCCAATCTATCTGCTTATTGCCATAAGCTGCACACTATAGTGCCTAGTAAACAGGATAGGTCTGGCAAAGGACACTCAAAACCGGGCTGACAGAGACACAGAGCTGAGTTAGGTGGATTTGATTATTACATTTGCAGTGTTTCATGAGACAATTAGTAATTGTAAAGAATGCCAGGTAAATAAGGCATCATTTACATGGTAATAGTGCCAGGTTATAAACTGATAAACTTCCACTGACGTGAGTGAAAAGTACATATTTGTCTGAGAGCAAAAACTGCTCTTTATTTGCTGCTGTGTATTACTGCAACTTTTTGCAGCCTGAATACAGCTGCTCCCTTGCTATCTGCTCCCCCAGTGCTCCTGTTCACACAAGGACTCTCGAAAGGCTACACACATCATGAAAATCAAACCAGGTCATTGTCAGTCAGTGACATAATTTGGATACCACCTTTGCTTTCAGGGTGCTTGACCATTATATTGTCGTCACTGGTATTACAACTTCTTTCAGCAGCAGCATATTTTATTTCCAACAACGCCATGCAGCACTATAGTCTCGGGGAAGAGTGGCTGGAAAGCTGCCTGGCAGAAAAGGACATTGGAGTGTTGGTCAACAGCCAGCTGAACATGAGCCAGCAGTGTGCCCAGGTGGTCGAGAAGGCCAACAGCATCCTGGTTTGTATCAGAAATAGAGTGGCCAGCAGGACTAGGGAAGTGATTGTCCACCTGTGCTCAGCACTGGTGAGGCTGCATCTCAAATCCTGTGTTCAGTTTTGGGCCCCTCGCTACAAGAGACACTGAGGTGCTGGAGAGAGTGCAGAGAAGGGCAACAGAGCTGGTGAGGGGCCTGGATCACAAGTCTCATGAGGAGCAGCTGAGGGAACTGGGGCTGTTCAGCCTGGAGAAAAGGAGGCTGAGGGGAGACCTTATTGCTGTCTACAGCTACCTGAAAGGAGGTTGTAGCATGGAAGGGGTTGGTCTTTTCTCCCAAGTAGCAACTGATAGGATGAGAGGAAATGGCCTCAAGTTGTGCCATGGAAGGTTCAGATTGGATAGTAGGAAAAATTTCTTCACCAAAAGGGTTGTGAAGCAGTCGAACAGACTGCCCAGGGAAGTGGCTGAGTCACCATCCCTGGAGGTGTTTAAAAGATTTATAGATGAGGTTCTTAGGAACGTGGTTTAGTGGCAGTGTTGGGTTAGTGGCTGGATTCAATGATCTAGATGGTCTTTTCCAACCAAAATGATCCTATGATTCTATGACCCCCACAAGAGGATACTAAAATTTTCCAGATGCAGCCTGTGTCAAACCCTTTCTCTTCCCTTTTGACACCATTAACTGTGCCATGTCATGTAACCAATGGTACAGTTAAGGCAGTAGGATGCTTTAGACTCTGAAGTTTAGAGCTTGGCGCCTGAGAATAGAACAAGAAACAAAGATGTAAAGCAGTTTACCCCCTGCTGCCTCACAGACCAATGGCAAAACCCTGAGAACACTGGGTGTTGCATCTCATTCTATTCTGCAACATGTAGAAGTAAAAGAACTGTAGTCAATATGAATATCCAGATGAATAAAATGGGCACTGGCAAACCAGAGCTGGACCCTAACTTAGATACTATACTTTCCTTGTAGGAAAATAAATTTCTTTTTTGACTATAAGAAGTCCAGACAAATTAAACTTCCTTTCTTAGACATCTGTATTAGATACATAAAATAATGTAGATGCCCTACTTATCATCAGAAATTTTCTTTGCAGTGGGTTGCAACAGTACAGATATGTATTACTGAATGTATCTTAGCTACTAAAAGGGCAGGAAGGGCCATAGGGCCCCATGTCAGGAGCCCACAATTCACTGAGAAGACCCATTACAGTCAACACTCACATTATTAATATGTTGTGGGAATTTGCCCATAGTTCCTATTAAGTCTAAATACAGAAGTAATTTTCCAATCACTTACAAAATTAGGCAATTTTCTTGAATGATATGTCAAGTGTACACTATAATTCTCAAGTATGGCCAAGTCATTTTCAAATTGAATTAATAATTAAGTTAGTTCTGTTCAACCATATCCAATCTGACCAACTCATTTTTCGCTGTGGAATACTGGCTATGACAAGCATTTATGTTTTTCATTTACAGCAAATCCATGGCTCTAGATATCATGCTCCTGTAGAATGTCCCTATACATCTGGGGCTCCAGTATCTCATGGAAGGATACAGCAGGATCGAGGTCACTGGGGAATATTTCTGTACTACAGCAGTACAGAAGATAATACAGTGAAAGTATAAAATAAATACATGTATCAACATGTTGTTTGGAGGCAAACGCAAGGTGAAGTTCAATCAAATTCCCTTTTTCATTTGCTCAGTCCTCCTGGGTTTAAATTTGCCTCCTTTAAGGACCTGGCTCCCAAAAGGGGACAGCATCTTATGGGGTGGGTGTAGTAGTTCCACCACACACCATGCTGAGAGGTCTTCCTATCTGAGAAACTGAGGAAGCACTAAAAAGACATAGGGTTTCAGTTACTTTAATCTGCAGCAGCCCAGCAGCTGCTACACAAACAGGGCAGTATATGGAAACCTGTGGGACACAGGCAGGTAGGCAACTATGACAGAAGGAGTTTGGGCTTTGCTCTAGCCCCAAAGCCTTCGGTGTTTGTATGTTATTGCTACGCTGGATGATCCTTCTGCAACGTACACAGTAGGTGAAGGGGAGAAGCGGGGAGGGTCTGATCCAAAGCCTACTGAAGGTATTGAAAAGACTCCCATTGACTTTTTCAGACTTCACATCCAGCCCTGAATGAACCAGAGTTTGTGCACTGCACACAATTTAAGAAAAGCAGCAATTAAGGAAAAACACATTCCATTTCCATTAATTAACTTAAACGGTTTGTACAATTCATGCCACAGCTGGACTGAGCTGACAAAAAATAAGTGTAGGGTTTTTTTTCCTGTAACAAATCTGTGTGTTACTCTGATTGCTGAATAAAACATCAATTTGTGGCTATTCAGGCCTGAAGCACTGTCAGAGGTGCTGGGCTCAATCATATTGTGGCTGCGGTGAAGCCATTTTTCCTTATCCCAACACATTAAATACAGTTTGGCTGCTGCGAGAAAGATTGTCACAAAAACAAGTTTGGTCTAGTTGAAGCTAGTGCTGAGCATTGGGGAACATAATTATGCTCTTACCTCTGCTGTCCTGAAGCCGTTCTGTCTCTGCGTTGTAGCTCCTGTGCCATGGACCATGGAGGTTGCACACTGAGGAGCACTGTTGTTCCTCTTCTCGGTGCTCAGCGTTCCCGCTGTGGCTGATGCTGCAGTTACACCTGTCTGAGCTGATTTTCCATCCTCCAGAACACCTAGCAGTGACACATGAAATTGGGCAATTAATACTGTGGGGAAGTTTATAATGGCAGCTCTGTCTTCCCTTTATTTCTCCACTTTTTTTGATAGCACAAGTCATGGAAAGTGCTGTATGATACTACAGTGAGAACAGCCCACCTGCTTTTGTCACCTTTATCGTCACACTTCACATTATTTGGCCTTTTTCCTATAGCCCATTGCTCTTAGAAACCCTGACTCAGAAAACATGTAAAACCGGTTAATGAGTGCAGCATATCAGTGGCCTTTTGGTCACCTGCAGATCTCCACTGGCTTCTCCACACAGCTGCGGGCTTGATAGAGGATTTAACTAAGGACCCAAAGGGGCTTCTCTTAAATCTGTCTCAGTTCTGGTAAATGAAGGGGTTAGATGTGAGCCTGACAGATGAGACTGGTATGAATGGAGAGATTGCTCTATTTATGTCCTTAAACATTTTTTTTTAATCTGAAGTTGAGGAAAGAAATTAAGGAAAAATATATTTAATACTGTTTTGATTGTCAGAAATCAAATAAATTACTAATTTGCTTTCTGCTCAGCTGTGTGAATGAGTCATGTGTTGCACAATATGAATTGCATTCACAAAAGTCAGTTGTCATTTATGGTGAGTACAGAGCACTAAACATCTCAAATAAAAATAGAAAGAGCTAGTGGGATGCATGACTATAACACTCAATTTTATTTTTTGCAAAGCTCATTTATAAAAAGCTTTATGTTCAAATAGAAAAAAAAAAATATTCACTAACTGGCAATGCAGGTATCAAAACTGGAGGAAGAAGCAAGGAGTCCCAGTCACTAAGGGAAAAATAAACATGAGGGAAAGCAATGACAATTTATTGTTACTTGAAGTGTGCATTGTGTCATCAAAACCTTCTGCTGTGAACTGGGTGGCAATTCAAGCACAGTATTAGGGGTATTAAAAGAGACACAAAGTCCTGAATTCTGTTCCACGTATCTGTAAGAAAATCTGCTTTATCAGTAGAAAGCAACATCAGTAGCAGCTTGCAAAGGCAATGACTGAAATCAAATAAAGTCTTGATATTGAAAATATCTAAAGCTGTGTAATACTTAAAACATCTGAACACAAAACTAGTCAGTGCATTTCCCTGAGCAGTCAGAAGATGGTGTTAGAGTTTTCCTAAGAGAGTTTAACCTGGAGTGGTGGTCACTAAGAATAGTGCTAAATCATCTGATTTTTGATAAAAAAAAACTTGAGTTGGAATTGAAAAAATTACATTAGAGTTTATTTTTAAAATATTTGTCTTTGGAAGTTTCCTCTTCTGCTAGATATAAAACCTAATGTCATTCTCTGATCTAAATCTATGGGCAACTTCCCATAAGACAAGAGTAAACCTCGCCTCTTCTGCATCTCCCAAAAGTCCATACTTACTTCTGGTTGTGGTCTTACCTCTTCCTACCGCTCTACCATGGAAGATGTGAGGCAGAAAAATGACTCGGTGCAGAACAGTAAGTGGCACAGACTGGTATAATGGATAAAATAAATTGTCAGGACGGGAGTGGGAGAAGCAATTAGGCATGTGTGAGTCAGGAGTCAGGCCGCGGTGTACTGCTTCACCTTGCAGCGGAGCTGTGAGAACAGGCTTGAGCACAGCTTTGAACAGGCAAAATGCCCTAGGCATTACATACTAATTCCATTAATTGAATCTTGGATGTTTCAAACACATATATATTGTGAATTTTTTCTTCTGTGGAGTCATCCTACTAAATTACTTTCAATCATGTGTGCCTTTGGCCATCTGGCCTCTAAGTAAGTTGTCTGGAGAAGCAGCTGTCAGCTGAAAACCCACTTTGTTCAAGGACAATTGTTCATGTATCAGATTGTGTGGCATCTTTTGCTCTCTCACAGAACAATTTTTTCTTACAACAGTTCATTTCTGGAGGATGATGGAAAATCTCAGTCCTGAAAATGGTATATTTGGGTCAGTTTTTTTGTTCTGTTAGTTTGCAGCCCAAGCATCCTTGTTGCATCCTGCTTTGCAGGGCTGAGACATTTTTCTGCAATACTTGTCAGAAATGAACCAGATATCAGCACCTGAGCCTTCTGCTGTCAGTCCCACTACAGTTTTACAGGTGACCTAGTGGTCACCAATACTAGCTTATCTTAGCAGTCCAAAAAGCTTTTTTATTTTATTCTGAAATGTGTTGGCACTTCTGAAGTTAAGACACTTTTAGATTTCTTTTTCATTGGCAAACAAGTGATTTAGAGAGTAAGCAACAGCTTAGAGGCTTCAGTGACTTGCTCTTTATGTATGAGCACTGAGCAGAAATTACAGTGAGAATGCCTGAGCAGTATAAGTAAGAGCACAAGATTTGTTGGCAATTCATAAAGTGACAGCTATTTTATAGACTAGAAATATAACACAAAATGCTGATTGCAAAACAGAGATGATGTTAAAGAAAATATTAGGAACACATGACTGCTTTTTAAATAGCAAATATTTTTGCATTGCTGTTTGGGGTTTGCCATAGTACACAAAAATGGAAAAGTTAACTTCTTCTGTACAATCTAGAATGTGCAAGCTAGCAGGGGGGTAATGCTCAGGGTCTTGCCTCCGTGTCATTTAAACCAAACTAACTTTAGAGACATTTGTGTTATCCCCACAGCATGGGTTTGGTAAATAGACTCCTTGGTCTTTCATTGTAGAGCTTCAGTAGAAGTTTAAACAAATGGGTTCGGTAATTTAGTTTTCATTCTCATGTTCTCTGCCAGGACAAACCCTGCCAAAAGTCTGTGGGCATCCTGAGGCCAGGGAAGACAGCAGATCCCATCACAATGATTTGTCAAATCCATATATTTTATTTTTAAAATAACTGGCAAGCCTAGAGTATTCTTATGGCTCCGTTCCTAAAGCTGAGTTTCTGGGTGATCATCAAACCCCCAATAATGTGGTGGTGACCTTTCCCTTAGGAATGGTAGTCGGGGTTTGGGGGACTGCCAGGCCGTTCCCATTATGGAGAGGAATGGATGACAAGGAGCGGGTATTTCATTGCATGTAATCAGGTTTATTTATAAAGAACATGCATGAGTTCTCTCTCAATGGATGTGAGGAGAATACCCAAGCAGCAGCCCCATTACTCTCAAATCCAGGTCTATCGTTCCAGCAAGAAACATGCTTCAAAGAATTTGCTGTCCCATGGCAATGCATATTGTCGTCTTCCTTTTCATGGGCTTGCTGGGCTGCACAGCCGAGCTTAGTGCTGTCTTTCTTGACAGCTCAATAGAAATCCTTTAGGCTGCAGTTTGACAAATGCATCTTTCAGCAGCACCAGGGGGAAAAAAAAGAAAAGGATTATTTTAAACTGAAATCAATCCCCAGATTTTCTTCATCACCCGATGATGCAACCAGTTGGACTGGCACAACATGGGAGGGAGCGCAAGAGTTGAAACAAGAAGGCAGCTCAGGTTGGTGCGTTGTCCCACCAAACCAAACCAAACCCAACCCCACTCATCCAGCTACACTCGTTCTTCCCGTTGAGTTGCCTTGCTGAGCTCTCTGACTCCTCTGGAGACACATTCACATTGTTCCCAACTGCCTCTGTGGCAGGGAACATAGAATTGTTTCACCCGTTTAGCCCAGATTCATTAAGGATTCTCGTTGTGTGTCCCAAAGTCTTCTAAAGAAGTTCCTGGCCCAGAACAAGATGTGATGTGACTGACTGATTACTGATAACTTACAAAGTATGTCTAAAATCTCTTTCACTAAGAAATCTGACTATTTAGACCAAATGATGGCAGTTCGAATAATCTTTTGTTTTGCATATTTTCACATTCAAAATTTGAATATTGAAAAAATAAATTTGCCTGAGTTTTTTTTCCACTAAGATGCTGGCATTAAATTACTGCCTTTTGTTCAAAGTTCCAAAAATACAGACGTTTTGGAAACTTTGGATGTGGATAAAAATCAACAATATTTATTGAATTTTACAAATCAAACTAAAAATTGGTCCCTAGGATATCTGGATATGTTTTAGCTGTTCTGCAGTTTTAAAGAAGGGTATTTAAGCACACTTTTACACACATCACTATGTAGTCAACAGAAAAGCTACATATTGTAAAATCAGAGATATCTCCATACAAGACCAGCAAAACAGATCAAATATGTCTGAAATATGTATCCTAGGTAAAGAACAACAGGCATATTAAAGGTGATATAAACTCCTAGAAGAGGACAAAGATAACAGAACATGACAATTGTCACTGGTAACACAAAAATAAAGGCACAGGTATTTTTCAGTAGCTCATATAAGCAGTATAAATAAAATTAACTCTCCAAGAACTGCTGCTACTCATAATTAATAGTTTATCGTAACACTGAATATTCAAACTGACAGTAAGACGCCAAGTTTTTCCAGTCTTTCTGGGATAACCTCCTACTCTCTCTGCTGTAAACATAATGAAAAATTCAGTATACCCAAGCAAATATCAATATAAGCTTTTAGAAGGAAGACTTGGAGCACTTCAATGCTTCTGTTACCTTAATTTTCTAAAATTATCTTTATTAATTAACCATAGTTACTATCATTACAATTCCTTGCATTTCAGACTATTAAGTCAAATATTAATCACAGATAGGACATGATCGTTTTGTAAAGAAAACAGAAGTTTTCTTCATAACAGAATTGTAAGCAGCAAACAGTACTGTTCAAAGGCCTCCTTCGCTTCCTAAATGCCACTTGGAAATCTGATGCAGATTCACCAATGCCCTCAGAGAAATCCATCCCCGATGCCCTTCTTCCTCCACTGGCTGGAATTTATGCCCTAACTTCTGTCCCTCAACATCAACCAGGTGTCCTATGATCTTCCTCTCTGCCTCACTTCTCTTCCTGCAGGCTGCACCTCACTTCTTTAAAAGCAAATGTCGCCACATCCCATCTCCTTCCATGTTCTACAAGACCTCTTAATCTGTGCTAGCATGTGCTTTTTTGTCTACAAGCCTAATCATTTTAAAATTGTAATGAGTTTTCAGAAATTCCTAAACAGCAGCATCCTACAACTGTGAAAAATGAAAACAAGATATATAGTACAGATAAGATTCACTTACATATCACCAAAAATTGAATTACATAATACTAAGGCCATCCCTGCAATGTTTGTGTTCTGTAAGCACTAGATACTTAAAAGTAATTTATTAATACCGAAGTACATAAGTTCTTAATACCTCAGGCATTTTGTATTTTAGGAGATAAATAATTAAAATTGCACTCCAAAAAGTTGCTCACAGGCTCGCAAGCTTGCATGCATTCAAAGTAATGTATGTTTAAGTCGTCTTTTGTAGCTCTCTAAAACCATTTAAAAGGGGAAGAAACAGTTTAAGAAAAAATTTCAGCGAATTATTTTAGTAAATAAGATGTTCATCACAGAGAAATCAAAGGAAATATGGAATGGAGATTTTAGACATGTACTTCTGACATCTTCAATTATATCATGACAACACCAGTGAAAAAAAAAAAAAGCAAGCAACCAACCAACAAAAACCCAAACCAAACCCCACCAAAAAAAACCCCAAACCAACCAACACAAAAAAACCCACAAACCAACAAACAAACCAACAAACAAACCACAAACAAAACAAACAAGGACAACCAATGCATAGACACTCCCATAGTTATTCATACAGCCTGGTTACACCTAAGGTTTCGAATGATCCTTTATGAGACTCATAAAGAGGAGAGGATACTTTTACGATATAACTCTTTCCAACCAGATTTTAGCATGGAAATAAAGATTACATGAAGAAGGGGGAAATTATATAATTAATTAATATGGTGAAAGTAAAACTGGAGTAAAAAACAAAATAGTGTCATGGATGAACAGCTGGCACAGAGAGACAAGGGAAAAAGGGAGGTCAATTTTGTGCATGACAAAAGATAAAGATATGGCTTCCCCAAGGCTTTTTGATGGACCTTATCTCTGTACTAGAAAGCTAATGTGCATTTGCTAAAGATCAAGTATGGGAGAAAGGAACCAGATAGCAACATTTTGGGGTAGCCCTTAACTATCAGGACTACAGGAAACTTTTCAAATCAGAGGCAGCACCGAAGGTGGGTCTGCCTGGATCTCATTGCACAGACCTTGTTGACAGAGAAACATCTCAATAAGATCCAAAACCAAACCGAAATTTCTCTGACTAACAAATATTAGAAATGCTGCGATAGCTAATATTGGCAAGAAATTCGAGATGGGTATGAAGCCTCGTAGCACAGAGGCAAAATTACTTTTGGCCAAAAGGATCAGACCTTTCTGGAGAAAATCATTGCACATGTGCTTGCCTCAATACTCTCCTGCCTGTATTTAAAGCAGCAGGTAGTGGCCAAAACAGGACATGAATTCTGACCCAAACACGCTATAGATCTGACTCAGGGCTGTGGGCCCTGTGCTGTCACATGCTCTGCTATTGAATAACAAGCACGTATTTGTTTGAAGTGACTAGCTGTTGATTAGTATGCTAAATTTATATCTTTGGAATTGACTACAAACAAACCAGTAAGGTTCAATTTTCTGGTTCAGCAACACCCTTTTTTATTTATCGTGGCTGTTATCTCATGAATAATGCAGACGATGTCGTTTTAGAAAATGCCTGCATAATAAAATACTGCATTGTAAAAACAGACTCTGAGAAAACTCACAGTAAAGACAAATGAACCACGTTAGCACAACATGCAGCTGCTTCCAGAGGAAATATGTATTTGTTACCATCACCTTCTTACTTTTAATGCTAAGTATGGAGAGCACTGAAATACCTGTTTTCTGTACCTGTTTTCCTGAGTTCGTGTTTGGGAAAACGACATAGCTGCAGGCCTGAGCGCTGCTATGCACTTGAGGGGCAGAAGTAAAAGATAGCATGGATCCTATAAAAAATTAACGGAGTGGAGGTTGTGATAAAAGTTTAAGTCATGTCCTACAAAACAGAAGCCTCAGGGATGAAGCCAGATGCTCAGGAAAGTGCAATAGTTTTTTTTCCTAATGAGGAAGAATTTAGAAACTTTCAGACATAGGGGAGAGTGGGTTTGTAAGGCAGGACGAAGGATCCAGAAGATCTGCAGAGGGAGGACCTGCTGCAGCAGGAAAATATCATCAGAAACAATGTTTTGTATTTATTGAATCAGCAAATACAATAACACAATACATTTACTGCCCAGACATTCAGAGAATCCAGAATTATTTATCTGAACTCTAATTCAATACAAACTATGGAGGGTGAAGCAAAGCAAAACGTGTGCTGGTGTGTGGCAGGCGTGGGGATGCTGTGATCCTCCCTCCCCACTGCTCGCCCTAGAGCACCACCAGCCTCTTCATTCTCCATTTAGATGGTATCTGCTTTACTTTCAGTGCTAAGGGAAGTAGGTGATAAGTAAGAGGAAATTCTGTATCTATGCAAGACAAGGGTGCTCAGGTAATAGCTTATAGCAGAAGGCAAATCAGACTCTGAGATCCTGATCTGGCCATGGTTTTGTCGCGTTCAGGAGCCTTATGGAATTACGTTACTTTGTAAGATTATGATATTAAATGTCAAATTCAGTACAAAAAGAACTGGCTCACGATGAATTTGTTTAACGCTTTTAAATGACTTTACGCACATTAGAGACCAAGCGCTACGTCTTGTGACAGTTTTGGTGGGCAGGTTTGCTTATTTATGGATTTCCTGCCACTTCATTTCTAGAGCATAAAACAAAGAGGACACCTATAGATTTCTGTATTTCAAAACTTATTTTACCATTGCCAGCTTGAAATGAGGCAAGAGGCTCCTCTTTTTTAAATAAAAGGAATTTCTAAAAGATTTTAAAACTGTAATTTAACATGCACAGGCATAAATAAGCATCTGATAAATAGCTCTGAAAGTCTGGCCAGATTTATTACTGTAATATGAAGACTTCTATTAGAGAGCGTTCAAGGATTCTAGCAGACAAATAGAATACAAGAAGGGCAGCATTAAAGCTGCAAACCTTGATATTTCTTACATGGTCTAATTTCCCATGTACAGGCAGACGTTAAATCTTTGTATATTGCTATATTTTTATTTCAAATTATGATATAGTGTCATGATACGACTGTCTTGTAAACAAACTTAACAGTGTTGCACCCACATCTGTGAAGCGAAAGGTGAATACAAAATTTATATTTATTCCAAATAGAAAAAGCGCAGTGCAACACTCTTTAACAATGCATGATCCTGTCAAAGCTCCAGACTAAGGATACTACATGGAAGACAGTCTCCAGAAGCAGAATGAGAAGGAATTGGTCTGACCATGAAGGGAAGATAGAAAAGGTAAACTTGAAAGAATAGTGATCAGGGTGCTAGGGAAGGATGTAATGGCAGAGAGACAACAGGGTTTGATGGACAAAGAAACAAATTTTAATAAATGGAATGGGGAAAAAAAGAAATGAATTTTCATTGTATTGTGGAATAAGAAATTTGGAAGACATTGAAAGCTGAGTACATTTCATGCCCGAGAACATCAACAAGATGGAATGGATTAAGGAACTTAACCAGTGCCAGAAACAGATCACTCATTCCTCCTAAGTGAAAAACTAACATACAAATAGCAAACTGCTGAAAGGCTTTTCATAGTACTGCATTTTAGAAGAACAGGCAGAGCAGGGATCTGCTTCTCCACATGCCAAGGTACAGGCTATGTTTCAGTACATGAAAAATTTGCATTAAAATGACACTCTCCATGCACAATACTTCACACCACTGGTCAGCCCGTTTTCCAAAGGTGCTTGCTTTTGGCTCTGTTCCTGTCTGACCCGTTCATTGAGATCCAAAGAAAGAAGTTCCCATGACAGGAAAGCCCTGTGTGAGAGGGAGAACAAGCGGCAGGCTGCTGGCCCTCTCTCAGCCATCCTTCCCACAGCCGTGCCCACCCTGTGTGAAGACAGGTTCTGAAGAGCAGCTTAGATTTGTAGATGTTCACATGGTCTTTCCTTCTCCTTCAGGACGCGGTAATGAAACATCACTCATTATGCTTTAGACTAATTTCCAACACAGAAATGCAAAGTATTATTATCATTCTCATTACCTAGCTAATCATGCATGGAATTTTAAGATGATTAGATAGTATCATTTCAATTAATCATACTGAGAAGCATCAAAAATATTTAGGCAGACTAAACAGAAATCCTCATGAAAAGCATCTAAATGTACATGAAACTTGAGCTGAAATGACTTCAGTTTGCTCACCAAGGTTCAGCAGCTGGAAATTGAGGCTACAGGTCCCAGGTAAGACATTAGACATGTATTTTAACTAGGAGTGATTACTTACTGCCCTAATTTACAAAGACTTAGGCAAAGGATTAGCCACTGAAAAGCTGTAAATTAAGTCTGAATGTCCCAAAGGTGTGGTCCATATGGGAAATAATTCAAGAAAGACTAGTGGACTGTATGGCCAGATGACATTTTCAGCCTTAAAGTCTACGAATATACGAAAGGATACCGTGACTGCAATAATAAAATCCTTTGGCTTAAGGTATCTGTATGCATGTGAAAAAGTTACCACTCACATTTAGTGTTCATCCTAAAATGAGGGCACTAGCTGTGTTAAGACCTAATGTCATCAGCTGTTAACAATCTACTAGATAAATCTATGAGATTTTTTTCGTCTTTTCCACAGACAGTGTAAACACTCAGAAAGCACTGGGGCACCAGCTTTGTGCAACTGACAGAAATTCGTACTTTTAGCACTGCAAGTGCTTGAAACAATTCTGGTGGCCCCACTGGGAAATACTAGCAGTTTACGAGAATGACAACTGCAACATGAGGACAATATTCAGATGAAATATACAGAGACAGAAACACAACCATATGCATTGCTAGGAAACTGGTAAAAAAAAAATAAAATCAGTCAATCAATAAAGGGATTGGCTGTTTATTTTGCGCTTCAGTAGCTAGCATCCACCTGAACAGACTAGCCTAAATCCATGATCTTCTGGGAGGAACGAGAGGCTCGGCATTACTTCTTTTTCATCAGCTGCTTAAAATATAAGGCTCAGTCAAGCAAACAGCAATGCAGAAACAATCCAGAGGGACTCAGTGGATTCAGGAAGACTTGAAATGGAAAATCCTGCCTCTCAGCCTACAGCTGCTCATGCTGATTGATCAGTAGAATGTTGCTCCTCTATCTGCCTGTTTGTTTTACTTTTAACCTGTATTTTCCTAAACAGAAAAGGCAATGTAACCATCTAGAGATGGAATTATGCTTGTACTCATCAGATAATAAAATCAGGATAGGAATGCATTATTTATTTACATACAATAGAGGACCAAGCCACTTGTTTCATGCAAGGCTACTGCTGAGAAATGCACACAATCACACAGCTTTCAAAATATTCTCTGCATAATCTAGAAGAGAGCACTGCTTTATGCGAGCCAAACAAAAAGCCTTACAATAAGGTTGTGGCTTCAGTCATTCGTTTGCTGAGTCTTAACTTAGTTCTCTTTTTATTAAGAAATATATTTCTACACCTGACTACAGGTGCAGAAAAGATGGATTTCTGCCATTTAAATGCTGCATTACTGTAATATGTGCTCATTGTGGAAATTTTGGAAATTTTAATCAATGGGCAATGAGGTAAACTGCATTCTGAACTGCGTTTCCTGTATGAAATACATTACACCTCTACTTTGAGACTGGCAGGAGTCTTCAGTTAAACCTAATTCCATTTTTAAGTGTTAGTTTTGAACTAGACATTCCTAAACTAGAAAATACAGGATTAGAACTGGCCAGAAAGTATAAATTCATTGCTGAGGAAAAGAACAAAGAATTTTTAAATGTCCTAAATCAGGATATAAAGGGAGGAAAAAAAAAAAAAAGAAAAAGGAGAAGAGAGAGAACTTTTTCCGCAAGAAGAAGTATTTTGCTGAGCAATTTTGTTCTGAGCATCCTCCGGGCAGGACCCGTCATTGACAAAAACCACGACTCAGGTTTCCTGCTCAGAGCCTTTCGGGCAGTGCCCGTTTCTCACCATCCCTCCTCCCCAGCACTGCTGCAGAGGCGGAGGGAACAGCTCTTCACACAGTTAACAACATCGCTTTGACTCTGTAACTAAGGAAATTTTTCTCATGAAGGATTTCAGTGGTGCAAGAAGGATTTTTTTTTTCCACTGGAAAATTGTCCAGAGAGAAGGTTCCAAATCATCTCTCTAGCAAATCATCACTATTGATGCTCCATATCCTGGTATCATGATGGCTAGGAAAGCCTTTTATGTAACTCAAGTGTTCATGCACATCGCATTTTTAGTGAATTTACTTTATTTGCAGGTAAATGACTGTGGGTGATCAGTCCTAGTAGATCTGCTTTAGACTGCAAGAGGGATTTAGCAAGAATGTTGGCCATTAGCTAAACAGGAATTAATCAGAGACCAAGAGAAAAGGTATCATAGTATATTTTTAAAAATGTTTTTACATTATTTTTTCCCAGTTTTTGCCATGCTTTGAGAGAATTCCAGAGGGAGAAAGTGCAACCAAAGAAGAAGCGGGCAGCTGGAGATTCCTGCCCAGCCCCTGCCGTCTCCTCCTGCCGCAGGGACACGGGGCGGCTGCTCCCACCTGAGCCACCAGGACCTTGCAGGAGGCTTCACTCAGCACCTGAATGTCACTAACCACCTACCATTAAATGAGACTGAAGTTTTTCAGCAGTTGAGTATAATACATCTAACAAGATAACAAGCTGGAGGCTCATAATAGAATAAATTTTTTCATCTGTCAATTATTTATGATACTTTAAAAAATTTTGCTTGCTATAGACTCTTCCTTTTTATATCACAGTTGATATTTATTAACAAAGTATTCATTTTAAAATACTTTTAGAGGTAGTGGAAGGAGGTTGCTTAGTATGCTCTGATAAGCCAAATAAGTATCACTGACATTTTTTAACTGAATCAACATAATGAAATAAATACAACACCCACAAAGCATATGATTACACAGAATGGCCATAGTGCAAAAAGAGCGGCAGCAACAGTCCCATCCAAATTAATGACAACCCCTACACATTATTTCAAACAACATTCACATCTGTAACAATCCTTCTCTTATTGCAAAAAGCTTAAGCACGAGTGGTCTCAATATCAACAGGACTTTTCCATGCCTGAAAATAAGGGGATGTTTAGTTTTGAGGGGTGAGATGGAAGGGTGGGATGACTCAGAGATATAAAATGAAAATGCCAAAGTTCTCTGACAATATGTTGAAATATTTTGTTGCTCCCAATTGGTATTTCAGCTTCTGTTCTTAAATGACATCTGTACCTATGTGAAATTAAGACAGTATTAAACTATCAAGTAACAGCAAAGGTGAAAATGTACAGAGACTGAGAATTAACAGCTATAATTGGGCTGAAAAATGTGGTTATTGCAGGAAGATATATTTACTGGCTCAGTCTAATTTTCCCAATAATTTTAATACTGTCTTGTAGTGGAATAAATACTGTTTTAGGCCAATACTGGAATCTTTGATTAGTTTCTAACCCAAGTATATGTATTGAATGAAGAATTGCAATCCTGAGTAGTTTCAAGTCAGTGGCTTGACAGCCATTGTTTGTTACAGAGATTATCCATTTAATTCTATCGTTTTCTTCTACTGCTACCTAAGGTCCTTTATAATTCCCTAATCTATAGGCTGATGCAGAAATGTCATTTTTTATGGGCAAAAATGTTTATTTTTCTACTTCTGAGGGAGCCATACAGCTAGGCGGTGCATCCATGCTATTTCCCTTCTGTCCTGCACCCCTCTCCCACAGACATGCTGGGAAAAGTTTGAGTGGAAGTCCCTGTAGCATTTGGGAATGGTGAACTCTTCTGAAGCTGCAGGGTCTCTGGGCTTTTCCATTGCTTTGGTACTGAGCTTGTACCTGCAGTACTGACAGCAAGGTTTGCTGTTTATGTGGTCTTCCAGAGTCACAGAGGAATGGCACAAAACTAGGTGCCATTCAGAAAGAAACCCTTTCAAGAATAGCCCTACCAAATCATGCTTTTAGGAAAGTGATTTTCAGGGAGCTTTGAAGCCAATCATCTTCTTGTGCAGATGGAAGCACCTACACAAACCCACTCTAAAGAGGCACTTTACACATATAAAAAGTCTGTTACCCATCCATATAAATGTTAACACATGAAAAGCTGGTGTACAAAGTTGAGCAGACACACAAGAAGGCTGCTCTCTGAAAGCTAGATGGTAAAAGTCAGATCCAAAAGCTTTTTCTCCCTACTAGAGTATGCTATTTTAGATTTTCTTCCCCTTTTTGTGTGATTTAAAAATGATTCCTCAGTACGACCCTCCATGCAGAGTCTAAGCAAAGATCATGTAATTAAAATCCAGAAACAATATTAAAATGGGATCCTTTAGCAAATGCCATGTCATTATATCCAAGGTCTGGACTAAGGCGGAATAGGGAATTACTGTAATACGTCTACAGCACGGGAAAAGGCTGTGTTTGTTCACTTTTACTGTAAAGCTGTAATATGGTTATCTCTTTAAAAGATCACATGTCAGAATCACTGCTATAATTGTTTCTTAGATATACCAGATTTTGAACTAACTCGTTAATAAAAGAACAGGAATAAATGGGCATAAGAGCATAAAGCGATACTGTTATACCCACATTACACACTAGCAAAAGTGATCCCGCTTTGGCTCTTAAATGAAAATCGTGTCTTTTTATTAAATACCTCTCTGCAGTCTGATTTAAGAGAAACCATCTGCTGCACAGAATAAGTTCTTCATTTACAACCTGATGCTTGCTTATTCATTTCTGCGCAGCCCGTAGTGCGGTGTATATCTGGTAAAGGAAAGCGCAGAGGGCTGCGGTGCCAGGCCCGGTTGCCATGGCAACCTGTGCTCCCACAGCCGCGCTCCTTGGCTGCGGCCGCTGCCGGCCTCTCCGCTGCGAAGGGTGGAAAAGCAATTTTCAAAAACTTCTCCATGGAAAGTTACCTCTGAAACCCCAGCTCCTGCACCCTGGGTCTCGACCAGAGTCTAACTGCAAAGATGAACCTGGTCTATAAAACTTCACAGAGTAGTCACAGGAGAGCAGAGCAGCAGCATAGCGGGTCATCTAAGCCAAGAATTATCCATCAATGCTCAACTATATTAAAGGCAACTATGCAAGATACTGTTAGCCAGCCAGATTGCTAGATACTGATAAAAATTCTCTTTTATTCCTCTGATTTTTTTTATTTATTTTACAAAGGACTCGATTCTACTCCCACTTCATAGCTGTTTTGCAGATGTCTTTGCTAGGGGATTGAACCGATCCTAAACTGCAGATTTCATTCCTGACAGACTGCTGACTGCAGGTACATTTGCTAATGCCATGAGTAAGTTTTCCTCCCAAGTGCATCTGGTGAGTGTGGGAAAACTGGATAATGCTTTTCTTTAATATGCTTCAGGAGAAAAGACTTTACTACACAAATAGTGCAAAGTACGAAGAGTAAAAAGCAATTGCTTTCAAAGCCTTAGCCAATACTGTGAGTCAGGTAATAATAAAAAATAAACAAATGTTTTATTAGTTGAGTCACTGAACAAATGAGTCCCAAGGCAATCAATATGCAGTCTTTCAGTTCTGATGCAAAATAATTATTTTTTACTTGATTGCTACAACATTTAAAAATTAATTATTTTTATTTGCATTTCAGTAACAATCTCTAGCCAAGACTGGGGCCTTACTGTGCTGATTGCTATTGGTAAACAGTAAGAACAAATCCCGTCCTAAGGAGTTCACAGCCCATGAGCTAAATATGATTGTAAGGTCTCTCTGACCATGAGGTAACATGCTGCTTTATCCACTGTGAGGCACTTTCAAGTATAATAAAAAAAATTAAAAAATAATTTAATACAGCAGCTAACTTAGACACTGAAAAATTGAAAGAAGTAGTAATAAGATGAGTTAAAGCCTGCTTTAGAACAAAACAAAGTTAATTTTTGTTATAGTTGACATTGAATGGGCTTATAAAGCACTTTTACAGTACTGGTTTCTGGTAGGAAATTGTGCATCTTAAGTTACTAGCCTACACACATGTATACACACATACATCAACAAGTATATCTACCCATATATATCAGCAAGTTATCCCAATACAACATAGCAGGCTATCCAAATGTGTTCCAAAATACTCAACAGTTTTTGTGTTAATTCAACCTTTTCCCTGTGGTTTACTTGTAATCCATGGTGACTGCCCTGGGGACTCTCCTGCTCCTGCAGATTCTTACTTCCCCAGAAAGTCATTACTTGTGCTAACACTTCCACTTAGCTGAATCAGTTCCACAAAAAGGGAAGGTAATTTGTGCAAAGGGCTGCAAGGATCAAGGAACGGTTACTAGGCAGAAATGTAGGCTATTATTTTCCCCAGCTATAGCTTACGCAATAGCTGAATCCTGTGAAAAGTTCTCCGCTGACATAGCAATAGATGTTCTTAAGAGAAACTGCTCTATTGTATGGGCTCACCGCGAGTCTTTCATTTTTTTTGTCCTTCCTGGAAGCCACTCACCCTATGAACAGCATGTACGCTTATCTTCTAGAAGATGTCTTTCAATTTCACCACCTGCAATGCTTCATTAAGTTATTTGTTACTTTTCTACCCCTCTTCAGCTGTATTAATTTACCCTGTTCGCCATTGTCAAAGCTTCAGCAGCATACTGCAACAAGTTGCTACCAGCTATAGTCATGGCCCTAATGACTTGTCATGAACCTAGGAACAGTTTTCTGTCTTATTTTAGCTATAACAACTTGTATTTTCCTGTATGTTTTCTTGTAAAAAATAGGGAGATTGAAATATACTTTATTAAAATGGATGTATTTTTAAAAATGTAGGGAAGCAAACAAATATTCTAAAAAGGAATTGGTTGAAATAGGAATAAAGGAAAAGCAAAGGTAAAATTAAAAAAAAAACTCATTGCTTCTTTTTTGATTTAGTAAGATTTTAGCTTTGAAAATGATTTAGTAAAGATACAAGCATTTGGCTATGCAAATACATATAGTTCAAGTGAGAGCAGACACAGAAAGCTAAATATGCTGACTGACAGAAAGAGATGGATGTAATGATATATTGAGGTGGGATGAGGTAACTAAGATTAATATATTTTCCTCACTGATATGCTTGCTGATCCTGCAGACTATCCCTGAGTGATTGACCTCTCTCTCCATTTTGATCAATGTCTGGTGGTGTTTTTTCCACTTAATTGAAACACGTTGACAATCACAAACACTTTTTACTGCTTTTGGCATTTTTTCTGAAATCTTTCCTTCATCCTGCCTCCAATTGTCTCTCTTTACAGAATTTCACTAATCTATTCCAAGTGAAAAATGACAAAGAACAACTTCATCCTCTTATCCCCAGCACCGCTGGCTGGCTCCCCCTTCCCCAGCTGCTTCCTCCCTTTCTATGTCCCAGTTACAGAAATTTACTACCTCCGCTTAGGCCAACCTCACATACCATCTCCTCATCTCCCCCACTCTGCGCTTATCCCCCCCTTCACTCTTCCCTTTTGTCTCTCACTCTTGGTTAGTTTTCAGTTCTCACAATAAAGGCATGTTTTCCTCTTCATGTCTTAAACCCATACTTGACCTCATTTTCCCCTCCGATTGCTGCTTCCTCTCCCTTTCATCTGTAAATTCACTGGAGTACCTCTCTTTATTCCTTTCCTACCTCTGGCCTTACCCTACAACAGATCTCAGTGACTTTCTTTATGATTTTCAAGGGACTGATCAGGACCAGTGTGGTGGATTCCTCAGGTTCCTTAAGCTGCTGCCACCATGGCTGTGTTGAAGGATTTATCTCACTCTTCCCGAAGCCCTACTAACCCTTACTTTGTTCCTACAAGTCTGTACTCTTCCTCTACAATATCTTCTGCAAGATTTTCTTGTAAACAGTTTCTCTTACCCTAATGAGTCTCTATTGGACTTGAGTGTTGTTTTCCATATCTCTGGTATTCTCATCTGTAAACACAAAGTCAGTTATCACATGTTTCTAGGAAGAATACTTACTGATCTACCTCTTTACCACCTTCTATTCAATATCAAATCTTGGACTATCTGGCTTCTGTTTATGATGTTTAGGCACCAACTCAAAGTAAACATGGTTAAGATAATGCTGAGCCTGGGTACAGAGCTAATGCTTGCTGTGTTTAGCCTTCATTGCTGGAGATAAGACTCTCACCTGTGATTCAGCCGTTCCACCCAGTATCATCTTGAACCTCTTTAAATTCCTTATATAGTCTTCTTTAATACAGCATTTCATATATCAACTTCAAATTCTCATAGTTTCACATGTGATTATTATGAAGTCTTTCTTTAGCTTTCAGGAGTACAACACAACCCTTTATGACTTCTCCCTCCCTGTCATATTTCAGTCAGCATGGAGTCATCATCTCCCTGTTCCAGTTGGACAGTGACGCCCACCTTTGTGAATTTTCACTCCTGCACTTCCATGATTTCTTCCTGGTTCTTTGTAGCTCTCTATAAAAGTCTGCAAAGCTGCTTCTTTTCCTCCGAAGCTGCCTATAGGCATTTACTTGCCTCTTGAGCAAATTGTAATCTATCTGGGGCAGTGACCATTTTCATGTTAGTTATGTTTGTACAACATGCAGCACGACGAATTTCTGGACTGAGGCTGAGACTTCTAGATACCACTGTGAAACATAGTATTTCTGAAAACATTTAAACCCCACACGAGAGCAGAGCTCCTCATTCTCTTCCCTATCTCTGTCCCTACTGTAATACCTCAGGTGCACAACTACGAGTGTGCCACACTGGCAAGAGCTGGGAAATTCAAACTTGCAGGTTAGCTCCTGTGCAACCCACCATCTGATCAGTTTTCTGTGTAGCATCCTAAGCTGAGGTAGTGTGGAAGCAGGCTGGCATATCACAACCTCTTTGTTATTTTAAAACTACTTCCTAAATTCTTTGTTTTGGGAAAAAAAAAAAAAAAAAAAAAAAAGAAAGGAAAAAAAAAAAGGAAAAAAAGCAGCCATGTCCATGTATTCCACAAGCAAGAGCCTCAAAGACCAACCTCTCTTCCCTTCTGGTGACATCGTTACGTAGTTGATGACATTTATATGCCCTCTCTCGTAACCGAGCACCACCGTGAGAAGGTTTCTCGGTACCGAACAAGCTCTGTGGGAGGAAAGCCCAGGGCGCGGGTGGCCGGTCCCGGCGCGTTGCCCGGGAGTTGTGGGGCCGCAGGGAACGGCGGATGCTCCGGACGCACCGGCTGCCGGGGCGAACCCGCCGTGTTTTCAAGCACAGGCTTCGGCGTCTGCATTTCGTGGCATGGGTAGAAAAATACGTTCGAAAAGCAGGTAACGCGGATAGATAGGCGGATATACACACCCATACACACTACATATATATATGTGTATGACAGTCTCTTCCCTTCCCAGCCGGCCGGCCCGCGGTGCCCACCGCGGCGGGTCCCCACTCACCGGGGTGCGGGGCGCCCGGCTCCCGGCCGCCGGCCTCGGCGCTGCCGCCCTCCTGCGGCGGGCTCTCGGAGTCCGTGTTGGTCAGCCAGGTGGACTCGGTCTCTCGCGTCCAGCTCTCGTAGTAGCGGGGCTCGATAGCGTCGGCGCGGCTGCCCCCGCAGCCCATGGCGGCTCCCGCTCGCTGCCGCCCGTGCACGGTTCCGCCGCCGGGCACGGCTGCCCCTCCACCCCAGCTCACGCCCTCAGCCCCATCCTCGCTCTCCCAGTTCTCCTCGGCTTCGCTCGCCCTTCTCCCCCTCCTCCGCGGCTTTATCATCTCCACTAGCGCCCCCCTCCTAGCTGTCCCCTCCCCTTCTTCTCCCGTTACCCCCTTCGCACCCTTTCTGCTTTACTCCTCTCTCCATCCCACCGCCTCCCAGCCCGTCCCCGCTCTCTCCCCATCCCCGGCTCCGCGGAGCCCCCCGGTCGTGGGGCATCGCTGCCCCCGCTGGGGCGCTGGCTCTGCCCTGCAGAGCCCCCCACTCCCCGCTGGCGGGGACAGCCGGAGCTGACCCACGCCTCGGGCTGGCCGGCTTTCCCTTTCCCCTGGCTTAGGGATTTATACGTATAGGATTTAGACATTTTCGCCATAGCTAACATTGCCTAGCAGTCCTCCTGGCCTGGTTTTGCACCCCATTTATGTATCCTGACTGGGCCTTGCACCCCATTTTGTAATGCTATCTGCCACTTCCTTGATTTAGCCTGGAGAGCCTTGCTTCCATCCTTGGCATTGGCTGATTTGCTGCTGTACAATTGGGAAATGAAGATGCAATACCGAGTGCTCAACTCCAGAGGAACTTGCACTCTTTCCTCTGGGATATACACTTTGGGAAGCAACCAGGAGCATGAGGTTCCTGCAAAACAGGCTATAATTTATGCTATTGTGGGTAATGTAAATGACAAACACAGAGATTTGACACTGTTTTGAGTCAAATTGATGGTGGTTGTAGTTTGTATTGCAACAGCTGCTTCTCAAGGCCCTTGTCAGGGCTGGAGCAAGCCCCATGGACACTAAGGTACTGTGGCATCCTATCATGAGGAGGGGACTTCATCCCAAATGAATGTTCCTCTCCTGTAATCATTTTTAGTAGAGTAGCAGGTAGGACTCTTTCCCCTAAGACAACTTATGCAATGGTACAGAGATCATGTGTATTGCACTTCATGCTGTTACACAACATGGCTGTTGGCTAAAAAAGGATATATCCACTGAAATCTGGAAAAACTCAGGCTACTGTTGTTATTAGAGCTGTAAGTAGAAACACAAACCCTCAGGAGCTAGAAGCTCTTGTTCCTGAAGGCTGCTAGAAGATCTTTAAGAGGATCCAAGAGGCCTTAGTTTTGCATCCCGGCTGGTAGGTCCTATGTTCTGCTTCTGAAGTGATTCAGTTCAGAGAGTCCTGCCTGGATTGCTGAATCACCCATTACGCTTCCCAAAGCAGATGACTACTGAGACATTTCGAAGCAGCTGCTCAGCCATGTTCTGACTCACGATGATCCTACTTTCCTACTGAGATCTGCTGAGATCCCTCACAACATGGGCTTGCTGCTGACATTTATAACCCACGTACTTTGTGCCACCCAGGTCCCTGTGTCAGTGGAGCAGTGATCCGAGAGGAAGCAGCTACTTTTTCATCACTGCAATAAATTTTTTTGTGTAGTAGCAAGACTTTTTTAATAAAAAGAGTGTTCCAATAAAGATTTTGTTTCAATCAGGCTGCCCCACCAGCGCAGAGTCCACAGGGCAGTGGAATACAGTGGTGTCTAAAAGACATCAAACAGGTCCAACACACGTCCAGCTTCCCAGGAACTGTGTGTGCCCTGGGTGGGCATAGGGCACAGCCCAGGAAAAACTGCCAGATATGCTTGAGTCTCCAAATGAAAACCTGAGTGACACAAAGCCTCACACTGTAATTGTGTGAAGGAACTTTCTAGACTAACAGCACTGGAACAGCAACACACACGATGGAATAGAACCTTGGAAGAGTTTCTTTATTTTGTTTCATTTTAACTTAAAAGTTGGAAGGGCTCCGACAGATGCTGTCTCCTTGCACGTGTATTTCCACATCACTTAGATTTCAGTTCTAGCTGTACTTGCAGACACTTCATCTTCTGCCATATGTTTTTCCTAGCACAGTTTTCAAACCCTTGAAAAGCCACTGGCAAGCGAACAACAAAAGCCTTCTCTTTCTTTTCTGTTATTACTGCCACCAGGAGAGAGGAATTAGACTGTAAATGTAAAGTAGGTTCTTAAAGCATTGTATCAAACCATGTTCATTTTCCTTGAGCCTTATGGAGGTGCCTGTTCTACAGTTGTACTTTACATCAGCTTTCAAATTTCTGCATTTCATGGAACATGGAGCAAATTAATGAAGAAAAGTAATATTATAACTATTACCACTTTCATATTTAAGCAGCTGGTCTCATTTTTGATTGGTTTATAAAATCGCTTGGACAACAGTAAGACCTGATAGCTTTCTCTCTCACATATTGAGGTTCAACAAGGTTCCAATGAATTATGAAAAATCTTTCAAAATGAAAATGCTTGCACACAAGCAAAATATATTTGTTACCTCTAGTAAGTAAACGGTGTAATCTTATTTTCATCAATTCCTAGTGGAACTGAGAACCACTTTTTGAAACTGCATTTTCTTTCCACAGCTAAAAGCATTTTTATTCTTCGTTGTCTTTTGAATTAATTTAAGAGACTAAAAGAAAAACAGAGTTTTGTATTCTTCTGTTAAAAGAGCCAAACGTAAACCATCACAGTTGTCTTTGTATCAAAATCCGTTCTGATTAATTAAGAAAATTAGTTCTCACCAGCAACTGCACAGGGCACAGTGTCCATGTATCTGCACCCTTCTGATTAATTCCTGAGCGAACGAGCAATCTCTGAGGTACGGAGCAGTTGTGTGAGTGTGAGTGCGAGTGGGCCTGTGCTGTAGCTATAAAGTATCACAACCTATGGCAATGAAATGTGGTTTTCATTGTACATTGGCTGACATGAAACAGATGGTGGCAACTTCAATACAGCAAGGTAGCAATACAAGAATATTAATTTGATAATATTAATTTTGCACTGAGAATCAGATCAGGGAAGAAAGTGGACAGAAAATAATATCTGCCCTCAGAAACACAGAAAATACCCAGAATCAGATGAATCTTTGGCCAGAGCCCATCTCCACCCACAGTGTCATCAGATGGGGACTAATCTGCTGGTGAAACTGGGCGGTGAGTGGTCCATGTAGAGCAGGAAGAGGCTGACAGCTCTTGCCTGGGGACCTCTGTGGCTCAAGGGCATCTTTAGAGTGGGGAGAGAGTTCGTGTTTAAAACTTGTTCTTTCTAGTCAGGTATTTTGTGTATCTGAGGAGAATTAAAGCTACAAAAGTATAGAAGCAGTGTTATATCCATTTGACATCACCACTCCAAGCCTGCAATACGCCTGTAAGCAAAATTGCCTCCAAAGCTTTCACAACGTATATTTGAGTCAACTTTCCTCCTGATAGCAGATATTTACTTCAAGTAAATGAAAAAGCATTCATCTTTACTACTGTGAGTACTTGAAAAATATAATTTTCTTGGCTTGATTGTTCAAATATTTCTCTCAAACAATTTTCAAATGTATACCATACAATTTGCACAATGCTCTGCATTAATTATGCATTTCTTTCAACAATGAAACAATAACATTCATTTATTTCATGTGGCCATTCAAAACGAGAAAGTTTTCAATTTAGTATTCACAGCTTCCTGAAAATGTATATATGATATTTGATATTAGCTACAGCTGAAGGTTTTGTCAGATGTCTCCAAACAGCTCATAAATAGGAAGGAGTTAATTAACTCTTCTATTGCATCTTTTTCATGTTTGAAGTGGAGTCTGAAACAGAATCTCAAATCCGAACATCCACATATTCAGAGAGCAAGACTTTTAATTCCCCCATCCAAACCTGCCAGTTTAGTTTTAAATTGGATTAAACCCCCCCCAAAAGAATAGTTTTCTACATTTCTATTTGTGAATAATCGTGCCCCAGCAGCATGGAAATTCCCCATGATGGTGTATAATATTACCCTGAAAACTGTATGGTCATTTAAGCTTCCCAGATTTCTCAGCCACACCTTTGAACCACAGCTGGACTTTAACTCTGATCTGTGCTTCTCAAAGTCCAGTCTCCTTCCCAGCATCTCTAGCGATGTTTCCTAGTGATCCCACTTCAAGTTTTGCAGAAGCAGGAGGTTTAGGATCAGTACAATCATCTTCGCTTTCCCAGCAAGTAGTGGAAAACCATTATGTAGCAGGCATCTAAGTGTCCTCACTGAGTGGCATCTTACTGGTATTTTATGACTGAAAATTGTGCCAGATGTGCACATTCGCACAGTGTCCATCATGACTTTTTGGTGTGCTGTGTGCGAAGAAATCATCAATACCAGTACATGGAAACATAAGATCTTAGGTTTGCCTCCATCAAACTTCTAGAACATTGAGAGTCTGCTTAATTTGGGAAGTGAGGGTCAGGATCCTTTGCTGCACTCGAATACAGTGTCACGCTGTTTGCAGTTGAGGATGGAAAGCAGGTTGCAACCACTCAACAGAGGCAGAGATGTGGTGTTGAGTGATGGTGGATGGTGGTTTTCAGGGAAATGGGATGCTAGATATAGGGATACGTATGTGCTTCCTGATGGCTAGACATACTTGCCCACTGGGAAAATGAGATCTCAGATACTTTCTTGTGAATTCAAATAGTTTGAAAGGACTGAGAGGAGATACAAAAACGAATGCAATAAAGAAGGTTTGGCTGTATTACTACTTTGTAACATCAAGAGCTGCCGCTTGTTCTAAATAGCCATTCCCTTCACCAAAGTGAAGAGCATAATAACCACCTGTGGGAACACATCCTACAAAGTATTGTTAGACTGTGACAGCCAAGATGAGATCTCCTCCTTCTTAAACAATGTAGGACTTCCTCCGGTCCCCTTCGGTGTCCCACACCTGTCCAAATAAACTTGCAGCTAGTGAAATAAAATAATTTTATTGGAAAAAAATTGTCAGCTGTGCACCAGGCTTGATTTGAGAGCATTTAAATATCTGTTGGCTAAGGAACCTGAGTGTAGCAGATCAAGTGTAATATTCAGCAAGGATATTAAGCGTAAGTGCGGCAAGTACAGAGAGAGACTCAAAATTGTTCACACAGGGAATTTGTGGGTGGCACTCCCCAGAGGAAAGAGCTATTGAGTTTACCTCTAACAGGGTGCAAAGCAACTGCTGCTGCCTTGCAGAATCTGGCATTGGCATCAACTCTAACATCACTGGAAACCTCAGACTGCAAACTGAATTGTAGCATTATGTGGTGATGGATTTATTCTTATTTACCCATGCCTCTGTGGAGCTCCTCCACATAAAATCTGTTTACCTTGTACTCTGTTCCAAGATTACACTTTGTCCCTAATTAAGAAGGTAAATCATAAAACCTAGTTATAAAATCAGTATTTCATGTAACTAAGTATCAGACTGGGTAAACATTTATCACTTAAGATGTTCTTGGCAGAGTGATTCTGAAATTTTATGGCTCTAACACCTAAATCTTAATTAAAATAGCTTTGACTTTTTCCTTCACATGCATTCTCCTCTCTGAGAGTATTACAAGATTAAGCAGGTACTGCCACATTTTAATTGCTTATAGGTAACTCATTTGTTTTGTTATAGACTAGATGCTCTAACAGCTTAAGGCAACAGTGCAAGGAAACCCAGATGTTATTAAAAAGGAAGTGGACAGGCACTCCATTAGTTGCGTACTGCATTAGGAAAGCTCTGTAAGTTGAGGAATTGCTAATCCTATACATACAGGGTCCATTCAGACAGCTATAAACCTGACAAAATACAATATTTTGCTCTTTTCTCTTCTTAGGCTTTGTTTCCATTCCCTACAGAGTCAAGAGGATGGAAAATAAGCAGAGGGAAACTGGCAGGGTTTGATTACCTTTGTGTTACCAGTGTGTCAGGTGGGAGTTCAATTAGGAGCAAACGTTAAATTTTTGAGTCATGTTTTGTCATTTAATAATTAAAATATTTTAAAAAGATAAACGAAGATCATCTTCATTCAAAAACTATTTCCTGATGTATGAGTCTTGCTTTTAGTTCCAGTGCTTCTGCTGAGTTTTTTTAAAGAACAAATTGAAAACTTACCTCAGTGCAATTGTTCTGAATTCAATCTCATTCTTTATAAATTTGAATTCTGAATGAACCTGTCCTCCTGTTCATTTCCTGATTTATTCTGTCTAACACTGTGGAGTGTGGAGCACCTTTTTCCTAAGACTTCTCCAAAGTTTTGACTCTTTGGTATGAGATGGTCAGTCCCAGGGGAAGCCAAAATAGCAGCTGATCAGCAACCACTACCAATGCTTTTTTACACAACAATGTGAAATGCAACTGTAAATATTTTGAGGTTTCAGCCCTTTTCGGTTGGTACACAGCATCTGACTCAGCGGCTGCTGCACGGTGCCTGTGTCTGCTTCTGTGTGTCAGTGCAAGGGGGAAAGCAGATGATACCGTTATGCAAAATCACTTCCACCCACCCTAGTGACTCACCAGCACGTCACTGAACAGGATTTACATCTGTTTCAAAATATATCTATCTCTGTTATCCATTCCCGTCTCAGCAGATTATTTATTTCTTCCTTCCACTCCTGGGAATGACGACAACACGGCCACGCGTCTTCCTCTCGGCAGCAGAGCAGGGCTGGCAGCTGCGCCCGGCCAGTTCAGCTCTGCTTGCCAGAAGCAACAGTCTCTTGCTTACGGACGGAGCAGAAGTGCCGTGTTACAAGGGCTGCATCTTGCCTCTCCACTGAATAACTAAGTGCTTTTCCTATGATGGAGGTTTTCTTCTTCTTCAGTATAAGATTTTTCGCCTCAATTAAGAGCATGTCCATTCATTTGTATCGTAAAGAGTTGACTCATCTGTCAGTTAATGTGAGGTAGCACTGATCACTGATCTCCGCTTGCCGTGATGTGCCAGTCTGTAAATGATGACAACTCAAGGGCTGCTTAAGACACACTCATTTGCCTCAGTTTAAATTTGCTACTTCTTTCAACACCGTAGTCAAGCAAACTGCAGTGAGAAGTCAGTCAATTTGGCAGAGGAAGGTGAATAGCTAGCTGTTGACCAGTGTAACGTGCTACCTCTGTATTGTGCAAGCACTATATCTGATTTTGACCTGTTAATGATATTAAATCATTAATAGAGTTCTCCTTTATTTGAGGAATTCTATTGAATGTTGAATTTTGTGGTTTGCCACTCTGCTGTACTTTGTGTCTAAACGTAAGTTGATGACATTTAAGTGTATTTGAATATTTGGGCTTAAATTAAATCGGGATTGGATGGATTTACAAATCTGAACATGTCTGGAAATCTGGAGGTTTAGCTCTGTGCCTCATTTCTCAAACCTGTGAAAAGGGAATATTCCAGCCTTTGGGTTGCGGCCAAATAAACAGACACACATTATATGAGATGCTGTGCTGATGCACAAACTAGGACATAGTGTGTAAAAGCAAAGAGGTCTATCAAGAGGAAGATGTCTTCTGCGAAGGAGAGTGGCTGCTCGGGAGGAGGCACGGGCAGACAGAGCTGAGGCAGCATTGGCTTCCACAGCGGCTGCGGAGCCGGAGCTGTCTGTCCCATTCCTGGGATCCCAGGGATCCCCGTCTGGGTTTAAATTTGCCTTCATTGGTTTTCCCCGTCACTGGTGGAGAACTCAGGTCTGGCTCAAGTATGAAGGCCCAAACCTAAAGAAAAACCCTCTAGAGGAAGCTTCACTCATCCATCCTATAATCCAGGCCATGCATACTGAAATGTGATAACTGATAAATATCTGGCTCTTCCAAAATCTTCCACAATTCTTTATTAGGTAATCTCCACACATCACTTTCCCTTGCATGTGTCTAAGTTCATGCAAGTTTTGAACTGTCAGGAAGTTTATCTTCTCCAGTAACTTTCCAGGTCTTCAGTTCCACATAAAACAATAGATCTTTTTAAAACATTCCAATATTTACCTTTCCCTATGAATTGTTTGCAGGTGAAAGACAGGTGTTCCTACTCTGACTTCATGCCTTATTTCCTCTTTAAACATGTGTTTGTAATTACAACTAACCAGAAGATTAAACTATGTAAGAGCTTCTTAACAGCCAAAAGTTGTATTCCAGCCAGTTTTTAAACAGAGAGGACGGCAATGCAATAATTTAAGTAAAACCATGGCTTACTGATGTGTTAGTCTATTTAGCTGTGTAAGATCAGCCATTTCAAGCCAGCTGCAGCAGTTGCTTTTTAAAATTCTGGGAGTTTTGCTGTACATAATTGTCCTGTTGGGCTTAAACACATCCATTCTCTGGTCTTTATCAAGAGAAAATTCTAGTAATGAATGAATACAACATATATGTAATATAAAAGCTTGACAGCTTTGAAAAAACACCTGTTCCTAAGGATTATCCCTATATTCTATTGCTACTTGATTTTAAAAGGAACGCAGTTTGTATTAGCTGTGTACAAAGCCATCGGAGAGCTGCCTGGGGAGAAACTGTCCCACCATGACCCAGGCATTTCCTTAGCTGTCTTCCACTTTGGGTCTCCTGCTAGTTGTCTCTCTCCATTCATGAGCTGAACTCACCGCACTAGAGGTCTTCCCTAGAGAGGGCATCAATGACTGCTTATTAAGATAAAATAATAATAATCTTCTTTAAGATCATCTTTGATGCTAGCCTAGCGCATGAGGAGAAAAATAACAGATTTGTAGAGTCTGATCAGACCCAGACCTCAAGGCAAGGGAGAGGGGAACTGAAGGTCTAGTGATTCCTGGCAGCGAAGACCCTCATGCAAAAAACATGAGGAGTCCTGCTCAGAATAAATCAATACGTCTGTGAGAAGAGGTTGGTAAAGTCAATTCTGGCCCTTCTAAAGGAACATTTTTCTTTTCCCATCCTTCAAGAAGAATAGAGTCAGAGGTTTGTGCAAGACTGCATGCTGAAATCACTGTGTGCATACAGCATTCGCCTGTAAGAAATGATCCAGGAAAGGGAAGAAGAATTCATGTGTGAACATGGTGTTAGTCACAATTGCAAAGTCCTTGAGGCCTATTTTTATACATGATGACATGAGCACTTTGTGTCAGGTAGCCATATAACCTTCTGTAACTGCAGCCTGGGTACAACCCATGGAGCAGATCCCCCTGGAAACTGTGCTGGGGCACATGGAAAATAAAGAGGTGATTGGTGACAGCCAGCATGGCTTCACTGAGGGCAAATCGTGCCTGACAAATTTGATGGCCTTTTACTACAGGGTTACAGCATTGGTGGATAAGGGAAGAGCAACTGATGTCATCTACCCGGACTTGTGCAAAGCATTTGCCATCATCCCACACAACATCCTTGTCTCTGAATTGGAGAGACATAGATTTGATAGGTGGACCATTTGGTGTGTAAGGAATAGGCTGGGTGGTCACCCTCAGAGAGTTGAGGTCAATGGCTCGATGTCCAAGTGGTCACCAGTGATGAGTGGTGTTCCGCAGGGGTCAGTATTGGGACTGGTGCTGTTCAACATCTTTGTTGGTGACTTGGACAGTAGGACTGAGTGCACCCCCAGCAAGTTTGCTGACGACACCAAGCTGTGTGGTGCGGTCAACACGCTGGAGGGAAGGGATGCCATCCAGAGGGACCTTGACAGGCTTGAGAGGTGGGCCCATGCAAATCTCATGAAGTTCAACAAGGCCAGGTTCAAGGTCCTGCATATGGGCCAGGGCAATCCCAAGCACAAATACAGGCTGGATGTAGAATGGATCAACATGAAGATCAACGTGAGCTGATGATGTACGCTTGCAGCCCAGAAAGCCAACTGCATCCTTGGTGACTCTCCCCCTCTACTTCACTCTCATGAGATCCTACCTGGAGTTCTGCATCCAGCCCTGAGGCTCCAAACATAAGCAGGACATGGACCTGTTGGAGTGAGTCCAGAGGAGGCCACAAAGATGATCAGATGGCTGGAGCACCTCTCCTGTGAGGACAGGCTGAGAGATGTGGGGTTATCCAGCCTGGAGAAGAGAAGGATCTGGGGAGACCTTATTGCAGCCTTTCAGTACTTACAGGGGACCTACAAGAAAGCTGGAGAAAGACTTTTTACAGGATGAGCAGTAGTGGCTTTAGACTGAAAGAGGGTAGATTTAGATTAGATATAAGGAAGAAAATCTTCACCATAAGGATGGTGAGGCACTGGAACAGGCTGCCCAGAGAAACTGTGGATGTCCTGTTCCTAGAAGTGTTCAGGGCCAGGCTGGATGGGGATTTCAGCAAACAGGTCTAGTAGAAGGTGTTCCTGCTGGTGGCAGGGGGCATTGGAACTAGAAGTTGACTTCCAACCTAAACCATTCTATGATTCTATGAAATCTTTTGTTGCTGATGCGATTTTGGATGAAATCAGTATGTTTTTTTCATCTGCTTTCAGGAAAGAGAAAGATGGAGGTAAAGAAGAGAGGCCAGAGAACAAGAGCTATCATCCCAGTATACTTACAGAAAATGTATATCTCAGTCATAATCATGAAGTTACTCTGAGTATAACAAGGAGACAAACTAAACAGTCATTTTATTGAAAAATCAGCCTTCTCCAGATGTTACCTAATGCAGGCAAAGTCCACTCATTCATGCCCAGAATATTCCCTGAATTTTGGATTCACTCAGCTGTTGTTTTCAGAAGGAGCTGTGCTACAGACCAAAACACTGCCAGAGGGCAAGGCCTCGCTTGGCCATTAAATCTGTCCACAACATCATTTCAGCAGACAGATTCTTTATTCACAGTTTCACTCTGCACCTGGGAGCCCTCAGTGTGCCCCGCGGGTTTATCACACAATGTCTGTGCAAGCAGAGCCGTGTGAGTCAGCCGCCCTCAGAGGATGGAAGACCGACAGCTGGTGGGGCATCAGTTGTTGTTTGCCATTTGCATTCTTAATGGTTTGACAAAGTCATGAGCTCAAACTTGCTTCCACTGACCACAGCTCTATCACCAGTATGATACCAGTGTGTTCAGTGTTCAGCTGGGCTCCCACGCAACAGCACGGTGGCGCCTTTGTTTCATTCTCTGTGTGCAATTCATCACAAGGATAGGAAGAAAACCCACAAGTTTATTTAGTTTCGAGAACAGTTAAAAAGCAACAGCAATAAGAAAAAGCTTGAAGCAGCCGAGCACGACACTGCAAAACAGCGACTTTCAGAGAGCTCCTTGTAAGAACTGCAGCTGGAGACGTGAGGTTGGGGACATCACAGAATGGACGTGAAGCCCTTGGGATTCAGTTAGAGACAAAGATATATAATCCTGTCTATGGCCCAGTGCAGTCCATGGGGATCTAAGGAATATTATAGTTCGGAGAGCAGTTCAGCTGCCCAGTAAGAGTGGCCAAGTCAGGAAGATAAGCAAAGCACCTGGTGATTTGGGTAGGATCCAGAAGGAGATGGGCCTCCTGTTGGCCCCATGTCTTACTTGCCAGTCCTACCAGGGTATCTCAGCTGCCTCACGGTGTGAAGTGACACTGGACACCACTGTTTACACAGCTGTAACAAACTGCGTATCAGGCTGTCTATGGTGACAGCTTAGACACCAAGCTGACATGTGGACAATGTGATTTTTGCTGTCTGGAGCTGAATCTCACACCTTGTCTTGCTTGTTTAAGCTGCCTCCTGTCTGCTAACTCCACTCCTTCCATTCTTTTGCAGGAGATGCTCACGCATCCTGATTCCTTTGCCATGTTATGCAAAAAAGCTGGAAACTTTGAGATATTACAATTTGCTAAGATTTACTAAAGATACAGCAAGGTGTCAGTAATTACATGAAAAAAACTGACTATAGTTAGCACTGTAAAGTAGTTGACCTGCTCCTAAAGGTTGTTGTGAAATTCACAGTTGTGGGGGTTTTTGCTGTTTTTGGTTTGCATTTTCTTTTGTTTGTTTGTGGGTTTATTATTATTATTCAATTAGGAACTAGTTTCAGAGGAACAGCTGTCCCACATAATTATTTTAAACTTCAATGGATTTTGTATTCTTGTTCAGATTTGACTGTTCAGTTCCTTGCGGTCAGTTGCGTGAGACCCAACGAGCAACACAAAGGCCTGAATGAGGAACCTCAGTTGTCTCCCAGCAAAGCAGAGCAACAGGAAAATTATAGGTTTGATTCAGCATTTTGAGTGTAATTGTAGCCTGACTGATGTACGTGGCAAGACTGTCATTAACAGAAATAGGGACAGTATTTAATTCATTCATTTTAGCTTTTCCAGTTTTGAAGCGCTTGTATATTTAAATAATAAAGGTATTTTTAGTATTACAGCAGCTTTTTTTACCTGAATACAAAATAAGCCTTTTCTTAATTTCCTAAGTAATACCTATTAAGGTCAGCTAAAGTGTTTAATGGACCTAAAGTTGTTTTTTAAGAATTTAAAGCTTTCTGTTTTTAAAGAATTTAAAGTTACTCTTAGTCTCTACATAAATAATTATTTTAATACATTTTTCCAATAGAAAAAAATGGAAAATTATTAGAAACAGCTACTTTACAGTGCTAACTACATTAATTATTAGAAAAATGCCAATATGTATAGCATATACCATAACCCATTCCAGTATCAGCAACAGTTTAGTTATAAATTTTCCACAGAGCTGAGTCCCACTTGAAAACACTCAGAGTAATGGGTTTGAAATTGTTGTTTGTATTAACAGTGACTATTACATCAGTCCTTCTCTTGAACATGATGTGAGCAACTGTCTAGGCAGCACCTAAGAGAAATGCCACAGCAAACCACCTGCATAGGGGTTTCAAGATGGCTTTAACGCTGTTGTCTCAGGGACACGGTTCTGAGAGGTTTCGCTCTTCTTTCATTCATCTGAAAAAGTGAGGCATCAGTTATATTGCCTTTGGACCACCTCGTATCTTCAGAGAAGGTATTGCTGATGTATCCACTTTGCAATGAGTCAATCAGACTTTCTCTGCAAAGGCTGAGGAAGGAAGCTCGTTCTAAGCCACAGCGTCTCCACAGGCTGAGAAATGCAGGTTGAGAACAGAGTGAAAAATAGATTGAAAGCACCTTCACCTGGTAACAAAGATGTTCATAGATACACACTTACAAGCACTTTTCTAAATTCTTATGAAAAGTCACTACAAGTGGGTCACTTACGCATCTGTAGAAACTGACCATTTTGGATAGTTTAGGTGACGAATTCAAATTACACCAGTTTGGTACTTGGGAAGAAACTTTCTATTTCATTCTGCTGAAGCAAAATCATGTTAAATCATATTATTCAGAGGATGTACTCCAGTTTAAAATACAACTGATTTTCTACTCAGCACATTTTTTTATTACTATTAATTTCACATTTTGTTGCTGCCATAATTAAAGTTGATATTTTTTTACCATTTCTCTGTAAGTACCGCTACATGGATGAACTCTACATTTTCTGCTGAAATAGTTTCATTGGCCTGAATGCTAGTACAGCTATGATACACCAGTATAGCAATGGTATCAAAAGTAATCTTTTTTTGCATGTGGAAATAAACTCAGCAAGTATTACTATGGCATATTAAGGCAGACCCTGTCACTTCACAGCGGTGTAGCTCACACAGCACAGTTTGTGTGAAGGTGGGAGTGGCAGCAGAGTAACTGCATCCCACTTGTTCAGTATTAATCCATTTTTAATAGGAAAGTATCTGCTGGTGGGCAGAAATAAGCAAAAAAAAATGTGTTAGTTTAGACCAAATGACAGTAAGGAGTTCCTACAGGGTGGGGCTCTGCATCATGGACATTTAAGGCAAAGATTACTTGTCGTGGTCTGAAAAAGTAAATTTAGATCTAAGCCTTACAGTGTCTCTAGATGTGCTGAGCACTTCCAGGCAGTCTTGATGGCCACTATGTAAATGAAAGGCGGATAAAGCCTGTGGTGCCACATTGGTGCTGACATCTCTCCCACACCAGTCCCAGCAGCAGGACGGTCCTGGCCCTGCAGGATGACCCTCTAGTTACCTTTGCTGTGTTTCCTATTGCTTGTTTTCATGTTCTTTTCTGGCACCTATTTACTGAACCTTAACCTTGAACTGAGCTGTAAAAACACCAACATAGGTAATTCTGATCCACAGTTTCACAAGGGGCAACTGGGATTTTGGGGTGGTTTGGCTTCAGTAGCTGGTCAAAACTGTCTTTTTGTCTTGCCTCTTCAAACATTTTCTGTACTATCAGTAACTGAAAAATCCATGTGTAATTTGATTATTCAATGGAGCATAATGAGTAGATTAATCAAATAATTGGTCAGTATACACTTTGTCTTATGATGCTTTGGAACACTGACAATTGCTCCAGCATGATGGGCCTCAAGTGGCATGTTCCAGCACCTGCTCCAAGTCGGATAAGCACTTAAAAGCAGGTTACAATTCTCTTGTAACAGCACAGTCAACAAGTACCTTGCGAAATACAACAAATCCTGAAGCAGTATCATCCAAGAAATAGCTTTACTAATGCCTATGAAGTTTCACATGGATGGATTTGGCAAGTTAGGTTGCTGTTCAGCTATGGGAGATATAGACAAGGATTCATCTGAAATTAGAGCAGCCAAGTGGGGATTACAAATACTGAATACTTCTAATAAAAAAGGGCTGTTGTGAAGAGAGGAAGGATGTCACTTAGAAACATGGAAACTTCAAAACTGCAGGTTCTGGTAGAGTGGCAGTTTATGAATCCAAGAGGAAAAAGGGAGCAGTGGAATAGTATAAAAGAGAGCAAGGGGAAGATGGGAAAGTCAGAGTAGGCGAAGGACAAAGAACTAAGAGATAAAGAGGATGCAACAGCCTATGACAGAGTGATGCAACCAAGGTGATAAGACAGAGCAGAACAAGATGAGGGAGCAAGCAGGGCAAAGCCACATCGCCCTTGTCTGCTCCAGTGCGGAGAGCGGGTCCTCACCGACTGAGACTGTTCCGTGTATCTCAGATTGACACTTGTTCTTACAGTTGCTTTCTCTGTCATGTTTACCGGTGAAGTTAAGTTGAAAACAGGTTCTCTGTTAGCTAAAGCAGGTAACGGGTGCATGGAAAACCAGGTGGGTTTGACTGGACCAGTTGGCAGATCTGCCTTGGACTGACACTATTAGTGACACGAGGTAGAGAACAGCGAAACAGACGTATGCAAGAATAAAGTATCCATTTCTCTTGAAGAATCTATAAGTAAAAAGCAAGCCTCTGACAGGAGTTATCAAAACCCTAAATTTTGAGTATTTAACTTAAATTCTAGTTTGTTGTGGAAGGAAAACTTGATATCTCAGGAACTACAGGAATATTTTTGCACATCGAAAAATGCCGAAATCTATATGAAAAAGATAAAATGGTTAAAAGGCCGGTGACAACATTTTACAGCCTTCAAGTGCAGGATCACTCTATCTTTCCCTGTGTTGCTGTGGATGTGAAGGAAGGTTGTGTGGTACAGAAGTTCGAAAGTTGAAGACTTGCTCTGAATGAAATAGCACGATTCCTAATAATCCCTTCATTTAATATCTGGCAAAATCAATGGGAACAGTGAAGAATCCATGCTTAAATCCCATAATGTACCAAAAATTAGACATGTACATTTTTAGGCAGCAATTCTGAGCCCACCAGCATTCTGTTTCACTGTCAGATGTGTACATCACTTCAGCGAGATGCTGAATATGTGTGGGACCATATAAATCTCTAGAGAGCGTGGGGAAGCAAAGCATAAAAACTACCCACAAAATTTCCTTCATATTGTGAGACCATGAGAAGAAATCATTAAGAAATCAGACGCTTTAGTTCAAACCCAAATCATACAGCAAAGGCTTAATGCGAGTTTTACCCCGGTAGCTTTTTGAAAGTAGCTCAAGTTCGCTCTCTAGAGGTGAAAAACAAATATTTCATTTCTTCAGACTTTCTTCAATCAAAACAACCAAGAATTCCTTAAAGAGCACACACACAGACATTGCAAGACAGCAGCAGCTCTTAATGAACCCATAAAGGACAACAGTTAAAACCACCGATCTTTTTAGAAGAGCGATACTGGCACCAATAAATAGCAAACAGCCCTACAACACTGCACGCTCATTTGTGCTGTAACGCTTTAAAATAAAAGTACAGTGTTGTCAAACAGCATTGTCTATTCAAAGCTGGTTCTCCAGCATCTACTTCTGCTTAATTTAGTTTCCCCTGTAGTTTTCCTCTTTGCTCTGTCCAGTGCAGGGATCTCCAAAACTGTCCACACAGCCACAGCTCCTCGGGTCCCACCAGCCCCACCGTGTAGCCCCAAACTCTCAGTGAAATATAACATTGCAAAAATTAGCTTGTGGGCTCAAATGAACCTCAGGAAAATGACGTTCAATTCAATGAAGTTACGGGAATTCAAATATTACACTTGTATTTCCCGTGACCCTAAGAAATGTGAGCTTCTTGGTGATACACAAAACCCAGACGTTTGGAAGACAAAATATTCATTATTTGCTGTAATTATCTGTGATTCTTGCAGTTAATGCCACAGTGCACCAAGTATAGGAGTTCATTTGTCTATACTCAAGCAACAGTAAAAGATTCCAGATGTGGATCCTGTCCCCACAAAGCAAAAGGTGATGCCATTTGCTTATGACTCATCTCTCATATTGTGCTCTTAAATAAATTTAAGTCAGTATGAGATAAACCACATACTGCCTGCCTGGAAACAAATGCCAAGCTGCTGGCAAACGTTAAAGTCTTTCACTCTAAGGATCCAGTCTCAGGTAGGAAGAAGAAAACCACTGCATTTGTCAACATAAGTGGTGGAACAGAATTCAAACATTTACTCTGCAGGAGGAACTTTGCCAGAAACACCCAAATTCATGTGTAAAGGTATCTGGGAAGAAGTTACCTTCTACACACTTCTGCTCAGCAATCAGCCACTGTGTGCAATGTTTTTCTATATCTGATAGTTCAGCAGAACATAGATGCATTTATCTTCTCAAAAGCTTTCAAAAATCATTAAAATCTTTATGAAAAATAAACTAATAGAGGTTTAAAAGCTGAGCATTTCAAAACTACTGTATTTAAAAAAAAAGTAGAAGCAAACCAAAGATCTCACATCCACTGGTTTCTGTGGATTACCACGTTTAACAGCTCTATTCCTTGAAACAAAAGCAACCCCAGTAGCAAGTGCTTTAATACTGCAGGAACACTCAGCCACCCTCTGCCCAAGAACATAAGTCATCATCTCAGGAACATCTTATCAATGTTTATGAAGAGCTGATGGGAGGGTGTAAAGAAGAGGGAGACATACTCCTTTCAGTGGTGGCCAGTGGGCACAAGCTGAGACATAGCATATTCTGTTGGGACATAAAAAAGCAGTTTTACTGCACGAGTGCTTGAATGCTGGAGCAGGTTGCCCAGAGAAGTTGTGGAGTCTCCATTCTTGGAGATTTTCAATACCTTCATAGACACAGCCCTGAGCAATCTCTTGTAACTGACTCTGCTTGAGCAGGGGTGGGTGGACTGGATGATCTTCAGTGGTGTGTGCCAACCTCAACTGCTGTCATTCTGTGATGTGGTCTCATCAGTGCTGAGCTGAGGGGACTAATCACCCTCCTCAACCCCTTAGCAATGCTCTTCCTAAGGCACACTGTTGGCCTCCTCCGCTGCAAGGGCACATTGCTGCCCTGCGCTCAACTTCTTTTCCAAAGGGAGCCCCACGTCCTTTTATTGCAAAACTGCTTCCCAGCCTGTTGGCCACCAGTCTGTAGTGAATACATGGGATTATTCTTCCTCAGATGCAAGACTTCACATTTCCCCGTTTAACTTCATGAGGCTCCTGCCTGGCCATTTCGCCAGTGTGTCAAGGGCCCTGTCCTGGTTTTGTTAAAAAACAAGTTTCTCTTTTAGTGAATTTGCCTGTCAGCTAAAGCCTTCATATTAGCTGCATTTTCCTGGAGAACCAGATACATGTTTTGGTAAGCATAGCAATGGGATGCGAAGTTATTGATAAGGACAGATTCACACCTCACGAGAGGGGCAAGGAGAAAGAGGTCACCAAGAAACTGACCAACAGTGTGTAACATTCCATTCACGTGAATACTTCATATAAAAGTGGGAGATCACGAGGATCTCGTCCCTCTTTGCCCTTTTTTCATCCCTTTTGCTTATGCCCGACATTAGGGGAGGACCTTGCTAGTCGTCTCTGCAAACTGAGGCCCAGTGTCAGACTGAATCCAGCTCCGGTTGGCTGCAGAGTCCAGTCCAGGACTTCGGGTGCCAGCTCTGCAGTTGCTGAGACTTTCAAGATTGGTTTTGTATATTTTGTATCATTTTCTCTATTCTTATTAGTAGCGTTAGTAAAACATTTTTAATTTTTCCAACTCTTCTCTCTGTCCTCCTTTTCCTCCTGATCGCCTGTCCTTAGTGGGAAGGGGGGAGAGGGAGGGGCAAAAGGGGGCAGTGGGTGGAGAGGAGGTTAACAATACATCTGCCAGAGTTTTATTATCATCCCACAACCATAAACCCTCGACAGGCCCTTTGAATGGGGACCATCTGGTGTTTTCAGCAGCTCTGTCCAGTTTTGCATCACCAGCAAACTTGCTGAGGGTGCACTCTGTCCGATCATGCAGGTCATTGATAAAAATGCTAAACGATACTGGTTCCAGTATTGGCTCCTGGGGTACAGCACTAGTAACCAGCCTCTAGGTGGACTTCATACCACTGGTGATAAGCCTTTGAGCTTATCAGTTCGCCTGGTTTTCAGTTGTCCATTTACCTGTCTGTACTCCATCAGTTTGTCAATGAGGATGCTACAGGCAACAGCATCAAGGGCTTCACTGAACACAAGATAAACAACATCCACAGAGCTTAGTCATCTGCATTATATCAGGCTATCAGCTTTGTAAGGCACAAATCCTCTACCCTTAATCACCTTCCAGTCCTTAGGACAGTTTGCTCCATCATTTTCCAGAGGATCAAGGTGAGGCTGACCAGCCAGTAGTTCCTCAGATCCTCATTCTTGCTGTTATTCAAGATTGTGTGATAGTTGTTTTCTCGCAACAAGTTTGTGGTTTATTTTCCTTAAGTTCACTGAAATTCTCTCCCACTGTGTCTTCAGGTTTGGCAATGCTCCCTCATACCCCTGCCTGCTCACCAGAGTTCCTCGCTCTTTTCTGCATCTGCTTAACCAAGCTCCTATGCTACCACATTTCCTTTTCTGCCCACTTCTCTGCTCTTTCTTATCCCCAGACCTGGTGATCCTGGAAATCACTGCAGGTATTTTTTCATACAATTTCGTTACTCACTTCTGTCAGTTTTCAAATGGTATCCACCAACATTTCAAGACCTATGTTAAATTTAATAAAATGATAGTACATCAGTGTTTTAGATACTTCTGTGCAGCAGCTGTCTCCCCTTCTCAGATTTTGACTACAGACATGCAAATCATGACAATCCAGTTATGCCACTTTTCCCGTTAGGACATAAATAATCTGCTGCTACTTATTATAATAAAAATAAAATCCCCATATTCCTTCACATTCTAAAGTAGACTATGTTCTTTATTTCTTCCACAAATTACTGTCTTAATCACCTGGCATGCTTCTCAGAAATGGAATGAAAATTTTCCATTTCTACACAGTTCAAACCCTGTTCCATTTGCCAGAAATCTTTTAAGAACCACAGAAACATAATCAACTGTACAAAGAGAAAGTTTTGGTTCTAGCCTTCTCCTATAAATCGAATCTAGCACAGACAAATTCCCTATCTCTTCACCACCAGGAAAACCCAACAGTATCAGACATTTTCCACTCCATGGGTGGTCACTAACATTTAATATTCTATAACCTTCCCTTCCTTGTGAACAGCAATTCTGAGTCTGTTCAGTCACAGACAACTCTAGTTGAGATGCATCAGTGAAAGGAAACGCACTGCGGATATTTCCCCGCAGCCCACAGGGAGGACCACAGTGGAGTAGGTGGTGTCCCACAGCCCACGGAGAGGTCCATGCTGGAGCAGATATCCACACTGTCACCTCTGGAGGATCCCCCATGAGAACAGGTGGACACGACCTGAAAGAAATGTGGCGCACAGAGGACCCATGCTAGACAAGGTTTATCCTACAGGACTGCAGCCCGTAGAAGGAGCCGTGCTGGAGCAGGGGAAGTGTGAGGAGGAAGGTGAGGCAGAGAACTGTTACAAACCAACCATAAACCCCTATCCCCCGTGCTGCTGGGCAGAAGGAAGGAGGTTGGAAATAATGAAGTTGAGCCTCGGACAAAAAGCAAGGGGGATAAAGTGTTTTATGTTTTGTCTGCTTCTCACCACCCAAGTCTATTTTAATTGGCAATGAACTAAAATCTTCCCCACCAAGTCCGGTTTGCCCATAACAGCAATTGGTGAGTAATCTCCCCATCTTTATCTCAACCCACAGGCTTTTTCACCTTGTTTTCTCCCCCATCCATTGAATAGGAGGAATTAGAAAGCAGTTGGGTGGGTGTCTGGCAGTCAGCCAAGGTTAACCCATCACAGCCTGTAATGAGAATTTCCCATATTCAAACTTGTATCCTCTGCCTCTCATCTTATTACCAGGTACCTCTGGGAAGTGTTCAGGCACACCAGAAGGCTCCATCTTCCTGTATCTTCTGCTCAAGCAGTTGTAAACATCGGTAACATCTGTCTTTTGCTTTCTCTCAGTCTCTTCCCCAGTAAGAAAAGATACCATTCTCCCAGTTTGTCATGGTGGCACGTGCTCCAGCCCCTTGACCAGTTTGAGTAGCCACTACTGGACTTGCTCCATTGTGGTACTCCACTTCTTGTACTACAGAGCCCAGGCATGACCTTGCAAGTGCCCAGTATTGGGGAGGGATGGCTACTCTCTTACAACACCCCAGGAGACAGCTGGCCTTTGCCACAAATGCAACTTGTTTTCCACAAGCAGTCCCAGGTCCTATTCTGCAGAGCTCCTTCCCAGCTAGTCAACCCCCAGCCCATACTGGTGCAGAAGTGCTGGACTTTGCAATTCTCTTTGCTGAAGTTCATGAGATGCCCATCAGCCCCTTTCTCCAACATATCCACACTGCTCCAAACAGCAAATCTGTCTTTCAGCATCTTGACTGCTTCCCTCACCTTGGGTGGTGGTGTCATTTTACTGTCCAGCTGCCTCTTGAGAAGAATCTAGTGCTGATTTAGCAGGCACCAGGTATTTTGAACAGGGTAAAGTGGACAGCAAAGCAGTCTGTACAATACTTACTGGAATCCTAAGCCTTCATACCAAACTAGTTTGTAGGAGGGCTTTGAAAACAAAATCAAAAGAGAACTAAGAAGAACAGAGACAACAGTTTAGCCTGACTCTGTCTGTGAAGGATTAAATGCTTCCAGTGAACCAAAAGAAACCTCTTTGCCTTATCTCAGTCACATTGGGCTCAGAACCAAGGCTACTATCTTCACACGTAGTAATAATGAAAGCCAACGGAAGGGCCGGAGCTGGGAGATAAAGGGGAAAACCCCTTCCACTTGCTCACACACTTTAACAGCCTTGTCAGCACAATAAGCAGCTGTTATCTTCTGTAAGGAAAGGAGAGCAAGCATGGGAGTGTGAGCACAACTGAACACTTCATCTCACCCTTTCCACTTTCACTTATAAAAACAGTAAGAGAAGCAAATATTTTATACAGTATTTTTCATAGACTTCAAAGCCTATTCTCTTATCAGTAGTTAGATGCAACTCTTGCACTCAAAAGTTAGCCTTCCCTTTTAATAATTAGAGATCTCTGTTGGCTTACTAAATTCCTCAAAAGTGCTTCTGGTTCAGGATTAGAGATTCTATAGCGGAAAGCTCTATACTGCTTCGATTCACAGTAGTGCTACTTTGAGTTAGAGACCAAATTATAAAAAGATCCCGTGGTTACAGTACTTCAAATACTAACTTCGACAAATCAGTGCTCTGCCACTCAGTCTTAATTCAAGTCAGTTTTAAAAGGTACTGCAATTTTTATCTACTGGAATATGCAGAATACTTGTAATAGCTGTGATAGCCACTACTGAAGTAAACAACCCCTCTCTACAAACATTAAATGGAAGCTGTTATATTACCTGTATAGTAGAAAAGATGCTGCCAAAACTAAAAAAAAATGTGAGCATCTAACAGTACAGTATTCAAAGCTGTAAAGTAGCCCCACGCTTCAGCTGATTGAAAAGAGCAAAGAACTATCAAAAAAATCCCAGACCAGCATAGCCTGTTAGCATTTCAGGTTACTCCCCTCTTCACAAAATTTGTTTCATATTTTTGCCTTAGTGTCACAAATATTTAAACACGAAAAACATTCATACATAGGTTTGGTGACCAAAGAACAGACTTGAGTGTTTCTGCACAAAGCAAAAGAAATACCTGCATGTCTTAAAAGCACCTGTGCTGATGTCGGGTGCATCTCTGTACCACTGCGTGCAGGATGAAGCACTGGTTTTAAGACTTAGCACATTGCTTCAGTTTAGACACAGGTATCTACAGTTATATGTGGCACAAGGAAGTGACACACTTGCACAGGTATGTTTATTTTTTTCCTGTGTTTACAGTGCTTCAATTGTAATTTTAAACCATTCAGAAAGCACAATTTCATACCAATTTTACATACTTTACATCACAGTTCAACAACATTAACACAATTGTATCTAGTAAATCAAATGAGCAAAATGGCCATGAACATTTACACTATTTTGTAAACAAGTTTTTTTATAAACAATGGTACATGGAATTAACATAGACCACCATATGAAAGAGGAATGAGCTTTTCCTTAAATAAATCACTCTGTTTATAAATACTTCAATTCTCTCAATATACATTTACAGACATAATTGGTTAAAGCAGATTACCTACACTGTTCTTTAAAAAGAAAACACCTAGAGATGGATCACTGTGTGTTAAACTAACAGAAGAAGCAAGCATATGATTAGTAGAATGTTGCAAGTTTTACTTTACTTCAACCTCCCTTCTGTTTGTTTGCATCAACACTGAGAAGATTGTCATGTTAGGGAACTTTCACTTGAATTCCAGCAAGTTACAATCGATCTTGTAGTACACATACGGGTAGTACTCCTGTTGACTGAGGTTTAAGCCTGGAATATCCATAGTTGCCTGCAAATAAAGTTTTGAGACCAGTTAGACTCTTACAATTCAGACTCCTATTCAGAAATAGATGAAACATTCATATGTTTTAGAAGTAAATATGCCAGCCAAGACTTAAGCTTAATTTTTCATGTTCAAGTGACTGTTTAAGCAACAAATTTAGAACTTTGACAAATGAAAAACAAATGCTTTCCCAAAAGTCTAAGTAGCTTTCTATCAATAATACACTGCTGCTGCTATAGTGAACATACTAAACGTTTAGTGAACCACTAAACGGAAGGAAAAGTATTGCAATTATGTTTTACTACTTCTAAACACAGTTTATGAAATAATGTTATAGGGTGCTGAATGATCCTGGAAGTTACAAGAAGTTCAGCATCTTTAATTTTTGCCTGAATTGTCTCACATCCCCTTGCCCCAAAAAGGCCTGGAAATACTTTGTATTTAATGTAGTGGTTTTTCCAATGTTGAGAAAGGTTATTTTTAATATTTTAAAATGTGGCTAATCTAGTTGTGTGGTCTGTCTTTAACTACGGAAAGCACTGCTTTTCAATACGAAACAAATTAGTAGAATAAGCCTCCTAGCAAACCCGCTTTAAACATGAAAATGAGACTGACAGATGGAAAGGATGACTCCATCTTGACATCAATTCAACCTCCTTCAACAGAGATGGATGACTATGTTAACTTAGAGACAGCAATGAGACAAAAAAAAAAGAAAAGCGTTGTTTCAGTATTAAGGCCACTGTTACCATAGACTGTGGAAAATTCACATATTCCTTCTGGGCTCAAAAAAATATATGAAATGTGTACAAGTTCCTTAAGGCTAGTTTAATATAAAAGTTGACTTTGTTTGAATTCTTTGAGGATACACATATGTATGTAGTCTATAAGATATCTTTCCATCGGCAGTAGGGAAGAATGCAGTAAGAAGTTACGTTAGGCTTTTATAACAGGCAGCTTGCCAAATGCATTAGTTGCAACCTTAATACCATCTGCTTTGCAAAAATGTAAAATAGAAGTGTCATTTTCACAAGGAGACAATTTTCTGTACTGTGACAAAATGGTGGAGAATATGGAGACGTTTAGCTTTTTAATAAATAAACTTCTTTTTGCTTAAACAGACCAAACCTAATATTTAAGGGGAATAGCAGTAACAAAAATACTTACATCAATGATAGCTGCTGCACTGCTGTCAAGGTGTTTGTATAAGTCATACAAAACCTCCCTCAGTTTCTTCATTGTTTTCTTATTAGGCTGAAGCAGCATTGCCTGGAAGTTAACTGGCAAACCATACCTGAGCAAGTCAAGCAGAAAACTATGAAAATGCTGAAATGAGCATTCTTTTATCTTTCAAAGCAGAATTTTATTTTGAAAAATAAACATATTGTTGAAGAGCAAATTCTGCTCATTTTCATTTTTGTGAGATCATTCTGTTTCCACAATTCAGAAGGCATCAATAATGTATAACTTCTTCCTTCAAGTTTGAAATAACAAAACAGAAGTCTAAATGCTTTTAAAATCCTTTTAAACCCTTGAGTACTCAGCACAATTACCTGGAGTCTCAAAGTTTTGAACATTCCAATTAGTTTACTTGCTAGAGTTCACTTTTGCCACTTGGTGGAGAATCCACTCAATCCTCCTTTCTAGAAGTGTGGAAGCATTTGCCAATATTCAAATCAAGTTCAGCTTCCCTACTCAAGTTTATCTTCAAAATAAACCCATCACAACTACAGAACAGACTAGAATGCAAATTAATACATTTTTTTTCTCCTCTGGTTGTCTCCTTTATGATAACTTATCAAAAAGGCTAAAAAACCCCCCAGGTCCCTCCTGCAGAATAACTACAGCTGTTCTTAAGTCAACTTAGTAACTACTTAGTAACTACATTTCTGGATAGATGTGAAGAAAAAAAGCAGAGTAATTTTATAGTTAAGAGTATTGAATAGTATAATACTGAAAAGTTTAGAGTAGAAAATTCTTAGGCATGTTTTAAAGAAAAAGCATACATTTCAAGATGTCAGTCTACATTTCTCAAGGCCTGGATACTTCTTTATTCTGAACTATTCCCACTTCCCACTTAAATAGAAGATACAGTAAGGTTATTTTACAAGCAGCTCACGAAGCAAGCTAAGAATCAGCAGAAATGCCTTGCTGCAACTTACAGAGTACCTTTAGTTCCTAAAGCACTGGTGGCAAGACTATCCAAGGGGCAAGATACACAATTACCTACCTCAAATATTCACAACTGGCAACAAGAGCTATTGCCATCAGCTGTTCCTACTGCCCTACTCCTTGTTTCCTCCTGCCTGGACAAGCAGCATTCACACACCTCAGCCTGGTAAACTCCCAAGCTAGATGTAAATTCTTACAAAGTCTAGGAAGAAAAGCCCATATTCAGGTCTGCCTCATTACCTTAAAACAGATTCAACAAAAACCCGCAGTGCTTTCACATGGATCCATGCAATGAAAGCTTCACTGAAATTAACTTTCAGCCACCGAACCAGAGGCCCCTGTGAAATGGAAGAGGAAAAAACAAAAGTTATTTGAACTTCAGAAAAAGATTCAGTCCATCAAGAATGTTTGAGCAGATACTCAATATCTGTACCATGATAATAAAGACAACCTAAAAGACAGAGTTCACTATGGACATAATGGCTCAAGGGTGTTTCAACACTAAGTCAAGAGAAATGTAATGAGACTTCCATTGTCTCTTCAGTGCACCATCTCAGCTTCCATGGGCTAACTATTTTAGTAATATCTAATTATTTCACTCAAATGTTTGTCCATTTTCAAACTTGATATATCATCAGCACTTGGTTCAATGCAGTGAGGAGCATTTGGGCTACAGGAAACTCAGTTATCCCTGAGCAGATAAGCTGGGTGGCAGGCTGACTATGTCACATCATCATTGCAATGTTTTCTAAGAATCACAAGGTCATTAAATTGTTATGTAGCAATAAGAAGTCTTTGATGTCTCATGTTTCTATAATCACTAGTTTATACAGACTTACAAACTGTTTCTTCTTGTCGGTTGACAGTCTATTCATTTCCTCTTTATCGGCTTTCATCTCTTCTTCATTATACTGGAAGTCACGGACCATAAACCTGCATTTGGAAGTGAATAAAATCAGAAGTGGCTACCTAGACTTCCTTCAAAGCATGAGAGACAGAACACACACAAAATAAGCCTTACTTGTATTCTCTGGCTTTATGTTTGAAGTCATCCACTGCCTTCCTGAACAAGGTGACGTTACAAAGGTAACTATCTTGATCCTCAAAGAGTACACTACACAGAAAAGAAAGTGTCAGAATTGATAACGTTCAAGTCACCACAGATCAGATATGCAGTAGCTTCAATTGTACTTCATCACTACTAGGCAAGCACATAAATGTAGATAATCACACTGGATTAGTTCCCAGATTAAATGCCTTATACAGAAAGTAACTGAGACTTCAGCAAGTGCTCTTATTACTCTCTTCACAAAGGATGGCAGTTTCCATTTCCCATTTGGAGACTTCACCACTCAGAAACACTTCATACATGTCTGGATATTTGTTCAAGTTAAAATTATTTTACAGAAAAAGGAACTAGGGCTGGTTTAATACTGAAGCTTGGACTACAGAATTCATACAAATGCCTGTTTTAAAGGGAAAGGGAAATGGATTTAAAATAGAAAAGGACAAAAATTAAAAAGACAAAGGTTGGTAAAAAAAGCGTTTCTTAGGCTGTAAAGATGACCCCCAGATTTATTATTTTATTGTTCAAAACAATATTGCTTAATTTGAGACTACACCTTAGGAAAAAAGCTCGAAGAGATTTAGACTGTCCCTCAGTGTGATACAGTTTTCAACACAAGCATTATCCAACAGTTTAACAAGTCACCTCTTCCTAAGCTATCCCTAGGCCATGATTTCAGAGTAATTAAATAAGAATCATTAGCAGATCTCCCAGCAGGCTTAAGTTGATCTAACTCAAATGTGAAGTTAGCCAGAGCAAGTTCAGATTTTGTAACTGGCACAGAGCTGGTAATATCAGATCTGCCTGAGCAAAACCTCACTCTGTCAGTTAAAATTAACAAGCAGCAATGCTTTGTGCTACATGGTGACTTTACTGTCAACGTGGTTACAAGATTGCTAAAGTGGCTTAACAGTATTATCAAATCCTGGCCCCAGTCATGCCCATCACAGGCACCGAGCACCAGCCGGGTACAGAGGATCTGTGTTAGCCCAAAAGAGACAAGTTACTTTTCTTTGCACACAGGAAAAATATCTACAGTTGAGGTTCTTCACTCTTTAGCAGCTTTCAAAGAGTATACGTAACTTGAAACAAGTTCTCTGAACGCAGGCATAAAGTTTACAGGCTAGCAGCAGAACTTGTTGCTAAACCCCACCATGTGTTACCTTGAAGCCGAATGTGCCTGACCTGAACTAGATTAAATTTTCAATTCTTCTACTCTTCCCAAATAAATTAGTTTGAGAACTTTGTTAACTCTAGAGTTAGAGATCCTTTGAATTTTTTTCTCAACTACAACATAATCAAGTTTGGTCAGGTAAAGCTATAAAGTTGGACATTCTAAAAACTTCCTATGAATCTTTAAAATTCAAAGTCACTACAGATCAAGAAAAATTATAAAATATAGAACATGCAAATATGAGATTTAGCATTTAACAACTTACTTGCTGGAACGTGGTACAACCATCTCTGCTAGTGTTTCATATTGCTTAACCCAGTCATTATAATTTAACCTAGAGAATACACAGGTTATGGTTAGACATCTATTACTGCAATAAGAAATCCCAGATTAATGGATCAAGTTTTTCCAAAAAAATGTTAAAAGCATTTAACCATCACAACTTCCAATCCACGTGCAGGTTGTCAGAAACATGCAAGACAAGAGGGACAGTCCTCATGCTGTTTTTATTATTGCTAAATAAACTATAATGATAGCAAAAGTAACATATTTTATCTTCAGTCTTCATACAAGTTTACAAGTGTAAAATTTCTGAAATTTAAGAACTATGAAATTAAATTAGTCATGATTACGTACAGATCTCAGGGGACCACATGGACTTAACTGTCAAGGTTTATCAGCAACTCCTTATGCAAATCTGCTCTTCTGATTTACTAATCGGAATACTTTTTCCACAATTATGAACGGGTTCCCCAGAGTCCTGCACTTGCCTGAAGGATCGCTGAGAATTTTGGAAGCCTTGCCTTTCAGTAGTTGGTGTTGAAGAGGTCACACCTTTTCAACACCAAAAAAAAGTCAAAGGTGAAAGAAAAACAACAGTCAAGATATACTATCCAACTGTTTTTTGCTAAAGTCACTGCAAAACTCTTCACCAGAGTTTTACATGTGACATGCTTCATGTGATATCAGCCTGCTGGCTGTCTTTACAAGTTAAAATTTCTTTTTGTTCCCAGCTCCAGAAAGACAGTCTAGTGCCATTTTCTCAAGAATCTTAAGGACATCCGTATCACCATTTTCTTTGGACAGGGGAAAAGGTGCGATTTTTGTTGTTTAAACATTTCAGACAGGAGCAACTTGTTTGCAGCAAACCTTTGACATGACATAAGCAGTGTTCCACTGGCAGTTAGTTCATCCAGGAAAACCCTGGACAAATTTAGATGTCCTTTCTTACAGTATTATAGGGTTGTGAGATCCATTATTTGATTTAAATTCTAATTTTATTCTGTTCTTAGGACAAATAATAAACTTACTTCGGTACAATCACTAATAACGTGACCAAATATTCTGAATCGAGTACAAAGTCCTCTTTCTTTACAACATCAGCAAGACTTCTGGTTAGCAAGCTTCCCCTGCAGAGAAACAAAGACAGCCAGAGTAAATACATGTTTAAGAATTGGATTAATCTACACAACAGTTTCCAGTGATTGACAGTATAACATTGTCAAAAATATATTTTACTTAAGCATCCACTATTAGCAGAGCAAATAAAATGTCCTTATACGTATTTTATACCTTACTGTCTAAAGTCACTGAAGTCAGTAGCCCCACTGCTGTGTGTTATTTCCATATGCCAAATACCTCACACAGTTAAGAAGCCTAGTTATCTTTGTAAAAGCAGTTTAGAAACACAAGAACCATTAAAACTATTAATCGTGAAGTCTAGGATACAGAGCCTCAGAGTTACAACTAACCTTGTACAGATTTACATACAGAACTTAATTAAAAGTTTAAAGCAGTATAGTGCCTCATATTCACAAAAGACTAAGAACACACACAGATTTTATGGGCCTTAGCTGACAAACTATGATGGCTTAAGACAGGACTTAAGGCTTACTCATAAAATGGCCCATGGTTCTGAATCAGCCAGTAGGCTTCTACCATTACTGTAATGGTAGGGCTGGGTCAAATTAATCAACTGTATTTTGCACAGAAGAACTACTGTACCTCAACTGTACTTCAGATAATCATCACGTACATGACAAGACAGCATGCAGTCCTTGCTTATTTTATTATCTCCATATATACAACAGCTGTCTCTCTGATGGTTGATTTTGAGGGAAGAAACCCAGTAATATTGATATGCATAAATGGGTGTGAAGGGAAAGATTTCCTTGTTTAGACAGACACATAAGTAGCAGCGTTACACACCCCTTTAACAACAAGCTTCTCTCAAAAGTTCCAGCAACTTATACTGTTTGTACATGCTTTTGTGTATCTCATAATTGCTTATCAATCACAAGTGAGCTATTGGCAGCAAGTCAGTTGTTAATAAGTGTTCTTTCATGACAGCTGCTATTCAAGATTGATAAACAGCTCAAAAACACATTAAGCTCAGAGCCCATACCTTTTCACATGTTACTAAGCTTTCATGGTTAGATAACTTTTCTGTGCTACATTAGCAAAAACCAATGTGACTTACGCATTCTTTCTTTCCAAATTCTGAAGGTTCCCTTTCAGATTATTGTAGGCTGAGGCTCTTGCTTTTAGATCATTGTCAATCTGGTTTACGCCCTTAAAGATAAAAAGAAAAGGAACAGTGTCTAAAGAACTATAATAGTTTTTAAATTATTTCCTAAGTACAAAGCTTAGATCTGCCAACAAAAACTTAATAAAAAGACACACATTTAAATTATTATTTCTCTACTGCCTGACAAACTTCACTCAAAACTCAGAAAACTCTAAATCAGCCAATAATAGAAGTTACACATGTTCTTCTGGAATTATCTGGACATTCTGCTGCACGCAGCTGATCATTACTCCATCACCTTGAGGCTATCACACTCCATCTCAGCTGACAAGAGAGATCATTTGATGTTTGCCTTTCTACCATGATACAAATACACCTGTGAATACTGGGTACCACCTCCACATGTTACCTCACTTCTCATTATACTTTTCCCTCATTAGAGTTCCAGTGACAAAAAATATGAACAGTTTTGTGAGGTGCAAATCAAGAATTAAGTAACCCAAAGCCTTATCGCTTTGTATCATCTGCAGCTTAAGAGAAGACTCTGTCACACTGTATTTACCTACTGCAATGTTCACCTTTCCTTGAGGTGAACAGCCTTGGTCACTCAAAGACAGAATATCAACTAAATGCATCATCTGCCCAATTCCAAATGGCTGTTACCATTTAAGGTTCTAAATATCATCGCAATAATCTTATGTCCTTTCCCCCCTGCAAAGCTATTCCCAATTCTGTATGCTTGCAAAGGAAAATACAAAATATTATATCATCACCTCCCTTCACAAAATCATCTTTTGTGCTATTTTACATTGGCAGTGGTTTACAACTACAAAGAAAAATCTGTTTTACAGAGACTTTCTTCATTTAGTAAGAACTTAGATATTTTGGAATATCTGAAGTTGCACAAGGTCAGTTCCGGGCTAGAGAGATAAATTGGATTCAAGTCTGAAATACTGTTTATTTCAGACAATAAATATACATGTCCAATCAAAGTAGAGGCAGCATTCTACATTTAATGTTGCTGGCAGCCTTCAATCATCTTTCAAACTTTCATATGAAAGTTCCAACTATTTTACTGTTCCGACTCAGACTCTCCCATTTGGCTGGCCATTGCTGCTCAGGTAAGTCATCTTTCTCAAATCCGTCCTCCAGCACTAATTAGAGCGATTACCAAAAATGATTCATTCCCAGCTAGGTAACTGGACAGCAAGTGGAAGAACACAAAACAAATAAAGCAATTAGTAGGTCCTAAGCAGCCCATTATGTTCCTATCAGCATGTACCCTATACAAGGAAGTATTTTAAAGTCAATATACTTAGTAACAGTTGGATAACTGAAAGAATGTGGAGCAGTGTTGGTCTGGCACCATAACACTGCCTACTCACTGCTCCTCACTGTCCTGTGTAGGTACAAGCACATAAAAATTTCCAGGGACAAGCAACTAAACACAGTCAAGGGACCCTCCCTGGACTTAGGCCGTTGACATAATACTTTGTTTGTGTACAACACTTCAGATTGGGGATGCAGATATGGTTTTATTTCCACAAAATAAATCTCTACATCACTTAGTTATATAGTGCTCTTGTTTATGGTAACACTTAAGTTCCCTTGGCTGTAGCAGGAAAGAGTCATTAAAAGCCTGAACATTCTGGCATCTTTACAGATACAACAATGCTTTATACAAAATACTCTGAAAATAAGACAATCTATTTTTTAAACAGATGAGTATTTAAGATTATTGAAGTTCTTTGGCTAATGTAACCTTTAGCAAAGTATGTAGAATATTTCAGTAGGTGTCACAAAGAATGCATTTTCGAGAAAACTTTTAATGCACTAATTTTATCTTTTTTTATTTTTCCTTCTCACAGCTAGAAGACAGCATTAGGGAAAAATTAATTAGAAGCTATTAAGCGAGTACCTTTGCGCATTTGGACTTTTTCCCAGACCAACAAACTTCCCTTTCGCCTTTCCCAAGCATCAAAAGTCTAACTATACATTGCTTAATGTCAAAAAGCAAAACACATTGATACCAAACACTGCCATTACAAACCAGTTCCATTCATGAGTTCCTAATTGTCAATACTCTCATTTGTAAAGTCTTTTAAAAGATGATTGCTTAGACAAAAGCCTGTTACTGCTGCACCAGCTGCAGTTTACTGTAAACAAGAAGCAACTTTGTTTCCTGTTAAAATATTAAGAGAATGCAGAACTGCAAATCTCAACATCACAGCAGAGCTCTTGAAAATATATTTGTGTAACAGTGAGAAATGAAACGACAATACAGCCTTCCTTTTAGTAGTAGAATTGATGGATAACTCATACACACTATTGCAAAATGAGGCAGACTCATGATATTGCTAAAGAAAGTATCAGTCTAACACAGTTGGCCTGTTTCTACCCATAGCAAAACCCATATATTTAAACCACTCATATAGTCACTGGCAATACACAAGTGTCTTCTTGTAACTGTACAAGTGAGCTGTATGTCAGTAGATACCTGGGTTGCTGAAGCACTAGAGTGCTGAGGATATTGAGGTTGCCTCCTTGCATAGCAGTCTTATAACCATAATTTCAAACACAAAGAATGACTAGATTAAGTGACAGCTCTCACATGGCACAGATACCATCATCAAAGTCTTCAGTACTGACACTGGCATTCACAATACTTCTGAAAGTTAAAGGCTGAAAAAACTTGATGAACAGTAGATTTCCTTTTATTTTAAAGGTTTTCAACACCGCAATAATTTTTCCTCAACTGACAAACTCCCCCACTGCAGTTGCCATTACTCTCGTTTCGACAAATATCAGAATCTGCTATAGTGAGTGAGGGGGATATAAAGCCATACAGGAAAAGTAGTATCTCATGATTTGACAAGCTTTACAAGTTATTTTAACATCAACATGTCAAGAGGCTTAACCAATTTTAATCAATGTAGCTCTATCAATTTTCCTGTATCTTCATGTTAATCAGATATCAAAGTGAAGATTTTAATATTGTTAGGGACAAAACTGCTTCAAATCCTGTGACATTGTCTCCTAGGTGCCACTTCCACAAGAATGTAAGGCAATTTCAGTCATCTTCCTCCTCTTTTCCACTTTATGGACACACATCATGGCTCACAACTGAAAACAGTTGTTAAACTATTTGATATTAGATTTAATGCACAGGTGTCCTTGAAGCTCTCCTTATAGAAATGGAAACCCTCAACATAATGATTCAGGCTCAACTCCAGCAGACCTGTTTCTCTGCATTTATTATTCAGCCTAATAACCCAATGAGGTCCCTAAATTAGATGGAGAAGAATGTAGTAAGCCAGTTATTTAACTTAAGGTTCAGGTTGTGAAATACAACTTTCCTGCAAGCAGATGATTTATCTAGCAAACTCCAGGACACAGGAGAACGTGCACTGAATCCTTGACAATATTTCAGTAAAAAGCATATCCCTTCATGCTCTTTGATACTTTTTCCAACAAATTTAATTGCTACAAAAACAAGTTTTATACTATGGCAACAGTTACCTTCCAAAAATAAGACAAAACACAGCTGACAACTTTTTTCAGTAACTCTCACCCCTATTCTATAGCCAAACCAAACTTTCTCCAAGAGCCACTTCCTTAAGACTTGCAGAAACCACTTCACCCTATCTTCTTATGTTCTACCCCACTTTCTCCAACAACATCTTCTCCCAACTCAAACTTTGTGCTTATACCTGCAGTAAAGAGCTGAACGCTTCATTTTCATACCTTCTTCTGATGAAGCAAAGCTTCTGTACTTAAGGAGTGTCAGATATTAAGATTATCATTTTATGTCTGTGGGATGTTTTTAATGTGCAAATCTTAAGAGTCCTAAGCCAGTCAGTCTTCCTCCAACAAAACTCCATACTGCAGATGTTTTCCAGTAGTTACTGAATATAATTTGTGGAGTAAATTCGAGATGCAGTGATAGCCCCAAAGAAAACATCAAAATGATAAGTGTTTGTTACCTTCTCAGTGAGCTATGTACCACCTATTAAGATTTTGCAATTTCTGCAAAAATTTTAAACAGTTTCAGGAAAGAAACTAACAAGTAATTCTCCAGTTATAGCAAAGCATTAAGTTGCCAGCAGTAACTCCCATCCCCACCCGAACTACAGTTTACACAAATCTGCCACCAAGGACTACCTCTATAGGTACCCAGAGCAGCTCTTGCTTTTTTCCAGGTTATGTATCACAGAAAATTTCAAGAGTCAGTTTGCAGATTACAGAAAGAAAAAAATTAAAAACTGAAAAAGCTGGGAAGATCCTTAAGCAAGGGTAGCTCACAGAGAACTCTTTCGCTGCTTGAATGCAGGAAGTCACTGCTGAGGACCCCACCTAAGCTCACAGCAAGTACAAACCAAACCAAGCCCCCAAAGTGTGAAAAATTTTACCAAGGTAAAGACAGGGGGAAAACCCATGACAACACTGAAATGAGCTTTCCTTACACCTGCCATTGAAGGCTTATTTTTCCCCTCACAACTGAGCGCCATGGCTTTCAGAAGGTAAACAAATTCCTTGGTTTACTGCTAATAGTCCACAGAGTTTAGGAACAAATGGCATGCACATAGCAAAATTTAAATGTGACACAATTTGCTAGCTATTTCTTGGTTAATCCAGTGATCTTAGAAAACAAAAATCAGCAAAGACAACATGATGGCTTTCACAGAGCACGTTCCAAATCCTTTCCCAATTCTAATATACTTCTTCAGTTGCTAAAACACAGATACTGCTACTACTGCTATTGTTATCAAAGTTACATAAAGCTAACAAAAAGAAACAAATAGCTTTGAGTACCAAGTTTTGTGCACAAATACCTTAAGTTCAAGTAGGAAAGTTTTATAAAACAGGCTACCTTACCTTTGCAATAATTTCTGAAATATTCTTCAAAGATTGCTTGATTGGGTATTTGGCCATATCCCACTGGAACCTTGTTATATAGGTGACCAAGTCAACTAAAATTTTAAAGAACAACTTTTTAAAGACAGACAACAAAAAGACTGATGTATTATAATCCATGTAGGATTGCTATAACAGAATACTATAAGAGACTGTGGACCTTCACCTGTGTGGACCCTAAGAAACTTGAAAATACACAATCAAGTTGTAAGTTACTGTGATCTCTGCCTCCAGATACTGGTTTCTTCACCTCTATAGTAGTAAATATCATTTAGGGTCGAGATCAATGATGGCTGGAGAAGTACAGACAAGACCAACTATTTTTAGTTTTGTGTGAAAAATGGGTGGGAGAAAGAAGTGTTACAATGGAAAAAGAAGGCAAATATTATGTGGCTCAACTGAAGCAACAGTTTTGTAAAGCTGTCTATGAGAGAGACTACTCCAAGCCCTTATCTAAAAATAAGAATGTTAATTATGACCACTGTATTGTCTTCACGTTAATCCACTCATATTGACCTCTCTTACACCAATACAAGCTGTGTTAATTATTATGAAATGGCTATTGAAAACAAAATATTCATTTAGAGACCAACGCAACTCTTTACTGTGATAAAATGGACAAATATTTTCATGAGACAACTAGTTTTATAAAGACATTTTATCACAATTTGGGAGCAACTGGGTATTGCAGCACAACTTACATAAAACCATACCTATTCGGATGACAGACTAAAATGAAGAATGTTTACAGTGACCATTAATTTTCATGTTCCACCAGAGGCCAGTGATGACAAAATACAGCCCTAAAGGACCAGAGGCTTCTGTGAGTATTTAACCTGTAGATCTAATTTCTTGTCATTCTGGATCCTATAATTTGTTTCAGGGCAAGTGACTCATGGAAAAAAAAGTACTTCCGTATCTAAACTAGGTTCTCGGAGTGTCATACAGAGAAGCAGCATTCACTACGTTTCAGGATCGTTGCCTTCCCTCCTGTTACTTTTAGAATGCACATATTATGGTTAACATTTTACCTCCATTAGCCAGAAGATTCTCCTGAACTTTATCTTTACTGTCTTCTAGAACATCAGCCATATACTGGGCCACTTTCTTTACAACACTGAAAAATGAAAGATAAATATATGAAAAAAGGAATGAAAAAAACTGCCATTTTGAGAATACCATTCATGAAACTGATCTGAAATTGTCTGGGAAAAAAATTTTGGATTGGATCAAAAAGGAAGAGTTGATTGCTTTCCATATAAGCTTTCCAAGAGCACAAACTGGGATCAGTATGTAAAGAAGACCAACTTCTCAAATACATGCCAGAACTTAAATTCTTCTCTAACAGTTCTCAACAAGGTGAGGCTACTTTCCTGGCCTCCAAGTAATAAGGGCTGACTTCAGGTGTAATCTCACTATACCCCAGTCTTTCTGTGAAGTCTGTGGCAATTTCAAGATCCTAAACCCTTTTTAAAAATAGACAGCGAGGTAGAAATCACCAATAATCCAAACTAAACACAAGGCAACCGTGACAATGAAATACTAAACGTAACTGAGGAGCCATGGAGAAATTCCAGCCCTAAGGTCTCATGAGATGTGACACATAAGACCTGCCTTCCTCACTACAAAAGCTATGTTTCATATGGGCATGTGCCATGTCACATGTGCCATGCCCAATAGTTTCCTTCTCTATTTAAAAACGACTACTTAATACTTCTCTCTTTGAAACAGAAGATGGCTCCACAGGTTCCAGCCACGTGAAATTTTGTTATATTTGATCAAAAACACTTTCAAGGGATCATTAGTTTATTCAAAAAGAATAGGTTTTGCATTTTAATATTAATGCTGTTTAATCCCTCTGTGGATTAGGAAACAACATGGTTAGTTTCTCAAAGTCTGTAAACAGTGCTCTAATGTGCTAAAAGAACAGTTTTTACTCCATTTCATTAGCACTTCCTGCAGCTGCCAGGCTCAGTTCTTAACAGTTGTCCAGGACCCAGCAGCACACAGCACTACTGTAGGGAGAAGCACCTTTCATCAATGCATAATGTCCCACTAGTCCACAAGAAGTTCAGATTTTTTTTTTCCCCCAAGTAAAGATACTAGGAAAAACAACAGCTTAGCTTATTGAAATCCTAGCTTGTCGACTGCCTATAGGGATCACTATGAAAACAAATAAAAGTTGAAAATAATCCATGTATTGCTAGGACTCAGCAAACCATCACATCATCATTTTAATAGTTTGCATTCTAGTAAAAATAAACTGTTACCCCTCCACAAATGCATCCAGTTTAGCCAGCTCATCTGACAGACCAACCAAAACATCCAGTGTGCCAACCTAGAAGGAAACATCAAAATGCATTAGCAATTGTGTATAAACATAGAAAGACAAAAACAAATTACAAAAACCACTACATCTCCTGAACAGATAGCTTTTCAGAACTACATAAAATACTGTACTCTAAGATTTCAGACTTGTTACTTTAAGAAAGTCACAACGTGTTTCATTTGCTCAAGATACTTCTAAAGTACCACTCTATCAGACCTAACTCTTTCTTCCCCCTCCTCCCAAAACCACTTTCTTCGCTAATTTCATGTGATAATCTAGAACAATATGTAAACCTTTCTGGGGACAAGGATGACAAAAATTTTAGACTCTGTATAACTCAAACATTAGAAAATTAGAGCACAGTGAAATATCCTGTATTTAGCTCTTTCATACGCAAGTCTCAAATGGGTCTAAGACACCAAAAACCATAAAACCAGTATAGCTATGCTCAAGTTAAAAAGCCAAAGGGTAATTATTTTTAAATAGGTCATATAATATCAGTTTCCTTTGGTTCTCCAAGTATTTACACATTTGTTCATTCTGTTCAATGAAAGCAAGAGATATCTCCAAAAAGATTACTCTTCTTATCTTTAATATTTTAGCTACCACTTTATATTTCTTGCTGAAATATTGTTAGGCATAAGTGAAACTTCTGTCAAGATGCTATTAACGTTATTTTTTTGTCCAGCATATTTGTTCTATATATTTGACCACTCAACTTCGCATGTTTCCTGTCCTCTTTAGCCTTGAAACAAAAAGGAGCACAATTACTTAAGTAACATCACAAACAAATTGCTTTCTGTCTCCACCTTCTTCTGAGCTACACACAGAATATGGAGGTGAATGTTTTGACCAGTCACAAGCCACAGGGCAAGTCAGTCTTTGAGCAATAAGACTGCTGTTCAGTGGAGAATAAAACACGGTTTCAATGAGTTCTAGCTAAATAATCTCACTCCTTAACCAGTTTTACCTGGTCCACAGAAGCCAGAGGATTTCCCATTGTATATAAAGTACACTCAGCTTCTGCCCTTATCAGGGAGTAGAAACAAATACCAATCATTTTTAACCCTAATGGGCCACATCAGTTTCCAGTGATAACTTCTCTAACTGCTGTAGGCACCCTACAGCTGGAAAGCCATCCTGACTGATGTCCAAGGATCTCCTGGGAGAACATGGACATTTGCTGTAGTCCCTCTTCCTACCTCTACCAGTATATATTTTGAAATAACTCAGGACAGTCTAAATGTAAATGTAAGTTATGGCGGTTGGAAGATCCTCTTAAAAGACACACTGAAGCACTTCATGCCCTGGGCTGGTTCCTCAGCAGGGACAGGAATAAAGGCATCACACCACCTGAATCTGATTCATGCTGCAGACAGGGACTGGTGGCATTTTTTCCTTTTCATTTTGATAAGCTTTGGTGAGCTTTCACTCAGCTAAACTGAGCTCACAATTCTTTTTTTTTTTTTCAAGAAACATTCAGGGGTCAAGATAGACATTTTCTTAATAAATATTCTGGCTCATAGCTTTTCCATATCCTGATAATTATGTTCAACCATGAGAAACTGCTTTCAGATTTGGTTTCTCTTTTCACAGCAATAGTTCAAACAGTTTTCTTTCCATTTTTTTACAGCACATATCAGCAGGTCACACTGGAATACTCAGTGGGAGACAACCAGTGCTCTAACAGATGAATGGTACTTTTGGATGGAGAAAAGGCAGCAGCTGTTTGATCAACCCCTGTATTTTAAATCAAGCCTTTTCACTGCTTCTTATCCAGAAAAGGGGCAGCAGACAATTCAGAAGTGAAAAATAAACAAACAAAACAAAACACCAAAGGAAACGGTATCATATGAATACTCAGATAACAAGTTTCCATTTTTCTTCTAATTTTCTTCTCCAGCCAACTGCTGTCAGTATGAGGTCAAGACTACTGTCCCTGGAAAAACTGCTGTATTGGCTGAAAGAACACAGTTTGCTGAACCTTTAAAACTTAGAGTGAAGAATTTTTAACTTAAAATTTCAGAAAAATACAATTGTTGTCCAAATTACGTTTTAGATCTACACAGACTCTAAAAAGTCTGCAAGCACTCCCCATCTACAGCTGTAGTCTAAAGAAACAAAGATGATGCAAAACAAACACACCTCTTCAGACATGAAATGGGACTTACATACCTTCAAGTCCGGAATATTGAACTTCGAATTAGTAGAAAGATTGTTATTTTTTGTAGTTGCTGCGTGTAGTTTCTCCCATGTCTGTTGGCAGGTTTTTTCCCCAGGAGCAGAAATCAGCCAAAACTCGGTCATTTTTGTGTCTTTATATTGATGCTCTCTGCTTCTGAAGATGGAGGCAAGACGCTAGGTAGAGAAGGGAAGCCGGTGAGGGTGGGGAGAAAGAATATCTGCCATTAATTCAGAATCCAAAGCTTTGCCTGAAGAAAAACATCTAATTTCATGTTACTAAAGTACAGTTTCAGCCACTGTAAGAGATTTTACTAAGAGTATCACATGATTCAAAATAATTTTTTTCCTGTCTTCCAAATCACATTTGCAGAGTTGGAAAGCCTTTTATAACTGCCCATCCTGCAAGTTAAAGTGGGCTGAGTTTGCAAAATTAGCATCTCTGAAGTGCAATTCCACACAAGATTTTAAGCAATCTAACTGAAAATAAATCCAATAAAATCAGATACAAATCTTATTTTCACAGCTGTTTATATCTTCCAGCATCCATACAACAGACAACTTTTTCTGACCACATATAGCTTTTTCCAATCACTTTTCAGATTAGGACAGTGTTTTTAAGTGAGTAAATGCCTAAAAAGTGTTTAAATCCTATAAGGTTTTGTTTATTATTTCAAGCAAAGAAGATTCTCCTGGCAGCTAAAAATTTCAAGAAAAAGGACATTTTCTAGTCTTCGTATCTCTGTTGTCATTGCAGACCTTCACTAATGTTATACATACTGGCCTTAGTCAAGAGAGTCTCAGTACTTTGCAAATGAGCTCTAGAAGTTCATAGTATATACATTCTTCTGTCACTAAGAAACAGAACACGCTGGTTGAGAGTTACTGGCTTTTTTTTAAATAAGGAAGAACAAAATCAAAGCACACCTTGACAGAATCTAAATGTCAAATTTTGATATTTGCAATGTCTTTTGTAGCAGCTTGGAAAGAGTAGAGACTAACCTACATTTCATAACAAGCACAGACTACAGCACTTCTACAGCTTATTTTTTTTGAGAGAGAATAAAATATTGTAAGAATGAATACAGAGCAGCAAACTTTAGCCAAAACAACACATATAGGTCCTCCACCTGTTTAATCATTCTAGGCTCAAAAAGTTAAAGGGTGTTTAAGCTAGAGACAAGCTAAAGAAAAGCCTGTTAGCTGATTCATTTGTTCAGCTACTCAGAAAGCCTAAAGCTGAAGTTTACCAACCATTAAACTAATATCATTAAGCAAATCTTGTCATTGGCATAACAGCCATTCTCCTTCAATTAAGGGGCCTTGTTTATAACAAGAGATGATGACACCCAGCTATTGAGGCTCTTGATGCTGCACACCCCAGGATGGCTGACACTGCATTACCGGGTAGTGCACAGCAGTGCTATAATCCTCAATACAGACAATGCCAAGGCAGGTACAGATATTTGAGAAATCAGAGTATTTACAAGACCAGACATGTCCCACTCCACAAAAGCTTATCCAGCCTGACCCAGCCCAGTTCTGGACACTTTCCAGAGCTGGGGCCACACACCTGCACATCTGGTTCTATTCAACAGAAGGTGGTCAGAGACTTGGAAGTTATCTGTTCTCTCCTCACTGGCACTATTCTCTCTCCTCCCCTAAAACATTGTCAAAGCAGGTTGGAAGGAGATGTGATAAGGAGTTATTTTTTCCTGAAAGTATGGGTGAGAAAAGGGGTCCTATCTCTGAGCAGGATGGGTGAAAAGACTGTGTCTGCTTCCTCCAGCATGCTGTGGCCCGGGCTGCTGGGGGAAGCAGAACCAGAGAGGGGGTGAAACCCACCCCAACAGCCCCTCCGGCACCACTGGGCCTGGCGCTCAAACGCATGTACTGTAACAATCCTTGGTCATATCATACTGATGATTTTGGTATGGGGGGTATCATGAAAAATTAAAGCAACATTAGTCATCACCAATATAACATAGCATGATATGGGGCCTCTTCGCTTATGGAAGCACTAGCCGGATTATCTCAAACAAGTGGTCTCCACAGGAGGTCTACTAATTATCAAAATTTGGAACGAGACAAAATTTCTTTTTATTCAGATTAGCCTAATGCATTATCTTCCTTAACACATGCCAAACTGAGCAGATCCATCGTACGTGATGTTTCCCTACACTTCACTGAACTCTGGCCCTATAAAGGACATGGCCAAGTTTACAGTAAACTTCACCCACACAGGGAGACACCACTACAGCTGACACACACACACACACACACACACACACAGTCTTTAAGCTTTAAACTGGGTTTTGTTTGGATTTGAGTAAACCAGGACTAGAAGAGTCTTTGGAACAAATAAATAAAACAGTTTAGGTGGTGGTAGCAGCAGTGTGCAAATATCTAAAAGAAGAGCCATAAGGTAGAAATCCAGACTCACAGAATCATAGAATGTCCTTAGTGGGAAGGGACCCATAAGGATCATTGAGTCCAACTCCTGTCCCTGCATAGGACAACCCCAAAATTCATGTGTCTGAGGGTGTTGTCCAATTGCTTCTTTAATACTGTCAGGCTTGGGGCTGTGACACCTCCCTGGGGAGCCTGTTCCAGTGCTCCAGCACCCTCTGGGTGAAGAACCTTTTCCTAATGTCCAACCTAAACCTCCCCTGGCACATCTTCCTGACATTCCCTTGGGTCTTATCACTGATCATCACAGAGATCAGCACCTGCCCCTTTGTGAGGAAGCTTCTCCAAGCTGAATGAACCAAGTGACTTCAGCTGCTCCTCATACAGCTTCCCCTCCAAACCCCTCACCAACTTCATAACCCTCTTCTGGACACTCTCCAGTAGCTTTATATCCTTTTTATACTCCTATTCAGTAAGACAGATGGAACATCGCATTCTCAAGTTTTCCACTAAAACATAAATAACCCTTAAAGAATAAGTATAAAGTTTCCAGAGATCATACCATCTAAGGAAACAGTTACATGTTTACAATGACAAGAGTTTCATTCCCTGCATTATACATTGGGAAATTCAGGCTCACCATTAAAAATCTGAACATCTTTTCCTGAGGGAAAAAAAAATGCAAACAACAACACAACACTTTAATAGACCCTTTGAGAAGAATAACTGCTTTCAATAAGTTTTTTAATCTTTGAAAGTTAGTTTTCAAGGACTAACTGTTCAGTCCTCATACAATGACTGCAAGTCTACCACAAAGAAAACTGAAGTAACAAACACCTGACAGACTTACAGCAAACCTTTTTAATGCTTAAAAAACAATGTACTAGAACACTTCACAATTCCTTAATATCAGAGACAAAAGTGGATTGTTCGACTGAATAACCAAGACCTTTTTCTACTGTTCAAAGCAAAGATGTAAAGGTGGAATAGCTGTAGCTCCCAGGAATCATTAAGCTTGTAGATTTCCCTTTCTCCCTCTTCTGTCTGTGTGGTTGCTTTTCCTGAACCTCCATTACATTTCCAATAGCCATGGGACTTAAGACAATTCCCCGTTTCAGCTACCTACTCAATGGAGGTATTTTCAAATATATACAAGAAAAAAGGCTCGGTAGAAGAATTTTAGATGTTTGTTTCTATAGATTTTTTTAATGTAAGAGGGGTAATGAATACTGAATCGGAACTACACAGAACAATGAACAAGAAGTGGAAAAGGAGAAGTGCTACAGAATGGTAAGAAAAACAGAAATAGATACTCGTCAATCAAAAAATATGTACTGACCCACTGTAAAATGACAGCCATTAAATTTAAAGAGGACCACAGAATAAAGCAGGAAATATCAACTGTTCAAATCTCCTAAGTAAACGGACAGGTATTTTTTAGCAAACTATTATTTTATTCCTTTGATCTGCAAATAATGGTATATACTCTGCCTTTAGATTCACCACTGCGGTGATTTTTTTTTTCTATCTTTAGGCCAACAGGTGTTTTTAAATTGGCCAGCTTTTGCACCTCAGCAGCCTGCACAACACCCACCACCAGTCTCTCTTTGGCCTTAACATCAGAACATCGGTTTCATGGATACTATAATTTATAAGCTGCACTTTGCCTTGGAAAGATTTATCTGTACTTTTGACAGTACTTTAAAAATACACTATGGCAATTATGTGATCAGCCAAAAATTCTAATCAAATGCAGACTGGGATATCATTATACTAAGCACTGCCTGTATATGGATACAGCCCTAACTTAAACACCTGCAGTCAGAAGCATTGTATGTTGAAACGTAAGTTACAGAGGGAAAAACAAACACAATAAAAACAAAGTTACAACAAGTGTGCTGGCAGAATCAAGCCTTGTTGAGCTTTAGTCTTCTCATATCCCAAGAAAATGCCAAAGGCAAGTTCAAGTTTTCAAGTACTTGGCTAACAACCCAATAATTAAACTTCTTTCCTTTCTCTACTTTGCTTATGATTGCAACTGAAAGCATTAGTTAAAGCTGAGAATCTAAAGCAGAAGCAGGGAGGATAACCCCAAGAAGCTGCCTACCAGCTTCCATCTCACCTTCCTCACTCCCAAAGACCATTAGCTGCATTATCCCATTCAAATTTTCTCACACTTTCCTGCTCTTAGGTTTTTGGACAACAAACCAAGGGAATAACCAAAAAAATGTAGACAGTATAAAACCCAGAATACGCAATAAGAACAGACAAGTGAACTCTTGTTTATACCATGTACCTTTATGACCAGCCTGTTTTTGTAATGCACTATTGAGTAGAAGTTGTCCTAGTACAGTTTCACCTAAGCATTGTTAGAGATTTTTGGTATTTCAATTGTTTCTGACATATATTTATTAAAATACATATTCATAAATGGATACCTGCATACATAAAGGTAATTGTCTGTAACACATAAATTTACCAACTTAAAAACATTCAGTACTACAGCACTAGTTAATCAAACTAATGCTTTCAAGGTGGTGGGTCTTTTCTTCCTAAACATTGCCCATGCAAAACCCTACCACACCATGATACTGAGTAGAAATTATGGTCCTAGTTCTGTTGAGTATGGGTAAAGCCACCTGTTACGGAGTGAAACTGCTTCTGAGATGTCACTGTAAGCATTTTCTGGCCAACTTCAGCATCAGGTGTTTGCTATACAACTGAAAAAAAAAAAGTCAGGAAAATGAGATACTACATTTATATGAGAATCTCTCTATAGACCATGCTAACACAAAGCTCAGGGCTTTCAGGAACAGGTTCTAGAATTCCAGATTTGTATACGTCACTGAGCTAGCTACCTCGAGGCTTATGATTCCACAGATTAAGAAACTACTGTTTTAATACTGATCAACCAAAACATCCGTATCTCCAAAAAAATACATTTAACCTTGCAAGACCAGCAGTGCAAGACCTATCTTTATCTTGCTCAGTACTCATGAAGAACACAAATTCTCATTTATAAAGGCTTAATACTGGAAATTCATTAGAACACACTTTTCTCATTTTAAATTCAACAACTGGGCAGCATCCCACTAAGCTTCCCTTGACATTTTCTCATAAGCAAAACCACAACATAACTTTGAGGTGTAACAGTCTTCCACGTGCTGTTACGAAGAGATTTAAGTAACATAAATAAATTGCCAAGGTGTTCTGCTAGTCAAACAAGCACAACTCATCTATAAAATGCTTGAAACATTCCATCTCTTGAAGCTTTACTCTGGAGTACCTGTTTTTGATCCCTAACTGCTCTAATGCCCAAAGTCTGATTTATTATTCAAAATGTATTCTGCATTGCTACTAGTAATTTATACTGAGTAATTTCTATGCTACTAGGAAAAATTGATTTCCAAAGAAAAATCTTCCATACAGTACACTATAATCTAAACACAACTGCCAAACAGCTGTTTCAAAGCTGCAGCTGGAAACACATATAACGATGTCAAAACAGAACCTCAGCTAAGACACTTTGCATTGCATTTCTCAAAAACAACCGGGCTAGGGGAAGGCGACAATTGTTTCGTCTTTCCTATTTAGCTCAACACGAAATCTCAATCTACTAATGTGATTCTTAAGTCTCCCAATATCCAGCACTAAGTCCCCAAGAGTTACCCCTTCAAGCTCGCTCTCAGAAGTCACTTCTGGCGCTCGGAGCTCGGCCTTCGCTGCCTCCACATTCCATAAACAGCAGCGGCCGCACAGAGGAAGCGGGAGCTGCGCACGGGGCGGTTTCACAATGGAGAACTCGCAGGCCGGTGCAGACGCAATCCGGGGCAGGCGCCTTCACCCTCCCCGAGCCGCTCATCAGGATCACGGGGATTAGGAGACAGTTCCCACCGCGCGGGCAGGCAGCACCTGCCCCGGCAGCCACCGGAGCTTTCCCGGGCGGCGCTTTCGCTTCGTCCTCCGCACAACCAAACCCCGGCGCGGGGGCCGGGCGAAGCGGCGGCAGGGCAGCCCCGACGCCCGGCAGCCCCGGAGCGGCGCCGAGCCCTGTCAAAGCCCCGGGGAGACGCGGCGGCGGGAGGGCCCGACCTGCGCTGCCCTTCACGCCAGGCCCTGCGCGGCCCGCCGCCGAGGAAGGCCGGAGCGCTGCGCTAGGCGCTCGGAAACGTCGTGCCCCGGTGCAGGCCGCCTCCCGCTTCTCCTCCTCCTCCCCCGTTTCCGCGGCCCGGCCCGGCGGCTGCCCCGCACTCACCGTCACTGCTCCATCCCCCGCCGGCAACCGCGCGCCGCCCGCACACCCGCCAGCGGGTCACGTGAGGCGCCAGGTCAGCTGACTCCGCCGCAGCGCTGGTCACGAGACAGGGGAGGGGCTGGGCAAGAGGAGGTGTGACGCAGGGGCGCGGTGACTGACAGGTCCGCCCGGGGCGGTCTCGGGCCGCAAGTTCGAGACCCGGCCGCAGCGCAGACTGGGGCGCACATTCCTTCGCTCCTCCTCACCACACGGCCGGCGCTCGCCCAGGGTATCGCCGCGGTCATGGACACTAGCAGCCTCCTCGGGGCACGGAGCCGAGCCTCCCTCGGTCTCCTCAGGGCACCGGCCTGCAGAGGGCCTGGTCAGCGGCAGCCCCTGCTGATAAACCTGGGCTTGGCCAGGGGCTCTATGGGAAACGCACACGTGGGGCATAGCGGCATTCTCCGCCTCAAGGAAGCAGATGGTGTTAAGAAGGCTTTATATGATTTTGCCCTTGGGGCTGAGGAGGATAGTCAGGTTTGAATGTGTGTGTTTTGGCTGCGGCTGGGTGATCTTCCTCAGATCAGCTCTTGGAAAACACAGAGTCTTGGAAAACGCAGTGGTAGGTAGTGAGCACAACTATCGCTGTGTATGTGTCCTCAAGTGCTCGACTGCTGTGGGTCTGCAGGGAAGGATTTGGGAAAGACAATTTCCCAGCAGGTGAAGGGTGGGAAAACGTGGGCTCAGAAACAGTTGTTGTCTTATTTTGGCACCAACCCCCATTTTTCTTACTTTATGCAGTAATTGCTAAATGAAAAATAGCAGACTATAAATTGCTCTGTTACTAGAGAAGTCAATTCCTTGTTTGCAACTGCTTACGGTTTTAATTTACAATATTATCTGGAGAAAGCAGGAACCATGTACAAAAAGCAAACTGCTTTGCTGGTTTTGCTGAAACAAACTATTTGTTCCCACTTTTCTTCTATTTTCTGAAGTGGGCACAAGTTAGGGCCATCCTATAGCTGTGGGTGGCTGGTGAGGAACTGCAGCTCAGAGGGGACACAAGCACCAAAAGGTGACTTGATGTGTCTTTGTGTCTCTGGAAGCAACTCCTCTAGTCCAGTAATCTTCTTCCCCTTAAGTATTTGTGGATCTAGCACATCCAAACTCTGCTTAGTCAAGTTCAAAGTGTGGATGTTGTGAAACAACCCCTAATATGGCAGTTCAGTTTTCCTTCAGCCATTTATGTTGTTCTTCAACCACAAGAGGCTTCTGAAAACGCTTCTGTTACGGAACTGCCCACAGCTGTTTATAATACTCTCGACATGTTCGAACTGGTACAATTTAGTTAGGGAGACAATGCTCGTATCAGTATATTAAAAAAAAAAAAAAAAAAAAAAAGCTTACTCTAACTCACTAAAACAGAAACTTAACCACATTGAAAGTGGGCAAACTTATTTTTAAATACCCGCATTACGAGTTCCACCAAGAATCATTTCTTAATGGCTGAATTATTAACACTCAATTTTCAGTGGAAATTATTATAAAACTTCACAATAGACACATTTTCTCATTATTATTGCAAGCCATTTCCTCAAAATGTGGCAATATATGCCATATGCCAGCACTCACTACCAAATGCAAGTCCTTGTCTATGTTATTTTTGGAACAAGATAAGATTTTTTTGAGTGATCCGTAGCTGCAAGCTATCAGACGGAAACTTGGCATTAACCTCTATAAATAAACAGAGTAGTTAGTAAATGATTCTATAAAATCAGTACTTAACAGAAGAATAACAAGCATTTCTAACCTGCGTGATGACAGCATGCTTGTAAAACTGCAGGAGGGGATTCTGAGAAAAAGGACCTATGATCTGCCACTTAAAGTCCATTGCCTAATGTGGTTCGTTTTATTACAATACTTGCCATTTGGTAAATTAAGATCAATGAGGTACAAAGCAGCCCTGTAGGCAATCTGTAGCTCTTCAATAGAAAACAGAAGAGGGGAAAACAATTAACAAAAATGAAATAATTGGGATATTAGCACCCTCAGAATAAACTCACAATAATGGTGAGCTGCAACCTGGTCTTTAAGCGAGTTGTTGGTTAGAAACCCAAGCCAGGCGTGCAGTAATTATAAATGGTCTCATGGCAAATACTGTAAAGAATAACATTTAAAACCAGAGCTGCTACGTTATGAGTGGGTATATGGTAGATTAAACAGATATGTTCACTAATATTTTTATAAACTTACTTGCCTGTAACGTTGTTCCATCTGGCCTGACAGGGATATTTTTATGAAGGCTCAGAAGCCTGAAAGAAATAGTATACATTTCTTTTTTTAATGGTCTGAGAAATGTATTTTTGACATTTTTTTGGGGGGAGGGGGGAAACATAATGGATCTTTTGGACCTAGATTGTTTTCTGTTGTCTTTTATTGAAAAATAAACATATCTTTAAATCATTGCATAGAAATCTCATTCTACAACCCAAATTCATGTCAAAAAAAGACCTTGGATCAGCTCTCCATGTAGGCTTTATGCTTTGAATATCTAAATGACTCATTTTTGTTCTGGAATACTCTTACGTACAGGCTAAACAGACTGACTTGAGCGTGCACCAGAGTGCACAAAGATATTTGCAGATAAAACTACTTAGGATTGAGAAAGCTCACCCTGGAGTTGGGCAAGAGGTGGCAGGTGCTGGGCTGCCTTTAGGGCTGGTCTTTTACCTGCTGTGGAAAGCAGTCACTCTTTTAGGTTTAGAGAGTGAAAATAAGGACACAGGAGGTGGGTTATGAAAGTAGCCGCAGCTGTTGGTGGATCCTGGTGATGAAGGTGACGGTACCTGGGGCTGGAGAAGAGTCCCACGTGGCTTCCTTGTGTGCAGCACCAGGAGTCCTGGCTGGGGAACCCACATCAGCAGCGCAGGAGACGCAGACAAAAAGCCACTTGCAGGCCACTGGCAGATGCTGTCCAAAGGCCCCGTCCCCCCAAAACCATCTCGTTTGCCTAGTGAGTCAAGGTTTCCATTCCATATTCCTTTGTGGCAACAAGTGTTTCTAAAATGAACATGGTGAAATGATTTTAGCTTTTCATTCATTTTCATTCTCGACATCTCCAAGCATTTCTGAGGGAAATTCAGCTTTTATTTGGATTCTGATTATCTACCAATTTTCTTTCTAGTTATTTGTTTTGATGTGTAGCCAACTTTACTGCAGTGATCTCCGCAGAGCTATGTGTTCTTCTTTGGCAAGTAGATGACATACAGAACAGAGGTTGGCAGAGATGGTATAGATTTGCCTCGCTTTCTGGCATTCTCTGAAGCTCTGTTCTTCAGATTTTATACAAATGAAAGCTGACAAACTGACTTTCTGGTGACAATGGAAATATTATAATCAGTTTTAACATGATCAGACTTCTAGTCACAGTTTTATTAATGTGTTAGTGGGATTTCTTTTTATCCTGGTGATAAAGGTGCTAGAATTCAATTTGCAGGGGTAAAGCCCTAAAAATGAAAAGCTATGTTTTCTAAAGCTTGAGCATATCTGTAGTTCAAAAGATAGAAAAGAATAAAATTGCGATACATATGTCCTAGTAGCAAGTTGCACAGCATTCAAATATCTGAAAAATAAGAAATGATGTTCTGTGTAACACAGGGAAAGTGTTGTATAAGATCCCATTGTCCAGCCTTCATCTGTTTGGCTGATAGGAATATGAGAGGAAAAATATTATTGTTTTCCCAAAGTTATTCAAAGAAAGTGGAGAGAAAATAAACTTGTATTATTTTGTTATTTACTTGTATTTTTCCTGAAGGTGGCTTTTGGAAAGCATTTTAATAAAAGATACCTATGAAAGCACATTGCATTTTAATCTTTCTTGATGTTGCCTGGGAGACACAAACCTTAAGACTGAAATTGAAGTCTTTGAAAAAAGATGTTTGCAAACTGGAGCAGAAATGGTATATTTTCTTCAGCCAAGCGTTGTGAAGGAGTCAGAATGTCTCTGCTCTGGCTGCTTCTCTGTTTTAAAACTGCATCCTTGGCTTTCAGCTGCAGATTAAGGGCTTGAGGAAGATGATAAATTTGAATTTTCCAAAAATATTTAAAATCCCTGGAATACCTCAATTGAAGTTGAAGTCACCATTTGTATGTATTTATGCATATGAGCATTTCACTATTCCACACAATGTGGGCAGCATCAGGACGGGTGCAGAAAGACTTCAACCAGCACGCCCAAAAAGCTTTGGGGCAGGCTGTACTTGGACAGATCTTTGAAGGTCCCTTCCAACTCAAACCATTTTATGATTCTATGGTCAGCAATGCCTGGGGACACGTTCAGTGCCGTAGCTGTGTGGCACTTCCATGCTGCATCAGCCTTCGTGTTAGCCTCACTCTCAAATAAGGCCGGGGTTCCATCTTTGCTCATCAGGCAATGTGCTCTTTGGCCAGAACACCTGCATCCAGGGCTGGACTCGGCTGGGCTGTCCATGCCAGCAGAACTGGTGGGGTGCACAGTATTTCAGACAGCTACGAATTTGTCCAGCAGACAGCCAGAGGAACTGTCAGCAGAATGGTTGGCTGCTTTGGGAGCTGTGGGAGCAGCCAGGAATAAGGTCTGTGGACACCAGCAATGCCAGATGTCACTTCACTGGTGTTAAATGCCTGAACCCCTCTGTGAATCTTCACTGGATTAAAATTCCGTTTAGGCTATTTAGGTATCATAGAATATTATTTAAATGAATTAAATGTCTGTATATTCTGAAAAATGGCAACAATATATAATCACAGCAGTAATAGCAATAATGGATTGACAACTTACATTTTCTGAAGATACGAGTGACAGTAAAGTACTAACTGTTATAACTTGGCACCCAGCTCTGCAAGCACTCATTAACTGAGCAGGACATCCCTTGTGCTTTTGTAGATGGTACCTGTGAACACAGAAGTTGCTGGCTAGAGATAATACAGGCTACTACTATAGTGCTTTTGACAGGAAAAACAAAAGCCTGATCTCACTCCTACATAACCATTCTTGAGATTTTTCCTTTAAAAGTTATTTTTAAGAAACCAGTTTGAATAACTTACTGTATTATCTTAAGTTCTCAGTTTCCTCTCATTCAGATCCTTTGGTTATAATCCTGGCCAAATATTTTTGCCATCACAGAATTATATTAGAAAATATTTTAGGGCACACTTTTATAAGAAACTATTTGACATCAAAGTTGGCTTATGAAGTCAAAGTCGTCGCCTCCCTCCTGTATCCTTGCCTGCTGGTCCCTGCCCCGTGTTACCTCCCCTTCTGCCCAGCACTGCACCAGCAGTCTGCGGCCACACAGTGCACTCATGTGGATGAAAAACAACCTTTTTTTCACCCCTTCCCATTATTTTTCAGTTGAATCAGTTCTTTAACCTGATCTTTTCAGTGGCTGTAAATGTGCCAGCACTTGGAAGGCGAGAGCTGGTGCGAGAGCTCAGCAGGCGCAGGAGCACCGAGCTGCATGGCTGATTCGTGCAGCACTTCCACTGAATGGCTTGTCGCGTCCTCACGCACAGAAAATTATGTATGTGTTTGTGGTTTATACAGGTTTACATGTTTCTTATGCTAACTACAACAAAAAAATCTGCCTAAAACAAAACTAATAAATAATGTAATTATTTTATCTTTACTAAAAATTTCTGATAGAGGGAAATGTTAGTACAGCTTATCTTGTGATTACTAGCTTTGCCCTTGTTTCTCACAGTCAATAAACGACAGTATGTTTGGCTCTTCGCAAATGTGCAGCAAAGCTAATATTTCACTAGAGGTTCCCAGGACCTGAAGTCCCATTTTGCCCAGTGTACCTCCAAAGCAACCACATTGACTAAGCGACACTTATGTATCACTGCCTGTTTATTTTTAATTTGCCAAAAGGGCAGTGATTTACCTGCTGGGAAATCTGGATATTCAAGTATAATCCCCAAGTGACAGTGGAAAGTCTTCCCTCTCCTTTCACAGTGTTTTTCTTTACCAATGAGCAGATGGACTTAAGAAGTACTGAAATACAAGCAGTATATTTAAAATGTTAGATACAGACAAAATAGCGAAGTCAGTTAAAACCAGCCAAGCCTCTGTCCAAAGCATGAACAAATCTTCACTAGACTTGATGACCTGTGATTTCTTCTGCTCATCTTTGTATTATTCAGGATTTCTTGATCTTGTTCAGTAAGAGAAGCAACCTGCAGGAAAAGACTTGGGAAGGGCTTGTCTCAGGGGGAAGTGATGATGCAAGTAGGATCTTCAGTGAAAAATTAATGAAAACTGCTGTTGTCTAGTGTTTATTGAGCTTGAAACCAATGTTTCCAGCCCTGGTAAAAGCAGGAAGCATCAAAACTTTGGTTTTCTAACAGTGTTATGGTCTCCAAAGGTATAGGTGACCCCTCCATCTCACGCTTGCTTTCTTCTGGGATGTTTTTTCTCTCTTGGCTGTTACCAGGAAGGAGAGTTCAGAGGTTTTATTCACAAAAATCAAAACACACAGCTCTGTTTTTCCAGTCTTAGAGAAATTTCAGGTTAATGCAGCAGTTGTTATGTTTCACATTAATGAAAGTGCAGAAAAAGACTCATTTTTAAGCTGACATTCAAATGAAAATGCTGCTTGGTCTACTGGCTTTTCTTAAGTACATGTATAGTCTTCACCAATATAGCATTTAAATTCTGTGAGTTTTGCATGGCTGTTGGGGATAAGAAGCTCAGGGATAAGGTTAAGGTGACAAGTATACTCTGAAATTGGCAGTAGTTAGGTCTCAGGCATGGAAACAAAGCCTGGTTTTGAAAACAGCGCTTGAGTCTAGGAGAAGGCTGTTGTCTTTGCTGTGTTTGAAGAAATATAAAGCCAAATCTTGTCAGACTAACTCAGCTGCAAAGCTGCCACTGAATGTGTAGAATATGATTATACCCTGGGGATACAATTTAAGCATGTTAAAATCGCAATCTCTGTATGTGCAGAAGGTGAGTTTTAGCAGCAAGGCCCAGATAAACAAACATTCATACCGTCTAGCCTGATAATAGTCACAAGCCATGTCATCTCAGACCTGATTTTTTACTGCCGTGTAGCACTATATTGATTTTCCTATGAAAAGAAGACCTGAAACTCAGCCAGACTAGTGGTTTAGCATTGTGCATTAGCCAAAGTGAGATTAAAAAAAGATTGTTTTGAAGGTAAGAGGTGAGTTACTGCATGTTCATACCAGAGTTTGAGAGTCCTGGCAGGACGTTTACTCCCAGTAAAACATTGCTTGTTGTAAAGATACTAATTCCTTTACTGGAATTAAATGACCTCACAGGAGTCACCAGAGTTTACCGTAGCACTTACCCCTTATTTAAGAGGGTGAGTGATCACTCAGCAGTGGCCTTTTTTGATATTTCATCTTTACATCTTTACAAGTACATTCCACAAATCAGGCAAGGAGTGCTTTTTATTCTGTTTTACACCTGGAATGCAGGAACACAATAGACATCTTTCAGTTAATTCCACTACCCTCTTTTTCATCATTTTGCCCTTTGTTTATTCTGCAGCTGAAAATATTAAAGATCTGTCTTTCTACTGGGCTTTTCTGGTCTTGGATTAAATAATGAACTAGATTCTTCCATGTCATGTTCCTTTGAATCGCATTTATTCCACTTAGGCGAATTGGATTGACTGGATTGACTATGTTTCAATTAAACAATAAAGATAGACATGAACTTGAACTGAATTCCCTGGATTTGGAAAATACAATACGAAACAAGACCTTCTTATGATAAGGCATGCATTGAGAACAAGAAAGATACCTGGAAGAACTGTTGACACTTGTTACATTAATTTGAGGCAGCTGTAAGATAAGGAAGCACCTTTTCTTGCCTAAAGCACAACTTGGATGGCAAACAATCAAATTTGGTAGATGCAGTTACAAGTTTCACGTTGCAGGTGAGAAATGAGATGTAAAAGTGTGTATAATAATAAACAGTAAGAGCAACAATATGTCTTTAATACCGTTTTCATTTGTAAATCTCAAAGTGAGGTGTGTTACTTGTATGTCTTTGTTTTATGGATGGGGAGAGTGAAGCATTGGGAAGGGACCCGACTTGCTCCTGGTGAAGCTGTGTTAGAGCAAAGACTGCACCCAGGCCCATAGCCCAGGGTGAGAATGGCCCTGCTGTGGGAATGGCTGCCTTCTCCAGGCTGTCTTTGCTCATCAACAGCAGAAATTTAGATTTAATTTGAAATGTGACTCTTCTGCTAGGACCGCTGGTTCCTACCACAGCAAGGCTGGCTGAAAGGATGCGCTTCTCAGCAAAGAAGAGGAAGAGGGGGAGCACAGGAGAGCTTCAGAAAGGACAGCAATGGTACAGTGCAATTTGGAATCATCATGTTTGAAACCAACTGTCTAAATACTGTCTTACTATCTGTGTTTCAGGTAAAAATATGCTCAGAAAGGGCATTATTGTCAATGGGAAAGAAATGGCCTCTCTTTGGCCATGGTAGAGGGCGGGGTCATCAATTAATAGCTGGATGGTCACTCTATGGAAAGCTTTGATTCTCCACATTGAAAAAAAAAGACACTTTTTGGCAATGCAGAACATATATTGCTCACAAAAATGCTAGGTGGATCACTTCCCTTCTTTTGCAGCTGAACCACATCCCTATGCTAACTGCAGCAACTGCTTATAAAACAAACTATTATTAGGCTTTAAGCGTGTTTTGTGTGTTTTATTTCTTCTTTGTGCAAGTTAATTGCTCTTGACTTCTTCCTTCCCGTCTGCTTTTCTTCTTCTCGGTGTGTTTTTTTCTATTATATTTGCAGATTCAAGCCTCCTCCTCACACATTGCACATGGATCTGCTCGTCTCCTCCATGAGCCCTCCAGAGTAATGCTCTCCTACGAGTCAGGGGCCACTCTGATTGTGTGCTGTGGTAGCCCTGATTTGTACATGGCCCTTGAGTTTCTTTCACCCGTCCTGTTAAATAACAACAGCTCCTGGGAGCTTTTGGCCCAGAGGCTCAAAGGTTTCCAGGGTACCGGGAGCAAAAGTTGAGCCTGAGTTTGATCTCCTGTATATGCAGTTTATCCCAGTCTGGTCCTCTAGTTGCACCCCTGGGTTTGGAGGGGTTACACATACCTGGAATTATATTTATACTGCCTTAACCTCACAAAACAATGTGCTCACTGTGGACATGCCCCCACTCCTTGGTTCTATGGCTTTTAGAGAAACAAAAGCTGAAGTCCACTGAGAAATGCTGAATAATTAAGGTGGGCAGGGACCTCTGTGGGTCCAGGGTCTGATACCTGCTTGAAGGCAGCATGGGATGAGATGAAACAGAAGTGAGATGCCTGAGGATCAGGGCTGGAGGTCTGCAACCCAAGGGAGGGAACAGGAGCCTCATGGCCTTCCAGCTCTCTGCAAACACTGTGGATCCATTGCGAAGTGCCCCATAACAAACATGGCAAGAACACTTGGGAACAAGAAGCCTTGTCTGAACTTCTTAAGTGGCAAAAATCTCACTGTTCAAATCTCAGATTTTAAAACTGATCTAGATAAAGTAGGGCAGATTTTCTATTATAGACATGCCCTAGGGCATCAAGGGATTAACATCGTGCTTCCCAACATCTGGAGCATTCATGGCTCTCATTAATTTCATTTAGGAATATGAATGCTTAACAGTCATGGAAATCTGGCCCTCAGCAGTGAGGCTGAGGAGTTGTGTATTTTTTGCAGCAAGACAGTGATAGGAATGAAAGCAGAAATTTGGGGTTTGTGACGGGGAAGGGACTGAGGAAAACCAGCAAGTTGCTCTGTGGGGTGTCTCTGCTCTCCTACCTTCCCTTTCCTCCATAGCCAGGCACCGCTGGTCATTTACATGGGTGTATCTATAGCCCCTGGGCTGATCCAGCCCTGCAGTGCCCTGCTCAGAGCCACAGCAGCATCGGGAGGTGTCCAGGGAGCCAGGCTTGGTGTCCAGGGTACACTGAGTGTATCAGCTTGCTTTGCCATGTTAGCTTATTTCTGATAAAAGTAAATTATTTACACCTCTGTGGTGAAGCAGATCTCGTGTCTGTGTGGAGCACACACGGCTGAGCAAGGGCTGGCTGGGCAGGAACAGTAGGGCATGTTTCTGTGCTTCATCAGTCTGAACCCAAATACTGATAGCAATGCACAAACTGCAGTGTTGTCAGCCTCAAAAACCTTAAAATAAGTAATTCAGAAAACCTTAGGGTTGCGTTTCACAGATATTTGCTCCTTTCTGATGCCACTAACAATTCCCACCTTCAAGTTTTTCTATGATCTTTTCCCTTTCATGAACATGCAGATCTATTCACTGCGGCAATTAGGCAGAAAACCCACATAATATCCCAGGCTCTCACAATCCCTTAGTGAGTGTCACTACACTGCGGCTGGCTTGCTGTGTTTGCAGAGACCTTTTGCCTTGGCAGCTTGCACATCCTGCTGGTCTTAATGTCACGCTGCCAGCCCAATGGATTCATCCAGACTTTGTGATCTGGTAAGAGCTGGTGCTTGCAAGGGAACTGGTGTATCGGAGTGAGATCTAATACTTGATGTGTCCTTTGCCAAGTTGGCGATGTGCACAGACTGCTGGATATTTCTGCTTATGTGATTATCTTTTAAATTTCACTTCTTAATACTCAAAGTAGACTGTTTTTACAGAGAGTTCATATATATCCCATGTATGTCCCTTTGTGGAAACAAAGTGTGCAGGGCTAATTATAACTGAGTATTAGCATATACCTAAGGCCATAATATATTTGTAATCTAAGACATTTATCTGTTTTTAAAGGGCAGTAAACAAACTCTCCTGGGAGCCTCTACCTCCCATCCAGTCACTGGGTAGTTTGTTCACTAGATTCAACATTTTTTGGATTTTCACTTTCAACTTAATAATGAATTTATATGAGAAGTAAAATACACAAGTGGGTGAGAAACTACTTAAGAAGAATGACACTGTCTCCGAGGCTATAACTATTACCAAGTCACACCATTTTTTAGTGTGACATCCATGTATATGTCACACCAGCTGTTTTGCTGGAGTAGCCGCATGGCTCACACAGTCTTATATCCTTTCCCTAACAGTAGTCAGCAGAGGAAGGAGCAAGAAATGTCCTAATCTTGATTACTTAAGGATAAGGGTAAACTCTGACTGATTTCAAACTGTTGCAACTCCGAACACTCATGTTAGTATTCATGCCCTTACTGACTCCTATGGGGCTTTTCATCGGTAACATCTACTAGCCAGGAGTCCCACAGCTGAACTATTCATCATGAGAAACAACCTTACTTCACATCGCATCTGAATGTGTCATGTTTTTATTTTTTCCAACTGTCCATTTTTCCTTGCATCATGAGAGAAAATGGAAATCTGTTCTACACCTTTTCTGTATTGTCATTACCTGATGCATTTCTGCTACTCAGGTTTCTGCGCCTAAGCAGTCTTTTCCATCTTTGGGCTTATCCACCCTGGAAATGAACTGTTTTCAAGTGAGAATGTGAATTCAAAGTGCTATACCGTTTTGCACAATCTTCTTGTGTGGCCACCTCTGTTCTGCATTTGGAGGGCTTTTTAAAATGTGTTCCAGCTGACTTCTGCTGCACACAGAGAACATGTTGCGAAAGTCCCAGTTTACTCCCGGTAGTTCAGACCTTTTCCCACCATACCTCGGCAAGCAAGGCAGACATGCCAAGGTGCAACTGCACAGCAATACTGTCTCGGCAGGACACCATGTCCCTTGGCAACCTCCACCGCTGTCCTGGTGCAGGAAGCCTCCTCAGGAGGTCATTGATGACATCCCCTAAATCCTCCTTTAAGCCCCTCTGACTCTGTAGTTCCCAAAATGGGGTTAAGTGCTGCCATCGGGTGTGTAGGGATGGCTGGGCACAGTGCAAAAGGTGGGGCGGAGAGTGTTGTAGAGATTACTTGGCTGCAATTTTACAAACTATGTGTTTGTAAGATTAGGTTTAAGGTGATCAAAAAGAAGAAGGTAGGACAGAAGTGTCCCTCTTTGTTATCTCTGCAATTGCCATGCAGCCACAAACTCTCTGTTGTCCTGGTCCAAGGAGAATTTGATCATATGGGTGAGTTTGGAAGGAAGCTGGGTTTAATTCCTTAGCTTTTAGAGCAGTAGTATGTCCCAGGTGGGACTCTGCAGGGCTGTCAGGTTTATTTGTTGGTTGTGGAGTTTTTTTTTCATTTGCAGATTATCTGCACATTTGAACTCAGAGTGATGCAGAAATCATATATTCTGTAAGGACTTTCCCATTAAAGGCAAGCTCGCAGCGTAAAAGGTCTCCGAGGCTCTGCAGAGGGCTGGCAGGAGTTTCTGAGTGACTGCCAAAAATATGTTCTTGCAGCAGTGTTTCCACACTGGTGGCACTACAACAGAGGCAGCTCCGCTAGAGACGGAGCAGGCAAACCCACGCCTTGGCAGGATGGAGCACTCTGCCTGCCTAGGCGTAAGGGTAGCTGTCATCTTTGCCGTTTTATTTGTCTTCGCCTAAGGCAGGGGTAGGAATTATGTTCATACGGCAAATAAAAATAGTCCTAGTAAAAATATCCTAGGTCTTTATCCTCTCACTTTTATCTTACCCAAGAGTTATCTGCAGTGCTTTGGAAAGCTGATACTCTCTGAACACAGCACAAGCCTTGTATAGTGTTGGGTGCTGGAAAGGCAACTAATTACCAGGTAGTTACAAGTGCTGAAGAGAGGGAAGGAGAAGGGAAACCCCCTGAACTTTCCACGGTTTCAGTCTTGCTTTAGCTGCCGTGGATTTAGCACCTTTTCAGCTGGGACCAAGAAGAGGTTTCAAATGACTCGTGCAAACGGACTAAAGTTTCAGGACAGCACATGCCCAGGAGGACATTCTCTTCCACCTCGCTAACTCCCAAAATATCCTTGGCAGGCCCTGGCTGAGCGGGGGGAGCCTCCGGGGGTACAGTGCGTTACCCAACCAGCCGACCCAGCTCTTGGTGCAGGGAGTCACGCACAGGGCCAGGCCTGTTCAGTGACTGCAGACTTCTACATGCAAACACGTGAACGACAAATTGAAGAAAAGCTTCAGCCATGCTGATAAGCTTGTAGGGGCACACAGGGCTTGTTTGTTTGGATTGGGGTTTAGTTTGGCCTTCCTTTGAACCCAGCTAAGACAGAAGACTGTACTAAGCTTCAGTGCAGCGCAAGAGGCCAGAGGAGGGTGACTGGCAGCTCCCCGGCCATTTGGGACTTGCAAGAGGATACACAGCATCAGTCCTGCTCCATAGGTCACATCCTCCAATGTCCCGGAGGTGTTGGCACTGTCATGCTGGTGTCTTAGTTGGAGAGATAAAAGACTGAAAATGTCTGCATTGTAACACACCTCAGCCAAAGGCGTCACAGGGTTTCTGCGAGATGAGCAGCGCCAGTGACGTTTCCATGTCTGCCTACCCGTGATTTCCATATCACTGAGCATTAAAGACACTTTGAGGACATTAAAGGGACCTAAATTTCAGAGGAAAAATGCATAGCAGTTTATGACCAGTTGCTCTGTAAGGACTACATCATCCGTGAAGGATCAGCTATGACCTTACAAGTGCTGGTCTAAATTCTTTCACTCCCAAAAGCACACAAATATAACAATTGTTCTGTGCTTGCAAATACAGCTTGTACTAGCCATATGTGTTTTAGGACCATGCCATGTAAGTATTTTGGGATGGCATTTAAAAATAATTTCAGTAATATTCAGAAAATTCTTTTCAGTAATAAAACTTTCTTTTCAGCATCAGGCATGGTCCATGAAGTGTAGGAGCTTATGGTAACTTATGGTGATGCTAGAGAAAGCTATTGCCCCTTAGAAAAGAGGCTTGCTGCTGGACAAAGCCCTTGTTTGTAGCCTAAAGCACAGTTATACAGGAACTCACATTATGTTCTATTTTGAAATATTCTTTTGTGAACACTTTAAGAACTGAAGACAGGATTTATGATGCACAGGGTGAGAAGACAGTTCCTTGCTCAGCAGTACTACTGCCCAAAGAGCCAGGCACTCTACTAGGTCATTTGTTGTCCTGATCTTTGTCAGAATGTTTTCATCAGGGTATTTTCTTGTTTAAAATATAGCTTCAGGCAGAGGGAAGCGGCCCCATAGTTTTATTTTATTAAAAAGAAGGCCCTTGAATATCCCCTCTCAGTTTGGCTATACCTATGAGGTGAGTGAGGTACGCTCCATGCAACTGGGCAGAAGACTACAATGCATGGATAACATTCAGGGCAGTGATGCTTTAGATGTATACCTGTGATAATAAAGCTGATCTGCACACAAAATATTCTCTTAAAGAAAAGGCAGATGAAGGAAGGCAGATCATGCTCTGTTCCAGCTACCTTTTCAGGATGCTTTGGAGGATCACAGGGTCTTTCTGCAACATTTTTTTTGTGAGAAATGAATGCTCTGGAAGCCATTCTTCCTATAAAGGATGCCAGCATGGATGGAACCGTGGAACGAATCTGCTTGTCACCAACAGGACAAAGGACCTATACAGAACTGCTTTTTATTTCTAATATATTACACTGCATAAACCTTAATGGGCCATGGGTGCTGGAGCCAAACCTTCTGGACCAGATCCAGCAACCGCAGGTGTTCCTGGGGTAGTGCCTCCACCAACTTCAAAGCAAAGTCTTCTACTTAGGCAGCTCCACCGCCCTGGCTCGTGTTCAGAGCCTGGGGCCTCAACTCAGACCCACAGGCCTACTTTTCCTACACAACTAATTATTATCCTTTTAAGCCCTTGCAACACGATTGCACAACCATAGCAAAGGTTTGTGCTCTCCATGACAGTGCTGTCAACAAAAGGTCTCTTTGCACAGCTTTTGGGTCATATTCTCAGAGGCCTGTACTGGAACAAGGTCCCCAGGGAGTGGTCATGGCCCCAAGCCTGTTCATAGTCAAGAAGCATTCAGACAATGCTCATAGGTATAAGGTTTAACTTTTAGGTTCCCCTGTGTGGAGTCAGGAGTTTGACGCAGTGATCCTCATGGGTCTCTCCCAACTCAGGATATCGTGTGATTCTATGATTCTACTTTTCGCACTTCCTGGTATGTGACTACAAGAATATTAGTGCAACAGTTTGGTGAAAACTTTAAGAACACCTGCATCAAGAAATAAGAATAAAAGAGGATTTAGGCTTTTTTTTAGCTTTTAATCACACACGAAATACCAAATAATGTTGCTCATTTACTGTGCAATAGAAGTATCATCTGTTAGAGAAGGACAAACGAAGAAGCTAATATGCAAACTCAAGCTGTCCTCCAGCGTGTGTTACAATGGCTGCTTGGATTTTTACCATCTGCCGCCTCTGCTCTTGTCACTTTATTCTGCCTTAGAAGTCTCTACTCAGTTGTAAGCATTAGTAACTGATCAAAGACCTGCTAGAGCCTGGATGGGAGCTGTTTGCAGGATGAGCCCCAAAGCACCAGCCGCAGCAGCTGGCTGAGGACCGGCAGTGGGAAGGTGTCCCTCTGTCTGTAAGGAAAATCATAGGGTGTGAATAGCGAATCAAACCAGAGCCATTACAATATCCTCTTATGCAATGTTTTCAAAAGGGCATTTATGGCAATATGTTGTGAATCTGGAAATCTCTTTTATTATTTTTCCCCTGGAGATCTGTATTAAAACATATAAAAACATTTGTGGCTTGTTGTGGTTTTTTCATTTGCAGAGCTTATTCCTAGAACAGTACTTTTTACACTGTGATCCTCCTCAGCACAGGATCTAACCAGAGGGGATTTATCCCACTGCTTCTGTGGTGGGATGAGGCAACTGCCAGGTTCAGGTTTCTTCTAACAGCTCGGTACCTGCATTACAAATAAGACCAGCATTTATATTGCTCATACTTACATAGTTTAAATATCACCAAATTATGTAGGCTTCAAGAATCTGTATGTAAAAGCATCACTGAAGTTCCTTTATCACCCTTCTTGCAATGTCTAAGAAAAACCTAGTTGTGGTAAAAAGCTCTTTGCTGTAAATTACATTTTAGTCACAATTAAAATTCAAGGTATGAATCTGGAAATGGCTCAAAGAAGGATTTCTGTCCTGGGGTTCTTTGAATTAATTCTTTGCACATCATGTGTAATGATTAAGTCCTCAGTATTGCTCTTGTATGTGTATGAAATTGTGATTGCCCCATTGTGAACCAAAGCAGTGCTTTCATACAGCGTAGAGGATTGATATGATAGTCATTATCACATTGGTACTGCTTGCAGATGCCATTGAAATAGCCTTTATTAAGTAAACCACTTCAGGAAACAGATAATATGTGATTGGGCTCATCAAAATGAGTTATTTCTCCATGTTCTGTTTGTAACCTGATAGCTTGCAAGAGATGAAGCTGAAAAATGAGACAATTATAACTGCAATTAACACCACGTCTGAAGTATACCTTGAACTTGGGTTTCTTTCATATTTGGCATTGTTACAGCAAGTTTAACTGCTCTGTGGCCTTTCCGGCCAAATCCTATTTGAATAACGTCGATAGTAAAATTAATGTATTTGAAGCTTCTGTAAAATTACTCTGCTCAATTTGAGCAGCTAGGACCACATGTGCTTAAGTATGAATTTTCTGGGAAATGTTTCTCTCCCTTTAGAAGCACAAGCATTCCCTCTAACTCCATCTTCAAACTTTTCTGGTTGATATTTTTCCCCCAGTGAGCTGTAGCTATCACCTAATTGAATTAATGGATCCATATCTGTTTGCAGAGGTTTGTACAGCTCATGCCCCATGTTTAGGACTTTTTAAGCTAAGTCATTGTAAAAGAGGAATCAAAATTTTTCCAGGGTTGCCAATTCCAACTGTAATTTCAGGATGTCTCTGATCCTTCCCAGGATATATAAAATACAACATAGTTCATTGAAACTAGTTGTGCTTCTTTCCAAAGAGCCCACCTGCTGATGAGGGGAGATGACTGTCTGTTAATGCATTCATACATGTGCTTCATTCATAAAATATGTGCTTCCTATTTTGTCTCCTGAAAAACTGCATATAATTTGTTTGATTTTGCAATTATTTTAGTGGATACTAATATTGTGAGGGGGTTATTATTATTATTTAAATCAAGTTATTTTTAATAGTGTTCCAGCACATGAAATTCTAAGCACATTCCTGGCAAGCAGTCCCTGTAGCTCATAGCTCCTCCTCTCATAGCTCAGTTGCTTCAGTTGATGATGTGACTGCCATTACAGTGACACTTTCAGAGCATCACTCAAGAACATTAACGCAGCTTTAATTACTGTTACGGTTGCCCTGACAATATAAAAGCTCCACTGTATCATCCAGATAATTGTCCATGGGCATTTACGATTATGTATTTACCCACAGCACAAAATCACTTCACCTTTAGTGAAGTTTGTTGCTTTATATCTTTGTACCACGCTCCATACAGTCCTTTCAAAATTTATTCCTTGCAGATTTAAAAGCCATCATTTCCACTGTTTATGAAACACTGTTTATGTTCCACTGTATTATGAAAACCTGAACTTCTGATCTGGGATTTGGGTTGACTTTTCTTTCTATTTCCCTTGCAGCTTCTGTGGAATATCAGGACTCTGATCTGCCTGCAAACCCCAAGCAGTTAAATACAACCTCAGGTGGGTTTTCTGTTTAAGGGCATGATTTCGGGTAGCTCATTATGACAGCCTCCCAGTACCAGTCATCTGGCATGGGTAGGTATATAACTTTGTATTTTCATTGGAATCTCATTTATTCTGTGTTCTGCGAGTGCTGGAAGCCTAACATGTCACTAGTATTCTTTGTAGTCTTTTGAAAAATATCAGCTAAATCATTAGAACACAAGGAAAATAGGTACTTCTCAAATTTGTCTGAAGTTTCCCTCCTATTAGGGCATGCAAACTATGTGAAAACTTCATTTCTGGCTTCAGCCAAAAGCAGTTGCACGTAGAGCTGAACATTAGTGAAAACTAATTACGCTGTCCTCAGCTTCCCGGCGGTGGAAGAAAAGAGGAGTTATCAGAGGAGGATGAGCCAAGAGAATGACCTGGTTTTCCAGCGTTGTGCACAGAGAGAGACATAAGCCGTGGCTGATGAGGAATGCTAATGGTACTGTGCAGCTGGCATCTTGTGCTAGAGCAAGCAGCCGCAGTGACAGCTCGGTGCTGCCATCGCAAGAAATCAGCACTTGTCTTGCAGGAAGCAGAGCTGCGTGCTGGCTCATCTGGCACTGCCGTAGGGATTTCACTGCAGTGCTTTATTATTACCTTTAGTTTATACTTCGCTCATTGGGCCATTAGGAATGCCATGCGAACATGTGATTTCAATTTCCCATAGGGGAATCTGGCAAAGGGAAATGTGACGTGGGCCCCACAGCTTTGTGGTGTCACTGTCCCATAGAAGCTCACAGAGGTTGTGGTAGGAAGAGACAATTCGCTCCGTGGACACCAGTAGTAACCATGTCTGCTTCTCATGATTTGCACCTTATTTTTCATACTGCAGAAATCCCAGCTCACCTTATCACGCCCCCATCTCCCTCCTTCTCCACAGCCCCAGGTACTCTCCATCTCTCCAACACCACTTGCCCACAGGAACCTGCCCAGGGCCGGCCAGGAGGCAGCACCATGGCTGGTCCAAGCCACTGCTGCCCAGCTAAACAGAGCAGATGACTGCTGAGCTCCTGCTCATGCTTCATCTTGGTGCAAGTGGCCACTCTGCTGCGGACAAAAATGATGAGCAGAATGTGGCTTTTATCCAGTGCCCTCCCACCAAAACAAGAGGACTCAATTTGTTAAATAAGTCTTTTTTACTTGGAAGAAAAAGAAGAAGATGAGATCTGCCACAGGTGGAACTTTTAACATGACTCCCTAGAAGAAGACAGGTGCTACTCCGGAGAAATGCAGAAAATTTGGAGTCCTAAAATCACAGAGCTGTATCACACCAGAGCCAAGTGAGTATGACAGATTGCCTTTGATGCAAGGACAGACTGCCGCTACTGGTACCTGTAACCTTGCCTCAAACTGAAAAAGAAGCAGCTGTCTGACACTTTCTGGTATTTCTGTAGGAAAACTGAAGTTTAGAAATCACCTATCATCTGTCAAAAATCTTTATGAATATTGTGCTGCTAAATGCAGAGATGATTAATAGGTACTATGGAGTTTTGCAGCAGAGAAGCAGAGCTCGCTGTTTCAGGCAGCCCTAGCCCAGTCATGTGGGGTTTGTTGAGGGCTCTTTTATCTAGACAGAGAACCTCAAGGAAATGTTATCTCAGCCAAAAGGCTGACAGGAGACAGGATGTCATCTGGATTACGAGAATATTCTGATCAGAATTTAGAAACCAGACACCTTACAGAGACAATAATGAGGCAGAGTTTAAAGGGTATCAAACGCAGTAGCATCTCAGCTGTGGTCTTGCAAGTGGGATTACCCATGTCAAACCTCCCTGTTGCAGTTGCTGTTTTAATTCAAGTGGAACAGATTTATGAACACATTGTGTGGACAGCAGAAAAAGAAGGATGATTTTAATGTCTAGTCCATTTCTTTTTCTCCTCAGGAAAAATGCTGAGATGCCCTTACATCCCCATTTCTACAGAGTCCTTGGCAGAAGGGACAATCCACGGTTGCTATTTTTTAAGATTTTACTGAGAACAAGAAGTTAGTTAAGGCAGTTTTAAGTGTTCATCACCAAAAAAAAAGAAAAGGTACATTTTCTGAGTTTGCCTTTATCCCTAGTGATCACGTCTTCCTACCATCTTCAGGGGGGATTAAACTGTTGAGAAGAAGAGTTCCCTGCACAACAAGGAGAAAGAAAACACAGAGCTCAGAAAATGGGGAAAGGTACTGGGATGAGAAAACAATCTCAGAGGAATTAGGTAAATAGAAGGAAGAAGAAACACCGAGGGAATTGCAGAGGAGTGCAAGACTAGAGATATGCCTGGTAGGGCTACAGTCAGGTGTGGGTGGGAGAGGGGAGGAAGGAGCAAAGGGGGCTTGGGAGAGGGCAGGTGAGGTGGGGGGTATTGGGGCAGAGCACCCCCAGCCCAGGGCCTGGCTGGTTGTTAGCAAGGTAACCACAGAAAAGGGAATTAAATGCTCCCTGCTGTAATCCCTCATGTTACAAAAGGAAATAATTTTCTCTAAATAACAACCAGAATTTGCTGTGCCTGCATTATTTGGAAACCTGGAATAAAACAAATCAAGGTGGGACAGACCTGTCCTTTGATAATAGGAGGAAATATGAATATGGCTAACAAATATGAAGAAATTATTTTTTATAAACCTTGCAGCTGAATTTTTAAAGTCCCCGTGGTAATTTTGTGTTGCTTTTTTCTTTTTTTTTCCAGACTTGAGGGTGTCGGTGTAGTGTGGCACATTAGAAAACTCAATACTCTTTCCACTGCAGCAGTTAACTCTACAGAAAGACTTTCCACAGTCTTGGAGATCTGGTATTTTTATGTGCCCTGCTTTTGCCACCATGGAATTTCAACTGGCATCAAAATATCAAAGCCTGACATTCATAAGGTAGCTTTAATACCTTGCAGAAATGATAAAATTTGGCCAAATATTTTTTCTTTAAGTCCAGGCACTTATATCTTCAGAAAAATATAATTTCTGGGATCAGGCTCTGCTGCTACCTGTTTTCAGCTTTTTATTTTGTAAGGTATTGACATGCCTCAGCTGGATTATGTCCACATGAAGAAGGCATATACTGAAGGAAAGGAGTGATAATGGAAATTCAGAGTGCAGAGCAGTTGAGTAAGCTCCATGGCAAGGAATGCTGTAGTATAAGGGCTAACAATTCATAAGATCAAATATTTGTATGCACAGGGGCTGCACTCTCTTCAATTATTTGCAATTACCATTGCAAACTCATGATAAATTTCAGAGGAAAAAAAAAAAGTACTAATTGTCTTATTAACAATTACAAGAGGCATTATATTAAAAAAGCCATAAGAACATTTAATTTCAGACATTTTCCTTAAGATTATATATTCATTAAATGACTGTAAGTTGCTAAGAGGCAGCATAATTAATATTTTTTCATTTATGTAATGATGTGAAATACATACAAAATTCTTCCAGTTTAAGATTTCTTTGTGAAAAATGATGACTTGGGCATTGACAAGGATTTATTAGATGAAACTCATTCATAGAATGACTTTTTTTTCTAGACTTTAATATCTCAATTTGAAACTTATCAGTTTGCCATGGTTTACAACATATTAGACTTGTTAAATGCAAGAATATAACCATTAGCTTTGGATAATAAATGGTCTGTTGTAAGAAATAATTTAGCATATCATCAAAGCAAATAGTAGAACTAATTGCATTCCATTTATCATTTGCCGTGTCAAATCTGGTATGGTATTTAAAAGCAAACTTTGTCCAATAATTAAATGGAAGTAATTGACATTGATTACACTTGTGATTGTGTTTACATGTGGTAAAATCTCAGAAACACAGTTCGTAGATATTACTATAATAATTCATTTAAACTCTGCTTCTATTACAGAAAATGGTAAGCACTTATTTGGCTTCTCTGAGTAAGCCTAAGCTCAAAGCCCTGCTCCATAACTAGAAAAATACTGAGTAAAGGACCGCTTGGGAGACGGTAACATTAAGAACATGCTGTTTGCGGTGTTTCTTTCCCGTGATGAATGAGACTTGAGCAGCCTCCTCTCCCTGCAGCTCCAGCAGCACCTGAGCTGATGTGGGACCACAGCAGCTTCCCAGGCGCTGTGCTGGGTCCCAGCCCCACACTGCCAGGTGGTGGAGAAGAGGGGAAACAAATTCTAAATTATGCAAGAAAATTATATATAACAAGAAATATTTTTAAAATTATTTATTTAATTAATTTTAAAATTTCAACAATGAACAGCAATTATCCGCACCTTTGGAAAATCAACCCTAACAATAAGAATCCCAGTCTTGGAACACCAGGCAAAGTTAATGGCCCAAGACTGTTTTCAGTGGTGTTTTTCAAGAGCAGATGCAGGGTAAGCAGGCAGGGAGCAACCACCATACTGTGCTTACTGGTACCAGTAACAACTTCTCAGATAAGCCCATCTCTCCCCTCCTTGCAATGGCTGAGCTTGCAGGGGCTGGGCAGTTTCGCTGTCCCTGGCCTGGGAGCTCTCTGCGGGGAGATGAGCAGCAGAGGCACGGCCCTGGCAGGACACTATGATGGGGAGAGGGCTGGGACCCCTGAGGACGGCCCAGGGCTGAGGGCTGAGCTCAGCTCAGCAGCTGTCAGCAGCAGCTTGGTCTTCATGCTTCGCAGCAACCCAGTGGGGCCCCAGCTGCACCCTCCACTGTCCCGGAGGCTTCCTGGCTGTGCGTGACCCCACTGCCCTGCATGGTGTCTTTTTTGGGGACTCGCCCTAGGGCTTTGGAGATGTTAAATTTTCTGGCTTAACACTTTTGTCTTCTGGTAAGAGTGGGCACAGTGAGCTGTATGTTCTTTATCTCTCCTGTGAGGATAGGCTGAGAGAGTTGGGGTTATTGAGCCTGGAGAAGAGAAGGCTCTGGAAAGACCTTTTTGTGGCCTTTCATACTTAAGGGGACCTACAAGAAAGATGGGGACAGACTTTTTAGAAGGGCCTGTTGCAATAGGACAAGGGGTAATGGTTTTAAACTAAAAGAGGGGAGATTCAGGCTGAGCATGAGGAAGAAACTTTTTACCATGAGGGTGGTGAAACACTGGCCCAGGTTGCCCAGAGAGGTGGTAGATGCCCAGTTGCTGGAGACGTCCAAGGCCAGGCTGGACGGGGCTCTGAGCAACCTGATCTAGTTGAAGATGTCCATGCTCATTGCAGGAGGTTGGAATAGATGACCTGTGGTCCCTTCCAACCCAAACTATGCTATGATTCTTGCTGCTGAAATGGGGCATGACAGCCAGGTTCAGGTACCTCACATGTTCAGCTTTCACTTCCATGTCAATCTGGTCAGATTTGGAAGGTCTTGACTATTTTGACCAGCTGCAAGGAAACAGAGGGTAATGAAAATAACCCAACCCTGGTTGCTTTGCTTTGCTAACTTGCCTAGTGCTTCTGCAAATCTGGCTGGCAATAACAAAGCCAGGGGACAGCACTGACACAGTATCCTGAGCAGATGGTATCTGCAGCTACTGTTTCACTTCCAGCAATGTTATGTGTGATTCAGGAGGTTGCTCCACATCCTTGAGCCAAGGGTGGCTAACGTCCTAAGCAAGATCAGGGACCTCAATGGAAACAAAATTAAAAAGGGATCTCCTTCCCCATTTTTGAGGACCACAGTAAGGCTGAGTCTGGAAAAAGAAATTGTAAGCTACAAATCTTGGAGTTAAGGGCTAGCCCCAAAAGAGAAAGAACGGCCGGTACAGGAACACAGTTTCCTAGAGGTGAAGATCATAAATACATACACACACATGATTAGGGACTCAAAAGCATGTTGACAGACCACCTGTTTGAAGGCCCCGAGTACCAACAGCATCGCTGCTGCAGTGATCTGACAGCCAAATGCACAGGGCCAGAGCCTGTCCATTCCTGTATATACCTGGCATGCAGATCCTCATGGATACTCTGGACTGTGTTACAGGGGTAATTATTCCATGCTGGTCACTACTGCCAGCCTATTATCTATGGGCTTTCTGTTTGCTTGTTTGGGTTGAGCTTTTTTTATTTGTTTGGTGCTTTTTTTCTTTTATTTTCTTTTTGAAAAGGTCTACCAAATTTTAAGTTAAAATTGCTCATTACAGAAAATTTGAATGCATAGGGAATAAAGTAGTGCCACATTCAGCTCATCTTCCTCCTGGTAACATTAGCAATTCTATTCATGCAAGCAAAGTAAACAAGATTTATCTTAAATGGGTCAAATAGTTTTTTTCAAATGTGTTGTCACTTGCTTTGAAAGCAGTGCAGGAGTTTGCTAGGGTGTTGTCTAAGAAGGTGTCCCACCTTTTGCCCTGGTGGGAAAAGCCTCTGCCTTGACTTGTGGTTCTCTCATCCCCAAAATGTGTGAGATAACATTGTCAATGGCACAGAAAATGCAGGCACACATCTGAAGGCATCTCAGATGGTGCTGGAGTGCAAGCTCAAGAGACTACTTTCCTTCTTGCTGCTTTTGGATGACAGGGGGGAGATCACCACCACCTCTCAGAGCTGGGAGGGTGATGAAAGACATTGACAAGTGGAAAGTCCTTCTCCAGGGGTTAGCTGGAAATCTTACTCTCGAAGCCTGTGAGTCTTCACTCTTGACAAAATGCCCTACCAGCCAGGGGAAGCTCAGCAGAACTGGGGGCTGCTGGGGGACACTGTATCTAGAAATAACGAGAAGAACACGTGCGTGTTTGGAAAGCTGGAAGGTGACTGACAAGAACAACTAGCAAGCCAAGCAGCCCAAAAACACTCTTAATCATTGCAGAGCTAGGACCACGTTCGGGGAAGACTCCTTACACAAGAACGACAGGGCTAAGAATAAACATCTGGGAACAAAAACCTCTTGCAAATGCTACAAACAACAAAGAGAACATTCATTCTCACCAAGTTAATAAAAAAGGATCTCCTCATTTGGTAACCACCAGTAGCAGCACATCGTATGCATATTTTTAACCTCCTTGCATGGTACACAGACCAATTTATCCTGCTTTAGTGTCTGGACTGTTGCATTTTTAAGTTGATATAGTCTTACCACTGTTGACTAGCTCACTCTTATGAGAACCACCGCCTCCTGTTTATCCACAGAGGGAAACCACATGCCTCCTCTCCAATCCAGAGAAATTTGTAATGAGAAATTATAAATTCCACGAAGGCCTAACCCTCAGCCTCCACCTAATCCTTTAGGTTTTAGTGATGATCTGTGACACATGGATACCAGGAACTAGAGTGTGATTAATACATAACTCAGTATCTACCACGTAATGAGCCCACGTCATTTCTAACCTGGGCTGAACTTGGGCACATTTCCTAAGAGTAAGAAGTCCATACCCTTTGGTAGATACTATACGGAAAGCTTTTGAGGCTTCTTTACTAGTTAATGTGGTGTAAGCATGCAGGTTGCTAGACTCTCAAGTAATGTTCATATTTGAATATTATTTTTAACAATCTTTATTTAATACCTCAGATACTTAGTTCACAGTGATTTTCTACTAGTCTCTCTCCATCCAATCTAGATTTTTTGGAAGTGAAAACATTCTAGCACCGGACTGGTAAAAGCCTATAGCTGTAAAAAGCAAAACTGGGCTTATGATATATTGCTGTGTACCCTAGAACAGGATTGAATTTTCTCTTGCTCTTTCCTTCTACCACTGATTTTGTAAAACAACCCCAACTTAATTTTACTTACTTGTGATGCCTTTATATAGTGCTTTGAGCTACTGCTTCCAGTAATTTTTCATGTGTGACACCACCCCATGGGCATCTAAAGAAGCTGAGTTAAAATAATGCTGGTTGGTACAGCTTTTTAAACCTTTCCTTTGTGCAAATGACTTATGATGACCATGAGATCTATTCTATAACTATTCTGTGTATAAATTGTACTTAAACTTACTCTTCTTCTGAAGCCAAACTAATCCATACTAGGAAGTTGGGACCTTATTTCTGTCCCAGTTGTTTTGAACATGTAAACGATTCAGTAAATATAGGTGAGAGGTTACTGCTCCATGGGAGTTAAAGCAAAGATGTCTTTCCTCCCACAGCCTCTGGGCTTTTAATAATGATGAATCATTCCTCCAGCTGGTTATCAGCATTTCTGTCAACTGGACAGGAACATTGATCACTCCAAAGTCCACAGCAATCAAAAAGGTCTGAGCATCGGCATATCAACTAATATTACTTCCACAAGGTCCTATTTATCCAGGTCGTTTTACTAAAGAGGGACTATTTGCATTCTAGTACTTCTACAGCATTGTGGACATGAGGGATCCACAGTTGTCAGAGCCTTCATTTTGTTTTTCTTGTGCGTCTTCCCTTCACACGAGAGTTCCTCCCTGAGCAGCTCAGACAAAAATACAATTTGGACTGATTCTTTCCTCCCACTGCAACTGCTGTGTAGGCTGGATGGATACCGGTTGTTAGCTATACCTGGCACTGAGTGCCGGTACGTGTAAGAGGAGCCAGGACACAGACCATATTGTCAAGTTCAAATGTTCAGAAACTGAAGCAACATTTTCTCCACATTCAAAGTTGGATTGTTATTTGTATTTGTCTTCTGTTGTGCTGAGTTTCAGTAGCTAGGGAAATTTTCTTCTCAATGGACGACGAAATTCCTGCATAATCACATAATTCCTGCACCTGAGGCATCAAGAAAAAACACCGTCTGCTGCAGGAGTTGGCAGCAGTGAGGGAAGAGGAAGAGGAGATATAAGAGGAAATAATCTCATTCTCTCACCTGCAGGAGAGGAATCCAACCCTGCAGCTGATGCCTGGTGATAGAGGGTCCATCAGGGAGGGAGAGGAAATGGGAGAACCAGAGGAGAGAAGAGGTAGCTCGTAGGAAGACATAAAAAGAAGGAAATACTTGGGATTAGCAGGGAAGGTCATTGGGCTACGCAGCCTTCAGACATTTGTCCAAACAAATTTGAAGCCCCTGACCACTGGATGAGTATTTTTTGCACTCCAAAAGATGAGGTGAGGAAGGGTGTCTTTCCTGCTCCAGTTTATTTGCGTCATAGGGATAACACCTGATTTTGTCTACATCCAGCTGTGAACCCTGTTGAAAGGAAAACATGGAGGGGAAAAAAAAAAAAAAAGGGATTGTGGTACAAGTGCCTGGTGGCTGAAAGTAAGGGGAATTCAGGGCTGAACATGTATTTTGTGCTCCGCTGCCTTTTTTTTTTTTGAGAACAAAATGTGAATTGTTACTCTAGTAATCTATGAAATATGCATATGGAGCCATACAAGGTTAAGAATCTAAGTGTTAAAACTGAGTGTAGAGAAATGTGAATGAAGCAGAAGGAAATTTTATGTTAGCTTTTTTACATTTTGTCTCTCCAGACAAAACAGGACTGCTGTCTTGTGTAGCACTATACTAAGTACATATATACATTGAGCTGTGGCATCAGTTTTTAGTTCTGCATTAATATCACCAGTGCTAGCAGAAACACTGTACAGAGTGTTCATCCATCAATTTTTTCTCATTTTGTATACAGTGACTACACATTTCAGTCTTGCACTCTCTCAAACAGTGTGCTGCTCTTTTTTTTCCAGTAGATTTGAGAGGATGAAGTTAATGTGTCTGTTTTCAAGTGCTGCTTCCTCCACATGAGGAGGAAATCCTCTCTCCCTCCATACGTTTTTAAAATAGCTGACAGTGCCCCCAGTTAATTGCATATCAAACTGAAGTTCTTTTTCCTGTCCTACATGACTGTCCTCCCCTCTAAAATAGTCTGTCTGTTTTCTTACTCCCAGTAAGAACATTGAAAACATCCCCTACCTACCAAAACAAAAACTCCTCTGGGAACATGAATGCAGATGAAGTGGCAGTAACTGATGTGGCAGTTACATCACCCATACATCATTGGGATATCTTTGTATGTTAACATCAGGAGACATCTAAGAACATAGATGAAATATACAGCTCTACACAGAACTAGTATTGAATAGATCTTTGCTTTTTCCCTCCCAGATGACTTCTTGGCTACACCTAAATGCCTCCAAACTAGTCAAGTCCCTTTCCTGGTTTAAATCCCTTTCAGAAATGTGTTTTTAAAAATCTACTTTCCTAAAGAACATGGCTTTCTGTATCACTCCTCTGCGTATATCACTATAACCTTTGTCCTCCCCTCTAACCCTTCCTCTTTTCTTTGCCTGTTAATGATTCACATTTATTGTGCTGTGTCCAAGCTCTGCCCAAACCTCTCTTCCTATCTCCCTATAACTTGTTTGGTTTGGCTTGTTGGGGTTTTTTTACATACCCTGATTCCTCCTCCTGCACTTGTGTTCTAGAATAGACACCCAAATGAACAGGTAAGTGACCAACAAAGGGTGCGATAGATACAGAACATACCTGAGAAAACAGCACTGTAAACCACTCCATTTTTAGTCTTCAGGGTTTGTTGCAAATGTATGTGAGAGGTCTTCTGACTTTGTAATCAATATGCCTGCTTTTACTGACTTCATCCATAACCTACTAGCGCTGTTATCAGGAAAGATGAGACATTGTAATGAGACTGCCCATATTTGTCAGTTCGCTTCCTCCTCATTTAAAATGATTTGCAAAAGAGAAGGTGACAACAGATGAAAAGAGTAAACAAACTCCATCCCTAAATGCTGTGTAACCTCAGTATTGGTTTATTTCTGAAGAGATGACAGGTGTGTATCGATACACCACTTTTCTAAATTCTCTCTGCTATAAAACTAAACAGACCCAGCTTTGCTTTAGAAAATAAAAAATATCCAAACTGTACTAACATACCTTTTTAAAAATAAAATGAATGTGCCCTGAGATGAAAAAATACTTTCCAGAACAAGTCTATCTTTTGGTGGGTCTTGGTGAACTGGATAACCACACGTTTTAGTGTCCAGAAAGAACTGTGACTACTGGAATGAGTTTTAAGAGAACAGCCTTGTGTGTTTTGGTATAGTTGACATGGTAGACTGGGGTTGGCAGACCAGGGTTCATCCTCAGCTCCACCATGGAACAGTTTTGTGACCTTTAACTGAGGCACCTGATCTCCGACTTCCACTCATAGCTGAGCTTTGCTTACTCACAAGGGTGTTACAGAAGTATTGAAGGCTTTGGGATGTGCAGAACACGTCACAGTGCTTCAGTGGAACTCTGTGAAATATACGGGTCAGCTAAATCCCCCAGTTCATGTATTTACTTATAAGTGTCTGAAGGCCTGAAATTCATTAAAGACTGAGGCTGCCAGGTATGCGGTATGATTAGACTCCTCCAGTGAGCGTTATTAACAGCTTACCAGTGCCCCATGAATCAGTGTGAGTTAGTATGCTGTTCTTAACTCAGAGAATGAGGCTTCTGGCTGGCCATCAAGACCCGCTTTCTTTTCCCACCTGCTCAGAGCTGTGCTGACCCAGGACAGGTCCTGGTTTTGTGGAAGCCCTTACCAAAACACAGATGCACATTGCCATATGCAGTCACGTATGAGTAAGCGCCTGCCCTGGATCCTGCAGGACGCCTTTAGCTGAATCCTACGTGGTCTCTTCCCTGTTGTGTCAGGACCTACAGAAATCCTCCTGCAGAAGCCACGGTCCCAGGCAGGGCGGGCAGGCGGCCCGGCGGGAACACCGGCCGCGCCGGGCGGGTCGTGTCGTGTCCCCCGGGCACAGCCCCACCCCGCCCGCACCTGCACCCGGCCCGGCCCGCAGCATGGCGGGGGGCCGCCGCACCGCCTCCCCGTTGCGCGGCGGGGCCCGGGGTGGTGCGGGTGCCCGTGGCCCCTGCCCGCCGGCGGCGCTCGGCGAATACCCGCCCACCGCCCCTCGGGCGCCGCGGGGGGCGGGGTCGGCGCGGTGACGCGTCCCGCCGGATCCCACCCCGCCCGCCCGCCCTATAAGAGCCGCGCTGCCCACAGCGGCCTTTTCTCCTCGTCTCGCCACTCGGCTCGCAGCTCGTCTCGCCACCCGGTGGCCGCGCTCCCGCCTCCAGCCCCAGCTGCCGCAGCCCTGCGTCCCCGGCCCGCTCCGATTCTGTCTCTCTCTGCCTGTGCCCTCCCGTCCCAGCGCTGAGCTGCGCTTTCCCCCCCGGTCGCCTCCGCAGCCTATGGCCCTGGAAGGCGCCGCTGTCGCCGCCTGTATTTCTGCTGTAGGTTCCCACATCCCTCTTTAAAAATTCCGCCTAAAAAGAGAAGACGATTTACCAAATCTTTCGGGCCGTTATCTCACGTGAGTACTGGTACCCGGGGTCCCGGCGTCTCCGGCCTCCCCGCCGGGCCGGGGCTCCCGCCACGGGGGTAGCGGCGGGCGGGCGGGAGGCGGCGACGCCCACCCTGAGTCCCGGAGCGGGCCGGGGCGTCCCTGGACACCGGCGGTGGGAGGAAGTGGAAGGGGATCTCCCTCGCAGGGCTCCGAGGGGGGCAGGCCCTTGTTCCCCTCGGTGCAAGGAGGGGAAGAGGCAGCGGTGGCCGCGGCACCCGGGAAGGGCGGAGGGGCCCCCGGCGGGCACAGCCGCCGTGTCCATGCCGGGCGGGAAGGGATGTGAGGCCGGTTTTTCCTGCTGTCTTTTCTCCGGTCGTACGGTGGCGTGGGGCGAGACCGGCTGCCACCGGCGGCGGCAGATGGAGAGCGGGCGGGATGAGTCAGAGCCGAGGCTCCCTCTCGCCCCGGCGCGCATCGGGGCGCCGGGCAATGCGGGACCGCCGCCCGGGGAACGGGCGAGTGGGAGCCGGGGCCCCCGCGCCCTGGAGGGCGGCGGGCGGAGGGGTCAGCGGCCGCCGCGCTAACATGGCGGACAGCCCTGCGTGTGAGAGGCGGCGAAGCGGGAGGGGGAGGCCGGGGACCGAGGCCAGGGCCGCGCCGGCGCCGCCGTTCCCGGTTCTCCCCAGCCCCGCAGGGCGCAGGAGGGCGGTGGGGCCGCCGGCTCCGCGGGGAGCGGGGGCTCGGCGGCCGCCCTAACATGGCGGATTCCTGCGGAGGGGGGCTGTGTGGTGTCTTTCCCCTCAGCAGCCGGGGCAGTGCCCCGCGGCGGGAGACACGTTCCCGCCGGGCGGTGCCGCCTCTCGCAGTGTGTCTTTTCTTGGGGAAGCGGCGAGGGGTGTCCTCGCCTAGACCCCGTAGCGTGAAGGGCTCCCCGGCGTGTTGTCCCATCCCCCTGAGGCAGCTGCCCGGGTTCGGCAGCGCTCACTGCCGCCCAGGTCCCGGCGGATCCCTCCCCCAGGAGTGCAGCCGCACACTGGAAGCCCCCTCAGGCCCGGAGGAAGCCGCTGTGACAGGCTTCGAGGCCAGCCTGGCTGCTGGTGGGCAGAGAGGCGGGAGAAGTGCTGGTGGCATGGCTGCGGCGTCTGTGCTCTCCTGCTTCTCAGAGGCCATGTTGTGTGTCTGTAACCGTGGCTGTCCATCCAGGCTCCCACTCACACGCTCCTCTTCTTCCTCACCCCAGTTGTGCCTGTGGGCACCTGCACAGAGCCTCACCCTGTCCCCCTCGGCATGGTGGGTGGGAGGCACAGCGGGCAGCGGGGCAGCAGTGAGCTATCAGGGCGCTGCGCAAGTGGAGAGGGCATTGCACAAGTGACGCTTTCTGGTACGAGCGCTGGGATGATAAGGCAAATTGCCTTTGCGCAGAGAGCCGGGGGGGTCCTCCGGGTTACAGAAAGTGGAGCCTTTCCTTCCTCTTAGTAGACTCCTTGCCTTGCCAGGGGTGTTTGCTGGTTGTTTCAAGGATGCACATTTTCTCCCTCCCCTTGGGCAGCCTGTTAGTGTAGCACTAGCAGGTCTGGTGCTGCCAGTCATTTGGGAAGTCTGTTGGTTGAGCCTCGACCTCCTTGTACTTGTGGTCCACTGCTGTACTGGTGGCTTTTGGGAAGTACAGACAAGAGAGTCCAGTCACAGCTCAGCTGGTGGCTGTGTGTGTGTGTAAAGTGTGTGCACCTGCATGTTGGGGTGTTCTGTGTGTGTGTGTGTTGTGTTGCTGTTCCCTGTTTGATGAGAGGTCAGCAGAGGTGCCCATTACTCTTTGTAGGGGAGTTGGAAGTACGGTATGGGAGTGGGGGTTTCATGTGTAAGGGAGATAGTGCAAGTGCAGGAGTGTGGGTCATCTGGCATGGCCAAGGATGATGCTGTTATGCTTGGTACTAGACAGCACTGCAGGTATTTTCCAAGCATCAGTCTGGGCTTGTTCACAGCCGAAGAAGATGCATGTCTGTGCTGGGGGGACCCCGGTTGTTGTGAAAGGGAAGTGAGCTTAAATCTTTTTTAGAGCCTTTCTGAAGTGTGTCTCCTGGAGTCCAAAATCCTGCACAGCTGAAATGTGCCAGTAGGCAGGAGAAGCACTGCGTTTCAGACCTCTGCAGCAGTCTCTGGTGACCGAGCAGGATTTGATTGTGTAGTCCCACTCAAATGTAGCTGTCTTGAACGAAAACACTGTGTGGCGTCCAATAAAGCGGGTTAGACCAGCCTGCCCTCCCAGCCGGATACGTGGCTGGGTCTCCTGTGTGATCCGGGGAGAGGGGAGTGCTGCCCCATTGCCTCTGCCCTGGCTGCTGGATTTTTGGTTTGGAGGGTACTGCACTTGTCTGCTATTCTTCCTCAGATAAATGCGGGAGGCAGCAGTGCTGGGGGGGAGGTGGGGGTTGTGAATAATGGTGATAGTAGGAGGGGTTTGTTCCAGTCTGGACTGGTCCAGTCTAGTTCTTTCCTTCCTGTCACCGTGTGAACAATGCTGCTGCTGCTGTGGCTCATGCTGGTGACATGGCAGCCCCCTCCCCATATGCTTTGGGCTGCAGGGAGCTCCCTTCCCCACCTGCTTTGCCTGCTTTAGGCTGAGCCCCCCCCCCAGCCAGCCTGCTGCCCCCCTGTTAGGCCTTGAGCTCTGGGGAAGGTTGTTTAACCCCAGAAAAAGAGGGGTCTTTATAAGACGGGGGTGGGGGGTGCTCAGTGGTGAACAGCAATGGAGATGTTTGTCCTGTGGGAATGGTTCTACTGGAGGCAAGAAGCAGGTGTACCACACTGTACCGCAGCCTGTGCTCGCCATGCTGGCGGGCTGGTGCAGGTGTGTGTTTGCAGCAACGCTGGGCTGCATGGCCTGGAAATTATTCTGTCTCTCCAATTAAAGGACAGAGTCCTCTGGAAGGGAATTAAGACCTTCCCTTCCTGAAAGGAAGGCTTAATTGTGTAATGGACTAATTTGAGTATAGTGGCAAATTTCAGCTCAAAATGCTGTTGATGTAGTGCAGGAGCAAGAGTGCAGATGACAGGAGAATTCCTCAGGGACCCACTATCCCTTGGGGACTGTCTTGCCACGACGCCTTGGCCCTGATCTGGAAAAGGCCTATTGTAACAGAAGAATAGCTGCATTTTTTTGTGGACCAGAGTAACTTTGGTGCCTCTAAGTCTGTCAGTTGGTGTAAATATGCGAGGTCATCATATTGCCGTATTTTTAGGGCTTAGGTCATGGATATTTTAGCTCAGGTCACTAAAGGGTCTCTTCTCAGAAACAGCGAGATGCAGTGAATAATTTTTTCAAAGAAAATGAGTCAGTGCCTGGTTTTGTAGGCATGTCTGCATTAGATGTGGGCAGCTGAGGGGGTCGGTGAGCTGGAAAGAGTCTGTCCCCAGCTGGCCTGCTGGTGTGCGTGGGGCTTGCTGCAGGGATGCAGTTGTTCTGGCAAAACTATGTGCTGTGGACGACTGGGGGCTTATTTTGTTCCCTAGATGAGTGTTGGTATTCAAGTATGAAGTACAGCGTTGCTGGGCAAGCTGCAGACAAACTTTTGAGGCACCTGCTAGTAGAGTATAGTAACAGATGATACATAAATACACACATAGAGGTGTCACTTCAGTATTAAAAGGCAAAGCTGCCTTGATGGTTATTCCTGCAACTCAAAGTTCACTGTTTAGCACAGAATGCTTTTGTACCTACTTCAAGACCCTCAAACAATGAATGCTTAATTGTGGGTGATTACATGTGTGATTTTTTTTTTTATTTTTTATGTGGGTCCATATGGGTTATGGACATCTAATTTGTCCATTTGTCCATATGGGTTATGGACATCTAATACACTCCTGCTGCCTAAAATGGTAGTGCTGCTCTGCCACAGTAGAGCAAATTAACTCTTTATGCTGGTTAAAGCAGAGTAAAATTACTATGATTTGAAAGATTTAAATTGTACTGTTTTCTTCTCTGAATATTTAATATTGGCAAACCTGCACAAAAGAGGACAGTACATCTGTGTAGATCCTTCAGATAATTCTCATGTAAAAGAAATTTCTGAAGGACAATTAGAACTCAGTGCAGCTCAGAGTTGACTATTAGTACAGAAAATGATCAATTTTCATTCTGACTCCATGGGAGCTTTCATTGCACACTTCCTTCTTGGGACATGTGAGAATATTTATTGGAACAGTATTACAGGTGATATCTGTCTGAAACACGACTTTTTAAAATTCTGTGCTCAAGGTCATGTGCTCTCTCTAGATGCACCTGCTTTTAATTACTTGTTTTGCTGGAAAGGTGAACCTGTAATAATTGGAAAATTTGTATGAGTTCTTGAGTATAATCAGAACAGCACTAGAAAATAGTGGAGCCACTAGTTAGTTTTATGAAAGGAAAGTGTTGCCAGCTTTGTGTGTGTACTCTGAGAACTAAATGTAATTGACTTCTTGCTCTAGTTGAAGAAAGGGGTAAAGTTAAATATACTGCGGATAGATTAATTCTAGCTGGCAAAATTCCTAATGTCTTAATTATTTTTGAGGCACTGAGGTTTATTTTTAATATTGCAGGCTACTGAATGCTAATTTATATGATAAAGCTGAAGAGGTTGCTCTGTGGAGTCACACTGGGAAACAGTTGCCTTCAAGTTGCATTCACTTTTTGTAATTCAGTACTTCATAAACTAATTTAGTTTTCTAGTAGCAAGAATAAGTGGAAGAATACACTTAAGCAGTTTGCTGAGCTTCGGTCAAAAAGATGATCATCTGGTTTAGGTGATTCCCAGAAGCCAGGTTTTAGTAGGCAGCACATGTGGTGTCATTTAAATAATGAGAGCAGCAAAAATTTATTTTTACAATAGATTGGTACCTCCCGTGTTTCATGCCATAGACCACAGTGAATTTGTAGAAACTTTGTTGTATATTGGGTTTACACATGACCAGTTCTGTAGCATATTTAATTCAATGAAAATGACAGTTCCTTTCAGAAGGAACAACTTCTCAGCAGGGCTGGTTAATGTTTCCTTGACTGCTTTTTATGTTCATTGTACTGTTTTGTGTGATTGCTTTACCTTAATTTGAGTAAGCTAGCCTTGTACTTTAAATGCTGCTTTGGTGTTGTGTGCAATAGCCTTTAAGGGCCAGCTGAAATGTTTCCTCATTCCTGAAGGCAAGCATAAGTTTCTTTTTACTGTCTTGGTCATCTCTGGATTTGTCTTTATGGTGTTCTGTTTCGCTATATAAAGCACTATTTTTCACCCACATAGCTTTCTCACCCACATGCCGCGTTCATTCACAGCAGAGGAAGAAAGAACATGGCAAGGGAATTCTAAAATAGAAAGGAGGTGGGGAGGGGAAGAATCACAGTGGTTACAAGGGTTAAAAACCCTTCTGGAAGAGCAGACCAGTATTAAGGTGTACTACTCTAAAGCAGGATCATGCAGAGCTCTTTGCCTTTAGTTTTGAAAATCTTACAGTTCAGACTGTGAAAGATAAGTACAAACAAGCACTTTCATGTGCCTAATTCATGTGTTTTAGCAGTTCTTCATACATCTGACTTGATCTGGCTCAGAGCTTACATTCGCTCTTGAAAACTGGGTATTTAATGTGATTAAAAGCTTTCATGCTAAGGTGTTGCAAGCCTCCTTAAAAAGCACTGCTGAAAATGCATTTGTTAGTGTTTTAAGGTAAAACTTTTATTTTGCTCTGGCTATGAAATTTATTTTTGTATGTGTTTTCTCCCACAGGGCAAAATCTCTGATCAAGTTTACAACTATCCAGAGGGCTTAGGAGAAGTGCTTTATAGAGAACAGTTCGACTTCAACGCTGAGCCACCTTGGGAACCTAGCTGATGATAGTAGGGTTCCATCTCCTAACTTGTCCATGTAAGTCTCTTTTCCTTCTCTTTTCATCTGTATGCAGGAGAATAAGCACTTCCGGAAATACAAACAGCATGTATTGTTTTTTTGATAAACAAGTTAACTATTGTTACAGATGACCAAAATTTGAAGATAGTGTGCATATTATGTGGGGCTTTCATTCAAGGGAGGACTATAATTTTTATTCACCTAATACTTTCCTCAACACTTATCTGATGAATTTCTGAGAGACTTGTGTGAGTAAACTTTGTAAATAGACTTACTTTTGTGGATTAGGGCTGTTGGCTGAAGAAATCCTGAAATAAAATGTTGTAACCTCAGTCTCTCAGTGGTAATTCTGAAGTCATGAATTGGTGCTGTGTGACTGTTAACATCAAATCATGATTTGTTGAGTAGTGTGATTATTTTTTTTTAGGGTATTTTATACTGAAATAGTTAAAATTTGCTGTTGTAAACAGTAACTATTGCTGATTGTGGAGGGTGTGCCTTCCCAAATGCCTATGTCCATTATTTGCTAATTACTATCCACTTCCACAAATAGTTGTAGTTCAGCTACAGTAGAATGTGGAATTATGTGTTGGATGGAAATAGCATACCAATTATAAATGCCTTAACTATTTGCCTCTTAAAAATGTAATTAAAGAAAAACAAACCCCATGATAACTGAAAACAAATGAATGCACATAGCTGATCTTGAGGCGCACAGAAAACTCTGGAATGTGTGTGGTTATCCTGTTCCGCTAACATAAAGAAATAGCTTTATGTGGTTTTAACAATAGGCTTAAATGCATTTGTAATATCTGAGTTAAGCTGATTTTGTACAGCATTACTTTTTTCCTGTCTGACTGAAGGCACTTTTGGCTTAGTACCTATAAATTATATAATGCTTTTTAATGTAAAACTTGAGAATGAGAATGGGTAAGTGCATCTAACTGAGCCAGGTGCTTTTTAAAGACCGCAGAGCCCAGATGCCAGTTGTTAGTATGTGTCCTAATAAGGTACTTAATGTAGATTTGAAAATACTGCAGCAAGGGAAGCACAGGGTGAGTGTGGTTTACCATGAATTCTGGCTTTATCTCCAGAGGCTGTTATTTTGGTTTTGTTTAAAATGTACTGAATCAACTGCATATATCTGGTTCTGTGCAGATGACTGCTCTCTTCAAGTGAATACAGTTAACACTGAAAATTCTCTGAATATCACTTTTGTAGTTGTCACATGATTTTTACAAGCAAAAGATCTGAGAAAAAATTTTTCTTGTTCAGTTTGAGTTTCGGCTCACTCTTGTATGGGGGTAGAACTCTTGCATGGTATTTTGCACTTCAGCAGGAATAAAGTAGTAAAAATATTGGGAAGGCAGAAGAGTTGTTAAGAGGAAGGAGTTGAACAAAGTATAAAATATTAAGGTAATATAAATGCATGTTAATTTCTGAAACTGTTCTGAAGAAATCTTGGCTTTGACTCAAGTTTTCCCTGTTCGTGGAGAAGACTGTTCTGGTAGCTGCTTTGAGATTGTTCTTTCTCTAACTGGTGGATTGATGTGCTGTGGCAGATTGTGTGACGTATAGCTTGTCCTAAAATGGAAAACCTACTGGACTTACTGTATTTGTAGCTGAATGTTCAGATGATCAGTGTGTTTTTTTTATTATGTTTTCAGTAATAATATACTGTACACAACTATAAGTAGTTCAGTATTGAATGTAGTGGCGATACAGGTAGCAGTAGTCTGCAAGTGTTTGCCAGTCAATCTGTACATGTGCTGGTGTGCTGAAGCACAGGTAGTTGCCTCTAACCTGGCTGCGATGCAAGTTAACCAGATAATTTGTAGTGTGAGTCCTGTTTAACTTCTAAAGTGATTTAATGGGAAAAAGGACTATTGAGCTTTTAAATATAATTACTATATTTTAATGGAACTCAAATAAAAATCTTCTGTCTGAAGGTGTACTTACATTCCCATTACACTTGCTTCCTTTTTATAATTCTCTCCCTCTTTTGTCCTTGTGTTACATTGGCCAAGGAAGAACATGGGATTTAGTTCTGTCTTGCTCTTCCAGCTCTGGCTTTGTGAACAAGTCTGGCAACTATGGCCCGAAGTCTTGCTCCTTTGAAAATCCGTTCTGTTTGTTGCCACATCTGGTTGATCAGAAATAGAGGGAATTAGCAATGGAAATCTGATCTATTGACAAGCTCTGTCTGTGTCAAGTGGAAGCAGTAGTTATTTGGACTGGCTGGACTTGAAAGCTGTCTGCACTTTGTCTAAATGAGGCTGAGTGACAGTTGGGGAACAGGAGGGCTGGGATCAATGGGGAGGCCAAACACTAGTCTTGACTAAGCAAGTGAGAGGATAGGGAAGTAACTGCTTGCCCTGTCATGAAGGAGAAGTACTGGCATAGTACCACAGAAGTATATATACACTTAAGAGTGCATTTTTTTTTGTAAGCTTTGCTAGCTTATTGACTTTGAATTAATGTATTCAAACTTCAAGAAAAAGGAGGTTCTTGAAAGCATGGTTCCTGTAGAAGATGTCAGATGGAGCATTATTTTTTAGTATGTACCTGCTTTGATTGATCACTTCAGCAGAGATGCTCCCGTTACATTGCTCTATTAACTGTGTGGAACACTCCCGAGAGAATGGTAGGATGTGACTGACCTGAGCTGTACAGGTACTCTGTTGTGACACTCAGGGGATCTGTGCTGAGAGGCAGCTTGGGTGATGCACAATGTCCACTGCCATTGTAAATTAAGACACCTGCTTCAGCATTTCCATCAGTTGGTTAGTGGCTGCATTCAGCTAACAGAATGGTAAGGATGTAAATTCGTGAAAAGGCATCTTGAAATATTTTTTCAAATATGTACCCATTATAAATAGGCATTTCCTGCACTGAAAACAGAAGACTTGTGTTTCTGCTTTTCTGGTATACCTGTTCTGTACTTAATTGCCCACATTAGTGGCAAAATGCTTCTAGTTTTTATCTGTTAACCCTGAAAAACCACTGTGGTAAAAAAAGTGAGATGAATGTATTTTAACTCCTTATCATTTTTTGCATCAGCATAATTGTTAATCTCATATTTATTTCGCTTAATAAGACATGTAGCTGAAAGGCATTATTGGGGGACTGTTTGGTTTGCAGAGGCTTTGTTCCTTGCAGAGGAAGTTTTTAATGAAAAAACAGACCTCAAGGTTGGTTTCTTTGAGGCCAGACAATATGTAATTTTGACAATGTGAAGAAAAAAAATGAAAATCATGTGTTTGTTATAGATGCTTGCATGTGACAAGCATGTGTTTTGTTAATCACTTTTCAAAGCATTTTATTTTTCTTCTATTCCGGATGTCTGCATTCATTGCAGTGTTTGAATATGTAAGCCTTTATCTTCATCTTGGAAGTCAGTGTTAAGCTCTAAAGAGCCTGAGGATGTAACCTTACTTCAAAGAAAGCAATTGCATACCTATGTAGAAGTCTCATACCACTTGACAGCTTTTGTTTGCCCTAAAATATATGTCCTGGAGCATTGTGCAGGCTAACATTTCAGGTGGTAAATTGGGTGGTGTTACTATGCTTAAGTCTGTCAAATCATGACTGGCAGCAAGGCAGCACTTCCAGTAGGGACTGAACTCTGTGCTGTAATGATTTCTGACTCATCTTACACAGAAGAAGTCTTAAACCACCCTCTTGGTTTCCTTCTCTGTGTTTTTATTTGATCTTTCATTAATTTTATCATTGATTCTCCCCACCCCTCCTTCAGGAGGGGGTCCAGTCAGAGCAGGGTGAGGTCATAGTACAATCCCAGATCCTGCCTTAAAGAAGCCTTTCTCAAGTGTGCACTGTTTTGTGGTGGTGCTGGTAGGAATTTCAGTTTTCCCTTTGTAGAGTATTCTTCCTATCTTGTTCTCAACCAGACTGAAAAGATGTTATTTCTTCCAGAGCAGGAGAAATTGGAGAGGAATAGGCTGTGAGTGCAAGGAGAGAAGCTGGTAGGCTGATGTTAGCTTTTTTAGTAGAGGAATTTTGCTAAATGACAAAGCTTCGATGTCATGAACATGCTTAGAAAAAGCAGTTGCTGTTTAGCAGCCTTGGAGAGGTTATACTAGGTTGTTTATGGTTTGTTGCAAGCTATTTTATTAAGCCTGTATTACCGCTTTTCATCCCTGCCTCTTGACCATAAGATACTTTTGGATGAATGGACTACAAGAAAGAATTTGTTTTACTAAATGACCTTCATCAAAGCTCACTTATCATATAAATGGGTTTTTTTTGTTGTTGTTTTGGGGGGGTTAGTGGTAAAGAGGCCTCCTCCCACATGCTTTACTTAAACCAGTTTTATCCCTTTCCCCACAGGATTTCCCCAACAGTAAAAGTGCAGCTTTTAGAGGAAAGTGTTCTTCTACACCATCTCTGTCTGAAAGCTATAGACACCACAGTCATTAACTATGAAAATCTCTTTTATTTAAGAGTAATACAAAATTAGCTTAAATCTCCTTCATTGTAACTCAGATGAACACCAAGGCTCAAAGAAAAAAGGCTAGCTGTTCTTTAGATTGAGCTGCTTCATTTGAAATAGGAAGCACAAGCAATTAGTCTGCCAGGGTGTGTGTATGTCTGGTAGGACTAAAAATCTATTCAGTGCCCTGACTGGTTCCACTGGGTGTACTGAGACTTCCCAGCAGGGCAGATCAGAGGGCTGCTTTCGAGCAGTGGAAGGGACTTTTGACCATCTGCATGCTTTAGAGTGTACAAAGTGGCTTGTGGTGTGAAGAAAAAAACAACAACAAAAAAACCCACAACACCAAAACTTTAAAATCTAGTTTAGTAGTACCCTTATATATACAGTAAATCGTTGAAATGCTTTAGTTTTGACCTTGGACTTTTTTACCGGTGTGTACAATATGTTGGGGAATTGTGAGCTTGTGATCAGAAACACAGGATTTGTCCAACTTCAATAAACAATAAAAAGAAGTTCAGATATGAGGCTTCTGCCAGCCCATCACTGACATGCATTCTGTTGCAGGTTCTTAGAGTATTTACTGGTCAAATGTGAGCAGGAAGGAGGAAGGAGGAACATATGTCAAGATGTTTGTTGCCACTGAGTTTTGTTTGACTTTTTCTGAAGTTATGGGACAGATTAGATGTGTACCAAAAGATGTTATATCAGATGAAGCATAAAGGATGTTTGTCTTCAGTGTCACAAAAGGATTAAAAAAAATAGTGGGTTTTGAATGATTAATATAACTGCTACACTTGTATAATCTGCTGAAAATGGAAATTGCTTTGCTCTTTGCTTGCATGTGTTCAGCATAGCTGTTTACTTAATCCTCTCCTTGGGTATTATTTTTCTTGCAAGAAGACAACAGAAGAGCTGTTACTGTAGGATAAAAGTTTAATGTGTTTAGTACACAACCATCAAGTTCCCAAGGATGTGTAAAGTACTTTAAAACTTAGTTAAAAATTAGGCTGTTTAAGTAATATTATAAAGAAATTATGCTAAAAGAATTCAGCCCTGCTATTAGCTTTTTTCTTGTTTTAATCTTCACTTTTCAGATACTCCAGAACTACATCAAATTTTCAGCCAAGTGCTGACGCTAGCTTTTCTTTTGGGGGGGACACTAAACAAACACAGCAGAAACCCCCCTCACACCCCACAAAACCCCTTTTTGGCGCTCTGATCTTGAAAATCGTGGCTGTTTTATGGAGGTGAAGGTGTTGAGGACTTTGCTAATCAGCTAGCAAATCAAGGATACTGATGAAGTTCCTGTTCAGAGGGTGACAGTGGCTACATAGACATGACTGTGGTGTTCATGTTTGTTTCACTGATTCTGAGACAAACGTAATTCACAAGTTACTCTCTTTGGTTTGTGTTTTTTAAGGAATTTTAGCTGTCACTTAGGAACTTGAACTGAGATGTAACTGCCTGAAGATGTTTTTCCTGGTTATTATAGTGCCTGCCACCTAGTCATTGTTTTTATAGTTGTAATTTACTAATTATCACATTGATGTAAGGATTTATCCTGCTCTTGTATGACTGCTTCAGGTCTTTGAGATTCCCTTAAATAAGCATATGACTCATTGTATGTGTGAGACAAGTATGTTCTTACCTGGCATGCTTGTCTTTATCATTCAGCATTTAACTGAACATTTCTTGCAGCCGCTGAGTTAAATTCACCTGATAGTAAATGCTTCTCTTACAAACATAGGTGGCATACTTGAGTTATGCAGAAAGCATACAAACTCTAGCTCTTTACCCTGTCATTGGATGTATCGACAAGCAGGAGCAAATAACTGCTGCGGAATTGTCTTAGTATTAGGTTGAGCAAAAGTCACTTTCCTCATGTAACTAACTGTTAACTAAGCTTACCTTGCCAATAGGGATGTAGTAGAAAAAAGATGGGACAGAGCAAATGCGACCATTTGAGGTCAAAATTATCTTCCTAGCTTTGAAGGTCTTAGTGAAGCAATTTATGTTCAGCTGTAATGTTTCTGGTTTCTATCAAAACTTTTAATTAGAAAAATGTTAAGGCCAAATAACAGGTGGCTTTAGAAAAAAACCCCATCATTTTGTATAAAGACTATGTAACTTGAGATATTAATAAGTCATGGATGTTTGTTTAAAGAAAGTCTAGTTAGCGGGCTGGTTTTGATCAGTCTTATGTTAGTCAGAAAAATGACAGTTGAAACAAAAAAAAGGTCTGGTCAGTTGCTACGAAGTTGTAAGTAATGAATTGCTTTTAAACAAGAGCTATGACTCCAGTGGAATGTAAACTGCAGTCTGTTGTATTTGTCAAGCAAGGTGGATAAAGGTATATAATCAGCTGTTGGTAGTTCTCTGCTGTCTACCAATTTGCACTTGAGCCTGACTTTTTAATCCATATTAACATTTTCTGTATTGGGACCTTGTTGATTCAGGTTGTCTTTTGGAAAACATTGCTTATAAACAATATGTAACTTGCAGTAAAAGTTTGACCATAAACAAGATGCAAATAAACCTGGGCTAGAACTGTTACTTTCTTTTAATACCAGTTGTACTTACTGAGGTTAGTTGCAATTTTTAAAACTACTTCAAGGTAGTGACTTCTTTCTGTTAACTTCTACTGAAGTGAAGATTAAGTGTTGCGGGTAACTTTATGAGCAGAACAACAAAATAAATGTCTAGTAAATACAATGTGTGAAGGCAGTGGATATGTATTACCATATAAAAAAAAGCCTCAGCATGATAGCAGAAATCTGAAATAACACAAGAATTTTAAAATTGAATCAGTAAACTGAAAGTTTTCTTTAACAAATTCAGGAATATTGTATTACAGGCAGCCTTCTAGTTGAATACTAATGTCACTTAAGATGCTGTACTTAAGCGTAGCTCAGGTGTTTGTACAAGTATGCTACGCTTGCAGTATTTTCATAGTTCGCATAAGCTCAACACGGATCAGTGTGCACACAGCCTGGGATGTTTTGCAAGAGCAGCCTTGCATGTGTGGCTTCTCACTCGTCTTACACAGCTTCTCTTTTATTCTTGGCTTCAGTAGAATTGTACTATGCTTATCCCTGGCAAATGGAGAGTGGACAGAGTGAAAATATATTTCACTTTTGTAGAGAGTTTGTCTGTTTGTAGTACATCAGATGTAGAAAACTCTTTCCAATGTTTAAATAGTGGTGTAATATGCTTTGTGCCTCTTTTCTCATTGATTTGTTTTTATACAGTTTGTTGCATAATTTAAGGACCCGGATATAAGGCTTGGAAGCCCATCCCTTGTGTTTCTTGGTTTATGACTGTCGGCTTTGTGGAATACGGCTGAGATGAAAGGATTTCTTGAGGATGCAAATTACTCCATTGGCCTGTTGGATGAAGGAGCAACTCTTGCAGATGTTATTGACAACTGTATTTATGAACATACCCATGTAAGTTTTGTGAGTTTTTTTCCAAATCTTCTGGTTTAGTTTTCTTAAGTCTTCAAACTAGGTCAAGGTATTTACCAGTGATGAGCTGACAGCAACAGAGGAACAGTTGGCTAAAACTCAACTTGTAAAGTAGCTTCCAGTTCTAATTGAGTTTCTTTGCTGGTTTTATGCCTTGGGCTGAATTATCTTGGGGAAATTTGGGGAACAATTGTTACCTCCCTGACTGTTTAGACAAATGTGTACACTGAGCCAGTTTAAGCCATGTTGAAAATTTCTGTGGTCAGTCACAGTTGTATGGTTATACATCTTCTCGTTACCCTTCTCTCTGTTGGAAATACGGGTACAAGCATGTTGTGAAGTGCTACCTTTTTTCTTTCAAGAAAATAAACTGGTCTAAAATCTATTAAGGTTGAGCAATCTACTGGAAAGAAACTTAAATAATTCTGTGTATGCAATAATAGTTGTATTGAGTAAGGCTTCAGTGACTTCTTAGGAGGCAGAAAGATGCTGTAGCCTTTTTTTATAGACAAGCTTGTAGGAAGAAAGAGCTTTAAAAGAAGTTTCATCAAGCAAATCCTGTATCCTTAACATGCCATACCTGTGAGTTGTTCGCTTTTCCCTTGAGTTATCAGAACTCATGTTCAAATGGAAGTGCTTAACTATAGTACAGCAAATAGTTAACTCCCATGGCCTTCTGAAGTCAGGCGTAGGATTCCCAAATCCTGATTCCTAATATTCTTTTTCTGTCTAGCAAATAAATAGGTAAACTACTGGCAACATGTCATGTCTCCAACCACTGACTGGCTCACAGAGGATAGCTGCCTCCTGCTGCTTTCATTTACTCCTTTAGCTCAAGGGGTAGAGGCCTGTGCCATGGATCTAAAGCTCCAGATCCCATTCCTGCTGGTGACCCGTACAGGGGGTCAGTATGCTTCCACCCGATGGAATTTCTATTTGTGTTTTTTTAAACAGAAATAAAGACATTGTATACAATAAGCCACAACATATTCATGTCTGCAAAAGTCAAGTGTTAAAATTAACGTTTGATGTACAGTCTTAATTCAGATTGATCATATATTTGTGATGGTCTTTAATTGATATAAAGTAGGCAATTCATTTACAGATATCTTACTGGATGCTCATTATAAACAAATCCAGAATGATCTGTTTGGATTTTGATCCGCTACATCCACATCATGACTTGATATTGAGAAAGGCTATGGTAACAGATGCAACAGGGGGACAGTAACAGTTTCCAGAAAACTCTCTGTGCATTTTCATAGATTATGTACTTGACTCTGCAACCTTAACACACTTAAAACTGTTTGAACTTTGTGCTCCATGAGATGTGGAGAACAGTCTCAAACTTGACTTCCAGAATTAAAATACTAGCAAATTTCCAGTAAAATGAGTTTAGATAGATGTTAAAATAATGGTAGTACTTTAGATTTTATTCCTGGTGTAATAAGCTATAAGCTGTGTTGAGACTGTGGAAGCTTTTGTCCCAGTGGATTTTCTTCCTCCAAAAAGTTGCAGACTTCTGAAAATAAAAAGTTGGAAGAGATTTGTAACCTATTCTGTATTTTTAGATAAAGTCTGCATTTGGCGTTTGAGTAGTATATTTTGTTCAGGAATCTCAGAATGTTTTTTAAATAGCACTCATATCTGTGAAGTGGTAGGTATTCCCTTTGACTTTTTAAAAGTAGTTCAGATTGTTAGGTAACAGTAAAAACAAGAGGATTGTTTGAAGGTCAAACCTAAAAGTTAATAACAGAAGAAAAAATGTACATAAGTCTTTAAGACTTTGTTTCATGGATGGTTTTGACAGCAAACCTGCAATTTCAGACATTTTATTTTCCCTTTTTTCCTCATTTTTTAGACTGGAAAAAGAGCATTTTATGTTGGTGATCTTGGAAAGCTTGTGAAGAAGAATATACAATGGCAGAATGTGATGGCACCAATAAAGCCATTTTATCCTGTAAGATGCAATTCTACTCCAGGTGTACTTGAAATTTTGGGAACCCTTGGTGTTGGATTTGCATGTTTCAGTAAAGTAAGTTTTCATTTTCTGTGTATCTATGTGCCTTATTTTCTTCTATGTGTCTGCTAGTTTTAAATCGGCTTTTCAGTGTTAAGTGCCATAGTTATAAATAATATAATTTAAATTGTGAACTCATGTAACTGGCTGTTGAAAACTCGTATTTCTACCCTAGAAGCAGTGGATAGTTTTCTCTTTCATGTATTTGACTCTTTAGCACAGAACTAGAGCACATGTAATAAAAATTCAGTCAAGACAGTGCACTAGATGTGTCAAATGTTGGTATGTTTGTGTTTTTCAGTCTGAAATGGCATTGGTACAAGACCTGGGCATTTCTCCTGAAAACATTATATATACAAATCCTTGCAAGCAAGCTTCTCAGATAAAGTATGCAGCGAAAGCTGGGATAAACATCATGACTTGTGACAATGATACTGAGCTGAAGAAAATTGCACGTAACCATCCAAATGCTAAGTAAGTGTCAAAATTCTAGTTTTGCTTTTTGTGTGGTGAAAATTTTAATTCTGCCTGTGTTCTGGGTTGCTTGAGTTGCAAGCAAGTACATAGCTTCTCTTACATAATTCACTTGTATCTGTTTTTCTCTTTTTGTCTCTATTGAAGGTAGCTTTTTTGTGACTTTTTTCCCTACTGGGTCTTAGGTTCCTCTGCCCTTGTTTTGGGAGAAATCTCCTATTTTGATTTCATAGGGCAATCTTCATGTAAAATTTTCAGTGATTAAACTTCAGAAGTCTGTCACCTCATCATCTGCAAGTATATCTTCCTCCTGCTCTGTTGTGGCTTCAGTGTTTTCTTTCAGAGCATTTTGTTTTGATACTAGTAGCTTCAGCTGAAGTCAGGGCTGGAACTACCAGCAAATAAATGAGTAGGTGCATTGAGTCCCATCTAGGGTTTGGGCATACTCTGCAGTTAAATGACTGCATGTAGTTCTCAGCTATTAAAACAGTGAGAAATTTGACTCCAGTTCTATTTGTAGTCACTTCAGTATTGGCCCAAATGCAGATGCTTTCTGTGGAGAAGTGATCAGAGCTGTTAAATACAAGAATTATATTGTTGCCAGTGTACTGTGGTATCTGTTGGACTGATGGGTGCTCACCTCATTAAGCATCACATCCCTCACATGTTTACTTAGGCAGTGGGCCATGCCTTTAAGAAATTTGGAGTTGGGGCCCAAGTGAACGTTGCGGTGCTTTCCAGTGATGAATGAGGTATACAGCTTCCCTCAATGTCATCAGAGCACACTAAGAAACTGAATTCCTGACATCCTTTACAAAGCCCTGGGTTCTAGACTGTCCTTATTAAACTGTTAGGTCTTCTCCCAAAACTGTGGTCATAGTTGTAGCTTTCTCTTACGTCATTAGTGTTTTTACCAGTGTTATCTCTGGTGCTTTTAGTGTGTTAGTTTTTACATTGATTTATTTCCTTGAGTCCTCACAGCTTCTTTTAGAAGATGTTGTCTATGGTAACATCCACAGCAAGAGAAGTAAGGATGCAAATTTTTGTGGCCTCCTCTGGCCCCTCTCCAACAGGTCCATGTCTTTCCTGCACTGAGGGCTCCAGAGCTGGATGCAGGACTCCAGGTGAGGTCTCACCAGAGCAGAGGGGCAGAATCACCTCCCTTGACCTGCTGGCTACGCTCCTTTTGATGCAGCCCAGGATACAATTGGCTGTCTGGGCTGCAAGCACACGTTGCTGGCCCATGTCTGATCTTTCATCCACCAGTGCCCCCAAGTCTTTCTCATCAGGGCTGCTCTTAATCCCTTCCTCCCCCAGTGTGTATTGATACTGGGTGTTGCCCTGACCCAGGTGTGGGACCTTGCACTTGGCCTTGTTGAACCTCATGAGTTTCACATGGGCCCACTTCTTGAGCTTGTCCAGGTCCCTCTGGATGGGATCCCATCCCTCAGGTGTGTCAGCTGCACCACTCAGCTTGGTGTCATCTGCAAGCTTGCTGAGGGTGCACTCAATGCCACTATCTGTGTCATTGATTAAGATGTGAAATAGTACTAGTCCTAACACAGAGCCCTGCAAGACACCACTTGTCACTGGTGTCCATCCAAGCATTGAGCACCACTTTCTGGGTGTGACCATGCAGCCAGTTCTCATCCACTGAACAGTCCATCCATCAAATCCATGTCTTGCCAATTTAGAGAGAAGGATGTTGTGGGGGACCATGTCAAAGGCTTTACAGCAGTCCAGAAAGACAATATCCATAACTTATCTCTTGTCCACTGATGTAGTCACTCTACCATAGAAGGCCGTGAGCTTAGTCAGGCAGGACTTGCCATTCTGGCTCCCTGATCTCTATGTGCCTTAGCATAGGTTCTAGGAGGATCTGTTCCGTGATCTTCCCAGGCACAGAGGTGAGGCTGACAGGTTTCTTCCTGTGTGTAGTTGTTGTAGCAAGGTTGTCTTTTTGTAGATGAAGTGAATAATGCTTTGGCTGAGGAAATCCTGCTTAGAAAGCTGTAGTCTCATTTTCCAAAAATTCTTGTAACGTTCTGCGCTGAACGCACTTAAGGGTAGGTCTCTTTTTATAATTGATGTTTCTGCCTTTGGAAATCTTAGTAACTTGAATGATTGCCCCCCTGTTTTTGTTTTTTAAAGAAAGAGAAGAAATGTCAGAAAGGAGTGCCTAGTCTTTTGTTTCTGTATACCTTTGTACCTTTGGATTTTTCAGGCAAAGTTTAACTGCTAAGGTTGTTGGTGCCATAAGAGGAGGCATCCTTAAAAAAACAAAACAAATCCACACACATCATCCCTGCTCTAACTGGTTGAAACTCAAGAAGAATCCTGCTGGATTTCTAGAAATCAGACTTGCAGTTTTCCAGTGGTTTGCAGTAGAAAAATGTCTTGCCTTACTTATAATGCTGCCATAACCATTTGCCAGTAAAATTTTACCTTTGGATGTCTGTAAGAAATGGTTTTGCCTAATCTTAATGTGAGGTTACAAACCATAGTATTATGGGATTGAAATTTTTTTCTGTTTTGAGGAGTTTAACTTCTGACCATTTGTTATCTAGTACTTTTTCCAGATGCTTCCAAAAATATTGTTTGGTTACTTGAACAGAATTGTCTGTGCTAGTGGAGAAGCAGGAAATGAGAGGCTGGTCACAGTTTCTCAAGATGAAGTCATATAAATTAAAATTAACAAGGATTGTTGGGCAAACTGTCTGAGAACTTAGCATGTTTTTTTTCTCTTAAAATGCATTTTAAACACATCATGAGACATTTGAAAGGGCCTTTTAGGAATTAGGCCAACATGTATGTTGTAGTGTTTTGCTTGTTGCACGTCTTGAAAATATTTCGCTTTGGGTGCAAAGCTTCTACCACTTGTTGATGCTCTTCATCTCGGTTTACTGTAATGTACTGTGTGCAGACTGCGTGTATGTTATGACACAACTTCTGTGTAATTTACCACATCACTAATTAATTCATCTGTATTGTTGGGGTGGGGGGAAGAGGAAGCCAGTGACTTTTTTTAGTGGACAGCAGTTTGAATTTGTGAGTTTTGGTGATATACCTCTAGAGGTTTTGCTTTTGCTATTCAAGTGTCACTTTAATGTGAGACTGTAAGAGAAGGTGCTCATTGCCACCCTGCTCCACAAGTGTCCTGGAAGAAGGGGCAGGGAAGGGACTGACACCCCCACCCCGTTCTCCAGCCTGCAGGCTCAGCTGGGAGGGGAGGTGGAGGGACGGCCCTGGTGTGCTTTCAGTGTGTCAGCCTGGGGTTCTCCAGGTGCTGAGTTCAACCAAATCTGACACATGACTGACTGAAGCAGTATCTCCATGCTCTCCTCTTGACTGGGAAGGAGGACAGAGATGGGAAAAGCATATTACAGTCTTAATGGTTTTATGAGGCAGTGTACTTTATTAGAAGGTAACATTCTCTTTTATTACAGCACTCAACAGACTCTTGCTGCTACAAGAGTCTTAGTTGCTGCATTTCGAAATCCCTTGTCCTTCTTGGCTCCATGTTTTAGCCCCTAATGGCTAGTTTTTTCTCTGTACAGGATTGTTTTTATTAGGTTCACTTGACTCATCCATCGATGGAGCTGGAGTATTGACAACATAATCAACACACTTCTGACAGTCTTCAGGCTTCACATGTGCTGATGATGTAAACCAACTGCCCCATCATCTTCCCCTTCTCTTAGGCTCTTACTGCACATTGCCACAGAAGACATTACTGCTGATGAGGAGGTGAATATGAAGTTTGGCACCACCCTGAAGAACTGTAGGCACCTCATGGAATGTGCTAAGGAGTTGGGAGTCCAAATAGTTGGTGTGAAGTGAGTAACTTTATTGTTCTCTGCTGGCTGAGCAGATGTTTGTAGGATGTACTCAAGAGGTAGAACGCAAAATAATTTCCCCCCCCTTTTGGCACTATTTTACAGGGTTAAACAACAAACACAAAAACCACCACCAACTTTTGGATCATGAGTTTTTGCTTGCAAGCAAAAACTAGTATGAAGCAGAGTGGCTATTTACAGACATCAAAGCAATTTGAAATAGGCTATCAGAAATCCTTCTGTCAGCATAAAAGTGAAGTTCAGAAGCCTCTCCTATTTTCTAGCTGTTCTCTTGAACTTCTGTGGTAACTTGATTTGTATCTTTCCAGCAATAAAGAGCATAACAGATTAAGTGCTGGTGTAGCATGGAATAGCTTAGATGGGTTTTGAACAAGATAAACATGGGGTTAGATTTTCAAAGAGTTAGGTCCTGTGTTACTCTTTGATCATATCAAGACAAAATACAAAGTGGGGTAAGGGAGAGGAGACTGAATACAGGTATTGTGTTAGCATTGGTGCCCACTGAAGAACAAATTTTAACCACTGAAAGATTCAGTAAGTCTGTTGTTTCTTAAATATGAGAATATTGTACAACATTCTTGTTAAGAGCAAGACAGGCCACAAGTACAAATCCAGTGGAATAGAAGGCAATTATTTTCTGCGCTTATTCTTTGCACAGTTGCTGTATTATCTTGCTTGTCTTGAGCCACTTGGGGAATGAATTGCTTCCATTGCTGTTTTATATGGTTAAACAGTTTGCTTGATCTGAAAGTTGCGGTGTTCAGTGCATTAACTGCAGTTTTATTTCTTTCAGATTTCATGTTTCAGGCTCTTGCAAGGAACTGCAAACATATATTCATGCTATATCTGATGCTCGGTGTGTGTTTGACATGGCTGTAAGTAAATATATACACATATGCAATTGCTGTGTTAGACGGTCCATTCTATTCTAATCATACTAATAAGCCAACTACATTATTTCTAAAATATTATATATCAATGCAGGAAATGAAACTTTCAGTAAGGGACTGAATTCTCCATTGTGAGACATGTGGTAGAGGTAAAACAAACTTCAAAATCTCAATTGTGGACAAAGGTTAATGAATACTGTCCCACTGACAGGCCATAGCCTAGTGTGCCATTTTCAAATAAAAAAATCAGTTTCCCACTTTTGGTAGAGGCTTCTAGAAATTCAGAGCTCAGTCCTGCAAATACACAGTTGACATTAACTTATACACAGTTGACATTAACTTATATTAAAATACTAAGCATTTGTATGCTGGCATGTGTCATGATACATGCACTAATTTGGTGCATGTGATCTCTGAGATTAATAACAAAGCATCATAGGAAATAAAGGGGTCGTATTGTGGTGTGTGTGAGGAATATCCAAATCTGGATGAAGAGGAATGGATTTGCTGGATGCTTCGGGTGACTCTTGTGAGTCTTACATGTTCTATGTGTACTTCTCATATTGCAAAATTCAAGAATCCCTTCTCTGAACATCTGTCTTCCTATAAATGAGAAACTCAAACTCTACATAGAGAAGACTGCAAAACTCTTTACTCTTATTACTGCAGTCAGTGCGTTAGCTGTGACTGGTAACACGTGGAGGACAACAGAACTGAAGTTCTTACTGATCTTGGTGCAAATTTGTTGTAGCAGTCTTGTCACATAAGTGCTACATGAGACTTGCATTATACATATTTCTAAATTCCTAAAACTTCCTTTTGTCAGAATGTACCACCCCATTCAGCAAATATTGTCTGAATATGCCAGGTCCCACAAGATGGGAATTGAGGGACACCTACTTGAGAATTGTGCAACCAACTTCTGTTGACATTCCAATGCTATTACTACTAGGTTTAATAGAGCTATACTAACTTTTATGATGCTGTTACTCCCTCACTAGACATACTCTGCTAAATATGCTCAGAAGTGTAAGTACATTAAAACCAACCACAGTAAGGAGCAACAAAAAATATTTTTACAGTTACAGTTGTCCATATACTTATGTTCTGCCTATGCATTTTAGGAAGAATTTGGCTTTAAGATGAACATGTTGGATATTGGTGGAGGCTTCACAGGTTCAGAACTTCAGCTGGAAGAGGTATGCAATGTATTGGAAGTTGAAACTGAGTTTGATTTAGGAAGCTGAAGTGTTTAACATTAAAACTGCAGCTAACATTGGTAGCTGATATTCTAAGTTCCATGTTAGATTGTAATTAATAAGATCTAAATAATTTGGTTTATATTATTTATCATGGGTAGTGTAATCAGTTCTTGGAGATGATCATGATTTTTTTAATTCTGTTCGTATCAGATGAGCATTTCATGGGTTAAATTATCATCCTAAACCACCTTAACAGTAGTAATTCAATTTTTTGGCAGTTTACTGTTGTCCAACTGGTTATGCTATTGCATGGTTAGGGCCAGGATTGCTTTAGCATGCTTTGGATCATAAAACATGTTGTTGCTGTATGCAAGTTTCTGGTACTTTGCTTTAGAACTGAAGGCTAAAGGTCCTGCTTTTATCTTTGCTTTGGCAAGCCTTTGATTTGGCCTAGATGGGGTCTTCAGTATGCAGTGGCACATAAAATAGAATAACTTGTTTACACTGTTAATCTTGTCTTAAAGACCAACTCCTCAAATGCAGGACAGAGAAAGTAACAGCATTCAGGGCTTTTCTTAATTCTAACTTTTCTGTTACTTGTCCAAAATACTTGTTGATCTTCAAATATGCCTTGAGATTTGAGCATTGCTATTAAATAATTAGTTCTGTTTCTAATACAACAGTATTCAGAGCTGATCACAAAAAGGCCCTTTCCTTGTTCTTCTCGATTCGTATGTAATTTTTCATCATCTGTTGTGCTTAACAAACTTTGAAATTGCTTATGCAGTCTTAAGTGTACCATGGCTTTGGGAGGAAGGACCGTGTAGTGTTTGGGCTCATGGTGCTTAGTCTTCAGTATTTACCAGAATGACCTATTAAACACTGCAGTAAATTTTGGGCCACTAGTGAGGGCACTGCTTAGAGAACAGAAGAGCAGAGCAAGCTTTTGGTGTGCTTACTAAGGCTGTTGTTGACACACTTTCAGTGTGTGTGTATCTGATATATATGTAAGAAAAGTTTCATTAGTCTTACCTCTGACTTCACTTTCCTAGGTTAATCATGTCATCAGGCCATTGCTGGATGTCTACTTTCCTAAGGAATCTGGTGTTAATGTGATTGCAGAGCCTGGATGTTACTATGTTTCATCTGCATTTACACTAGCAGTCAACATCATTGCAAAGAAGACTGTTGAGTGTGATAAACTTCTTCCTTCTGGAGGTAAGGGGTGTGTTTATCTGTTATGAGTTGGTACAGACCACTGCTCAGTTTCAGTCAAGATGCACTGGTTTGCCTCAGCATATAGTTAATAGACTCCCTGATGGCTTGCATTGTAACCCGACTTTTGGGTTCTGACCAGGTGGTATCTATGTATCTCACTTTCTTGGTCACATTTCTGTGGTACTTCTTGTTTCCTTACTAGCTTTGACTTCCCAGTGGTTAAACCAAAATTGGATGCTTTACAGAAAGTGTATTAGAAGAACATAGAAAAACACATCATAGATCTAGCTGCTTCTCTGCTAAAGTAGAAATTGGATTTATATTCTTAACAGTGATTATTACTGAAAGTATTAATTTTATTAAGTCTTACACTTAATGTTAAACTGAATTTATAATCTGGTCTCATACAGATTACTCTGCTTATAATTCTCCCATTCCAGTATATATGGAACCCCCTTGTCAGGAAGAAGCAGTTGGCTTAAGTTAGGTTGCAAAAGGACTACTTATGACAAAAAAAAATGTATGCAGACAACTTTTTTCTTTCTTCCAGTGGAGCAAACCGGGAATGATGATGAACCAATATTTACGTATTACATAAATGATGGTGTTTATGGTTCATTTGCAAGTAAATTGTCTGAGAAATGGAATACTATCCCAGAGGTTCACAAGGTGAGTACTTCTGTATTTTTCAGAGATAGGCCTTACTATCCTTATTTTTATATAAATCTAACACTGCGTATGTACATGATTATATATTGTTTATAAAATTATCCTTCTGTGTATTTGAAGATTTTCTTATTAAATAAACTAAAGCCTGAATCACCTGGATCATTTCCTTATAGAAATACAAGGAAGATGAGCCTCTGTTCGCAAGCAGCCTTTGGGGTCCATCCTGTGATGAGCTTGATCAAATTGTGGAAAACTGTCTTCTTCCTGAGTTGAGCGTTGGAGATTGGCTGCTCTTTGATAATATGGGTTCTGGTACCTTGGGTGAACAGTCTACCTTTAACGACTATCAGAGGCCACTGATTTACTACATGATGTCTTTCAGTGACTGGTAAGAAAGTTCTGTTGGTAGTGGTGAGATTGTTTTAACTTCCTTCACTTCCAGCCAAATAGAATTTGGATTTGGTGGCAAATACAGGGAGATGCAACTGAGCACAAGACTCTGGCTTTTTCGTTTGAATTTTTACTGTTCAGTCTGACTTTGCTAAGGCTGAACTGAGCTATGATAAAATGCCGACTTTGCTTTAGAGTTGAGAAAGGAAAGCAAAATACCTAATGTGGGCAATGAGTTTAATGGTAGTTGTTGCTGAGTAACAGCCTTTCACTACTCAATGTCAGCTGCTGGGATTTCCTAACACTAGTAATTGCATCTTGTGTACAACATTTGCAGTAGGTGGGAAGGGCAGTAACACTGTTGTGCTGATGGTGGGATTTGGGTAACCTGTTCCAACTCTGAGGTAGCCAGGGCCCTGCGCTTCTTCTGCTGGAGGGTCATGGCCTTGCTGTGCTGCCAAGTGCTTGCACAGCTGACTGTCCCTTCTGCTGAGACTGGGGGCAGCCTACCCAGGGGCAGCACACCTCAAATGCTGTGTTTAGGGCTGGTTTCTGATGTGAAATTGTACATGAAATCATGTTACTACAAGTCTCATCCTTTTCTGCTTCAGGGATGAGATGCAAGATGCTGGAATTGCTTCAGACACATTGATGAAGAACTTCTTCTTTGTGCCTTCTTGCATTCAGCTGAGCCCAGAAGACCGCTTTTCCACTGCAGCTTAAACAGGCATTAACGCTTCATTTAGACCTGCAGTTGCAAGTCTGTAGTTTGTCTGGTCAACATTCCAGTGTGGAAGAAATGGAACAATCTTGAATTCAATTCATTCTTTTCAAAACTTGAAAAAATAATAATACCTAATGGGGACCAGGCAAAACAAGCTACAGCTACAATTCACTGGGAGGTGGGAGGGTTAGATAATGGCATCCAAATTTAAAATCAAGTTCATTCAACCCCTGAGCGTTTAAATATGCAACAAAATGGATGACTTAGTGGAGATGGAAACCCATCACTTGGGTTCTTCAACAGTTTACATACAAGTACACAGTTTTTATACTAAGGATTCCTGTTAGAAAAGTCTTGTAAAGTTATTGTCTTTCGCCCAGATATATCAAATGTCAGTGGGAGACCAGTGTGACTTCATTAGATGTTTAGTGTATTTAGAATGTGTAAATTTGTGCTTTGAACTGTAGTTTAATAAATGTAAAATTGCATCATAGTATTTGTTGTATTTGACCCTTGATGTATCCCTTGTATGATTGCAATAAACCTTTGTGTAGATTTTACTGTTTTTCAGGCTAACTTGGGGAAAGACTAGGCAGAAGTAGCTTCAAAATCGATGTATAAAGGATTGTTTTGAGAAGCCGCCTTTTCTCTAGCCCATTATTTCAGCTTTGTATTAAACCATAAATAATTTAAGTGTGATAAACCTGTAGGAAGTGAAAGTCGTAAGTTCCTAGAAGGCTAAAAAGCAATTTGTGGTGTTTTTGTTTTTTCTTAAGAGCATGACCTTAGATTCCGTTCTTAACACCAAACACCAAACCTGCAATAGATAAAGAGGTACACAAAAGAGAAGTTGTCTTTTAGTTAGTGTGCATGTAGTGCCCCCGAGACCATGGGTTAGTCCAGCTCTGCAAGTTGTCACAGAACCTTTAGCTTGTTTTTAATGGTGTTTATTGATTTCAGCTAGTTCTGCATAGTTCTGACTCCTAAGAGGAGGGCTACGTAAGTCTTCAGAAACCTCAATGCTCTCTTGTGCTTGACTTCATTTGAATACATCCCCAAAGTAAAGGTAAAGCACACTGCTAGAAATACAAATGCCAACTGTGTTACATAACTGGAGCAGCTGAAACTGTTCAGAGGATTTTTCTACTGTTACTGGAGCCTCTTGATTTCTTCATGGTCCTTTTCTTACTTTCTTATTTTAACTTCTTCCCCTACTTGAAAGTTGAGGGGAGGAGGAGATGGGGGTGGCAGGGTTCTGAAATAGTGCATTAAGTTCTGGATCCTGCAATCAAAGGAGACTTTTAACCCTTTATTTGGAGGTAAAATCTCTACCTTTTGGTTGCAAATGTATTTTACATGAGTGCCAGCTGGCAGATCTTAACTTCATAAAATTTTATTAACTTGAAAGTCTCAGTTGATACTTAACTTGTCAGAACAGTTTTACAGGCCACCTTAAAGAGGTACGAAATGGCTTATGTTTTGAAGATCCAGTGTAAGAAATATTTACTATTGGAATTAAATGGGCAAGTATGGAAGGGAATAAATAATGATAGCAAGAAAGCTGATTTTTTTTTTTTTTAACCTAAAGTTAGTACCCATCCCTGTGTTTCAAGGAGTAATACACACTTCAGGCTACCAGTTGAGGTATTTCTGTAGACAGACTGCTGTGCATGGTTTTTGGCTAAAAATACGAAATTACAATTGCCTAAGATAATTAAGGATTCTGTCAAGGTCTTAAGAAGAGCTGTTCTATGTTAAATTATGACACAGTTGAAAAAATCATCTAAAGAGCGGCCAGAGCAGAAATATTCATTGTACTTGAAGACGGTTTGCCATTAAAAACAACCTGGAGTTGGAACACAGTATGTATTTATCAATTTGATTTGCTAAGTGTTACTATTGATATTGTAATTGCAATTCAGAATTTTACTGAAAACATAAAAGCTGGAAGGTTTCTATATGGTACTTGGAACTAACGTAGCTCTGTCATGTTCAACACACATCTGCACCTCCTCTTGCTGACTGAGGCCGCTGCTGGTGTAGCTGGAGTGTCTCTGATGCTGATTGACACAAATTGTTCCAGTGTGAGGTAACTGCTCTGCCGGAGGTGCCTCCCTGCCCCAGCCCTTGGGCCCATGCACCATTCCCGGGGATGCTGCAGGGCTGCAGCCCTGGACCAGGCTCTTGTCCTCCTCAGGAATGGGAGGCAATGGCTCTGCCTTGCTCTTGTGTGTCTAAGCAGCTGTGCAACTGCCTTACATCTCAAAATAAAAGTGGGTGCCCTGGATCCACTGCTGGATGTGTTGCCACTTCATATATGCCCTTTATTGCTGCTTTTGGAGTGGGGGGCAGTGAAGTAGTCTGATAGTGTTTCATAGTAAGCTCCTACAGGTTTGAACCCTGCTTTAAAAAAACAAAAATCCAAAACTCAATAGAAGCAGATACTTTAAAGCATGCAGTGAAAAATCAGGTTTGTAGCTCTACTTAGCTGCTTTTTTTTTTTTTCCCAAGAGAGCTACCTTTAGTCCATGGTAGCTGCTAAGAGCTGTGCTCTTGTCTATCCTCCCCTTGCTGGTGAGCTTTGCTCTGCACTCTGACTCCCACAACTACCATGGGGAACAAAACCTTCATTCTCACAGGAGGAGCGAGGCACTGGTGCTCTGGGGGCTTTGCCGAGGCATTGGGTGACATGTGGACCACACGTACACCCCCCTGGAGAAGCCTCAGCGGGCAGCGAGGCCCTGCAGCTGCTGCTGGAAGGCTGGGTGCTGCGTGCCCAGCCCTGTGGGAATGGGGAGAAGCAGTGGGTGTGTACTCAAAGGTGGCTCGTCCTAGCTGCCCTGACAGTGACGAAGGAGAAGGTAATTTCTGTGGTGGTCACAGCCCTCCAGTTCATGCACCAAAGGAAGGTGTGAGAAGGTTTGCATTTAATTTTTCTGCGTGATGGAAGCACTATGCTGAATGCAAGCTTCTTGCTCATTCTCTGAATTCTTATTTCCTCCTTTTATTAAAATTCAAAATTTCAAGTAAATAGTGGCATGCAGTTCACTACCATGATTTACTGCCATTTATTGCTTTGATATGTGATGAGGGTTGTGGGCTTTAAGTATTTGCCCTGAAGGTTAAGAAGAGTGTTGTCTGCTCCTGTCTGTGCTGAGAGGAGCAGGTTTGTGTGCGGTGCTGGTACCGGGGCTGCTGGGGGAAGGGCCTTCTAACCCAGGACTGTGGGGCCTGACAAACACAGAGGCCAGTCTGCCCCAGACCTGGGGACAGTGTGCGAGTGGTAGGAGTGCAAGAGTGGTGTGGATCCCCCTTGTTAAAGTCCCCTATTTGGAGTAACAAGCTTTCTCTCACTTTATATTTTAATCTCCTTGCAGCTCCACGGTCTTAAGCTGAATTAGGGGCATTAATGGGCTATATAGGACAAAGCTAATTGCACTTGTCAGGCTGAGTCAGAAAAGAAGCTTTGGGGAGGTGGCAGCAGGAGCTGGTTCCCTTCAGTGTGACCGGCTGCTGCACTGGCAGCCAGCAGCTCCCAGTCACAGGTGGGGCTGTGTTGCCATTCCCCAAGTTCTGTTGAATATGCTTTATGTTGATGTTTTCTGACTGAAGTGTTGCAGCAGCGCAGGCCACAACCTCTGTCAGTTGTGCATCAAGTAACACCAGGTGTCCTGGTATGCTGTGTCAGTAGAGGGCCGATACTTGGTATCGCTCAAAAATGGGAGGGAAAACAATTTCAGGCCCAAGAACTGATACTGTGATTTAGCGAGTACCTGCATTATTTTAGATACTGATTGTATACTTTGTTCAGCTACACAGTCTCGTTCTGAACACGACCCTTCCTACAATTAAGAAATAAAATTAAATTTATTGTATTAATTTAACAAATTAATGCAATTAAGAAAAGCACTCAGATACTTGTGTCACAAGTTTATCACACTTCTGACATGGAAAAGCCTGCTGTTAGGGTGGTGACAGCAGTGGGGAGCTGACGTTTCAGGTCTCAGCAGCAGGAATGCAGCCTGAGGTCACTCATGCAGCCGTGTCTGTGCCCAGTGTGTTGAACGCAGAGGTGGCGAAGGGCAGAAAGTGATACACCCAGTGCTGTGGTCTGAGACGGCCCTCCCGGTAGATCCCTTTAAAAACAAAAACAAAACAACAAACCACAAAACTAACAAAAACAACCAAACGAAACCTGTCGACCCCTGCTGTAGGTGTTGCTGCTTGGAAGCAGCATGTGAAAGCACAGCACTGGAGCATCAGTGCTGAGCCTGTACCCGCTTTTTCAACCCGATGATGGAGTTCGGCAGCTCCCGGGGCGTCCCGCCGGGGAGCCGGGGCCGGCGGGAGCCGCGGATGGAGCGGGGCAGGGGCCGGCGGGAGCCGCGGATGGAGCGGGGCAGGGGCCGGAGCCGGGGCCGGCGGCAGCCGCGGATGGAGCCGGGCAGGGGCCGGAGCCGGGGCCGGCGGCAGCCGCGGATGGAGCGGGGCAGGGGCCGGAGCCGGGGCCGGCGGCAGCCGCGGCCGGCAGGGAGCTCCACCCGCCCGCCCTGCCTCCAGGGAGCCGCGGGCAGCCGGCCGGGACAGGCGCGGCGGGGCCGGGCGGGAGGGCTCTCCCGTTCCGCCCCTCTCCAGGCTGCCCGTCCCGCCGGCTGTCCGCGCGTCCGCTGCTCCCAGCCCGGCCCCGGCACTCGGCACTCGGCACCGACCGTGCGCGGTGGCGCCCGGCAGCCGCGTTGCGAAGGACACGGTGCGGGCAGGCGGCGAGGCCGGCGGAGCCAGGGCGCGGGCTGTGCGCCTGCAGACTCACACCCTGCTGCTTACACAGACTGGAACCTCCACCTGACATTTTAACCCTCTCCCTAAATAGCTCTGGAAATTCAGACAAGACGAGCAGCCTGGATGTGTTGGCCATCACAGCCAGTGCCCCATGTGGCTACTGGTTGCCATCCCCAGAGGTTTTTCCAGCCCCAACATGATGAAGCCCTGGGCAGCCTGGTCTGACCTTATGACTGACCCTTCTCTGAGCCGTCAGCTGGATTGGAAACGTCCCAGGGGCTTTTCTCCTCTGAATTACCCCGTGATCCTGTGACACCAGATCACAAACCCTTCTCTCAGCTTGAGCGATGCCTGAGCAGTGCCAGCTCACCCGGCTGGAGCGGCGCTCGCAGGCGGCATGGACAGGGCTGCCTGGAAAAGCCATTTCTCTCGCAAAGTGTCTGAGGGTCCAAAACCTTCCTGTTCTGTGTGGGGATGAGGACTGACCTACCCATGCTGGTACCAGCCGGAGGGTGGACATGGGAGACAGACTCTGGGACACACTTGGTCTCCCACATACACAGGGACATCCCATTGAAAGTTTAGATTTTCAACAAATTCTTACTGTTTTTCAGCAAGGAATGCTTCAACAGCATGTTGCCAGCCAGCTCTACGTCCCAAAGTGGGTAGCCCTGGCACACTGGCATTGCGGGCAAGGCCGAGGAGCAAAAACACCTCCCTCTCCAGCTGCCCTTGCCCTGAGGTGCTCACAGCCACCTGCTCCTCTGCCTTCCTCGCTGTCGCTGTTGCTGTCGCTGTCCCGCAGGCTGCCCAGCTCGAGGAGAGCTGCCCTGGCGCAGTTTCAAGGCTGGAGCTCCCTGCCTGTGCCGTCAGCAGGGCCGGGCTGGCAGTGTCCACAGCGTGGGTGCAGCAATGCCGGTGACACGCTTCACGTTGTCCCTGCGGGACAGGAGAGCCCCGCTGGCCACCGCACCCACAGCCACGCTGCTGCACCTCTGCGGGCTGCCCCGGCTGCAGCCGGGCGGTGAGATGGGGGAAAAGACACCTTGGCACCCAGGCAGTCCGGGACGTGTATTTCCCGGGCTGGGCGGTGTAACAGAGGCAGCAGCTGCTGTGCTGTCTGAAGTCTGCATGGCCTCCCGCGCTCCCCCGGGCTCGGGTTTCCTTTCTCTCCCGTCCGGAGCCGCTGGCTGGTGTCACGGGCGCTGCTGCCAGGGCCGGCCCTGCCCGCGTGGCAGGCGCAGGAGCCGTCGTCCCTCCTGTGGCCTGGAGCCAGCGGCGGCCGGGCCTCACTCCCCTCACCCCGCCAGCACACAGCGGTTCCGCTAAAATTTTCCACTTGAGACACATGTGAGACCAGAATAGATTTTCAGGGTTGGTTTTTTTTTGTTTGTGTGTTTGTTTGTTTTTCTTTTCCCCTCTGCTAGCTAGGGGAAGGCCAGACAACGCCTTGAAATTTTGCTTTTAAAACATGCTCTAGACAGTTTTTGGGAGTCCGTGTTGCAGGGGCAGCCCTACAGGGCAGAGCCCCTCGGGTTCCAGTGTGCCAGGCTCAGGGTGCCAGCTCAGCCGCTGCTCCCCTGGCAGCTCCAGCCCTGTGTCCCTCGGGCCGGTGACCCAGGTCCTGGCAGCCACCATGCGGTTTCTCCGCGGTGCTGCGGCAGCAGCTGCTGGGCCGGGCGGGACCCGGCGAGGGCGCCGGGAGGGCTGGGCTGTCACTGGCAGCAGAAAGGCAGGAACAGAAGAGGGATTCCCAGCTTCAGCTCAGCTCCCAAAGCAACGTTTTATTTGGTGGCTTGTGAAAAAGGTCCACAGAGCAAAGCTGGTTTAGCTTAGTGCATTTCGATGTGCTGTTCCTCTGCTCCTGCCAAGCCCGTTTTGCAGTGTCCCTGGAGCGGGGGCCCTGCTGTCGCCTGTGCTGCTGAAGAGCCGCCCCACAGCGCTGGTCCCGCAGCACCACGGCGCGCACGCTCCCGCACTCACCTCCATGAGCCGCTGCCGCTCCACCGGCACAGCCGGGGTGCAGCTGCTGGCACCTGCCCAGGCATTTCTGTGGGGCTCGACCACCTCGGCCCTCAAAAAATGGCTGTTAGCAAGCTAAGAGGAGTCATCCGCAGCCCAGCTATGAAAGGGCAGGCACATAAATCCCAAAGGTACCCTTGCTGCCCACTGCCCATGCACAGGTCTGGCTCTGGACCGGTGCTCAGGACTCAACCTGCTGGTGCTGCTCACCTGGCTGCAGGCAGGCGGGGCTGCGGCGCTGGGACCAGCCCTGAGCAGCCACACAAAGCGGCTCCCAGTCCACACAGTCACTGGCAACCACAATGCAATCCACCCCCCCTGCTCAGAGTGGGGAGTTTCTCTGACATCAAACCTCCATTAAACCTGCAGACTGGTTACGTTGCATGCAGCTTGGACAGGAACAAACTCCTGTCCCAGCATAAAACACCGGAAGATGCCGGAGTTAGGGAAGTTTCAGAGGAGGTAACTGTCTCACCTGCCAGGTGTCCCTAACATGCACTCACACTGGACTAAAGCACCACGACGAGACGGTGTCCGCAAGCCCGCGTGTGCAGGAACGCATTTGGTCTGCATGCTGGAGCCCTGCAGCTCAGCAGCACGTCTGGCAGACTCTGCAGCCGCCAGCCGGGCCGTGCACTCACCAGGACCAGGCTGAGGCTGCAGGAGACAACTCCGGACAGGCCACGGGCAGTGGGGCAGAGGAGAGAGGGGACATGGGGCCACCAGTGCTCCCTGCCACGCCGCAGCCTCTCCTGCGGTGGGCTGAGCTCCCCACGCTGCCCTTGGCACCGGCAGGGCATGAGAGAGGGTGGCTGGGCTCGCTTCACCTGCCGGGTCCCCTGTGACCACATCTGCCTGCTGTGGGTGAACTCTTTCTGCCTTTCCAGTGGCTACTTAAGATCCCCACAAATTCAGATTGACATTGTCCCTTCAAGCTTCTGGGGTTTGTCTCACACTGTAGCAACTTCACCTTAAAACATGTTATCTTGCCAGGTCTCTGTTTATACCTGTGTTCTACACACACACGTAATGCTGGGCTTTGGGACACTTTTGTGGCGTGTCCCTGTGACAGGCACTCGATAAACTAGTCATTTCTTTACCCAGCACAGTTCCCAGCTTCTCACCACTTAGGCACTCAAAAGAGATCTAAGGTTATTTGTCTCATTTTTAATTTTGAACAAATGACTACAGGTCCCAGGAGGAGGGTTTCAGATAAGGCGTGCAATGGATGGGTGAAGTTGAGGACATGTGCCATGACAGACAAAGCAGCCTGGTCTGGAATAAGCTAAGCTCGCGCTAGCTGAAGGCCCGGACAGCAAGTGAGAAGACATTGTTTCAGCATGAAGTAGATTGTCAATTTTTTTCTAGGAAATCAAAATATTCAGCTTCTGCAGTAGGCTCTCTTGGCTGGTTGAGCAAACTGAGAAAAGCAAGGAGCAGACCTGTAATGCTCCAGATGAAAATCTAGTCTTTGGCTTGGTACCTTGTTCATAATTCATGTAAAATTTCTACGTTGGCTATAAATTGACAGACAGGATGAGCAGAGATAGACCTATTGAATAAGTCTCTCTTTTGTGCCTTTTTTTTTTTTAATTTCCAATTCGAGATTGCGGAGTTTTGCAATAGATTTCCAAAAGGTCCTTTTGCCGTGGTTCACAGGCTGGCCTGCATCTGCAGAGAAACAGCAAAGGAGGCGGGTTAGCTGGTGGTTTGCCCATCTCCCCGAGGCCCCTCCAGAGCTGGCACGAGCTGTGGATGAGTAACCATGTCTGCAGGCACTCCTGAAGGATGACGGATTCAGCCACCAGGCTGTCACTCCCCGTCTCTGCTGCGGGTGCGCTCAGCCCAGAGCAGAACCTTCTCCAGCCGGAGCGGAGCTGCCACACACTGCCCATCGCCTGGCAGAATGTGGGGCTGCTCCTGCACTGGGCACGGGGGAGCAGGGCCAGCCCTGGGGACGGGGCTGACCCCTCCAACCTGCTCTGTGGCTGCTCCTGTTCAACCAGCGTGGAACCAGAGAGTGTCCGGGGACACACAAAGTGACCACATCCTCAGCCTGGGGACACAGGTCCTGCAGAGGGGCTGACACCCACAGCAGGCACCACAGACATCAGGACAGCCACAGGTTCCATTCCTGAGCATCACTGGGGCCACAGGCCAGGCTACAATAAAAAACAAACAAACAAACAAAACCCCACAACAAAACAACAAAAACCAAAACCACAAAAAGGCTACAGGGTGTGAGTAAAGGAGAAGGTGCTTGTGCTCCAGGCAGGCGACTGGCACTCACGGGGGCACTCAGCTCCTCCCGTGGCAGGGGCAGCTGCAGTTCTTCTAGGGCTTGGAGTCTGACTTGGTGGCTCTTGTTCTTGAAGCTGGAGAGGAAATGAGGGGTAAAAAAAACCCCCTCTGATAAACCGCTGGAGACAATGGTCACCTGCACCATTTCCAGCACTTGCAAGCAAAACAAAATCTAAGGTCCACAGCATTTCAACGTTCACAGGGAAGGAAAAGTCATATTTATAAACCTGTCTAAACTCTTCCATTTGCATATTCCTTCATGTGTGCCTGAAGCACAACCAGTGCGCTGCTCACCCTGAGTAAAAACAAATTCTACAGAGTTCTGCTTACTTCGGTGTGACACTCCCAAGGAAACCCCCTTCTCGGTGGGAGGGAAACAGGAAAACCAGAGGTCAAACCCAATATTAAAAGAGTGGCACAAGAGCCAAGTCAGGTTTGAGGAGGGGTTTATTTTCTGCACACGTGTGGTTGCTCCAGCGTAGCGTGGTGCGTCAGCTCAGCTCCTCCATCCCCCCGGCAGCTCAGAAAGGCGACGCTGACGCTGCGCTGCCCAAGGCTGCACTGTGTACCCCACTGGCAGGGCAAGGACGCTGATGTCCACCCGACCACTGCTGCTTCCACGTGGGAAACAACGGGGAGAATGCGTGAAGAGGAGCCTCTTGCTTGCACCGGCCTCCCCTGCAGTCAGGGCCAATGGTTTATTTGCAGCAGAGCAGCTGGGAGGGCACCGGATGGTATGTCCCGCAGCTGCAGCTCCTCTGAGCAGAAAGCAGCACCACGCAAGACACCAGGATGAGCGTAACGAGCTGCCTCGGGAAGCGGCACCAAGGCGGGCCGTGCTTTCCTCTTCAAAACTGCCGGTGCAACACAAGTGCTTCCTGCTCGGGACCCACGTAAACACAGCACATGCACCCCTGCAGCCTTCCTCTGCCTAATTTCACTCCTCACCTTTCTCCCTTGCTGCAAAGCAATACCTTTTTGTATGTGTGATGCGTGGGAGCTGCATTTGGCAGCACCATATAGAGTTTCCTTGACATACGTTCGAGGCCAGATACGTAACTGTAGTACTGAAAGATTTGAGAAAACATTTCCAGGACATTTAAGCTGTATACATAATCATAATAAAATGTCTTTATAAATCTGTATGTTTAGTTCTGACAAGCTCCTTGCTACCCTACTCAGTACAAAATATAGACAGACTGTGACTGAAGAACTTCCTCAGTAAACAAAACAGCAAATGAGTAAGATAAATGGATACGTTTAGACAAATGCTTCTTAAACACATTTTTATTTTTATTATAGCAGCAAGAAAGGAGTACTTAGAAATGATTTTGACAGGGAAAAGGTTTTGCCCTGACGTACTAATCATAAGCAAAGAATTATGGCTGAGATTTTCGAATCTGCCCAAGGGATTCAAGTCTCCAACTAAACCAAACAAAGTGAGCATCCAAAACATCTAAGCAGCCTTGAAAATCCTCCTGTCCATGTGCACAGGGCTGTGCACAGGAAAATACATAGAGTTGCATGAGTAAAAGATTTAATATTCCTTTCAACAAAGCAACTATTTCAAGAGATTCTGAGCAGATAAATACATAGAAACGACTCCAATGAGCTGCGGTATTTGAAAGAGTGCTCAGTTGGTCTGTCATATGATCTAATCGATACTCACTGTTTATTTAACAAGAGTAAATTTGACCCCAAAGTTTCTAAAGCCTCAAGTTCTCTGACATTCAGCACCCCCAGGATTATTTAATGGTATTCACCCAGAGTTGCCAAATAACTCCGCAGTAACCAAACAGACCCACGCACTATTTGAATTTGGGCTGGCCAGACCCAGGACTATGAATAGTCATCCTGAAGAGGGGAGAGAGGTCTGTGCATACAGGGCCACACATAGATCTGGTCCTAATCCCCCCAGTTTTGCTGTGTCATCTGTGTCATCCTAAGTCAGATCCATAAAGCTTCCTTCAGCAGGGGTTGCTACACTGTGTTTCCCCAGTTCAGCAGATGCTCACAGACATGGTCTTATTTTACCACTCTGCCTTCCCTAGGTGTGCTCACCAGGATGGCGTATCACAGATTTCACTGTGGCTGCAAGCCTTCACAATGTCTCTGGTTGCTCTTATGCGAAATCTCAGCCTCTGATCCACTACACATAAGGAGGCAGATCCAAACTGCAATAGGCTGACAGTATGTGAAAACGCATCTCACACAGGGCAGAAAATACAGGGGTGAGAGAGAATGGGCTGTCACACCAGCTTTAGGAGTTCCCAGGACTTCTCCAGAAGCCTTGGGAACCTGAAGTTCTTTCCCTGACCGAGGACCAGGCAAAGACTTCTGGAGAATTGTTATGGACGTCACCCGCTCCAGAGAACTATACGTTACAGTGTATAACATACACAGTCTGATGAGGTTGACCTGGATCTGAGGTTAACATCAAAGCTTCCTGAGGACAAACGTCTGTACTCACATTCCAGCACCGGTACCAGCCAACGCTCACTGACCACAAACAAGACACGTGAGGATGGCAGCCACCGCCTGCACATCCAGGTTCATGCAGTGGAAGACTGAACACACAAGCAGAATTAAAGCATGGGCAATGTGACCCACCTTATCTGACAAAGCCTTTTGTGGGTACAAGAACGTCCTGACCTTCATTCGCTGCTTTCTCTTCCACCCACACTCACAGGGATGCTGGAAATGCTCTTTTTTGGAAGGGCTTTGAAGACAGTTCCTGGTAAGCGCATGATCCTGACCACAGAGCACAGGATGGAGCTGTTTTCCAATAATTAAAACTGTCCCAGCTGCAAAACAAACACACATACACACACAGCTGTTACAACATCAATGTTCATTTGACAACTGGTGCCATCAAAGAAATGAAGATGGGCTTCAGGAGTGCTTCTCAAAACCAACAACTAGGTACAAACTTTCTTCTGGTAGATATCTCTTTTTCCACCTTTTGGTCCTCGCTCAATTCACTGCACTGGGATTAACAACTGCAGAATCAGTCTGCACGTTCCGTTCCTAAACAAAGGGAGATGAAATGGTATTTTGCCAGAATCATTTTGCCTTGCCACTACTGCAAACCAGACAGTTACTTTTCAACAGCACCCATGGAAAGGCTTCATGGAAGTTCATGTTGAAAATGAGCACATCAGTCAAGCTTCAGCCATTCCTTTTGGTGTAGAAACAGAGTTTATCTGCAAAACTCACCTGAAGCTTACTCAGCAACATGAAATACTATAAAAATGTTCAAAATGAAAGAAAAAATATTTCACAAAACCAAACGTGTCAGGAATTAGTGAGAACTGAAGGTCAATTCTCTCCTGCGAGAATGGAGCTAGTCATATGTACACTTTCTCCTGACTTTTTTAAAAACAATATTTTTAAATACAAGCTTCCCTTCTGAATCAGCTCTGAAATCCACAGGGATCACAAGGCTCTTGCCGCCAGTCTTACGGCTACACCTGAAGAGACAGACCCAGGGCCGAAGGAGAGGTTCATGGTGGACAAGCACATCTCTAAAACCCCAGCAGAACAGAACCGCTGCCTCTCGTGGAGTAACCCCCTAGAGAGGCTGCCAGCCAGCTGCCACACTGCGAACCTCCTCCAGAGGAAACACAGAAAACAGAAGCTTCTGGCACAGAACAGAGGCAACCAACCTGCTCGCCACGGCAGCTGCTCTGGGAGTGCCCTGTTCCCTGCAGGGTCTGAAACCACCCTCTCTGTGCCCCATCTCAATAGCTGCCGCATCCCTCCTTCTCTGCTTCCTTGGTGCCCTTGTAAGATCCTCCGGCTTCCTCAGCTTCTCCTAAATGTCAGTCCCCATCACAGGATCTCTTCTCTCCCTATAGTTTTTACCCAGGTCTCTTGGCAGCCAAGGTCAGTCAGTACCAATTCCAAGCTGCAGCCGTGCACATGAACAGGAAACCGGGCAGCCCTGGGCTCGCTCAGGCTGTGTCCCTCCACAAAACTCTCCTCTGCCCAGCTGATGGTTCTTGTTGGCCTTGCAGGAACTCATGGTGGGATCCACCTCATCCCACTCCACCTGCTTTGTAGACTCATGCACCTATGGCTGCTGGCCAGGCTCCCACTATCAGCACAGGAGATGAAGTCAACAGAGCTCAGAGTGTGTTTCATCCCACATCAAGGAAAAATGAAACATGCCCGAACCCTGTGGTTTATATTTACTAGCGCTCCACTGACTATAAAGAGAGCTACAAAAACAGACACTTGTGTTATAAGCACCTAATCTCAGGTGAACTCCACCCTCAGTGACTCTGGGGACTCTTGTATTCACTTTGCTATTTGACCCTAAGGACGAACATGATCCCAGGGTCAAACAGTGCCCTGGCTCACTCCCAGCTGCTCACAACGAGGGGCCTCTGGAGCAAATGATTTGTACCTGCAGACCAGGAGAGCGCCAGTGCATCTCCCACCCCCTCACCTCACACTCACTAGCACCAGCCACACTCCACAGCCCTCTGTGGCTGTTTTGCAACAGACACGTGCCTACACATCTATACGCTTCCAGGCGCTGACCTCACCCACCATCGCTCCTTCCTCTCATGGAGAGGAGGCTTTGGAGCAGGGAGACATTAGTCCCAGGTGGGTTCAGGCTGAGGAGGTCTTTACAAGGCTGCCTACCAGCCCTTTCACTCCAGCATGTCACCCCTGCATCCCCATCTCAATGGACTGGAGAATCACCACCACCCTTTGGAGTCACAGGGACCATAACCAGCTATACAAGCTCAGTCTGCACTGCGGATCCCACTGGTAATGCATGCCCTGTCTGCTATGGACAAGACAGTGCCCTCTTCTTCTAGGAGAGCACCCATGAGGTAAGGGTGCCACTCTACATGTCACCTCAAACAGGGCCCACACTGTCTCTCTCCTTGCTACTGTGGCTCCTGCAGAGTGAACATCTGTTTGACCACATGCAGCATGTCTGCCAGGACCAGCTGCAGGACAGAGGTGACTCTCCAAGGGTGATCTGCAAGGCCAAAGTGTGTATCTCCCATGGGGAGCTGTGGGGCTGAGGCACTCACCCCCATGGGGAGCTGCAGGAATGAGGCGCATGTCCCCAACACTGAGCTGCAGGAACAAAGTAAGCTGCACAGATGAGAACTCCGGGAGCAGAGATGCCAGCACCCTGCTGCCATGCTGGTGGCTGGGATGGGTTGCACGTTGTGTAACCTGTGCCATCTCCAGCTAAAGCACTCCACAGGGATCTGCAAAGTCCAGGGGTTTGGCACAGCTGATGAAAATCTCTGGGCAAGTTTTTCTGGTCATGAGGGCAACCCCAGTGACGGGGGGTCCCTCCCTTTGGTCTCTGACAAAGCCAACACTGTCTCTGCATGTTGTGCATCTGGAGAGTTAACAGGGATCTCCTCTGCAGCCCCTCGCGTAGATCTGAGATCACAGCAGGGATACTTGCACTGAGCAGCACCAAAGTTGGCTTTCACATAGGCTCTTGCTTTAAAAATTTAGAGTATTATTGCTCAATCCTCACATTGTTGCCAAGAGACTATGTGAGCAGCAAAGCTGTGACTCGGGTGATGTCTCTTCAAATGAAACACAAGGCCTTGATCTCCACTGGTCCCTCAAGTGTGCCTTGTGCCTTTAGTTCCTGCGACATGCTAAGGACAAAAAAAAAAAAAAAAGAAATCAATGACTAACAGTGAGTAGATTGCTTAACAGCATGCCAGTGGTGTGTTTTGTACTCCGGAGCCAAGGGCGCAATATGTGAATGAGGCATTTGGCAAGAGGCAGCAGCGGGGCAGGGGAGAGCCCAAGGCCTTCCAGCACGCTCGGGAGGAGCACAGGGGGTGCAGGGAGACAAACAGGGCGCAGTTTACTCTCTATGGCATGTAGGACATGCTACCTGCATTTTTGTACCTGCATTTTCCTATCCAGAGACTATTTGCTTGCTTGAATATAAACTAAAAGCTATGTAGTGGGGGTGGGATCAAGCATTAGGATCAACAAATTAACACTGCAAGAGCTATTAACATCTCTATCTCATCTGTCATATAGGGCTGAAACTAGTCAAAAGTTCAAAAATTATTAAAGGTATATAGGGTTAAATAAAAGAAGGACTTTTGTTCACATGACTTCTGTCAAAATACCTATAATGGCAGGTGTAGAAATGCTGTTACCCATGTTAGGGGGAAAGGCAAAGCTGTCCCTGCTGATTTCTGTATCAAATTGATGTCTCATGAGATGCCCTGGCCATACCACCATCTCTACTCCTTCATACCTCCAGGATTTAGCCCATCAGAGAAACTCTTGTAATGTAGCAGCCAATAAGTCATTGTGTAACAAGGATATTCCATTTTGGCATGAAAAAGCACACAAATGTGTTTCTAACGCTTCTATTGGGAAAAGAAACATCTGATTGTAACACATATGGTTGCTTTGTTAGCTACACAAGCTCATTCCATAATGCTTAGAGGCTGTCTCCTCACCCTTCTGGCTGACAGTTCAAAGTATCTGATTTTGTTAGCAGAAATTCAAATTGATCAGTTAGGTTTTATATTAAATAGTTAAATTATGACGCCGGGAAAACCCTGAATATAATAAATACACCATTCAAAGTGGTGGAACACACAGACCCCTGTGTCATCCTTGCAAGCAGAAAAGGCTCTCAGTTGTGTTTTCTGATACTTTCCAAGCTCTGTCTGCAAACAAACAGCGCCACTTTGCCATACTCTTCCACAGCTCTTGTGGATCCACGTTCTTGTGAGATGGCGTATCTCCACATCAGGCACAGGGCCCAACAACTGAAAATACAAATACATTCGAACTGACGGTGATCCTTTAGTGAAGAAAGACCACACAAGATACTAAACAAAAATAAACACATGCTCACACCATGTGAAGTGAAGTAAGCAAGATCTACATGGAAAGAATCAACAAATCATTCCAGTATTAACTCCTGATTTCCACTATAGAGAAATCCCAGGATTCCTTGGTACCAAAACATGTAGCGATTATGTGACTTGGCTGGCTTGTGATGACCAGACACCTCTTCTGGCTGCCCTTCCAAAAGACAGATGGGAAATGGGGCTGTGGCCAGTACCATCATCCTGTCCATTGTTCTGAGAAGAAACACAGTTCTCGGGACAGCCACAGCACCTGAGGAAAGTTTTGGGTGGCACACAACCAAATCCAATATAAACCCTCTCACAATCTGTAGTGGATACTGAAGCAATCATTTGTTCACCTGGATTCTTTCTGCTCTGACTAAAACAACTGTCTATCGTTTTCTGTGAAACAGGTATAGGTCTAACATCAGAGGTCAAAAATGTCCCTTGATGTCCCATCACAAGACATAGAAAACAACCTTACTTAGTAGTATGTAGAAGCCAAGAGTTTAGGATAAAGGAGAAAGTTAAAATGCCTCCTTATTTGTGCATGCCCAAGCTGAGATGAGCCACGGATAACAAAGCCGCGTTTGTCAAAAGCAGGGTGAAATGCAGGAGACGGGGTTTCGCCTGACTTGGCCTCAGTGCCCAGACTGCTGGCCAGGACTGCAGTTACACAGCTGGCCAGTGATTTACCAGCCATGTAGCAAATTCTCTTCCCTAATTTATCTTCTCAACCCCGTGACAATTTAGCTTTCCACATTGGAAGAATATGACTTGCAGTCTGGATAAATGGTTTTTAAACTTAAGGTATAGGCATACATAAATAACCCACAAGTACTTAAAGTCAGAATCCTAAATACCTTCCCAACAAAAAACCCAGACATGTCCATTTTCTCCAGAGCAGCACAAAAACCACACTCCCAGCTTCTCTGGGAAACTGAATGGAAAATACAAATACATGTGAACGGACAGTAATCCTTTAGCTGCTTCCAGTGACCGAAAGAGAACATCAGTTTCACTGAAATCTGCTCAATTGCCAAAAAGAAGCTTCTTTCGCCTGTCCTAGACTTCATTATAGGTGCCTGAGGTTTTTTTTTTTCCCCCTAACCAGGCTGTCTGCTATGGCAGCAGCACAAACACCAGCGCTGCTAACAGCCTCTGAAGCCTCCCATTGAACAGCGCTGGGCAGGCACGGCAGGGCTGGAACTGCGGTGACTCAGATATGGCCACAAATGCTCCCAAGAAAAAAGGCCATGAGCAATACTGTGTAAAATGCACGTAGACAGAAACTGGGGTTAGTATCATGTAAGGCTGGGGAGGAACACGGCGCTGCCAGCCAAACAGGACTTGCTCCGTCTGGCAATCAGACTGGTAAAGCAAAATGAACCCCATAAACTGAAGTCTTAATGACAAGTTAGTTCTGCTTTTCATCTGGTAGTCTAATAAGAAATTGCAAAACCAGGACAAAGCAGGTTTTTCGTAAAAGTTGGGATGTGTGAGTAAAATGGGGTATGAAGAAGAAGGGAAAGAACTTAGAGAAATTAGAAAAGGACACAAGGTGCCTTGTTGCTGATTATGTGCTCTGCCTCCCCAGTTATCTGATGTATAAATTAGCACCCCTACTGCTGTCTGTAGCAGCAGAGACACTTTCCCAATTATCAGTAAATTAACATGAGCAGCAGTAGATGTACCAGAGAACAGCCCCACATTGTACAGCTCTCTCCTGCCCTGAATTTGCTGTCTGCTGCCTCCACCCCTTCTTCTGCCCCTCCTTATTCTCAGTTTGCTCCCTTCCATCCCTCCATCCTTCCTTCCGTCCTTCCATCCTTCCTTCCGTCCTTCCTCTCATGTTCCCCAGCTGCCACTTTCCTGCCATTTCAGAGCTGCCTTTCCCTGGCCACCCCCTCAGCCTCAGCTGCTTTCAGACACCCACCGCACTGCTCTACATATGAAAATGAGCTGTCACATTTTCCAGCCCCTGAAGCAGAGATTATTTTTGGGAGAGGTGGTTTTGACAGTTCTGCGCTGCAGTTCAGGGGCTGAGCACAGGGCAGGCTCTGTCTGTGCAGGGGGAGGAGGCGGGGGCACAGCAGCTCAACTCACAGGCTGTGCCCTCAGAAGGGACTGGAGGTCTGGGGGGACACACAAAGCTCCTGTGGGGTATGGGAGTCAAGGAGCAGTTACGTCTCCCCACTTCCGAGGGCTGCTCTTTCCCAGCCCAAGGCCGGCTGCCAGCAGCGCTGCTGCAGGACACACCACTGAGATGACAGTGACACGCCTGCGGAGGACGGGCACAGGGAAGTCCCTCTCCGCTCTCTTGAACAAAGTCCCTCAGCCCTGGCAGCATCCCTGTCACCTCCTGGCACCAGGCAGTCTCTTACAGAGCCCACGCTCCTGCCACGCACCACGTTCAGCATCCAGACCTCACCTGAAGACGTGGCCTAAGTTCCTGAAGGGGGAAGGTGGAAGAGGATTCTGACCCACCAGTCCAGCCTCAGCTGTTTGTGCGTTGACTCCAGCTGCTCAGTGCCTAACACAGAACTTGCAGGGCCAGAAGGTCCCATGGCACCTGGATGGCAGCAGCAGACACGGGCTGACATGGTGGGAACAGAGCCCAGGGGTGAGGGGAGGTAATAACACAGGAGAACGAGCAGGAGGTTTCCTAAGGGACCGGCACAGCAGAGACTGACAGGCAGAGCTGCTGCAGAGGGCGGCTCTGGAAATTCAACAGCACAGGCCACCCCCAGTGGCAGCTTATGTTGCAAGCAACTAAAAATGATAAAAGTATTTCATGATACAGACCTTTAGTTCATGTTGGTAACTGAATTTTTAACACTGAAGTTCTCATTAAGTCAGTGAAACTTTTGTGTATATACATTACATACACATAAGGGTGAAAAAAGTGACAAAGATCTGCCCAATTTTCTGCTGAGTTGCAGGAAGCGGCTCTTAGTTTTGTGAGTGAAGTTATCATGTAAGGTTAAATTGTAATGCTGGTGCAATTTGTAGAGATTTAGTTTTAGGGGCAATAATATGCTTTGAAAGATATTTCAAAATGTTTTAAATAAGAACAATTACAATCACAAAAACCATGACAGAACCTGCCATGAAACACTGAATTTCACCAAGAACTATTGTGTACTAGTCTCATAACCTTTATTTCAGCTGTAGCGAATGCAGACATATGCACTTAAGAGCCTGGAAGTCTTTCCCCAGCTGTGCCTCATGTGACGGTAGCGCTGTTTGGCAAAGGAGAGCATGTTCCCGGAGTCAAGCAACCATTACAACTTTTTTTCCTGATTTCAGCGGGAAACACACAGCAAACACACTTTCTCCTGTTAAGACACCCAGAGATGTGAGATCCAGTGGAGTAATTTGTAAACAACTATTTGCTTCTACTAGCAAAAAGGATCTGGATCACCCTGAAGTGAATTATCTTTTGGGAATTCCCTCTAGAAGAGGCAGTCAAGCCAACCAGTTTCCCTGCAGGCTCGGCAGGGATCTCATAAAATCTGGCCAAAAGGCAACTCAGGTTACACAACTGAAACAGAAGATGGGAGATGCAGGCTTCCCTCTGTCAAGCGGCACGTTTTCTCAGCCGTGACAACCCTGGAAGCTGCAGGAGCGAGGAGAGAGGGATCCCGTCATGGGCAGTCTGGTGAAGGGGCACAGCGGGGAAAGTGTCCCGCCACATGTGCATGGGGTACCGCGTGAAGCCGAGTGACAGAAATTCCAGCTGTACGTGTCAGTGGAAACACTGGAATTAAAGCAATACCAAAAGAATGTGTCTTCCTGAGAGTAGTACTACCAGTCTTCTGTCAATACACAAGTATTTGAACTAATTAAGAACTGGTTTAAATTACATTTTGCCCTCTGTGTTTTGCAACTGTTATATCCTCATTATTCAGGCTGAAGAAACTGCTGGTTTGATATTCTTGCAGTATTTTTTTCACTTTCAAACATAACTGAACATTCTGGGAGATTTGCAGGCAAGTTACAGGAGGACATAACCTGTTGTCAGACCCCTTCTGTCAATTGAGAACTGCTGATGAGGCGAAGAATTAGGCAGAATGAGAGAACACTGGACCACACCACCACTGAAAAGGGGAAAGACAGGAAAACATATCTTAGAAGGAAAGAAAAAAGTAGAAAAATGGTCTGAGTGAATGAGGCTAGACTGCCTAGGAGGAGGGGAGATCTCTGAAGTGAAGCTGAACAAATAGGAGAAATGGAACCGAAGCATCAGCGGTACTTCCAGAGCAGAGCGGCACTGTGGCACCAGCCTGGCTCCGGATCCCACTCCTCAGGTGCTGACGCGCAGCCACCGCTTCTGCTGTTGTTAAAACTTTCAGACAGGACAAAGAATCTGCCCTGAGCTCAGAACGCAGGGAGCAGCCCTCCCGGCTGTGCAGCGCCGCGGGCTGCAGCGACCCAGCCCCCGGGCAGCAGCCGACGGCAGCGCGGCCCGGGGCTGCGGGCAGGGTCAGCCGGACACCGCCCGGGCTGCGGAGCCGTGTGCCCGCGGGGCTGGGGTTTCCCCGGAGCTCCGGACGCCACAGGGTTTCCGCCCGAGGGGGGCAGCGCTCGGAGCAGGCCCGGGACGCCCGGGGGGCTGCGGCTGCAAACCCGACGCCGGCCCGATGCGTGACAGAGACCCAAGCCCACCGCCCCGCAAGCACGCCGGCTGCGTGGGTGCGGACGGGCGGCACCCACAGGTACCCAGGCGCCCAGCAACGGGCTCGTCTTTCCCCCGTAGGGGCCCCAGCCAGGCCCGCCTCCCCCCGCTCCAGCTCAGCGCGGCGGGGAGCGGGCGGGTGGGGGCCGCGCCGGGGAGGCTGCGGCTGCTCCCGCTCCCCCTCCCGCCCGCGGCCGCGTGACCTCATGCACGAGGAAGCGCGAGGAAGCGCGAGGCAGCGCCGGCCGCCCCCGCCGCTCCCACCCGGACGCGGGGGGGGAGGGGAGGAGGCAGCACTGACTCAGCCGGTGCCGGGGACTCACCGCGCGCACGCCGCGCTGACACTCTGGCCACGCCGCGGGGCAGCCGCCGATCACGCGCAGGGGCAGGGCGCCCATTGGCCGCCGCCTCACACACCTTTGCCGGCGATTGGCGGGGGCAGCCGGGAGCCACGCCCCGCCCCCGCCCGCGCGGGGCCGGGGCAGCCGCCACCTGAATGGGGAGCGGCGAACAAAAAGAGGAAAATAAAGGAGCGGGTGGAGAGCGGCGGCGGCGCGTGCTCCGGTCAGCCTCGGCTCCCGCCACCGGTGAGTGGCGGCCCCGCCCGGCGGGACTGCGGGCCCTGCAGGGACATCCCCGGGGCTGTGCGGGGAGAACGGGGTGTCCCGAAGTGGGGAGGGAGTCCCCGGGGGTGGCGCGGCAGGGGGACGCCGAAGGGACGGACGGGGGCAGCGGGCGGTCCGGGCGGGAGGAGAGACCACGGGTAGCGGAACAGGCGGGAGATCGGACTGAGTCGGCGGCTGGACGCGGTGAGCCGCGGCGGGGGGACCGGGGCTGCGGGGTGAGGAGAAAAAGCAGGGGAGCTCCTGCGCGGAGGGGCGGCCGCGGAGACACCCTGCGCGGGGCGCGGGCGAGCAAAGCCGCGGCAGGGAGGGAGCTGCTGGGAACCTGCTGGCACCGCCGGGCCGGCGACGTGCAGCCCGTGTTCCCGGGCGCGCCCGGCGCGGCGGGTGGGCGGCGGCAAGCGAGCCGGCGGCGCGGGGAAGATCCAGCCGCAGTCCCCACACCCCCGCCGGTGTCGCGGCCCCGTTTCCCGCGGGAACGCCGCGTCGCTTCCCTTCCCCCGCGGCGGATGTGGCGGCGCTGACCCCAACCCGCCCTGAGGCGAGGCGGCTGCCCCGGCCGGGCTTCCCCCGCCCGGCGGGGCGGGCGCGGCCCCGCTGGCTCCTTCCTGCCGGGCTGAGGGCGGGGGCGGCCGCGCGGGAAACTGGGGGAAAGGTCGGCGCGCCGAGCAGGCGCTGATCACGCTTTGTTCACACGCCGCCGCCCCGGCCGCGCCTCGCCCGGCGCCGGCCAATGGGCGCCGGCGCGGGGAGCCAATGAGAGGAGGGCGGGGGCGGGCGGCGGGAGCGCCGCGGGGTCCGCTGAGGTGAGGGTGGCCCGCGCCCAGGGCCGCGCCCCTCCCGGGCCCCTGCGCCCGCCTCCGTGAGGAGCCGCATCGCAGGCGGGACTGCAGCTGCCTGCGCACACGGCCTCCGGGAAGGAGGCTCTGCCACCCGCGCCGGCGGGGCGGGGGCAGGAATCCACCAGCGGCGGCAGGCGCCATGCCCAGAATGCGAAAGCTGCGTTAGGCTAATAGTGGCACATACAGGCTAGGAGGCTTTCTGAGGGGGCTGGTTCTGTGAGGTGGTCCGTTAGATGATGAATGTGCATATTTATATATATATTTAAATAAATAAATATATATTAAAAAGTTCTCCAGCTTGGTGATTTTCCTTGCATATGTGTGTGAGAAAGACCTTTTGAATGTTTTCTGGAATGTTTTTGGTAGCTAATACCTTTTGAAGAAAATGTTCCCTCAGTCCCAATATGGTCCTTTCTCATGTGTCAAAAATAAACACAAATACTGAGGGCTGTGTTTAAAGCAAAGCTGGAAGGATGGTGGGATGGAGGAGGAAGTTTTGGGGTTTTTGTGGAGTGTTTTGTTGAGCTTTCAGACACAACACTTGCAATATGGAATAATTTAAACCGTTGCTTAAGATTTGGGGGGAGTTCTTTTGTCTCAAGAAAATATATAATCTTCACCAGATGGCCAAATTTCCCCACCAACGACTTCATAAAAATATCATATAAATAAGGAGGAGGGCAGGAAAATACAGGCATACCTCCCACGTGACCGAGCATATTGATCTTGTGCAAATTGCTTTGTTTGGTTTTTACGATGACTTCTAACTAAGTGCAAGGTATTCAAACTTAGCATCAGGTTTAAAGTTTCCTTCTTTCCTCTGACTGAAGCAGGAGGAAGAAATGGAGATTATGACTGAGAAACAGAGAGATACTCGATATTTCTGGAACAATACACCTGAAAAAAGTGATTATGAGGCTGTGGAAGCCCTTATTTCTATGAGTTGCAACTGGAAATCAGACTTCAAAAAACAGGCAGAAATGAGACCTATAACTCCAGCGTCTGATGTGTCAGAAGAGAGTGACGAGTCTTTGCTTCCTGGAGCAGCAGACTTTAATGCGATACCAGCATTTGTAAGTTTTTTAATTTGTGTGCGTGCTTGTTTTTAGGAATTAGTGTGGCAATGTGTGGGTAACGTGCCCCTCTTACTGTGTCTCTCTCCCCGCGCAGTGCCTGACCCCCCCCTACAGCCCATCTGACTTGGAGGTGTCGCAGATGGTCCGTCCAGGGACACCCGCCGCAGCCCCCGGCAAATCACTGTCAGAGGCAGCCAAAGCTCCTCTGGCTGCCCCGTGCAGGGAGGTGGAGAGGCCTCCAAAGGCTCGAGCGACAAGTGTGATCCGCCACACGGCTGATGCCCAGCTTTGTAATCGCCAAACCTGCCCGGTGAGAGCAGCCAGCCTGCTGAAATACCAGGACAGTGTTTTGAGGGAAACAAACAGTAAACAAGATGCCAAAGCAGAGCAGTCGGTGGAGAGCAGCGGAGCCAGCGATGGGAGCAGTGAGCTGCTGGCAGCAGAAGGAAGAACTGCAGAAGCAGCTGCCAGCCCGGTGCTCTGGACAAAGCCATCGGTCAGCGGGCACCAGCCTGTCTCTGGGTCGGCGCAGCAGCTGGTGCCGGTGGCACCGCCGTGCCCTGTCCCGCGCAACAGAGCCCCCCCCGTGCCAGTGATTTGCCAGATGGTCCCACTGCCTGCAAACAACAGCGTTGTGACGGCCGTAGTGCCCAACACCACGCCAAGCCCGCAGCCGGCTATCTGTCAGCCCATGGTCTTCATGGGCACCCAGGTTCCCAAAGGTGCTGTTATGTTTGTGGTGCCCCAGCCAGTTGTGCAGAGCACAAAGGCTCCCATTATTAGTCCAAATGGCACGAGACTCTCTCCCATTGCCCCTGCTCCTGGCTTTGTACCTTCTGCAGCAAAAAACACTCCTCCGGTTGATTCTTCAAGAATAAGAAGTCACATTTGCAGCTACCCAGGATGTGGGAAAACATACTTCAAGAGCTCCCATTTGAAGGCTCATGTCAGAACACACACAGGTTGGTCACTGGTGCTGGATGTTAAAAATGAATGTGGAAAATTGCAGCTATGTCGACAACTTGTTAGTTCTAGCAATGACCGGTTTTGTTGAGGGAACAAATTGTGGGGCAGCAATGAAATACTTTTTTTGTCAGTGTGTGTTACAGTGCTGCCTAATCTCTGACAGGAAATCACCCGGGTGAGGGGAGGAGGGAGTTGACTCAGCGGTTTGTTTGTGCTGGTGTTGCTTCGTGTCAGAAGCTGTTCAGTAATGGTTCTTACCAGCGTGGAAGCAAGGCCTTGCACAATGTAGAGCGTGCTTTTCCAGAGGCAAAGACACCTTATTAGGTTTCTGCACAGGAATGATTTTGTCAGAAGTGGGCAAAACTCAGAGAGTCTTTTATGAAAGAATATAAGGATCCACTCCAAACTATTCCTGTTTCAGGTTTAATAACCATTTTATTTACTTTGGAGTAACTTCTCTACACCTCAGCTCTTCTTCAGCAGTAGCAAAGAGAGTCATATATATTTTCACATAGGCTCACAGTTCACAGCCAGAGAGCTCTGTTACATAGAACGTTGTATTACAGGTTGTGTTTCAGGGGTAGTTTTGGGCATGCTCAGTCGTTGTAATCTGCCATTTATGTGGAGCCGAGAGTTAAAATCTGCTGGTTTGAGATGTAAAGAGCATTTCAAACTACTTGGTTTCCAGGGGTTTGTTGACTCTTGGTACTACTTAGCCTTGAGGATAGTGAGTCTGCATGTTTAATATTGGTATGTAAACATTTTTTCACATTTCATTTATACATAAAATAATTAATATTTTTTGAGATTTTTGCCTCAATTGTCATAATAGAAAGTTCTCTTAACAAAAGTCAAATCCTGCTGGTCAAGGCAACAGTGTTTGTTGCTCAGTTATTAAGTTAGTACTTATGTGTTTTGGTTTTGTTTTTTTTTTCTTTTAGGAGAAAAGCCGTTTAGTTGTAGTTGGAAAGGCTGTGAGAGAAGGTTTGCACGGTCTGATGAACTGTCTCGCCATCGCAGAACACATACCGGGGAGAAGAAGTTTGCCTGCCCAATGTGTGAGCGGCGGTTCATGAGAAGCGACCACTTAACAAAGCACGTACGTCGCCACTTATCGGCTAAGAAGTTACCGAACTGGCAAATGGAAGTGAGCAAGTTAAACGATATTGCCGTGCCGCAAACATCTGCGACCACCCAGTGAAAGGACTTGCTCTGGAGACTGTGGAATTAACTGTTGTCACTGGGAGACGCCAGCTGAAAAAAGGCTTTTGCTGCCGTTCTGTGGTTCTCCCGCGCTGGCTGCTGGGGGCGGTGCAGCAGAGAGGCAAAGGCACTCTGCACTCGGTCACAAAAAATGTTGCTGCGAGAACCAGTGGCTGACTGGAATAGCGGGTGTCTTTTGCACTGGTGAGGGGGGAGAAAAAGGGAAGGTTCTAGAGCAGAGCAGCACACATTGTGGAAGTTTTGAATCTTACAAATTATTCATATACACTCTAGACCAGTCACTCATCAGTGTTACTGAAGGTTTGCTGCTGACGCTTGAGACCAACTCTGATTTTAGCTTCCAGTTGTCAATCTTTATTACAAGACAGACTAGGAAGACAGCAATGTACAGGCGCAGGCTTGAAAGCCCAAAATGCATCTAGGTAAGATAATCTAAATCAGTTTTTCTACTTCTGCCAACTTTTCATGGTAGGAATCCTATCATCCTGTCCATTCCCCAGCCCCATCCTAGGCGGTGATTTGGTGCCAGACTCCTGGAGATTTCAGGGCTGTCCCCTGCACGGGGTGTTGAACACACTCAGCTTTACATCTGCTGTCCAGGGGGTTCAGAAGGGGCAGCTGTAGGGTGGGAATGTTTCTGAGTCCTTGTTAATTTTCTAATATTTTCCCAGCCTCTCTGGCAAGCTTTGCAATTATTACAATTGGTTGTTCCTGGGCATCGTACGATGCTTCTGCTTTTGTGTTGCTTACTGTTTCCTTTACACCTGCTCACGGTTCTGTAGCACTGTGTTTTTCACAGATGGATACACTGCACTTTTAAGAGAAATATCATAACTGGGTTGGGTTGATTAAGGAAGAAGACCAAGTATCTTGGACTTCTTGATCATGTTATTCTTTGAAAGACAGTTTATAATAAAAATGAAATGAGTATATTATGTATTGTATTAACTTAGAAAGTTGTGATTCAAAAAGTGATATGAGGCAGTCAAGACACCAGCCTGGAATTTGAACTATAGCTTTTGTGTCAAATAATGCATCAACTTTCACTATTTCTATTTTATCATATGTTGATGACATATCAGAAAGTGAACCGTTTGAAAATAGTGTATTAGATACGCTTTTTGTGACTACTTTAAAGATTTGCACATTTCTTATGTTGTACTTTATACTTTGTTTACAATAAAACCAACTTTCTTTAATTGACCTTTTTTTAAATTCATAGTGGTATGTAGCCACTTGCAAGGAAATAACCTCAAGACAAAATTAGTGTCCACCATTATGTGTCTTGACCTATGAAACGCTGTCTCTCAACTTTTGATATTTTTTTAAGCTTTATAGAGCCAACTGGATTGCAATTTCAAGTCTGCACCTACTACTCTGAGTCTCTGTTTTGTTGTGGGCTTTTATTCTCTGCACTCTTCATCTTCCCTCCCTTTCTGCAAGCACCCAAGGCTAAGTGTCCTTATGTGGGCCATTATAATACTGGTAAAGATATTTCTGTTGGTGATGGAACCGCACAGTCCTCCCTAGGATGGAGGCCGGCCCCTGTTTCCGAGGGCCTGGCTGGCTGGTGGAAGTGGTGTCTGCGACTGCGGCAGTGTGGGACCTGGCTCACAGGGCCCAGGGTAGCTGGAGGGCGGCCAGGAGATGTCCTGTCCCCAGAGCTGTCTGACAGGGCAGGGAGGCTGGGGGTTCACTCTCTCTGGGCAGTGGTTGGACCCTGTGGTTTCTCTGCCTTCCTCTGCCTGCATGCAGGGGTGGCCACGCAGAACTGTCTTGGGGGTTCTTCTGGCTCCCGCCCTGCCCTGCCTGCAGGGATGCCCAGATTTCCCAGCTGCCTGGCTGCTGACTCAGGGCCCTGCCCTGCGGGGTGTTTGGGGCAGGGCCACTCCTTCCTTACCCTGCTGACGCAGTGCCCTGTGCAGGGAAAACCTGAGTCACTGCTTGCTTGTTCCAGGGGCAATGTGCCATTGCAGCCTAACACAACAGAGATGCTTCCCAGGAGCCCGGGTCCCGCTCCCCCATCTTGCTTCAATGTATGTTCTGGTTCATGGGCATAGAGAAAACAATTTAACAGCTCTGGGTCTGAAGCCCTTCCAGATCTGCAGCTAGCCATTGGGCTAGGAAGCTGGGTCTCCCTGCCAGCTCTTACTGACCCACTGAACCTTGAATTCAGTTTTGTGCCGTCGCTCCATGTAAGGAGGGCATGAAGAAAGTGCTACCCCCACTCTCATCCTGTCCACTGTGTGGTGGGCTTGCAACTCCGTCTACCTCAGCAGGGAACTGAGTTTAAGTCCGACTTCCCAGGTAAGTGGTCTCAGGCTGGCTGTGCAATCAAAGGGCAAGAAGGAGAGTTTCTGTGCTGGGCCATCTCTGCTGCCTCTGTTTTCCAAAGGAAATCGACTGCTGGTGCTTGTCGTGTGGCACCCAGCCGAGGAGGTGTGTGTGGGGCATGCCCTGAGAGCACCCACTGGCAGCAACCCTGGGGGGGCTGCAGGGGAAAGCCTGTTTCTGGCATTGCTGTCAGCTGAGTAAAATACAGTTTCTCACTCTAAATACAGAATTTAACAGTAAGAAGTGCACTTCTGACTGGTTCCAGCCGAAGGCACAGCTGCAATTGTGAGTTTACTTCACATGCCATTTTTTAAAGCTTAACCGTGTAAGGCAACTGGAAATTAAACCAGCCATTCGAGGGTTTAATCCAAGTCTAACCTGAAAAATGTAGTTGAAAGGACATTATTAGACACCTTTTTCAAGGCTGTCTTTATTGTGCAATCAAATTTGGTTCCCATAGCAGGAAACTTTTTATGACATTTCCACAGATTTCTGTGAAAAATTAGGGTTTTCTTACTCCTTGGTGTTAACCAAAACCACATCTCAAGTTTTGTCCTCCTATTTGGGTTCAATGATGAAGCCAAACAGGAACGTAAACCCAAAAGCTCTCAGCAAACCCCCATGGCTGGTATCAGGATGGCAGCCCTGGCTGGTGCCGGCTGGTGTTTGCTGTGCAGACACCTGGCTCTGGGAATCCGATCTGAATTGCTCCAGACCAGCGTAGGCTCTTGGAAGCAGATTTCTGACGTATCTATGAACCTTCATCCTGCTGCTTAGCACTGATCTCTGAAGTGATGTGCACACATAAAAACAATGCTGCAGCGGTGACGTTGTTTTTGCGAGTTGGAGCAAGAGCTTTTCCCCATCCCGGTGGGTGGGGAAGAGCAGCTGGGGTCTCACAGCAAGATGTCTTGGGAAAGGAGGGAGTGAGACACCATGTCCAAAGCCAAGTGATATAACCGCACACTTGGTGCGCCTACCTTGCCGACGGGCATGGAGGGAGACGGAAGCGTTTGGGGAGAGTGCTTGGGGGGCAGAGGGTGCCTGCCTGCCCTGAGGGAGGAGGCAGCAGGGCTGAGCAGCACACATGGGAGGGTTTGGGATCTGGTTATCCCACCCCTTGTCTAAATCAACACAGATAAGAGGTAGGGGACTGTGGTGCTGGGCACCTCACACATGCACTGAGCGTGTGTTTGCCAGTACTTGGGGGATTGTAAGCTCTTCAGAGAGGATGGAGTGAAGGCTGGAAAACACAAGCATTTTCCCTTGTGGTCTGGAGAAGAATAATTTCCATTACAGCAGGAGTATTTGTGGAAAGCTTAGATGTTCTATGGGTGAACTAATGTGTATTTTAAAAGAAGAGGGGTCCTGAGCTGAGGCAGCTTGTCTGGAGCCTCAGACACGGCTGAGATGAGAGCCAGGGCAGCCTGTCTACTCATCCTGCCTGCAGAGCTTGGCTTTCCCTCCCAAGCTTTACCGCCCAGCGGTGCAATTTCAAGAGAACCTTAACCAACCAGTCCTGTGGTCCTGGCAGAGGGTCCACGCAGCCTCAGAGCCAGGGTGGGTGCCACATTGCAGGCACGGCACATGCCCAGGAGCCGAGATGAAGGGCTTTGTCACTGGCTGGCCTGAGACTCGCACACCGCATGCAGAGGCATCAGGTATTCCCCTGGCAGCTCCCCGTTTTTACTGTAAATAGATGATTCATTTGTCTGCTTTGGCAACAAACTTAGATCACCAAGGAAACACTTGCAGGCGGTCAGAAAAGTTAGAGCAAAAAATCAGGGCAAGAGAAATGATGAATGAATGAATGTGTCTTATGAGCTCAAGCTCCCTGCTCTTCTGTACCACAGATATTCTGCAGGAGAAGACTTTGCTTCTCCTGAAGCATGTGGTTGGTGTGGGGTAAATATTCAGCTAGAAAAAATGTTTTTGGAATACATTTTACAATGTAATCGAGCGTGTCACATGGAACTTTCATGTCTTTTCTAGGGATATTGTGATCTGTAACACTTTCTATTGTCACCAAAAGAAAATGTAATATTTAAGCAATAAGAAAATGAGAGCAAAACACATCTTTAGCCATCTCATTATACTCACAAGAAGACGAGCTAAACTTGCTAATACACTTGCTGTGTTGTGATATAAATCAGGCAATAACCTTATAAAATGTGTTAGAGTAATTCAGAAGCTTTGTTAGGCTACCACAATTTTGATGAAACTTTATACTTGCTTGTGTATTCTACTCTGAAAGTCGAAGTAATTGTCTGGTGAGAAAAATTCTGCTGTTACCGCTACTTCAGCCGCCCAGAAGGTTTCAAATAGGTATCAGGTACTCCCATGGCAACAACTTCGCAAATAAACAGATGTGGCATTGGCTGGGAATGCCCATGCACCAACAGCTGTGGGAGGCACAAGTACACCCTGCTTCGGCTGAATATTCCCCAGGGCCTCCGCAAAACTTAAATGGCTTAGAGTAGTTGAGGCGGATAGCGCCTCCTCTCCGCCCAGCACATCTCCTGTCTGCTTCCAACACATGCAGTAGAAACTGACATTCGTCAAGCCTATTTTTTTTAAAACCTTCACAAACTTCTCAGTTTGTTAATTCCAGCTGGGCTGTATTCCATCCCGTTCTCATTGCTTATTTGTGAGGGCTGGGATCTTTGCAGCGATAGCTAGGGGACTAGCACAGTGCACTTACTGTGAACAGCAATGTCAGGTAGTTTAAACAATTCTGCTTGGGAAATAGAGCTTTAAATGTTTAATTGCCCAGTAGGCAGTTGGAAAGTGCAACCCCACGTGCAACCTGAGCAGCATTAAAGAAAATACAGAGTGCAGAGAGTACATTAATAGTACATAAAATGCAGGGTGATCAAAACATTAATGAAATCCTCATCAAACAAACAATAAAGCAACTCCCCAGACCACCCCTCAGCCATGATGGAACATCACCAGTCATTGCAGCCAGTAAACAAAAAGATAGTCAGAAGCTGCAGCATTGCAAGAGAGCAGAGCAGCCATCTTCGAACAAGCTCTGCAATCAGCTTAATGAGGACATAATTCTTGGTCAGCCGCAGTCAGTATTCATCAGGTAATCCTGACTGGGTGTGAAGGGGCAGCACGGGGGCAGAAGTGTGGGCCAGGTTATCCAGCAGATTGGCGGGTTTGCAGCCGCAGCGCAGAGCTCTGGCTGCAGGAGCGCGGCTGGGGGCCACCGGGGCTCCCCCTGCCCGGGGTGCACTGCCCCTGCTGTGCTTGTGTGGCCCGGTGCTGCTGCTGGGGTCCGGCTGCTGCACAGGAGTAGGGAGCAGTTGCCTTTCATGCTTTTGGATGACCATAAGCAGTTTTATTTCCTTTTCTCCTCCCCACCAGCATTACCTGCCTGCACTGTACCACACAGGCGCTCAGGGGCTCTTTTGGGCTCCCCAGAGCTGCCAGGCTCCCTGCCCTCCTGTGCCCGTTCCTGCCTGCAAGCAGCTGCACGCTGCCCTCTGGGAGAGGGGCTCCCAGCACCACCGCCCTTCCACCTGGCCGGTGACGGTCACCTGTCACCGGCTCCTGCCTCTGCACCTGCTTCCACAGCCAAGAGCAGGGCTCGGGAAATGAGACACCCGCAGTGGCCCCGCTGCGTGGGAGCCTTCACTGGGGCTCGGGAGCAGCCTGAACCCCGTGTTGGAACCATGCCAGTTCCTGGCTGTGTCCCTTGCTGACCCTGACCCACAGGCTCGCCTTCCCCGCCAGCATCCGCACTCTCCAAGCCCCAGCCCTGCTTGGCAGCAGTCCTAATTCGGGTGTCTTCTCCTCATGAAGCCTGGGAGAACTGTCTGTGGGACCTCACCTCCTCGTTCAGCCCTGGCTGAGGTGACCTGCAAACCGCCCACACTGCCAGAAAAGCTGATGGCTGCTCAGGAGGGTGATGTGATCACCTCCATCTGCTTTCGCTAGGAAACCACACTGGCAAAAGAGTTTTGCCATTTTCTGAAGTAAAGGGGAAACTGTGGCATCCCTGTGAAATTCTCAATGCAGTACTAGTGTGAAAAATACTCATCATTGAACTAAGAAGGAGAAAGAAATCGTTACTGCCTGGAAATACCCAGAGGATAGCAGAGCGGGTAGAAAGGACAGGTACTCACAGGTTAGCTGGCCTAGATGGCATCGCTTGTGTCTCGCACTGATTCATCTTAACAATAACCCTCCCAGCCATGGCACAGCAGGAATTATTTCAGATCTTTCCATAGGAAAACATCCAAAGTGGTTAGTTGCTAATCTGCAGCTGGGGGGATTTTTTAATATTTTTTGGTTTTTTTTACATTTATGCAAGAGACTTTTCAATTTCCTATTAAAGTGAAGCAACAAGTATGATGAGTCGATGATGAGTCACCAGGCCAGGAAAAAAGCTGCAGGAAGGCTGCACTATTTATAAAATATAAAAGAAAGAAAGGAAATATATTCTAGATGCAGACAGATCTGGAAGGTGACTCCAGTTTCTCTTGTGGAATTGCGTATTCCCAGGCGCCAGACACCAAACCTCCCAGGAGGGAGGGGGAAGCGCTGGCGGGGTGTACATGCCCTTTGGGAAAGGGTTCACTGATGGTGCACAGAGCAGCACATGCTGCAGAGCCCATGGTCACTCACCCCTGATGTGGAGAGCTTGGCAGCTCCCTGAGGAGCACGGCCATGCTGCCGGGCTCCCCACATTCATCGCCTTTGCACCAGTGCTGAGGGCCGGGACGGGAGGGCAGCCAACCCCATCTCCCCACCGCCATGACGTGAGTATTGGATGCTTGCTTGGAAAACAAGGGAAAAAGCTATCTGGCAATAATTGTGAAGCTTTGGCATTACCAAGTGTGGAAACTGGCCTAGGTGGTCCCATGGTCTGGAGATACTGTTGCCCAACACCAGGCTTGGTTATTGGAAAGCAGCAGAAGCTTCACCTCTGACAAACACTGCCAGAACTGTCTCCAATGGCATTTGCAAGCAATGTGACATGGCCTCCTCGTGCAGTAGGTGATCACATATCTCCCTGGGGTTTGGCAGTTAAAATCCTGGGTGATCGTAGCTGCTCTGGGATGCAGCTGGGCGAGGGCGGAGGGAAGGACCTATTGCCAAGAAGGGAAAGAGCACCTGAGATCTCGAAAATTGCACCTGCAAAACATGATCGATGTCTGTACGATGGAGTTAGACCATGTCAGTACCTGATGCTTTCAGAGGACCGGGGTCTGCCGCCTGGATCGTTCGGCTGGCCAACACAGCTTTGCCCTCAAGTCCCTGCCTGTGCTCACATTGTCCCTACTTCCAACACTGGGTCAAAATCCAAAAGCCTGTCACAAAACTGTGTCACAGCACGGTTAAACAGGCGCTGAATGGGACACATGGACTGGAAGGTGAAGAGCTTTCTTTATTGCTTTAGACAAGGATTATGTGCTGGTGGCTTGATTCAGCCCTCATAGTTTTCATCGAAGACATGGATTGGTGCTGATATTTAACACATGTCCCAGTTTGTGGGATATGTGCCTAATCAATGAGATTTAATGTGTTTAGGAGTTTATTTAGGCACTAGTTTCATAAATCCCTGGATCTGAGGAAGGAAGATGGATCTTCAGCGTTTTAGGAATCATTTCTCTTGACTAAGTGTACACATGGTGAAAAAATGGTCAGTACTATTTGCACCCCATTTCAGGTTTCGAATGGACAGCAGTTCAGTGAGTAAATAGTGTGAGATGGGTGACAGCTCCTCAGCTAGTGCATCTTTAAAGGAATCACCCAAATAAATGTGCATCTGGAGGGAATCAAAGTGATGTCTCTCTCAAAGAAAGTTAGTTCTCTTTTGCTAAAGTTGAGAGAGTTGGCTACTTTAGTTACTGGGGCAGTTGCACATCCCTTGATGAGATCAGGAGCCTTCAAGGGAGCAGTTGATGCCTCTTTGGCACCTTTTGTGCCCCGCTGTGCCTGTCCCCACGTACACACCTAGGATGGTGCTGACAGGCACGTCCTCTCCACTGGGGCCAAGGTGACCTCACCTCCACCCGGCTGGGGGGCAGGAGGGGTGGGACCCTCAGTCAATTGACAGGGTCCTGAACAAGGGAGGTGCCCAGAGAAGCTGAGAAGCTTCTGGATCATGTCATAATGACCACAGCCAGATCTGACCAGGCTATAAAATGCAGTCTCCTTCAAAGACCCTCTTTGAGTGGTCTTCTCAAAGCAACAGGTCTGTGAACAGTCCCTTTAGACTGGGACGCCATCTAAGGAGAATTCCTGGGATTCAGTGTCCTCCACCTCCTCATTTGGGTGAGTGGTTGTTTTTCTCTGCTGGATATATCCTTGAGTGAGTCCTTGCCTAACCCAGGCAAGCGATTATTTCTTCTGGGTACCCTTGAGTGAGATGCCTCTGGTTTTGTTTCTTGCATGCTGTGGATCCTCATTATTCTTATGTAGTCATACCCCAATCATCTCAACTGATATCTAAATCTGTGTTTGATGTTGTCAGAGTGCTAAGTAATTTGTATAAACCCTGTTTACAGTTGGTTTATTTGGTATACTTTTCTGGCTAGAATAAAGTCTGTTTTGGAACATGTTCTCCACCTAAATTGACGTTTGGGGTGCCTCCGTGAGACTTATCTACAGCTTTTCAGGGAAAAAAAAAAGGGGGCACCCAAACTGTATCTGTATGTGCTTAAAGTATTGTTGGTGCTAGTAGGTAACGAGAAAAGAGAAAAAAAAACATTCCCGCAAAGGTATTTTGGTGGCTTTTACCACCAACAACAATGGAAACTTTGCAATGAAGTATTAATGGCTTTAGTTTTGCAACACTGCTGCTGGGGAGGCAGAGAATTCATCCACAGTGTAAGGTGGTGCTGTCTTGGCTTCATCATGTCTTATCTAAGAAATACAGGCCCTGCCTCCTGAAAGCTTTGAGCCTGTGTTGAAAGCCATTCCAACACTAAAGCAAACTTTTAATTGTCCTCAAATGGGGTGTTTTCTGGAATAATTTAAAAAAACATCATCCCCACAGTAAGAAATCCATCCGCTTTATTTCTATGCATTGCTAATGTCATTTGTTGGCTTAAACAGTCTATAAAACAAACCATTTCTTTTGTCTGAGTAGTGTCACTGCGGTACGCAGCCTGCGATGCCCGGGAGCTCTTGAGAAGGAGCCACCTTATTCCACAAAGGCCAAGCAGGCCTTGCTGGGTCTGGCATCTTCAAACTGGGTTTCAGAAGTTTTGATAACCACTGCTTCATTTTGGTGCCAGGCAGGACAGCTTGTGATGGTTAAGTCTGCAATTTGGTGACAAATCTTGGTGTTGGAAGCTGATGGGTGATGATTGAGGGTTTCTTTCTCCTGGATGCTCATCTTGAGCTCTGAGACTTTGGGATTTTGTTACTGTGTGAAATCTTCAGTTCGTGTCTTGTTGACAGCTACGCTAGGCTTGCTTGGCAGAGCATTGCGTATTTGGAGGAGTGTCAGTAGGACGTGTCACTTGGGTTCAAGGGCGTGGGGCAGTTTTCACTTTCCCACCTCTTCCTCTCTCCCTGGGTGCTGACCGGCCGGGGAGGAGGGAGCAGTGCTCCATGCTCCCCGCCCCGAGCCTCCGCACTAACACCCCAGAAAAAAGGGTTTGGGGCAGGACGAGCGGAGGGACGGGACCACCCCCTCACCCGCCTGCGCTGGGAACCACGGCCAGGGCACGGCCTTGCCACTAATTAGTGTAATTAATACTGATGTAATAGGAACTCTTTACAACCCTGAGCACTGATTGCAGTGTAATTTCAGTGCTGGGTTTGAAGCCACAGGAATCTCTCTTAATGTCACTGAAGCCAAATAAAATGTTGCTGTTAACTCCTTTGCCTTTTGGCCTGGTTTTCCCTGATACTTTTTGCTTACGTGCTGGTACTCTCGGCTTTCCTCACTGCAGCCAATTTTTTCTCTCTTTAATTTTTATCGAGAAAATTAAATTCTTCATCCTCTCTGCGATCGCTTTGCCACGGTTGTGATTTGTCCCCAGTTTCGTGGGTGCTCTGTGCAAGAGGAAGCCAGATGCTTTGATACGCTGGGTTGGATTTTAAAGTTTTGACAAACTCTGATATTTCCCATGGCAACAACCCCCATACGGTACAGCACCCAGCACAAACCTTGCTCCTGCAGAAACAAATGTAGCTTTACAGTGTCATCTCCTTTCTAAGCAGATGTTTAATTGCAGATGAGATATGAAATGAGGTCCTGGGGCCTGGGAAGAGTGGGGGGAGCCCCAGGGGTGTGTTGGGTACAACAAAATTAACCAGCTGAGTTTACTGGATGTGACCTGAAACTCTGCAAAAAGAAGGATTTGTAGCTTTTCCTAGAACACTAGTTGGTGCAGAAACCTCCCCCAGAAAGTCCCCCTTGCTTGAGCACGCTTCTGGGTCCCACTGGGCAGCGCGCACCCCCACCTCCCAAAACGCAGGCCAGCGGGTTTCAGATCTGGGCGCTTAGTGCCTGAAACATGGATGCATTAAAATGAATGGCTGTCAAAGGAGAGGTTGTCAAGGTAGCCCGGGATTTGTCACCATGTAGCCCAGCTGCAGGACAGCTCTCCGGCCTTGGTTTGCTTTCTGGCTGACAAGGGTCAGAAATTCAATGATGCCGTGACATTTTCATTACCTCAAATTTCTAAGGAGATCTTGGAAAACCCTCCTGATTGTAAGGCCACAGGAAGAAAATTAAGTCAATTTAATTCTTCCCCCTCACCACTTCCTTCAGCCAAAAGGTGGTGTTCCTGTCAACTCTACCTTCTTGTGCTACCAGCACATGAGAGCCAGGACTGACTGAGCCTGCTTGTATTTCAGTGTTTCAGAGAAAAACATACAGTAGTCCCTCCCCCACATTAAAAATCAAAACAAAACAAACAACAACAACAACGAAAAACAAAAAAACAGCAAAACACTTGCACAGCTCCTTGCTGAGACATGCCTGAAAGGGACAGTTCTTCTACATGATGGAGTAGGACACATCAAGTGTCTTCAAAGGCCTCGCACACCTGCCTCTGCAGGTGTAGCCTCAGGCAGTTTGCTGTTTTTAATGCAGGCATAAAAGACAAGATGCTCATGTTAACCACGGCTATGGCTGTGGGGATGGGAGCCTGAGGTCCACCGGGAGCTGCTGGGGATAGGGAGGCTGCTCGGGTGCCAGAGGTGTGATGTGGTGCAGGAGGCTTGCACAACCTGATATGGAGGCTGGAGGAAGGCAGAAACGTGAGGCTTTGGGGGCAGGGATTGCGAGGGGAAAGTTGGTCCCTGAGGAGTTCAGGGTCAGTGGTGGGAGGGGGTGTCTCCAGGCATGCTGATATTTTGGAGTGGTGGCTCACAGGGTTTGAAAATGTGGTTCCCTTGGACCATGCAAAACATGAAAACTGTAGAAATTATGAACTTAGCTGTAACTCTGCTTCCCTCTCTAATTATGGCATTTTTAATGAGCTTCATGCAAAAAAAAAAAAAAAAAGCAGCCCAAATAATGTTTTCCTTTTGTTGTTTTTTTCCTTTGCTCTACTTCAGCATGTTGGCATTCCCCACACATTCCTCTAGCTGACTCAGGCCCCTGGGAGCCAGAGCCCGAGAGAGCCAGGCTGGGGTGAGTGCTGCACCGCCTGCAGACCAGCAGCAGCGGGGTCTCAGCCGCTGTGTGGTCCACGCTCAGCAGAGGCGAAGGCCAGCATTGCGATGCAGGGCTGCAGGTCAGTGCCGTCCCTGCTCCTGTCCATCCCTCCCTCTGGAAAGGAGCATAGGGAAGAATCCTTCTTCAGAGATCGCTTGTAGCTGCTCTTCCTTTTTTCCCATTCAGAGTTATGAAATCAAGGGCATGAACTCTTCCAGTGGGGACCTAAGAACTTTTGATGGGAACATCTGCATGTCCTCAGCACAGGGAGCAATGGGCAAGAAGGGCTGGACATACTTGTCAAGAAGGAAGAACAGAACAGCAAAGGCAGGAGAAGCAGCTTTGTTTCTGCTGCTCTTGAGCTGGAAAAGTTGCTGCCTGTGGCTTCTCTAACACCGTCTGCAACCTCCTGCCTCCCAGCTTTGTGGCAGGTCCCACAGAACTCACAGCTGGGAGCTGCATCTCAGCAATATCTCTGATGTCCTTCTTTTTTCTCTTTCCCCTCCACATCAGGTAATCGAATTTCATTCCCCCCGCCCCCCCGGTAATCCTAAAATGAAGCAGAAAGGGGCTGAGAGGGGCTTTTGTAACACACAGCATCTGTGCAAAGCAGGTAACAGGCTGTGCTGTCAAGACTTTTCTCCCCGTTCTCACTGCAACTGCCTCTGCCAGCATTTTTGTCCTCATGAGCTGCTGTGGTGAGACAAAACAGCTTTGGTCATGTCTGTTGAGAAAGGGCCCCTCTGCACCCCTCAGACCTCCGCCTGCAGCTCTGAGCACGATGCCTGGACACAAACAGCCTCCCTCCTCCCCTTTGGTTTGCCGTGCGATGGCCCATTTTGCAGTTCAGAAGAAAATCAGAGGATAACTGCTTGTTTTAATTTTTATTTTGTCATTAGAAAGGCAAATGGCAATTCTCAGCAGATTGAACTGATCTGATTAAATTCTGAGCGGTTGCTGTGCTGATGGCAGTACCTGAGGTAACTCAGCAACAAGCTGGAAAAATTCTGCTTTACTGAGAAATTTGGGAGGTTTATTATTCAGTCCCTGTAGCTGCTCTGAGAATTAATTCTTTTTAAAAACAAACCAAGGAAACCAAACCAAACCCCCCAAAAAAACCAAAAACAAACCCACTTTTCTGAATTGAAAACGAAGCCATAAACTATGAACTCACCCATCCTTAGACCTTGGTGTCTGGGACATGGCCACAGTATTTTGGAAAGAAGGTCACTCCACTTAATGAAGTGGGTTTTTCATTAGTCAAAGATGACAAAAAGCCTCCAGCCTGATTCTTATCATTGTCCTGGAGTGTCCAAGGACATTTAGGAGATCATAAATACAACAAGAGCCTTTCGGAAAGTTTGTTACAGAGGTAGCTTTTAAGCTATGGTTGACCCCCAAAGACATGAAGAGCACTGATAATTATATGAATGTCTGAGTTTATGGAGTTAATTCTCTAGTGAAGTCTATGCCAGGAAAAGATGAAAAGGCAGACCTTCACACAGCCCAGCAACACCGATTTCCCTGCCATTGCATTGCTGGACCAAATATAAGCCAGCGCATAAGCAGCAGGGGGGTTTTCCAGTGAAAGGAGGTGGCTGCCTCCAGGGCAGTGCAAGAGCCCCTCAGCGAGGGCTGCATCCCTCTTCATGTACAACCCATGTCACCGCACTTGCTGTTTGCAGCGTTGGGAGCCTGGGGATAGGGTGGCACCGGAACAGGCTGCCCAGAGAAGCTGTGGGTGCCCCATCCCTGGAAGCATTCAAGGCCAGGTTGGATGGGGCTTTGAGCAACCTGGTCTAGTGGAAGGTGTCCCTGCCCATGGCAGGAGAGTGGAACTAGATGATTTCTAAAGCCCCTTCCAACTCAAACTGTTCTATCATTCTGTGGTGTCTGCAGCAGGAATCGGTGTGGAGACCTGTTGGTCCCAACACTGGACACTTGGGGTTTGAGAGGGCTGGGCTGGGTCTGGGTTGCACAGCGTGGGGGATGGCTGCAGCCTGCCCAGGGCAGGGCCTGGTGTGTTCCTCTGTGCGTGCCGGTCCCCAGCCCAAGGGGTGCATTGCCCAGGTAAATGCTGGAACTGCTGGAGCGGCAGTGGGGAAGACATGGTGGCTCTCTCCTGTTCACATTGGTCACTGCACACCTAGACAGGCCACCTCTAGAGGGTAGGAGTGACCCTGACTCCTCAGCCAGGACACCCTCCTGATGACAACTCTGCATCTAGTGTAGATGCTCCTAAATGACAAACATGGGAGAGCTCCTCACCCCAAGGCTGCAGTCAGAACCACTTTGTTCCCTGCTCTGAGGCTTTACTTGCCCAGCTCAGCCCTTCCTGCCATGGAGAAGAATTGCTCTAGGCTTGCCCACTGCCAGGTGTTGTCTGGTGGGCTTCCCTGAGAAACATGGGCTGCAAGGCTGGTCCATTTGGGGCAGAAGACAGCCTAGTACCAAATCTGCAACCTCCTCTCTGTGTGTTAAATGAGGCATTGCTGCAGAAAAAGCCCTGCCAGCACCTACAGCAGAGCTTTGGAGAGAAAATGGCTTTATCTGGCTGTGGTCAGTGCTCAGCAGAGTCTGGCTGAAGCCTCCCTGAGAGTTTCGGCGCCATCCCAGCCACCTTCAAATCCCGGGAGACCTGAGCTTGGAGAGGAGCACCACAAACCACGGTGCTTCTTAGCAAACACTGGAGTTTGTGGGGAAGCTCCAGGTGAACATGGTGCTCCCTCACATGTGGATGCCCACGGTGCGCTGAATGAGCACATCCCTGTGCTCATTGGGGACAGACTGCAAACTCCGAATCTCCTCAAGGCAGAAATTGGAGCCAGTTGGAGCAGCAGCCCAGGCAAAGGACAGTTGTTTGGTTTGGGGTTTTTTTGTTTGTTTGTTTGGAGTTTTTTTGTTTGTTTTGTTTTGGTTTTTTTTTGTCTGTGTGTTTTTTTTCATTTTAGGTCCATAGACTAAGCAGAAAATCATCTTGTCCTGCAGATGTTTTTGCATGCTCCTTTTGCATGCAGATGTACTGGCATCCAAGATCTGAGCTGTGGCTTCTTTGTGCCAAGACTAGTCCAGAAACAGCACCCCCTGCCCTTCTGTACCAGGAGTGAATGCCCTGAAATAAACAAGTGAAAAATAGGTGGAGAGGAAAGCAGCAGTTTGATCAGGGGGAACGTCAGCTGAGAAAGTAACAAAACCACTTGTTAACGTAGCTTTTACAACTGCCAAGAACCTCAGCCAAAAATTAAGCAATTGCTTTGCTTCGCTCTGGTGCCAAGTGACTTTCAATCTGCATTGTCTGTACTAGCTCATATCAAACTCTCTTACTACTGCTTTGTTGATAGAAGAATTCTAAATCCCAACTATCTTGGTGGTTTGAATTAGAATTACTGTGGCATCTACTGGTGTGGCTGGCAGAAAGCACGAGCCTATGCAACTTGCTTTTGTTCTTTATTTTTCTTCATTTGGATATTTTAAGTTTATTTCTTTGCCCAATCAGTGACATTGGTGATGGTCACCTTTATTTCAGCTGAAATGTGCATGTCTTAAAACCTGCTGGAGAGCCTGCTGACAGGCTGAGTCGCTTCTCCTCTCAGGTCCTCCCTGTGCCACCTGCCACGACCTGGTGTCACTGCCCCAGCGGGAGGTGATGTGAGTCAAAGCTTCTCTGCTTGGGAGTAACCAGCTTTTTGTGGTCAGCACGGGTAATCATGTGCCTTCGGTCCTCAGCACTTAACGGAGCTAAAATGTCTCCCTGGGGCTGATGTGAAAGTCGATGTGACCCGCTGCATCCCGCCGGAGACTCCTCTACCCGGCTTTGTCTCTTTTATGTGGTGCTGGTGCAAATATTATGTGCCTTTCATAAACATCATGTAGGAACAAAAGAACAGGTAGGGTATGTGCAGAAGGATATACCAGCACTCCCTATAAAAATGCTAATTCTGCTTCAGGCCTCTTGAGGGTGTTCAGTGACGTGCAATAAATTACTTTTATATGGCTTTGTGAGCAGTTGTGATTTTAACACTGTTTCAAGGAGCAAGTGTCTCTATAATCACAGTCAAGGAGATGGAATAAAAACCATTCCAGCCAGCAAGCATAAAAATATTTGGCCTTTACCTTTCAAGTCTTCTTGACAATGTTTGAAATCCAGTTAAACCTTTATATCCAGGAGAAAAGTAGCACAAATAATGTCAGAGAAATTGATGCTAATGCTAGGCAAGGGAGAGAGCCTCTGTCTCTTCAAACATGTTTAGTTACCCTTCCTTCTGTAATAATCAAAGGAATATTCTAAAAATGTTAGATTATTAGAGGTAAACTCATCTCCCTACTTGTTATTTGTGATACTGTGCTCCAGCGCAATGAACAGAAGTGATGAGCTGCTGTTTCTGCCAGATCTCATGGATCTACCCACATGAAGTGTTGAAAGCAAACTGCTCTTTGTTTGTAAATTGAAAGTGGAAGAGGTCGATGGGTAGAAAGCTGTTATCAGGTCAGAAAGAATAAGCTGAGGTCTTGAAAACCACCTGGATGTAAGTGGAAAGCCTGGGTTGCTGAGGTGGAACAGCAGACAAGAAGGAAAGGTGCGGCAGAGTGTTTTTCTTCCAAGCCGGGCTCCACGATGGGGTGGATGAAGTCAGGTCTCTGGGGTGTCATCAGGAGACACTCCTGCAGAGATCCTGAGCCTCAGATTTACATCTTTCCAAAACACAAGTGCCCCAGGACTAACCGAGTATTGCTGCAAGAAAAGAGCTCAAGGACTGAAATTCAAATCCTAGAGAAACCAGAGGCTTTCACGAAGAGCTACAAGAGGTATTGAGGTGATTTAGGAATCATGAAGTGACTATGCTTTGTTGTGTGGAGATATCTGTTGTGCAAGAAGGCAAGTGTTTAACTGTTAATTCATTTATTTCTGACTTGAAAGACAAAAATTCCCTTACAGAAAATGAACCCTGCTGGGATTTGAGCTACTTCTGTCATTGGCAGGGGATGGATGGGAGCTCCTTCCTGCACCCTGTGGTGGGACCGCCCCAGGGTGTGTGTGCGCTCCGGAGAAGCTAACCAGCCTTTCTGTTGAGCAGACATCATCAGGTCATCTAGCTCCATACACCGCATTTCAGACCACTACAGCTGGTTGTCCTTGAGCTGAGCTACAACTCGTACATCAAGCTGGTATCTGGTGAGAGGCATCCACTGCTGCCATGACACATCATCAGCAGGGGAAATCCCATCAAAGCTGTTGGTAGCAGGTCCCAGTCACTGCCTGCCTTCACATCGCTACCTGGTCTGGCTTTGGACCACTGCCTTGTGTACCAGGGACTGAAAAGGCCGCTGGGACCTGTTTTCACCCTTGGATATGGGTGGCTGGCCAAAAACATGGCACCTTGCTGTGGTCTAGTGAAGAGTGACTGCTGAAGGAGTGAAGCATTTTTGGTGCAGCCTTTCTCCATTTACAGCTACAACCCCAAACCTGTGCCTCTGCCTGTTTTGGGGGCAGGCTATTTGTGCAGTCCTTGCTGTGACGTCCCTGCACACACTTTTCCTGTTCACATTGCTCCAAAGTCAGCTCTCCTCCTAATGTGAAATTTAATGTTCTTGCTTTAAATTTGTCCCTCACTCTGATTCCTTCTGAAGTTGTTTGAAACCTATACTCTTTACTCCTTTAATATTTCATTTGTAGTTTTTCTTCACTAGATGAAATACAGAGTTGAGCACTCTGTACCACACCATGCTGGGTCTCGGACATATAAACTTTCTGCTGGAACAATTAGGTATTGCACAGGGTCCTCAGGCAGTCTGAGGATACAGCATCTCCCAACACGAGGACTCCAACATCGTCAAGCCTGTGCTTGGCTTTTCTATGGGAATTCTGATCTGAAACTGGTTTATTTGGTTTTTTGTTTGTTTCTGACACAGTTGGTCAACCTTATCCTTGTTCTGTCATTAAAATATCCCCAAAGAGATGTTCAGAAAAACAGAAAGGTCCCAGTGCTGTCCTGTGTTTGTGCACAGTGCAGGTGTCACTGCTCCCGGTCCTGGGTGACACCTGCCTCCAGCTGCTGGGGACGTGGCACAGCACAGGCCCAGGGTGCTACCTGGCATGGAGCAGGGGCCACCATAATCTGGCTGCAAACAAGGTGTGGTTTTTGTTTCAGGGTCACCAGCACCCTGGGGACAGGCCGTGACAGATCAATTCCTTTCACATAGGCCGTTAGAGGGGAAGTTTTGTTTGTGCTGCCTGCAGAGCTGCCCGCTGCTGACCCCCACACACCGGCAGGCAATGCATCCCTCTGCTCCCCGCTACACAGTCCTCTGTGAGTTCATTTTTAAATCTCTTTTTAATTAGATTTTACCTTGCATATATATCTTACCCGAGTGAGCCTCTGGCTGATGCCAAGCTCTGCTGCGCTGGTTTTCCAGCTCCCGATAGTGCATGATGCTGAGGGGCCAGGGCTGAGCTGTGGGGATGTGTTTTCTCCCAGATCTCCATACAGCTCAAGGGTTTAGGCAAAATGAGAAAAACAGCTGGCTGGTTGTACCCCATACATGCTGCTCCATGTGCTGTGGTTCCCAGAGCATGTGCTTGCATCCAGGACTGCATTGGCTCCCGGCTCAGCCCTCTCCATTTGCTGCCAGGGTGATGGAGCGCCTCTTGAAGAATTTGCCTGTGGTTTGGAAAATCCCCCCGCCAAACATGAGGAGCATGTTTGCCCTTGCTAGCTCCTCCATGCAAGGTTGTGTGCAGTGGGACTGAAGCAGTTTATGCTACTTCCACAGGCTGCAGGCACTCCAGGAGGAGAGGCTGAGTGGGCTCCTGGTGCGGTACCCAACCCTGCAGCCAGGAGCAGGGATGTTGCTCTTCTTGTCACTAATGTTCCGGGTGGGCCAGCACTGAAGGAGCTCAGCAACACTGAGCTGGGAGAGGGAGAAGCCAGGACACACACAGCAGTGAGAGTCGCTGCTCAGTGTGGATGCCGCTGCTGGCCTCAGCAGGAGGCGGTGGGCTCTGCAGCACCTTGGCGATGCTCTGACGGGAACTGTGCCTGGGCTTGAGTGTCTTCAATGAACTTGTTTGACCTCAGTTCCTCCTCTTCTCCATTGTTCTTTTGTTCCCTTCAGGCACACAGAGCCTGCCCTCCTGCTCCCAGTGCTGGGCTCTGGCAGGGCCTGGTCCCAGTGGCAGCTGGGGCACTGGGTCCCGCAAGGCTCAGCTGGGCTGTGAGCACTCTGGAAGGTTTCCTGGTCTCTCTGCCTTCCTGCTGACCTAACTTTTGGCTCAAATTCTCCTCAAAATGCTTCTCAGGCCACAGCCAGATGCTCTGGGTGGTATTCCTGGTTCTGTGCCTGCAGGAACACAACCCTATGCCCCACAAACAGCCACCCGCATGGTGGCTGGTGACCCCCCAGGTGACAACCCCAGGGCAGTGCAGGGACACAAGGGCAAGTGCTGTCATCGCCTGGACACCCACCCCAGCTGCTGCAGGCCCCTCTCAGCTCTGGATCTGGGACCCACCTGGGCTTTGGGACCCAGACTTCAGTGGGGAGGAGATGCTGTTTTCTCTTTCAATATGTTTCACAGTGCCACATCCACTCAGGTGACTGTGCGGCAGAGCCCTGGCCACTCTCCTTTTTTGCAGGCTTTTCTGCACACACAGGCTTAGATGCACAAATCTATATTAAAAAAAAAAACCCAAACAAACAAACCAAAAGAAGCTGCATTTTGTTTTTCTGGCAAGTTCAAATCTGTTCTAGTGATGTGCAGGGTATTTGATGTGTGGCTTGCAGTTTTTTAAATTATAGAATGATTTTAACTTGCAGGTCTTTAAAGACAACATGTAATGTCCCAAGTTAGGGGCCAGGACAAGGGACCAAAAAGCCAAGAGACCTCCTATTATTTGTAATTAATGTTGAAATCAAGAAGGACAATTACAGGGGTATGATTTCACACCACCTACAAATAATAAAGCAATCAAGAGGATAACCTCAGAGACAGCCACGCTTTGTGTGACTACACTGGTATTTTAGCCCCAGCAAACAGACTTCTCTTTCAGGAGAAGAGGAAAACCCCACACAGCACTTGATGAAGTGAAGGAAGGACTAACCTACAGCGATTGAAGTGGAGGAGTGTAAACGGGATGGTGGGGGGAATTAGAATACAGCTAGAGATGGAAAAATAACTTTTTATTCAAGTAACCAGCGAAGGGACCTGCTGGGTGAAAGAGGGGGAGTGAGGGCCAGTGTCCCATGCTCATGGAGGTTGCGGCTTCTTGATGGTCACACTGAGTGCACTGGAAGGATCAGCTTACTCCTAACCTAAATCCAGTGCAGGATTATTGATGAGGTGACAAGTGCAGAGTCCAGGATGACAACAAACCCACCAAGCCTTGGGTACAGAGGCTTACTTGAAGCCATGGGTTCAAGCCTCTGTCTTCTAAACTCTTAGTGCTTTCTTCAAGGGAGATGACAGAAAACAGGCTTGGAAAGTTTATCTAAGAGACTGAGGTGCCAAATGGCTTAGCAGGGACAATGGTTAAACTTAACTTAGGCACAAATAAAATGGATGGATGAAGTTTCTCGCCTGGTGTGGAGGTGCAGGGGAGGGCAGCCACACCAGCCCCCCATGGCTGATGTGGTCCCAATGGCTTCATGATGCCGCTGCCAGGGATGAGGGACAGAGGCGCAGGGCTGTCCCCTGGTGTGGAGCTGTCCCCTGGTGTGAGGCTGTCCCCCGGTGTGGGGCTGTCCCCTGGTGTGGGGCTGTCCCCCGGTGTGGGGCTGTCCCCTGGTGTGGGGCTGTCCCCCGGTGTGGGGCTGTCCCCCGGTGTGGGGCTGTCCCCCGCGACAGGCACAACCTGCTGCTGTGGAGGAGCAGCCCTCCCGCCGGGGCTGCCTGCACAGCGGGAGCTGGGGCAGCGCTGGAGCTCTTGGGCACAGCGGCAGAGGAGCCTGGGACCGCTTGGCACTGCCCACCGAGGCACCGCTCTCCCCGGTTGTGCAATAGCGGGAGAGAAGTAACATTTCCACACAAGCACTGTCTGCCTGTAGGAAACCCCCTAAAAACTCATGACCAAAGAGGTGCCTGGGGCTGGCATCCTCAGATGACCTCCTGTCACAGATTCCCAGGGCTCTGGCTATTTATAAACGCCCCGATAAGGCTAGAGTTCAAGAATGCACTAACGTTTACAACTACAGAGCCAAGTTGCCCTCTCAACCATCTTCCTCATGCCAAGGAATTCAGAGAAGGTATCTGCTATATGAGGATGGTCAAATTTGGCTCTCAAAATAATTTGTTGCAACAATATGCTGAAGAGCGCATTAAATCCTGGAAATCCCCATTCAGGCTAATAGTTGCAGTAGAGCTGGGCTGCTGAAACACATGAAACTTGCCTTATCCAGGAGCTGTACCCAGAGGAGAAGAGCTGCAGGATCAAAGGTCAATTTAATTTAATCCAGTGCAGACACCTAATGTGACGGTGGTCTGTCACAGCGGCTCCTGCACACCCAAGATCACAAACTGCAGCTCTGACTCTTGCTGTCCTCATCATCTGCCATTAGTGCTGCAGAGAAGAGTGCCAGCTGCAGTGCATGCCAACGTTGTTGCTTTGTGACAGCGCCTTCACCGGGTTCGCTTCCAAAAAATGTTACACAGCGGTAAATTGAAAAAAAAAAAGCTGCCACCTAGTGGCAAATGAGTTTTTTTCAGAGATGCTGATGTGAGCAAGCACGTCTTGCTGTGTTAATGGAGGTTTTCTAGAGTTATTTGCATGTATCAAACGCTCATCTAAGCAGTATTTAGAGGGTGCAGATTTTGAGAGTGCTTTTGGCTATGGCCCAAGGTATTTACAGCATGTGGGTATTCACAAAACTGACTATTTGAGTGATTTGCTTCTATTATGGAAAAAGTCTTAAAGGTGCTCCTACCAGCCTGAGCTAGCATTTCACAGCAAATAAAATGAATTAGGAACTTTGTTTGCAATGCCTCCTAAGATTTGGCATCCCCAGCCTGCAAGTCCTCTTTGAATTTAAACACTAGGAGTCCTCATCAGTAGGAAAAGAAATGGCTATTTGTGGCTCATTTCTGTACAAAAAAAAATATAAACCAAGCAGTTTTTTTCCTAAATCATTGCCATCTGAAGGGTGTTTCTTCCCCCGGGTGTTTCTCACGTCCTCTGGACTGCCACACCAACCTCCTCCGTGTTGGCAGCGTGGGGACGAGCAGCACAGGCCACGCTCGCAGGGGACGTGACGCCCTCAGCAAGCCCTAGAGATGGGAGTGAAATGGCCATTCGGCAGGAGAACCTCGTGCAATGCAGCATCAGAAAGAGACAGAGAAGATGACAAAGCAGCCAACATTGTGTTTCTACCATCCTACACTGCATTGGTGGGCTGCAGAGGGAATTACTGCAGCCAGTCCTGGTGGTTGCTTTTGCCAAGGGCACCAAAAACTTGAAAAAGGGAGCAAGAATGAGTTTAAAAATATTAAAGAGCTGGACACCAGGTCTTACAATGAGAAACTTCAGAATTTCAAGATTGAGAAGTGACTTGCTTGCAATGTAGGAGAAGTTCATAGCTGCTGAGTTACTACAAAGTCAGCTTCTGAGGGCTTTTGTCATTGCAGAGGAAAAAAATGAACTGCGGATGCAAATCTCTTGTTGGTAACAAGGCATGACGTTTAATTACAAGGAAACTACCAGTTGGAGCAAAATACAAAGAGAAATGCTGGTGCCTGTCTCCTGAGATCTTCAAATAAAGACTAGGTATCTTCCTGGAAGTTGGGCTTTGGGCAGTTTGTCTGTGGTATAAGACAAGAAGAGGTAAGGCTATGTGATCTGATGGTGCCTTCTAGTCTTGAAATCTGGGATTGAAGTCATATCTGTCAATAAAGTCTTGATGTTCAGGAGTGTGATTTGGTGTTAGGAGCCTAATTTAGGAGAAAAGTGTGAAAAACATATGTTAAAGGATGAGCAATAAGGATCAGAGCAGTCATAGCCAGCCCTGTGATCGCTGTGGGACTCGATATATTCTGCAAGTCTGAAGTCACGCGTAGACAGAAGGTGTTGAAATATGTTTCTCTTTTGCACGCTTAGACAGTTTCTGTAGAAATAACTACAAAGTGAGAAAACTGTATGCCAAAGAGCCTTCAGTTTTATTGCTCAGTGGGTTGCTTTGTAAGAAGATGGTCTCTGTGGGTCTGTAGCATTGCCAGTCCCTGTCCCTGCCACCTGCTCTCACAGGAGGCTCCTAGTTTAGGTATGGCTTATTTCTAAATGTCCTTGACCAGCATCAGCATGATCAGGCTATCTGAGCATGGGTGGCCTTTCAATATATAAAGGAAGATCATAAGAAAGATGGAGAGGCTTATAGTGACAGGACAAGGGGGTTTAAACTGCAAGGTGGTAGATTTAGACTGGACATAAGAAAGAAACTTTTAATGATGAGGGTGGTGAGACACTGGAACAGGTTGTCCTGAGGAGCTGTGGATGCCGCATCCCCGGAAGTGTTCCAGGTCAGGTTAAATGGGGCTTTGAGCAACCGGATCTAGTTGAAGATGTCCCTCCCATGGCACGAGGATTGGAACTAGTTGATCTTTAAAGGTCCCTTCCAACACAAACCATTTCATAGCTCTATGGTTCCATACTGACACAGCTCCACACCAAGCCCATAAAGCTTGAAATTTGTTAGCAGCTGGTTCTTAAGTGCTAGCTGGATGCTGCAAACATGCCAGAAGCAGCGCATTTCTTGCATCAAAGTTAAATCACCTAGCTGATTATTGCCAAGCCAAACTGATCACAGTATCACAGTATGTTTGGGATTGGAAGGGACCTCAAAAGTCCAATCCCCCTGCTGGAGCAGGAACGCCTAGGTGAGGTCGCACAGGAACATGTCCAGGTGGGTTTTGAATGTCTCCAGAGAAGGAGACTCCACAACCCCCCTGGGCAGTCTGATCCTCAGCTGCTTGCTGTTTGACTGAGGAGCTGTTTCATCAGCTGTGTCCAGATGGCATCAAACTGACGCAAAGGGCTGCTCTGAGCCTTTTAAAGGCAGGTACAGGGACAGCCTTGCTTCTCACTGGAGCATGCCTACAGCTGGAAGAAGGGGAGCAGGGGTGGTGGAGCTGGGGTCTCCCCCAGCCGTGGTGCTCTCAGCTTTGTGACCCATCCCCTCTGATTTCACTGTCTTCATACGATGAATGTAAATTGTGAAAGCAGGGTCGGCTGTTAGCAGGCTGAAAATAAAGGACTGGCTTTGTTTTCTTTAGGCGTGTTTCCAGGGTAATATCCTGGTTGCAGAAGCAGCGAGTGGGAGCTCTTGACACCAGGGACCCCTTGGCTGCTGCAGGCACGACGCCCCAGCAGTGCTGGGGTCCCGTGGGGGACCTTCCCTGCACCACGCTACCTCCAGCCGTGCCTTTGGTACCCAGCAAGTGACTGCAGCCATGTATGCCCAAAGCCATTCTTGTGTTTCCCTGCTGGTACCCCCGCTCTGCCCACTAAACCCCTCCAAAAGGAGGCTCACACACATCTGCTTGGCATGCTGACTTTTATTTCGGAAGAAGCCCGCGGAGATGCTGGCGCACGGATAGCGGGACAGACCTAAAGCCGATGGGGAGGAGGGACATGGCAGAGCAGTGACTGTGGCTGGTGCTCTCCCTGCTGCGGCTCAGCGGCCCAGGAGACAAGGGCAGCAGTTGTGTGTCGTTTCAATCTTCATGATGTTATCTGATCCCAGCGAGTAGGTCACCTCATCCTCGTTCACCCCCAGCGGCAGGCTGATTTGCTTCGTTATGTTCCTGTAGTTATACTCCTTCCCTCTTGCGGTGGTGTGCTCCTCCTCGTGCTCTGCTAACACCTTCACCTTCCCGTCTTTTACCATTACAATGACGTCGTTGGGGTCAAAACCCTCCACGTCTATCAAAGCCAAAAGCTCGTGGTCATGGGAACACTTACACAACCTGCGAAGTCTTTTTCGCACGCTAGAATAAAAACAAGAGAAGAGCCTTTCAGTTCAACTCACAGTGGAATGGGTGGACCACCTGAAGAACAAGAGAGGTAAATAGGAAAATATTTGATCCATCTTCATGCTGATGCACAGAACTTGGGATGGTGTCTGTGCCATCAGAAGGAGCTCCCACCTGCATGCCACAGCAGTCGGGATTATTTTAGCGTCCCCTCTTGGAATGGGGCAATTGTGCAGCTGAAAAGTTCTTTCACCTAAATACAGAGAAGCCAGTGCTCCTCCTTCATGTGTGCATACACCCACAAAGCCACGTGTGTCCATCTTACCTCTTGTCCTACATTTTAAATGGATAGTTACAATAGATCACATTTCTCAGTCAGGAGTTCTGTTCAAAGCAATCAGTGCAAAGGAGACACATTTGGCAAAAAATCCCCAAATGCTCCTGCAGAGCTGGGCTGGAGGGTCACTGAGCCACTAAAATGATTTCTAATACTGTCAAACAGTGACTCTGCTCAACCAAAAAGCTGGCTCTTAGTCAAACCATTTATAAAGCAGACAATGAAAGGGTCAGTTCAGTTATAATAGCTAAACTGGACACAAGGTGCCAAGTCAAAAAGATAATGGATGTGACGGAAGAGGAAATAGGGCAAACAATAAGGGAATGGACATGACAGCTAAGGTGAGAAATCCCTAAGGAGTGGTTTGTTAGCAAGGTACACCCATTTCAGCAATCCTGCTTAAAACCTGCAATGATTTAGCCTGGCGTGGTGATTTTGGGATGTGTTTTCTGTGAGGGCTGGCTCTTCCACCTGCCCCTCTAGTCTTTTATGTTGCTGGTCAGAGGAGAATAATTATGCTGAGAAGAGCTGGTCCTTCACAGCACTTTTTCTGGGAAGGGGATGGCTGAATTCCCCAGCGTGACTGGCTGAAATCCTGCTGTGCTGAGGTCTCAGACGGCAGCGGTATGGACTCTCCTGCTCAAAACAGCAAATTGTGCTGAGCGCGGCAGAGCCGGGGAGCCTGGCGCTCAGGGACAGCGTGTCTTGGCCTTCCACGGCCCATCCTGAGACCTCCCAGCTTCCATCCACACTGAATTTCTATTCCTTCACTGAGACTTTGGTGTGCAATGATCCTGCAAGGGCACGCTGTGCTTGCCCAGCTCTGGCGCCCAATGCAATGACGAAAATCTGAACACAGACACCAGTCTGGTAACACCTGGGATCTGAAATCTGCCACTCAACAGCCCTGTGTGAGCTGCAGCTACTGAGTAAGTTTAAAGTAACCTCACAGCAACTTTTTGTTTTGTTGAAGCTAGTGTAGAATTAACCTGAGGTCAGGCTTTTTCCTTTTTCCTCTAACTTTATTGTACCCAGAAGATAACACACATGGCAGATGGTGGGATGATACTTGCTGCTCTACAGGTAACAAAAATGTCACATTTTTAATTGCCAAGATGAAGGTGTCATCATCTCCGTGTGCAACACAAGGGAGCTCAAACAGAACTTGAGTTTGGGGAGGAAATACCAATTCCACAAACACAGCAAGAGACTCCCACAGCTGATGATGATGAAGGGACTTCTTAGCCCCTCTAGCCTCTCAATATTTCAATGTGCCTTAACAGAAATCATTCTGTTTTATCATTCACCAACTCCCTACCCATAGAGCTACCTTTGGGGTTTAGCCCAACTAGAGTCCATCTTGAACTCCATTAACAAAATAAAATTGTCACACCAGTGATCAAAATGGAGATGTAGAAATCCTGACACTTATTCCTCCTACTATATGAGGTAAAAAAATATGGGCAAACATCTGTGGTGCATCAGTGCTGCACTCTATTGCATACAGGCCCATTTTGGCTACTGATGAAGATATTTATGTGTTTAACAAACTTACACTGAATTTACATCGAAGATGGACTTTTTTCCCCAGCTGAACAGCTTTGGATCTAGTTGTGTATTTTACTTCAGATGCAGTCTGCGAGATGGTTAATGTCACACCCCCATTGTCCAAACTCTTTCCGGCATGGGCACTGCCTGAATGGCTCCTCTTGGGCTGCTTGGATGCACAAGAAGTGCCTCCCATTCCCCTTTCAACTAATTTTATCTGAAAATGGCTATTTCTCTCCCATCCTGCTTGTCTGTTTCCACCTTGGCTCCTGGCACTGATGCCAAACCTCCCTCCATCCTGTGCTGATGCCCATGGAAAGCAGGTAAGTAGCAGTTACCTGGCCGTTTCTCGCTCCACATCCACCCTGCTGGTGAGCGTCCAGCACTCCCAGGGGGAGGAGTCGCGCTGGTGCAGGCAGCAGTGCCGGCCGGCCAGCCTGCGCAGGCAGGGCGCGGGCAGCTCCTCGCGGAGCTGCTGCACCTCCGAGTGCATCAGCTTCAGCTGCCTCCGCATCTCCCTCTCTGCCTGCCTCAAATCGCACTTGGCGTCTTCCAGAAGGCAACAGTGCATGGACGTGGTCATGCTGCAGAGTGCCTCAGGGCACGAGCGCGGCCGTGCCAGCCTGCACTCGTGGGGGGAAAAATTGCCTCGAGAGTTTTGTCCAGAGGTGAGCGTGTGGGTGAAGGCGCAGGTGCTCTTGCAGCCTTCCAGCGGGCACCTTATGACGTCATGGGCTCAATGACACATCACAGCTCCACAGTTGCCATGAGAAGCGCAGCCTTGGTCCATGCACAACTGCACCCCCCACTGCAGCCTCCCACTGGGGGACTGGGGAGCCCATGGCAGGGGGACACAATGGGTGGCTTGGGGCATGGTGGGGGTGCGTGTGCAATGGCCAGGCAGCGGAGCCACGGGCCATTGGCAGCACAACTTGGGTGCAATTTCACGCACAATGTTGCTTCAGCACGGCCACCCGCTGCCCCCATCTCCGGCCCTGGCACAAGGGTGCAGCAGGAATGTGAGCCACCCCTCTCCCTCCCAGACACAAATCCCCACGGACCAAGGGCCAGGTCTCCACTCAAGGTTTTAAGCATGGTCTCCTCTTGAAGCTCACTGGGATTCTCATTCCAAGGTCCTGATCACAACTGCTCTGGGAGAAGGGAAACCCGCACCCGGCAGTGGGCTGCTGCCAGCCTGCTGCACAACTGCAGCCCCTGCAGCTTCCCTGCCTCACTGTTTTGCTGCTGTTACCACAGCCTTAATGAAAATGTGTAAATTAAAGAGAGCTGCAAATACTCTTTATGTTTTTTTTTCCTCCTTTTCAAGTGCTTTGCACAAGGCATTGGATGTGTGATGCCTACGTACGTTTTTTGCAGACACCCAGCACGGACAGCCATGGTGTTAGGTGAAGGCTACCAGAAGCCTTGGCCTGAACACGTGTCAGGCTGGTCTGCAGGGTGCTGGCATCCCCAGAGCACCCCCAGTCCCCAGGGAAAGACATGGCAAATGACTACAAATGTGCAGAAATTGAAGGCTCTCTTTACAAGCCATAGTTGACAGCTGCAGTTCAGGTATTTCTGGGAACACTTTGAGAACATGCACCTTCAAAAAGATTTTTGTCCCTGCTCCAGTGCCATATTAAGCAAACGAGGTGCTAAAAAAAGCAGATCCAGCTACTTGCTTCCTTCCCTTACAGATGTTATTCCACAGCTTTCACCTGCATCAGAACGAGGTGCTGCCTTGGCAAGAGTGGGCAACATGAGGATTTTGGTTGGTGGGACAGAGCAAAAGCATGCTGCATCCTGCAATTATTTTGCAGAGGAGACAGAGCACACACACCACAGGCACCCATGGCACTGCTGCCAGCACGTCTGAGCTGACAGCTTTACCTTTGCAGGTCCCGTGATGGCTGAGCTCAGTGCTGCAGGCATCAGCTCCTGCCTCAGGACTTCTGAAGCCATCATTGTCCTGTCTGGCTGTTGCATCAGTTTTTCTTGAGAATGACCCGCATGGGTTTCGATGTCAGTGATGTTCATGGCATGGGTGGCTTTGCCTGGCTCCCTGAAAGGCACTTGTGGTGTATTTTAATCACAAGCAGCATTGACACCAAACCTCCTGGGTCTAATGACGACTACAAGGAGTGGGGAGTGCTTTGTATTTTTGGGAAATCTGGTCTTTAAGGGCTTGCAGTGGATTGAATATCAGCGGTAATGCATAGTCCCTGTGTATTTAAGAAAGCAGGAGAAGACCTTTCGGAAGCTTTGGAACTGCTTTACCCTGCTGGCACGGTGCCATGAAGGAAGTGCTTTGGATGATTCTCACCTGTATCCAGAAGCCCAAGTAGCCCCAGAGGACAAGATATGCCCTCCAGCCTCCAGGGAGGCACAGCCGAGCTGGCCCCGGCCCCGTGGCTGCTCCCGGGCTGCCTGGGTGGAGCTGGACCTGCCAGCAGCAGGGGGAGAGTGGGAAAGGGGGACCCCAAGAACCACAAAAGGGAGCAGGTCACATCCCATGTTGCACAAAAATACATGAGGCTTCCTGTTGGACATCACTCACATTCAAACATTGGTGTGTCAGATGCAAGAATAAATTCAAAAATTCAAATGTAACTTTACATACCTAATTACCTCTACATATACCAGCAATTAAAAACCTTTGTTAAAAGTCAAATGCTAATTACATACTTACAAGACAAAACTTCTTAACAGCCCCCAGTTCCCAGCAATGATACCATCAGCCTCTGTCCCATCACCTCTGATAAGAGCTGTAGCCCATAATCCCTCAGGCTGGCCTGTGACACAAAGGCTGATCCAACCCTCAGCAGCACCAACACGCACCTCTCAGGCATCTGCACCCTGGTGAGCTGGATGACGTGTTATTTTCCCAAGGCAAAATATGAGTTGGTCTTTTCAATAAATCAAGAGCCATCTTATTTTATATTGAATGGTAATTTCATCTAGAAAAAAAAAGCTTTATGCCTTATTATTCATAAAAGGCACCACTTTTTCAGTCTGAAGACAAATCTTTTATTTAAAAGCTGAATTCAAAGGCTGCCAACTTGTGAAGGGTCCCTCCTGTATGAAGTCTGCATACTTTTCTGACAGCAGTATTTTGTCTTTAAAACTGACACTCTAGTCTCTCTGGCTCCATATGAAAGAGTTTTTCAGGTCTCTCTCACATGGTAAGAGCACGAATACTTTATTTCACAGAGGAAGTCTTGTTTGCTAAGTCCCATCTCAAGCAATGGGATCTGGAGCAGACCACTCAAACTGAGCATTGCATTAAATATTCCTGACAAAGTCCTGGGGGTATGGACCGCAGGAGCCTTTATGAATGAAATATACGCCACACAAGGACACATGTCAAAACAAAATTTCTGCAGGAAAAGCAACAGTTTGAAAATGATCTGAAGTTAAACCTCCCAGGTGCATGACATCCAGGGGTTTGGGGAACCACCACGTGCCCCCAGGAGAGCGGGGAGGCTATTCAGGCAGGGTGCCTGTGGGGTGCTGCCTCTTTTGGGATGTGTCTTTCTGCCAGGAGATGTGAGCTGTTCCCCGCAGACATGCTCACCCAGGGAGGTGTTCCCAGACCTGGAGAGCATCAGCATGGCCTGTGACCCTGAGCATGAGCAGAGGGACCTGCGTGCAAAATAAACTCAGAGGGGATCACCACACATCCTATGTAGGATAAGTAGGTGTCTGTGGACACCAATCAGCCAAGCAGAGATCTGCAGAGCTGCTGTCCTCCTCCCCTGCCCTCTTTTCCATCCCATCACCTCAGACGGCAGCGCAGCGTGCAGCACGGCTCCTGGCGAGCAGCGGCCCTGCCTTGGGAGCAGTACGTGCTTTTCCTTGTCTTACCGTGTCCTGAAACCTCCCAAGAAGTCCTGCGCTGGGATGAAACGCCATGTCAGTGAGTGCTTCCGTGGAATCAATTAACCCAGGGGTAGCAAAGCTGGTTTACAAAGATTTCCCAAAACACCTGTGCACAGAGCTGCTCATCCCCAAGGGCACTGTCACACTGACCACACATCTTCATTCACATTTTCAATCAGTATTGAAAATCACAAAAACCTATCTGCAGGCAGGACTTTTTTTTATGCTCTGAAAACAAGGCTGCAGGTTTTAAACCACAAAGAAACATACAGCTCTAAAAGTAATTTGTAGCCTTGCTTCCCTCTGCTGCAGCAGCTAAGCAAGAACTACATGCTGGCAGTGTGCTTTTCTCATTGCCTCTATTGCTGTTTTCTGTTTAAAACCCCCACACTAAACCTTTGCTCTTCTCCATGGAAATAAGTAACTTTGCATTTATAAGGGCCAGAGGGATGGCTAGACTAGACAACTTAATAGTTACTTTTCATCTGATGTTTTATGATCTATATGACGATCATCCTTACGGTGACTTCCTAGGGGTTGAGCAGAAGGGTGCAGCTGCTTTGGCTGTGACAAATGACTGTATGTACTTGAAAACAGTTTTGGAAGGTGGTTGCTGCCTCTTTCCAGCATTTAGAGCTGTTTGCAGATTACAGCAGCTGAGCATTATGAATTTAGTTCCAGCATTCTCAGTTGTACAAAATAATTTCCAGTAGTGTCCCCAGAGAGTTTGCTGTCCATGGATATAATTTTTAGGAAAGGTTCCTTAACAAGATCTCAAAAGTATCCAGAGCAGAAAGCACGACCTGTCTGTCTTGGCAAACGAAGGCAGCGAACAGGTTGCCTGGGATCCCTCTCCCAGCTTCACTCCTTTGTGTCCTGGTGATACAGAGAAACCCATGGTCTTAATGGTTCACAGGAGTCAGATCCCACCTCAGCCTGCTACATAAGTGCCAGAAAATGTCAATAAAAATCACTGAATTACTGATGTCACCTAATGCTAGTACAGTGAGAGAAATGGGGGACAGGTAGCAGTCCTTGGTATTCAGGAAATGAGCGGCCTGCCCAGGTGGGTAAACCATAAAGATAAGATTTGCCACCAACAATAAAGATAAGTTTTGTCACCAAACACTCTTTCGGGTGGGAATGTGTGAGACTCACTATTGATACCACAACAGTAGCAGATTGGATGGTGCAAGTTTTTTCCTTATGAATACCAAGTTAACAATGTGGGATCCTGTGATGAATGGAGATGCTAGCGAGTCCTTCTGAGTCCAGGCTTGACATACCTCAGTAGGCTAGAGAGAGATACGTAGATGACCCATAATCTGGTTTCAGTTTTTGGGTAAACACTGCAATCCATCCAGAATGTGGGTCCCACCCCTTTTGACCTTTTCTCTGCATTTTCTCCCAGCCTTCTTTCATGGTTTGCTTCTCCCTGAAAAGATGGTGCTCTAGTTGGCGTCTTTTGCAATGTCACCATGAGTAGGTGACTGGTGAGGCAGATGAGGACATCTTAAACAAGCCAGTGCTCAGTCAAACTCCCCCAGCCCCAAATGTCCTGCTGAGCCCACATGCCAGGTTTGTCACTGAGTGGGCTTCAGCACACAAGGCCCATGTGCCCCTGGGGTGACAGTGGGCTATGGGCTACTCTACTCACCATGGCATTTGTTGTGCTAAGTAACACAAACAAAAAGAGGCCACATGGTGACCTGTGAGAGAGGTGGTGACTGCAGATTCTGTCAGGGGGATTTTCACCCCTTTCCACCAAGAAAGGCTAGAGGTAGGTGAAGGATGAAGGTCCCACTCCCCAGCTTCCTCCATCCTACCTGCAGCTGGGGTGAGTGCAACCCCTCAGCTCTGTGCTTTGACCACCTATGACCAGACAAGGACAACATACAAGTTCTCTCTCTCTCCACCACAACTGTGAGGCTGACGCCCTGAAGGCAGGTACTGCATCTTAAGGCAACCCCATAAACAGGTGCAGAGACTTTCTGAGGCTGCTGAGTCTCCATTAGAGACTTGCATCAGCTCTTGCAAAGCAGCAAGGGGGACTCAAGGCATCTCCAGGTGAAGAGAAGAAAGAATATTGCAGGTGGAGTTGCTAAGAAGGCATCACTTCAGCAAAGCTGCCATGAGAGATCACCAGCATTTGCCTTTCACTACTTTATCAGGGTGGGAGAGCACCTCTTCCAGCGCAGCACCATGCTGGACCACCTCCAGCTGCTCCATGTATGGAGCCGGTGAGCTCTGGAGGTGGCACAGGAACCAGCCATGTAAATGGGAAGTGGGCCACACCAGGGTGAAACAGCTTCTTCAAACCTCCCACAACTTTTTTCAGCAATTTCTGAAAATACGCAACTCTGTAATGAAGGGTTGGTCTCCTGACTCATGAGGAGACATTTAATTTGCAGAAGCAGCTCAGTCCTGAGGCAGGCTAATCTGCTGTGTGTTAAACAAGCATTTCCTGACGGGCTACTTCCCACAGCCAGAGCCGCATCCACTCCTCGGCTTCCTCCTGAGCTCCCCAGCAACAATGTGCCATCCTGGGCTTCACCAGCCCCCGATGGGAGAGGGCTGGATGGTTGAACTGGGACATGAGAATCACGCTGGGAAAAGTCACCCACCATGAGTAATGCTGCTGGTGCTCCTGGGATGTATCAGGAAGAGCTTTGTGGTGCAGGAAGGTGAGCTGCTCTGTAATTATTTCCTGTGAGCTGCCGCAGAGCTTGCCTGCCCTTCTGGGCACGGATGGTTAATTACGAACAGACACCGGAGGAGTAACCAACCACATGCAGGTGACTCGGCCAACATCACCACTGCGGAGCTTGTGACTTCTCAGGCACGGGGAAGTGGCGCCCACATTCGTGTGGGTCTGCCCAGCTGGCCCCACTTGAAAGGGGCACCAAACACAGCTGAGAAGGTGTGTGGATGGATGGGAATTGCTTTGAGCACAGGTCAGCTCCGCCTGGAAGGTGTGCTGCCTGCCATTTCAAGAGCCAGCTCAGCTCCATTTCCCTAGGGGAAGGAGGGACTTCTGTCACATGGATTGTTACTCAGGCTGCTGCCAGGGTAGTCCCAGCATGACCCCCAGCAAAGAGGTTCTCCTAGTGGTTCTGCTTCACTGCGGGTCAAGTGGTGCTGTGTTAGAGCGAGATAAGGACTTAGCAAAACCAGTCGATTCAATGTGAATCACGCTAAGCCATTTATTACAGAAACAAGTCTCCTTATATACGTAACTATATTCTAATCACGCGTCCACGCTCCAAGCATGGATTCGCTAAATGAGTATCGTGGGCTGTCCGTGCTCTGGAGTCTCACTGATGATACGTCCGATGATTCACGCCACGCCAGGACCCCGGTGATTGTGGAACGCCCCTCTTTCTCACAGCAGACTCTGATCTCAGCTTCTCGAAGAGGCCTTGAGATTCCTTTGAGCCTGACTAATTCAGCAACAGGTCTTTATCTATCAAGACCCCTCCACAGTGCTGTACATGTCATGTGTGAGTTGCTGGCAACAAGCTGATAGTGGATGCTGCATGTTACCGGGACATGAAGAATTATCATGGTAAAGCTTCAGCTTAATCAGGTTCCTGTCCAGTGAAGTCAAGGTGAATTTTGACTTCTGCTAAGATGAGTCAACGAAATATATTTGGGGCTGTCAAGGAAGTGAGTCCACTATCAAGCCTAATTTGCAAATGCTATTTTGAAATTGTCTTTCATCAGTGGAATAATACATCCTCCTGCTTTTAGTCTGCTGCATCCCTAGGGTGCCCGCGCAGTCAGATCTAATCTGGTGTGAGGAGGAGGTGGATGAAGGAGTGCATATCCATCTCTGATCTGGCCCCTGTCAACCTCACATACGGTCTTGAACTCACTCCCATGGTGACCTTAAAAGCAACAGCATCCCAACACAGCTAGGCCAAACATAGTTCTTTGGCTTCTTGTTTCTGAACCCTTTAGAGTCCCTGGCTTTCAAGATCTACCCAACACCCATGCAGCTGAGAACCTTTCTCTTAAAATGTAAATTCAGGGTGGAAGGATGGAAACTGGAAGATGTCCTTCAGACTACTGCTTACTGCCAGGTGTGACTGCCTCTCCCTGTCCTCAGCATGGAGATGGAGACCAGCCACTCAGAGGCCACCTTGTCAGGGGAGTCCATGGAGATGGACTTTAAGATACTCCAAATGACTTGAAACTTGCAAAAAACCCTGCCAACCCCCAAAAGCCCAAAATCAAACCCTAAATGCTGGAGGCGCTGCTGCCTTCATTGCCCTTCCAAATATAACGCCTGAATTAGCCTGTTCCTTCAGAGCATCTCCTGGTCTCCCCTGAGCAAGAACAGATCAAGTACAGCAAGTATCAATCAGTTCAAAGTGTGGTCACTATAATTTCAGACCTAGCAGTTTTTGACAGTGTCTGACCTATTGATTTACAATTATTAGCTATAATCTCTTAACACCCCAACCATGTTACAAAGTGTGTTGTAAGGATATCACTTTAAACCCAGCCTCGACTAACCATGGTACAGACAGGCAGATGTTGTTTAATTGAGATCGCAATTGCATACAGGGCACTGCAGCCACATACTGAAATCAGGTAACTATGTGCTCAGATGGATAATAATAATCATTTTCCCCTCTCCTAATTTCCATATGGAATGGAAGTAATTAGCCATGTAACTGTGCACCTATGTGTCCAGCCAAGTCTTGCTGGAAAGCCTGGAGCAGACCCAGGGCATCAGGCTCCAGCTCAGCCTCCTGCTCTTCGGGGTGGCATTGACTTCCCACACAAACCTGTCAAATTAACTCCCGGGGATGGTATTTCTGAATTCCCAACACGTTTTATGTAAATGAGACAATCCTCTGATATCATCTTGGTTTTATCATATTTAACACTCTCTAACCTTCATGGGAAAAGACATTCATGTTACATCAATAACTGGTTTTTACATCTTTCCCCAAGGAGTTCTTTCTCCACTTGAAGCTCATAATGGAACAATTGAGTTCCTTCAACTCAAATCTAAACAATTTGTTGAATATTTTACACTGATTCCTTTCTCACTCTGCTGCTCAGACACACTGACACAGCCAACTTCAAAAGGATTTCCTCTTCCTTGTTTTCCTAGTGCTGTCCTAAGGTGTCTTCCTTCCAAACAATGCTTCCTGCAGCACCTTGGGCTCTCTTCCACTTCTGCTCTCCTACCAGCACTTAGTGATGAGGACCTGAGAGTGGGGCCACGCTTCCTTACACCTAAATTAATAAATGTCCTTCCTCCTAACAAGGTCTGATCTGAACAAGCCAGGTGGAAAAATGAGTGTTACTCTTCCCTTTTATAGCAAACCAGTTAATTAATTGCTGACCTGCTCATGGTGTTATTCACTCTAGCTCTGCATGTTCAAATACAATTAAAGCAGTGATAGGTCTCTCCCCAGCACATTTCAGGTCACCACAGTTAAAGATGCTTTATGTACACAGGAACTTGACTGAAACACCCTGCAGCACCGTGCCTTGGAGAGCAGAAGCCCAATGGTATGCGTGTCATGGCATGCCAGCTGCGCTCATTCACTAAGCTTGCCTTTCCAAGAGCCTCTTCTAACCCCAAAATGTCCCAACACCTTCCCACAACCCTGGCTCTCTGCCTGCTTGTTGCTCCTCTCACGTGCGGGCCCTGCCGTTGTCCCTGTGCTGTCGGGCAGTGCAGATTGCCCGGGGATGCTCCAGCAGCAGCTGCCTGCCAGTGGCATGTCGTGAGAATTCAGAAGGGGTGCTGCTATGGAAGAGATCCTCTGTCCCTCCATCAAGCCAATCCACCCTTTCCAAAGGTACTATCTGAAAGCTGCTGCAGTGCTTGAAGAGAACAACTTGCTCATCAATTGAAATTTCTTCTCTCTGCCGCAACCAGAGTCATTTCCAGGCACCTGCACCACCTTTCCACAGCACAAACAGGACTGCAGTAGTTGTCAGGCCCTAAAGCAGCTCTAAAAATCCCCTTGCTTCAACTTTTGTTTTCAGCCAACATTACTGTATTCCTGCTGCTCCCATTTAGATCAAATAGCTCAGCAAACGGTGAGTCTGGTGCACAGGAGAGATGTAAATGGTGAAGCAGCTGAAGACGGTTGCTATCTGTGCTTCCCAGCTCCCAGGTGAATGAATGGGTTGGGCTCGATGATCTCTGAGGTCTTTTCCAACCCAGTCGATTCTGTGATTCTGTGGAAGCAAGAGGTGGGGCAGCAGTGGCACTTGGCAGGTTAGCATGTAGTGCATTTGCTGGGTCTTGTTCTTCCATGTTAGCTATCTTGTCTACCTGAAGAACAAAATGTTATTCAGTATAAAAAAAAATGCATTTTATGCTGCTATTTAATAGCTTCTGTTCAGGACAGTCCTCTACAAATGAAACTCAGCTTTGCTGCAGGAGTAGAAATAAATGTGCTGGTGCAGTGGCAGAGGGAACTCTTTTAATGAGAACTCTCTTATTTCTACAACATCCATGTTCACTTCAACAGAAAATAGTTTGTAAGTGCCAAGGCCAGCTGTTATTTTCCTCTCTGCAGGATGAAGGTGAGGCCTACCCACTTGCCAGAGATACAACAAGGTTACTCGGGGGTGAAGTCCTCCGTATTTCCATCAATGTGTCTAACAAAGTATTTCCCCAAAAGATGGTCTTGGCAATCAGTGCTGCTGCCCTGGAAGATGACCCTGAGCATCTGATAGGATGCAAATGAGAATTCCCTTTGTGGCAGGAGTGCTAGACTGGCTGCAGCGTCCCTGAGCACGGGAGGAGACTCGCCTGCCAGCAGGGACCAGCCGGCTTCCTGAGGCTTACGCAAGGATGTCCAGAACTGCGTGAGTCTCAGGTTTTCTTCGGAAAGTTGATTATTTCAAATCTCCTTTCATTCCAAATTGGAACATAATAGAAATATCAAAACTGAGCTTATTGAAGTCCTTAGTTTACATGCTGATGTTCTGATATTTTATGGGATTCATATCAAGTTGAAAAAGATCTAAAGTTCTTGATAATTCTGTCATATCTCAGTGAAATCAGTGATGATGCAAAATATTTCCACTCTCATCTGTTTTGCTAGGAAGAAAAACGTCTCTCAGAAATGAGTTACCAAGTAAATCTTTACCACTCACAAATAGTGGCTGGACACTCCAGCCTACTAAAGATGTCCTCCACTGGTGGTCATTTCTCACCTACGGCCTTTGTTCATTTGTGTGACAGCTTCTCTCTGCATGGATGGAAAAAGGTATGGGCTCTGGTGATAACAAGAAAACCCCAACCCTAATTTTGCCTTCCTTCTCTCAAGCTTTTCTTCCTTGTCTGAAGAAGGATGAGCAGTTCTTGTTTGGAACAAGGATCTCTCCAGGAAGGTGCAGCAGTGGCGGTGGCCCAGAAGGACGAGCTGTGCAGCTGTACAGGTCCTACCTCATGACACCGAGCATGGGCCATGTCACGGAGGCACCCCAAAGTCAGTTTTAGGCAGACAACAAGTTCCAAAACAGACTTTATTCTGGCCAGAAAAGTATAACCAATAAACCAACTAGAAACAAGGTTTATACAATTATTTAGCACTCTGACAACATAATTTACAGATTCAGATGCCAGTTGAGAAGACTATTGGGGTAGGACTACACAAGAATAATGAGGGTCGACAACATGCATGCGTTCACGCACAAGAAACAAAACCAGAGGCATCTCACTCAAGGGTACCCAGAAGAAATAATCACTTGCCTGGGTTAGGCAAGAACTCGTTCAAGGATATATCCAGCAGAGAAAAATAACCACTCACCCAAAAGAGGAGGTGAGGTACACCCCCAGGAAGTTTCCTTAGACAGCATTTCAGTCTAAGGGGAGGGGTCCAGTTCACAGACCTGCTGCTCTGAGAAGACCACTCAAAAGCGGACTTTGGCAGGGACCCCATTTTATAGCCTGCTCAGATCTGGCTGTGGTCATTATGACATGGTCCAGAAGCTTTTCAGCTTCTCTGGGCACCTCCTTTGTTCAGGACCCTGTCAATTGACTGAGGGTCCCACTCCTCCTGCCACCCAGCCAGGCAGAGGTGAAGTCACCTTGGCCCCAGTGGGGAGGACGTGCCTGTCAGCACCATCCTAGGTGTGTACGTGGGGACAGGCACAGCGGGGCACAAAACGTGCTAAAGAGCCATAACTGCCCCATTGAAAGCTACAGATCTCATCAGGGGGTCTGCAACCGCCACAGGCCACCTTCAGCAGTGGTGAAACAGAAGCTCTGTCAACCTTACTTTCTCCAGTGAGTCTATCCCAGGGCCTCACAGATTTTATCTACAGTGTCATCCAAGCAGATGTAAACAACCTGGTGGTTAAAACTGAAGATTGTTCCTGCAGCGCTAGCAACAGTGGTGAGCAGAAGGCTGGTTTAGAGCTAGTCACAGGGATCTGAACCTCTACCTGGAAATACCTCTAGGCACCAGACAAAACCATTTCTCTCATCATCTTCATTTTAGATGAATTCTGAATCCTTCCATATGCCACTGCATAAAATTTCAATTCTTCCCCTCCTCCCTTGGCAGCACTGCTAAGGTGTGACACAGGGTCTGACAGTAACTTCTCGTATGACTGAGGAGTTTAAAATTAAGCCTGTCCTTTGATGAACTGCAATGATCACACCCTGTTTCAGAAGCACTGATCTATGACGTGGCCCGCACATGTCAGGCGTAGTGGGAGATGCTCTGCACCTCCCAGGCTCAGGTCTGTCAGGGCTGCCGCTTTGGAAGAGGCAATTACCTATACACATGGACGTTGTGGTGATGAGCGTGGGTCAGGTTCACTCTGGTGCCCTGCCTCTAACAGTCCTGCCTGTGCTGGATGAGAAGACCCTCTCTCATTTCCATCTGGAGATATGGTCCTTCCACAGCATGTCCTGATGGGGTGTCCAGTGGACATAGGCGGGTTGCATGGAGCTGTGTCTGCCATGTGCAGCTGATGTTCCTGCTGGCTTGGTGTTCCTACCATCACCTTTTCCTTTGTGTCACACCTGCCTTTGAACTTGCCTTTCCTGTTTCTCCTCACTACTCAGCAGCTCTGCATCCAAGCAGGACCTGCCCAGGTCCAGCTCTGCACCAGCACCAGGCGCTGAACGCAGGGATCTAACAGATGCGTGGTGACACATTAACACCTGCAGCTGAGGAGATGATTCACGGGAGGACCACATCCCTGCCTGAGGGCAACTGTGTCTACCAAAGGGGCACGGTGAGTGGCTGCGAATGGTGACGGCTTCAGCACCAAGCGGAAGATGCAGACATCTTGATGAGGTTCACTCCACTTCAAACCTCCGCAGCAAACACATCTACTCCCCTCTATAAGTCCTCTGCAGTCAGTGGAGGAGGCAGGTGCTCCTAGGGCAGAGTTATTCCCACCAGCATCTCTACAGCTGACTCCCTCAGGTCCCAGTTTCTCCCCACTGGCTGTAAAGAACTAGCTCAGGTGTGGGTATCCACGCTGCAAAAGCAGGTGAAATGGGTGCTGCCTTCCAAGTCCCAAAGTGCGTGAACTGAGAGACTCTGGATGTAACTATACTCCAGCCAACACCACTGGAAATGCTTTCTGTGCATGTATGCAGTCCTTTTTGAAATGCAGAAAAGCCACTCTGAACCAGGAAAGCTCCAGATGTTGCTATATCTCTCACAAAGTTCCTGTTCCAGAAACTGTATTGGAAGAAAACAGTTTTGTTTAAATTAACAACGGAGTTTCCACCATGACAGAATGCCTTGGAACCCTTCTTCCCCCAGCATCACACAGGGACACAGCTAACGAACACTGCTAGACCATTGAGTGCAAAGCTAGTTTAAACCTGTCAGGAGTACCCAGGGCTGATTCCATACATTAATTATATGTTGTGTAAAAAAGGATTTCCTAAGAGCTTTTTTTAAAGTTAAACTAAAGATCTGGATCCTTCTCTTTTTTTAATGTCAAGGGATCTGATAAAACAGAATGGAAAATCCTGTAACAGCCACACTTTGGTTATCAGCTTCGCAGATCAGCATCACATCTTCTCTGGAGTGCCTCCTCGCTGTGTCATGAATCCTTGTTTTAAAATGAATCTTTCTTCAAAGGAGCATCCTCAGGCTGAACACATATTCCTGGTTTCTCTTAATTTATGGCATATTTTTTAAGGACTGGCGATCCCAGGGTCCATCTTCTGAGTGCTAACAGCTTTTAGCCATGATGGGTCATCTGGACAGGTGGGCATGGAGGAGTGGGGAATGTGCTGGGCAGGTTTTTACAACACAGCAAGGAAGGGTGGTGGCAGGCAGGAATTTGCCAGTGCTGCACTATCATGGGATCCCCATGCTGAGGGAATTTCATTGAGACTCTTAAACTATGGCCAGCTTGCTTTGCTCATCATGCTCACGGCAGCTGTCACTCCATCACCCATTTTTGGAAAAAGCTACTGAGGAAGCAATCCTAGCAAAACCTGGTGTATTTACCTGTCTTATGCCAGTCATAAGTTGGACTGATAGATTACTTTCATGACAAATGAAAAAAATGTGTCCTTGACGACACCCCGAATTTCAGCTACCAGTTTCCTTCTACAAACAGCTGTGTTCAGCTATGTAGTAGTCATAGGAAATAAATAAAGTATTAAGAGGATTACAATATCACAATTATGGCTACACAACACAGAAATGGGGGCTTTAACATGTGCACATTGAAACTGTGGACCAAACACTTTAACATTTTCAGCTGATTCACCTCAGCTTTCTGGAGCATCCCCTTGCAGAGAAACTGCCTGAGGCAGCAGCACGCCTGCATGAAATCTCTGCTGGCAAAAGCTACCCTGAGACTTAGTGTAGAAGAGATGAGATGGGGTGGCTCTGCGTCCAGAGGGTTAGTCTGGCTTAAAGTTACCTGTTGAAATCTAAGCATGGGCCAGGTTAGAGCCCCAGCAAGCAAGGATCTTTCCTAAGAACCTAAGATGACTGCAGGCATGTGCTAGCAAAGCCGTCTGCTCAGACCTTGCCTGAGCACAGAAGTCAGGGCTTCAGCGCTAGTGTGGACAGGACCTGAGCACTGAGTCTTCAGGGGTGGTCCTGGGAACAGCTTGCAGTCCCCTCAAGCCACACTGATTTAAAATGGGCTGTGAGGCATTTCCTGATGCTTCATTTCTGGAAATGAATGTGGACTATACAATTTTGCAGGGCAGTTTTTGGGAAACACCCAGGCCGGCAGGTGGTGATGACTCTCATACAGGTGCCTGTGCTGCAAAACTTGCCCAGCACACTGAGAGGTTTCCTCGCAACTTCCTTCCACCATCTTTGTGCTCAGATTTGTTTTGAGATGTGGGCCATCTTAAAACAGTATTTCTGCCTATTTAAACTAGTTTAGTGTTTTTAAGCTGGCAAGGCAAGCACAGTACAGCAGCAGTGTCTGATTTATATCCTTGTCAGTTATTCTCTCCAAAACTAACGAAAACCCAAAACAATGTAGGTGGGTTTCTTGCCTTTTTTTTTTTTTTTTCACTAACCAGGTCACCAGTCTTTTGCTCAAATTGCCAAGCAATAAGAAAACTCCAAATCCATCTTTAAAAAAAAATACACAGGAGAAATGTTTTCACTGATCTCCAACTCTGTTACATTCTTGCTGAGCTTCTCTGGCATATCTGAAACCAACAGATGTTGATCATGTGCTTTGGCCAACTCACTCCAAACACATGAGAGACACCACATTTTTGAGCCAAAAATGCTGTTAAAAGCAAGCAAAACCAAAGTAGCTAAACCATGCCAACCTTCATAAGCACGCATATGTATCCAGTTTAAAATTGGCCATAGGTTTTAGGTCTGTAAATTCACTGATAGCATCCAGCTTTGAATATGTTGAAGTGTTTATTCAGTACTTTGTACTGGCTCAGACAGTCGAGTTGAAATGACACCCTTAACTAGAAAAGAAGCGATGGAGCAATTTGGTGAGCAGAGCAAGCTTGAAAGAGTTTGGGTGTAAATGGACGCAGGAGAGAAACCCAGATTATCCCCATCTCCTAGAGCAGCACTGAGACATTATTTGTTACTGAAGGAATTCACTACACAAATACATATTTCTTCAAAGATAGCAGAGGGGAAAAAAATTACTCCCCCCTCCTCATTTAGCAACTGGAAAGTGAATGCCAAGTGCCTTGGTGTTTTCCTTGGCACCTGCGCTGCTCTGTGAGCTCTCTCACAGAGCCACGAGCAACTGAAGTGCAGGAGAAAATGTAGAATTAAGTCCCTTTGTGTTGCTCCTGCCTGCAGCCGGATCTGTCCCTACCTGGTGCTGAACAAACCCCATATTCACAGGCTTTGGCATCCCACCTAGACATGGCCGAGGCACAAAGCCAGCCCTTCCTAAACCACCCTGGGTGAACTCTCTCTCTTTCTCCCCAGGCTTGGCTGCCACTGTGACTATCTTAACCCAAGATCAGGCACCTTCATCAGAGATTTGCTGCACTTACACCCTTGTGTGTGTTGGGGATCTGCCAGCTCCTGCCATTTGCCGTACTTGACTGCTAAAAACCACTGGATTTCTTGCTCAGCACCACTGTTTGCCCCAATGCAAACACTGTGAGCTTTTGGCATCGGTTGCAGAGATCAGGGCAAACTTCCAGAGCAGATCAGACCTTGGATTTCTATCAAAACCCATCTGTTCCTGGCTGAGAGTTATTCCCACCACCTTTATAGCTGTGTGAGATAATGAGCTATTGAACCCACAAATTAGCACAACATGGAGCTCTTTTAATAGCCTTCGTCTCCAGAATGGCAAGGCTGCTACCACATCTTGTGTACACCAGGCAGCCCAGAGTGAGGAGGACTTCTAGCTGACAGCGTCAACTGTTTCTAAGATGTTACTACACTGCTGACATTTGAAAAGCAATTTAATAGTTCTCCCATGACAGTGACTTCAAATACTCTGGAAATAACTTGTATGAAGCAGTGTACGACAGGCACGATGCTCTTCTTTACCAAGACACCCAGGTGGAATTTGGGTAAAGCTTGTGCCAGGCAGGACTGTGAGATGAACATTGCAGCAAATACACCTCCCCCATCAGCCTAAACCCACCAGGTAAACGGGGTGTGCAGGAGGGTTCACCTCACACCACAGGCCCTGCCACAGGAGCGCTGGAATTAAAGAGTGCAAGGGCTGAAAGGAATTTAGGCAGAGCTGCTGTGGCTGCGCTTCCTCCGCAGGGAGCCACAGCACCAAGGGTTAACGCTCTGCTGCCTGCCTCCACAAATCTGCATAATGCCTCGCATTTGGCAGCTCATTTGCATAATTTTAAATTACTCTTTTGTCTCAGAAATAAAATCTAAAACATAGCTTCAAAAATAAGTAGTAAATATTAATGTTTCACACACTAAGAAGGTTTGGTAACATCTATTTATCTGAACTCGTCAGTTGAGATTGCAAAAAATAATTTTAACAGAGCAATGTTGTTTCTTCATGGCAGAGCCTTGGGTGTTCTTTCCTGGTGCCATTTTGCCCACCGTAAATGAGGTCTAAAGTGCTCACGCACCCCACACGGAGGGGCTGCAGCTTGTCTTCACAAGCTCAGACCATCCAGAGAGCTGAGTAGCTCCAGCCTTTGCGAGGGGGTCCAGCCTGCGCCCCTCACGTACAACTGGAGAAACAATGCCAGCAGCTGGAGACTGAACCCCTGACATTAGCACAGCCTCGCTGGGGACGGTTGTACCTCCAGGAAGTACACGTGCACCCAAAAGTGTCCACACACCACTGTGAGCTCAGCGTCCCACCTCCCACTGCAACAAGGGATTTGGCTCACCAGAGGATAAATGCCATGTCAGCTGAACCACGCTCCCACCTCCACTGACTAGAGTGGGATATAAACACCTAAATTCAGGGATTTCTTGTCTGGGTCTGATTCCCAGTCCAAGTTCAGCTGACAGCCTGCGAGTTGGTCTTTGCAGGCTGAGCCCCGTACTTCTCAGCTCTTCTCTCCCTTGTCCTGGGAGACACAAGCAAAGCACAGTGTCTTCTACTTGCAGTGATGTGTTTCAGAAGGTGCTGTTAGCCTGCACTGGCACTTCAGCATGTTTTAAATCATAGTTTATCAGAGCAGTAGAATAAATCCTAGGAAATAAGAAGCCAAATGGGTAAGATACGCATTTAATAGGAAACTCACCTGTCTCTATAATTGAAGTGTACCTGAGCTGCTGCCCTAGTGCCTTATGTACTGCAAATGTCTACACATTCCTCAGGCAAAGACCTGCAATTTCTGCATCAAAAACTTACAGTATTCCTAAATGGCACATCCCAAAACAATGCACTTGTGCTCTTGACTTTGCAGTTGCAAAAGCTCGGTGACACCAGAAGACATTTCCCTCTCAACACCAGCTCCCCCTGGAAGCGTGCCCGGCAGTCACCATGCCCAGAGTAGCAGCCGAGGGGCAGGAGGGCTCATCACCACCTCCTCTCTTGCCCACTGGAAGTCCTGCATCAAGGAAAGCTTTGGGCAAGTCTAGCTGGGTCTAGGTAGCTTGTACAAGCTGTATAGGGAAAAGAACAAGTGTAGCTATGTAGCTATGTAGCTTGAGTGAACAGATCTGCCAAATGCTAACAAGTTTCTAACTGGCATCTTTAATTCAGTTTTTCTTTTGTCCAGTGCTCGTAACCCAAATTGAGGCAAACTTTGAAGTTTTCTTCAAGTGATAATACACTGACTGCCCTCCTTCAGAATCTAGTGGCACTACAGTTTTCAATCAAATGTTTTGAAGATTACTTAGGGCAATCTTTTTCATCTTCACCTTTTGCAATAGCTAAACCTTTTACTTGACAATTTTGTTAAAATTTGACAGAGGCAGCTATGCAGCATTAAACATTTCAGCCCAAATAATTAAAGCCTGACAAACTTACAAACACTCCAGCTCACCTTGATTTATAGCAGTAGGCAATATTCATTGCAAGTGAAACTACCTTATGTTCAGTTAGTAGCAAGTAATTCCATATTTGTAAATCTGCCTGCAGTTTCATGTTAACTACCTACCTTTCTATATAAACACTCATATGAACACATACACAGGCATATATTATACAACAGACAAGTGTTGTAATTGCTGTTACAATAACATGTTTATCCATCAGTTAACTATGTCCCTTTCCTCTTACACTCCAATGGAACAAAATAAACCTTCCAGACTATTTATTCATATTTTCTTTCCTCCATGACTTTCATTGCAGCTAAATGTTAACTACCGAAGTAGTTCCCAACTACATCTCCTATTGACCAGTGTCCCCAAGGCATTTTTTTCTCCATTTCAGCACTGAAGCTCCATCACCATAAAAATCCTAAAACTTTAGTTCATGGGACTCTCATCTGTTAGATCTGCCTCTTTTCACATGAAGTCAACATCTATTTTTTTTGACGTTTAATCACTTCTGTGACGAGTTGTGACGACCCACTGCAACTATGTTCTCAGCTTGGGAATATGCTACAGGGAGATGGAGGAACAGTTAAAAAGCAGACATCCTGTTCTATGTAAATGTCCTTAGTGATTTACGCTGGGCGGGGGGGGAACAAAGAAGAAAAAAGCTCACAATATTTTTACCATAATGGTGAGCTCTTTCCGGAACGCAAAGCCCATCATTTAAAGGGAATGGGGTGGTCCAAGAGATGAGAATGTTTTCACTCCTGGGGTGCTGTGCTTGAAACTGCTTGTACATCTGTGATGGGAGCCTCTGGCTGAGGAAACATGGAAGAGCTGCTTCAGAAGGGACGGTAAATTTGCAGCCTCTATGTACACTCATTCTCCACAGGCCAAATTTGTCCTGAACAGCCACTGTTTATCACTTCTCAAATGACACAGCCTCCGGTTTGCTTAAAATGCCAGCTGTCAATGGAGGCAGCTTTGGAGCTGTTTCGCGAGCAGCTCAGTTTTCTCTCTGTTTGCCTGTGTTATCGTTCAAAGCAGCAGTTTGGGCTCAAAACTCATCTCCCTCTCACCACCCTCCAGTTCACATTGTGGAGCAGCCTGAGAACACACAACTTGGACTCCTTTGGGGTGAAACCAAACAGAAGCCTGCGCTCCCAAAGCGCAGCACAATCTCTGGGGAAGCTGTGGATGTTCAGTCCATGAGGCAGACCTGGAGCCGGCCAACACAAATCCCTTCAAAATGCAGCACTGCAGATGCTTGGGCTCTCAGCACCTGCTGCTTTACGCTACAGTTGACTCCTCTTTAATTTTAATAATTTTTCAAGTGGAATTAAAACCAAATGCAAGAACTATCTGTTATTTCTTTCTGTATTATAAATAGCTGTCCATGACAGGTGCTATTTGATGGCAGAGGAACAGCAGCTAAAAAGTAGGCAACTACACAGAAAGGTAAATGCTGGCCCCACTGGAGTCTATGGAATAATTCACTTGGTTTTGCCCTGGAAAGTCTCCCCTCCTTTCCCTGCCAGCAACAAGCTTACTCTGCAATGATTTCTGAAGATAGTACATGAATCAAGGCCATACAGAACTGCTGCTGTGAATGCAGTTCACCCTCACAATTTATAAAGGTGATTTTTTTTCAAAACGGCCTCTTTTGAAGGTAAATACAGTTAAGGCAAGAGTAACTAACCCAATAAAATGGAACTAAGAGGGAAATAAACCTTTTTTTCTCCCAGTTAATCAACCAAACTCCCCTGGCAGCCTGCAGACAGATAAGCAGGAGAAAGTAATTCCACGGGGAACCCAGACAACCTTCTGGGGCTACATGCCCACCTTGTAGGTTGCTGAAGTTCAAGCAAATTCCATATTTCCTTACCAGGAACTTACAGGAAGCTACTCTGATGCAAATAAGCACAACTCTGCTTTTCAGCTGCCTGCACAGGAACACCTGCCCAGGTGACACAGCCAACACAAAGCTTCAGAGATACACCCACCACCTACGCTGCACGTGAGTTCTGCCCACACCGCATTCCAGGGACGGTTGCACTAGGTGGCTGTCCACAGCCTCTGTTCCCAGGACGTTCAGCTCCTGCACAGTGCCCGGGATGCCAGGTGAGCTCCTCTTGTCATGCTCAGCTGCATTTATCAGCAGCCAGGTCTGGTCTACACATACAAAAGCCAACACTTAAACTTTGTGGTTGCCCCTGGTCAAGAAGAGATGCCCTGGATGCCTAATCAGAAGAAGGTGTTCAGAAGGGTCTCTGTGGCACCTGGAAAACAAGGATGCGAGTAAAGGGCTACAACAGGGCTGAGGAGCAACGTGAAGCGAGGTATCTGCCCAAACTAAATCTCAATCAGCCAGATACAAGTGAATCTACAAACTCCACTGAGTTGAGGGGCAGAGACCTCACCTTGATCCCAGGCATACTGTGCTGACTCCCCTGAACAGAAGAAAGTTACCCTGATTGTATTCTAAAGGAGAAACAGACGCAGACTCCTAATTTCTAACACAGGAGTCCTTCACTGCAGAGCCAGGGAAATGAAATGCCAAGCAGATCAAACAAGAAAGGAGAAGGGAGATCAGGTACCTACAGTATTGTCTGATTTTAAACGGGTATGTTTCAGTCCGTGTGTGGTAGCAAGTGTTGTATCGGCAGGCCGTGTGTCAAAGTGTCTAGCTCACTATATTAACTTCTGAACATCTGAGCCTCTTTTGGCAAAATTTTCACACAAGGTTCTCATCTCAGAGGTCTCTCTTGGCTAATTGACCCAAGCATCAGAGAGGAGGCAGAAGAACCAATTAGTACTGCAGCTAAGGGAGAGACTGCAGCACAACTCAATCTTTTTTAGTCATTGGAGAATCCACAGGGCAGAAAAAAATGGTGTGTGCACTGCTAGACACCAAAGCATCCACTGTAAGAAAAAAGTCCATGGGAAAGATGTTTTCATCAGCTCTGAACCTTACAAAGCTACCTGCTCTTTTGTGGCCTTAAACAATATCTCTTAAAGACCAGTGTCATTTTGTGCACAAGACAAATGATTTTTCTATTACACTGACCTCTTCTTCACTTGACAGCCAGGTACAAGTTAAACAACAAGAGACTATAAACACTTAATATCTGGCATCAAGATGAAGTTTCAGCTGTCATAAATAAGCAATGTATAAAAAAAACAGGCTATAACAACCTGGGATATGAGCACGACGAAATGTAGCCCAGGACAGCAGAAAGCAAACGGCTGGCAGCGCGATCCTCCTCTGCTGGAATTGTCTGATTTCTGGTGTTCAGTTGCAAACTATGCAGGTACTTGTGTTGCAAAACACACGGATGTGGTTTAAAAACCTGATGTTCCCAGCCCCAAACAAGCTCCTCTTACGCCATACCTACGCAGACAGAGAGCAAGAAGTAGCAAGGCCGTGCTTTGCTTCAGTTTGTGGTACAAGCTGCTGGAAGCAAAATTTCTTCCTTTGCAATGCACTTTGGTGCTCACTATAGGAACTTTTGCCCAGCTTTGGGAATAATCTAGAAGCTGCAGTTTTCTGCACAGCATTCTTGTTGACATTTCCAAGAATGCTGGCCTCATTTCTTCCACAGCAAAATACAATCTTATGCTGCCAGCCTGATGTCATCTCTCTTGACATCTGGAGTTAACAGCCTGGAAAGTACTCACTTGGCCTCTCCTTAGCTGCCTGAGGCCTTTACTTCTGCTCGGGGCCTCTTCCCCAACACCCGCAGGCACCGCTGCCCCTGGTGCACCCACAGTCCCTTGCAGACCCTCTACCCAAACTCTCCCATCTCCAGCAGGTCCCTTGCCTGGAGGACCAACAGACCTCTCTGCAAACTACCAGGCCTGCAGCTGCCAAGTGAGTTTAGTGAGAATGAGTCTGTCCCACTGCACATTACTCAGAAGCTGTTTCCAGTGGGAAAGTTCCTGACGTACTAGAACTGGACATTTGTGGAGGAGGAAGCTGGATGAGATGACCACCAGAGGTTCCTTCCAACTCATGTGCTTCTACCAGTCTGAAAACTTCATGAAATACTCTCATCAAAACTCAATTTCAGACACAACAGCAATGATCCTACAGGAGGTATTTTTTTTATGGTATTTCCAAGCTGGCAAAAACTCTCACACAGACAAATATACCACAAGGAACTTGTTCTGCTAGTTGGGTGTTGGTGTATTTATAGCTGCACCTTCATAAGGAAGCTGCTGCTTTATCAGTAGGCCCAAAAATAGCACCATCTATACACCAAGGAGTTGTGCAAGACAGGGAACTAAATTTCTTAGGCCAAGACAGAAGTCCTGTCTTAAAGATCCATTTCTTAAAGAAATAAAATCTTGTTTGGTTCTTGATTTTTTTCATGGTTTTGTAAACATTAATTTTTAAATATTATTTCAGTACTGGATGTTGTAATCCAACAGACTTAACACAATCCAAAGGACTTATAAAAAGTATTTTATTTTAGAGTTCTTAGAAAACAGAAGTTGTAAGAATGAGTGGTTCTACTATCAAAAAGCAAGTCTATTTGGAGTCATTTCAGATAAATAAAGGATCACCAAACTCTGTTACCTGTGCGATTATTTCCTAAGAAATGCATCAGTGGACACGACAGGCATTCAACATGTTACTGGTACTCCAAAATCCAACCAGCAAGATGCAGCCTCGCATCCTTGTTAGAGAAGTACAGGTGTTCCTGACAGTGCACTGGAAGTTCCACCATGTTACAAACTCCTGTCAGAATAACAACATCATCAATTGAACACACGGTTTTGTGTGCTCTCATCTACACTTAGGCTTAGTTGCCATTTTAGACAGCAGTATAAACTCCTGGTATGAACGAAAGCTGACATTTGCACTACTCAAGTTTATCCTGGCTCCAAGCACAAGTTCCAGTGGAATAAATGTTTTTTTTTCATTTTTGCTTATGCTGAGTGTTTGCACTGGCACAGCCATAGGCAATGGCTACAACTGGGGTTCAGTCATAATGTAAATAGAGCTACAGAAAAGGATTACTTGGAACTGCCAGCAGCTGACTGCTGAGCCCTAACAGACATGTGCCCCCTTTGGGCTTTTCCAGCTCTTCTCCGGTCTTTTATCTAAGAGGTTTCCAAAACCTACTAACTTTTAAAGCTTGTGTGTCAAGAGTGGAAGGATGAGGGTAATGGAAATCTCTTCCTTATGCCTAGCCCTTAAAAGAACTCCAATGAACAAGTCATGTTATTTGTAAATGTAAATGCTTTGGAGAACTAAATACTGATCCTGAGAGCAAACAAAAATACTTGGAGCTTCCCAAACCCCACCAAAAATTCCTGAAAGCATTCCCAAGGATGCAACAAAGCTACTGAGGCAATGTAGGCCCACTGATGAATGAGGTCGGTGCCCTGATGACAGAAGATACAGAGAAGGCAGAGTTACCGAACGCCCTCTTTGTCTCTGTCTACTCTGCCGGAGGCTGTCCTGAGAAGCCCCGTACCACTGAGGCCTCATAGGAAGTCGGTACAATGGAGGAGTTTGCCTCGGTTGATGAGAACTGGGTTAAGGAGCAATTAGGCAATCTGGACATCTATAAATCCATGGGTCCGGATGGGATGCACCCGCAGGTGCTGAGGGAGCTGGCTGAGGTCATTGCTGGACCACTCTCCATCATCTTTGCCAAGTCTTGGGAAATGGGAGAGGTGCCTGAGGACTGGAGGAAAGCAAATGTGACTCCAGTCTTCAAAAATGGCAAGAAGGAGGACCCGGGGTAACTATAGACCGGTCAGCCTCACCTCCATCCCTGGGAAACTGATGGAACAACTTATTCTCTGTGCCATCTCAAAGCATACCAAGGATAAGAGGGTCATTAGGGCAACATGGCTTCACCAAGGGGAAGTCATGTTTGACCAACCTCGTAGTCTTTCATGAGGACATAACGAGGTGGATGGATGATGGTAGAGTGGTGGATGTGGTCTACCTTGATTTCAGTAAGGCATTTGACACAGTCTCCCACAGCATCCTTACAGCTAAACTGAGGGAGTGTGGTCTGGACGATCGGGTAGTGAACTGGCTGAAGGAAAGAAGCCAGAGAGTCGTGTCAATGGGGCAGAGTCTAGTTGGAAGCCTGTATCTAGTGGAGTGCCTCAAGGGTCAGTAGTGGGGCCTGCATTATTCAATATATTCATCAATTAGTTGGATGAGGGAATAGAGTGTACTATCAGCAAGTTTGCTGATGACACCAAGCTGGGAGGAGTGGCTGACATGCCAGAAGGCTGTGCTGCCATCCAGTGAGACCTGGACAGGCTAGAGAGTTGGGCAGGGAAAAATTTAATGAAATATAACAAGGGAAAGTGTAGAGTCCTGCATCTGGGCAGGAACAACCCCAGGTTCCAGTATAAGTTGGGGAATGACCTATTAGAGAGCAGCATAGGGGAAAGGGACCTGGGGGTCCTGGTGGACAGCAGGATGACCATGAACCAGCACTGTGCCCTTGTGGCCAAGAGGGCCAATGGCATCCTGGGGTGTATTAGAAGGGGGGTGGTTAGTAGGTTGAGAGGGGTTCTCCTTCCCCTCTACTCTGCCCTGGGGAGACCACACCTGGAATATTGTGTCCAGTTCTGGGCCCCTCAGTTCAAGAAGGACATGGAACTGCTGGAGAGAGTCCAGTGCAGAACCACGAAGATGATTAAGGGAGTGGAGCATCTAGCTCCCTTATGAGGAAAGGCTGAGGGAGCTGGGTCTCTTTAGCTTGGAGGAGACTGAGGGCTGACCTTATTAATGTTTACAAACATATAATGGGTGAGTGTCAGGAGGATGGAGCCAGGCTCTTCTTGGTAACAACCAACAGTAGGACAGGGATAATGGGTTCAAACTGAAACACAAGAGGTTCCACTTAAATTTGAGAAGAAACTTCTTCTCAGTGAGGGTGACAGACACTGGAACAGGCTGCCCAGGGGGTTGTGGAATCTCCTACTCTGGAGACATTCAAAACCCACCTGGACACATTCCTGTGTAACCTCATCTAGGTGTTCCTGCTCCAGCAGGGGGATTGGACTTGATGATCTTTTGAGGTCCCTTCCAATCCCCAACATTCTGTGATTCTGTGATACTGCAGGAGTTTATGTGACCCATTTTCCTACAGTTCAATGGAAAAGACCGTCAAAGGCAAATATTCATTTTCTATCTGGAAAAAATAATAAAATTGAGATACAAGGCTTTTCGGTGAATATCAAAACAGGCAAGTGATTCAGATAAAATGACTGAGGTCAAGACAGCTTAGAAGAAACTCTCACTGCAATAAACAACAAATGTTTTCAGGCAAAGCAGAGGCTCATGTTCAAGAATTTTTAAAAAAGGCAGAACAAAACTAACAAACTTTGGTACAACCAAATGCAGAACTAAATAATCCAAAAACTCTTAGCTGTGTCCTAGAAGAGAGGAAAAAAAGCAAATAATGGATCTACTCACTTTTAAAAGCACAGCTGCTTCACTGTCTCACTATCAAACAGAACGTCCCCTTCCATGCCTTCTGTATTTCCAGAAACCTGTTAAAATTTTCATTCTAGGATAAGCTAAATTACTTTTTTGTATTCTTGAATCTATTTGACAAACACTGTTGCTTGAGAACAGAACATATGGGGAAACAGTGTCTAAAAGTAAGAAACCTGGAACACACCAACTGAGTATTTCTTCTCTTTACCACATTTCCTAATGCTAATGACAGTTGTATTAATAAAAAAATTCACAAACTCCCGAAATCTTTGGGTTGCAAGCAGTGACATCAGCTGTTCCTTGGATTAGCTCCTTTTGGCTGTACTGGAGAAAGAGACAGGGAAGAAAACAGAATGGAGAATGGGAAGTTGCAAAATTCCTTAAATGTGACAGTGGAGGCACAAACTGAAATTTTTAGGAGTTCGTGATCATACAGCTTCAGATACAGATTGTAACTATCAGAACTAAGTTTTAGAGTTTTTTTGTATCATTATCACGATTGCCAGCATTCCTCACATGCTAAAAAATTCCAACCCGTTTTGTAAACTCCCTATTTCCTGAAAATAAGCAAGAACAGGCTGCAAAAGCAGCAAATTCCAGAAAAAAAAAAAAATCAAAGCCTGGTACAATCCCAGCCAAGGTGTTAGTTTCTATAGAAACAAATGGCTAGTTTATTGACTTTTTTGCTCACCTTTCAGCAAATTGAGATGTTAATTTGTTAAAAAACAACTCCATTTGCAAAGTAAGCTCTCTTGGGAGAGTACGGATAAACCCTGTTTGCAAGGAGTGTGCGCAGCCAGCCCAATCTGCTTGGGATACAACTTTTTCTGCTGATATACCATCAGTCTTATCGAAAAAGGGTGGATAACCCTGGCTGTTGGTCGCAGACGGCTCTGGAGAGCAGGTGATAAAGGGCCGCGCACGTGAAGCGCACCTGCGGCCACCGGGGGGAAAGGCCCCGCCGCAGCCCGCTGGGCTCCCCCAGGGCCGGGCACACCTGCTCCCTCCCCTGCAGCCCCGGAGCCGCCGCGGCGGGCCTCGCCTCGCGCCGTTCCCGGTCACAGCCCCGGGCGGCGCAGGGACCCGGCGGGGACAGCCAGCTGAGGCACGCGCCGCTCACGGGGAGCCGCTCGACCTGCGCCGCCCCGGGAAGGCCGCGGCGCGGAAAAGGCCGGCGGAACGGGCCGGCACGTTGCGGCCTGTGCCCGGAAAGCTCTCCCAGCGCCGCGGCCGGGTCAGCAGCCTCAGAGCCGGCCCGGCCCGCCAGCAGCCGAGGGAAAGCGGCGACGCCCGCCCGGGCCGAGGGGCTCCAGCCGCCGCCCCAGGGAGCCCCGCGCGTGCATCACCCCGCCCCCGCCCAACCGCCAGGGAGTCACTGTGGGGGGCACGTGGTCTTTTACGTCCCTGGTGCATGACGTCACCGCGCTCCGCGGGGCCTCCCCGACCAATCGGCGGCGCGCTTAGTGAAGGGGCGCCGCGCGGCGGCGCGCGCGCCAGTCAGCGCGAGGTTTACATCGCGGCCGCGCGCCGGCGCCCCGCCCTCCCCGGCGCGGCGCACGGAGGGAGGGAGAAGGGCCCGCTGGAAGTTAAGATGGCGGCGCGTGTGTGAGTGCGGTGCGGGCTGAGACTCCTCCCGGCGCCGGTTGCGGCGGGCTCCTTCTTCCTCGCGCTCTGCGCCGCGGCGGGTGAGCTGAGGACTCCGCCGGTGGCCACGAGCAGCCCCGGGGGAGGGTCGGAGGCCGAGCGCCCCCTCCCCCGCCGCCCCCCCCGCCCCCATTGTGTGCCCGGCCCCCGCCCGCCCGCCTCCCTCCGCCGGGGGGGGCAGCGGCGGCGGCGCGGAACATGACCTCGATCCACTTCGTGGTGCACCCGCTGCCGGGCACCGAGGACCAGCTCAATGACCGGTGAGGGGCAGGCCGTGCGGCGGAGGGGAGGGGCGGGCCTGGAGGGGTCGGGCCCCTGTGGGTGAGGGGAGGGGCTGGTGGCGGCGGGGGCGCCCCGGGAGAGCCCCGGGGGAGCGGGCAGCGTCGGCCGCGGGAGACGTCCTGACAGCCCCGCCGCCGCACCGCGGAGCCGCAGGGCCCCGGCGCTTCCTCTCGCGGGGGCCGGGGCGAGGAGCGGTGCGGGCCGCGCCGCACGCACTCGGTCTCTCCGGGCGGCCTCCGCCGTAAACTTTGCCCCCCGGGGGAGCGGGGGTGGGCGGCCGTGACCTTCGCCGCGGCCCGGCCGCCCGTTCCCGGCCCCGGCTGGGACTCCGGCCTGGCAGGGGAGTCCCGGCGTCTGCCCGAGCAAGTGGGTTCCCCAGGATCGAGGACGAGGAGGAGCGAGCATGTGTCCATATTAATCAGACCCGGAGCGAGGCAGACAATGCGGATGGGGATCGCGGTGTGTGAGAGAATGACGGGAGCGAGGATAAAGGAGCCGCACGGCGGGGACGTTACACGCGCACGTACCGCCAGTGTGCTCTGCCGTCCCCTTCGTGCACACATTCTGTTAAATAAAAAGGAGGCCCGACCTCCGGACTACCGATTGTGTGCGGCTTGGCTGGTGTAGGAATGACAGCTATTATAGGAGTGCAGTCTGCGTGGAAACCTCGTACCTAACTTTATGTTGGATTGGGGGGGAGAAATTGCAGGCTGAGGGCGAACTAGAATGCTTGGGAGAAAATAACCAAATTTTCTTCTCTGCTTGATGTATATCTGAGCACTCTGGCTGTCAAATATTTCTCTTGTAGCAATTACTAATGGTGTGTATTATAGCTTTAAAGTTTTACTTGTGCTCTTTTATGTAGAAATTCCTAAGAAATGTGTAATTATTCATCTTTAGTTTCTTATAAATTTGTGTGAGCAAATTGAGGTCTTTAATCATCACTGGATAGGAAACTACATATATTTTTACACTATAGACAAATGCTATTTAACTTTTCTAAATAGCTAAATATTTATAAGTCTTTAAAAGTATGGGCTCTTGGCTATATTCTTCTGGTTTTGATCTTACAAGGTTTCAGAGCAGGTCAGGGTACAGCTCACTTCACTATTGTTTGTAGTTAGGTCCCTTTTCCTAGACCACTCTTTGCTGAACATGCCTCTGTTAAAAAACAGCTGAGGTTTGAGGTCTTATGATGAGGAAAATAGGTCATTGTAAAGTTAAGTTTTCTGCCGACTACATCATCCATGCCCTTAACAGAGAATAGAAACTTCTAGTATAAAGTGGGTCTGAAACCTGAAGTCTGTTAGTGTGGAGTATATTTTGTCCCTTAACCTGATAATACATTTTACAGGATCCTGCTTTCTAGGAGGCATACCCATTCCAGAGGGATTGACTGGCTTTCTCCACAGTAATACATTCAAATTTGGCACACATCATCTTTCTTTAGAGTGGCAGACAGAGGGGTGATGCTGTACTAGGAGTTCTTCAGCTTCTTCATTGCACCGTTTCGATTTAGGATATCTAGGACTTTGAACTTGAAAGGGTCCCAGTGTAATGTGGTGTGTGGCTTTTTTTAATGTTGATAGGCCCGTAGAAAACATTTAGCATGCAATTATCACACTTTGCTCAGAGAGAGCTCATCTGTTTTTTCTTTAGTGTCACCTGCTTTGTTGGCTTATTGATGTTAAATGTGATGCCCCTTCAGTCTTCATAATGCTTCCTAATTTTTTTTCTCACTTCTTACCATAGCAGCAGCTCTTACAACTTCTGTTTGATACAGGAAGCTTCATAATGTGTGGTAATTAATATATGGAGAAAACTGCAGAAGCGCTATTAAGTAGTGACTTATGCTGAAAAATCAAGTGGCTCCTTGATCTGAGCTGCAAGTCATAAATTTCCACTTCAGAAATATAATTTTACTAGAAGTGTGATAGCTGTATATCAGAACTTGTAATGCAGTGAAATCAGAATGATTCATCAGTAGGGCTGAGGCACACACATATGTGCTAGAAATGCCAGTTCAATTTCATCAGTAGCATTGCTGCTTATTACTGTTCTGTCAATATAGATCAGGATCTAGATAGCTTAATAAATTCTCATATACTTGCTCACAACAGTTTGGATTTTTGAGCATTTCTCTCTCTGATGTTTCTTTGCCCTTGCATGCTCTATAGGCTTTTTTTGAGTCTGCGCTACAGACAGTGGTCAGTAGCCCAAGTTAGTTTTTTCCTGTCTGCATTCGGATTGATAATTGCTTCTCAAAATCTGATTTTTGGGCCTGTAATTCTGCATGGTGTGCTTTCATTTGTAGTGTACGTAGAACATGATTTCAGTAATGGATCTGTGCATCTATGGAGTGATCATATTTTAAACCACATGGGGTTTATCAGTGCAATCCCTGTGTGTTTAGGTTGCATGACAGTTTTGTATTTTTATAATCAAGTATTTTATACATTAAGCTTAATAATCAGTGTAGATGTGTGAAGGGGGTGAAGTGTGTTAGGAAAGCATCCTTCTCCTGAAGTATTGCTCTGCTGTTAAGCCGTCTCCAAAAGGTGAGGAGGCGGGTTTTTTTCCAGTTTGTTTTGGTGCAGTTTGTGTCATTCTGTTTTACAGTGTTTTTCAGATTTTCTGTGTGATTTGTTTTCCCTCTTATTCATGCAGCGACTCAGAGAATGGTAAAACACTTTGAAGAAAAAAGGAAAAAGTAACTATAGAACCAGAAATAATTGGGAAGACCCCTGAGCATGCCTACTCATCATCTGAAAGTACTTCTTAACTAGTATTTTCAAAAACGCTAGTTAACGTTGTACCTTGATGGTAGTTTTTAGACCTCTCTCAAGTTGAAGCAGTGTTGGCTTGAAATTTTTCTCCCAAGCAGTTTGTTCTCTGCAAGCTGAATTTGAAAAGTTTAACAGGAAAAAAATTTGGCATGGCCTGCAGTTTGAGAAACAACTCCATAAAGTATTTGGGATGTAGCTAATAAATGGCTTTATTTTTTGAAAAGAGATGCCAAGCTTCTGCTGCAGTGGGTGTTAGATATATTTTGTTATTATTCACCTGTTTTGTGTGAGTTTCAGGGTTGGAGACTTTGTGCTTTGTGACGGAAGTTTGACACACAATTTCATAGATAGGTCAATCTTAGTACATTCTACTTAGTATATTTTTAAATTTTATATCGGGTTAGGAAGTGGGTGTAACCATGACAAATAACCATTTCTTGGCTGTTACGAAACCTCACAGGAGCAGTTTAACTTGCTACTCTGTAGAATGAGGAGTCTTTCACCTTCTGTGAGTGGCGTACTGTACATGAACTAACTAACCTTCAGAGACAGGATTCATTTCAAGGCTTTGCCTTTGTTTTTACCTTATGCTAAGCAAATTCTTGTCAGCTAAGCCATTTATGGCCTAGCATAGGCTAAGATACCATTTTTGAAGTGGTCATTGATGCAATGTTAGTGTGCTTTTTTCCTCTCCTCTTGAAAATGATATGAAATGAATTTGGTTAAATGGAAGATATTCTGAATTTAAAATGAGTGTTAAGAAGTGGTGTGTAAGTTTTTTCACAGTAAACTCTGAAACAAGTAATGTGACCAAGAAAAGTTTGTTCGAAGCTTCAGTGTGTATATACAATCAGCCAAGGGAAGAAAGGATTATCTTGTTTTTATGTTTGTTTTCCTTAATAATATATTCAATGCTTTTATCTATTATTTGAATATTACTTACTTTAGGCCATGTCTGCACTGAAAAATTAACTTCTGTACTTTATGTTGCCTGCATTGTTTGCACCCTTCGATAATCAATTTCTGTGGAAGAAAGTACCTAGCAAGAACATAGCCTGTTAGTCTGTGCCTGTGTATTTCATAGCTTTTGTACATGCAAACATTATTTCGAGGTAACAGCCAAGTGATCAGTGGATGTGTTGGCTGCTACTCTGGCAGATTTTCTTACGCCAACATTGCATTTACTGATGAGCAAATCTGTTAAAAATACCAAGCAGATGTTTCTGGAAGATGCCGGCGTAGGGTGTGGTATGATTGTGTGCAGAGAGCCAGCAGGGATGTGGAGCTGGTGTCCTGGCCCCAGATGTCTGCTGGAGCCGTGCGTGGAGACGGAGCTGCTGGTAGCGCCGGTGTTCAGCACTGAACTGCCGCGCTGTGTCTGCAGGCGCGCTGGGAGAGTGCCTGTCCTCTTGTGCAGAAGGAGGCAGCCCCAGCGTGAACTTCCCTGGTGTTACTTGCATGTAATCTGCATTGCTGATCGAATTTGGGGGAAGAAAGGATTAATAGACTTGTTTCTAAACACAAAACTTGCAAGTTGTGTGCAGACAATACAGTACTTCTTTTAGCTCAAGTGGTCTATTTATTTTGATGCACTTCAAACCATTTCCTAATCTACTTCAGCAAGAGTGAAGTTAGGCTGTCTCAAACAGGAGGAGATAGTTAAATTACAGAGAAACTGTTGCTTATGTAGTACTTTAGTTCCCTGAGTTACAGTTGCTTGATGATACTTTAGTAATGGGAGAAGTGGTGACTTTGGTTTTGGGATTAATTTATTGAAAGCATAGCAAAATTTAAATTGACTTCTTTTAGTGAGGGAATGACATGACTATCATGGCATCATTATTATCGTCAGACTTGAAGTTGGAAACACCTTTTAAAAATATGATGTTTTAGCTGCATCAAAAGATTATAGGTTTCATACATAGAGAAGCAGTGCACTAAGATTTGATCTTATTTCAGTATTGTTATTTAAGGATGATAATTTGGGATATTAAGCATCAGAACTTATACATAAGCATTATTTTATATCTGGTTGAGTGTGGAAGGTTATTTAGGCACATGACAGTAGTTTAGGCCTTTTGGATTTTGCTCTGCCGAAGTCCTCTTCTTGTTAAAATTGTTTGCTGTGCCCCAGACATTGCTTTTTAGAGAGCATGTATGTAACTGTCTGTGAATGTTCTTGCTGAAACTTCCCCGCAATGTTTTAAGTCAAAGTGATTGCTCTCTTCTGAAGGGGGGAGGTTTCTTTTCCCCACTTCTTACCTTGCACTAACTTTAAGTGCCTGATCCCACAGTAAACTGACTTAATTTGCTAAAATAATATGAAGCTAACCTGGGTGAAGAGAGGTAAATCCAGTTTTGTGGATTTGAAAGTTGAACTGGTGTATCTCCTTGTTGGGTGAGCATCAGAGCAGATGAATAAGGGGAGATTTTGAGAAGTGCTGCAGGAGGGAGAGTTGGGAGTGAGGAACAGGGAGGAGCAATCAGGGTTGAGTTCCTTCCATTTTGAAAGCAGCAAGTTTATTTTGGCTACTGTAATGTGAAACTGTACTGTGTATGTGATCTGGGCTGCGAGTAGTTGTGACTTGTCACAAGGAATTTAGTAAAACAGTAGTTGGGGCACAAATGTTGCCTCTTTTTTTCCTTCTCAAATTATCTATGTGGTTTGAGCATTATTTGTTTTTAGACCAATGATAAAATAAGATTAATGGACAAAAATATTAATAGCTATATTTTAGTGTTGGCAGTGCATGTCAGAGCTATCAGAAAACAAATTTTCTAATTCTAAGAACAGCAAGGTATTGGCCAATGACATTTATGTCCTAATGAATGATAAAAGTTAAAGTTACTTTTAAGGTAATTTTGGTATAGTGTGTGTTTATTAGATGTTATAGTTACCATGTAGAATACTTTTGTAAAATGATGTTTAACAAAATTTGTAATTAAACCATAAAATAGACGTAAAGGGTATGATGCTTTTTTCTTGAACTGTCTAAAGTTTAAGTAGATAACTGTTCAGTACACAATTACATTTATGTGAAAAATTACTTAACATGTAAGGAAATACTATCAAGGATGTACCTAAGCATGGCTGGCAAAGCTCTGCAGTGTGTTGTAGCTGCCTTTTTACAGTTATGGCACAGTTAATTGTTTGTGACTTAAATGATATAGAAGGTAGTATGTATTTGAAAGTTACATAAAGAAGAAGGGGTTTCAAGGTAGCTTTTATTGTAGTGATGACACTAACAACAATCTAGGTAGTTAAATTTGCAAGATGTTCCCAGTAAAACCTGCTGTTTTGTCTTTACCTGTATTATCTCAACAGCCACTTATGCAGAAGAAAACCGTGTACATAAGAACTACTTGTGCTTTTCAGTTGCACAAACTTTTTTTTTTTAAAAGCTTGAATTCAGTGAAGTCCACAAAGGATTTGGCTCCTAGTAATAACTTCACAGAGAAGACTGCAGTAGTGGGCATCTGTATATGCCCCAGAGAAAACACGGGGACAAGGCCTAGTTGTGGCTGGAGAATTTTAAATTGGGAGGAATAATTAGGAGAAAAATATTGAAATAAGTGTGCCAATGTAATTTTCAAAGTACGCATGTATTTTGTTCAAAGCTGTAAGCCTGTCAGTTTAAATGAGTATGATCACAGCACTGGTTAGTCCATGACAGCAATAATTATCCAGGTTTCAGATCTTAATTCTTCTTTCTGGCATAGAACTGTTTTAACAAAAAACTTTGTGCTCTGCTTTTGAAAGTCTTTCTGCGCTTAAGAAAAGTGGTCAGCCAACACTGTCCTTTTCTCTTACCCTTCCCCTCCAAGAAAAATTAACTATTTTGTTCAAATAACTTTTTTGTTACATTTGAGACAGAATGTGTACCATGTCACTGATAAAAAGGCATGAAGTTTGTCTATTCTGAACACTTCAGACACACTATAAAACTGAATAGAATGGCATAAGGTTGGTGCGCTAGTCATCTACATTTATGTAAAACTGCCAGTTTGGATCCTGTTGAGGAGTGATGTAACTATTGAATTTGCCATCTTTGAAAGTTTTGTCTTCATCTCACAAATCTCACTGCTACTGCTGGTGCTTGTCAGGGGAAAGTCTCATGGTAAATATGCCTCACCTCATCTTTCAGGAAAGCTTAGCTACTGTGCTTCAAAGCATGATATGTTTTACAGTACCAATCCACATTGGTACAGAAGAGTTTTGAATATTAATTTACTACCCTTTTGGAACACCCCAGCATGATTATTTTGTTGCAGTTCTAAAAATTATCTTTAGCATAGCATGTTAAAGTTAGTTTCATTGGCTAGTTTTTGTAATCACAGGTCTGTTGGTGTTATGCCCTAAAATGTCTCTCAGCAATTTCTTAAGTTGTTTACATCCACAAGGGAGATGAAATGTGTATTTTCGGTAATTTTGTTTTGGACAGCTTTTCTTGGTTAAACTGGTTACTACCTTTTATCAGAAAAGATAACCCAAAATAGCTTTGGTCCCTTATGTTGCTGATTTAGTTTTACATTATGGTGTTTTATTAAAGAATATACAATAAAAACCTTTGAAAATATTCACATGATTAGTACTATTTTGGACATCAACTGTGTTCAGACTTCTAACTATTGCCATTTTATTGCCAGCTGTGAGGTCTGTCAATTTAATTTGTGACAACCATAGTGTAACTCAACAGTAAAGCACAAAGTCTGCTGAATACCTCAATAATCTTACAAAATTTATCTTCAGAAAAAAGCAAACAAAAAACCCCAATCAAACAGACCTCAAGGTGTGGTTTTTGTTTGGATTTTTTTTGCTTTTTACTCAACATAATCAGTATTGTGGACAGTTGGGAATATCTTGTTTAGTCTTGTGTGATTGATTACACCCATGCAGCTGTAGTTTGCCTGTTCACTAGAAAATAGGCCAGAAAGAAATTGCTCTGTATGCAGGGCTTGGTGGTATTACTTTCTGCAGCATGTTTGCCATAATATCTGGTTAAGATGGATGCTAGTTTTTGGCTTTTTTTTATTATCCTGTGTAGAAGTGGTAGTTGACTAGATTAGCCTGTGTTGAAACAGCATTTTAAAACTTTGCTTATGGTCTTTTGTTATGCTTCATTCTCTAAGTCTCCATTAGGTTTCCTCAAACTCTCACCTTTTTCACCTGTGGGGTAGATTATCTCTTTATATGCATAGGTAGTTCTGATGCAGTGAGATGGATCTTGATTATGATATCTGTATTCTACTAAAAATTATAATTTCACTATATAGTTTCCAGCATGGAGTCTGGCATTGACTTAATATGGAGAAATGTTTGTGCTACAGTGTTTTCACCAAAACCTTAACTGGAAAATAAATACTAACCTATATGAATGCAGTTGAATGAGAGTTGTAGGCCTTACCCTGTTGCCATTTGAAGTCATTGGGGTTTGTCACTTCCTTCAGTAAGTGTGATATTTTAATTTCTTCTTCATCTCAAAGTTAATTTTCTTAAGCGTGTTTTTCAGTGTTTTTCCTTTCATTTATAGTATGAAGTTTTGCTGTTCTCTATCCAGCCTGAAAATGATTTGAGTTGCATTTTTTTCTTCTTTATAGTAAATATCAAAAAGGGTTCTTCTAAAAAGGATTTATGTTTTTTAATCCATCTTATATTGTCTTTCCTTTTAATATAACTGATTTATTGTTGTCTGACCTTTAATGAAGATCTCTTTTTTAGGCTATTGAAACTCTTCAGCTTTGATCACACTTTGTACATGAGTAGCAGCATCTCTTCCTTTTTTATTTTTCCTTTTTTTTTCTCTCATCTTTATTGACATTTTCTGACTTTGCCACAACGTATCTGTCTCTGGAGCAAAGACTTACAGGTCCTTAATAAAACATTGAAATGACACAAATCATGGCATCTTGCCGTTGTGGGGCAGATTGGGTAGGCAGAATGTAATCTGGCTGGGATTGCCCTGCTGTTGATGGGGAGTGTGGGGTGATAACAGGCTGGGTGGTGCAACAGCAAAAGCTTTATTTCTTTCTCTTATGATGCAAAATCTGTATCTGGCAGGAGTGTTACCTGAAATAGTATGGCTGTAGGCAAAATGTGAAGGAGGAGGTACGCAATGTGCTGTTTCATGTGTTCTTGTAGGGGAACCAAAACACTAGTTACGCTGAGGGGAAGCACCTGGAGTTTTGTGGCTGTGGTACAGACAGGTGGAAAAAGAGAGAGTCTGTTTTTTTGGCAAAGCAAAAACAATATTGTGATGAGCTGTGTGCCTCAAAAGCTGGGGGGCTTTTTGAGTTACTTTGCCTGCAGTGTGCATCTGATAAAGTGATTTGGCTGCTTATTTTTCTGGCATTGTGCTTGCTTTCTCTTCCCTATGCCAGGCCTCATTCCACTCCTATCTAAATCAAAGATGCAGTGTCTGAGAAGAAGGTTTTGGAGATGTATGTTGAGCAGAAGACAATGCAGTGTCAGGAGAGGGAGTCTATGGTATTTAGAAGGCAGTTTTAACAACCAGTCTGAAAAAGTGACATGCAGATAATACTGTGATATCAGCATTTTTGCTGAAGACTTCAAGCCCTGGAATTGGAGGAATTCGCAAGTAAGGGACTGGACATGCTAAATCATCTTTCCCTTTTGCTAAAACTAATTTAGCATGTAAGTCAGCATGCTGGACTTTATTGCAAAGCCATTAGAATTCCATATCTTGTTTGTGCTTTGTTTTTAATAAAATCACTTGTACAAAATATACTGTAGCTTTACTCCTGCCAAAGTATTTAATATCATGACAGTTCTTACTATAAAAAATATTTTTATAGTATTTGAAAGCTCTAATCAAAGGCCATTTTCCAGAGATGCACATAGTGGTTATGGCTTCCAAAAGCTTAGAGCAAGCATGAAAGGGAAAATGGTGGAGAGATTATGATTTGAGTTCCCGCAATAGCCTCAGCTGGGACCATACCCTTGCTCTCCTGACTTTAAGCTGGTGTGCTGGTAAATACATGGCCTCCCTGGTGACTCATAATTAACTTGTGAAGGAGCTTTAACAATCTGTCACTATGGGACACAAAAAGGTTTTAAGATTTTACAATGACTGAAATTTTATTTTGATAGCAGTTTTTTTTAGTGGAGTCACTATAGCAACAATCTGACAGTAGAAAATAGGAATTTTTTCCCCTTTGTCTAAACATGGTCTTTTGAGTGTCACTCGTAGTCAAACAAGTGTACAGCTTCCTACCTACATTTTGGTAGCTGGTATTCATATGTTGCTCAACATAGTGATACTGAGTCACGTTATTTCTCAAGTATCCTTGAAGATAACTATGAGTTTCTAAATTTCCATTTTCTACATTTTACTATCATGGAAGGATATAGTTACTGAAATGATGAATGGCTAAATAGCTTACAGCTTTCATTGTTTTAATATTCAGAACTTGCACCCGAT